>NC_133135.1:75273382-76537132 GCF_048418815.1 Hemitrygon akajei | reverse complement strand
ACTCACTCATATTGTCCTCACCGTCATCAAGTTCCCTATCAGTGGTGAATACTGAAGAGAAGTATTCATTAAGGACCTCGCTGACTTCCACAGCCTCCAGGAACATCTTCCCGCTTTTATCTCTAATCGGTCCTACCTTCACTCCTGTCAACCTTTTGTTCTTCACATAATTGAAGAATGCCTTGGGGTTTTCCTTTACCCTACTCGCCAAGGCCTTCTCATGCCCATCTTCCCGCTTTTATCTCTAATCGGTCCTACCTTCACTCCTGTCAACCTTTTGTTCTTCACATAATTGAAGAATGCCTTGGGGGTTTCCTTTACCCTACTCGCCAAGGCCTTCTCATGCCCCCTTCTTGCTCTTCTCAGCCCCTTCTTAAGCTCCTTTCTTGCTACCCTATATTCCTCAATAGACCCATCTGATCCTTGCTTCCTAAACCTCATGTATGCTGTCTTCTTCTACCTGACTAGATTTTCCTCTTCACTTGTCACCCATGGTTCCTTCACCCTACCATTCTTTATCTTCCTCACTGGGACAAATTTATCCCTAACATCCTGCAAGAGATCCTTAAACATCGAGCACATGTCCATAGTACATTTCCCTGCAAAAACATCATCTCAATTCACACCTGCAAGTTCTAGCCTTATAGCCTCATAATTTGCCCTTCCCCTATTAAAAATTTTCCTATCCTTTCTGATTCTATCCTTTTCCATGATAATGCTAAAGGTCAGGGACTTTTTAGACTTATCTGTTGCTTTGCTGACAGGTGTGTGACTGAGAAAGTTGGTTCATTACTATTCCAGCTATTCAATCTGGGGAAATATCAGTTCCATTGTGAATAGACTGTTAACTCCTCCTGTAACATTGTTTAACGTGATTGCTGTAATTTATATATCTGATTTACAATGCAGCTTCCAGGACAGAATGGGAAGAGGTCATCGGCTGAAAGCTGTACTTACTGGTGCTTGATTACATTAGTTAGCCAAGCTCCATTTGTCATTGGTTGTATCGGTAAAGTTGGGTGAGAGGTGGCAGTGCTTTGTCCTTCCTAGTCAGCATCACATGAATGCATTGTGGTATGGGGGTGGGGGGGGGGGGGGTTATTGCTTTCAACTGATGGTGCAGTACTATGTTATAATTTTAAGGTCCAAACTGGAAATGGCCAGTTCTGCTGGATGCTTTATACAGTGAATGTGTGTGTGTGTGCATAATGTGCGTATTTTAAATGGAATTAAGATGACAATCACAAAGTAGCGCTTACTTCCCTTCATTATTTATCCTGAGGACATTATATGTAGTTGGCATCGGAGTTAATGTACAAACCGGGCTGGGAAGGGGCAGCAGGTTTTCATTTCCCCCTTGAGGAGATTATATGAACCTTTTCTTTGCATGGGCGAATAAGCGTCTGTTAGTCTGCCTAGCTATATCAGTGTTCACTCTGACAATAGGTGCCTTGTTTTTGTAAGAGCATGAAGCTGTGTCATATTGCACACTGTGATATTTTGCTGCTCAGCTGTGCTTTGTGGCTATAAGTTTAGTAATTAAGGCTGTCTTACGTCGATCCAGGTTTCATTACTTAGCGAAAAACGTGCAAAGTGAAGTCAAACAGAAGCAACTTATCCTTCCAGCTTTTTATCTGAACCTGGGATATAGCGGTTAGCTCTCAGTATGTGGTCCAGCATGAAGTTTTGTTGCTGTGTTTTATTGAGGTACAGTGCTTTGAACAGTGGAGGGATTTCAGGTAAAGGGAAGGACAGACAATTGAGCCAGTTCAGCCAATTGACCATTGATCAGTCATAATTCCTTCTTACCTCTTGATGCCTTGTGATAAATTGATTAGCCTCACAAACTTTGATGAAGCTGATATCAAGAGAGTGTGGGCAAGGAGATTCCATTTTTGTGAAAAATGCTCCAGAATGGCTAAGCTTTGATGTTTTCAATGTGATTTTCTTCACCTCTAAACCCCACTCTCCAAGAGCACAACAGATTGTTATTGACCAATCGTATTAAATCCCTTCATAGTTTCAAACACCTTGAAGACTTGATAACCTGATAACGTGCACAATCCAAGGGGACAGAAAACTAAGTTTATGCAATGTGCCCTGGAACAATTTAATTTTTTAAGCCACAATATCGTTCCAACTCCCTGTAACTTGCTTTATCTGTGGATATCAGAACTGGCCATTTCTGCAATGAGAAATCCCTCTGTTATGGCAGTTGTAGATCACCAACTCACACTCCCCCCCCACACCATCAGCACACCCTGACCAGCTATTTAGAGTGCATCTCTCTTTTTTGTCATCTGCTATCTCCTCCCCTCAACAACTCAACCCACCCCCCTAGCAATCCCTGCCTCCACCTTTCACAGTTATTCCCCTGCAACCCCCTCCTACCTCCTCCCCTGCAGCTGAAAACTGCCACTTTATTGTCATGGTCACACACACCTGGTATAAATGCCACAAACATTAGTTTACTGCAGCAGCAGCAGCAAAGCCACTGCAAACATAACAAATATAATTTACAAGAGCTTAAATCAATATAAATTATACTCAACTCACATGACAAAATAAACATGATGGTGTTAGTGCAAATTGAGGGAAATACGTATAGTCTGAGCTGGTGTTAGTTTTTTAAAAATCCCAATTCGATAAACTAACTGCAATGGGAAGGAAGTGGTTATTGAACCTTGAAGTGTGGTCTTCAGGCACCTTTACCTCATGTCTGATGGTAGCATCGAGAAGGGGGCATGGACTGCTGGTGGGGGGGTCCTTAATGATGGATGTTACCTTCCTGAGATATGCATTCTTGTAGATCTCCTTGATGATGAGATAACCTGTGTCCATTAAGGATCTGGGCTTGAGTCCACCATTCTCTGTGGTCTCTTCCATTCCTATTGATTGAAGTTTCCATACTAGGCCTTAAGGTAGCTAGTTCAGACAAAGGCTCGTTGACTTGACATGTTGACTGTTTCCCTCTTTACATATGCTGCTGGGCCTGCTGACTGTTTGCAGATTTTCTCTTTTTGTTTCAGATTTCCATCATCCATGTTTTTTCATTTTTCATTATGTTGAATCTGTTTGTCTCTGTTCTGCTCTACAACTCTAAAGCTCAGGCTAGTCTAGCTGAGCAGTGCCATGCCAACAAACACTCAATGTCAGCAAGACCAAGGAGCTGATTATTGACATCAGGAGAAGGAAACCGGAGGTCTATAAGCCAGTCCTCATTGGAGGTTCAGAGGTGGAGAGGGTCAGCAACTTTAAATTCCTTGGTTTATTATTTTGAGACAACCTGTCCTGGGCCCAGCACTTAAGTGCAATTACAAAGAAAGCACAGCAATGCCTCGGCTTCCTTAGGAGTTTGCAAAGATTTGGTATGAGAAGTAAAACTTTGACAAACTTCAACAGATGTGTAGTGGAGAGTATATTGACTGGCTGCATCACAGCCTGGTATAGAAACACCAATACCCTTGAACTGATAATCCTATAAAAGTGGTGGATACAGCCCAGTCAATTATGGGTAAAGCCTTCCCACCATTGAGCACATCTACAAGAAACGCTGTCACAGGAAAGTAACATCTGTCATCGAGGACCCTCACCACCCAGGACATGCTCTTTTCTCACTCCTGCCATCATTAAGAAGATACAGGAGCCTCAGGCCTCACACCACCAGGTTCAGGAACAGTTATTACCCCTCAACCATCAAGTTCTTGAACCAATGGGAATAACTTCACCCAACTTCACCTGCCTCATCATTGAAATGTTCCCACAAACAGTGGATTCACTTTCAAGGAGTCTTCATCTCATGTTCTCAATATGTATTGCTTATTTATTTATTATTATTGTGTCTTTTGTTGTATTTGTACAGTTTGTTGTCTTTTGCGCACTGGTTGAATGCCAAAGGCGTGGTCTTTCACTGAGTCTGTTATGGTTATTATTCTAAAGATTTATTGAGTATGCTCACAAAAAAATTAATCTCAGAGATGTATATGGTAACATATATGTACTCTGATAGTAAATTTACTTTGAACTTTGATTACGTTTTGGAATTATAGAATAATACAACCTGGGCACAGATCCTTTGGCCCATGCTATCCAAGAAACCAAAATGAACTCATCCCATTTGCTTATGTTTGGACCATTTCTCTCCAATCCTCCTTCCTCTCCACGTACCTATCCAAGTGTATTTTAAATATTGTTATTGTACATGCCTCAACCACTTCCTCTGGAAGCTCATTCCATATATGCACTTCCTTCTGCATTAAGAAGCTGCCCCTCGGGTCTGTTGTAAATCTTTCCTCTCTCAACTTAAAACAATGCCCTCTCATTTTAGATTCCCTTTCCCCGAGAAAAAGACAGTGTGCATTCCCCCTATCTATGCTCCTTATGGTTTTATACAGCACTAAGAATACCCATCAGTCTCCTATACTCCCAAGGAAAGCATCCTAGCCTGGTCAACCTCTCCCTATAAGTCAGGCCCTCAAGTCCTGAAAACATCCTTATCAATCATCTTGGCATCTTTCCAGCCTAATGAAATCTTTCCTACACCAGGGTAACCAGAGCTGTATGCAATATTGCAGGAGCAGCCTCACTAATATTTTGTAGAATAGCATCCAAGCCTCTCTAGTCAATGCCCTGACTGCAGGCTAGCATGCCAAATGCCTTCTTCACCATCAGCTTTCAGGAACCTATGTACTTCCACTCCTCAGTACCACTGTTCTGCAACACTCCCCAGGACCAAAAAAATTCACTGTAAAAGCCCTACTCTGATTCAACATCCCAAAATATAATACCTCACACTTAACTGTTTTGAACACTATTTGCCATTCCTGAGCATAGTTACCCTGCTAGTCAAGATACCCTTTTAATTTTTGATAACCTCTTCACATTTTTCCTGGAGCCCAGTGCTGAAAAGCAGCAGTTGTATCCAGAGGAGCTCTGGCCAAAGTTGTCGACGATGGAAACATGACCAGTTTCCCCATTATGTTAAAGCTTCTTAAAAGGAGCAAAGGTTTCTTTAATCAAAATAAAAAGTGCTGGAACTATTCACCAGATTAGGGTAGAGACTGAAAGAAAATGAGGGAAAGAGCAGATAGCAACGGATTATTAATTGCAATTGATCAGTCTGAAGGAAGTGTAAAAAGAGGGAAATGTTTGGGAACACCTTTCCATTGCACCTATGCAACATCTTCCTACCATCCAGGAATCCAAACTGTCCTCTTCAGTTGAAGCGCTAACTCACTTGCAGCTTAGAATCTTGTACTCAGTGTTCGTGTGGTTTCTTATCCATGGGATGGTGTTTGTAAAGCAGTCACTCAGTGCAAGTTGCATGTCTGTTTGACAGAACACTGCTGCTGTGTCTGTGAGGATGACCCTCAGCGCCACATTAATTTTCCACTCCTTTTCAGACTGACGTCTATCTGCTCTTGCATTCTTCCAACAAGCTGGCAATAAATTCAAGGAATTACTCTTTATATTCCATATTCCACCTTACTGCCTTGGGATTCAACATTGAATTCAACAGTTTCTCAAGACCAGCATTCCCAGTTTCTTTTTGTGTTCCACTGCGGTTCTAAACCTCGCAGCTCCATCATCATACTGTTTTTATTTTGTCATGTGCTCTCCTTCATCTTCTTCTACCTCCATCCCCTTCCACCAGATCCACTGCAGTTAACGGAACATCATTGCCATCCCTCGTTTAGCACCAGTTGTTTCTTTATCCACTGGTGCTAACTTCAGTGTTTTCAGCATTTTCTGTTTTTATTTCATAACTTATGAACAGACTTTTTTCTTTTTTTCTCCACGGTTCCATTGGCTGATCCCTTCTGCATGTTACTTTAACAAGAATATCAAAGCCTCTTTACTATTTACTAGTTCATCTATTGCTGATAGTCGCTGTTGGGGAAACATTGTTATTTTTCTGCTGAAGGATCTCTGCCCGAAAAGACAATTGTACTTTTTTCCATAGATGCTACCTGGCCTCCATTTTGTGTGTGATGCTTGGATTTCCAGCATCTGCAGATTTTCTCTTGTTTGTGATTGTTATTTTCCTGTCATGTATCCAAACTTTGGTTTCCTATCCATTACCACTTTTATATCCGTCTGCTGTATGGTTGTCTGCAATCCATTTCCCTTCATAATGAGAAAGTCTGCTGATGCTGGAAATCCAAAACAACACACACAAAATGCCGGAGGAACTCAGCAGGCCAGGCAGCATCTAGGAAAAGAGAAAACAGTCAATGTTTTGGGCCAAGACCCTTCATCAGGACTGGAACAAAAGATGAGAAATTAGATCAAGAAGAGGTAAAAAGCCAGAGAGGGGAATACAGGAAAAGAAAAAAGGGAGGGAATTTTTTTTGACTGGAAGGAGAAATCAATATTCATGCCTTCAGGTTGCAGGTACCCAGATGGAAAATAAGGGTGGCTTCATGTCGGTACAAGTGGAGGCCGTGGACTGACATGTCAGAATGGGAATGGGAATTGGAATTAATATATTTGGCCACCAGGAAGTTCACTTTTGGTGGATGGTGTGGAGGTGCTCGGTGAAGTGGTACCTCAATTTATGCTCCCTCCATGATTTCCTTGTCCACTTGTCCCTCCTCCACTAATCTCCCTCCCGGCACTTATCCTTGCAAGTGCCCTAAGTGCTACGCCTGCCCATTCACTTCCTTCCTCACCTCCATTCAGTGCCCCAAATAGTCCTTCCAGGTGAGGCAACACTTCACATATGAATCTGCTTAGGTTGTCCATTGTGCCTGGTGCTCCCTATGCGACCTCCTCTACACTGGTGAGACCCGCCGTAAATTGGGGGGCCGCTTCGCCAAGCACTTCTGCTCCATCCGCCAAAAGTGGAACCTCCCACTCACCAGCTTTCACCAATCACCATCCAGCTAGCCTCTTTCCCCTCCCCACACCTTTTTATTCTGAAGTCTTGCCCCTTCCTTCTCAGTCCTCAAGAAAGGTCTCGGCCCAAAAGGTCAACTGTACATTCATTTCCATCGATGCTGTCTGACTTCTGAGGTCCTCCAGCATTTTGCGTGTGTGCTGCTTTAATCAATGCAATTTACCAGTGTGCACAAGACAAAAGTCTGGTAAATCTCTGGCAGGCTTGGGATTACAGTGTGACAGGATAGAAGATTTTAAAAACTATTGAATGCTATTTCTATCAGTTCTCCAACATAATTCACTTTTTAAAATATGTTACACAATATTATAACAAATTTTCTATCTAAGTTTAAGGAGTGTATGAAGCTGGAAGTAAACACTAGAACCAGGTCCCTAATGAGTAGAAAGTGAGGGTGACAGACATCACTTGGTGTGCCAGATGCCCAACCACTGGAGTTTTGGAATAGTTGCATAACAGAAAATCAAAGCTCTAATTGGATCACATTCACAGCTCTTTGAGCAGTTCTAGGCATCAGATCATTAAACATTGATGGTACAACATGTTGGGTGATAAATTACTTTTGAAATATGAGAGTTGCTGCCTCCCCTACAGTTATGAGCAGAGAATACCAGGCCATTACTCTAAGTATTCAAAGAACTCCTCTTCGAGTTTCTAATCTTTCTATTTATTAAATCTATATCCCCCTGTTATCATCTCTCTGCCAAGATAACTGGCAATATTTAGCTTATTCTCTAATAGAGATTAGCACAATCTCCCCTCAGCTTACTTTCTTTTAAAAACGAGCCCAACCTAGCCAATGTCTTTTCTCAGCTAAGTTTCCCCAACCTTGGCGCTGTCCCAATAAATCCCTTCCCAAAAAGGCAAATGATTTGTGTTGGCAAACACGAGGAAATCTGCAGATGCTGGAAGACATCCCTTTAGAACAGAGGTGAAGAGGAATTTCTTCATCTCAAATTTAAGAAACTGTTAACACAAATCATTTAACACACACAAAATGCTGGTGGAACGCAGCAGGCCAGGCAGCATCTATAGGGAACACAAGGAAATCTGCAGATGCTGGAAACATCTCGGCCCGAAACGTCGACAGCGCTTCTCCCTATAGATGCTGCCCGGCCTGCTGTGTTCCACCAGCATTTTGTGTGTGTTAAATGATTTGTGTTAACAGTTTCTTAAATTTGAGATGAAGAAATTCCTCTTCACCTCTGTTCTAAAGGGATGTCTTTCCATTCTATGGTTCTTGCCACTGGTCCTAAACTCTCCCACTATAGGTAACACCACTCCAAGTTCATTCTCTCCAGGCCTTGAAATATCCGGTAGATTCAATGAGATTTACCTCTGCCTCACTTCCCTCTCATCCTTCTCAATCCTATCAAGTATAATCCCAGAGCCATCAAACGATTCTCGTGCATTATCTTTTATTCTTTGGATTGTTCTTGCAAACCTCTTCTGTACCAGCACATCATTCCTTGGGAATAGGGTCCAAAAGTGTAAGGAATTTGTGCATTTTCCCTGTGACTGTGTGTCTTTCCACCGGATGCTCTGGTTTCCTCCCACAGTTCAAAGACTTACCAGTTGGTAGGTTAATTGGTCTTTTATGAGGATCTTTGATAGGTACATGGAGCTTAGTAAAACAGAGGGCTACGCGGTAGGCAGTTTCTACAGTAGGTTACACAGTCGGCACAACATTGTGGGCTGAAGGGCCTGTAACGTGCTGTAGATTTCTATTACAAATCCCCTGGTGAGTTGTCATTGTTGCATTTTGCCTATAACATGGAAGGGATCCATTCAGCTGAATGAGTCAATCTCTGTTCTCAGAGCAGTGCCGTACTCCCCACTTACTTCCCAATCACCTGTTCTCCCTCCCATGCCCAACAACTCTCCCAGCTTCTCCTGCACTTATTCACATGTGGGGGTAATTTATAGCAGCTTAGTGACCTGCCAGCCAGCACTTCCTGGGGATATGGGCAGAAACCACAGCACCCCGAGGAAACCCTCGCTGTTATTGAAGCGAGTGTGCAAATGCCACGTAACAGCGGAGGTGGGATTTGACCCCAGGTCACTGGAGCTGTACCGCGTGGGTATACCCCCTTGCTGCATTGTCTCCAGTCTCCCAACTAATTACTCACTCGTATTTCAAGGAGTGAGTGAGAGTCATTCAAAAAAATGTTGAAAGGAACAAATAAACAAGAAAATGCTTTCTTTTCCACAGTCTTAATTGCTGACGGATATCATGAAAGAACTTGTTAGCATTTATTCACAACTGTTGCAATGCTAATTAGCCTGAGAATTTCCTCTGCTTGTCGTATTTACCGGTAAGCTTTAGAGTAATTATTAGGGTCATTGTTGCTGGAGCGTCGGAGGCTGACATAGTGGTGGGTGCCTGGAATGCACTGATGGGAATGGTGGTGGAGGTAAATGCAATAGAGGCATTTACGAGGCACTTAGGCTTGTGAGTAAGATGCAACTGGAGTGATATGAACCAAGGGCGGGCTGAAGGGATTAGGTGTCATTAGCATAATTAATTCAGCACAACATAGTGGGCTGAAGGGCCTGTTTCTGTGCTGTTCTCCAACCCACTAGATCTGACATTTTATTTATTTATTTATTATCTGGGATTTGTGTATTACCAACAAAGTCAGCACGAGAAAGCCTGAGAAGGTGATGGTGAGTTGTTGCTTTGAACCACTGTGGTTAATCCCATTTTAAAAAAATTTCACCCCACATTCTTATCAACATCTCCCAGGTTCTGCCACTTACCAACACGCTTTCTGGTGAAGTTACTCCCACAGTCAGTGCCATTGGGTCAGTTCCTAGGCCCAGACCCAATGAAGGAATGGTGATATATTTACAAATCAAAATGTTGTCTGCCGTGGAGGGTAACCTGCAGATACTGGACCTGCTGCCTTGGTCCTCCTGGTGGGTAAGGTCATGAAGTTTGGGAGGTGCTATCGCAGTATGCTGGATGAGTGACTTTACTATATTTTATGCATGGAACCCGGGACAGTCATGGTCTGCCAGAGGTGAGTGGAGTGTATGATTAGGGTGCTGGATAGGTTTCAATCCTTGACCCTAACTTGTCTCTTAGTAGAATGGGCTGTGGTTGTCAGGATGTGAGTCATTTGCCACGTGATACTCAACATCTTGATCTTTTTTTGTGTGTAGCCATCGTATTTATGTAGCTGATCCATTGAGTTTCTGGTCTAATATCGTCTGTATGTGGCGAGGTGTACACTAATATCAAGTTATGATAACTCCACAAAAGTGAAAATGCCATCTCCAACAAGAGAGAGTTTAACCGTCTGCCTTTGACTTTCACGATGGCACTGCCATATTGCCCACCAGTAATATAGACTGGTTGATTTATTTGCCACTGAGTTGCAAATGCAGTTGAACATTGTGCCATGAGAAGCCAACAATCACTGCTGCTGCCTTTACAGTGGGAAACTGGTGTTTAATGAAGCACTGAAGATGGTTGGGTCTTGGACACCAGCCTGAAAATCTCCTGCAAAGAAGCCCTGGGATGGTTGATTGACCTCACAGTTTATGTTGCTTTATGTGAGGTTTGACTCCGGCCACTGGGACACTTTGATGACCAATCTCTTCAGTTCACCAAGGAGGTTTTGGTGTCACACTCTTGTCAAATGCTGCATTGGTCTGAAATGCAGTCTCGCTTCTCACCATGTGCATAGACCAAGGCTTTGCACAGAACACAGTACATCGGATAGTGCAGCACAGGAACAGGCCATTCAGCCCTCAGAGTTGTGTCAAGCCAGTTAAAAGGCAAATCATAAACACCCAAATACTAATCACCTCCATGTCCATATCCCTCCATCTTCCTTATATCCATGTGCCTATCCAAAAGTCTTTAAAAGCCTCTAACTTATTTGCCTCTACCACCATAGCAGGCAGCCCATTACAGGCATCCACCACGCTGAGTAAAAAACTTACCCCTCACATCCCCCTTGAACCTACCCCCTATCACTTTTGGTGTATGCCCTCTGGTATTAGACATTTCAACTCTGGGAAACATATACTCTCTGTCCACTCTACCTATGCCTCCCATAATCTTATAAACCTCTACCAGATTTCTCCTCAGTCTCCGGCACTCCAGAGAAAACAATCCAAGTTTATCCAACCCCTCGTGATAGCACATGGTCTCTAGACCAGACAGCATCCTGGTAAACCTCTTTTGCACCTTCTCCAACATCTCAACATCCTTCCTCTAGTGGGGCAACCAGAACTCTACTCAATACTCCAGATGTGGCCTAAACAGAGTTTTATAAAGCTACAACATAACCTCGTGACTTTTGAAGTCAATGCCTGAACTAATTAAAGCAGCATTCCACAAGCCTTCTTCACCACCTTATTGACCTGTGTAGCCACTTCCAAGGAGCTATGAACTTGGATCCCAAGGTCTCACTGCTCAGCAACACTGTTAAGTACCTTGACCTTAACAGTGTCCTGGCTTCTTGCATTTGTTGTACCTAGGTGCAACACGTCACATTTCTCTGGGTTAAATTCCATCTGCCATTTCTCTACCCAGATCTGCAACTGATCTTTATTGTGCCATATTCCTTGCCAGTCTTCTGTGCTATCCACAATTCCACCAATTTTGTTATTGTCTGCAAACTCACTAAACCACCCATCTACATTTTCATCCAGGTCATTTATATACACCACAGTCAGCAGAGATCCCAGCACAGATCCCTGCAGAATTCCACTAATTAAAGCCCTCCAGCTTAAATAAGTCCCTTCAACCACTACCCTCTATCTTCGATGCACAAACCAGTTCGGAATCCGAACAACCAATTAATTGTGGACCCCATACATCTTAATTATCTGGATTAGCCTTGCATGAGGGACTTTGTCAGATGCCTTACTAAAATCCATGTGGACAACATCCACTGCCCTACCCTCATCAATCTCACTTGTCAACTTGTCAAAAAGCCCTATCAAATAGGTAAAGCATGACCTGCCACGCACAAAATCATGCTGGCTCTCCCTAATTAGGCCATGGGTTTCCAAATGCTGATATATTCTATCCCTATAAATTTTCTCCAGCGATTTCCCTACAACTGACATGATACTCACCTGTCTATGGTTCCCAGGACCCTTGTTTCCTTCTTCAACAGAGGTACATTAGTCACTCATAGTCCTCTGGGACCTCGCCTGTGGTCAGGGAGGGCATGAAGATACTGGTTAACAGCCCAGCAATTTCACCTCTTGCCTTCTTCAGTGACCTGGGGTAAATCCCATCAGGCCCAATACTTGCTTCTCCTTGACCTCTAAATGCCCTAACATATGTAAATTCTCAACACTGATCCCTTGGTCCTCCATATTGTTTTCCTTGCTAAATACTGAAGCAAACTACTCATTAAGTACCTCACTCACATTATCTGCATCCAAGCAAATGTTCCCCCCTTTGTCGTTGAGTGGTCTCATCTTCTCCCTAGTTATCCTCTTCCTCCTTATGTATGTATAAAATGCTTTGGGATTCACCCCGATCCTATTTGGACTTTTCACGGCCCCTCCGGAAGGGCTTTCCTAATTCCCTTCTTTAGTTCTTTCACTGGCTTCTTTTTACTCCTCATGTGCTTTGTTTGATCCTGACTTCCAAAGCTTTACATACTTTTCATTTTTCTTCTTGACTGAATTCATCACCTCTCTGGACATCCAAGGTTCTCTTATCTTTCCTTGATGAGGTCTGGAGCCAGGTAGTCCTGGCTGAATTGGAAAACAGGTATATTAGTGACAGATTCATCATGAGTAAGTGTTGCTCAGTATCACTATTGATAACTGAGCGTAAACCGATTGGACAGTAGCTCGATTGATTTGCTTGCCCTTTGTGAATGAGAGGCACTCGGGCAATTTTACACATTACTCAGTAGATGCCAGTGAACAAATGAAGTCACTGTCAATTCACTGAATTTATTCCAAAGTAGGAAAGGTGATTAACCACCAATAAGCTGGCCAGATGAGTGGGTCAGTAGAAGAGGTGATCGGTTAAAAACCAGGTAGCTTTGTCCTTTGACGGGAGGTAAGTTTTGATCCCAAACTTTGTTGTTTAAATCTGTGTTGTCGTTCAAACTAAACTACTCTTTCTCAAGTTATTCACTGACGTAGATTCACAAACTCGAATCTCCTCCACAGCATTTCCAACATATCAATCTGTCAAAACACTGTGGCAATTTGTTGTGGGTTGGAGGGCAAGGATAACTGGTGTACATTTGCATGTGTATGTGAATGAATAGATAGATTTACTTTGTAATCCATCCTTCCATCTTGATCACTGATCACGTCACCAAGCTCTTCCGTGTTTACAGTGCAAGAGTTTTGCAGTGGCTCTACCTAGAGGATGTTGTTCATTGGCATCTGCTTTGCTGTCAAGTGTTCTGGATGCATACAGCAATGCTTGGCAGCATCGGTGTAAAAGATAAACACTATTCAGAATGTTAAAGTTGAGCAACACAGTGATGTATCTAGTGAAGCACTGGCCCATAGCTCCAGAGACTCAAATTCAATGCTGACGGCCAGTGCTGTATGTGTGGAGTGGGCACATTTTCCGCTGTATCCCAAAGACATGCTGGTTAGTGTGGTGCCTCAGCTAATTGCCCTAAATTGCTGGTGAGTGGTAAGATCTGAGGAGAACTGATGGGAGTCTGGGGAGAATTGAATGGTATTAGTGCAGATGGGTAGTTGGGGGTCAGAGTAGGTGATGGGCTGAAGGACACGTTTCCGTGATGTATGACTCTATGACTCTGACGACTTACCACATGAGCATCCATTCAAAGAATTGATCAATGGCTTTCTTTGTTCAGGTAATCAAAACCTAATCTGTTTGGTGCATTGTAACCAGAAGTGAGTGAGTGAGTGAGTGAGTGAGTGAGTGAGTGAGTGAGTGAGTGAGTGAGTGAGTGAGTGAGTGAGTGAGTGAGTGAGTGAGTGTGTGTGTGTGTGTGTGTGTGTGTGTGTGTGTGTGTGTGTGTGTGTGTGTGTGTGTGTGTGTGTGTGTGTAAGTGAGACTGCAGCTGCCAGGTACCACAATCTTTTTCATACAGTAGTTTCAGTGAGCTCTCAGACCCAATCTTTTATCCTTTCATCATCACTAAACCACATTATCTTGTTACCACAGTGCTGTTTGTGAGGATTTGGTGTGGGCAAATGGCAAATGCATTGCCTATACTGCATTAATTCAGAAAATTAGTTGTGCAATGCTCTGGAATGTCCTTGGCTGATCACAGATGCTACCGACGACTTGTTCCTTCTTTGTGTTTTGTTGTGCCACATTAAAATGCCTGTGAAATGAATGTAACCTTCAACATTCTTCTCTGTCATCTGATGACAGTGATGCAAAGCTCTCCTGAAGCTTGAACTGCTAAAGGTGATGCTGTCTTATGAGATTAAAATGAACTGATGTAATCAGAAAATGGAAGGCCTTGTTTGCTCTGTGCCAAAGGCCCACTCTACCTGCAGATATAAAGATTCTGAGCTGACAACTGGTAAGAGGTGTAGAAATGAGCTGTCATTAACTAATTGCAATATAAATCACAGCCATCTGGACAAAGTCTTGATGAAGACATGCCCTGATTATTTGCTTGTACAGATACAATGCTGGGCTCAGTGCTTTGGATTTAAATGAGATGACGAATACTGAAATAAATGAGAGCATTTCCGTTGTGCTTCTGATTTAGGTAAATGGAAACCTTAAAATTTAGCAAAGTAATTTTCTTACCAATTTAATATTCTGTGTCCTCACATTTTATCTAACTTTGTACAAAGGCTAATCATAAAACCTTTCAGGTTCAGAGCCTCAGTAATGGTATCTCTATTCCTGTGGCTTAAATTTTTGTACTATACATTTTATTTTATCTGAAGTTTAAAGATTCTGCCAGCAATCTTGGGCATCCAAATCATTACCTCTTGTCCATTTAGAACCATATCCTGTTTGTGCAGTCCTATTTCTTTTATTGTTAACATTGATAATAATAATAATTATAAAGTCTACTGTGGAGGAGTGCGGGGATAATCAAATCAATGATAAATTGCAGATAACCTGGGTAGAAGGAAGATAGTTACAGTCAGTTTTTTCTAAACTACCAATTTTATCCCCTTTCTTGTTGTTTCCCCATGGTCTTCACGGACATTTTCAATTTCTCCCTGTCCCAGGCAGTTGTCCCCACAAGCTTTGAGATCGCCACCATCGTGCCAGATCTGAAGCATTCCACTGCCACGGGCCTGAATGACTTCCGCACTCACCCCCATCATTGCAAAGTGCTTTGAGAGACTGGTTCTATCACATCTGAAATCCTGTCTGCCCACTACCCTGCACCCCCATCAATTTGCCTATCGCATCAATAACTCAACAGAGGATGCCATCTCCACGGCACTTCACTCTGCCCTGACCCACCTGGACAGCCCCAACTCTTACATCAGAATGCTGTTCATTGACTTTAGTTCGGCATTCAATACTGTGATCCCCTCCAAGTTGATCGCCAAACTTCGCCAGCTTGGTATCAGCTCATCCCTCTGCAATTAGACCTTGGACTTCCTGACTAACAGACCCCAATCTGTTAAATTAGACAACCTCTCCTCCTCCATTCTCACCCTGAACACCGGCATGCCCCAAAGCTGTGTGCTGAGCCCTCTTCTGTACTCCATTTCCACCTATGACTGCGTTCCTGTACCCGGTTCGAACTCCATAATCAAGTTGGCAGACGACACCAGGGTGGTTGGCCTGATCAGAGGGGATGATGAGACAGCCTACAGGGATGAGGTTCAGCACCTGGCCACGTGGTATGCCAACAACAGCCTGGCCCTTAACACCCAGAAGACCAAGGAGATCATTGTGGACTTCAAGCATGCTAGGAGCCACACTCACGTCCCCATCGACATCAATAGAGCTGGAGTGGAGCGTGTATCAAGCTTCAAATTCCTTGGTGTCCCCATTTCCGAGGATCTCACCTGGTCCCTGAACTCCTCCATCCTGATCAAAAAGGTGCAAAAAGATGTGGAGCATCAGGAAAGCTCCCCTCTGTCCCAGGATACTGACGGACTTTTACCACTGTACCACTGAGAGCATACTCACCCACTGCATCTCAGTGTGGTATGGCAATTGTCCCGTATCGGACCGCAAAGCCCTCCAGTGGGTGCTGAGAACTGCCCAGCGGATCATCAGCACCCAATTGCCCACCATTAAGAACATCTAACATAAACGCTGCCTGGGCAGGGTGAAAAGCATTATCAAGGATGCATCTCACCCTAACCATGGATTTTTTACTTTCCTTTCATCCAGTAGGCACTACAGGAGCCTCTGCTCCCTCACCAGCAGGCTTGGGAAGAGCTTCTTCCCTGAGGCTGTGACCCTGCTGAACCTCACATTGAGAATGTGGAGTGGGTAAGTGGTAAGTGTAGTGCGTAAGGGGTAAGGGTAGTCAAGTGAGCAAGTTAATATGTGTATGTGATGAGGGGTGATTAGGGAAGTAGAAGGGGACAGGGAACAGGTAACTAAGTTAGAGTGTAGTTGGATGTGGCAACCACAAAGAAGAGGAACCCCTTGCTTGCTAGACAAAGTGTCCGACAGATTCTCTGAGCTATGTGTCTATTCTGAGATTCTTGTGTCTATACCTATTCCGAGTATTTTGCGCGCTTAGCAACAATGCAATAGCCATTCAAACAATGAATTTGAATCAGTAACCATATTTGCGAATGTGGAGCACCGCTTTTGAGTATAAATATGACCTCTGTAAACTGCCAAACTTTGGAGTTGGCTACCGTACACCTGGAGTGCGCGTGGCTGCAAACTCTCCACTGAATAAAACTGAATTCAGCGGTTAATTCGTGTCTCTTGTGGTCTTTCCTCAACTGAGCAGGTTAACAACATCACAGCGCTAAGCAGTATTGCACCCATATCATACTTTTATATTTGTGTGCTGTAGCACTTTTTATTCGCAGTTGTTTTGTAAATAACACTATTCTTTGCATTTCTGGTTAGATGCTAACTGCATTTCATTGTCTTTGTATCTGTACTCGGCACAATGACAATAAAGTTGAATCTAATCTAATCTAAGGTGAGCAGATTTAATGCTGTTTCCTAAAGCAAGAACCACTTCCACATCTATATAGTACCACGCCCATATAGAAATCGAACATTGAGTGCAAGAGTTTTGGTCCATGCTGTTTGTACTGTGCGTGATGCCAAATTAAACTAATCCCATATGTCTGAATATTACATCATTCCCTGAGAATTCATGTGCTAGTCTAAAATCTCTTAAACACCACTGTTACACCTGTTCCCACCAACGCCCCTGGCACCTCTACTTCCTGTGTACAACAGAAAAAATCTTGCACCACACATCTTCCTTAAACGTGTCTCCTCTCAATTTCCCTGCCCTCTAGCATTATCTACCCTGGGATAAAGCTTCTGTCTGTCTCCCCTATCTGCACCTCACAAATTTTATAAAATTCCATCTCCCTTCAGTCTCCAGAGCTCCAGAGAAAACAACTCAAGTTTATCCAATGCCTTGTTATGGCTGATATCCTCTAACCCTCGCTTCCAAACCCTCACCAAAGCTTCAGCGTCCTTCCTGTAATGGCAGGAGCAGAACCAGGACCAGGT
Organism: Hemitrygon akajei; assembly: GCF_048418815.1. Classification (NCBI taxonomy): domain Eukaryota; kingdom Metazoa; phylum Chordata; class Chondrichthyes; order Myliobatiformes; family Dasyatidae; genus Hemitrygon; species Hemitrygon akajei. The sequence goes on along the minus strand of NC_133135.1, from coordinate 76,519,616 downwards.
GCGACCTAACCAAGTTTTATACCTTTGTACCTCTTGGTTCTGGATGTAGTTGCAGGGGCGAGGATCCCAAAGAACCCCACAGTGGAGGTAGTGATGCATGCAATCAAATGCTACATTTCTTGACCTTGCCTTGTTCCTGTATGCTTTTCAACTAATCAGCTTGTTCTGAAGTTTTGTCACAGTTGCAAACAGCAGCTTGTTTGCATGTGGCATGGTTCCAAAGCTAGGTGTGTGATAGGAATTATCTTTAGAGTCAGGTGATCAGCAAATCTCATCTCAAATGTCAATGAGATCAAAATATCAGGAGAGCTTTAATGTTTTAGTAAAAAGAGAGGATTAGTATTGTTAGGTACCCTGTAACTGGGTCACTTACCAGCAAGGATAGAGAGGTCCGTTGAAGTCTGATGGTACTATTTTTAACAGTATTTATTGATAAAAAGACACAAAATAATATCAATGCAAACATACAGATAATATACTTCGTCAATACTAACTCTAAAAGCACGGGTATAATAATAATCAATAAGAAATAGCTCTATCATTGTCTAGGGGAAAATGTATTGTCCGATGGAAATATAACAGTCACTGTTAGTTCGTTCAAGCTGCAGCGTTTTGGGTTTAAGAGAGACGGTTTAAACTTGCCCAGGTCTTTTATGATGCCAATCCGTTGAGTCGGGGGAGTTGATTTCCCCGTTGTTAGTTAAAAGCCGTTTTCCGTGGTACCAGCCACTAATCCCAGGCAACGGGACTGAACGCATGTGGCCTCCTTCAAATGGCTTCCCGCTATTACGGGATCGCTAGCGTTTCTTCTGGTGCGTCTGAAAGGGCTGTACCTACAGACCCTCTTTTATCCTGACTCACAGGGTCGAAGATGTCAATCAGGTTGGGGTGATGCAATCTCTTTCTCACCCAGCCCACTTTGCCTGAGGGCGTCCACGTAGTATAGTATTTCAATCCACAAATGTGTCTCCAAGAGACAATGGCCATGCCCCGTAGCTTTACATTGCCGGGGAACGAGGCATTCTGCACGTCTCTCTCTCATTTCCTGGGTCCCCTGACCTAACCCAATAGTGATCTTGTGATTCTCACAAAGGAGGGGGCTGCAGGCATAACAGTATTCAGTCAAAAATGGCATCTCCAGAAGGCAGCTCTGGACTCAATAGTGCTCTGGAATGTTTGCCTGTTTGACATGTTCCAGTCTTGTAAATGACCAAAGACCCACAAACTCTGAACAAGAGGCAAATCACTAAAGTAGAAACTAAACCTGGGGTCATTTGTGAGTGTGGTGAACGTTACCTTTTTTGTTTGCACACAAGCAATCTTCAACAATGGCTCAATGCCCATTGTCCTTCATCGCTTTATCCATAACATGTACTCCTGTCCAGAGAGAAACATTTTGTTATCAAGCTCTTTCACATACAGTGGTGTCATTATTTTCCCACAATCTTTCAGTGTCAAAGGTTTTGCCGACATTGTGGGATGTGACAAATGGGAAAAGGGACACCATTTGCTCTGTTACCTGTTACAGTTGATGTCAAATGTATTTTGTGTAGTTTAGTGGCGTCATGGCTAGTAAAACAGGTTAATCTGCCAGAAAATAATTTTCTTTTATGCAATCTTCCTCTTTAGGTTAGTTCTCTGCATTGTCTGTAGTTGTGCACCTGGATAGAAACACTAGTACAGGAAACCTAGCACGTGAAAATACCGAAGTTATTTGAGTCCAGGAGTCATACGCCACAGAACTAAGCCCTTCTGCCTACCATGTCTGATCTATCAACCACTCATTTACACATGGCACTAATTCAATCTCAATTCCACTCTGCTTCCCCCTCCCTCCATTCCCATCGGCTCCTCTCAGATTCTAGTACAGTCAGCCCTCCTTATCCTTGAGGAATTGGTTCCGGGACCCCTCGCGGATACCAAAAAACGCGGATGCTCAAGTCCCTTATTCAACCTGTCTCAATGCGGTGGACCTTAGGACCCAGCGGACCCCCGGACTTTATTTGACCTGTCTCAATGCGGTGGACCTTAGGACCCAGCGGACCCCCGGACTTTATTTGACCTGTCTCAATGCGGTGGACCTTAGGACCCAGCGGATCCCCGGACTTTATTTGACCTGTCTCAATGCGGTGGACCTTAGGACCCAGCGGACCCCCGGACTTTATTTAACCTGTCTCAATGCGGTGGACCTTAGGACCCAGCGGATCCCCGGACTTTATTTAACCTGTCTCAATGCGGTGGACCTTAGGACCCAGCGGACCCCCGGACTTTATTTGACCTGTCTCAATGCGGTGGACCTTAGGACCCAGCGGACCCCCGGACTTTATTTGACCTGTCTCAATGCGGTGGACCTTAGGACCCAGTGGAGCTCTGCATCTGCAGTGTTTCTGTTCACGAAAATAATCACTATCACGATTGAAAATAAAGTGGAAATAATAAAGCGATCGGAAAGAGGTGAAATGCCATTGGTCATTGGAAAAGCATTAGGCTACAGTTGGTCAACGATCGGAACAATTTTAAAGGATAAAGTGAGAAAGGCCCTGCCCCGATGAAAGCTACAATTATTTCTAAGCAACACAGTGGTTTAATTATTGGGTTTTGTGGTTTTGGGTTTTTGATCCTCCACATCAACCCGGCACAGATGGAGAGTGCGTGGGAGCGATCTGTCACTGGATCGCCCGGCGCTGAAACATACGTTCTTAAGTGTTTTATATGCACAGAAAGGTAAAATATATACTATATACTAAGACAAACGTTTGACTAACTGACGCTAAATAATACCGGATGTACCTGTTCTGACTTACTTAGTAAGAGAACTTCTGATTTTTTTCCGATCCCGATCCACGATAACCTACGCACATCCTCCCGTATACTTTAAATTAGTGGTCACCAACCTGTCAATCGCGATCGACTAGTCGATCTTTGAGACTTTTCCAGTTGATCCCGAAAAAAAAAGAAAAAGTAAATACTCAATTACTGTTGAGAGATTATTTCCGGGTTGCGGGGTTTTAGTTCCGTTCTTTCTGCCCAGTGCACATGCGTGTGGTTCCCCCGCACTACACAGTGTAATTCAGTCGTCCCCAACCACCGGGCCGTGAGGAAACGATATGAGTCAGCTGCACTTTTCCTCATTCCCTGTCACGCTCACTGTTGAACTTGAACTCACGGGAAGTCATCAGGCGACTAAACGCAGTGACGCTGTTGCGCCAGGGAACACCGGTTGGCCTCGGGCAGCCAGCGGGAAGTGCCGTTGCTACTGGCCTGGCGCGCTGCCTCTGAACCTGAGTAGCACACCGAATGTTCGTGAGGAACCCGGTGCTAATATATTCGCAGACGACCTAATTCGGACTCAGCGTTTCGTAAGTTTCAGAGCAGCTTCTGCGCTGCGATCTACTGAAACAAACATTTGTCGGCCGATAGATCCTACAAGGGGGGCGGGCGGGCGCTCTGTCGCACTCCCCATTCAGTCGGCCGCGCTCTCCAGACTGTGACCGCCGCGGCCCCGGTACGGGGACCTCTGGCCCTGACCTTGTCCTCTCACCCCACCCACGACCAACCGCACTTGGCCAAGGCGTCTGGCGGCGGGCGGGCGGGAGGCTGAGTTCGGGCCCGGAGGCTGTCTAATGAGGCAATGTCTCAAAACTGCTTCAGTACCCTGAGTCCAAGCACCCAGCACTTAAAGACGAACCCGCCGAGTTTTCTCAGCGGAAAAAACATGAGCAAGCGGGACAGAAGCCGAGAGCTGCAAAAACTAGAATAGACTGGACATAAGGAACCTGCTTCGAGTATCGTTGTATTCCAGTCATGTTTAACACCCCCCCCCACCCCCGTCGGCCGGTCAGCAAAAATATTATCAATATTAAACCGGTCCGCCATGCAAAAAAAAGGTTGGGTACCACCGGTGTTTATATATTATTTCTACTTCCGGGTTGTGGGATTTTACTTCCAGTCTTTTCTGCCCTGGTGTGCATGCGTGTAACTAATCGATCTGGGGTTGATCTTGCCTTTTACTAAGGCCGAGGTAGGGGATCTTGGGCTTAAAAAGGTTGGTGACCACTACTTTAAATCATCTCTAGATTACCTATAATACCTAATACAATGTAAATGCTATGTAAAATAGTTGTTATACTGTATTGTTTAGGGAATAATGACAAGAAAAAAAGTCTGTACATGCTCGAACAACAAGTGCTGTAAGAGCACTTCCGGGTTTTCTCAACTCGCGGTTGGTTGAATTCGCGAATGCGGAACTCGCGGATAAGGAGGTCCGACTGTACTCACCTACACAACAAGGGGTGATTAACGTGTCTTAGGAATGTGGCAACAAAGCAGAGCAGCTGAAGAAAACCGATGCAGTCACAGGAACAAAATTCAAATTCTACACAGACAGCACCTGAGGTGAGGACTGAATCTGGAATTGCTGGAACTACACTGTGTCACCCAAAAAGGCAAAGGAAAGAGATGATCAAAATTAAAACTAAATGCTGGAAACACCTAAGTAAGTTTTTACCAGAATTGTTGCTTTTTTGTTGAAAAAAAAATTCCGATGAAAACTGATGGAAGATTATCAGCATGAAACAGTCCCCTCTCTCTCTCTTTCTCTGTCTCTCTCTCTCAACAATGTCTTCAGTGCTAAACATCTTCACCATTCTTTGTTCTTAATTTTTCACTTTTTTCCCCTTTTTGAACACAATATAGTTTATTGAGGTATGTGCCTTCACACTGCCTCAAATTGAGTGGTCATTGTTGTAAGGGTGACAAATATAGCACACACACACCGTAAGATACAGTTCAATAACCCACCGGGATTGGATGATGTATCATGACAGGCTGAGCACCTTCACTTCAATTTCACTCAAGGTGCACTGTTCAGTTGCTTTATTGAGAACAGCAGGGCAATTGTTTCTTTGAATTACTCGCAATATTTCAGTTTCTTACAAGCAAAATAAAACCATCTGGTCATTCTTAAAGGCAGTCCTTGTGCAGCGCTCTGACCACTGCATGGTCCTGTCAGCTCTCTGACCACAGCACGGTCCTGTCAGCTCTCTGACCACAGCACGGTCCTGTCAGCTCTCTGACCACTGCATGGTCCTGTCAGCTCTCTGACCACTGCACGGTCCTGTCAGCTCTCTGACCACAGCACGGTCCTGTCAGCTCTCTGACCACAGCATGGTCCTGTCAGCTCTCTGACCACAGCATGGTCCTGTCAGCTCTCTGACCACAGCACGGTCCTGTCAGCTCTCTGACCACAGCATGGTCCTGTCAGCTCTCTGACCACAGCACGGTCCTGTCAGCTCTCTGACCACAGCACGGTCCTGTCAGCTCTCTGACCACTGCATGGTCCTGTCAGCTCTCTGACCACAGCACGGTCCTGTCAGCTCTCTGACCACAGCATGGTCCTGTCAGCTCTCTGACCACAGCATGGTCCTGTCAGCTCTCTGACCACAGCACGGTCCTGTCAGCTCTCTGACCACTGCATGGTCCTGTCAGCTCTCTGACCACAGCACGGTCCTGTCAGCTCTCTGACCACAGCATGGACCTGTCAGCTCTGTGACCACAGCATGGTCCTGTCAGCTCTCTGACCACTGCAGGGTCCTGTCAACCCTGTGCCGTGGCACGGCTAGAAATGGAAATTTTGCTGGATCTCAGTTTACACCCGAGAAGCAAATAATTCAACATGCTGCTTTAATTGAAACTGGGAAGATTCTCATTTAACCCAATGGATGTATTGTTAAAACATAGTAAAAGCAAGATCTTGCATTTATATAACACTTACAATGGAAAAATGGTTTAAAGAGAGGTATCTTAGCAAAAGCTGACACAAGTCAAATATAGAAACAAAATGACAGGCTTTAAATATCTTGAAGATTGTAGAAGCAGATGGTGGGGTAGGCAAATTAGTGGAGAGGTTTAAAAATGAAGTCGAGGATATAAAAATCAAGGCTGCAGTGACCTGGAAAGCAATTTGGATCAACGTGCCTGTGTAATGAGCAAACAGGCTTGGAGCAAGTCTGTATGGGCCATTTTGGATGTTGTCAAGTTCATGGAGAAGGAAAATGGAAGTGTGGGCAGAGAAATTGACAAAGTCACATCAGTAAGTAATAATTGTGCAAAAGATGAATCTAGTGGTGATGAGAATTGTGCTGTACTGTTCTGTGTTCTTTGACTGTCAATTACTGCAAGCTATAATTCCCACTCCACAGCTTCTAACTCTTGACTGATTAGAGGTGATGTGTGCGCCAATTACTTCGAGATTATTCCCATAGAAACGATGCAAGTAATGGTCCCACTAACTTTTGCCAGTAAGTAGTCCAGGATTTTTATTTTCTTCCAATGAAGTAAATTAAATTCTAACTGCATCACATAGCAACCAAGGGGTTTGCCTTGTGTCAGAAGAGCCTGAGAGAATGTGTGTTGGATTCACCTTACGATTGACTACAGAGCTAGGAGCAGGACACAGGAGCCTATTAATGTGGAAGGACACTAGAATTGTTTGTCCCTTAAGCCCACTATACATTGAGTCATATAATCCAGCATCACCAATTTTATCATGTTCAGTTAATATGTAGGAGCTAGCTGATAACTCTGCAGGCCATTTCCACGTAATGGACCGATTCCATTTTTATAGGTATCCATAAGATCATTTTGTCCTTAAGTCAGAAAATAGCAAAAAAATACTCAATATGCTGACCTTTAGGATGAAGGAACCATGGTTGACAATAGTCAAGAGCAAGAAGGAAGCTTACTGAAGATTTAGGAAGCAAGGTTCACTCAAGGTAGCCGGGAAAGAGCTTAAGAATGGGAATGGAAGAGCCTCCTCCTCACTGTATTCTAAATAAAAGGCATTCTGCACGTACATGAAGAAGAGGAGGATGACTAGAGTGCGGTTAAGACCAATCAAGAATAAAAGAGAAGAAATGTGCCTGAGTCAGAGGAGATGGGGGAGTTCCTTAATGAATATGTTCCTTCAGAAATTACCAGTGAGAGGGCCCTTGACAAATGTGAGTGATTATGCTAGAGCATGCCATTGTTAAGAAAGTGGATGTGCTGGAACTTTTGAAAAACATTAGGGTAGCTAACATTAGGATCCTGTGGTCAAACAGGATATACCCCTGGTTACTACGGGAAGTGAGGGAAGAGATTGTAGCATCTTTGGCAGTTATCTTTGTGCTCTTCCTGGCCACACAAGTAGTACCAAAAGATTGGAGGTTGGTAAATGTTATTTCTTCGTTCAAGAAAGATAATAAGGATAATCATGGGAAGTGTAGACCAGTGACCCTTGCATCAGTGGTGGGCAAGCTATTGGAGATGATTCTTAGAGGCGGGACTGAAAAGAATTTGCAGAAGCATAGTTTGATTAGAAACCTTTAGCATGGCTTCGTGAGGGGCAGATTGTGCCTCACAAGCCTGATTGTATACTTTGAGAAACTGAGAAACCAAATGGTTGAGGGTAGAGCAGTGGATGTAATGTATATGGATTTTAGTAAGGCATTTGACAAGTTTCCCCGTGGTAGGCTCATCCAAACAGATGTGGGGCATGAATCCAGGGAAACCTGACGGCCTGGATTCAAAATTGACTTGCACAAAGTAGGCAGGGGTCGGTAGTGGATGGAGCATATTCTGGCTAGAGGTCCAAAACCAGAGGGATTCTGCGGGTATCTTTTCTGGGACTATTGTATTGATTTTTATATGTGACTTGGATGAGGAAGTAGAAAGGTGGGTTAGTAAGTTTGAAGATGACATGAAGATATTGATGGTAGTGTAGAAGTTGTCGTAGATTACAATGGGACAGCAATAGGATGCAGAGCTGGGCTGAGAAGTGGCAGATGAAGTTCAACCCAGAAAAGTGTGAAGTGATACACGGTGCAAAGTTGAACTTGAAGGCAGAGGCTAAGGTTAATGGCAAGATTCTTAGCAGTGTGGTGTGATCCATGTCCATTAATACCTCAAAGCTGCCACACATATTGATAGGATGATCAAGAAGTTGTGTGGTGTGTTGCCCTTCATTAGTCAGTGGATTAAGTTCAAGAGCCATGAAGTAATGCTATAGCTATATAAAACATCGGTTAGAGCACACTTAGACTATTGAGTTCAGTTATGGTCACCTCACTAGGAAGGACGTGGATGCTTTAGAGAGAGTGCAGAGGAGGTTTACCAGGATGCAGTGTGGATTAGAAAGCATGCCTTGCAAGGAAAGATAGAGCAAGCTACAGCTTTTGTCTTTGGAGTGAAGGAGGATAAGAGGTGACTTGAATCAGAATCAGATTTAATATCACTGGCAAATGCGGCAGCAGGACATTGAAATACTTAATAATCTTTACTGTTAAGTACATATGTGTGATGAACAAGTGTAAAGATAAGGACTGCTTACCAGTAACAAATAAATTCAGAGTCAGAAATGTTGGCGATCCCAAGCTGTCTCATCATATGTTCCAAAATCTGAAGAAATCTGAAACCTGAAGCATTTCCAGCCACAAGCATTTTTGACTAAGTATTACTCAACCTGTACGACAAACTATGCAAATACACAAATAATAATAATAAATTTTAAAAACTAATATGAGAACATGAGTCCCCAAACAAGAGAAAACCTGCAAATGCGGGAAACCCAAGCTACATTCACAAAATGCTTGAAAGGGTTTCGGCCCAAAACATCGACTGTACTTTTTTCCATAGATGCTGCCTGGCCTGCTGAGTTCCTCCAGCATTTTGTGCGTGTTGCTGAGAACGAGTTGCAGATTCCTTGAAAGAGTGCATTGTGTTCAGTGATCAGTTCGATGTTGAGCTGAGTGAAGTTGTCCACTCTGGTTCAGGAGCCTGATGGTTGAAGGGTAGTAACTATTCCCGAACCTAGGGCTCCTGAAGAGACCATGGCTTGAATGGTGGAAGTCCTGGAAGATGAATGATGGTCTCTGGATCTGTGAGGCAGCACTCTTCTAGCTGTACTATCGTGCTCTGTTGGTCATGTAGCTCTGATTGTTAAGGAAATAAATAATGTTAGATTTAGAGCAAATTGAAATCAGATTAGTATCTTGAGAGAAGTGAATACTTTTCTATTTAGCCTATTGAGCAAGGCAGATACTGTAAATATTCTTGCCACAAGAACAGGTGTAAGTCCCAGTGTCAAGTGGTGCAAGATTTATTTCGTGACATCCCAGTCAATTTCTACCAACTACTACGCCCAAGGAGAGGACAGTGGAATGAATATTCCTTGCAAACCTGAATGAGTGTGGCTCCAATCACATTCAGCGCTATCTGTGCCAAAGCAACTTAACTTAATTGGCTCCATATTCAGTATGCTTATTGGTACTTCGTGCTGCAATGTGCCTAAGTACAAAATGTGCTGCTATTAATTCGCCTAATCCAGTGGATCTCAACTTTTTTCTGCTGCGACCCACTTGTGACTTTCATGGACCCACCCACCATAGTCCCCATTAGTTGCTGAAGTTTTTTTTGGTCAACAGTACCAATTATTCTATATATGGTTAATTTTATGTTTTCACAGGGCAAAGGCACTTTTTTATGTTGACTGTAGTGTTACAGATGTATGTGCAAAATAAAACTATTTCAAAGCTCTGAATAGGATACTTTCTTTATAATATATAAAATATTCTTTCAACTAACAATGAAAAAGCACTTAATATTGTTACTTTGGGTTTTTCGTGAGATCCTTGTGACTGGTGCAAGCTAACGAATTTTTGAATATCTGATTGCAACTTGTTTAAAGATAATCGAAGATCACCCTTTTTCACAACATCGAGCCAGTTACAGGGTTTTGATAGCAGGCGAAGAGCTTGACCGAAAACGACGCTCAATGAGTTAAGGAGTGGGAAATCCAATTAAAAACAGCTTTGCTTTGTCCCAGAGGGGTGGAAGCTTATTTTGAATTTCACTAATTATCCAGAAATTTTGCTTGCTGTTTTTGAATTTTGCTTGTTCTGCTACATCACTCTGCAACTCAATTAGACAATCTTGCAATGTGATGTCAACATCATTCACATTCACCCCAAATGGAAGATGCATCTCCAGCAGGTCAGTTCCACATCAGTGTGCAATCGTTTCCAATGATCAAGACAAACAATCAGATCATCACCTTGCAGTTTTAGTTTAAGAGTGGCCAGTGAAGCAAATTGCAATAAACTCACAGCATCCAATATGCTGCTGAAATGTTTGAGTTTTCCAAGCAAAGTGGCTCTTTGCATGTTAAGTGATTTCAGTTTTCCCCTTGTAACTGTGTTTAATAAATTCTGTTTTTAAAATATCTGACAGGTAAAAGATGTCAGACTGAGCAGTGACGATTTGTTCTCGAAATTGCTTATCACTTAGAATGGCTACAATACTATCCCAAAGTGCAACCAAGTGACGATTACCTTCTGATAACCATCGGAACTCTGTCTGCATTAGTAGCCGCTTTCCTCACAAAGTTGTTGGAAAAGATGATTTTGAAGTGCATTAGACTTGAAGTTGACAGCTATTATTACAGCAGCAAGGGTGCTGTGCAAACGTCCTCCCAATTTTTTTTTATAACCAAGTGCTGATGATGGATGACACAGTGTATGCAAAAAATGTCAGGCACAGCACTTCCCAGGTGAGCAATGAATCCTCTGTATTTTCCTACCATGAAAGCGGCACCATCGGTTGCACAAGCCAATGTATTTTCCAGCAGAATATTATTTTCTAAGAAATAGCTCTTGACTTCTTCAAAAATAGTTTCACCTTTGATATGTAAGCTTTCTTCGCTGGCCTGAGCATCATTCGTATGTCATCAGCAGGGCTACATTGTCACATAATATGCCTTCATTGATTTGCAGAGCAAACTTCTTAACTTGCAGTTGTGCAAAACTAGTTGTTCTTCCACATCATCGGACATTTCATCAATACAGCTTGATACTGATGAGTTGCTCGGGGATGGCTTGAATAGGTTCATATTAGTTCTGATTCATTACAGTAGAAATAAAAGAACTGCAGGCAGAATCAATGACTCACCTGTATTATGTGGCTTGCCAGCTTTGCAATTAAGTTTGAAATCTCATAGGATACAAGTAAACTTTTGTCTGTCTTGGAATATTGTCACAGGTGATCTAATATATAAAAAGGAAAAAATTTAAAATAAATATAATTGTGTGACTATTATATACTGTCTACATGTGAGTATGCCTTGATATATACTATGTGTATATGTGTGTGTGTGTGTGTGTGTGTGTGTTGTGTGTGTGTGTGTGTGTGTGTTGTGTGTGTGTGTGTGTGTGTGTATGTATATGAAGAGTAACAACAATGCAATTGTAGGTTCTATAGAAAGTTGTAAATGTCAAAGAATTATAATAAGCATCATTCTCCCCCCCCCCCCCCCCACACACACACAAATTTATTTTGCTGCCTCATTTGAATCATCTGGCATATTTTCCTATTCATTTCATTGTGTTCCAATTAACTTTGATATATTCATTTTTGATTTATATATTTTAGTAATATTTCATTAGAACAGTAAATTTACCATGGCCCATTCAGAAACTCATGTAGCCCCCAGTTTCTTGTTTTTTGCTTGTTTCCCCTACGACATCTGACATGGACGCCTGGGGAGCCACATGGCCCATGTTGAAAACCACTGGCCTAATCTACTGCAAGAACACCACTCAAATCTTCGCAAATTACCACCAAAAAGAACAGGCACTTAAGGCATGGCGTTGCTCTGACTTGGAGATGTATCGCTGTTCCTTCATTGTTGCTGGGTCTAAATCCCAGTACTTTGTATCCAGCTGCACAGCGTGCCATCACCAGAAGATGAGTGGCATAGCAGTGGATAGACAGACAGACAGACGGACATACTTTATTGATCCCGAGGGAAATCGGGAAGAGCTGTTACCTTATACTTACGGCAACCTGGAGTCAGTCCTGATCTCCGTTGCTATCTGTGTGGAGTCACTGTGACCACATGATTCCTCCTTCTCCACTGATATCCTTTCACTTTCCAAATGCACGTATGCCAGTAGCTTAATTGGCCATTGTAAATTGTCCCTCGTGTGCAGGTAAGTGGTAGGATCTGAGGAGAGTTACTGGGAGTATACGATATGATTAGTGTAGAATTGAAGAAGGGATTCTTGATGGTCACTGTACTGAAGGGCTTGTAACTCCTAGAACTCAATTAAATGCCAGCGTGCTTGCAACGCCATATCCCTCAAACTTAAATAAAAAATCATAATAACTGGCCGTTATTATTTGGAGGACTTGTCCTGGGTCTGGCACATCAGTATAATTACGAAAAAAGCGTGACAGCACCTCTATTTCCTTAAGTGTTTACAATGGTTCTGCATGACATCTAAGACTTCGACAAACTTCTATAGATGTGTGGTGGAGAGTATATTGACTGGCTGCATCACATCCTGGCACGGAAACACCAATGCCCTTGAATGGAAAATCCTACAAAAAGCAGTGGATATGGCCCAGTCAATCACAGGTACAGCCCTCCCAACTATTGATTACGTTTACATGAAGCGTGAGGAGAGCATCGTCTATCCTCAGGGACCACCCCCCCCCCCCCCCACCCCACCACCATCCTCTCTTCTCACTGCTGCCATCAGGAAGAAGGAACAGGAGCCTCTGGACTCATAGAGGATCAGGAACAGTTATTACCCCTCAACTATCAGCACTCAACTTCACTTGCCCCATCATCGAAAAGCTCTCACAACCTATGGACTCACCTTCAAGGATTCTTCATCTCATGTTCTTGGTATTTATTGCCTAAATATTCATTATTATTATTATTATTATTATGTCTTTCTTTCTGTATTTACACAGTCTGTTTGTCTCATAACGATTGAATGCCTAAGTTGGGGTGGTCTTTTATTGACTATATTATGATTATTATTCTACCATGGATTTATTGAGTATACCTGCAAGAAAATGAATCTCAGGTTGTATATGTTGACATATATGTACGTTGATAATAAATTTGCTTTGAACTTTGAAATCTAAAACACAGCTATGAATGATCAATCAGGCAAGTTTAACTGGAGAAAATATATTCAGTGACAAAATCAGTTGCTTATCCTGTGTTCTGCAGAAAAAAAATTGTTTTATCTGATGGGTTTATATTACAAAGTCAAAGTAAAATCATATTTAATTATTTTAAGCAATATTCTATCATCTTGGTGTCTGAAGATTAGCTGAGGCTAAACCAGATCTGATTCATGTTCCCCTCAAAGGAGGATCTCTCACACGAACACACAGACAGAATGGTTTTCCTTTTTATCAGTGGGGCAGTGGAATTATTATGACATTTGCAAATCTCACCCAGATGATTAATTTTCATTGCAACACCCTAAGATGCAAATTTACAGATGGAATTCATAATCTCAAATCTTCCCATGCAAATTCTGTACCCAGGGATTGTTAAATTATTGTTCACTCCCTATTTACATAATTAGTGACATGTAACCAATGGCAAAAATGCTGATTGAAGAGTAAGCCTTGTTTCATTTGTAAGACAAATGATTGAGTGACACTGCAGTGAATATTATCTGTTCAGGGTGTTCAAATGGAACCTGCAAGTAAGTCCGTATTCCAAGCTGGCAAGAAATTGAATTTAATTGCATAGTATTTTGTGGGCCTCAGTTATGAATTGAGTGACCGAGAAAGGATTTAAATCACTTCTTTAGAAAAAAACAAAACATTATCTGGTTTACTAATTTGAACAATTTAAAATGATTTCTAGTTCTTCAACCTATTCTTCAGCTATTGACCACTAATATTCTAGAGAGGAGGTAAATAAGTCAGTGTGGGGGAGTATAAAGACATTAAGGCATTTTCTGTGGCAAGCACCAAAGAATTGGGGCAAACAAGTGCTTGATACAAAGAAGCATGGACTGACGTCTTCAAAAGTTGACTGTTGTAATGGTGGTTTTGTTGTAAAAGAGAGCGTGAATAATGGAGCACAATTTTGTCATTCAGAGCCTGCCAGCTAAAGGACGCTGCAGAAAGGAAAAAAGTCAAAGTTGAGTTTATTATTGTATGCACAAGCATGTATACACAGGTGAAATGAAACACTTACTGGTAGCAGCATCATATAAGCAACATTCCTAAGAAAAATATGAACACAGTTTTTGCAAGGAAGGACACAATTACAATAAAAAAAACAAAGTGCATTTTATAAACACAAGAAATCCTGCAGATTCTGGAAATCTTAAATGCTGGAGGAACTCGTTAGGTCAAAAGGCATCTATGGAGAGGAATAAGCAGTTAATGTTTTGAGTCAATTCCTGATTCTGAAACATAGACTGTTTATTCCTCTACATTGATGCTGCCTGACCTGCTGAAAGTTCATTTTAGTGTGAACTGATCAACGTGATCATAGTTTTGCTAAACTCTGGTGATCTTTTGCCAGTTGATTCAAGAAATCACATTAATTAATGAATTCTCCAGGCAAATTGTACATAGCAAGGTCCCACAAAATGTAATGAATTTACAGTATATTGCTGTACAAGTTGTGATTAAAGTTTTCAAATGTAGAGGAAGCAGGCTTAATTTATTTTTCTGGTGTCGTTGGTTCATTGGTAAATACTACATTCTCCACTGGGGCTGCACTTCCAATGATGCCTGAGGCTTGCTAAGCTTCTTTGGCACTTGTGTACAATGCTCCTTCAGTCAACATCTTCTGGATAGATCATGAAACCATATATTTCACTTTTTTTATGTCTTTAAAATTTGCTTTTCATCTTGAATGTGATTCTGGAAATGTTGAAGCTGTGATTTGCAGTTTGGAGATTGGCTGTTTCACCGCTCTGCAGTCTCCAAGAGGATTCTGGGAGGCAGAGGCAGCATACATGATCCTTGTGGCAAGAATACTGTGGGAAGGGGTGTGAGCCAATGCTTGACTCCATTTCGCCAGTGAAAGCTTCCAATGTTGGCCATTTAAAGTGACAAGGGAGATTGAAGCATCGAGGCAAATGCGGAAGATGATTGTTCTGCTACGGAGAGGGGAGACTGCCTTTTGATCACTGGTGGGATCGCTCTGCTATGGAGAGGGGAGACTGCCTTTTGATCACTGGTGGGATCGCTCTGCTATGGAGAGGGGAGACTTCCTTTTGATCACTGGTGGGATCGCTCTGCTATGGAGAGGGGAGACTTCCTTTTGATCACTGGTGGGATCACTCTGCTACGGAGAGGGGAGACTGCCTTTTGATCACTGGTGGGATCGCTCTGCTATGGAGAGGGGAGACTGTCTTTTGATCACTGGTGGGATCGCTCTGCTATGGAGAGGGGAGACTGCCTTTTGATCATTGGTGGGATCGCTCTGCTATGGAGAGGGAGACTGCCTTTTGATCACTGATGGGATTGCTCTGCTACGGATAGGGGAGACTGCCTTTTGATCACTGGTGGGATCGCTCTGCTATGGAGAGGGGAGACTGCCTTCTGATCACGTGGGATTGCTCTGCTACGGATAGGAATAGGCCTGCTGCTGGGCCCGGAGAATTTCACCCAGTTTTTCTGCATTTTGGATATGGACTTGGGCTATAGACTTTTTTCAGTCTTACAATTTTTTATATTCCGTGTTTTTCGCCCGATCTTTTGTGTTTTTGTTTGTATGCAGCGGTGGGGGATTTGGGGGTCAATGTGCCTGTTTCATTTTTGTTCATTTTTTGTGCAAGTAGGAGGGATTTGGGAGTTGATGATGGTGCTGCTATTCTTTTTCTTGGTTTCGTGGCTATCTGGAGAAGAAGAATTTCAGAGTTCTACGCTTTGATAACAAATGAATCGTTGATTAGGCTAGGATTGAATCGGGGGTTTGCTGGGTGGCACAGCTCAAAGGGCTGGAAGGGCTAGTCCACGCTATATCCCAATAAATAAACGAACAAGTAAATAAATAGAATGAGAGAAGAAATCTGGGCTCAGAGTATGGAGTGGAGTGCTGGTGTGTGAGCAAGCTCATGTTGGGTTTCTGATCCAACACAGAGTTAGCATGATGAGTCTTTCTGGAAGTGCCAGAGTCTGATTGCGCTCCCCAGAGGAATTTGTTGTGTTAAGACCATCACCCTTTTTGAAGTATAGGCCATTGATAGCCGCTAGTTAGAGTCCTTGTCATGGGCCAGCCTTCAAGTTGTCCCCAGGTGTAGCCCATCTTCTTGGTATCCTTCCTCTCCCAGTGGTGAAGTCTTTGGAGCTTTTATTGGTGTTACTGTAGCTCTGGGTTTTTACAGGTTGGGGTTCCCAGCTCCATGCAATCCTCATCCTTTCACAGCCGGGTTTGGGACCATCCATGGTGAATTTAGAATAATTTATTGCATGTTAAATCTAATTCTGAGTCTGTCACTTGGTAGATGTTGTCCATTATTTACTACCTTACAAACTAATATATTGTACCAACACCTTAATATCTTAGTCACTACTTCAATCAAACCCAAATGCTAATTTTAATTATTATTGCAGCTAATTTTTTTGTTTATATTTTCTGATTGAAGAATAAATTACAGTAAATATATATTATAAACAAATCAGGTAGCACTTGTAGATTGAGGGAAAAAAAGTTAACATTTCAAGTTGTAGACTGTTTAGTGGTTTGGTTTAATTTCTGGAAGAAGGCACAACAAGATCAACATTTTGGTTTCGTTTTGACTTGCTGCCATATTATGGGTCGATTCACAATGAACCTATTAACCAAATGTCTTTGGACTGTGGGAGGAGACCAGAGCACCCGGAGTAAACCCACGCAGTCACGGGCAGGACGTACAAAATCCTCACTGACAGCGGTGGGAATTGATCCCAACTCACTGGAACTGTAGGTGTTCAACAGTTAACTATCTTCCTTGCTGACTTCGTAGTGGTGCGTGCAGAGGCCGTGGGACAGTGATTGGGACAGTCATGTGGAAGACGTGTCCTGAACGAATTCATCATGATGCCAGTTCACCACCATACCCTGGTTCACCACTGTCCCCACTTTCTTCCACCTAATCCTTGGCACTGCACAGATTACGATCAGAGGGTCACATCCCTAATGGGGAGACTGAGGGTAGATTGCCCATATGAACATGATCCCTTCCTCCCCAGAAAAGGCAAGTATAAGCTTATGGAAAATAGCTGTTTATTAAGTCAAACCAACACAATTTATATATTTTTCATTCAATTAATGGAATTTACCTACAAGTGGGTATAACTCGTAATGAGCTGGATGTGGTACAAATGAATGGTAGAAATAATTTTCCCACTTGCTTGGGTTGAAGCTGTCTTAAACCAAATGATAAATGTTTGCATCAGTTACATTTTCTGGGCATGGCATACCTTTGGATATAATGAAAGTTAAAACACAGCCAGACTTGTGAGGTTTATCACGGCTGTGCGACTAGTGGTTCGATATGGTATAACAGCGCAGTATTTGGCTGCCCTGTTTAGAGTGCCAGAGAGAATCGTTGTCAGCTACGACAGATAAGCAGTTAGTATTGTGCATTTGTATTGCTAATTGAATCTTTAATGTTTTTACTTCTCCACTGTTTCCTGGGCTGAAGTAATTACACGACCCAAATACATCCATAGTAATTACAATCTCTGATGAATATTGCGCAAGATCTATTAACTGCGAAGTCTTCTCTGCTTCATAGACTCAACAGCTTTATGCTATGACTGAGTGATCAGCACTGCTTTTCAGAAGCAGCCAAGGAATGTCAAAACTGCTTCAAAGGCCTTGTGCTTTTGAATTTAACTATGCAATTTATGATATGGTAATACACATTTATGAATTAATTCTGGTTTGGTCTGATAAAGTTACAAAACCAAGATGTGCTTGGCTGCATTGCCACTGACTGACAGAGGCCAGTACTGGAGAAAGACCAGTACAGGCTGTTTATATCAAACCATATAGATAAGCGGCATGCTGAGAACAATCCTGAGACAAATTCCTGGAACGCTGCTGGAACAAACGCTTTTTCAGTGTAA
The DNA here is from genome assembly GCF_048418815.1 of Hemitrygon akajei. Taxonomy (NCBI): domain Eukaryota; kingdom Metazoa; phylum Chordata; class Chondrichthyes; order Myliobatiformes; family Dasyatidae; genus Hemitrygon; species Hemitrygon akajei. Next base: position 76,501,697 of record NC_133135.1, on the reverse strand, counting down.
TCAAAAAGATTCAGTTCAGTTCAAAGGCCAAGGTTGAAGCTTTGGCTCTTTTCCACGTTGTTACTTCTTGCTGGCAGCTCTCTGAATTTCACAAGTGAACAGTCATTTCATTCTAATAACTCTTCCACTTGCTATACAGTCAAGAATTGACGTTCGGATTTCTCTATTGCCTTTGCAGCTACAGTAGAAAGGTTTTTTTTCTTAATGACTGATATGTCTTTTTGTTCCTGAAATTAATCATTGTTCTTCCTTGAGAAACGTTTGAAATCCTGGGTATAATTGTTGCCATGTGAATCGTTTATTTACATATTGACTGTGACTCACAGCTCAATATGATCTGCTGGAGTTCTCATCACCATCTTTTCATACTTTGATGTGTCACGTCAATGTTCTGTGATGTTTTAACTGTCTACTGGTAAGAGTTGTGATAACGTGAGATGGAGCCAGTCCTAGCCACTGACACAAGCGCACGTGTTTGAGCGGAGGGACACTCTGACCCCTTTGTATTGACACTGCGTTTCTGAAACGTGCTTGGCACTACGCATTGGTACAGTTGTGTTTGTGTGCCGGCTGTGCGTGGACCACAGCACATAGCTCTTTCAAATAGTCATCCTGTCTCTACTGAATCAGTAAGATGGAGAGAACCCTTTTTACAAAGGGAGTGGCTGCTTTGTTCTGTCATTGCAAACCATTCTCAGCGGTAGCCTGGAAGAAGTTGCAGGAATCAACTACAAAAAAAAATGTGGGGAAACTTTCCTGGGTTTCCTGTCAAATTCTGATGAAAGCCCATCAGTTTGAAACATTAATTCTCCCTCCAGACCTTTTGAGTATTTCCATTATTTACAGTTTTGAAAACCCAGATCTCAGCCAGCCAAACAGCACTTGAGGAAAGAGAAGTAAATCATTGTTAAAGGTCAGTGACTCTTCCTCAAACCCAAGGGAAAGAGTAGAGGGCTTACAATTTTCAGAACTATATGGAGGTTAAGACCATAAAGAGCATGACTAGTGCCTTTGATAGAGGTACTTTAAAGGGGGGGGGGTGAGATAGGAGCATAAAGTATCATGATGGTAAATGATGAGAGAGCAGTTTACCCAAAGCTGGGAAATTCAATATTTATTCCAGAAGGTGGCAAAGTATCCCAATGGAAGAGAAGATGGTGTTCTTATAGTTTATGTTGGACAGTGAAGGAAGCCACAAGTAGACAGATCAGAATGGGAATGGGATTAAGAGTTAATGTATGCTTTGATTTGAGACCAACTCCGGTGGATTGCAAGCTTTAATAGGTGTGCATTGGAGGGTAGACTGTAGAGGAGGATAGAAGGTAGATGAGGGAAAGTAGAAATAGATTCCAGTTGAGATGTTCTTACTGGCCCTGGAGCAGCTACCAAGTTACTCTCAGGCAAAATTATAGTTATTGACTCGTCAAGAGTATCTGAAACAGCTTGTGAAGTGAAAGATTGAGGTTTCTGTTATTTTCATTTGTCTAAAGTACCCAAGTTGGCATATCCTCCCCGCCTCCCATCTTGTCCTTCATCTCCACTAATGGTTCTCATTCTCACCTCCTTTACTTATCACTATGTAGCACTGGTGTTGCTGCTTATTGGTGCATAGAGTTTGCCAAACAACCAATCAGCATTGAGAACCCCTGCCCACATCACATCTAAGTTTATGTAATGATGATTGCTAAGTATATAAAAGGCCAAGCATTCAGCGGACACACCACAAGTGAAGAGCACACAGATGGTGATGTCTCCTCATAGGGTCATGAAACATTTGCAAATGGATTGCCAGGATCGGAGAACAGCTCAACCCAAACATCAACCACCCAAGCTGCATATTTGGGTTTCCAGCTGCCGTCCCCCACTTTCAAACTCCCATCCTTCACTCTGCTCCATCTGTTGTTTTCTTTTACCTTTTCCCCTCTCTCTTTGCCTACCTCCATCTATGATACACCTGCCACAGTTTTTCCACTTCAGCTCCACTCACCTCCTCTGGAACCACCTATCTGTCATCTTACACCCCTCTTCATTCCACCAATAGCCCTAGAGTCCTTTCTTGCTCCCCCCCCCCCCCCCCCCCCGTGTTGGCTGCCCAGCCTCTCCACTCTGTCCTGTTACAGGGTTTTCCGTGTTTTCCGTACAGAAATATATGCCAGAAATGTCGATGATTTCTTTCTACATGCTGATGCAGCCTGACCCACTGATCCATTCTTTTAACAGATTGTGTGTTAGCACTTCCAATGTGAGCCTGAACGATTTTTATGCTGTCCTCTTCGGCACTGAGTAGCTGGCTTCCTGCATTTGCTACAACACTGCTTAATCTGCCCACACCTACCCCTACACCTCCTCCCTCACTATCATCCAGGCTCCCAACCAGTCCTTGCAGCTGAGGTGAAACATCACCTGTGAGTCTGTTGGGGTCATCTGCTGTATCCATGACCTGCTGTATATCAGTGAGTCGTGACATAGATTGGGAGACTGCTTCAACAGGCACCTTCACTCCAATCACCACAAAAAGCAGGACTTCCACCCGGTGCCCACCCATTTCAATTCTACTTTTCATTCCCACTCCGACATGTCAGTCCATGGCCTCCTCTACTGCCATGATGAGACCACTCAGGTTGGAGGAGCAAGGCTTTATATTCCATCTGGGTAACCTCCAATCTGATGGCATGAACATCTATTTCTCTGACTCCTGGTAATTGCCCCTCCCTCTCCTTTACCATTCCCCATTCCTGCTTCCCTTTCTCACCTGTCCCATCACCTCCTTCTAGTGCTCCTCCCCCTTTTATCCATGGTATTTTACCCTCTCCTATCAGATTCATCCTTCTCCAGCTCTTTATCTCTTTCACCAATCAACTTCCCAGCTCTTTACTTCACCCCTCCCCCTCTCCCAGTTTCACATATCACCTACCACCTTGTAGTTCTCCCTCCCCAACCCCCCCTTCTTACTCTGATCTCTCCTCTGCCTTTCTCGCCCCTATGAAGGGTCATGGCCCAAAACATCAACTGTTGGCTCTATTCCATGGATGCTGCCTGCCCTGCTGAACTCCTCCAGCATTTTGTGTGCGTTGCTTTGTCTTTTCATCTGCAGGTTTTCTCGTGTTGGTGTCGCTCCATCTATTGTTTTTTTTTCACCTTTTTTTCCTCTCTCTTTGCCTGCCTCCATTTTGCTGTCCTCTTCTGCGCTAAGCAGCTGGCTTCATTGCACCAGTGGATGTGGACTGCGTGTCCACAGCTATATCTGGCTCCCCGCATTTCCTACAACACTGCCTGATCTGTCCGATGGGCAGAAACTGCTGGGTATTATAATCAATGCAGATTGAAGGATTAGTAGGTTATTGCTCATTAATCTGCCAAGTCCTGGCAGCTGTGAGATATCTGCAATTCGATTTGATTGTGGATAGGTGAAATATGCAGAATGTGTTTGTTAAGGTACTATTTATCTACTGTTTCCTGCTTTAATGTTTCCTGCCTCCACTCCATCACATTACACACCCATTTATTGTTTGCTAAAACTATTTGTCATTTTATCCCTTTGTCTGTCTACTTTGGACACAGAATCCGTATTATTCAGAGATTTTCTTTATCCAGGAGTCTTTGGGCATTGACTTTATAGCAGCTCATGTTGATTCTTTATATTTTAAAATTAATACAAGAAAAATTGCAAAAATTGCATGAACAAACCTTAATTTTTCAGCTCATTGGGGAAAAGAAACTTACAGGAATTAGGAAGATTAATATGACCCTTGGCATTCTATGTGGAATAACTAGATACAAGAAATCTGAGTCATGTGATCAGGAGGTTCACCAGGCCAATTCCAGGGAGGAGGAGATTGAGAGATATCATTGGCAAGCCAGCCTGGGATGGCAAGGCCTCGTCTCTGCACACTTCCAACAACTGGGGAGTGCAAGTGCAAGGGTTACGGATGACATGCTCCAGGCAGAGGTACGGAATCGTGAGGACAAAAGGCAGTTATCGAAGGCAGTGGATTGGGGTCACAGGGTACCTAGACAAAATGGGATCTTCCCAAGTGCAGGATCAATTGGGCAGAGCTTTGGAGATGGGAGCCCTTCCACATTTCGTTCCTCCTGCGACCCTTGTATGACTCTCTCCCTACTCTTATCACATCTGCACACAAGGGGGCTGAGAGAGGACCCTAACTGCAAGCTTTGTGGTCAGCAGGGTTCACTGGCACACATACTGTCAGGATGCAAAACAGCTTTAACACAGGGACGATGTAGGTGGCGCCACAACAAGGTCCTGCTGTCCCTGGTTGATACACTGGAATGGGAGAGGTGTAAAAGGAGACTGGCTGGCAGAGGGGCAAACAGGGCAGTTATTTTCATCAAGGAGAGGGCCATGCCAGTCATGTCAAAGCCTAAATTCAATCTGCTGCAAACTGCCAATTGCTGGGAGATTTGGGTCAATGTGGGGAGGAAGATGCAGTTCCCGGAGATGGTGCAAGCCACACTTTGTCCAGACATTTTACTGTGGTCCAGTGAATACAAGAAAACCATCCTGGTGAAGCCCACAGTGCCACGGGAGGAAGGATGTGAGGGGTCCCACAGGAGGAAAGCCCTGAAGTACCAGACTTTAGTCCAGGAATGCAGGGACAAAAGATGGCAGACATGACTATTCCCCATGGAGATTGGCTCCAGAGGGTTACCGCAAGGCCAACATGGAGGTTGCTGTCTGCGCTGGGCCTTGAAAAAAGCAAAAACCAACCAGCCCTCAGGATGGGGGAGGAAGCAGAAAGAGCCTCTTGCTGGAAATAGAGCAGGTGAGAGGAGTTGAGCTGGAAGTCAGGAGCAGATGGGCAGTGACTTGGCCACCAGTGCTGACCCGCCAACTGGAGAGCGCAGTGGTTAAGGGTAGAAACACTCTGTGAAGGTTGGGCACCACCAAACGACATCTGTTCCTGTCTAAAGACTACGGTTACTTCATCAGGTAACGAAAGAGAGCACCCCGGTGTGTGAGGCAAATGAGTAACACACACAAAGTGCTGGAGGAACTCAGCAGGTCATGCATCATTTTTGGAAATGAATAAACAGTCGATGTTTCAAACCAAGACAATTAATCAGGACTGGAAAGGAATGGGAAAGAAGCCATAATAGGAAGGTGGGGGGATGGGCGTGGGGGGGGGGAGAGGGGTTAGGAGCATAAACTAGAAGGTGATAGGTGAAGCCAGGTGAGGGGGAAGACAGATGAATAGGGGAGGGGCTGAAGTGAAAGACCAAGATGTGATGGGTGGAAAAGGTGAAAGGCTGAAGAAAGAGGTAGGAAAGGAGAGTGGACCATGTGAGAAAGGGGAGGAGGGGATCCAGATAGAGGTGATAAATAGGTCAAGAAAACAATTCCTGATTAACACACTAATACAAAACAAACTCACGGGAGGTGTAGTCCATGTAAAGGACCAATGGGGGAAAGTTACAATGTAATGCCCCAAATAAATCAATATCAAGGCACAGAAATTTGCTCTAATAGTGAATTGGTGTGAACGTGATCGACTAAATGGCCTCCTTCTGTACTAGAATCCTACCATGAGTTTTCACAAGACCTCCTTTGCACTCAATTCTTGGGGACATATCCTGTGTGATGCCTTATGAGTTTTATGCATGGACAATCAGAAATGAGAGGTGAACTGGTTGGATCTGTGCTACTTGGAAGAATGAAGAATAACCACATCCTTTGTAAAGGGGGCATGGCAATGTAGATGTTGGGATGTTTTCAGAAGTGGAAGAGTTTTGAATGAGAGGATAAGGCAAGAGGCCAGTCACTTAAAATCAAAATATGTAGAAAATTCTTCCCACAGAGGGTGGTAAATCTCTTAAATTTTCTGCCCCTGAGAATTCTGGAGACCAGCTCGTTAGAAGTATTTAAAGTGGTGGTAGATATATTTTTAAAGGATCGGGGGGCTTTGGGGATCTGGTACAAAGAACGAGTTAAGAGTGGGGTAGATCAGTTAAGATCATTTGAATAATAGGGCAAGCTTGAGATGAAGACCCAGAGACATCAACTGTCCATTTCCTTCCAGAAATGCTGCCTGACCTACTGAGTTCCTCCTGCATCTTCTTGGCTTCACCGGATTCCAGCATCTGTATTTGCTTATGCATTGAGAGATTCTGTGGTCTATTTTTCTATTTTCTTGGCTTTCTCATGTTGGACATTACTAGTCCTCATCCCATATTTGGGGCATGGTTAGGAATGCATTCCGAGCCTTTAATCCTGTGGTGAAAGAAAGATTCATGTTTTGAGTTTTGTGTGGTGGTGGTTGTGTGGAGCAAAGAGCTTTGGAGAATTAAAATGCAACCAATTTTCATTTGAGAGGATTGAGAGAAGGGATATGTTCTAGGATGTGAAGACACTGGAAGATATACCAGGGTTGATTGATAAGCTCGTGGCCTAAGGTAGAAGGAGTCAATTTTAGAAAACCTAGCACATTTATTTTTCAACATAGTCCCGTCCTACATTTACATGCCCAGTTCAGCGGTCACAAAGCATACAGATCCTGGACCTCCAGAAAGTGTCCACAGATAGGTGATTGATAAGTTTGTGGCCTACGGTAGAAGGAGATAAGTTATTAACTTCAAACTTTCTGCATTTTCCCTCGAAGAGTTGACCTGCATGTGCATGTAACGAGAGCTGTATAACTTATCAATCACTCCTGCTGTGGACACTTCCTGGAGGTCCAAGATCCGTATGCTCCACGACCGCTGGACTAAGTATGTAAATGTAGGAGGGGACTATGTTGAAAAATAAATGTGCTAGGTTTTCTAAAATTGACTCCTTCTACCTTAGGCCACGAGCTTATCAATCACCCCTCGTAGATATGTCTATGAAATCGGAGCTTGTGATTTGACTGCTTTCAGCAGAGTATAGGAAATAAGCATAAAGTAAGCCATAAAATGGTGGAAGCACTTAGGTCAGGTAGGATCTGTGGAAGGAGAAATGGATTGGAAGTGTCAGGTCAAAGAGCTTACATCTAAACCAATGACTTGCGTCATTGACCTGAGAAGTTAACTCTTTTGTTTCTCTCTACAAAAGGAATCTGATCTTTTGAGTACCCCAGCATTACCTGTTTTTATTTCAGGTTTCCAGCATCTGCAGCTTTGACTTTCAAACAAATTAATCAGCTTGTAGAGGGTTCAGAGATTGAAAAGAATTTCTTCCCCCTGTCCCCGTGGTATCAGAATATACACCGTCAAGGAAGCAGCCAATTGAAGGAGTTGGTTAAGTATTGGTTGGCAAGCTATGAAGAAAAGTGTATGCACCAGAGATAAATTACTCCACAGAAAATTGTGATTCATGGAAATATCAACTATTAGCATATCCAGTTAGGACTGAATAATGTAGATTGCTTCATATGACTGATGTTGATTTCTTGCTCAATTATCTTCAGGGTCACAGAGCAATTTCATAGAGCTTCATCTTTGTCAGTGTTGCTTTTCTGGTTGTGTAGACATCCCAGGAGAGGAAATTAACATTGAGAATGTCCATAAGTAAGCAGATTGTGCATGGTCTGTTAAAAGGAGCTGCATCTTTAAGCTAACTGGAAAATTTTGTCCCTTAGACCTTGAACTGTAACTTTGCAAATAGACCTGCAAAGCAGTGGCCAAGTTGCAAACAGCAATGTTGGAATAACCCACCATCACAAACTGACATGGTCCTTCAATTTCTGATAACTTACTTTCTCTGCCTTTATCTGAACTGACCAGTAGTCTGGGTTACTGACTCAGTACTTTTATTCTCCTTAGTATAACCCAACCTGCTTCTTTGTCACTCTCTCTCTGTGCCATTAATAATTCATCTCCATTGGCACTTTGGCCAAAATCTACAACAGATACACCCTTTGTTCTATCCATTCCTCCCCGCCTTCCATCCAGCTTGAAACCAACATTTTCATTCTTTGTCCCAGTTTTGACAAAGAGTCCTTGAGCTTCGCTCTATGCAGATGTTGCCTGATGTCTCAGTTCGTTTGTTATGTGTTGTGTCTTATGGCATGGGCGACCATGGTCTTTCCATGATCATGATTGTTCTTGGCAATTTTTCCACAGATGTGTTTTGCCATTGCCTTCTTCTGGGCAGTGTCTTTACAAGGCAGGTGACCCCAGCCAATATCAACACTTCAGAGATTGCCTAGTGTTATTGGCAGCATAACCAGGACTTGTGATATGTACCAGCTGCTCATATGACCATCCACCACCTACGTCCATGGCTTTACATGATCCTGATGAGGGGCTAAGCAGGTGCTACACCTTGCCTAAGAGTGACCTACAGGCTAGTGGAGGGAAAGAGCACCTTATACCTCCTTTGGTAGAGACGTACCTCCACACCGCCACCCAGGATTTTCTAAGTACATCTTGCATTTGGTGTTTTTGTTTCAGATCTCCATTATCTACAGTTTTTGCTTATTTTCATGCAATATTCAGTGCTGGTGGTGTTAATTGAGGGATACATCTTGACTAGAATATTGGGACCATTTCTTAAACTTGTCTCAAAGTTCAAAGTAAATTTATTATCAAAGTGTGAATATGTCACCATATACTAACTAGAGATTCATTTTCTGGCAGGGATCTACAAGGGAAAAAAGAAATGTAATAGAATTTTATGAAAAAAAAACAAAGACTGACAAACACCAATATGCAATGGAAGACAAGCTGTGCGGAGAAGATACTGAGAACATGCATTGTAAAGAGTCTTTGGGTCTGTAGATTGTAGCATCAGTTCAGAGTAGCAGTGAAAGAAGTTAACCGTGCCAGTTCAAAAACTGGGTGGTTGTAGAACTGTTCCTGAACCTGGTGGCTGGCACCTTAGACTCCTGTACCTCCTGCCCAATGGTAGAAGCAAGAGGAGAGCGTGGCCTGCACTTTGGCATTTGATGATGGATGCTGCTTTCTTGTGACAGTGCTCTACGTAAATGTACTCCTGGTGGGGTGGGCTTCACCTGTGATGGGATGGACTGTACCCACCCCCTTTCTGAAGCCCTTTATGCTCTTGAACATTGCCAGGTAGTACACTCACCACTGTGCATCTATAGAAGACTGCATCTTTGGAATATGTCTCAGGATCCTCTCCCTCTTGATGAGAGTACTTTGGCATGATAAAAGCAATGTTTATCTATCTGTCTGACCTGCAAGTCGTCTCTGTGGGAAGCATTTGAAATATATATCATCTAAACGAGAAACACATTTAAAAGAATGCAGATGCTGGAATCTGGAATAAGCAGCATTTTACTGGTGGACCTCTGCGGGTTGGGTAGCATCACAGTGGGTTGAGAAGTACATCCAACTGAGTTTCTCCATAGACTGCTGCACAAAACAATTTACATTCTTGTCAAAAAATAGAAGAGGACTTGGGTCTGTGGAGAATGTTTGAGGTTACATATTCCATCTCTAGTTCGGCATCCATTCTTGCAAAATAATATCTACATTATTAGACCAAAATAACATCTGAGTGTGATTTCTACCTCTGTCGTTGCCCACTGTTGTCAGCTGAAAGCCCAGTGATGTTAATCAACACAGATCTAATGGGACCAGCACCCAGGCTGAAGCTTGCCCTTAGCTGTTTCTGTCGGTGTGAACTTGTCTCCTGAACAATTTAGCAAATAAAATCTGATCTGAACTCTTCTCAGGATAGCAGTGTGTTCTGGGGGAGAAAGTCTGAAGTTTAACTTTGCCTGGCTTACACGAATGGTCTTGGAAAAATTTCCACAAGTGCTTTCTAAAAATATTTCCAAAGCAGCTTTGAGCACAAATTCAAGTTGCACTTGAGATCTGAGACTAAATGGAGGCAGAGCACTATACAGATGGTCTTTCATAATGATTTAAAACCACAAAAAAAGTTGTTTCCTAACATTTGTCTTCCAGTCCTTTAGATGTAGGGGAAACAGTTTGCTGCACAGATTTACTGAATGAAAATCGAGTCTTTAGCTTACTAACAGGAGAACTTACATTTGATGTTGTTTGTAGTTCTTCGCTGTGCCATCAATCAGAGAATGGAGCTGACAAGGTCCTGCGCTCCTGCACAACAAACAGGTCAGACACGTAAAGGTGCATGGGATCTGAGAGAATTTGGATCCAAAATGAGCTCAGCAGGAGGAAGCAGAGACTGACAGGTATTCGTATGACAGCAGTACAAGGCTCTGCAAGGATCGGAACTCAGACTCTTGATCTCTGCAGTTTATATTGATGAGGCAAAGTCTAATGTAGGGGGCATGATGAAGAAGTTTGCAAAACTTAAAACAAGATTGGATGCATAGCTGACGGGAAGGAGGAATCCTTTTGATTGGTTATTTGGGCACAGAAAAGTGACAAATTAAATTTAATCTAAAAAAAAAGTTCAAAGTAAATTATTATCAGAGAGTACATCTATACCACCGTGAGATTCATTTTCTTGTGGGCATTCACAGTATAACAGAGAAATGCAACAGAATCAGTGGAGAAAACTATACACAAAGATTGGTAAACAATCATTGTGCAAAAGAAAATGACAAATACAAAAAAAAATTAGTAAATAAATAATGAGAACATGTTGTTGAGTCCTTGAAAGTGAGTCCATAGGTTGTGGAATCTGTTCAGTGTTGGGGTGAGAGATGTTATCTCTGCTGGTTAAGGAACTTGATGATTGAAGGGTAATAATTCTTCTTCTACCTAGCAGCGTGGGACCTAAGCCTCCTTTACCTCTTCCCCGATGGCAGTAGCAAGAAGAGAGCATTATGGTGTGGTTCTTGATAATGAATGCTGCTTTCTTGTGATAACACTCTTTATTTGCTCAGCGGTGGGGAAGGCTTTTCCTGGGATGAACCGGGCTGTATCCACTACTGAATACAGGCTTTTCTGTTCTTGGGTTTTGGACACTGGACATTCGTAACAGTCCGTGATGCAACCCATCAGGATACTCTCTACTATGCATCTGTAGAAGTTTGTCAGGATGTTAGGTGATATGTTGAATCGGTACAAACTTCTAAGATAGAAGAGGTGCCTTCTATATAATGACACTGAAAAGAAAATGCCAAGGAATTTTAAGTTACTGACCCTCTGCACTGCTGATCCCCTAATGAAGAATGGCTTATACGCCTCTGGTTTCTTCCTCCTGAAAAAAGATTAAACCCTAAATTGAATACAAATCCTGATGAGGGGTCGTGGCCTGAAACGTCAACTCTTTAATCCTTTCTGTAGGTGCTGCCTGACATAGGTACTGAGTTCCTCCAGCATTTTGCATGTAATACTCTGGATTTTCAGCTTCCACAGAATCTGTTGCGTTAATGATGAAGTGATGTATTATGGAAGATGCAGCAGGGAAAGAAGGGAACGTACAATAAATAGAAGGATATTGAGGAATGTAAAGGAGAGATCCTTAGGCACATGTCCACAGATAAAATGGTAAAATACAGCATGAACCCTGGCATTTCCGTAACAATGTGAAAATATATGCAGGTACGACATTTCCATTCCTGCTAATTAGTAACTGCTCTGAATCATAAGCAAAATAATGAGAATTGTTGGCAACTGGATTATTAAATGGCACTTAGACACCAATAACCTAACCACAAATGCTAAGTTTGGATCTTGCTAAGGGCCATTCCACATGACCTCAGTACAGGCTTGGTCCAGACATGGAACAAAGAGCTGAATTCTCGAGTTAAGATAGGAGTGATTGTTCTCGACATCAAGGCAGTTCTCACTGAGTGTAGCGTCAAGGGTCGTTGGTAAAACTGAGCATTATCATCAGCAAGTGGACAATGTTCCAATGGCTGGAGTCTTACTGCACATTAAGGTCAATGGTTGTAGTTGTCAAAGGTCAGGGTAATACTGCAGGAGTTTCTGGGTATTCTTCTTTGTCCAACTATTTTCAACTTCATCATTGACCTTTCTTCGATCATAATGTTATAAGTGGTGATGTCCACTAATAATTGCACAGTGACTACTTAGCAAATGAAGTCTCCAACTCCATATGCAGCAACACCTTGTAGGCACGGATTGATAATTGGAAAGTGATTTTCATGCCACAGCATTGCCAGGCAAAGGCCATCTCCAATATGAGCTGCTGCCACAAAGTGCCTGAGACCGAAGTTCGGTCCTAATCTCAGGTGCCATCTGTATGGTGTTTGCAAGTTCACCCTGTGACTGGGTGGATTTCCTCTGGGTACTCCTGTGTTCTCCCACATCCCAAAATTCGTTTGTTATGTGTGTGTCATATAACGTGGCTGATCATGGTCTTTTCATGACAATGCTTATTCTTGGCAAATTTTTCTACAAAAGTAGATGGCCATTGTCTTCTTCTGGGCAGTGTCTTTACAAGACAGATGACTCCAGCCGTTATCAATACTCTATAGAGCTTGTCTGCCTGGCATCAGAGGTTGCATGACCAGGACTTGTGATATGCACCAGCTGCTCATACAACCATCCACCACCTGCTCCCATGACTTCATATGACCCTGATCAGGGGCTAAGCAGGCACTACACCTTGCCCAAGAGTGACCTGCAGGCTAGTGGAGGGAAGGAGCACTTTACACTTCTTCTAGTAGAGACGTATAGTATCTCCACCCTGCCACACAAACATCCCAAAGACGTAGTTTAATTGACCGCTGTAAACTACCCATAACTTGTAGGTCAGTGGGAGAGCCTTGGTCAGGGGAGGTTGTTGAGAACATGGGAGGGATAAATAAATACATTTCATGTGGGGTTAGTTTAAATAGACTTTATAGCTATAGTTCAAAGTAAATTTATTATCTAAGCACGTATATGTCACCATATACAACCCTGAGATTTATTTTCTTGTGGACATACTCAATAACTCCATAACAGAATCAATGAAAGACAACTTGGCTATTCACCAGTGTGCAAAAGACAATAAATTATTTAGTTAAAATAAATAAATAAACAATAAATATCGAGAAGAAGAGTCATTGAAAGTGAGTCCAAAGATTGTGGGAACATTGCAATGTGGAGTGAGTGAAGTTATCCCCTTTGGTTCAAGAGCTTGATGGTTGAGGGACAATAACTATCCCTGACCCTGATGGCCTGAGTCCTGAGGCTCCTGAACCTTCTGCCTGATGGCAGCACGTCCTGGATGGTGGGAGTCTGATGATAAATGCTGCTTTCCTGTGACAGTATCTTAAGTAGATTGCTCAGTGGTGGGGAGGGCTTTACCCGTGATGGACTGGGCTTTATCCACTACTTTTGTCAGATTTTCTTTCAAGGGCATTGGTGTTTCCACAACAGACTGTGATGCAGCCAGTCTATATACTCTCTACTGGCCCCACCGCACAAATAGAACTGCCAACTCCTCTATTACTTCCAATTTTTGTTTTATTTGTTCATGGAATGTAAATATTCTTGCCAAAACCTGCAACCATTCTTTATCCCTAATCACTCCTGATCTGAGGCAGCAACTAAAAGTTAACTGTATTGGTAGGTCTTGTTATGTACCCCGTAACTGAGTGTCTGACCAGCAGAGAAAGAAGAATCCATTGGAGTCGGGTGGTACCAAACTAAAGGTGTTTATTAGTAAACTACACAATACAATATCAAAAATGCAAATATACATATAAAACAAGTTAGCAGTAATAAACCTAAAAATGTAGGAATAATACTAAGCAATAATAAACAAGCTCTATTGATGTCTAGGGGTAAATGAATTGTCATAGGAAAGTATAGAGTTCAGTTCATAAATGCTGAAGTAGTTATGGTTGTTGTATTGAAATCATTGGAGAGAGAGAGAGCGAGCAAGATGCAACAGCAACAGTTGCAGCAGGCAAACCTTTTTGTGGTTTTCTTAATCCGTCGTATCGTTGTGGTCATTCAGTTATGACCCCTCTGGTCTTCAGCTAGACCGTTCTTCTGTGGTGGACTTGTCACTCTGGCACGTGGACACACACACAAGTCCCCACTGGCCCTGCTGTAACACTGTGAGCTTTACTGACTGATCTCCTGGTTCGGTCTCCGAAGCCCCCACCTTTCTGTGGGTTCCCAACACTCAGTCAGTGTCCACTGGTGTGTCTGAAGGGTGTCTCTCCAGACCTGTCTTTTATCCCCACTCACGGGGTCTCAGCTATCCATCAACTCTGAATGACTGTGTCCATCAAATCAGGCCATTCCTGCTATCTTCTGAGGAATGTTAACGAGCAAAGTACAGTCCTTGTAGTAGAAGGTAAATAATTCAGGAAGAGTCATAATACAGTAAATCAACAGTCTCTCTCCCCCTCTTATCTGTAGCAAATGTTCTTGCCTGGGCTTTATCTCTCTCTCTCTCAATAGTAGCATAACAACAGCAATAGTTTGTAGTTCTCAGGAGGGGGGTTGGGAATGGTTAACTCTGCACCCCATTGACCATCAGGTCTGTTCATCACTCATAACAATCTTGAGTAAGGAAGGCAGATATCCCTTCCTTAACAATATTGATCATGGCAGTTCAGTAGGTTAACAGTTACATTGAGGTTAACTTTTTAAAATACCAGATTGAATTTACATGGATTTTAATTCTGAACTGTCTTGCTGGGACTTAAACTCACGTCTCTCGATCATCAGTCAGGAATTCCGCAGCCTAGGACATTTTTGAATGCAGCACTGATCTGAGAGCAGATTGATACATCTGAGAGCGGATTGATACATCTGAGAGCGGATTGATACATCTGAGAGCGCTTGGGGCTGGAGCTGGAGAGAGGCAGACAGCTCTGATACTGGGATTGGAGATAATGCAGGTATGAAGGAAGAACCCCATGAAGAGGTTTGAAAACCAGGGTGAAAGTCCTATTTTAAGGGCATTACCTAATTGGAGTCCACTGTAGGTCAGCTAGCAAAGGGATAATGAGAAATGAAGATGGATAAGAGTGGCTTTAGTGACTCATTCTGCCCCTGATATTTGTCCTCTTTTGTTCATGTTGCTTGGGCCTTCCCTATGTGCCCAAAAAGCAACAAACTGTCTGAAATGTCACCATCTTCTCATGATGTTACTGGAAAAAGCAGATGCAGTGAAGCTATTTAGCAGACGATGGAGTGGAAGTTGTCACTGGTTTCAGTAGGGAGTATCATTCAAACATTTATCAGAATCAGGTTTAATTTCACTGGCATATTGTGGTGAACTAGATATACCTGTCTGACTGCTCCTGTGGCTCCTCCCACAGACCCTGCTGACTGCAGGGACCTCTCCACCTACGAGGGGGCGCTTGCCGCCCTCAAAAGACAGTACCTGCGGCCGGTAAACGCTGTTTATGCCCGGCACCGCTTGGCAACACGAAAACAGCGGCCTACGGAGCCGATATCTCACTTCCTAAGTCTCAGTGTGAGTTATTGATGGTGCATCACATATGTTGTGGAATTTGATATTGTGCAGCAGCAGTACATTGCAATACATAATAATACTGTAAATTACAGGAAGAAGCATATAAATATATAAAGTTAAATAAGTAGTGCAAAAAGAGAAGTAGTGAGGTAGTGTTCCCGGATTCAGTGTCCATTCAGAAACGGGATGGCAGAGGGGAAGAAGCTCAGTCATTGAGTGTGTCCCTTCAGGCTCCTGTGCCTCCTCTCTGAGAAGAGGGCATGTCCTGGGTGATGGGATGCCACCTTTTTGAGGCATTGCTCCTTGAAAACGGCCTGGATGCTGGGCAGGCTAGTGCCCATGATGGAGCTGACTGAATTTACTTTTTCCCTTTTTTCCAGCTTATTTTGATCCTGTGCCATGCCCACCCTATACCAGACAGTGATGCAGGCAGTTAGAATGCTCTCCACTGTGCATTTGTAAATAATTTGTGAGTGTCTTTGGTGCCATACCAAACTTCTAATGAAATATGCCTTCTTTGAAAATGTATCATCAACATGTTCGGCCCGGGATGTTGACAACCAGGAACTTGAAATTGCTCACCCTTCCCACTTCTGGTCTCTGAATGAGAACTCCCTCAGCTTACCTTTTCTGAAGTCCACAATCAGTTCATTGGCCTTACTGAAGTTGAGTGCAGAGTTGCTGTTGCGACATCACTTAACCAGCTGATCTAACTCACTCCTCTATCTTTCTCATCACCATTTGAAATTCTACCAACACTAGTTGACGTTGTGTTATTGCCAACAACAGTACAACATCACATTCATGTCACCGAGATCTCTTTCGTGATTGATGGAAGATTGAACAATATTGACTGCAGTAAAAACGATCAGTGTGCAAAGTTCCGAACAGAACCATGACATTTTAGTCATCGTTTGCATAGTGACCCAGCAGAGGAATCCAGAAATGGATGTTGACATTTAAACAGGAGCATTTAAGTGAAAACCACATGTTTGCAAACAGGAAGTACTTGGGACTGAATTGCACACTAATCAGATTATGTTGGAGAATGTCCAGGTCTTACTGAAATGGGCCAGGTCTTACACCACAGGCCTACTGTCTACAATTGCCAGCTGTGGTTGCCCTGAATATGTATTCACCCGAACCAAAGCACCCAGGACTCTGAAGTGGCAGCTGTGCGCTGGGGAAGCACCGCTCCCAAAATTGCTCTCGGTGAGTTTAATGCCTGGCACAAACTATTTTTGGCCCTTGTCAGCTGTCAGGGCTTGAAGAATTCTTAAATGTCACTGAACGAGAGACATATAAAATAGGATCAGGTGTATTAAATTAGTTTTTAAAAGTTAATGTAAGAAAAATAGCTGAAATGTTGATAATATGTTAGTAAAAATGTTGGTAGCGTTCCTACACTGAAATCAAAAGGCATGTGAATTCTAAACCAGATCATTCACAGTCTCAGACTTCAAAGGAGGAAACCAGCCCGTAGTAGAGGATTGGAGCCTCCACTTGTTTTGCCTTGGCCCATTGCATTTGAATCATCACGTGTCGTTTCCCACAGGAACTCCATCAAATCCATTATTATGTTATAAATGCCCGGGATGCTCTAAGACTCTGATGGAGATTGATTCTTTTCTTCCCACCGATTCCGATCTTCGTGTGACATCTTAATAATGTTCTGGCCCAGAGGTTCCAGGGTTGTTGATTTGTTGTGAGTTGTCTGTTCTTGGGCAGGGCTGCGGTTAAGATTCTGTGATTCTGCTTTCTGATTTATTCTGCACTTTCTTTCCCCTTTTTTTTAAGCCCCACTTGATTCCACTTGGCTTGTGACATGCCCCGTCATGGGGGGTGCTAATACATTATGTATGCTCCGGGTATCAAGGAGCGATGTGGGGTGGTTTCAGTGGTAGTTCACTGAGTACACTGCTGGGTGGGGGAGTGCAGTGGATTCTCTATTAGTTCCCTTAGCGTAGTCTTGGCATGGGAGTAGGAGATTTCACGATTTTGCTGCAGTTGAACCCTACTGTCAGAGTTAAACCCTGCTAATCTAACAGAATACAGGTTCCACTGTCAAGGTAACAGTGGCTGTGAATGAGTATGAAGATCACCAGCACAGTTACATTTCTTAAACATGAAATATTAATGCTTAGTTAGTGTTAATTAAACCTTGAGGCCTCTTCGACAGCCACACTGTCATAATCACAGACTTGCTTTAGTTTTTGAGTATGTTGGTTATCTGTTCCTTGAATGATAAAACATAAAACGAGAAGATTTGAGGGAAGGTAAAATAAAGCTTAAAGTGGATGGAATCTGGTTCCAGTCGCTTTATAATCTGTTATTAATGGCATGGAATTCCAAGTGATGAACATTGCTTTGAGGATTACATTCCACCATTCTCTCTATTTTCTACATCTACTTGATTAAAGAAAGCAGGATCATAACACTCAAGAAGTGAAATTTTGCATTGGAGGAATGAAAAAAAAATTGACCGCAAATTTATGAACGTGTTTTCCCCGATTCCAGAGTTGGTGAAGGCTCACCAGTTTGTTTTTCTCTCTCTACATGATGTCTAACCTGAGAAGCTCCACAACATTCAAGATTTATGGTCTTTTAATGTCTTAATGTGTTGTCTTTAATATGGTTGATATTACCAAACAGCTTTATAGGCTATAACTGTCATAATTTTATCCACAGTGAATAATTTGAACCTTTATAAAGGTCAACACTAATTTAAACAAAATAGGCCTATTTCTTGTGATATTATTTGCCTGAAGTAATTATGACTTGCAGCTTAATTTAACTGCCTCTGTTAATTAATGAACAAAGTTCTCAATATCATTCATTTCCAATACATCATGCTTGATTAATCTGCTCAGTGCAGCAATGTTCAACATGGTTTCCTTTGTTCTTTCAAAAGTCCTGCTGTTAATTCAAAAGACATCTAAACAACATGTTTGTTCAGGCTTTACATTTCCCTTCCCCGGTCGAGTAAAATCATGTGCTGCCTCCTTCAATTTTCTCGAAAGGCAAGTGGTTCTGGGAATGCAAATATCTAGTTGTCTGCCAAGATTACATTACATGTCCAAGTGCATTTGTTACTAATTGGGTCAAAGTCTTCACTGTAGGCTAGATTTCTTTTGGTTTTCAACATGCCTCTTGTTCGAGTAATGAAGGTCTTTCATCTCTGGAATTATTTTGGTAATTCTCTTCTGCCCTCTTTCCTTAAAGCCTTGACATCCTTCCTGAAATATTGTGCCCAGAACTGTACGGCACCCCAATCAGTGTTTTATAGAGGATTTACCATGCCTTTCTGGCTCAATTTAATATCAAGGAATGTATACAGTAACCAACCTGAAATCCTTACTCTTTGCAGACATCCACAAAACAGAGAAAAACCCTCCAAAGAATAATTGACAGATAACACTGGAAACTCAAAGCCCCCCCCCCATTCCCCTCCCCATGCACAAGCAACAGCAAAAGAGCAAAAGTGTCAACCCTCTCCCCACTTGATCCAGCAGAAGTATCAGCCCCCACCACCCACCAGGCGAACAATAGCAAAGCACCCCAGAGACCTTCATCTAGACCTTCAAATGATAGAGTCCATCAAAAAATACTGTCCATCCCAACACTTCAACATCTCAGACACATCCCTTTCACTAGTGAGGGAGAGAGAGAGAGAGAGACATCATTCCTGCTTCAGCAAAAGGGGAGACCAACAGGTCGCTGTTCCGATGTTCCAATCTGCCATGTTGCTTATCCGAGCCCCCCAACTCTAAGACCAACTGCCATCGAGAGAGAGAGAGGGAGAGAAAGATCGCTGGAGTGCAGGGGCCTCCGACAGCTGCCCACTCCGCCTGCTGTCTCGATGTTTCAATCTCTCGCGGCGCTTCAGTCGATGTAATCGGCGAGGAATTGGGTCATCTACAGGGCCGCACCCCAAAGGCGCACGTCGTCCGGGCCACGCCTGAAGATCTCAGAACGCCAGGCTGCTCAGCGACTTCTGAGAGTGAGAACCCACTGCCCATGAAGAATATCGTTTGAGTGCATCTGTAGATCATGGACTCTGAGAGGAACCCAGCCATCTTGAAAAGGAAAAAAAAACTACATAAGAAAAGGAGATATAAACTGTTTAGTGGATGAACTAGAAGAAGTTGCCCAGGTTTGCAAAAACTTCTGGCACTGTCTTAAGCTCCTCCTACTCTTCAACTGAGGCAGTGACTTACAGGCTCACAGCACTCAATATGGACTGAAACAAGTAGCATTTGCTGGGAGAATAAACAGGATGTCATAATTTTAAAAGGGGTATAAGTAGAAAGAAATCTTGTGAGAAGATTTCTCTGCTTCTATTTATGTTGGATTATGCATGATTCTTCAAACTGTCAACATGCCCTGCAACTTTTCGAAAACTCTTCTCACAAGATTTCTTTCTACCTGTGTCCTTTTTAGAATTGTGGCATCTTGTTTAGTCTTCCCAGCAAGTGCTTCTTGTTTCACTCCAGACCGGGCGCTATGAGCCTGCAAGTCTCTGCCTCAGTTGAAAAAGATTTATATTTTTTATTGTGCTGTTAACAGTGTTGTATCATTTCAAATGATCTGGGACAACACGGTAACAAGGCTTTGCAGAGGCAGTGACCGAGGTGCTGCTCTCTGCAAGGAGTTAGCACGTTCTCCCCGTCACTTTGTGAGTTTCCTTCCACATTCCAGAGACATATGGGGTAAGGGTAGGGTTAGTAAATCACGGGCATGCTAGGTTGGCACCAGAAGCATGGCAACGCTTGCGGGCTGCCCCCGGCACCTCCTCCCAACTGTGCTGGTCATCGATGCCGACAAGGCATTTCACCGTATGTTTCAATATTTCAGTGTATGTATGACAAATAAAGCTGATCAATGTACTTCACGGCAGAGAGAGGTTGCTGTTGTAATGACAGCTGTAGTCTGTGAGCTCACAGAATGAATAGGGTAATAATGACTAGATCTGCAAGTTGAGTCAGTGGTGCGGATGGCAAATGTGATCATAGTATTCATTTTGAGAGGACTAGAATACAAAAGCAAGGATAAGGATAATACTGATGTTTATACCAGTGGTCCCTGACCACCGGGCTGCGGACTGGTACTGGGCCGCGAGGAAATGATATGATTTGGCGATATGATATGATATGAGTCGGCTGCACCTTTCGTCATTCCCTGTCACGCCCACTGTTGAACTTGAACGCACACAAGGTCACCAGTCGGTCATTAACCTACAACTACTCGATGAGTAAAAAACAAACGCCGTTGAGAGTTTCTTTAGAAGAGGTGGTAGGGGACATAAAAGGCCTAACGATGATGATAACGCAGAGACAGCTGAGGCCGAGACTGCAAAAAAAAGAAAGCTTTCTTCAACAGAAAATACGACGAGTCGTACATAAATTATGGTTTTAATGCGACCGGTGACTCACACGCTCCAAGCCCCCTGTGTGTGTTATGTGGAGACAAACTGTCTAATGAGGCAATGAAGCCCTCAAAACTGCTTCGGCACCTTGAGTCCAAGCACCCTGCACTTAAAGACAAATCCGTTGTGTTTAATATCCAAACGTTACTTAAAATGTTATGATGTTATTGACTTATAAGTGACTTCTTATTGACTTATCACTATACTCATGCGAGGAATATATGCGCTGTGTTTTTAATATTAAATTCGTTAGATAAACCCTTTAGAAATGAAATTGAGTGTATTAGCCACTTATAAGTGACTTATAGTTGACTTATCACCCATATTCTGGTCGTGATTAACACCCCCACCCCCGGTCAGCCGGTCAGCAAGAATATTGTCATTATTAAACCGGTCCGCAGTGCAAATAAGATTGGTGACCCCTACTTTATAAAGCACGGGTGAGGCCTCACTTGGAGTATTGTGAGGAGTTTTGGGCCCCTTATCTAAGAAAGCATGTGCTCACAGTGGAGAGAGTTCAAAGGAGGTTCACGAAAATGATTCCAGGATTGAAAAGGTCATCGAATAAGGAGTGTTTGATTACTCTGGGCCTCTACTCACTGGAATTTAGAAGAATGATTGGGGGGGGCTGCATGGGGATCTCATTGAAGCTTATTAAATGTTGAAAGACTTCAAAAGTGTAGACGTAGAGAGGGTGTTTCTTCTGGGGGAAGAGTTTAGAATTGGAGGACACAGCCTCAGAAAAGAGGGACGCTCATTTAGAATGGAGATGAGAAGGAATTTGTTTTGCCAGGGAGTGGTGCATCTGGAATTTGTTGCCAGGTGGCTGTGAAGGGCAAATGATTGCATATTTTTAAAGCAGAGGTTGATAGAATTGTGATTAGACAGGGCATGCAGGGATACGGGGAAGAAGGCAGGAGGCTGGGACTGAGAGGGAAATGGATCATCCATGATGAAATGGCGGAGCAGACTCAATGGGCCAAGTGGCCGAGTTCTGTTCTTCTATCTCATGGTCTTATGGTCTGTTTCTTTGATATTGCCTGAGGAGTAAATACTGGCCAAGATACCACTTGCTGTGTCTTGAAGAAAGGATGTTTAGCAACCTCTTGAGAAGGCAGACAAAGCTTCAGTTTAGTCTCATTTGAAAAATGCCTCTTTGAAGAACTAAATGCTTGTGAATCCAAGTTCATAACTTTCCCAAAATAGTTTTGATTTGAAAGCAACTGCATTGAAATGAATATTGTCTGAATTGTGCATATAGCTGTTGAATTTTGCCAATTACTTGGTGTCAAGCAAAGATATTTGCTTTTGAGTTAATGACTGCACCAGTGGAAGGAGCAGCTTATTGTCCTTTACAGCTCATTTGCTGAAGTGCATGATGAGCCAAAGTTTGAGGCCAGTTGAGGACATATTAACAATTAACTAGTAAATCACAGTATAACAGATGTCTCACTATAAGGTTATGGGTAATTTGTGCAGAATTGAAAAACCGTCAATAATAATAATGAAGGAGTTCTAAATCTTTGGAGTAAATAATCAGTGTGACTTGTCCATGTAAAAGTTTTTATTTAAACCAAACTCTTTCAAGTGCCTCCTAGAAACATCCACACCATAAACAGAACAGGCTTAAAGGGCAAAAATGTGCTGAGAAGTTGAGATTTCCCAAATGTCTGTGCATTGATCCGTAGCAATGAAGGACGTAAATTGACTTTCATTTAAAGGTTACACTTCAGCTGCATGAGCCAGACTTTCCCAATTCATTGCTAATGATGGTTGTAGGGTCCTCTCCGTGCAGGCATTTCGAACTGATTAAAAGGACTTGCTTAAAAGTGCTACAACACTCATTGGTGGAGAGAACTTGGGCACTGCAAGTGGTAGGAAAAGAATTCAAAAGGAGAAAACTTAGCTGGGTTGGTTACCTCAAAGAATTAGTTTTAGGGTCTGATGGACGAACACTGACCTATGCAGGGGCTTTCTTTTTAATTTCAAAAATAAACTTTAATCACTTTATTGCCCACTTTATTAGGTACACCTATACACCTCTTTAATGCAAATATCTAATCAGCCAATCATGTGGCAGCAATCAAGGCATGCCAAAAAGGTCAAAAGGTTTAGTTGCTGTTTAGACCAAGTATCAGAATGGAAAGAAACGTTATCTGAGTAACTTTGACTGTGGAATAATTGTTGGTGCCTGATGGGGTGGTTTGAGTATCTCAGAAACTGCTGATCTCCTGGGATTTTCACACATAACAGTCTCTAGAGTTTACAGGGAATGGTGTGAAAAACAAAAAAATAACTTTCAGTGAGTGGCAGTTCTCTGGGTGAAAATGCCTTGTTAATGAGAGAGGTCAGAAGAGAATGGCCACACTGGTTTAAGCTGACAGAAGCCAAATAACTCTGCATTACAGAGCATCTCTGAATGCACGACATGTTTAACCTCTAACCGGATGGGCTACAGCGGCAGAAGACCATGTACAGTATGTAGATACACTGGCTACTTTATTAGGTACAGGAGGTAATAAAGTGACCTCTGAGTGTCTACAAAAACAGTATGTAGCTTTCTTTACATTCATAATGTTGTCCAGTGTATACATTCTTTGTATTATTGTGTCTGTACATTTATCGTGTTAGCACATTCTATATACAAGACCTGGTTGTGTGGGGAAGGTCTTGTCTGTGTTTTTGAAGAGGAAGCAAAGTTTATTGCTGAAGACCAAGAAATGAGTGTGGACTTTAGGAAGGTGCAGGCTGACTGCTCCTCACTGCACGTACACTAAGCTCATCCGTGGAGAGAATCAGAAATACCAAGTTACTGGGAGTTGACATAGCAAATGATCTTATCTGCTCCCTCAACATAACCACTTTGGCCAAGAAGACACAGCAGCGTCTCCACTTCCTGAGGAGACTGAGGCGAGTGAGGCTCTCCCCCTACCCACA
This sequence comes from Hemitrygon akajei, assembly GCF_048418815.1. NCBI lineage: Eukaryota > Metazoa > Chordata > Chondrichthyes > Myliobatiformes > Dasyatidae > Hemitrygon > Hemitrygon akajei. The sequence goes on along the minus strand of NC_133135.1, from coordinate 76,478,049 downwards.
TTCTAACCAACTTTTACAGGAGCACCATTGAGAGCGTCCTGACTAGCCTTGTCACCGCCTAGCACGGGAATTGTAAGACATCTGACCGCAAGTCCCTACAAACAATTACGGGGACTGGTGAGATGGTCATCAGAGTGTCTCTAGCACCTATCAAAGATGTCAGGAGTGCAGCGTATGCAGGCCCATTGGCATTGTCAATGATTCCTCTCATTCATCCAACAATCTATATGGCCCCTAACATCAGGCAGGAGGAACTGCAGCATTAGCTCAGGAACTGTTAGGATGGGAAACAGTTTCTTCCCCCAGGCCATAACACTACTGAACTCCTTGTCACCACCCAGGTCTCATCACCCATGGAACGCCAGTAGTGTTATACTGTTGTACTTTTTATCTTGTGTTGCAAATGCACCTTATTATTTGTCAATTTACTAGTGGTAATATCATTTTATGTATTATGTGTATGAGTTATGTGTACTGTGTTGTGTACTTTTGGAGGAGTGCTTGGTGGTATATATGAGTATGGTTGCATAGCAATAAACTTGAAGCTGAACTAAGGGCAGGGCAGTGGACGCTGAATACGTGAACTTTAGTAAAGCATTTAGCAAGCTCTCTCATGGTGGGCAGATCTGGAATATTAAAGTACATTGATCCAAGGAGATTTGGTAGATTGGGTTCAAAATTATCGAGGCAATCGAAGGCAGAGAACCCTGGTGGAGGGCTGTTACTCTGACTGGAGGTCTGTGACCAGTGACGGTTCACTGGGTTGTGTGTTGGGACTTGTTTGTGATGTGTGTTAATGATTTGGACAAAAGTGTGGTAGGCTGATAAGTAAATTTGCTGATAAGTAAATTTGCAGACAACACAAAAATTGGCAGAGCTGTGTGCAGTGAGGAAGGTTATCAAAGGATGCTGGTTATCAAAGACAGGTTGGAAATGCAGGTGAATAAACAAAACTGAAGTTCAATCTGGACAAGTTGCACAAAGGAAAGGGGAGAGAATACAGTAAATTGTCTGATCCTTAAGTGCACAGAAGTACAAAAAGATGTTGAGGTGCTCTTGGTAAGGGGTTAAAGAAGGCATTTTGCATTCTTGTCTTCACTGGCCAGGGATTCGAGTATAAAAACTAGTAAGTCACGTGGCAGCTGTATAAAACCTTGGTCAGGCTGCATCGGGAGTATTGTATGCGTTCTGCTTCACACATGGCAGGAAGGATGTGGAAGCTCGGACCTGTGATCTCCAGTTGGCCATCCCACCCCTCTGCTACTCGCTATGTTCCTGGCTGAACTTTTATTGCAAGGCACTTTCCTGTACTACCTCTTTATTCCCCTAATACTTAAAAATATATCAATCTGCCTTGAATATACTCGGGTGGGTGGAAGTTTCCAATTGATTTACTAAAGAAAATTAAATCTTCTTATCTTACTCCATGATGGTAACTTATTACTTTGAGTTGGTGATGCCTGGTTGTAAACATCAAGGGAAGCATCAGCTCTCTGCATGCGCTGTCAAGTCAAATGACAATTTAAGTATTTCAGTGAGATCGCCTCTTTTCTTATAAACTCAAGAAATTATAGGCAATGAAAGTTACCTCTGCCATTTTAACTATGGTTCTGCTACTCAATCATTGAATGACTGTGTCTCCATTAGTCGTTCTATGTTTGAGTAACTGAACTCATGGTCTCTGCAGCACTTTTCACATTTTATTACTACCGACTTTGTATTCTCCTATTGGTATTTCCAACAGGGTCTACTGGATAGAAATACAAAAGGTGATCAGTCTTTCCTTTACGAATTCAGTCAGTACAACTTCCACGGTGGTAGGGTGAAAATATGTCTCTACCAAAGGAGGTGTAAGGCACTCCTTCTCTCTGCTAGCCTGCAGGACACCCTTGGGCAAGATGTATTACCTGCTTAGCCCACCCCCAGATCAGGGTCATGTGAAGCCATGGGAGCAGATGATGGATGGTCATATGAGTAGCTGGAGCATATCACAAGTCCTGGTTATGCGACCACTGACGCCAGGCAGACAATCTCTGAAGAGTATTGACGATGGCTGGGGTTACCCATCTAGTAAAGACACTGCCCAGAAGAAGGCAATGACAAACCTCTTCTGTAGAAAAATTTGCCAAGAACAATCATGGTCATAGAATGACCATGATCGCCCACATCGTAGACATGGCCTATACAGAACGAATGAACAACTGCAGTTGCTATACTATTCTATACTATATACTGTACTATACTACTGCTATGAAAATCATGGTAGAACTAGGAAAGTTTCTAATCTGGATCAATCAGCAATTTGCTGGTTAACTCCGTCACTCATAGAGTGCCTACGACTTTTGCTCAGTATTGTATGTTATGTCTTCACAGTTACTGGAATACTACTGAGCTGATACAAAGCTAAGTACTCATATCAACACACACAAAATGCTGGAAGAACTCAGCAGGCCAGGCAGCTTCTATGGTAAAGAGTACAGTTGATGTTTCGGGCCAAAAACTTTCATTAGGAAGGGTCTTGACCCAAAACATCAACTGAACTCTTTTCCATAGATGCTGGCTGGCCTGCTAATTTCCTCCAGCATTTTGTGTGTGTTGCTTGAATTTCCAGCATCTGCAGATTTTCTCTTGTTTGTGGATTTTAAGTACTCTTATTTCCTTTTCCCAACCAGCTTCCTATTTTAACCTATATAAAGTACTGTGCCTAAGGCTTTTGCAGAGTTTTGCATTTGTGTCTGTCTAAATGCTTCTTAGATGTATCTGACTCCAACGCCACTGCTAGCAACAAGTTTCAGATTCAGAACAACGAATAGTACAGCACTGGACAGGCCATTATTATGTTGTCAGATTTGAATGGCCTCCTAGAATGTGCTTGGTTCAAGTCAAGCTTATTCAAGTTCAACTTTCTTGCAGTCACATTAAAACACATAAAGGACATTCGTGTACATAAATTTTACCAGACATTGATGGAAAAGACCATGCAAAACAAGACACTGGTGCAAAAACATCATTAAGAACAAGTCCATGGCGGTGCACAAGGTGGTCTGTAGTGTTCCATTGCTGAGGGGGATTAGAATTGTGCAGGTAGGTTCTTGATCCTGATAGTTATAAGAATGTGGCTGTTCCTGAACTTGCTGATACAGGACCTCCTGTCTGATGGTAGCAGTGAAAGAGGACATGACCTGAGTGCTTAATGATTGATGCTGGCTTCTTGTGGCTCTGCCTCATGTAGATGCTTTTAGTGGTAAGGAGGACTCTGTTCATGATGGACCAGGCTGTGTCTGCTACTCTCCACAACCTTTCTCAGTCTATCAGTGGGACGGATGTCTTCACCCAATGTCCCCAGAGGAGTCAGTAGTGACCTGCCAAACTTGCACATGATTTGTTACAAATTAATCTGCTTTTTATCCTTTGCAAAGAGAAGGAGGTGTGATGGGGTGGAGGATAAACTTCCCAGGTTTCTTCAAACCAAAGGAAAAGATGATAACTTTGTTCTAACCTTTTACTTTCCTTTTGTCTAAGAATAGCATCAGATTGCAAATATATAACAGAACTCTTCCCTCTCTTTTATTTCAGTATGAATTCAAGGCCAAGAACATTAAGAAGAAGAAGGTGAATATAATGGTGTCAGTGGATGGGGTCAAAGTTCTCCTCAGGAAGAAGAAGAAGGTGAGTTGATCTTGGCCAGCATTTGAAATTGTGATTAACCACAAAGCCCACAGGCCTTCTCGATGACCATTCAATCGTCATCCACTAATGAAGGTCGACGATTTACAATTCCCTTGATTCATTGTTGGCAACCAGAAGCAATTTGTGTGGAATGTATTCATTTACAACTGGTGTAGATTACTGTAGGACTTTGAGCCCAGTGCTTTTATAAACCTCTGATTTGGTCACTGATGGAGCATGTAAAGGTCTGTGCCCTGGGCCACGGTAGTAATTGAATGTGACTCATGCTGAATGCCGCACTGTGTGAGATGGTGAGATTATTACTGATGGTCAGGTACAGCTATTAACATTTACAGGAGGTGCTCAGAAACAGGAGGCTTCAGGCTATCTGAAACAAGGCTGATTTAAAAAAAAATCTCCATACGATATTCTTCTACATTGGTGCAACAAGGTAAACAACATACTGAGTGAATGGGCATTAAGAACAGTTGCAGATTCCCTGCTTTGGAATTAGATTATACACGAGTGGCATTCTAGACAAATTAACCTTTGCTGAATTCACTCAATTTAATTCTCATAAACAACAGTGCACAAATGTGCAGTCTACTAATTATTGTGCAGAATGATCTTTCTGGGTAAAGGATGGGGATAGGAGCACAAGGATGTGTTTATTGCCAGATGCCTGGGGACCTTCTGATCGAAGAAAGGATTCAGTGCAAACTCTTCAACATCTTCTTGAGGTGACCTTCCTAATACCTAATGATTCTCTTTACAATAATCCGAGAAAACCCAAGCACGTCCCTTCCCCACTGCCGAAGAGAGTGCTGCTCTTTTATGGCTGCAGTCCAAACCTGCCATGTGCCCACGAGAGAGGACATGGGTTTCATGGGGCAGTGTTAAGCATGTCTGGTCCACGTTTATCTGAATAAGCTACTGAAGGTAAGGGTTTGGAAATTCACCCTGTTTGTTTATCACTGACACTTAGACCTTTTAATGATTGTGCTATGAGAATTTAGATTTCAAAAGGCACACTGTCAGTGTAATTGGAAATCCACACAACAGGGGCCATGGAATGAGATTCCAGCATCTATATGTGGCTAGTCTATATTATCGTCCTCCTTCACAGGAGTGACGCTTTGTGACTGGTGGGCACATTGCTGATTTTGCTTACTCGTTATGAGCAGTGGGGCTCCAATTGTTTTGAAGTGAATGGGCGCTGATTTATTTTAGACTTGCAAAGCTGTGGTAGTGTATTAGTTTCTGCATAAGGGCTGCAGGCCTGTTGCTTTCTGCGTGAGGAGCAGTGATGGGCGCACGGTAATTGTTTGTCGTCCTGGTGCCTTTCAAAATTACTCATTACACGAGCAGCCACGGGCACAACAGCCAGGAGCTACTACAGGGAGTACAATGGCAGTACTAATTAGATCCAGTTTCTTGGCTAATCATATCTCTGCTCTCATTCTCACCTCATCTGTATGAATTTACAGTATGCAGAAGCAGGACATTAATGTCCTTAGTATTCACCTTTCCTTGTTGGAACAAATGGTCAACTTCAAATTTTGTATATAGAACAGTAGGAGCCCGTCAGCCCGCAATGTTGTTCCGACCTTTTAACATACTCCATTATCTATCTACCCCTTCCCTCTACATAGCCCATAACCCTCCATTTTTCTTTCATTGTGCCTATCTAGTGGTCTGTTAAATGTCCCTAATGTATTGGCACTACCAAACCTGGCAGTGTGTATGGCAACATGGCAGCCACTTACCTCTGTGTAAGAAAACACATACTACCTCTGACATTTTCCTTAAGCTTTTCTCCACTCATTAAAAATAATATACTCTAGTATTAGACATTGCCACCCTGGGGAAAAAGATGCTGGCTGTCCACTCTATCTGTGTCCTGTATAATCTCCTACATCTCTGTCAAATCGCTCTGGCAAGATGGTGGCACGACTGGTTGCATTGGCTTCTACGGGGTCAGCAAAAGGTGCTACCATTATATTTAAACGTGTATGTAATGATTGCAAGAACTCAAAGGACTGCAGGCTTACGCCGTCAACGTGTTGCTCGCTGGCGGGGATAATGAAGGAGCTGTGCAACGTGCTGCTGCCTGAGTCGATGGAGACTTGCAGTCAGATAGCAAGAGTCCGTCATGGCTGCTTTTCTTGTGATCGCAAGACCCCTTTGGACATTGCTAATCTGGTATGCCAAAGTTGGATTTGCTAAATCATTGGATGCAAGCAGGGGCGGATGGAGGGGGCCTAGTTCCAGGTTGTAGCAAGAACTAGGCCTGAAGCCACAGTGCCACCTGTTTGCAGCTGCCTGAAGTGAGGGGACGAAGCCGTTGCACTTCACCGGGTCTGGTGTGGCTCAATGTCCAGAACGGAGTTGGAGATGCCCCCGCCCCCCCCCCCCCCCCAGAGTTTCGCTCGGCAGAAGACAAGCTCTGTTGTAGCAGACTGCAGGTTTTAACAGCACTCAATGGACTCAGGCCTCAAGCTGTGGGGTCGCTGGCTTTTCAGCTACTGGAGGAGAGGCGGCCGAGCCATCGTGTGTCATATTTTATGCTGCCACTCTATACTGGTTTGTTGGCTTGCTTGCATCTTTGCACCTTCACACTGTAGTAACGCTGTCTTGTTTGGCTGTAGTCATGTATGGTTAAATGACAATTAAACGTGAATTGAATTGAAACGTTCTCTCATCCTCCTTCATTCTAAAGCGGGGTTCGCAACCTTTTTTATGCCGTGCACCCTTACCATTAACTGAGGTGTCTGTGGGCCCCAAATTGTGAAACCCTGCTGAAAGAGAAAGCCCCAGCTTTTGAACTCTGTTCTGCAAATTCTGATGTTTCACTCTAATGCCACCCAGCACAGCCATTACCTCCTTGCAGAAAGTGTTTTAATCACCTCCGAATGCTCACTTACCTTCATTGAGGTAATAACTCAATTTACTCTGATTCACACTTCCCCCTCGCCTACTAATATCTAAATGCAGCATGCTATATGAAAAATAAGGAATACAAAAAACTGTAAAACATGCACAGTTCCTTGTGCAGTTGGTGTATTTTTAAAGAAGTCTCACTTTCAACAGGTGTTTTCAGATCAGTTTATTTCTGTGGATGTGAATAATTGCTATCGCTTGCAGCAATAACTCTTGCACAGTGGAGCAGCTTGTTCCAGCAAACCAGTCTCATTCCTGATGTAGGTAGAGTGTGATCTGAATGTTCTCCCTGCGGCCTTGTGGGCTTCCTCCGAGTACTCTGGCTTCCTTCCACATCTCAAAGACTTGTCAGTTGGTACATTAATTGGCCGCTGGAATGGTAGAATCTGGGGAGGGTTAGCAGCAATGTTCAGAGAATCAAATGTGATGAAGGTAAGTGTGTGTTTGATCATCCTCACAGACTCAGTGGGTCAAAGAGCCTGTGTCCATGGTACGTACCTCTTATGATTCCATTAACAATGCCTGACTGAAGCAATATCCAGTTATATGTTATGATTTATAATTTATAATGAGGTGAAGCCATGTTCCTTGTAAATGAAGTGTGCGTGTGTGCGTGTGTGCGTGTGTGCGTGTGTGCGTGTGTGCGTGTGTGTGTGTGTGTGTGTGCGCGAGTGTGCGTGTGTGTGTGTGTGATGTGTTTACACATATAGGTTTACCTGGGGCTCCCAGAGGATAAGATTCTCACAGTCAGGTGCAGAGAGTTGGTTGCTGGTGGACTTGCTGACATATCCATCATTTAGGTTTTTTTTTAACCCTTTTCCCAGCAGAGAGGTGTACGGTTCCCACAGATCCTGACAAGTGGAGCTGATGTGGAGATTAATCTGTCAGCACTGTCTCAGTATGTGATGCTGTTCCACACTCTAGAGCCACTGAACTGGATTGAGTGGTTTATTGTTAGAGCATAGTACAGTACAGCATAGGAAAAGGCCCTTCGGTCCACCACGCTGTGCCAAAATAATTAGCTAGTAATTTAATACCTAACTGAACTAGTCTCTTCTGCCTGTACAATGTCCGTAGCCGTCCATTCTCTGCACATTCATGTGCTTATCTGCGAGCTTTTTCAATGCCTTGGTCATATCTGCCTGCACTATCACCCCAGCAGAACTGGGGTAGGCGCCCACCTCTCTGTGTGATTTTAAAAAACATATCCATTCATCTCTTTCAAACTGAGCCCTCTCACCATAAATGCATGCCCTCTAGTTTTAGGCATTCTGATACTAGGAACAAGATACTGACTGTCTACTCCATCAGTGCCTCTCACAATCTTAGAAACTTCCTTCAGCCTCCCCCACTCCAGAGAAAACAACCCAATTTTCTCCAACTTCTCCTTAGAGCGCACGGCCTTTTATCACTCTGGTAAGCCTCCTTTGAATCCCCTCCAAAGCCTCCTCACTCTTCCTACAAATGGGGTGAGCAGAAATGAATGCAATATTCCAGAAACTGCCTTACCAGAGTGTCATAAAGCTGCAACATACAGCAACTTCCTGATTCTGGAACGTGATACTTTGACTAATAAAGGCAGAAGGATGTCATCTGCGATTGTTCTTTAAAGAATTAATGTTCGCTGTGGACAAAAACTTAACCAGTTGATGTATATATGTATATTTTCAGAAGACATTTAATAAAGTGCTGTTTCAAAGACTGCTGCAGAGAATAATGAAGGTAATTGTCTGGATGTTGCCTGGATTGGGGGGCATGCCTTATGAGAATAGGTTGAGTGAACTCGGCTTTTTCTCCTTGGAGCAACGGAGGATGAGAGGTGACCTGATAGTGGTGTATAAGATGATGAGAGGCATTGATCGTGTGGATAGTCAGAGGCTTTTTCCCAGGGCTGAAATGGCTAATACAATGGGGCATAGTTTTAAAGCACTTGGAAAAGGTACAAGGGAGATGTCAGAGGTAAGTTTTTCACACACAGTGGTGGGTGCATGACATGCACTACCAGCAACAATGGTAGAGACGAATACAATCGGGTCGTTTAAGCAACTCTTAGTTAGATACATGGGGCTTAGTAAAATAGAGGGCTATGCAGTAGGGAAATTCTAGGCAGTTTCTAGAGTAGGTTATGTGGTCAGCACAACATTTTGGGCCGAAGGGCCTGTAATGTGCCGTAGATTTCTATGTTTCTGTATAATACATTGGTGTGGATAGAAGTTTGGCATAAATTAATATTTTCTGGTTAGCAATCACTAACAAGTACTGATCTTCAGGAACTGGTGCTGGGCCTCAACTTTTTCTAATTTGTATGAATAACTTAGATAATGGCGCCAGTGGTGTGGTTGCTTAAATCTTGCTGATGACACAAAGAAAGATGGTAACGTGATTTGTGAGGAGACCTGTAGAAGGTGAGATGAGCTGGTGATCCGTTAAGTGAGCAGGCAATGATTCAGACAAAGAGATTGTCACGCGGAAAGTATGAAATTGTCCACTTTAATAATGATGAACAATAAAGAAGCTTATTATATTGAAATGCGAGAGCTTTGATCTGCAGAGGGATCTGGGCCACCATGCACAATTTGCAAACGCTTGGTATGTAGGGATAGCAAATAATTAGGAGGTTTTCTCTGGAGCAGTCCTGATGAATGTGTCGACTAAACTCCCCTCCATAGATGTTGCCTGACTTGTTGAGTTTCTCCAGCATCTTGTGTGTGTTGCTCAAAAGTTTAAAGGTGTGCAGGGCAAGTTTTTATTTTACACAGAGAGGGTGGGTGACTGAAATGAGTTGCCAGGTAGAGGCAGATACAACGGAGGCATTTAAGAAGCTGTTAAGCATATGAATACGCAGAGGAGGAGGGGTCTTGCCTTGTGCAGGCAGGAGGGATTCGATTTATTAAGTGTCATTAGTTTAATTAGTTTGGCACAACATCGTGAGCCAGAAGTCCTGGTCCTTGTTCTCTACTGTTCTATGTTAAATAATTAGAGAAACTTAAGAAAAACTATTATTTATTGCTGGGAGAATTGAATGCAGCAGTCATGAAATTGGAGGGTGAAGCAGAGCCAGGCCATGTTAAAGTGGTAAATTCTCTTTCTTGAAGATGAATTAGTGAACTAGGCAGGATTTTATGGCAATATAGCAGTTTTGTGGGTGTACCTATTCATTCCATACGTAGCTTTTCGCTCGAGTTTAAATCCACAGCTGTTATGACATGGTTTCAAATGCAGAGTGGTATGCAGATTTTGCAGGTAATTAGGAATGCAAGATGCTCATCAGCAGGCAGCAGAGGACTCTGACGAATGGTTGTTTTTCAGACCAGAGGAAGGTGAATGGTGGCGATCCCCTGGGGGTGGTGTTTGGACCATTTTTCTCTGTCTGTACTAATGACCTGCATTTGGGGTGCAAGCCACAACTGGGTGAAGCAAAATTTGGCTGTGTTTTGAACTGTGATGCTGATGATAAATTGCAGCAGGGGATAAACAGGCTGATGCAATAGGGAGGTGAGTGGCAGATGAGGATTAATCCAGAGAAATGTGAGGTGATGCCTTTAGATAGGAAGAATAAACAGAAGCAATATTGAACAAAGGGTACAGTTCTAAAAGGGTGCTGGAATGGAAGGAGCCAGGAGGATGGGTGCACAAATTGTTGGAAGTTCAGGTCAGTTTGAGAAAATGGTTAATTATATTTTATTGGCTGACGTATACAATATATAAAGCAAGAAAGTCATATTGAACTTTTATAAAGCCGTGGTCCAACTTCTGCTGTAGCATGTCTGGTCATCACAAATAGAAGGGTTGTGGAGGCACTGGAGAGGGCCCAGAGGCAATTCACCAGAGTGATTCCTGGGATGAGGGGCTGCAGTGACTGAGGTAGGTTACACATGCTGGAATGGATTTCCTCAGGGAAAGCTGAGGGAAGATCTATTGGGAGTTTATCAGTGATGGAGGGCTGGACAGAGTGGATGGTGGGAGGCTGTTCAGATTGTGAGAGGAGGCTAAGAACTAGATGTGAAATAAAAGGGAAGAGAAGTACAAGTGATATGAGGAAAAACATTATGTGTGCTTGGAATCTGGAATACATTCATTGCTTACAGGTTTCTTTGAGTCTTTTAAGAAGCAAATGGATAAATATATGGTGATCTGTGGATAAACACAGAGAAGGGTCCGAGAGTTGAGCCAGTAAATTGCTGCAGTAGCTGAATGACCTCCTGTACTGTGCCTGCTTTAAAATGAAAAGAGCAGGTTTTTGGAGACTCATTGAGGAACTGCAACCACTGTACTCCAAGATACAGAGAGGGATCTGGGTATCTCAGTGCACAAGTCATGGAAGAGTAGCAGCAGGTACTACAAGCAGTTGAAAAGCTGACAGAATATAACAGTTTATTACTGGGCTAACTGAATGCAAAGGTAGAGAGGTGATACTTCAGCTACGTTAGTGAGATTATCGGCGAGTGTTTAATTGGATTTTCAGAAGGCTTTTGACAAGGTGCTGCTAAACAAGATAGAAACAGGAGAGGTACTAGCATAGGCAGAAGATTGGCATTCTGACAGCAGGCAAAGAGTGGGAATAAAGGGAGCCTTTTCCAGTTGGCCACTGGTGACCAGAGCTGTTTTGCGGGGGCTGCTGTTAAGTCCACTGTTTTTCATGTTGAACGTTAATGATCTTGTTGACAGAATTTTTGGCTTTGTGGTCAATGGTACAAAGATAGGTGGAGGGGCAGGTAGTGTCTTCAGAGGACTTGGGCATTAGGAGAATGGGCAAAAAATAGTGGTGGATAGAATACAATGTAAGTAAGTGTATGGTCATGCACTTTGATAGAAGGAATAAAGGCAGAGACTGTTTTCTAGACCTCCAAGAGGACCACAACTCTATCGAAGGGGTTTGGAGGCTTGCATGCCTCAATGACTCAGAGAGCTATCTTGGCTGGAATCAGGGCCTTGTGCTTTGACTTGGTAGGATCACTTTTGCCAAAGAGGTCAAAGGGTAGATGTCAGACTAAGAGTAGTCCACCAGGTTCAGGGGTTCAGTTCAGGGCTAACAACCTTGACTGGTATCCCTGAGTCTTTGCCAAGGACAGACGGAGATGGAGAACCTTCATTGCTGCCCTAAATGCTAGTGACATAACAGGGAGTAACAAACTTTTTTCTGAATGGGGAGAGAATTCAGAAGTCAGATGTGCAATGCAACTTAAGATCCCTACTGCAGGATTCCCTAATGGTTAACTTGAAGGACGAGTTGGTGGTTAGGAAGACTAATGCAATGTTAGCATTCATTTTGAGAGGACTAGAATATAAGAGCAAGGATGTAATGCTGAGGCTTTGTAATGCATTGGTCAGACCACACTTGGAGTATTGTGAGCAGTTTGGGCTCCAAATCTAAGGTAGCAAATACAAAGTACAAGGTAAATTTATCATCAAAGGACATATATGTCACCATTTATTACCCTGAGGTTAATTTTCTTGAGTGCGTTCACTGTAAATACAAAGAGAAAATAGAATAAATGAAAAAGTACTCACAAAGATGGAAAAGTAACCAATGTACAAAAGATGGCAAATTGTGTCAGTACAAAAAGAAAAAACCAAAATAGTAAGTACATAAATAAGTAATAAATATTGCAAAAACAAGTTGTTGAATCCTTGAAAGTGAGTCCATAGGTTGTGGAATTATCGCAGTATTGGGGTGAGTGAAACTAAGCCCTCTGGTTTAGGAGCCTGATGGTTGAGGAGTGATAACTGTTGCTGAACTTCCTGATGACAGCAGTGCGAAGAGAGCATAGTCTGGATGCTGCTTTCCTGAGGTAGCGCTCTTCATAGATGTGCTCAGTGGTGGCGAGGGCTTTCTCTATGATGGACTGGGCTGTGCCCATCACATTTTGTAGGCTATTTTATTCAAGAGCATTTTTGTTTTCATCAGGCTGTGATGCTATTAGTCAGGATACTCTCCATTGTAAATCTATAGAAGTTTGTCAGAGTTTTAGATGACATGCGGAATCTTCTCAAACATTTAAGAAAGTAGAGGTGCTGCTGTTCCTTCTTCTTAATGGCACTTACGTGCTGGACCAGGACAGATCCTCTGAAACGCTGACCCTGTCAGCCACTGATCCTCATTTGAGGACTTGGCTCCTGGATCCCCAGTCTCCTCCTCCTGAAGTCGATAATCAGCTCTTTGGTTCAGCTGATACTGAGTGAGAGGTTGTTGTTGTTGTGGCACCACCCAGCCAGATTTTCAATCTCCCTCCTATGTGCTGATTTGTCACCACCTTTTGTTCAGCCAACAATGAAGTTAAATATGGCATTGGAGCCATAATTACCCTCACAATCATAATTATAAGGTGAGTAGAGCAGAGGGCTTAGTCCACAGCCTAGTGGTGTAACTGTGCTGGTGGAGATTGTTGAGATGTTGCCAATCCGAACTGATGATAATCTGCAAGTGAAGAAATCAAGGATCCGGTTGCACAAGGAGTTATTGAAGCCAGGATCTTGGATCATATTGATTAGTTTTGAAGGGATTATAGCACCGATGCAGAGCTGTGGTTAAATAAAAACATCCTGATATATACATCTTCACTCTCCGTGTGTTCTGGGGTTGAATGAAGAGCCAATGAAATGGCATCTGCTGTTGACTTGATGTGATTGGAGTAGATCCAAGGCCCTCCACAGGTAGGAGTTGATATGTTTCATCAGTAACCTCTCAAAGCACTTCATAGTGGATGTAAGTGATACCAGATGATAGTCACTGAGGCAGATCACCACGTTCTTCTTGGGCACCATTATGATTGAAGCTTGGATGAAGCAGGTGGGTACCTCAGACTGCTGAAGTGAGAGGTTAAAGATATCAGTAAATTAGCCAGTTAATTAGCACAGGTCCTTAGTACTTGGCCAGGTGCTCCGTCAGGGCCAGATGATTTCTGTGGGTTCACTTCCTGAAGGATGCTCTCAGGTTAGCCTCAGAAACTTGAAATCAGTGTTGTGGGTGCCTGTGGGAGTTCGTGAAGTTGCCTCCACGTTCTGTCTGTCAAAGCGAGCATAAAAGGCTTTCAGCTCATCTGGGAGCAAAACCTTATTGTCACATATGTTGCTTTGTTTTACTTTGTAGGAGGTGATAGCTTTCAAGCCCTGCCACAGCAGTCGAGCATCCTTCTCTGATTCAAGATTTCGTCCAGAATTGGCACTTTGAAAGTGAGACGGATTTCTGGAGGTCGTATTTGGACCTCTTGTACTTTCCCTAGTCACCACATGAGAATGCCACTGATGTAGCCCTCAGCAGATTGTGGATCTCTAGGTTCATCCAGGGCTTCTGGTTGGGAATACCTTGAATGATTTTATGAGGACACACTCATCCACAGGTGTCTTGTTCTGTGTCATGTGCTGGCTTTGGAGAGAGTCCACAGGCAGTTTTCAAAAACGATTGCAGGAATGGAAGTATAAATGAAAATTATCCCAGTAATGAAACTTACCAAATATTACCATGTAAATGAAAGGGTTAATGTTTGATGGCTCTGGCCCAGTACTCACTTGTTTTCAGAAGAATGAAGGGGGATTTTAGTGACACCTACCTAATACTGAAAGGCCTAGATAGAGCGGACATGGAGAGGATGTTTCCAATAGCGGGATAGTCTTCGACCAGAGTGCACAGCATCAGACTAGAAGTAGGCTCTTTAGAACAGAGATGCGGAGGAATTTCTTTAGCCAGAGCAAGGTGAATCTGTGGAATCTGTAGAATTCATGCTACACTTGGCTGTGGAAGCCAAGACTTTGGCCATATTTGAAGTGGAGGGGGTGTTGATAGGGTTTTGATAAGTAAGGATATTAGTGGTTATGGGAGAAATCAGGAGAATGCGGTGTGAGGAAAAATAAATCAGCCATGATCAAATGGCAAAGCAGACTTGATGGGCTGAATGGCCTAATTCTGCTTCTATGTCTTAAGCTCTTTTGTGTACAGTTCTGGTCTCCTTATTTAAAACTATCTGCGAATGTGTTGGAAGCAATTTGCACATGATCTGTAAGACTAGTCCTTGAAATGAGTGGTGTCTTATGAAATAAAGTTGGATAAATAGAGTTATAAGAGTCTACAGCTGCTAGATGCTGGAGCAAAAACCAAACTGCCAGTGTAATTCACCAGGTTATGTGGCATCTGTGGATGTTTTTGTTAGAGAACCTTCATCCAGACGGAAAGATAAAGGGGAAAATTAAAGTACCAGAAAGTAGGAAGTTCAGGGTCACTCTTGTGAATCACTCTCTGTATCACAGCCAATTCTTTAAGTTTCTGTACTTTAACCCTTCCCTGGCACTGAAGTTTTTTCACTTCTCCAGTTCACATCGATGGTCATTGACCTGAAGCATTAGTCTCTGATGGCCTCCAGGTATCTTTCCTTGGTTTCATTGCAGCTTTTCCGACATCTGTACTTTCTTTTCTTTTTAATTACTGACAGCACATTGCTCGAGGACTCCGAACTGAATGCAGGTGGAATTTTCCATTCTACATTCGCACCTTGTCCATTAGTAAATCAAAAATGCTTCCAACCTTGAGGGCCATTTTAAAACAGTTTTGGAGCAAACATTTATTTCACAGTTCCCTCATTCACTCTGTAGTGCCTCTTTAAAGGGTTTGTGCTCTTCATTAAATTTCAGTAACCATGTTTACTTCTCAAACTTATGAAAAATTAAGACTGTGGAGTAGGATTGCTGATCTGGCATACCACAGAATTAACAACACTGGCATAAACAGGAATAAGTAATTCCTGGAGAGTATTATTAGTTCTGATTTAACATGATATTAGAATTACAATGAGCGGCTAAGTAAAAGTCACTGGGGGACACATTACAGTCACCCAATTGCAAAACAGCTTTGGCAGCATAGGACAGGTGCTATTTATTGGTTTAGCAGATAACAAGTTAAACCAAGGCTTGATTTCTATTTTAGCATTTCCTGATCAAATTCTTTTGAGTGATTTTTTTTTTGGAGGATTTTGGATCCTGTTGTTTTAATAATGACAACGATTTGGAGCGCAGATGATTGATTTCTTAACTGGCAAAGAAAAGTAAGTTGAAAATCATCATTCTCTTCACCACATGAAGGGAATTTATTTAGTCATTTTTAACAAATTGATTTCATTATGTGGGAGTATTGTGGCTGGTAATTTGTGGCAGTACTGGCGTATTTTATTGCAAGCACTTTTTGCACTCCTTTCCTGTAGTATATTAGCAGGTTGCAAGAGGAAGGACAATTTTTTGTTGTGGTGATTTGTTGGTGTTTTGCTATTTTGGATTATTAATTGTGTTGTTACATACTTTAGATGATCAAGAGTCTAGAAGCAAAAGACGAGGACAGGAGAGTGACCCCGACTTCGTTCTGGATGACTCTCCTTGTAAGTTCTTTTGGAATATTAAATCTCTGTGTCATTCCATTACTTGCAAATATATTTATTTTAAGTTATGCATGTTCTAAGTTGCAACTTTTCCAAAAGAAGCTAAACACAACAGTGACCTAATAATGACAAATGGCTTGAGACGTCACTTTCTGACTGTTCAATATTATTAAAACAAAATTGTTGGTCTATTTAATGGATTTTTATAGATGTCCTATTGAAATCATAATGCGTATTTGTGATGTTTATAGACATTTATGTAAAGTCATGGGTTTCAGTTCCAAAATGATAGACTTAAATCAATCATTTCTTAGCTTACAGACTCAGATCTCAGCTGTAGGCTTCTTGAAGAATATATCACAAAGCAGTCAGCACTCCTTCAGCTACAGGAAAGTGCTGCTACTTATGGTTGAATGCTGCATTGATGATGGGTGTGGGAGAGAATGCTCGCAGGAGGTCTGTGAGACCTGGATAGGCTGGTGCAGGACAGTGCCCACTGAAGGCATACTCCTTTTGCAAGATTAGCTACGAAGACCCTTCAGAGCTAATAATATTTCCACATTTTATTATGGTGTTGATTGAGACCATTCAATCCATCAAGCCTATGCCAGCTCACAGTATTATCCCATTTTCCTATTTATTTCCCTGTAAACTTTTCTTCCCACATTTCCATCAACTGTATCCAGATCTTATCACACACCTGCACCAGAGGTAGGTCACAGTGGCCAATTAATCTACCAGGTCTTTGGAATTTGGGGATACAATGGGAGGATTGGGAAGAAACCAATATGATCACAGGGAGAACTCCACACAGACTACCAGAGCTGTGGCCCAGCAGCTGAATCAGCTGTACCACAGACTGGCTTGAGTGCAGTCTGTGAATTCCTGCACTTGTGTTTTAGCCTTCTCTGCAGTCACTCTGCCTGCTTCCATTGGCTGAAAGAAATACAGATGAAGTCCTTCTCCTTGAGTGTGGAGTTTGGGTGACCTCTCGAACGCAGGAATGAGCAGCGAACGGTGAGGTCATCAGCTGCAACAGACCGTAATGATTTTGAAACTTGAGGGCCAAAAGTCCCTGTGATCTTGACCTTTGCAAACAAAGTAGTCTAGGTTTCTGTGTGAGGTGATAATAAATCATCCCATTTGAGTGTTGGCCGTTTAAATAGCACCATTTCAGGATAAATGTGGTTCATAAATCTTGTTCAGTGAGCAACTAGTAATAGTTTTGTTTCAGACCAGTGAGGTGGGAGGGCAAGCTGGATCTGCATTTGGATTGAGTGTGATGGGATGGGACTAGACATCAGAACAAAGGTGCAAGCACACAGGAAAATCCTGTTGGAAAGCTGGGAGTTCACATTCTTGATAGAGACAGAGACAGAAATAGTTGAATCTTTTACCTCACTCCATATTAAGTTGTTTTGCAACAGGGCAATACCTCTTTACTTTCTTGTGAGTTGATCTTTAGAGGCCTTTCTAATTCGAGCGTATTGCTTTACGGATAAGCATGACCCAGTTTTCTAAAGCAGAATACTTCGTACTTTTTTTTAATGACATGGTTATAGGAAAGAATAGACATTCTCAGCTTAAGAATCACTCAGCTTTTATCTTTGTCAGTGGCTTCAGGCATTGTGACTAAAAACTTAAGGCAGAGCCTGACCTCTGTGATGGTTCTGGTCTGACAGGAGAGATATCGTGTAGTGTAGCACTGGAAGTGTGGAGCTTATTATTGTAGCTCCGATTTTAATGCGGAGTAGAGTAGTCTAAAACGGAGCACAACAGACCACTAAACAACTTTGAATTACAGAGCCTTCGGGGCAGCAAGCTCTTGAAATTCCGGTGTCACAATCCCAAGGACTGTTGACGATTTACACATGACTGATACTGAAGTGTGTTTAGGTAGTTGATTTTCTTTCCTGGGGCTCCCTGAGACACCTTTCTGTTTCATGATATTGGTGCTAAACAAAACAGTAGGATAAAGGTAGAATTTTGCTGCAAAGTATTTGGAACAGGAGATCTGTTGGAAAGAAGCCTAGACTGAACTTACAGCAGAAATCATCTCTCATATCTGTATCAATATCTTGTGAGACTGATTGGAAAACAAGCAGATCAGAGTCAGGGTAAGGTCTCGTATATTAAGAACTTGATGGCATTCAAAGCAGTGGCTATTGAAGCGTGAGACTTGTTGCTCATGTACACTGAGGTGGAAATAATTGAGTGCGGCAAGGTCATAAAATCGTCAGGGAAAAGTGAGGATATTAAATAGCTGAAATGTTTCTCTCATTGTGTTTTCATTTACTGTTCACTTTATGTTGTATAGTATTAAGGAGAGTAAAAATAAGACCATAAGATATAGGAGCCGAATTAGGCCATTTGGCCCGTCGAGTCTGCTCCGCCATTTCATCATGGCTGATCCAATTTCAGCCCCAATCTCCAGCCTTCTCCCCATATTGCTTCATGCCCTGACCAATCAAGAATCCATCAAACTCTGCCTTAAATATACCTGAGGATATCTGCAGATGCTGGAAATTCAAGCAACACACAGAAAGTGCTGGTGGAACACAGCAGGCCAGGCAGCATCTATAAGGAGAAGCATTGTCGATGTTTCAGGCGGAGACCCTTCGTCAGGACTAACTGAAAGGAAAGATAGCACTTTCCTTTCTTGCTATCTTTCCTTTCAGTTAGTCCTGACAAAGGGTCTCGGCCCGAAACGTCGACAGTGCTTCTCCCTGTAGATGCTGCCTGGCCTGCTGTGTTCCACCAGCATTTTGTGTGCGTTGCTTAAATATACCCAATGACTTGGCCTCCACAGTTGCCTGTGGCAACGAATTCCACAGATGCACCACTCATTCCTCCTCATCTCCATTCTAAAAGGACACCCCTCTATTCTGAGACTGCATCCTAAGGTCTCCCAGCATAGGAAACAGACTCTCCATATCCACTCTATCGTGGCTTTTCTAACATTTGATAGGTTTCGATAAGGTTACCCTCTCATTCTTCTGAACTCCACTAAGTAGAGACCCAGAGCTATCAAACACACCTCATACGACAAGCCTTTCAATCCCAAAATCATTTTTGTGAACCTCATTTGAAGCTTCTCCAGTGTCAGCACATCCCTGCTTAGATAACAGGCCCAAAACTGCTCAGAATAGTCCAAGTGAGGCCTTTATAAAGTCTCAACAATACATTTTTTAATATATATATTCTAGTCCTTTCAAAGCTTGATACTGTAACTGATGAACAGCAGATTAAGGTAGAAGGAATATGCTCACTTTTCCATTGACTGCCATCCAGATTCTGCTACCCACCAATACACTAGGGGCAATTTACAGTGGATGCTTAACCTACCAACCTACATGTCTTGGGGGTGTTGGAGAAATTCCAGACCATCACAGAGAGAATGTGCAGTCCCCACACGGGTCTCAACGTCGGGATTGAACCTGGGTCACTGTAGCTATCAGGCAGCAATGCTACTACCTGCGTCGCTGTGCTAGACTGGAAGCCAGTGGGAGTCCGAGAAGATGGTGATGTGATGCAAAGGGAATTTGAGGTCCTGATTTCTGTGAAGAGACGAGATTGTTCCGTGATCTGCTGTTCCTCCATCAGTCTCATTTGTTTTGACTCCCTTCACATCTGTCCACCCCAAGTCTGGCAACTTTATATGCTTACGCTCACCTGAATGGAAAGCTGGCATACTAACACAAGCACTTTAGGAGATGGTGTAGACTAGGGGGTTCCCAAGCTTTTTTATGCCATAAATCAGTACCATTAAGCAAGAGGTTCTCTTGACCCCAGGTTAATTCCATTGACAACTCCAATATGATGTGGCTTGCTATCTTGTCTGTAGCTTAGTGCCTCACCAAATTCTCGAACCTCTAAGCTCCCTACACCCCACTTTTTTAGGAAGCGTTTTACAGATCTGTCATCTTTTTTTGTGGCAGAAAAGTTTCTTGATTTAGATAAGTAGATAGATACTTTATTGATCCCAAAGGAAATTACAGTATCACTGTAGCATTACAAGTATACAAATATTAGAAGAGAAATAAGAAAGAATAAAAAATAAATTATCTCAAACAATCTGACAGGAGGGGGCTATCACTTCCCCGGCTGTAGGTTGACATTATAGAGCCTAATGGTCAGTGGTAAGAATGACTTCGTATAGTGCTCTTTGGAGCAGCAGTGTTGTCTTAGTCTGTTAATAAAAGTACTACACTGTTCAGCCAAGGTGGCATGCAGAGGATGAGAAACATCGTCTGGAATTGCCAGGATTTCCGTAGGGTCCTTTGTTCTACCACAGCCTCCTGTGTGTTCAGTTTAACTCCTGTAGCAGAGCCAGCCTTTCTAATCAGTTTATTGAGCCTGTTGGTATCAGTTGTGTTGATGCCATTGCCCCAGCACACACTGCATAGAAGATTGTACTGGTGACAACAGACGGTAGAACATGTGAAGGAGAGGCCTGCACACTCCAAAGGACCTCAAACTCCTCAGAAAGTAGAGGCAACTCTGGCCCTTCTTGTACACAGCCTCTGCATTGGTGCTCCACTCAAATCTGTCATCCAAGTGCACCCCCAAGTGCTTGTAGGTCCTCAACACACCCACATCCTCACCATCAATAGTAACTGGGAACTGTGCAGGCTTAGTCTTCCTAAAGTCCATCACCATCTCCTTTGACTTACTGATGTTGAGCTGCAGATGATTCAGCTCGCACCATTTGACAAAGTCCTCCACCAGGGCCCTGTATTCCTCCTTCCATCCTCCCTTTATACACCCAACTGTCGCTGTCCTCTGAGAATTTCTGTAGATGACATGACTGAGTGTTGTATCTAAAGTTTTACTATAATCTGCGTTTTTCTCAAAGTTCTGAGGCACCCTCCGTTAGACCTGAGCTTGTTATTGTTCACTCACTAGTGCCAATCTGTTGCAGAGCAACTGTGCACCTCTCTAACTAGAGTGGAGAGTTGTGCTAGAAAAGGTCAAGGAAGTGTGGCGAGTCCACGGTCACATCAAGTACAGGATAAAAAAGGGACCATAAATTAGATTAAGATAAACAGAAAAAGAGGCAAGGGAAAAAACTCAAGAAGATTCTAATCAGCAATTAAAACCTGAAGAAATGAGATCTTATCCTTGAGACAGTTAATTTCAGTAGCAGCTCGGCTGAATAGCAATAATTAACACATCACATAATTAAAAAGGCACTTGAGGTGACTTGATTTAACTTTCTTTAGATAATTTACTTTCCAAGTACGGAAATAACAAGTTGCTTAGTGCATTTAAATGGCTGTGAGTAAGATGAACAGGCTTCAGTTATGACTTGCGATATTCGTTCACCTCTATTTGATGGCAAGTTCTGTCAGCATATTCAATCGTTCATGAACAGCCACTGCAATGTAAGTCCCTTGGCTACCAACTCTTTTATCTCCTCTTCTATCCCACCATGTTGGTTTGATATTTAAATATCTCAGTCCAATCTGTCTCCTGTCTCCAATACCTGACAGAATGCAAACTGGGTTAATATGACCCATCTTGATCTTGTGGCTGCTGTTGGACACTTTAGTGTTCATTTACTTTTCTTTAGTGATGGCCATATTTTTAAATTCAGTAACTCTGGTGCAAGAACTTGACCCACCTTGAGCCAAGGCCAGCAGTTGCCATTGCTGCTCCACAGCTCAGACATCTCATGTTCCGTCCTGATCTGATGAGTTGTGTTGAATTTGCATTTTCCCCCGTCACCGTGTGGTCGGCTCAGTAGGTGCAGAGGACGAAGATCAGCGATCTTCATGGTCAGGGACCAAAGTCGACGGGCCCCAAGGATGAGGGTCGGTGAGTCCCAGGTTCAGAGGTCTGTGCAGGGCAGCTCCAAAGACCCGAGTTCAGTCTGTTTTGCTGAAGATTGTGGGCTGGCTGTGTTGGTGCCAGAGGTATGGTGACACTTGTGGGCTGCCCCCGGCACGTCCTCAGATTGAGCTGATTTCACATGTGACTAATAATTCCAATCCAACCTAATCTGTGTATGTATCCCTTGGGTGTGCACTGGTTTCCTCTCACATACCAAACCATGCTGGTTATTTGACTGGTTCCTCTAATCTGCTGGTGTAGGTAAGAAACAAGAGAGAAGTTGATGGGCATTTGTAAGGGAGAATGAGTTGTAGGGGTGCAGGGGAAATAAGGAGAGGGAGAATGGGCCCTAATGTGTTTGCTCCTTGGGGGCTGGCATAGAACTAATGGGCTGAATGGTCTCATTTTTCACTGTTATAGGAGCAAGATTAAATAAAAATTCAGGACTTAGCACAGACATTGCTGAGGTTACTTGATACAATTCACTCTATTCCCCAGAGATCAGTTAAAAATTTTATTTCTAATGTTTTTATCTTTTTTTTAAATCAAATTTTAACTTTTGTTTTCCTTTTCCCTTCAGAAAAAGGAGTGGACGTGGGATGAGAGCAAGATGCTGATAATGCAGGATCCTATCTACAGGTGAGTGGAAGGTCACAGTGGGCAGAGGTGTTATGAGAATGAATGTCAGGCTAAAGAAGTCATGGTGACTCCACCTTTTCCTGGAGAGGTCAAAGTTCATGAGTGGCAAAGCAAGAACTCATATCGAAGGCAGTACACTGTTGTGTGATCAGACAATGGCTGGCATGTCACCACACCTCTGTCAAGCAGTAAGCACATGCAAGCAAATATCTGAAGAGCACACTGATAGGATTGTCTGTTCAGTGACTGTGCAGCTCAATGGGTTTAGGCTTCTCAGGTTAGTTCCCTTTAATGTGTTATGGTTGCCATGGAAATGCACAAAATGTTTTGGTGGGGCACGTAAAAATGAGAAATATTCCTCAGCAGTTGGATGTTGAGAGGAGTACCATTTAAAGAAAAATGTTATTGTGTATCAGAACTTGACTTTTCTGATGATATTAACATCTTCAGAAAAAAAATCCTTCAAAGTCCTGAAAGCATGGACTGTAAAGTTTATGTATGTTGGTGTGAGGTAGTTAAACATATCAAATAAGAAGCCTTTTGTCACCTAAGTTCCCGCTTGGTTTTGAAATTTCACCACAACTCTTCCGTTCCACAACTCCACCATCAAGTCTTCTGAATCTTTTTTTTTGAAACAATGTGTTACTAATTTATCAGCAGGCCGTGGGGCCCAGAGTTTTACTGGTGGCGAAGGGAGAATTGGAGCACAGGAAACTAGCACGGAGTGTAGGTGTGCTTAATTATCTGATATTTGGCTAGTTAGTGAGCAGAAGCATGACTTTGTGAGAGGCTGGAGATCAGATTAGGCGTGTGTACCTACTCCAGCTTCCATGCTCCAATGCAACTCTAGTTTGTTAGGTGCAGGCCCACTTCAGGTGGCACTGGTCTCCCATGAAATCAGGTTTTCTTCAGCTGCGATCAGATTATGGATCAATGCAGTGCTGAACACAACGGAAAAGAAACTCATGGAAGTAAGAAGGCAGTACAGGGAAGGTATCTGCTTGCATTGTTGTGAATTGGTGTAGGGTAGTTACACACTACGTCATCCGTACCATTCCTGGAGATTATATTGTTTAGCCCCTGTCCTCTCCCCAGTTTATCAGATTCAGATTCAGATTCATTGTCATTTAGAAACCACAAATGCAATGCAGTTAAAAAATGAGACAACGTTCCTCCAGAATGATATCACAAAAGCATATGACAAAACAGACTACACCAGAAAATCCACATAACGTTTGGCAATCCCCAATCCAGAGTCCGGAGAAGCTGCTGCGTATTAATATCGCGCTACCATCTTAGCGTGTTCCCCAGAAAGGAGCTCCAAATCCACTAGACAAACAACACCAAAAACTAAAGCTACAAGACCTGCACAAAACCACATAGTTACAACAGTGCAAACAATAGCATAATTGATTAAAAAAAAAACAGACCATGGGCACAGTAAAAATAGTCCAAAGATGTTAAAAGACTATAAGTTCAAAAGAAACCACCACCTAGTTTCCACAAGTCCTCAGGGTCCCGACAGACTCGCCATCCCACACCGGCGGCAGAAGGGAATACCCCCGCTATGGACTTCCATGGCGCCGCCCGACTCAGCCTCACAGACACAGCACACACTGAAAGCAACCTGACCGCAGCGGATTCCGAGTCCGTCGAACCTCCAAGCCGATGACCATCCCCTCCGGCACAGCTACTCCGAGCACCATCCTCTGTCGAGCGTATTAAGACGCCCCCGCCAGCGGCCATCAGCAGCGCAACCCTGAGGACTGGGGGCCTGTTCTTCCCAGCAGAGACCCGGACCTCACAGCAGCAGCAACGAAGAAGGCCTTCCAGGAGATTTCCAGATGTTCCTCCATGCTCCCACGTCCGTTTTCAACCGATTATGATTGCGCACGGCACCCCGCTTCACAAATAACAGATTATCAGCTCCGGAGTGGCCGCTGCAAGCTGCGTCGTGCCGCCATCTTGGATCTATAACTGCTATTATGTGTGGTAACTTAGTTCTTATTAGGTAGAAGCTAAACTATATGTGGAAAAACTCCAAATAGTAATACCTTATCAGCTTATCACTTCCAGCAAGAGTCCCAAAAAGCTTAAAATGCAATGCATTATTTAAACAAGTTGTAACATAGCTGAAGTGTTTTGATGCTTAGATGTGGAATCTTTGCCCCAGTGAAGTTTCTAAATGGATTTTAGAGTTAATGTGCATGCTTGTATAAACAAGGAACTCTTAAGCTCACTCTTAAGTTTAACATTCAAATTCAATGAGCTATTTTTCCATTAGCCATGCAGGTTTAAAGGCAAAATCCTTATTTGGTTTATTTGCAAAGCCATGAGCTGAACCAAGCATGGATGAAATATATTATAATCTGCTAACCTGGGACTGCTTCACCTTAATCTTTCAATTAAATATTGAATTTTATGGTGTTGTCATTAATGAGGGCATCTGAGTATATTTCCCACTGTTTCTAGAATTCTCTGTTTGTATCTTAAAATATCATGACCTTGCTTTCAAGAGGAAACTTGGATGTTTCTCTGAGAGGAGAGAGGAACATTTCCAAACTAAAACCAATTTGCTTGTTACGTCACAAGTCTGTTTGATCTTCAGTAACCTGCCACAAAACTGATCTAGCTGTTTTTTGAATTTTAAACCCTTAGCTTGTTTCAAATCTGTGCGTACTTACACCCATCTCTGTCTCTGTAATCTTCTCCATTAGCCCAACAAGATTTTTACCCTCATGGACATACCAGTTTTCTTTGCTCCACCAGATTTGGGTATGCTTTCAACAGTCTGGGCTCGGACTCAATAATTGCATACCTGCACCTCTGCCAGTCTTAACCCACTGTGCCTCTGAAAGATACTCTTTAAAATCTAATTCTTTTGGCTAGCTAACCTACAATCTCCTTATGTCACATCAGAATTACAGACAGTTTAATATCACAGGCACATGTCACGAAATTTGTTGTTATGCAGCAGTAGTACATTGCAAAGCAATAATAATAAACTATAAATGACAAGAAGTATATATTAATGATGATCAACCTCTCAAAGCACTTCATCATAGTAGATGTGAGTGCCACTGCAAAAAGTAATTGAGTAAGCTCACCCTGCTGTTCTTGGGCACTGGCATGAGTGTTGCCCTTTTGAAGCAGGTGGAAACCTCCAAATGGAGTAGTGAGTGAACGAAGATGTGCTTGAACACTCCCTGACGCCTTGTGAAGGTTCACCCTCCTGAAAGATATCCTGACGTCATCTTCCGAGACAGAGATCACGGTGTCACCGGATGCTGCAGGCATTTGCACAGGCGTAGTTTTATTTTCCCTTTCAAAGCAGGCATAAAAGGTGTTGAGCTCATCTGGCAGTGGAGTGTCAAAACGATTCATGAAGTTAGGTTTCCCTTCGGAGGAAGGAAAGGCCTGCAAAGCCTGCCAGCGTTGACATGCATTTAATCCTGTCTCTAACCTCAATCACAGTTGCTTTTTTTGCTTTTAAAATAGCCTTTCATAGGTCGTACTTGAATTCTTGTATCATTCTGGATTGCTGGTCTTGAATGCCACAGATCTAGTAATCAGCAGACTACAAATCTCCTGGTTCATCTACACCTTTTTGTTTTGGGTATGTCTGGTATGTTGTGTAGTAATGTATAGTGAAGCATCTTTGGCTGTTACTGTGCTAAATGCATTCTGTGAATGGAAGCTGCTGTTGCTGGATCTGAATATGCCAGTATGGACTGGATATTTTAACCCCGTTGGTTTTATATACTATATGCTTATTTACAATGGAAGATAATGACAGTTGAAAGGTATTGAATTGAATTAAATTTATTTAAATCTTACATCCATCCCACAACATGAGGGAGTGAAAATCTTTACGTTTTGACTCTATTGCAATGCACAGACATGTGAATTTAAAAGTATAATAGCTTGTAGAAAGAAGCTGTCCCATAGCCTGTTGGTCCTGGCTTTAAAGCTGTGGGTCTGTTTTCCAAATGGAAGCAGCTGGAACAGTTTATGGTTGGGGTGACTGGTGTCCCCAATGGTTTTCCAGACCTTCTTTCTGCACCTGCTGCTGTAAACGTCCTCAATGGAGAGAAGTTCATGTCCACAGATGTGCTGGGCTCTCCGTACCACTTTCTGCCATGCCCAGCGATTAAAGTTGGTGCAGTTCCCATGCCAGGCAGTGATACAGCCAGTCAGGATGCTCTCAATGGAGCCCCTGTAGAAGGTCTTGAGGATTTGGGGGCCTGTGCCAAACTTTATCAGTCGCCTGAGGTGGAAGAGACGCTGTTGTGCTTTTTTTTTGCCACTAAGCCAGTGTGAACAGACCAGGTGAAATTGTTGGTGATGTGTATACTGAGAAACTTAAAACTAGTTACCCTCTCAACTGCAGACCCATTGATGTTGATCGGGGGCAAGCCTGTCTTTGTTACTCCTGTGATCCACAATTAGCTCTTTTGTTTTTTTGGACATGGAGGGAGAGATTGTTATCTTGGCCCAATGTGTCAGGGTGTCAACCTCTTCTCTATAGGCTGCTTCATCACCACTAGATATATGGCCAAGGGGGTGGCACTGCAAATCTGGTTTATGACATTTATAGTGATCACAGTTAATGAGTAGAAATTAATTGGTATTTTAATTTGAAAACTTTACTGTACATTTTTCTAATAAAGCACTAAAGATGGTTTATCATTGGTCCCAGTGATGAATCATATCAGACAAATCGGATACTTGGTTTATAAAAATGCAACAGGAGATTGCTATATCAGCTGCATTACTTTGACTTGAGAGAGAGCAAACCTTCCTCACAGCCTCACACCATTTATTATGTCAAAATTAACTGCTTTATTCTCTAGAGAACACTGCAGGTTCGCATGATGTAGTAGTTGGCACATTACCCTGTACCTACTGTTACTTGGGCAAATCATTTCTTTCATTTCTGTCTGACTACAGCAAGATAAATCTCATTACAGCATTCTCTTTGTATTCAGATTCTCTCCTTGTATTGGTTAGGTTTTACTGTTGTCAAGTGTACTAAGAGCAGAGAAATTTGCAAGCCGTTCGTACTGATTATTTCAAAACATACAGTACTATGCAAAAGTCTTAGGCACATGTACATAGCTAGAGAGCCTGAGACCTTTGCACGGCCCTGTATCTGTCAATGTGGAGTGAAGAGCATGTTTGTAGAAGCAAAGCATGTTGTGTGGAGCACCATGGGAGGGGTGTGGGACAGGTGGCAGAGTTGGAGTGCCAGGGGTGGGGTTGGCACAGGTGCAGACACTCCAGGCAAGGTTATTTGATTCCAACAATTGGTTTATTGTTCATTACAGAATGCCTCTCTGATGCTTCTCACTCCTTTCCCCTTTTCCCAACCTCGATTCCCCTCTCCCTGCCCCCTTCCCACTCTCAGTCCACAATGGAGACCTATTTCAGAGTCAGGTTCATCATCACTCAGCTATGCTGTGAAATTTGTTTTTCTTTTGCCACAGCAATACAGTGTAATCCATAAAGTTTCTACTGTACTGTGCAAATTCATAGGCACCTAGCTACATACTGTATATGTGCCTAAGACTTTTGCATGGTGCAGTAAGTACTCGGGGTAATTGTGAAGAAAATATATCCACGCAGCAGTTCTGTAGTCAGACTGACACTCTGAATCACATTCCCAGTTCAGTGGAGGGAACTGTCCTGTTGCCTTTCAGTCTCATGGACTTGGGCAAGGTTCACTCCCACCAAGATTCAAAATGCAGATTAATTTGTCTTGTCACAACATAAAGTGATATGTTTTGTTTATGTCAACAAGCATCACACCTGAGGGTGTGCTGACGGGCAGCCCGCATGCGTTGCCAAACATTCTGGTGCCAATATAGCATGGCCTCAATGCTTGGCAGAACGATACAGAAAAAATAAGAAGCAACAAACAACAACAGCAAGAACAGGTCTTGTGTCCCCTATCTCACCCACACGCGTACACACCTGTAGCCCTGGAAAGGCCTCCAGTCTTCAGTGGACACAGACTCGGGCTTTAACCTCCCCAGTGGACTCACACAGATTCACAGTCTTAGCCCTGGCGAACAGGCCTCAACTTTCAGACTTCCGATTTGACCCCTGAGCCTCGATGCTTGGTATCAATCCCAGGACACTCCAATCACCGAATACTAGTCCTCAGACTTTAGAATCGCCAATGAGGGAATGGTGAATATTAGACCTTGAAACCTGTTCTCACTGATTCAGGAACCAAGGGGTCATTAGAACCCATTCCCACTGCCCACACAGAACTCCAACTTGGGAACCCACCAACAATTCACTGACCTTGGGAGCCCTCGGCCACTCTGCCCATTCAACATCTGATCACGGATGTCTGACACTCACATCACTATTCTTCAAATGTGGAGACTTAGATTCCAGTCTGTCCCCTAATCCCCCCCACACCCTTCTTAATCCCCTAAACTATCCTGACAAAGCTAAAATTAAACAATTAAAAATAAAACAACTAAAAGTGAAGCTGAAGCTGAGCTGCAGTTTGATGGAGGCTACAGATCAGTGCTGTTTTGGAACCAGCATAGGTCACTGGCCAATAGCGCATAGTCTTACCCGTCAGGTCAAGGTGCAATCTCTGACCTCAAAGAAGAGGCTGATGTACAGCCATCAGAATGAATGACTGGATAATACACAACGTTCATGTGATAAAGTTTGCACCAGCAGATTTTGGTTTCGGTGCCGTGTTGCTCTCAGGCCAATACCATTCTCTACGAAGTGAATGTACGCTGTGAATCAGACCAGGCCATTCATATACTGATGGTGCCATTCCCGATGTAAAATCAGCTCCCGGCAGAACGTGCAGCATCCATGTTGCTCCTGATTTTAAGATAATGCGGAATCTCACTAACATGCTCAGTACCCTGCCAGCTGTCCTGCATAAAATGGATCCATGCCACAACTTGCAGCTGTACGAGTGAAATATCCACAGAGGCCTGGAAAACTATGAAGCCTAAGCTTCTGGGTGGCAGAGTGGCATGACCGATCGAGTTGCTGCTTGGCACACGGCTCCAACACCGCTGGGTTCAAACCTGACCTCTGATGTGGTCTTGTCCGGAGGCCGTTTGACTTCATCCCATGTCCTGAAGAAGTGCAGGTTGCTAGTTAGATGATATCTGTAAATTGCCCACAGTGCTTTGAATCAGGGCTGGGGAGGGGGTGTGTTGGTGGTAATGTGGGCAGGTGAAAATGGAATCATTGTAGGATTATTGGGTAACGGTCAGTGTGGACCTGGTGGTACAAAGGGCCTCTTTCCAGCTGGTCTTTATCACTCCACAAGCTAGTTGGCCTGCTAATAGCTAGGAAGGTGCACTGGTTTGGGGCAACAGAGTACCCAACTATTTTCCCTTGCTGGGGGGAGTGAGTGAGTGTGAATGTGTGTGTGTGTCCATCCTCTGTCATTAATCATTTCCCATTGCTGCTCCCTTTCCATTGCAATATCGTTGCGAGAGTGTTGTACTGAAGCGAGGATGTTATATTATTGCAGACCAAGGCCAGCCTGCTTTATGGTGAAGCTGAGAACAGAATAGCAGAATTCTGGTTATTTCCAGACTTATCTGTTGCTTTGCTGACAGGTGTGTGACTGAGAAAGTTGGTTCATTTCTATTCCAACTGTTCAATCTGAGGAAATATCAGTTCCATTGTGAATAGACTGTTAACTCATCCTGTAACATTGTTTAACGTGATTGCTGTTAATTTATATGTCTGATTTACAATGCAGCTTCCAGGACAGAATGGGAAGAGGTCATCTGCTGAAAGCTGTACTTACTGGTGTTTGATTACATGAGGATGACTTTATAATAACCAAGTGCTATTTTTCATTGGTTGTGTCAGCAAAGTTGGGTGAGAGGTGGCAGTGTTTTGTCCTTCCTAGTCAACATCACATGAATACATCATGATACGGGGGGTATCGCTTTCAACTGATAGTGTAGTACTATGTTATAGTCTTAAGGTCCAAACTGGAAATGTCCAATTCTGCCTGGATGTACAACACTTGTGGGGTTTGTATATTTATATATAAAGAATCCTTCTGTGTTACTTTTTCATCCATATCCCCTTTACTGTTGTTCAGACTTTCCATTGCAATGTTTGCTGCACTGAAGTATGGCGGTATGGACGATATATTATTGCAGACCAAGACCAACCTGTTTCCTGATGAAGTGAAGAAGCAGAGCAGGGGATATATTTCAAACTTAGGCACCTTATCTGCATCTTTGTTGATATATGTGCAACTCGGAAACCATTTCGGCACAGTTTTTCAAATGATGTATGACACACATGAATCATTCTGGAAATTAACACTTTAAGGTTAGAGCATAATATTCTACTTGTTCAAAAATGCTCTAAATCTTGTTTTGCTGGGTTCGCTGTGCCTGCCCCTAACCCTCCTCACTTACCACCATTTAGGGCCCTAAACAGTCCTTCCACCTGAGCCAACATTTCACCATGTGAGTCTGTCGAGTCATCTATTGTATCTCGTACTTGTAGTGCGGCCTCCTCTGTGACTGTGAGATCCAACGCAGATTGGGGGATTGCTTTATTGAGCACCTTTGCTTTGTCTGCCACAAAAGGCAGGTTCTTTCAGTAGCTACCCATTTCAGTTTGACTTCACATTCCCATTCTGACGTGTCTATGGCTACCTCAACTGCCATGATGAGGCCAAACTGAGATTGGAGGAGCAACACCTTATATTCTGTCAGGGTAGCCTCCAACCTGATGGCATAAACATTGGGTTTTTTTCCAACACGGTAATTTTTCCTCCCTCCCACTTTTTCTCTTTGTCCATTCCCTATTCTGCTTACCCTCTTACCCCTTCTTACCTGCCCGATACCTCTTTCTGGTTTCCCTCTTCATTCCCTTCCTTCCATGGTCCAATGTCCTCTCCTACCAGATTCTTTCTTCTCCAGCCCTTTATCTCTTTCACCTATCCTCTCCCAGTTTCTTATTTCATTCCCATTCCCCCACCCTCCTCCCACCTACCTTACCCTTCACTTAGTCTGATCTATCACCTGCTAGTTTGTACTCCTTCCCCTTCCTTCACTTCCTTATTCTGGCTTCTGCTCCGTTTTCTAGACTCCATGATGGATCTCAATCTGAAACATCAACTGTTTATTCTCTGCCATAGATGCTACCTGACCTGCTGAGTTCCTCCAGTATTTTGTGTGTGTTGTTCACAATTTTCAACATCTGCAGAATCTCCTGTGTTTATTCTTTGAACATTAATGTGTAGGTTGCTTAAAGTGGCCTTGTATTAGGCTGGGAGGGCAAGAGTTAATGCAAGCTATTTGGATTTCTGAAACCTGGATTATGCATAAATGGTACAACACATTTCACTGAGATTTGTGGTTGAGTTGCGGATCTCTGGTTGATTGAAACACTGAGCTGTGCACCACTTATTAATCTGCACTCTGTTAAAATAAAACACATTGGAATGGCCATTATCACCAGATCAATGCACGGTCTAGTAAGATCAAAGAACATTGCTGGCCAGCACTCAACAGCTTCTCATAAACTCTCTTAAGTCACAGAACACATTGGGAGCGCGGGCCGACATAACAGAAACACACAAAAGTATGAGGTTTGAGATGCAAAAAAAATTTAGTTGGGGAAATGATCTAACTGAAAGGAAGCAAAAGTACATTGCTAAATTGTTCAAGGAATGTTTCATGATTTTATTTTCCTTAACCATAGATAAAGCTGGCTGTTTTTAAGCCACGGTTGATTGATTCTATGAATATATCACACTGGCAGTACCTATAGGGAACTGAGCCAAGTGAAGTGACCTTTCTTGTGGACAATGATGTTAACCTCAGCATTGTGTGCGTGGGCTTAATTGGTGTCTAGTAGGCCCAGAGACTTTCTAGCTGAGTGCTTTTGCTATGGTACTGATTAATCAGTCAAGAGCACCAAGCTATTACCATCATTAACAGTGTCAGTCCAATTCCAAACAAATCCTTCATTGCATATCTCTCTTCATTTCAAGGTGATTGTGGTAGTTGCTTGGATGTAGTGAATGTTCTGCACCAAAGTGGTCAGATATTCCATACAGCCCTATTTTGTGTTGGCGATGGGTGATTGGAGAAGACATGGTTGCATAAGTGGTACAGCAAATGTAGAGAACATTCAGCTAGAAGTTCCATTCCAATGTTCATACTCCACACACGACTCTTCAACTTGTCTTACCTTATCCACATAACCTGTTGTTCCTTCATCATATTTTCCTCTCACTTTTTCTAATCTGGTGTTTTCTCAACTAGGCACAATGCTAAGTTTCACATTCAATCCACTCTCTTAGTAAACAAGTTTGCTCTAAATTCCTAATGATTTTCTCTGCACTTGGTCTTGACTTGCCACGCAAATGAAGATACAGTCCATTTCCCCATTCAGTTCTGGGCACACTGACAAAGGCAGTGTTTATCTCCCATCCCTAATAGCCCTTGAGAAGATGGGGAGTTCTCATCTTGAACCACTGCAGTCCCTTTCATGAAGGTGGTCCTATGGGAATTCTAGCATTTAGACCCAGAAAGGATGAGGAAATTATTGAGATAGTTCCATCAGGATGCAGTGTGACTTAGAAAGGAAACTGCAGACAGAATCCTTTTATAATTCCAAAGATGACAATTGGATAAGCAGAAAGTCTTTTGCAATCAAGTTTTGATTGGGCCTTTTCTTCGAGTTACAAAATTAAGAAAATGTATACTCTGGGGTTGCCTTTGGTTAGTGAGTGTTTCTGAAGAGCATCCCTGGTGATTACATTTCATGATTAATTTCATTTACAGCTAGTTATGAGGACTGAAATTATTAGGCTTTTTTATTGTTGGTAAGAATTAATTATTTCTTTTTAAATGCCAAGAGAATGATCCCTTTTAAATGTGGAAATAGCTTCGACTGGATACCGCACAGTTTCAATGCCATGCACTTAGTGCAACTGTAAGTAATGGAAGAATGATCACACAGATCCTGTGCTCCAGGTCAAAGACTACATGGATGAGAACATTGGCCTGAGATTGGAGTTCAACATCCTAACAGCAGCTATGTTTGAATTAAATACTTTGGTGTACTAAGAACCAACTGTTGTGATATACCTCTGAGTCAGAATCAGATTTATTATCACTGACATACAGCATGAAATTTGTTTTGTATCAGCCGTACTGTACGAGACAGGAAAAAATTTATTATAAGTTACAATAAATAAATAGCACAAAAGTGAAAATTGTGAGTTGGTGTTCATGGACTGATTAGCAATCTGATGGCAGAGGGGAAGAAGCTGTTCCTAAAAAGTTGTGTGTGGGTCTTGAGGCTCCTGTACCTTCTCCCTGATGGCTGATGGTGGTAATGAGAAGAAGGCAGCTTCCAAGTGATGAGGGTCCTTAATGATGGCTGGTGCCTTTCTGAGGTGCTGCCTTTTGAAGATGCCCTCAGTGGTGGAGAGGCTTGGCCTGCGATGAAGCTCAGAAGCCTTAATACCAGCAGTGATGCCATCATTCTGAATGCTCTGCACTGTACACCTGACAGATTGTATGTAAGTTATGCAATTTTGTAATGCAGTGAAAATGTCATGTGTGCGAAGCAAGTTTGTATTCACTACACAGACACGTACATTAAGTTGTCAGTTTGCAGTAAAGTGTCAGTTCTTGTTCCAAGTCTCTTGGTGTCCCTCCCAGAAGTTATTATAGATCTATATTACATGCACTACAAAGCTGGCTCATAGGGCATCCACAGGTAATAGTAACAATGAAAGGCTAGTGAGAGACGAAGTCCTCTGAAAGACAATTTGGGCCGCCTGTGTGTGGAGCCACTTATTGAAGTGAATATCGTGGATTCCAAAGAAATGAGGGTAATAAGAAATGAGGTCTTGGACTATAGGCATGTTACAAGGAAGGGGGTATTTGCAGCCTTGAAGCACATTAAGGTGGACGAATCCTCGGTACTATAATACTGTAAGATATAAGAGCAGTATTAGGCCAGTCTGCCTTTTGAGTGTGTTGCACCATTTCATCATGCCTGATTTATTATCCCTCTCAACCCCATTCTTCTGACTTTGATGCCCTGACTAATCAACCTAGCAGCCTCCACGTGAAATGTACCCAATGACTTGGTAGCTAATCAAATGCACCACCAGACCTTATGGAAGGCCAGGGAAGAAATTACTGAGACCCTCATAGTGATATTCTTTTCATCATTACCCATTGGCAAAGTTCCAGAAGACTGGAGGATGACAGGAGTTATTCCATTGTTCAAGAAGGGTAGAAAGGACAAGCTAGGAAACTACAGGCTGGTCAGCCTGACTTCCCGTTGTAGGGGAAGTTACTATATGGAATTGCAGGGTCAAGGTCTACCATCAGTTTGGATATCCATGGTCTGATCAGGTCATGTCTGATGAGCTTTCTGTAGTTCTGCCAAGAGATAATTCTGGGATAGATGAAGGCAGGGCAGCTGATGTTGTTTATATTGACAAGGTCACGCATGACAGGTTGAAGTGGAAGGTTAAGTTGCGTGGTACCCAGGGGGCTAACAAGGTTAATTCAGAATTGGTTCAATGACAGGAAGCAATATGTGGCGGTTGAATGTCGATTCTCTCAAGGGGCCAGTGCTGGGATTTCTGTTATTCATTATGTATGTAAGTGATTTAGATTTGAATATACATGACATGATTTGTAAGTTTGCTGATGGTAATAGTCTATTTTTTTTTAATGATAGAGTAGAACACTACAGCACAGAAATTTCAGGCAATCTAGTGCATGCCAAGCCATTAATCTGCCTAGTCCCATCGATCTCCACCCAGACCATAGCCTTGCATACCCCTCCCATCCATGAACCTATACAAATTTCTCTTAAATGTTGAAATTGACCCTGTATCCACCACTTGCACTGGCAGCTCATTCCACACACTCAGCACTCTCTGAGTGAAGATGTTCTGACTCGTGTTTCTGTTAAATATTTCACTTTTCACCCTTAACCCTTGACTTTTAGTTGTAGCTTCACCAAACCTCAGTGGAAAAAGACAAGAAAATCTGCAGATGTTGCAAATCCAAGCCACACACACAAAATGCCGGAGGAACTCAGCAGGTCAGGCAGCATCTATGGAAAAGAGTAAACTGATGAAGGGTCTCAGCCTGAAACATTGACTGTTTACTCTTTTCCATAGACACTGCCTGACCTGCTAAGTTGCTCCAGCATTTTGTGTTTGTTGCTCAGTGGAAGAAGCTTGTTTGCATTTACCTTATCTATACCCTCATAATTTTGTATACCCCTCTCAAGTCTTACCTCAGTCTTCTACTGGGAGTGAAGTCCTAACCTATTCAACCTTTCTCTATAACTGAGGTCCTGAAGTCTCTGTTCTCGATCAGTCTTACTTATATCTTTACTGTAGGAAGGTGACCAAAACCGCTCACGATATTCCAAATTAGGCCTCACCAATGTCTTATACAACTTCAATGTGACATTCCAACTTCTGTACTCAATGCATTGTATTTACGAAGGCCAATATGCCAAAAGCTTTCTTTACAAGTCTGTCTATCTACACCACTTTCAAGGAATTACTGATCTATATTCCCAGATCCCTCTGTTCTACTTTACACCTCAATGTCCAAACACGCACTATATAAGACCTACCTTGGTTGGTCCTTCCAAAAGTGAAACACCTCAGACTTGTCTGAATTAAATTCCATCTGTCATTTTTCAGCCCACCTTTCCAACTGGCCCAGATCCTGCTACAAGCTTTGATACTCTTCCTCACTATCCATTAGATATCCAGTCTTGGTCATCCGGAAATTTGTTGGTCCAGTTATCATTCAGATCGTTGATATAGATGCATAATAACAGCATACTCGGCACCATTTCCTGTGGCATACCACCAGTTACAGGACATTGTGTACAGTTTTGGTCATCCTTTTGTTAGGAAAGCTGGGCTGGATGTACATGATGTTGACAACGATACTGCCTGGATTAGAGGGCTTAAATTATAGGGAGAGGTTGACCACTCTGGACCTTTATTCCTTAGAATTCAGGAGAATGAGGGTGACCTCATCAAAAGTTATAAAATTCATGAGGGGTATGGATATGGTGGACAGTTGTTGCCTTTTTCCCAGGATTGGGGCGTCCAAAACAAGAGGACAGAGGTACAATAGGGGAGAGATTTAAAAGAGACCTGAGCCGTAACTTCTTTACACAGAGGCTAATGGGCTGCAGACAAAGTGGTTGACGCAGGGACAATTTCAAGATTTAAGAGGCATTGGTACAGCTATATGGAGAAAAGGTGTTTGGAGAGTTATAAGTTGAAGATGGACAACTGAGACTAGCAGGGAAGATGGTGTGGTTGACATGGACTAGTTGGGCCAAAGGACCTGTTTCTATCCTACACTGTTGACTGACACTTTGACTACCTACAGTGTGACTGCTTTTAACTCCAGCTGCCAAGGTATTTCCCATCAGGTAGCAGAAGGTCAGGAAAGAGGGGCCTTGCAGCATTATTGCTACATTATGTTAACTCTCATGTGTTCAGTTAATACTATGAAAGTACAGGCTGAGTACCCCTTATCCAAAATTCCAAAGCTGAAAATCTCAAAATCCAAATTTTTTTTAGCATTGACATGATGTCATAAATGGAAAATTCCACAAGATACTGGGAAGGTTCCCAGCCAATGCACAGGTCTCTGTGCATCATGGACAGTTCTGAGAAGTGACCTCACATACTGAATGTCATGAACAAGTCGATGGTGCTGATTGTTTTTTATACCTTACATAACGACATTAAATTTCTGAAGCATTGCTGATGAAAATCTAACACTACATCAAGTCTACAAAGCTGATTGTTTTTATACCTTACATAAAACCTAAAAAAAGTAAAATATAGATACTGCGCACTGTAACCTCTTAATCAAAACATCCATTGTAGGTGGAGACGGAGCGCCTGCTGTTGTTTGTTGCTGTTCAACAGCTGATTCATGTATTCTCCCGATGATGCTATCGTTACCCTGCACACCTTATATTTTCATTATATTAATGGTGTGAATAATTTTTACTGTCAAGTGAACATGTGTGATGAACAAGTGTCAGCCAAAGACTGCTTACCATAGCACATAAATTCAGAGTCTGAAATCATAGTGATATCAAGCTATCTCATATATTCAAAAATCAGAAAAAATCCAAAATCCAAATCACTTTCTGATAAGGGGTGCCCAACCTGTGCGAGGTTTTTCATGACCAGTTCTCTGATTAGTCTCCTTTTGAATAAATCTGCTCACTGGATAGGGGAATTAATCATTGCAGTTCCTAGCAACACTAGCATTCCAGTCACATAAGCTAAGTGGCAGTCACATAAGGAAAAACTGATTTTCTGCTATACAGAACCCTTTGATGACCTCAATTACCAGGGCTGATCAAAATTGTTTTAGTTGGCTCAATGTATGACTAATACGGAGCGATTTCTCTGTGTTGGCCATCTTGTTGGCTGAATGCATTGCGCAGAAAACCTAAAATAATAGCAGAAAATATAAACACGAGGAAGTCTACAGATGCTGGAAATCCAAAGCAACACACACAAAGTGCTTCAGGAACTTAGCAGGCCAGGCAGCATCTATTGAAATGAATAAATAGTTGATGTTTTGGACCAGGACCCTGCTTTCCTCCAACATTTAGTGCATAATAGCAGAAACTGCCAGAAGCACTCATTAGATCAGGTGATCTCTGTGGAAAGAGAAGGAGAGTAATATTTTGGGTTGAAGGCCCTCCAATAAATGCTGGAAATACTTAGAGGTCTGACCTTTTGAACATCACCAACCTAAAATAATTCTGGGTTTACCTACCATGTTAGGTATCTGCCTGCAGTTGTAGTATTGCAAAATGTGATATGTTGAAGTACATTTCAAAGCTATAATCATAAACTCTCAAATTCAATACTGGAATTTATTAATGACATCACTGTTATTTTAGCCATTGCATTACAGACCATTTGATTTATACAGGTGTGATTCATGTTCTGGT
Organism: Hemitrygon akajei; assembly: GCF_048418815.1. NCBI lineage: Eukaryota > Metazoa > Chordata > Chondrichthyes > Myliobatiformes > Dasyatidae > Hemitrygon > Hemitrygon akajei. The sequence continues at coordinate 76,439,587 of NC_133135.1, read as the reverse complement.
CATAAATTATGCATATGATTATTTGTTTAGTATTTACTTCATTATATAATAATAAGTGTTTATACCTAGGTATTAATCATGCTATTATTGCTGTTGAGTGATGATACTGTCCTTACAAGTGTTCATCTCCCTAATGAAGCCCAGTAGCAAGCAATTATTTACATTAGATCAAATTTGCCTTCTCAAAACACTGCCCTCCTGGACTGTTATTGGAATTACTTAAGGTTCTAATAGGTAACTAGATGGTTTTCTAAAGTTGCCTCTCCCAAGGACTTTCTATGATGCTTCACAGAGCTGCAAAGTCTTGCTTTTGTTTTTGCTACAGTTCTCTCTCTCAGTCCGCAGTCTTGAGAAGATAGAGAGGTGTGGTCTAAGGCTTTACTTGGGCGATAGTTCACCTTGTTTGCAAGAGGTTTTCTGTAAACTTGGGCTGAAAGGGAAAGTAATGTTAAAAAATATATATGCTATGTTATTTATTTTCCATTAACGAATTTGTTGTCAAGAATGTTTCTTTAGTTGGTAGAGTACTAGTTACTGTTTATACATGCATATTTGATTTATATGTTCAAGGTGAAACAAAACACAGTGTTTCAAAGTGCATTTATTATCTAAGAGTGTATAAATTATACAACCTTGAGATTCATTTGCTTATGGGCGGTCGCAAAGCAAGGAACCCAAGAGATCTTAATTTTTTTTAAAATAAGACCAATCCCACAGTGCCCACAGAGAAAGAGGGAAAAAAAAACACAAATTAAATCATATAAACAAAAGAAGCAAGCAACAACAACGGCATCCTAATCTAAACTGAGTCCTTAGATCCAAATCCCTGGAGCAGCCTGGAGTAGGCCGAAAGCCTCAGTATTCAGTTCATCATATTAGAGGGGCAAAGTTCGCAGACATGAAGCACAGAAGCCGGGGGCAATCTTACAGCCTTAGCATCATGGAGAGAGAAGCCGCCAGACTATCCAGGCCGGTGTTTAAATTGTCTGAACTTCGCAGTAGGTTCAAGTGTACAACATGGTGCATAGCTATCATTTGAACCTAGTAGCATTGTCTATTAGTTGGCTTAACTATTCTTTGCCAAAACTCCTTTCGTGGATTCTAGTGAAGGGTAAAATCTCTGTAATTCTAAGCTACACTTGTGACCACTATTCCTTCACCCTCTCCTTCATTTTCCTGTTTTCCCTACTACTCACCACCATTCAGACAGACAGACTGACTGACATACTATATTGATCCCGAGGGAAATTGGGTTTTGTTACAGTTGCACCAACCAAGAATAGTGTAGAAATATAGCAATATAAAACCATATAAAAACCTATAACCATAAAACCATAATATAAATAATATAAAACCATAAATAATTAAATAATAATAAGTAAATTATGCCAAGTGGAAATAAGCCTATTGGCTCAGGGTGTCTGACACTCCGAGGGAGGAGTTTAATGGCCACAGGCAGGAATGACTTCCTATGACGCTCAGTGTTGCATCTCGGTGGAATGAGTCTCTGGCTGAACGTACTCCTGTGCCTAACCAGTACATTATGGAATGGATGGGAGACATTGTCCAAGATGGCATGCAACTTGGACAGCATCCTCTTTTCAGACACCACAGTCAGAGAGTCCAGTTACACCCCCACAACATCACTGGCCTTATGAATGAGTTTGTTGATTCTGTTGGTGTCTGCTACCCTCATCCGCTTTACTTGTTTTTCTTCTTTATAGCCCTTTCCATTGCCCTCCCTCTTACCCTCTGTTTCAGAGGTGACATTCTTTCAGAATTCTGCTCTGGTTTCCAAGGATATGATTGTTGATCGTGGTTTCCAAGGATGTGACCGCTGACCGTGCTCTCTAGCTGTTTTAGTTCACACTTCAGTGGAGTGTGTATGCAGTAATGGCCAATTTGTTTAAGAATAGCAGTAGACAGCAGATAATTAATTTACACATTAATATCCACTTTGACTGCTTTGTATATGAATGAATTCAAATTATGTTGAATATTTTTATGGTAAGGTTTATTTGGTAATTTCTACATGTTTCTTGACTATACAGTGACAGTCTGGTTGTGTGTATACAACCATGTTAACTTCAGAAGGTGTAAGTACTATGACAGTAACTTGTTTAAGGCGGTGATAACTAAAGATAGATAGATAGATACTTTATTCATCCCCATGGGGAAATTCAACCTTTTTTCCAATGTCCCATACACTTGTAGTAGCAAAACTAATTACATACAATACTTAACTCAGTAAAAAATATGATATGCATCTAAATCACTTTCTCAAAAAGCATTAATAATAGCTTTAAAAAAAGTTCTTAGGTCCTGGCGGTTGAATTGTAAAGCCTAATGGCATTGGGGAGTATTGACCTCTTCATCCTGTCTGAGGAGCATTGCATCGATAGTAACCTGTCGCTGAAACTGCTTCTCTGTCTCTGGATGGTGCTATGTAGAGGATGTTCAGGGTTTTCCATAATTGACCGTAGCCTACTCAGCGCCCTTCGCTCAGCTACCGATGTTAAACTCTCCATTCCTTTGCCCACGACAGAGCCCGCCTTCCTTACCAGCTTATTAAGACGTGAGGCGTCCCTCTTCTTAATGCTTCCTCCCCAACACGCCACTAAGTCCTAGGCTGCTCATTACTTTTAGTGACATACGGTGTAAGGAATGCCATTTGGACCATCATTTCTAAGCTGGCCCTTTGAAAGACATTTCAGTGAGACTCACTGCCTGCTCTTTCCCTGTTTCTTGTCAATTTCTTCTGTTTTGTATGTATCCAATTCTCCTGTGAAAGTTACAGCTGAATCTGTGTCCACTATCTTATCAGGTGATGTGCTTTAGGTCAAAGCAACCAGTTGCATCGCTTTGATTCTGATCTTGTTATCATTACTTTAACCTTCTGTCTTGATCAACCCTCTTTCCAGTGGAAAGGGAACTAAGTTCAGTGCTAGGACAGTAGATGAGTCACTTCTGTTAGATCCCTTAAAGTTGTCCACATGATCTCATTTCCTGCCTGCTTCCTTCATTTCTCCAAGCTTCTTACTTCATTCCTTTGGTACGCCAACTAGCCTGTCTTCCAGTTATAGAGAGATTTTACTTTTAGCTCCCTGAAATCTCTCTCATTCTCACTGTGTGCCAATTGAAGCTGGAGCCCAAGGCCTCGGGTAAGAAAACTGATGCATTCTTGGCCAGTAGTTTGTTGCTTGGTGGTTTGTATGCCTATCCTGAGCCTTTCCTTCATCATCTCTGTTTCTGAATGCTGAAACCCCCCGTAAACATTTTGCCAGTAATGTCCAAATTCCTAGCGATAGGTATTTCTTTTATTATTTATTGAAATGATGGGGGTTCACTGTACTCTGTAGCTTGTCTTTTCCAATATTGTTCCTCATTGGAGATATTGTCACCTCCCATTGGCCATAGGAACTGGAGAATGACCTGCTCCCAGACCCAATCTGTGTGATACTTAATTATACAAGAATAACATTACCTACCTTTGTTGAACCATCCTTCCATGGAATGGGTCATTCATAAAATGTTACTGAGGCCCAATGATTGTTAGACCATAAGACATGGGATCAGAATTCGGCCATTCAGCCCATTGAGTCTGCTGTGCCATTCCATTATGGCTGATCCCGGATCCTTTCAAGCCCATACACTTGACTTCTCGTCATAACCTATGGTGGCCTAACCAATCAGGAGACTATCAATTTTCGCTTTAAATATACCCAAAGTCTTGGCTTCCACAACTGTCTGTGGCAAAGCATTCCAGAGATTCACTAATCTCTAGTTAAAAAAAATTCCTCCTTATCTCTCTTCTAAAGAGTCACCCCTCAATTTTGAGGCTGTGCCCTCAGTTCTGGACACCCCCACCTCAGGAAACATCCTCTCCACATCTACCTTATCTAGTTCTTTTAACATTCGGTAGGTTTCAATGAGATTCCCCCTGTATTCTTCTAAATTCTAGTGAGTAAGAGTACAAAGTTGCCAAGTACTCCTCGTATGTTAACCCCTTCATTCTCAGAATCATCCTCGTGAACCTCCTGTGGACAGTTTCCAATACCAACACATGCTTTCTGAGATATGGGGCCTAAAACAGTTGACAATACTCAAATTGCAGCCTGACCAGTGTTTTAGAAAGCCTCAGCATTATCTCCTTGTTTTTATATTCTTTTCCCCTTGAAATGAATGCCAACATTGCATTTGACTTCTTTACCACAGATTCAACCTGTAAATTAACCTTCTGGGAGTCTTGCATAAGTACTCGTAAGTCCCTTTGCATATCTGATGTTCGAATTTTCTCCCCATTTAGATAATACTGCACTTTTGTTCCTTTTACCAATATACATTATCCTACATTTTCCAACACTTCTGCCACTCTTTTGCCTATTCTTCCAATTTGTCTAAGTCCTTCTGCAATCGCATTGCTTCCTAAGCACTACCAACTCCTCCACCAATCTTCGCATCATCCGCAAACTTTGCTACAAAGCCATCAATTCCATTCTCCAAATCATTGACAAACAATATGAAAAGTAGCGGTCCTAATACTGACCCCTGAGGAACACCACTAGTCACAGGCAGCCAACGAGAAAACAACCCTTTTATTCCCATTCACTGCCTCCTGCCTGTCAACAATTCCACTGTCCACGCCAGTATCTTTCCTGTAATGCCATTGGTTTTTATCTTGCTAAGCACCATATCAAATGCCTTCTGAAAATCCGAGGAAATGACATCCACTGTTCCTCCTTTGTCCACCCTGTTTTTTACTTCCTCGAAGCACAGTTTTGTCAGGCAAAAGTCCCCTTTCCAGAAACCATGCTGACTTTGACTTATTTTATCATTAGTCTCCAATTACCTTGAAACCTCATTTTTAATAATGGACTCCAACACTTTCCCAACCACTGAGGTTAGGCAAACTGGCCTGTAATTTCATTTCTTTTGACTTCCTCCCTTCTTAAAGAGTCGAATGACATTTGCTATTTTCTAGTCCTCTGGAACCATGCCAAAATCAAGTGATTCTTGAAAGATCATAACCAATGCATCTCCCATCTCTTCAGCAACCTCTTTCAGAACTCTGGCATGTAATCCATCTGGCCCAGGTGACTTATCTACCTTAAGACCTTTCAGTTTGCCTGGGACTTCTTCCTTTGTAATAGCAATGGCACTCACTCCTGCTCCCTGACACTCACAGACCTCTGGCACACTGCGTGAAGAGTGAAGTGAAGCAAAGCACTTATACAGTTCATCCACCATTTCATTGTCCCCCATTACTACCTCACCAGCATCATATTCCAGTGGTCCAATAGCAACTCTCACCTCCCTTTTAATCTTTATATAACTGAAAAAACTTTTAGTATTTTGCTTTATATTATTAGCCACTCTCCCCTCATATTTCTTCTTTTCCCTTCTTATGGCTTTTTAGTTGCCTTTTGTTGGATTTTAAAAACTTCCCAATTATCCAACTTCCCACTCACTTTTGCAACATTAAATGCCTTTTCCTTGACTTTTCTACAGTCCTTAACTTCCCTTGTCAGCCACAGTTGTCTACCCCTGCCATTTGAGAACAACTTCTTCTGTAAGACATATCTATCCTGTGTTTTACGAACTATTCCTAGAAACTTCAGCCACCTCTGCTCTGCTGTCATCCCCACCAGTATCCCCCTTCCATCCACCTGGGCAAGCTCCTCTCTCATGCCCCTGTAATTCACTTTATTCCATTGTGATTACTGTTACATCTGACTTATGCATCTCCCTCTCAAATTGCAGTATGAATTCAATCATATTTTGATCACTGCCTCCTAAGGGTTCCTTTACGTTAAGCTCCTTAATAAAATTTGGGTTATTACACAACAGCCAATCTAAGATAACCTTTCCCCGAGTAGGCTCAAGCACAAGCTGCTCTAAAAAGCCATCTTGTGGGCATTCAACGAATTCCCTCTCTTGTGATTCAACAGCAACCTGATTTTCCCAATCCTCTTGTATATTGAAGTCCCCCATTACAATTGTGACGTTACCCTTATTACATGCCCTTTCCAGCTCCCTTTGCAATCTCAACCCCACATCTTGGCTACAACTTGGAGGCCTATGTATGATTCCCATAATGTTTTTTCACCCTTGCATTTTTTTAACTCCACCCACCAAGGTTCAACATTCTCTGACCCTATGTCACCTCTTTCTAAAGATATAATTTCATCTCTTAACCATAGAGCCACACTACTACCTATCCCTTCAGACCTGTCCTTTTGATACAATGTATATCCTTTGATATTAAGCTCCCAACTATGATCTTCTTTCAGCCATAACAGAGTGATGCCCACAACATCATTTCAACCAATCTTAAACTGCACCACAAGTTCATCCATCTTATTCCAAGTACTACATGCGTTTAAATACAGCACCTTCAGTCCTGCATTCTTTCTCCTTTTGAATTTTGCCTCTGTGGTACAATTTAACTCTTGGCACTGTCTGCATTTGTACCCAATCATTGGCTTGTCCTTCCTTACATTCATGTTACACCCATCATCTACTTGTAAAGCTACTGGTACATTCTCAGCTCTGTCATACTTGTTCCCATCCTCCTGCCATATTATTTTAAACCACTCCCAACATCTCTAGTAAACCTGTCCGCTAAGATATTGGTCCCCCTCAGATTCAAGTGCAACCCATCCCTTCTGTACTGGTCACACCTGCCCCAGAAGAGGTCCCAATGATCCAGAAATCTGAAGCCCTGCCCCGTACTCCAATTCTTCAGCCATGCATTTATTTGCCACCTCAAGTGCGTGGACGTCAGCGAGGTAGAACAGCGAGAAGGGTTTAAAAGGACTTAGCATTATGGATGCAGGGGTCAGAGGAGTGGGTGACGGAGTAGAGGGAGACAGAGTAGGAGGGCTTTGGCTCAACGGGCTTCGGCGATAACAGGCCGAGGCAAGGTCAATTATTTGTGAAGAATAGAAACAGGAAGTATGTCTGTGGGGCCGGTGTTCTGTATTGGGTGTCAGATGTGGGAAGTCCGGGAGATTCTCAGCCTCCCAGATGGCCACAACTGCGCCAGGTGCATTGAACTGCAGCTCCTTAGGGACCAGGTTAGGGAACTGGAGATGCAGCTCGATGACCTTCGTTTGGTCAGGGAGAGTGAGGAGGTGACAGAGAGGAGTTATAGGTAAGTAGTCACACTGGGGCCTCAGGAGATGGATTAGTGGGTAACAGGAGAGGGAAGGGCAAGAGTCAGATACTAGAGAGTACCCCAGGGCTGTCCCCCTTAACAGGAAGGTTTGCTAAGGCTAATCAGGAGAGTTTAAACTAGAATTGCTGAGGGGTGGGAACCGAACTGAAGAGACAGAGGAAGGGGCGGTTTGCTCACAAATTGAGAAAACTGTAGACAGCGCAAGAGGAAGGATAGGCAGGTGATAGAGAAGGATACACTCAGACTGATGGTTTGAGATGTGTCAATTTTAATGCAAGGGGTATCATCAATAAAGTGGATGAGCTTAGAACGTGGATCAGTACTTGGAGCTATGATATTGTGACCATTACAGAGACTTGGATGGTTCAGGGGCAGGAATGACTACTTAAGAGTACCAGGTTATAGATGTTACAGAAAGGACAGGGAGGGAGGCAAAAGAGGTGGGGGCATGGCACTGCTGATCAGAGATAGTGTCACAGCTGCAGAAAAGGAGGAAGTCATGGAGGGATTGTCTACTGAGTCTCTGTGGGTGGAAATTAGGAATGGGAAGGGGTCAAAATCTCTACTGTATGTTTTTTATAGACCACGAGGAGTAGATAGGGAGACAGATCCTGGAAAGGTGTAGTAATAACGTGGTTGTCGTGGTCGGAGATTTTAATTTCCCAAATATTGATTGGCATCTCCCTAGAGCAAGGGACTTAGATGGGGTGGAGTTTGTTAGGCGTGTTCAGGAAGGTTTGTTGACATAATATGTAGATAAGCCTACAAGAGGAGAGACTGTACTTGATCTGGTATTGGGAAATGAACCTGGTCAGGTGTCAGATCTCTCAGTGGGAAAGCATTTTGGAGATAGTGATCACAATTATATCTCCTTTAACATAGCATTAGAAAGGGATAGGGATAGACGAGTTAGGAAAGTGTTTAACTGGAGTAAGGGGAAATATGAGGCTATCAGGCAGGAACTTGGAAGCACAAATTAGGAACAGATGTTTTCAGGGAAATGTACAGCAGAAGTGTGGCAAATGTTCAGGAGATACTTGTGTGGCATTCTGCATAGATACGTTCCAGTGAGACAGGGAAAGGATGGTAGGGTACAGGATCCATACTCTATAAAGACCATTGTAAATCTAGACAAAAAGAAAAGAAAAGCTTACAAAAGGTTCAAAATACTAGGTAATGATAAAGATCTAGAAGATTATAAGACTAGCAGGAAGGAGCTTAAAAATAAAATTAGGAGAGCTAGCTAGAAGCGGCCATGAGAAGGTCTTGGCGGGCAGGATTAAGGAAAACCCTAAGGCATTTTATAAGTATGTGAAGAGCAAGAGGATAAGATGTGAGAGAATAGGACCAAAAGGTACTTAATGAATACTTTGCTTCAGTATTCACTATGGAAAAGGATCTTGGTAATTGTGGGAATGGTTTACAGTGGATTGAAAAGTTTGAGCATATAGATATTAAGAAAGAGGATGTGCTGGAGCTTTTGGAAAGGATCAAGTTGGATAAGTCGCCAGGGCCGTATGAGATGTACCTCAGACTACCGTGGGAGGCGAGGGAGGAGATTACTGAGCCTCTGGCAATGATTTTTGCATCATCAATGAGGATGGGAGAGGTTCCAGAGGATTGGAGAGTTGCAAATGTTGTTCCCTTAATCAAGAAAGGAAGTAGAGATAGCCCAGGAAATTATAAACCAGTGAGTCTTACTTCAGTGGTTGGGAAGATCCTGAGAGGCAGGATTTGTGAACATTTGGAGAAGCATAATATGATTAGGAATATTCAGCATAGCTTTGTCAAAGGCAGATCGTGCCTTATGAGCCTGATTGAATTTTTTGAGGATGTGACTAAAGACATTGATGAAGGTAGAGCAGTAAATGTTGTATATCTGGATTTCAGCAAGGCATTTGATAAGGTACCTCATGCAAGGGTTACTGAGGAAGTAAGAAGGCATGGGATCCAAGGAGACATTGCTTTGTGGATCCAGAATTGGCTTGCCCACAGAAGGGAAAGAGTGGTTTTAGATGGGTCATATTCTGCATGGAGGTCGGTGACCAGTGGTGTATCTCAGAGATCTGTTTTGAGACCATTTCTCTTTGTGATTTTTATAAATGACCTGGATGAGGAAATGGAGGGATGGGTTAGTAAATTTGCTGATGATACAAAGGTAGGGGGTGTTGTGGATAGTGTGGAGGGTTGTCAGAGGTTACAGCAGAACATCAAAGGATGCAAAACTAGGCTGAGAAATGGCAGATGGAGTTGAACCCAGATAAGTGTGAGGTGGTTCATTTTGGTACGTCAAATATGGTGGCAGAAATAGTATTAATGGTAAGACTCTTGGCAGTGTGGAGGATGAGAGGGATCTTGGGGTCAGAGTCCATAGGACACTCAAAGCTGCTGTGCAGGTTGACTCTGTGGTTAAGAAAGCATATGGTGCATTGGCCTTCATCAATCATGTTTCTGAGTTTTGGAGCCAAGAGGTAATGTTGTAGCTATATAGGACCCTAGTCAGACCCTAGGATCTTAGAGTACTGTGCTCAGTTCTGGTGGCCTCACTACAGGAAGGATGTGGAAACCATAGAAAGGGTGCAGAGGAGATTTACAAGGATGTTGCCTGGATTGGGGAGCATGCCTTATGAGAATAGATTGAGTGAACTCGGCCTTTTCTCCTTGGAGCGACGGAGGATGAGAGGTGACCTGATGGATGTGTATAAGATGATGAGAGGCATTGATCATGTGGATAGTCAGAGGCTTTTTCCCAGGACTGAAATGGCTAACACAAGAGGGTACAGTTTTAAGGTACTTGGAAGCAGGTACAGAGGAGACACCAGAGATAAGTTTTTTACTCAGAGAGTGTTGAGTGCGTGGAATGAGCTGCCAGCCACGGTAGTGGAGATGGATACGACAGGTTCTTTTAAGAGACTCCTGGATAGGTACATGGAGCATAGAAAAATAGAGGGCTACGGGTAGCTTAATTTCTAAAGTAAGCACATCCTCGACACAGCATTGTGGGTCAAAGGGCCTGTATTGTGTTGTAGATTTTCTAAGTTTCTATGTCTCTATTCCTAGCCTCACTGTCATGGGGCACAGGCAGCAATCTTGAGATTACTACCCTTGAGGTCCTGCTTCTCAAGTTCCTTCCTAACTCCCTGTATTCTGTTTTCAGGACCTCCTCCCTTTTCCTACCTATGCCATTGGTACCAATATGTACCATGACTTTTGGCTGCTCACCCTCCCTTTTCAGCATATTGTGGACGCATTCAGAAACATTGTGGACCCTGGCATCTGTGAGGCAAAGTAACATCCGTGTTTCTTTTTCACATCCACGGAATGCCTATCTGTCCCCCTAACAATAGCGTTCCCTGTTACTGCTGCCATCCTCTTTAGTTCCCTATCCTTCTGAGCCACAGGGTGAGACTCAGTGCCAGAGGCACGGCCACTGGTGCTTCCCATCCGGTAGGCCGCCCTCCCCAACAGTACATCAGATGGGGTGCTTACTGTTGGGGGGGGGGGGCAGCCACAGGGCTCCTCTCCACTATTTGTTGTTTTCCTTTCCCTCTCTTGACAGTCACCCATTTATCTGTCTCCTGTAGCCTTGGGGTGACTACCTCCCTGTAGCTCCTGTCTATCACCACCTCACTTACCCTAACAAGCCGAAGGTCGTCGAGCTGCGGCTGCAGTTCCCTAACACGGTCTTTAAGGAGCTGCATCTCGATACTCCTGGTGCAGATGTGGTCATCAGGGAGGCCGGTAGTCTCCTCGAAATCCCACATCTGACACCCAGAACAGAACACTGGCCCTGCAGACACACCCCCTATTCTTCCAAGAATTTAATAAGAAAAAGAAATAAGAAACAAACTTAACTACTTACCTCACCTCAGCCAGTTCTCACTGAAGCCTGCTGAGCCAAGGCTTTATCACTCTGACTCAGACCACTCTGATGATGACTGCTCTGCTAGATGGTACCTCTCTTTTAGGGAGACTGGGTTATTCAAGCTCCACTCCGGACCAGCGCAGAAACACTTCTGATGTGTCTAAGCCACTGTCTGATCAAACACTTCTGCTGGAAATGGCTGCTTTTGCAACATCTGCTCTGGACATTTGTGGGAACACTTCAGAAAGGACAGGTTGGTGCATGAGTTGGAGGTGCCCCATGTCCTTGTCTTTCTTTGTGGTAGATGTCACAGGGTTCGGGCTCTCACAGTGGCCTGGGCAACGGCTGGAATGATGCCACACTCTGCAGCCACTGAGGGGTAGTGGTGGAGGAAATCAGAATCATGTTTATGACCACTGACTTGTGTCATGAAATTTGTTGTTTTGTGGAAGCAGTACAGTATAAATTACAATACAAAATATATTTTAAAAATTAAATAAGCAGTACAAAAAAAAGAGGAAAATGGCGAGGTAGTGTTCATGGTTCTTTCAGAAATTGTTGGTGTGGTTTATGTGCTGCAGGTCAAGTAGGATGCTTTGTCTCCTGAAGTCATGTTTCTTTAACACTGGTGGAGCTATATTCATCCAGGCAAATGGGGTGGGGTTGTGTTCTATCAAGTTCTGACCCATACATTGCAGATAATGGGAAGGCTTTGAAATGCCAGAAAAGGAGTCATTCACTTCAGCACATCGTGCTTCTGAGCTGCTCTTGTAAGCACAGCATTTATTTGGCTGGTTCAGTAAAGCTTCTAGTCGGTGGTGAATGGCCACTAATGGTGGAGGCGTTGACAGGATATTAGAGCATTAGGGCAGGCTGTTACTATCGTTGGAGGTTAGAGTTTCGTTATGGGTCTCTCAAGATCTTGATATAAACGGACCAAATTGAACTGGGGAATTATTAACTCTGGTTAAAGAGGATTATCACAGGACCACGTGACTCAGAGCAGACCTTTAGAGGTGTGCCACTACAGGACATTTTCAAAAACGGGGAGGAATGCTGCCGGCGATTTTCCATTCTTGGGCTCAGAGCAATTTTTTGACTCCAACCTGACGTGGCTGAAGATTTGGGGATTCATCATTATAACCTGATTTATGAGGCAACCATGTGTACTACAGAAAGAAGGAATTGTAGAGTGCAATAACCACATGGAATCCCCTTCTGAACATTGCATCACAAGTGCAGAAATCTCAGAGTACCACTGTGGGTAGACACAGGCATTCTCTCAGTGTAATACCGGCTTAAAATTGAAAAGGCGAATATGTTAAATTAAGTGAGTAGGAAGAGGAATCTAAGTATTCTCTTTTTCAGCAGAAGACCAGCTTATAAGTGTATGATTCTGATTTGCATTTCACAAGAACAGTAATCCTATAGTAACATGCATCCATTGTGGCAGTTAATGTCTGCAAGTGTGATGAGAAATCATTTGAAAGCCTTCAGTGAACATATTTTAAAATTAAAATGCAGATGGGAAGTAACAGTTCAGATTTCTGAAGCTGCATTCACTGTAATAGATGGAGAAATTTACCATGTGTTCCTGTGGATATCAGTTGCCGAATGGTCATCTAAGGGTTAAAATGCGGCTCCTGTGGATAGTGAGGCTCAGCATTCTTTGGAAGGGTGCTGGGATTCAGTGCAGGGCTTTCAACTTTCAGGATGAGAGGGAATAATTGATGATCACGATCATTTTGCCAGCAGGATGATTCTGTGCTCCTGAGCATTGGGATGTCTCTCTGGCACGATGAGAAGCAATGTTCAGAGTCTGAATCTCTATACAGGGGACTTAAAGGTTTCAAAATGTTCAGTTGAATTTAACAGGGCTCAGGAGGAACCAGAAGTCAGTTGGCATTGGAAAGTTCCACCTGCGATGGAAGAGTCTCTCTGAAATACTTGGCCTTGTTCTATCCCTGATGGTTTGGCTTGGCGGCACATGGGGTCTTATTTACAGGTGTGGTCCAAAATCAGAATGAGGTTTAATTTGGTTAAATTTCTTGTTAATGCGGTGGCAGTACGTAGCAATACATAATATTAAGAACTGAATTACAGTAAGTGTGTGTGTATGTGTGTGTGTATATATATGTTAAATTAAATAAATAGTGCAGAAAAAGAGAAAATCTGCAGATGTTGAAAATCCAAGCAACACACACAAAGTGCTGGAGGAACTCAGCAGGCCAGGCAGCATCAATGGAAAAGAGTACAGTCGAAGCTTCAGGCTGAGGCCTTCATCAGGACTGGAGAAAGGAAGATGAGGGGTCAGAGTTAGAAGGGTTTTGGCCCCAAATGACTGTACTCTTTTCCATGGATGCTGTCTGGCCTGCTGAGTTCCAGTGCAAAAAAAAGTAGAGAGGTAGTGTTCATGGGTTGAAAGTCTATTCAGAAATCTGCTGGCAGAGGGAAGAAGCTGTTACTGAATCATTGAGCCCTTTGGGCTCCTGTACCTCCTCTTTGATGGTAAAAATGAGAAAAAGGCATGTCCTTGGTAATAGAGGTCCTTAATGCTGCCTTTTTGAGGCACCGCTCCCTGAAGATGTCCAGGGTGCTGGGGAGCCTGGGCAGGATGATGGAGCTGACTGAGTTAACTCCCTACAGCCTATTTTGGCCCTTTTCAATGCCCCCCACCTTCCGTACGAGAGGCGATACAGACTGTGAGGAGACTGTTAGAGTGCTGTTCATAGTCCACCTGCAGAGATCTGCGTGTCTTCAGTGACATACCAAATCTCCTTAAACTGCAAATGAAACATAGCTGTTGTTGTGCTTTATTTATAACTGCATTGATAAGTTGGACCCGGGATAAGTCCTCAGAGATGTTGACACCCAGTAACTTGAAATTACTCACTCTTTCCACTTCTGATCCCTTGATGAGGACTTGTGTGTGTCCCTCATCTTACCCTTTCTGAAGATCACTATCAGTTCTTTGGTCTTACTGACGTTGAGTGCAAGATTGTTGCTGTGACACCGCTCAACCAGCTGATCTATCTTGTTTCTATATGTCTTCTCATTACCACCTGAAATTCCTCCAACAATACCTGTGTCATCAGCAAGTTTATAGATGCCATTTGAGCTGTTCCTAGCCACACAGTCATGGGTGTAGAGAGAGTAGAGTAGTGGGCTAAGCACACATCCTGGAGCTGTGCCAGTGTTGATTGTCAATGAGGTGGAGATGTTATTACTGATTCGCGCAGACTGTGGTGTTCCGGTGAGGAAGTTGAGGATCCAGTTGCAGAGGGAGGTACAGGGGCCTAGGGTTTGAAGCTTTTTGATCAGACTTATAGAAATGACTATATTAACTCCTGAGCTTTGGTTGATAAACAACAACAAAAGTATTAATATTTTCCAAGTGATGCAAGGCCACATGAAGAGTCAATGAGATCACATCTACTGTAGAACTATTGTGATGATAAGCAAATTGTAGTGGGTCCAGGTCCTTTTAAAGGAAAGAGTTCGTTCTGGCCATAACCAACGTCTTAAAGCTCTTCATCATTGTAGATGTGAGTAGTACTGGATGATAATGGTTAAAGGAGCTCACCCTGCTCATATTGGGCACTGGTATGATTGGTGCCCTCTTGAAGTGGGTAGGAACTTATGACTTTAGCAGTGAGAGATTGAAGATGTCTTTGAACACACACGCCAATTGGTTGGCACAGGATTTCAGGGCCCTGCCAGGTACTCCATCGGAACCTGTCACCTTGTGAGGGTTCACCCTCTTGATAGACAATCTGAACTTGGCCTCTGAGACAGAGATCACAGGGTCACTGGGATCCTCGTAGCTGTAATTCTATTCTCCCTTTCAAAGTGTGTATAAAAAGATTTGGGCATGCAGATGAAAGAGAAGTTTAAATTTATATCTTGCCCATCAAAATATCGCAGAACTTCTTGCAGGCCAGTCAAGGTGTTGTTGTAAAGGGGGAACATGGCAGCAAATGAATGTATGGCAAGATCCTTTAAAGAGCAGTGTGATTATAACCAAATCTTCTGATTTGACAATGTGACGACCTGGTTAAGCTTTTACTGCTAATGCTGTAGGGTATTTCATTTAATAGTTTTCTGCAGAAGCAGTGGGTTCTTGCTGGTAGTGTTTGGGTTACCGTTAAAGATGAGGGTTTGTGATGATCAGCGTAAGAATGTCGGGTCAGCCAATCACAATGGTGGAATTGAGAGAAGTTTCCAGAAAAAGCTGGGCGGAGAGGTTTTGTGACCAACACAAAAGGGATCGAGGTCTTTTCTTGGCAGAAGATGGAGAGAGAAGAAGATCAAGAGAGCCAGCAGTGGGGGACGTCACGTGATGACGTAGGATTGAGACGTGGAAGTCCAGCTCTCCCATAAGAAAGAACAGTAAAATAACGTTTAAGTGAAGAAAAGTTAGTTAATACTTTTTAAAAACTACGTATAAACTATTCAAGATTGTCTTAAGATATGCCCCCTAAACCGAAGCAGAAGAAAACTACTACTTTGAAGACAACACAAGTTGGAAAAGAATCAAGGTCGGTCGGTCGCTATGAAAGAGCCTCGGGCTCAACGCATTTTACCTCTGGCGATACAGAACATGAAACTGTGGCAACATCAACTGTTTCCAAAAAAAAGAGCAACAGGAATTGCGCATGCGTGAAGGAAGGGGCATGCGCAAACACGAGCAACCCAAACTACAAATCCCAGCTATGATCGGAACTGAAAGTGAAAGTGAATATGAGGTGGAATCAGATTCTCTGGATAAATCAGACGAAGATGAAGAGACAAACAAAGAAGCGCAACAGGAAGAGGTTGGAGGTGATGGAGAAATAAGAAAAACTTTGGTGCAAATAATGCATGAATTAAAAGCATTAAAAGTAATAAAAAAGATATTAAAATATGAAGATTGTTTGATAAAATGGTGAAAAGACAGGACAAAATGGACAAGAAAATTAAAAACTTGGAAGAAACAATGGGAGACACCATTGATAGAGTGAATAAAATGGAAGATAATATTTCTGTCTGGACATCAGAAAGAGAACAGTTGTTGGAAAAAGTGGATGTGCTTGAAAATTTTAGCAGACGAAACAATATTAAGATTGTTGGACTTAAAGAAGGTATACAGGGAGAGGATCCAATAATTTTTTTTCAAAAATGGATCCTGAAAATTTTGGAAATGGAAGAAGGAACCCAGTTAATTGAAATTGAAAGGGCTCACAGAGCCTTAGGACAAAGACCTCACGTTGATCAAAATCCACGATCAATCTTGATAAAATGCTTAAGATATCAGATAAAGAAAAGATCCTGAAGGCGGCTGCCCAACGTGCCAGAAAGAGAAACGGGCCATTGATGATAGAAGGGAAAACAGTTCTTTTCTACCCTGATATAAGTTATGACCTTTTGAAGAGAAAGAAGGAATTTAACCCAGCAAAAAAAGTTGTATGGGAAAAAGGCTATAAATTTAAATTGCGCCACCCGGCAACCCTGATAATTTTTTTGGATGACGGAAAAAGAAGATTTTTTACCGATTATCAGGATGCAGAAGAATTTGCACAAGAACTCCCAAATATTCGCTAATTACAGTCAAAGATTTAAAAGTGAAACGGATTAAAGATGAAGATAGGGACAGTGAATGGAACTGATGGATGTTTAAGGACAGAAGAATATTTAAATATATTCTTAATTATATGATACAGGGGGAGAAAGGTTAATATTTCTCAAATTTTAATCAAGAGTAGTGATATTATTTTTTTCCTTCTCTTATGTATACTTTTTTATGTTACGGGGGAGCTGGGGGAACTTTGGATCGATTGCTACGGGATTCACGTGTGTAATCATGGTGATTGCCATGACCCGTACAACGGAGGAGGGTAATGTGTTTTTTTTCATTCACAACATTAGTAGGGGGGTATTTTGTTATTTCTTTCTTCATAATCTATTTTTCTTTTATCATTCTTTCTTTGCCTGGACAATCGGGGGAGTGGGGAGACACATAGCAACATGAAGAATTTTAAAAAGATTCCCCAAGGTACTACGAAAGTTGAAAGATTGGGTATTATTATAGATTGGAGTAACCCTGTTAAAAATAATGACTAATTTACTGAATTTTTAAAGTTTTAATGTTAATGGGCTTAATGGACCGGTGAAAAGAAAAAGAATTTTAACATATGTTAAGAAAATGAAAATAGATATTGCTTTTTTACAAGAAACACACTTAACAGAGATAGAACATCAGAAGTTAAAGAGAGATTGGGTCGGAAATGTTATCGCATCTTCATTTAACTCAAAGGCAGGGGGAGTTGCAATTTTGGTTAATAAAACTTTACCAATTAAAATACAAAATGTATTAATTGATTCTGTGGGGAGATATGTAATTATACATTGTCACATTTTTTCAGAACTATGGACTCTTATGAATATTTATGCACCAAATGAAAATGATGTAAAATTTATACGAGGCCTTTTTGAATTTGGCTGACGCATATGACAAAATATTAATAGGTGGAGATTTTAATTTTTGTTTAGACCCAGTTTTAGATAGATCAACAAAGGTTGTTACAAAATCAAAAGTAGCAAAATTAACTTTATCATTGATGAAAGATTTGAATTTGATTGATATATGGGGAAGAATTAATCCAGAAGAAAGAGATTATTCATTTTATTCAAATAGACATAAAACTTATTCAAGGATAGATTTTTTCTATTATCAATGAATATTCAAGACAGAGTGAAAAATATGGAATATAAAGCAAGAATATTGTCAGATCATTCCCCCTTGATAATGACAATGATAATGATAGATAAAGAGGAATCGATTTACAGATGGAGATTTAATTCAATATTACTAAAACATCAAGATTTTTGTGATTTCATGAAAAAGCAGATTCAGTTTTTTTTAGATACAAATTTACATTCAGTTGATGATAAATTTATAGTATGGGAAGCAATGAAGGCATATTTGAGAGGTCAGATAATAAGTTATACTTCTAAAATTAAGGAATAAATGGTAGAAACAGATCAATTGGAGAAAGAGATTACAAAATTAGAAAAAGAATCTCAGAGATATATGACAGAAGAAAAAAGAAGACAACTTGTTAACAAGAAGTTACATTATAATACACTTAAGACATACCGAACAGAAAAAGCAATTATGAGAACTAAACAGAGATATTACGAACTAGGTGAAAGATCACACAAGATTCTTGATTGGCAGTTAAAAACAGACCAGACTTCCAAAACAATAAATGCAATTAGAACAAGTGTAAATAAAATTACTTATAAACCTTTAGAAATTAATGAAATTTTAAAGAATTTTTATTCTGAACTGTATCAATCAGAATCACAAAATGATATTGTTGAGATAGAAAGGTTTTTATCACAAATAACTCTCCCAAAATTGAATTCGGAAGAACAGAAGGGATTAGATATGCCTTTTACATTAAAAGAGGTCGAAGAAGCTCTAGGATCACTTTAGAGTAATAAATCTCCAGGAGAAGATGGTTTTCCACCTAAATTTTACAAAAAGTTTAAAGATTTACTAATTCCTGCTTTTATGGAGTTAATACACCAAGCGGAAAGAACGCATAAACTTCCAGAATCTTTTTCGACAGCTATTTTAATAGTATTGCCAAAAAAAGATAGAGATCTTTTAAAGCCAACATCATATAGACCTATTTCTTTGTTGAACACCGACTATAAAATAATAGCAAAAATTTTATCTAATAGATTATCTAAATACTTACCAAAATTAATACATATGGATCCAACAGGATTTATCAAAAATAGACAATCGGCAGATAATGTAACTCGGTTACTTAGTATAATTCATCTGGCACAAAAGAGGGAGGAAATGAGTGTGGCAGTTGCTTTAGATGCAGAAAAAACATTTGATAGATTGGAATGGGATTTTTTTTATTTAAGGTATTAGAAAAGTATGGGTTAGGAAAATCTTTTATAAAATGGATTAAAACCTTAAATACGAATCCCAAAGCTAAAGTAATGACAAATGGTCAAATTTCAACATCATTTCAGTTAGCAAGGTCAACTAGACAAGGTTGTCCATTATCACCTGCTTTATTTGTGTTGGCGATAGAACCATTAGCTGAATTAATTAGAACAGACCCAGATATTATGGGTTTCAGAGTTAACCAGGAGGAATATAAGATTAATTTATTTGCTGACGATGTTTTGCTTTATTTAACAAACCCATTGTATTCGCTGCGTAAATTATCTTCTAGATTGGAAGAATATGGGGAAATATCAGGCTACAAAATAAATTGGGATAAAAGTGAAATTCTACCCCTTACTAAAGGAGATTATAGTCAATGTCAATTAATAACTCAATTTAGATGGCAGATAAATGGTATATTTAGGTATAAGAGTTGATGATATAAAGAATTTATATAAATTAAATTATTTACCATTATTGAAAAAAATTCAAGAAGATCTTGATAAATGGATGATGTTACCAATAACATTAGTAGGCAGAGTAAATGCTGTAAAAATGAATGTATTCCCTAGATTACAATATTTATTCCAAACACTACCAATACAATTACCGCAGAAGTTTTTTCAGGAGTTAAATAAATGTGTGAGGAAGTTCCTTTGGAAAGGTAAGATGTCAAGAATATCGTTGAAAAAATTGACATGGAAATTTGACCTAGGAGGGTTACAACTTCCAAACTTTAAAAATTATTATAAAGCAAATCAACTTAGATTTATTGCATCTTTTTTTGATGAAGATAAGCTGGCATGGATTAGAATAGAACTAGATAAAATAGGAGAAAATATACCAGAAGATTTTATATATAAGTGGGAATCTAAATGGATATGGGAAAAGAAATATATTAAAACATTGGATTGATTTATGGGATAAGCTAAATGTTGATGATGAGATAAAGAAATCTTTATTAGCAAAGAGACCTTTAATTCAAAATAAACTTAGTCTTTTTACAATGGATAACCAACTTTTATACAACTGGTTTCAAAAAGGGATTAGATATATACGAGATTGTTTTGAAGGAGGTATATTTATGTAATTTGATCAATTAAAGAATAAATATAAAATATCAAACAACACTTTTTTGTTATTTCCAATTAAGGGCTTATTTAAGAGATAAATTGGGTCAAACAATGTTGTTGCCGAAACCTAATGAAATAGAAATTTTAATTCAAATAGGAAAAATTAAAAAAATTATTTCTTGTATGTATAGTTTGATTCAAAAGCAGGCAATTAAACAAGGAATTCATAAGTCAAGACAAAAATGGGAAACTGATTTGAATATTAAAATTGAAGAAACAAATTGGTCAAGACTATGTCTTGACAGTATGATAAATACAACACAAATGTCCGGCTAAGACTAGTGCAATATAATTTTTTACATCAATTATATATTATACCACAAAAAATAAATAAATTAAACCCAAATTTATCTGATCAATGCTTCCGATGTAATCAAGAAATTGGTACTTTTATACACTCTACTTGGTCTTGTTTTAAAATTCAACCTTTTTGGACAAATTTAAGAGTTTTACTGGAACAAATTATTGGAATACAACTTCCACATAATCCAACATTATTTTTACTAGGCGATAATGAAGGGATAAAATCCAAATCCAAATTGAATAAATATCAGAAAGAATTCATAAAAATTGCATTGGCAGTAGCCAAAAAGGCTATTGCAGTTACTTGGAAATCGGATTCATACTTAAGTATAGATCGTTGGAAGAATGAAATTTTTAGCTGCATTTCACCTGAAAAAATTACTTATAATTTAAGAGATAAATATGAAATATTTCTGAAAATTTGGCGCCCTTATTCACAAAAGATAGGATTAAATATATAGGTGCTCCGAAGATAAAATTATTGGTTATCTGGGGAAAGAAATAAATATACATATTAAAGCTATTATGAACTCCATGGAGCATGTGGGGATCTTCTGATATCCAGGCATTCTTTCTTTCTTTCTTTTCTCTTTTTTTCCTCTTCCTACAGGGATATGTTGGGGGGAGGGGGGAAGGGTTGATAATTTTTTTTTCTTTCTGTAACCTAGTTGAAAATTCAATTAAAAAAATTTATAATAGTAAAAAGAAAAGAGAGAGCCAGCAGTACAATTCAGTTCAACCAGAATGCATGACTCAGTGGAGTCCAAGATGGGACATTCTATCAGCGATCGGTGAATAGGAGTTGGTGCTGTGAGTACATGGACATCTCCAGCTTTAGGAAGATCTGAGCTCCAACTTTGTGCACATTTGACTGTTTTAATTATAATGATAATTAAATAATTATTTAATTATAATAAGCCCTTTTATTTTTAACCCCTTTTTTCCTTTCTTCTTTAATAACTGTTTGATTAAGTGACATTCATAAATACACCCTTCTGATAATTGTATGCAGTGTACGATCTGTTACCTCTTGCCGACAGGTAATTGCAAGTGGGCAGCACTTACACAGTGTTCACTCAGGCTGGGAGTGCGGGCGGTTGAAACATCCCGGCTCTCCCAAGTCTCATATCAACCCTAAATGTACGGAGTTTGAGAAAGGTGCTTTTTCTACCGCTGAGTCCGTTGGCTTGTTAGCGAGGGACTAACCAGCAGTGTTTCTAGAGACGCTGGTATAATGGGGTTTCATTACTGTTAGTTGTAGGGTGACCAGTGGCCAGGTCAGTAGGGAGAATATACCTGCTCTTCTTGGAACAAGAGCTATGAGATTTTTCGCATTAGACATTCTGCAGATACACTCAAAATGCTGGAGGGGCTCAGCAGATCAGGTAGCATCTGTGGAGAGGGTTTTTCTCACATCATCCTTAAGGGACACATAAGGCCTTGATTTGTATTTCACCCCAATGGAGAGTCCCTGATACAAATAGAACAAAAAAAAACATTTTAGTGCAAAGTGGTTGTAGTATTGCTATACTGAAGTAATGATTAGGATTGTGCAGGTTGGTTGAAGAATCGAATGGCTGAAGATAAATTGTTGTTCTTGAACCTGGCTGTGTGGGACTTCTGGCCTCTGTACTTCCTGCCCAATGATAGCTGTGAAAAGATGGTGTGGCCAAGATGATGGGAATCATTGAAGGATGTTGTCATCTTGAGGGATGTAGATGCTACCGTTGTTGGAGAGGGATGTGCAGCTGAGGCACTGGGTTAGTCTACCACTCTCTGCGGCTTCTTCCATTCCTGGGCATCCATATTGCTGTTCCAGACCACAATGTTATTAGTCAGGGTGCTTTCATCAGGACCCTTACATAGGGCCTTGGTGAGATCACACCTCCAGTATTGTATATTCTTAGACTCCTTACCTAAAAGAAGAGGATATACTTACGGTAGGGTGAGTGCACCAGGCTGAATATAACTCAGTTGGGAAGGTTGGACCGTGATACTCCAGAAAACAGAGTGATGACCTTATTGAAGCATCCAAAACCAGGTTGGCAGGGTGGAGTGGAGACAGTGCGGAAAGAGTAGTTAGCGTTAGACTATTTCAGTGCGAGCAACCCGGATTCAATTCACCCACCGTCTGTCAAGAGTTTGTCTGATCACCTGGCTTCCCTCCTGGTGCTTCAATTTCCTCCCACATTCCCAAGGTGTGTGTGTGTAAATAAGTTAATTAGTCACATGGGTGTAATTGGACAGTGCAGGCTCATTAGGCCGGAAAGGCCTGTTACTGTGTTGTATCTCAAAAAATCTTCTAAGAGGGCTTTATTGGATGTGGAAAAGGTGCTTCCTGTAGTCTAGGAGCCATTTAGGACTGAAATAAGAAGTGTTTGGATGACTGAGACACCACAGCATTATTACCTCTGAGGTGTCTCAGTCACTGACTGCTTTAATAGATTACTGGGGGTGAGAATCTCGGAGTAGGGTAGAAAATAATGTTGAATTTGATCAGCAAATGATCCTGTTTAAATGAAGATCTGGCTGGAGGGACCAAGTAGCCTAATGCTGCTAATTTCTAAGTTCTCTCTGCACAGATGCTGCCTAAGTTTCTGAATATTTCTAGCATCTTTTATAGTTTCTATTGCAAATTTCCAAACTATGCCATCTTTTTGCTTTTTGATTGAGGTTTTCTTGTGTCAAACTATTTTGTTGAATGTTGATAGCTGGTTTGTTATATGCATAGATTTATCTCTGAGATTTTTCTCTGGAGAAGCCTCTTAGGTGATGACACTCATACTTTTAAGGAAGTGTCTTTGAGATGTTTATTGGCACATCACCAACAAAGGAAATCTTTTTGCATCAACTATGTTTACAAGCGATCAGAAGCTTTCTGCAGACTGTTGGTATGAAAATAATAGCTTTTGAATGAATGTTTGTTTCCAGTGTGGAAATAAACCATGGGCTCTGTTGACTCCCTTTCACAAAACACAACACTTTGAGGGAGAACCTCTGAACTTCCGCTACTACTGGGGCCTATAATCTACATCTTGGTGCTGTGTTTTCGGGCTAGTTGAACGATCTGGCACTTTGTTGTCTCCAAGAGGGTTTCATGAGCTTTTGGGTGAAGGATACAGCCTCGAGGACAAGAAAACTGGAGATCAGGCGCAAGTCCATAATTGACTCCATTTTTTGCCAATCTCACCAAGCATCGAGGAAGATTGAAATCATCAAGGAGTGAGCAGAAGGCAAGCAGATGTTCAGCGCTGTCTACCTACCTCTCACTCGCTGCTGCCAGAGGAAGGTGTCTGCGTGTGACAGTCTCACTCACCTCTTGCTTGCCGCCTCCAGTGGATAGCCCCTGCATTCAAAAAGTCTCTGCCGGAGGATTGTGCTGGAGTCCTGGATCTTAGGCAAGGTTTAATCGACGAGGTTTGTGGATTGCATTCTGTAGTTCATGTTGAGGTGTGTTTCTGGCTGCTGGTCAGTCCTTTTTTAGTTGCTATTTGGGGCAAGTTTGATCGGAGCAACCTGCAGATGGTGAGCGATACAGTGCTAGGTTGGGCTGAATTGAATATGCCTGGACTCTTTTTTGTGTTTTATATTCTTGTGTTTTTTGCTTGTGTTTTTGCTGTTTGCATGATTTAATTCTGTTCTGCACGTTGAGAGGGGTTGATGATTTTCTTTATTTCACGGCTGTCTGTGGAAAGATGAATCTTAGGGTTGTATACTCCAAACATACTTTGATAATAAATGCACTTTAAACTTTAAACTCATCCCGGAGTCCACAGAATGCTTGCAGGCCAATTGTTCTCATGGAGGCCTGTTCACTTTTGAGCCTCAGTCTGTGTGTGTTCCATTATCGCCTTGTGTACATTCTCTGAGATTCCTTTGTATATCAGCATTATCTTATCTATCATAATTTTTAAAAAGGTACTCAGCATTTGTTTCTCTAAGTTTATCTATTTTGGTGGGCAGCGCAGTAGTTTGCGGTTAGTGCAATCACTTTACAGTGCCAGTGAGGGTTTGATGTCTGCCACTGTCTGTAGACAGTGTATGTGTTCTCCCGGTCACCACATGGGCTTCCTCCCACACTCCAAAGGCGTATGGATTTGGGTTAGCGAGTTGCAGACATGCTGTACTGGCGCAAGATGCGTGGCAACATTTGGAGGCTGCCCCGAGTACAATCCTCACTGAATTGACTTGACACAAACGATGCATTTCACTGCACGTTTTACAAACACGAGAAAGCCTACAGATGCAGGAATTCCAAAGCAGCACACACATAATGCAGGAAAGTCCAAAGCAACACACACACAATGCAGGAAAGTCCAAAGCAACACACACACAATGCAGGAAAGTCCAAAGCAACACACACACAATGCAGGAAAGTCCAAAGCAACACACACAATGCAGGAAAGTCCAAAGCAACACACACAATGCAGGAAGAGCTGGTTGCCATAGATGCTGTCACCCTGCTGACTTCCTCCAGCATTTTGTGTTTCTATGTATATTCTGATGTACATGTGGCGAATAAAGCTCTTTTAATCTTTAATATCTATCTTACTGAAGCCTCTTCACTGTTCACAATTCTGCCAGCTTCTTCATCAGCAAAGCTGGGAGTATGACATTGATGTTGATTTAAGACAAAATATCCTGGGGTGGCAGGGTGGTGACATGTCTGTATTGAAGGAGGTGTAAGGCGCTCTGTCCCTCAGCTAGCCTGCAGGTCACCCTTGGGCAAGGGTGTTCTCACTCCCCCCTTTGCCAGTCAGAATCACGTGAAGCCAGGGGAGCAGGTGGTGGCTGGTCGTACGAGCAGCCGGTGCACTTCACAAGTGCTGGTTATGCGACCAATAACACCAGGCAGACAATCTCTGAAGGGTATTGATGATGGCTGGGGTCACCCGTCTCGTTAAGACACTGCCTGGAAGAAGGCAATGGAAGATGACTAATGTAGAAAAGTTTGCCAAGAACAATCATGGTCACAGACTATGATCACCCACGTCATACGACACGGCTCATAAGGATGATGATGATCCTACAAGGATGGCAGTATTAATTGACATCAATTAAAATCTGCCTTGTTGGTGTCTATCATATACCACAGTGTTTCAGAGCAGTGAAAGCCTCTCGGTGAACTTCTCACAGCTGTCCTGAGTTAACTGTGCAACAGTTGTCTGCCAGTCATTAAAGGCACACTCACACCTCACCACCACTACGTTTTGTAGCTGTTGAGGAGTGCTGCTTTCGTATAGGTGGCCATGGTTTGTGATTCCTAAGGATAAGGGGGTTTACTGAGAGGGGTCTGGAGAGGTTGGCCAGCCGACCACATCACTTTGCAAGACGGATGTCCAAACGGGCCACGGTGATGCTTGAGCTCTCATAGACAGCACTAACTGGTGATTTTCAGGAGAACATTAGCTCAAGCCAGTGGCCAGTGGCAGAATATGTAATGAACTTGCTAGATCATTCAAGGTGGGTCCTTCCCAAATTATTTTGTTCTATAACTCCGTCCTTACCCTCACTTCCATTCATGTCTGCCAACATCAGGGAGAGATTATAATGGCCGATTAACCTACTAATGCGCGCGCCTTCGGGATTTGGGTTGAAACTAAGGTACCCAGATGATGTTCGCGTGGTCACAGGGAGAGGGTGACTCTACCCGAGGTCAGGATTGAACCTGGCTCATTGAAGCTGTGGGGCAGCCACTTTTAGCTGGGCTGCTTTGCCACCACTGGTGCAGGCAGTGATCAACCACCTGAGCAAGCGATGGCCCTTCTTGCCCTGTTCTTCTCCAGAATGATGAGTGGTAAGCTGTGTTCTGGCTTCAAAATGAAGGAGCTGTGAAAGTAGCCAGTGTAGTGGAAATGAATCATCGGAACAGTCATCTGCTGTCCAATTAAAGGGTGGAAAATCGATTATCCTGTAATTAATGTTTGTGCATCACCATGGGAGTTAAAATTGGCCTTGTGTAGTTGCTGGGGAGCTGCACCTTAGGGAGATAGACCTCCTATCACTTCCCTCTTCCCATTGTTTCCGTCTGCGCATCACCCCTCCCTGACATGGTCCAGTCACCACCTTCCTGCCTTACCAGGTTACATAATCTGCATCTCTTTGTTGTCTCCACCAATCACCTCCCCTCCACCGCTGTAACTACCTCTGCTCCCCCCCCCCCCCACCACATCATATGGCCAGCTCCTGCCTCACCCCTCCTCCTCACCTCTTTATGCTATCAGTCCTGATGCGGGGTCGGGGCCTGAACATCGAGAGTGTATTTTCCTCCATAGATGCTGTGTTCCCACAGCAGCTTTTAGTTGTAGACCCCCTGCATCAGCAGTGACTTGTGTCTGCACTTTGTGTGATAACATCTCCAGTAGAAAATGCCTCTGGGCTGCCACGATGGTGGAGGTCTTATGCCGGAGGTCATTTAGCGGATGAATCCAAGACTGGGGGCGTAAACAGCAAAGAAAGGCTAACAAAGCTTACAGTGAGATCTGGACTGACTAAAACAATAGCAAAATGAGTTTAATACAGACAAGTGTGAGGTGTTGCATTGGAAAGCCAAACCAGGGTAGAACTTGCACAGTAGAGTAGTGAGGAGGGCAGTAGAACAAAGGGATCTGTGAATGCAGATCTGGAATTCCTTGAAAGTGCCATCACTGGTAGATATGGTAATTAAGACAGCTGATGGCACATTAGCCTTCATAAATCAAAATATTGAGTACAGGAGTTGGGATGTTATAATGAAGTTGAATAAGATGTTGGTGAGGTCAAATTTAGAAGGCAGTTTTGGTCATCTACTGTACCAACAGGAAAGATATCAAAATGATTGAAAGAATCCAGAGAAAATTTATAAGGATGTTGCTGGGACATGAGGACCTGAGTTATAGAGAAAGGTTAAATAAGTTAGGAGAATTCTCTGGAGTATAGGAGAATGATGGGAGACTTGATAGAGGTGTAGAAAATTATGAGGGGTATAGATAGGGTAAATGCAAGCAGGTCTTTTTCCACTGAAGTTGGGTGAGACTAAAACTAGAGTTTATAGGTTAAGGGTGAAAGGTGAAATGTTTAAGGGGAACCTGAGGAGGAGAATCATCAGTCAGAAGGTGGAACAAAAGTGGGATGACGTGCCAGCAGAGGTGGTGGATATCAGTTTGATTGCAACATTTAAGAGAAGTTTGATAGAACATGGATGGGAGGGATATGGAAGGCTGTGGTCCAGGTGTGGCTCAATGGAATAAGGCAGAATAATAGATCAGAGCCTGAGGCTGTGAGCGAGGGCCTCTTTGATTTTGACTGTGAAACACACACAGGCATCTGTGCAAGTCTGTATGAAGGTTGCAGTTAAGGGTAAATGCCACCTTATGGACGTGCAGCCCAGGTAAACAACGCACCTCTGAGTCTGTCTCCCTTGGTCCATGGGGTGCTGTGTTCTGAACCCTTTTTACACATCCTGTGATGTTGTCTCTATGGAGACATCTTTTGCTGATCCACATCATTCAGGTAGAAGAGGATCAGGCTGAGGTAGATGGACATTAGAATAGAAGTATTTGAGGATGTAAGAAAGGGTCAGTCTTCAGTGTGAGCAGTGTGTATAGTTCTTTGAAGCAACATGAAAAATGCTGGAGGAATTCAGCAGGTCAGGCAGTGTTAATGGTGGGAACTGAACAGTCAATGTTTGAGTTGAGACCCTTCTGAGTCCTGATGAAGGGCATGCTGATAACGCCAGAGGTGAGGATTGAACCCAGGTCTCTGGAGCTCAGCCATCTGTGCCACCACGCAAGAGTGTGCTGTCATATATAGAATGCAGCAGTCAGATGATAAAAGTGGTTTGTATGTGAATGACCCTTTCCCTCTATTTCAAGGCTTCCTTTGAAGAATATACTGGTGTTGCATGAGTTATGAGAGTCAGTATTTATTGAATGTGCTTGAAAAACTCTGGGCCTTGTGCTACTCAGACACTTGACGCTGGATAAACAGCACTTGTAAACATGAAAATCTTGAAAACCGTGAACAGTTGATGTCACTAACCAGCGCCAAGGCGGCACAACGTTTGCTGAAAATTGCTTCACTCCATGCCGGTATGATTTTGAACATTATTGCACTGATTATTGTCGGAGAGTGCAAATTAATTTGCAGTCCATTCTGTCTCAAATAGGTCAGTCAAACAGCCCTTCTTATTTCAACACAGAGAGAGGGTATTCAACCACCAAGGCCCTACTGGTTCTCAGCAGAGACATTCCGACAATTTTTTTTCTCTTTTGCATACCTATCAACTTCCCTTTGTGCTTTTATGCCAGTTAACTCAACAATGTTAAATTATAGCCGCTAATTAAACAATCAGCATATCTTTGTGCAGCAGAAGTAAACCAGGATAAAACCCACGCAGTTTGAAGGAAGAACATGGAGACCCAACCAGGCAACCCTCTGAAGTTAGGATCGAACCCTGGTGCCCGGAACTCCGTGCTACCGGGGTTCCTTTCACACCTGCATTATTCTTATCATTGAGCTCAAAGCAAGCAAAAAAGAAACATGCCTAATGGTTAGCTCTGTGTATCGGACTTCAGAGTTCAATTGTGACACCATCTCTAAGGAGTTTGTACACGCTTACATGTAGGTTTTCTCCAGGCACCAACATTCCTGGATAGTTGGTTAATTGGTCATTGTAAATCATCTTGTGATTAGGTGGCTTGCTGGGGAGTGAGGCTTGTTGGGCCAGAAGGGCCTGTTCCTCACTGTATCTCTAAATAAAATATACAGGTGTGCTGGCTTGAAATGCTTGCAGCAGGTTGTCCTTTAAGTTGTGGAGACTTGAGGAGCACTCTGTAGGGTTTGTGACAGGCTGCACAAACTCTGTTGTGGTTTGTGGGGAGAGTCAGGATCATGACTCATAACTTGGAAAGGTAGCTCACTTGCACCATTGAGGACTTGGAAAATGACGGAAGGAAGGAGAAAGAAGGTTGGAAACACTAGATGAAGTGAGCCTCGAAGCTGGCAACAGGATTTCTGAAGGGGTCATCATCATCATTGTCATCACTATCTGCTGTGTCATATGACTTGGCGATTATGTTCTCCGTGACCATGATTATTTTGGGCAACTTTTTCAACAGAAGTAGTTTGCCATTGCCTTCTTCTGGGCAGTCTCTTTACAAGATGGGTGTGCCCAGCAGTCATTAATACTCTTCAGAGAATGTCTGCCTGGCATCAGTGGTCGCATAACCAGGACTTGTGAGATGCACCAGCTGCTCATACAACCATCCACCACCTCCTCCCACGGCTCCACGTGACCCTGATCAGGAGGGCTAAGCAGGGGCTACACCTTGGCCAAGGGTGACCTACAAGCTAACAGATGGAGGCAGCACGTTACACCTCCTTTGGTAGAGATGTATCCCCACCCCACCACCCATCTGAAGGGGTAGGACTCTGAAAGAAGAGACAAAAGCTCTTGGCAGTACCTGATCATGGCACATCAGCTAAACGGGACATTCTGTAGATAATCCATTTCCCAACATTCCTTATTAAAGTTTCTGTTTTTCTCTGAATTTTTAAAAGGATTCAACTCATGTGTTTTTCTTTAAATGAGTTAAACTAAAGATGCAAAGTTAGATTTGTGTTAATTATTTACCACAACCTATGGAACTATTCTTTATTGGAGGCACTTAGAGTTTCTTTGCATTTTTTTCATTGCCTGGAAGCCAAATTACTGGTAAATAGATTACTCAAGGAAAAAGGAATTTTCATACATTGTTAATGGTTATTCAAATATAAAGACATTACATTTTGTAATTATGCTCGGAGTTTCCAGAGTGATACTGTGCTGTGTGCACATATATATGCTCTGATAGAGTGGAAACTGCATTCTAATATTCTTACAGTTCCAAGTGTGTCTTCTGTTATCCAAGGCATCGCATATATGATGGGCCAGGTTCTCTGATGACTTGCAAGCCACCTGGGCTTCAGAGTCCCATATTTGATCTTTGGTGGGAGGGGAACTCCCAGATAACCGACCCTCCAGTCATTAGTGTCCTTAGCAGCCAGTGAAGCCCGGTGCTGTTCTTCTGAGAGGTTCTTTTGAGGCCCGTTCTCTAGCGAGCTTGGGGCCGCACACGCGGCACTGCTGTGTCATTGGGCAGCTGATCGGAACATAGACAAACTCCCTTTGGAGTCCTGTGAAATTACATCCAGAAAAGCATGTCAGAGAAGATCCCTCTTTAACAGAATTGTGGTGAGTGTGGGTAGTGGGTAGTGGTGTCATGTGTAGAGGTAGGGGTCTAAGCGGTAGTGGGCGGACAGCCTCAGGAGAATGTGTAACTGATAAATTATGCTTTTAACATTGATTGCTAAAGAGTAGCTATAAATTGGCTTATTAAATGAAAAAAATGCCCGTTGGCTAAAATATCCCTTAAGAACTAAGAACAAATTATATAATGGGTTATTAAAATAACAAAAGTCGTTAGCTAAAATCTAACTTAAGAACTACTTGTGTAATGAATTAAATAATTGCCTAGTTTCTCTGAAACTATGGGCTAAAAGACTCCATTGTATGCCTGATTTCGTCTGCAATCTTCTAGCTGCAATGAATAACTTGGGCCCAATGGAGCGTAAATACTTGTCGCTTTTGATTTGTTTCACTGAGATTGGTAGACTTAAAAAAAACTGATCAATTTGACTTGCCATTTTGAACCGTGCAATATACTGGTTTGAGGTAAATGGTTTTGACAATGGGACTATGAACTTAACCTGGAGCTTCTCCACACAGGGTGAGTTGCCTCTTGTTCTGCAGATGGTCACGATTGGCCCACCCCACAGGGGAAATGAAGCAAATCCAATTGTCCATTAACTGCCCACTCCAGTTCCTGTAACAAGCCCAAGCCTCTGCTCGCTTCTCCCAGTACATCACCCCGTTCCAAAGAAAGAGCCGACAAAAATACAAAATGATCTTTTCAACCTTCCTGCCCACTGGGCAATCTTTTCAGATATTGTGTAAGGGCTTGGGTTTTTGTTGACTTTGATCTTATAGGTACTGGTTCAAATTTAGCATTCAGCTATCATTTCTTAAAGGTCAAATCTCTAGTATGAAATTATGTTGCTGTTAGCTGCCAACAAAGTATTACCTCTCTTCAATTTTTTTTGTTTTGTTTTGTGTATGTTTTTGTGAATGATGCTTATATGATGCTATGTGCCTGTAGGTTTTCCATTTTACCTGTGCAACATACTGTATGTCAATAAACTTGACTTTGACTATTAACTTCCTCTTAGTTATACAAAGAAAATACTGTAACAGTGACACTAGATTATCAGCACATTCTGCTTCAGGGCAACACATTCATTTGTTTGTGCTGTTCTCATGATCATAGTCTGACTTCTCAAATTTCTCTGAAGATGACCCATTTCCACTTGGGTTAAATCCCTCTCTGTTAGCAATCTGCACCTCCTGTCCATATATGGAATTTATAATATAACTCACTTTATTCAGTAATTTCTAATCACCATTCAATTATTTGTATCCCTATTGTTACAAGCACACCTAGTCCTGCCCCATCCATCCTGCAGACGTCCAGTCTCGTGAAGAGTCACACTTGCCGACTTGTCTCTGCCAACATGATGGTTACTACAGGCTTCATCTGGCCTAGCTTTCTAAGTAACAAGCAGACGTCTGATTTGCTTAATGGTTATGTACACAAAGGTCACTGTAAAGACATTTGCATATTGTTTTAATTTAGCAGCCCTTCCAAAGGTATTTACGAAAGCAAAGATCTTATTGGAGTTAACAGGAACGCACACTTACATGTGATTTGCAAATCAGAGGTACAATAATTTAACCCTCAACTTACCAAAGCATCCCAGCCTGCTTTAGTATAATTTTACAAATATTTTCTGAGAAAGGACTGAGGATTTTATTCAATATTGCGGTTGAGGTTTCAGAGACATGTGATTCTGCAGATGCTGAAAATCTTGAGCAACGCACATGAAATGCTGGAGGAATTCAGCAGATGAGGCAGCATCTATAGAAGGGAATAAGTAGTCTGTGTTTCGGGTTAGAGACAATTGAACCAAGCTGATGTTCCATGGATGCTGCCTGACCTGCAGAGTTCCTCCAGCTTTTTGTGTATGTTGCTCCAGTTGAGATATGTCCTCCTTGCTGCTTGATGGCCATGGGTTTACCTTCAGCAATTCAATAAAAATTGTAAAAATACAAGGAAAGGTTTGCACGCCCTCCAAGACTGGTGATTTTATTCTCTTGTGTTTGCATAGGCTTTGGTTTACATGGGTGATGTAGTGTTTGGAGAGGAAATTCTTCCTATTCTACATGCAAGCCTGAGATGCAGACCAGTCTGATTTCCTGCAATGTTCATTGCAAATATGCACTCTTAAGCATTAATGTTGGTTCTGTGACCGATATAATCCCTTGTACAACACAGAAAAATCTCCTCAAAAATTTGCAGTAACCTCTAAAAATTCAAGCTTGATAATTTTGCTCTTTAACTCTTGGGCAGAGGATGAATCAAATGATTGCTTTTCTGCTTGTCTGTTTCTTTAGTTTATGATTTTTTGATTAATTTCTCCTTGTTTTGTCAGGCTTGGTGTCTTTCCTTAGAATAGTCTTTGTGGTGTCGGCAGTAAAGGCTGCCTGGTTTAAGTGCCTGTTTTTGAACAATGTAGAGTGACATGCCTTGGAGGCAGAGTCTCTCCTCGTTTCAGTTTGATACCACACAGAGCAGAAAGCCAGCGCAACCTTGCTGCCGGCTTAAAAGGTACTCAAAGATCAGGATTTCTCAGTAGGATGTAGGTGTCACTGAAGAGGTGTCATTTTATTTCTTAGAAGTTGTTGAGTAGCTGTCGGCTTGAACCAGTGCAATGAGAGGGTGAAGAAGCAGTGCTGTTAGATCGGGAGCTCCAGGAATTTAATGCCGGCAATGGCAGAGTATCTGTAGAACAGCATGTGACTTCTATAGGACCTGGAAATGATGGTGTTCCTGTGCGCCTGCTGCACTTGTCCATCCAGATGGGGCTGTGAGTTTGCCAGGTGCTAGTGTGATTGGACGAGGAAGCATTGAATCCGTAGGGTGACGGATTGGGTGCTACTCAAGCTTTGTCCTGAATAGGCTTGAGCTTCTCGAGTGATGTTGGAGTTAAAATATCCAGTCCTATGGAGAATATTCCATCACAAGGCTGAGCTGCAGCTTGTGAGACAGGGGAGAAACCTTGGGGATTCTGGAAAGTATGCAATCTAGAACTTGCTCTCATGGCTGCAGTATTTATTTGGCCAGTTCTTTGCAGCTTCTGCTAAATGATAAAGACCAAGACATTGATGATTGGGTTCACAGCATTGGAATGCCATTGAAAGTCATTGTGTGCTTAACTCTCTCTGGAGATGGCAGTTGTGTTGAACCTGTATGACTTGAATGTAACTTGCTGCTTTATCAGTCACCAGTGTATTGTCCCAGCCTTGACTACCAGTGCAAACTACTTATCTAATGACTTCCAGTCTTGGCAGCATGTGCAATATACTTATCTGAAAGAGATTTACAATCACTATCACCTAGTCTGATCCCTGGATGGAGAGTGGTCACTGATGAAGCACAAGATCACTGGCCAGTGCAGAGGCCTGAGAAACTCACGTTAATGTCCTGGACCATACAGCAGTTGGCTTGCAATAACCATTACCTGCTTTCCTTCGTGCTGGGCATGACTTGAGCCCAGAGGGAAGTTTTCTCTTGATTCTCACTGACAATTTTACTCTGCTTTCTTTGTGTTAGTCTTAGATGCTGGATGGAAGGGTGGAGATACGTCTCTACCAAAGGATGTGTAGGGTACTCCTTCCCATTCGCTAGCCTGCAGATCACCCTTGGGCAAGGTGCTTATCCTCCTGATTAAGGTCACATGAAATCATGGGAGCAGGTGATGGATGGTCATACGAACAGCTGGTTTATATCACAAGTCTTGGTTATGTGAACATTGACAATCCCTAAAAGAGTATTGCTAATGGCTGGTGTTGCCTGTGTTGTAAAGACACTGTCCAGAAGAAGGCAATGTCAAACCACTTCTGTATTAAGATTTGCCAAAAACAATAATGGACATAAAGACCATGAATGCCCACATCATATGAGACGGCAGGTAATGATGATGATGATGAGTCTTAGATGGATTCTTGCTGAATCTCTTGTGCAGAGATGTTTATTCTTTTTCACAGATGCTGCCTGACCTGCTGAGTTCATCCAGCATTTTGTGTGTGTGGCTTTGCTTTGGATTTTCAGCATCTGCAGATTTTATTGTTTATGAGATCTACAACTCCACTGCAAAGTCTCTTTGAGGAATGCCTACCCTGACGAAGTTCAGATCTTCCCTTCGACAGGAGTTCGGTGAAACCCTCTCTCACTGCTCGCTCTCTGTGGTCTCTGCTGCCCACTGGTTCTTCATCCATGTGCTTCACCTATCACCTCCCAGCAAGAACCTTTCCCATCCCCTCCACCTTCTAACTCAGGCATCTTGCCCCTTCCCTCTCAGCCCTGAAGGAGGGTCTCGGCCTGAAACGTCGACTGTTTACTCACTTCCATAGATGCTGCCTGGTCTGATAATTTTCTCCAGCATTTGGTGTGTGGTGCTTTGGATTTCCAGAATCTGCAGGTTCTCTTGTGTTTGTGTCTTTACTGTTGTTTCCAAACTTTAGAAATTCTGTAGGGAATTCCACAGTAAATATTTGCACAGTCCAGTTTCCTTCCTGTTATGCCAGAACTTTGCAATTTCTCTTCTTCTGGAAAATGGCCTTATGTAGTTACATTTATCAAAGCAGTTCTTCCTTCTAATGAGGAGGAGTAAATTCTAGCCAGCAAAGCTGGGGCTAGACAATATTATCACTGCTTTGTGCAAAGTTCAAAGTAAGTTTATTATCAAAGTACATAATGTCACCACATACAACTGTTAGATTCATTTTCCTGCAGATTTACACAGTGAATCCCAAAAGCATAACAGAATCAATGAACGACCACAGCCAATCGAATAGACAAACAGCCATTGTGGAAAGGACAACAAACTTTGCAAATGCAAAAGAGAAATAATAAATAAACAATAAATGTCGAGAACATGCAGCTAAGAGTCCTTGAAAGTGAGGCCATGGGTTATGAGAACAGAGATGGGGCAAGTGAAGTTATCCCCTCTGATTCAAGGTTGAGGGGTAATAACTGTTCCTGAATCTGGTAGTGTGAGCCTTGAGGCTCCTCAGCCTTCTTCCTGATGGCAGCAGCGAGAAGAGAGCATGACCATGGTGACATGGGTCCTTGATGATAGATCTGCTGTCCTGCAACAGCGTTCCCTGTAGACGTGCTCAGTGTGTAAGTGGGGAGGGCTTTGCCTGTGATGACTGGGCTGTATACATGATTTTTTTGTTGGTTTCTCCGTTCAAGAGTATTGGTGTTTCCATACCAGACCATGGTGCAACCAGTCAATGAACTCTCCACCACACATCTATAGAAGTTTCTGAAAGTTTTAAAAGTCATGCTGAATCTTTGGAAACTTCTAAGGAAATACTGGCACTGCTGTACTTTCTTCAAAATTGTACTTACATGCTGAGCCCAGGACAGATTCTCTAAAATGATGACATCAAGGAATTTAAGGTTGCTGACCCCCTCCACCTCTGATCCCCTGATGAGGACGGGCACATGGACCTCCGCTTTCCTGCTCCTGAAGTCAATTTCTAGCTCCTTGCTCTTGCTGACATTGAGAGAGAGGTTAGGGTTGTGGCACCACTCAGTGAGATTTTCAGTCTCCCTCCTGTATGCTGATTATGCGAAGAGCGGAAACAAATATCACTGTGATGATTGTACGCTCTAGTATCAATTGTTTGGTGACAATAAAGTATAAATATTAATCACACCTTTGATCCGACCAACAATTGTGATGTCATCAGCCAACTTAAGTATGGTATCGGAACTGTGCGTAGCCTTACGGCCATAAGAACAAAGTGATTGATTATTCTTATTACGGAAGTGATTACTAGCAGGGGCCTAAGCACAGAGTCTTGCGGTGCACCCGTTCTGATGGAGATTTCGGACAAGATGTTGTTGCCAATCTGAACTGACTGGGGTCTGCAAGTGAGAAAATCAAGGATCCAATTACACAAGGAGGTATTGAGGCTAAGGTTTTGAAGCTTGTTGATTAGTTTTGAGGGGTTGAATGCCAAGCTGTAGATGCCCTGCCAGAGCTGTCAACCGTCACCTAGTGACTCAAGTGTGGTCTGAATTGCCACTTCACGCATGAGATAGCTTTCTGGAGATCACACATGGACCATTTGTATCTTCCATGGTCACCAGACATGAATGCCACTGATCTGGCCCTCAGCAGATTATGGATCTCATGGTTCATCCAGGGCTTCTGGTTGGGGAAGACTGAATAATTTTGTGGGGACACACTTGTTCACAACTGTTTTAATAAACTCTGTGACAACTATGGTGTGTTCATTCAGATCCTCTGTTAAGTCCTTGAACATGCCCCAGTCTGTCGACTCAGAGCAATCCCATAGCTGCTTCTCCGCCTCCTGAAACCACTGCTCAGAGTCCAAAAAAGCAAGGCTGTAGAGAGTAAGATAACTAAGAGGTGGTCACAGCAGGCAGAGGAATGATTACAGGATTGGGCCATGTTGAAGCAGTCATCTGTGGATCTGGGTCATTGTTCAGAGTCTTCCCCAGTCAGAATGAACCCCCTGGATGAACCGTGAAATGCAGAATTTGCTGAGAAGCAAGATGAGATCAGAGGCATTCACATCTGGAGATCAAGAATGCTACTAGAGTTGCAGGTATGATCTCCGGAAAGCCACCTCATGGGCGAAGTGGAGATTCTGGACTAGACTGGAACCATTGAGGGATGCTCGACAGCTGTGGCAGGGTTTGAATGCCATAACCTCCTACAAAGTTAAACCAAGCAATATGGGGAACAGAAGAGCTTCACTTCCAGTTGAGCTTAATGCATTCTGTGCTCACTTTGACTATCAGAACATGGAGGAGCCATTGCGCACCCCCATGTCTCTCGATGATCCTTTGGTCTCAGTATCTGAAGGTGAAGTGCAGGCTGGCTTCGAAAGGGTGAATCCAAGGAAAGCATCCGGTCTGGACGGAGTACCTGGCTGAGTACTGAAGGCCTGTGCTGACCAACTGGCCAGTGTGTTCAAGGCTATCTTCAATCTCTGGCTTCAGCAGTGTGTTGTACCCACCTGCTTCAAGCAGGCTTCAATCATACCGGTGCCCAAGAAGAGCGTGGTAATCTGTCTCAATGTCTATCGCCCGGTGGCACTTACATCCAGGGTGATGAAGTGTTCTGAGAGTCTGGTGTTCAAGTATATCAGCTCCGGTCTGAGTGGTGATTCAGATCTGCTCCAATTTGACTACTGGAGCAACAGGTCCACAGCAGATACCATCTCATTGGCTCTTCACACAACCGTGGAACTTCTGGACATCAGAGATGCATACCCAGGATGCTTTTATTGATTACAGCTCAGCATTTAATAGTTTCATCCCCTCCAAACTAATTAAGTGAACTCCAAGACCTGGGCCTCAGTACCCCCTTGTGCAATTGGATCCTGGAATTCCTCACTTGCAGACCCCAGTTAGTTTGAAATGGCAAACACATCTCCTCCACAATCTCTATCTGTGTGGCCAAGTGTAGCTCCAATGCCATATTCGAGTTTGCTGACGACACCACTGTTGTGGGCCAAAGCAAAGGTGGGATTGAATCAGCAAACAGAAGGAAGATTGAAAATCTGGCTGAGTGGTGTCATAATGACAACCTCTCACTCAATGCCAGCAAGACCAAGGAGCTGATTGTAGACTTCAGGAGAGGGAAACCAGAGGATCATGAGCCAGTAATCATCGGAGGTGGAGAGGGTCATTAACTTTAAGTTTCTGGGAGACACTATCTCAGATGACCTGTCCTGGACCCACCCTATAAGTGTAATTGCAAAGAAAGCATGGCAGTGCCTCAATTTCTTTAGAAGGCTGCTGAGATTCAGCATGACATCAAAAACTTTGACAAACTTCCATATGTGTCGTGGAATGTGTATTAACTGGCTGCATTGCATCCTGATATGGGAACACCAATGCCTTTGAACAGAAAATCCTACAAAAGGTAGTGGATTTGACCCAGTACATAACGGGTTAAGCTCTCCCAACCATTGGGCACATCAACATGAAATGCTGTCGTAGGAAAACGCCATCTATCATCAAAGACCCTCAGCCCCCAGGCCGTGCTCTTCTTTCACTGCAGCCATCAAGCAGAATGTACAAGAGCCTCAGGACCACCAGGTTCAAGAATAGTTACTACCCCTCAACCATCAGGCTCTTAAACAAAAGAGGATAATTACACTCATCTATTGAGATGTTCCCACAACAAATTATTTCACTTTAAGAACTCTTTATCTTGTTATTTCATGCTCTTATTATTTATTGCTGTTTATTTAAAGTTGCATCTCAACAGTTTGTTGTCTTCTGTGCTCTTGTTCTTTCATTGATCCTGTTTACAGTTACTATTGTATACATTTCCTGAGTATGCCCACAGGAAAAAGAATCTCAGAGTTGTATGTGGTGACATATATGTACTCCGATAATTTAATTTTGAACTTCGGACTTGTAAGTGCAAGTGAAAATTACTTTTTACACTGGTTGCTGTGATCTGAATGCACTTTTCTGTGGCTAGACAATATATTCAGGTGCACTGCGGACAACAATATAACAGGGATTTCCTCGTACCAATGCGTGAACCTCTGGGATCTACACAGCAGCTGGTGAGCACTTTCAAGGGCAAGCATGTTCCACCTGTGCTGTCTGATTCTGTGACTAAATTCAGGTCTGACATTCAGCAGGCAGGAGGGACTGGGGCCGGGGAATAAATGATCAACTCCTTAAATCCCGCCGGCTTCCACCATGACCTTTTCCTTGCCTCTTGTTTGGGTCTGTCATAGATTAATTCAGGGCGACTGATCACTGTGACTCTAGAGAAACTTTATGGTTGTTGTTGTCACATGATTCTCGGCATAGTAAAGGTCAACTGCCTGGTGTTTTTTTTTTCATTTGACATTTGCAGTATTCCTATGGTATAGCCCAGTGAGCAGTCAGTATCTTCAGATGTGGTAAGAATCTATTGGTGATGAAGAGCAACAAATTTTAAAACAAACATCGCTGCACAGGGAAAGAGTGTGATCCATAATTCATTTTGGAAGCAGAATGCTTTTATGGTTTCCTGAGGCTTCATGATAGGTTAGAGGCCATGGGAGCACTCATACCTGACTGCTGCATTTAACTTGCTGTGTTGGTATTATTGGAGTGTTCGGTGATGTCTTGTGGAGTGGGAGGAATGGGAATTGTGCAGTGATCATTGTGAACTGCATATTAAGCAGGTCATTGCAGGCCAAAATAAAAGACAAAGTCAAAGTAAATATATTATTAAAATACACAGATGTCACAATATACAACCTTGAGATTCATTTTCGTGCAGGTGTTTACTGAAAAATAAAGAACTGCAATAGAATTTATGGACAACTGTACATAAAGATTTACCAACAACCAGTGCGCAAAAGCGGTCAACTTGTGCAAATATAGAAGATAGTGCTGACAACAAGAGTTGCAGACTCTTTGAAAGTGAGTCTGTAGGTTGTGGAATCAGTTCAGAGTTGAGGTGAGCGAAGTTATCCACGCTGTTTCAGAAGCCTGATGGTTGAGAGGTAACAACTGTTCTTGAGCTTGGTAGTGTGGGACCTCCTGCCTGATGGTAGTAGTGAGAACAGAGCATGGCCTGGATGGTTGCTGGTCCTTGGTAGATGCTCTCTGGTGGCAGTGATCCTTCTAAATAGGTTTAAAGGTGGGGAGGGCTTTGCCTGTGATGGATTGGACTGTATCTACCACCTTCTGTAGACTTTTCTGTTCCTAGGCATTAATGATTCCACACCTCTGATCCCCTGATGAGGACTGACTCATGGACCTCTGGTTTTCTCCTCCTGTAGTCAGTGATCAGTTCCTTGGTCTTGCTGACTTTGAGTGAGAAGTATTTCCTCCAGCGCCACTCAGGAAATTTTCAATC
Organism: Hemitrygon akajei; assembly: GCF_048418815.1. Lineage (NCBI taxonomy): Eukaryota > Metazoa > Chordata > Chondrichthyes > Myliobatiformes > Dasyatidae > Hemitrygon > Hemitrygon akajei. The sequence continues at coordinate 76,399,106 of NC_133135.1, read as the reverse complement.
TCCCTCCTATACGCTCATCCATCACCACCTTGGATTTGGCCAATAACATTAGTGTCGTCAGCAAACTTAAGTATGCCATTGGAACTGTACTAAGCTTTACAGTCATAAGTATAAAGTAGAGCGGTGGGAGGGTGGGGGGCTAAGCACACAGCCTTGTGCTGAAGCTGTGCTGTTGGTGATTGTGGAGGAGATATTGTTGCCAATCCGAACTGACTGGGGTTCGCAAGTGAGAAAATTGGGAAACCAGTTGCAGAGGGAGGTATCCAGGCCTCGGTCTTGTAGCGTATTGAATAGTGCCGAGGGATGAATGTGTTCAATGCAGAGCTGTGGTCAATGAAGAGCATCCTGATGTATGCACCTTCACTCCCCAGATGTTCCAGAGCTGAGTGAAGGGCCAGTGAAATGGCTTCTGACGTTAACCTGTTGTGACGGTAGGTTAATCAGGGTGGATTCAGTTCACTGCTCAGGCAGAAGTGAATGTGCTTCATCATCAACCTCTCAAAAGACTTCATCACGGTGGACGTCAATGCTACAGGACAATAGTCATTAAGGCAGATTACCACATTCTTTTTCAGGACCGGTATGGATTGAAGAAGTAGTTGGGTAGCTCAGACTGCCAAAGCAAGAGGTTGTGGATGTCCATTAACATTCCACCCAGTTGATTAGCACAGTACTCAGCCAAGTACACCGTCTGGGCCAGATATTTTCCATTGGTTCTGCCTCCTGAAAGATGCTCTCACGTTGGCCTCAGAGACGGAAATCACAGGATTGTCGGGGTTTGTGAAGGCGCTACCACGTTCTGTCCGTCAAAGCAAGCGTAAAAGGTATTAGGCTCACCTGGGAGCAAAGCCTTGTGGTCAATTATGTTCCTTGGTTTTGGTTTGTATGATATGACGACGTTCAAGCCCTGCATTCTTATGTGATTCAGGTCTAGTCCAGAACTGCCAGCTTGCATGTAGGATGGCTTTTTAGAGGTAATACCTGGACCTCTTGGATTGCCAGTCCTGAACCCCTCAGGTCTAACAGATTGTAAATCTCTTGGTTCATCCAGGGCTTCTGTGTGGGGAAGACCCTGAATGATTTTGTGTGGATACACTTGTCCGCGAGTGTCTTTATGAAGTCCGTGACAACCATGGTGTATTCGTTCCCTTCCTCTGAGTCCTTGAATATGGCCCAGTTCATTGACTTGAAGCAGTCCGATAGTCATTCGTTTGTCTCTCATCACCATGTCTTTGTTGTCCATTCCTCTGGTGTCTTTGTCTTTAGTCTCTTCCTATATGGAGGAGGAAGGAGAACAGCGAAATGAACAGGTTTCCCAAGGTGTGGTCCAGGTCCTTGATGATAGTCTAGTAGTGGTCGAGTTTGTTGGGTCATTGAATCTTGAATCTTAAGACTTTTGCTGATGCAGGTCATGTGCTGATGGTAGTTGGGCAGGGATTTTGTCAAGCTTAACCAGGTTAAAGTCCCTGACAAGAATGTGAAAGGCATCAAAGTAGGCCATCTCTTGTTTGTTCATCATGGTACTCAATACATCAAGTGCTAGCTTGACATTTGCCTTTGGCAGTATGTAAATTGTACTCAAGATCTTGGCAGGGAACTCGCTCAGTAATTAGAATGGTCAGCACTTAATCATTGGATGTTCCAGGTCATCTAAGTCATTAGATATCCAGAATTGTACCTGTGTAATTTTAAAAACTTGAACCTGTGCTAAAGTCTCAGTTTGGAATGGACTGAAGTGCAGTACAGTTGGTTTCTGGCTCATTCTGGTTCCTGATCAGCCCGTTATACTTGCAGTACACAGGTAATCTTGCAGTCTACTTTACACAGGTGTAATTTACAGAGTGTGAAATCACTGCTTTACAGGCTGGAAACCTGGGGTCAACTCTGACCTCGGGTGCTCACTGCACAGAGTTTGCACGTTCTCTCTGTGACCGTATGGGATTCTTCGTGGTGCTTTGGTTTTGTCACATGTTCCATTGACATGAAGGTCGGTAGATTTCAGGCCTCCATTAATTACTCTCGATGACAACATGGAGAAAATAAGGAATAGGGGGAATATAGGTTTGGTATTGATGCTTAGCGTGGATGTGTGGGCTGAAAGTCCTGTAACACTCTGTATTGCTCTATGGCCTCCTCTGCTCCTCCATCGTAACTCCATTACAACAATCCTGCAGCTCCACTGCCTTTACAGATCAATGTAAGATATACTTTTAAGATGAATTGTAACTTCTGATCATTTTATCACTGATTCCACAAAGCTGCAGTGAGGACCCTAATGTTGAAACTTGTCTACCTTGCTTGTTGTTAAGGAAACTATACGGGGTGGTTACCTGTTCTACGTTCACTAGGTCTGTTCCTTTTGCCTACTGCTGGGGCCCTAATGCAAGGACTAGAAGTTAACTTGCAGGCTGCTAACGATCCCTCCTGTGGCTGGAGTGACAGGTTGACTGTATTCCTAAAGGGTCCATCTTATGGTGTTCCAATTCAGCCTGACCCATTCTGTGCCTACACTTAACATGAATTAAGCAATCGATATTGTTAACTTTCAATGTAACCTTTGTTCCCATTCCCACATTGTTTAACTAATAAATTTTGAAAGACTAAATAAAAAGGAAACTTTCAAAGCCCCACTGATTTCTTGCTGATTTCCTAGGCCAAAGGAAGAAAGGTTGGCGTTCATATATAGTCTTTCATATCCCTTTTAGATTAGCTCAAAGTACTTTCCAACCAATAAAATATTTCAGAGCTGCCTGTTGCAGTTTGCTCACAACAGAATCCATCAAAGACAACATGAACATAATCAGAATACTTACAGAATTTTGATAAATATTGGCAACTCTCAGGTTACTCTCGTGCTCTGCTTCTTTGAATTGGTCATGAAGTCGTAGAGCACTGAACCAGACCATTCACCCCACCAAGTCCATGCTTCCTTCAAGCACTTTTACTCAAGTTCTGTTCTAATCCATTTATCTTTTGCTCTCAGTCCCACTGACTCCCTCCAGATTCTACCAATCAGCCACAAACTCAGGACAATTTATTTTGGCCAATTAACCTATCAGCATATTAGTGGCTGTGGGAAAAGCCACACACAGCCACGGGAAGAAGGTAAAGTCAGATAGAACCCCGAGGTCAGGATTGAACTCATGCCACTGGAACTGAGAGGCACAGCCCTTCTAACTGCACGATTGTGCCTCGGAATAGTTTACTTTCACCCAAGGGAGAAGAAAAGGCTTCAATCTTTAATTAATTTTTAATTCCTGAAGGCTCCATGATAATCCAGGGCAGTTGCCGTGGTATATCACGTTCATTTCTCCAGAGCCCATGGAAATAACTCCTCCAGCAAATTAAGATTGTTCTTTATCTAAAGTCACAGTGGACTTCAGGTCTATAGATCTGTTGTCTTCTAGACAGAAAAGTCTAACCTTCTAATTAATAGCAATAGTTGTGGCTTCTCAGTGTTACAGTTCTCATACCAAAATCATTCTCTCTGTGTTGACTTTGAGGTGACACCATTCATATAAAAATCAGATGCCGTGTTCAGCTCTACACGAAAACAAGCTACAGGGTTTGAAAGTTCAAGGGCTTCCTGTCAATCAACTCCTATTGCTTTCCCTTGGTAAGCTTCACTTACACTGACCCTTCCCGAGCTCTGGAGTCCCAGGCGGAATCAGGGATGGTTCACGGAGGATACAGGAAGCCAAGTTTTGTATCATAATATTGTACTGGGTGTTTTCAGAAATCTGTAATACTGACAGAGCATAATATCTGATGTGCATGGCAACTGTGAGTGAGTTATCACTATAAACCATTGGTGCAAGGTCAACACTTGAGTATTGAACTCTACCATCCTAACTGGAAGTCCTTGCATCTGTGATAATTATTGTTATTAATATTTTAAAACGTGCAATGAACTGATTTACATCAAACCAGAAGAACCTGTTCATGGCTGCAGTAATTGCTGCTGCTTCACTTATGTCTATCAGTAAAAATACGCCTGGTCCAGGCAGCGTATAATCTCTGAAATTCTTCCAAGCATAAATTAAGTAACACTTTATGTTTAAAACCGTTGGATTATGGAAGGACTGGAATGGCTGATGCGTCAATTACGTCAAGAGAGAAAATGAATTCATTATAATTAATTTCACAGTCATAAAATATAAATATTGGTGAAAAATGAAATCATATTTTATTAAGACATTTGCTGAATTCATCTTATTGTAGCGGTGTGCTACATGCAGCGCTGAAATAACGACACGTAGTCGGTGAGCTGCAGTTGCGAAAGAAGTTTATTCAAACTTTGCGGCCTCGCTTTAAAGCCTTCCTGTTCCCGCCCTCCCCGGGCGGGAATAATGTAGGGGGCGCGTATTCACAGTCCCGTCCCGCGCGCGGGCTTTTCCCCTTGCTGGTGAAGCAGGCTTGGTGCCCTCTTTGGGACCGGCCTCAATGCTGGCGCGCGCCACTTTGTGATCCGGTTCGAGTGCGCTGGGAAGTGGGTTGCCACATTATTAGAGTTTATTTTAATTCTGTAGCCCAGTCTAATTCTTTGCATTTAATGGTATTTGTGTTGTTTTTATATGGGTTAAAATTTACAAGGTTGTTGCTTTTACTGTAGGGTACCCTGTAATTCAAGTTTATCCAATATTCTGGAGGTCTTGATTGATTGGTACTGAAGGTGCCAAATGTGATATTGTTATTAGTCCTTTGGGCAATTGTCATTCAGGAGAAAAATTCCTCTTTATCCATTATGAACAAATCAGATAGTTATGTATCGTCTGAAAATAATGTATTCAGATCTTGGTATAACAAAACCTAAAGCTGATTCAGAGAAAGTTCACAGGCAAATCTTAAGTTGTAAGAGATTAAATGAAAATTTATTAAAAACTTTATATGCCTGAAATCTGAAACAAAGAGAAAGTGCAGGAAAAACTCAGATGGTCAGGCAGTATGTGTGAGAAGGGAAAGACTTGAATGTTTCAGGTCTGTGATCCTTCATCAGAACTGAGCAAGAAATAACCAAATAAGTTTTCAGTAGGAGTAAAGATGGGAAGCAAGGTGTATAGAACAAAGGGAGTGTCTATGATAGGATGAGGTGAAATGGCTTAATGGGGCAGGTATCAGCAATTAAGCTTCTGGGCTTATATTTTCTGTGTAATGAATTACTAATGTAAATTATCCTACAGGCAGCTAGTAGAATAAGATATTTTATTATCAAATATCTGGGATTTAAGACTACAGTGAATTTTGGTTAATTCAGACATATCAGGACAATACATATTGGCTCAATTAAGCAGCTGCTCCAATTAGTCAACGTTTCATGGAAATAATTAAAAAGATGTAAAAAGACAAACTGCCAGTTATCAGAGTAACAAATTAGCAGTTAACTGAAATGCAGAACAAATTAGAACACTAGCAATGCTACTACAGTACTATAAAACTGTGTGTTCATTCCTAATTGTTATTGGCAGAGGAATTCATCCTGTGTATCAGTGCGCTGCCACACTCTTTTTTTGGTTGATTGTAAATGAGCAAAATCTGAGCAGCAGCTAGTGTAGATAATGGACTGACTTCATACAGTGCAATCGATGATTGCATTCGCCAAATCTTTATATTCATTGTAACATTCAAGATGATTGCTGATACCTTCAAATTATTCATAGTTCCTAACTTCCTGAAGTAGTGAAATTGTTTCATTTTCACTCCCAGCTGTTTCTGGCATCTCCAAACCTGAATGCTTGAAACTGCAGTGAGCTAAACAGTTCTAAATTGGCTTACTGCTGGTATCTCACCAATCACCAGTGACAAAAATCATTGATTTTTGAAAACAAGCACATGCAGCTGACGCTATTTAAAAACTGTTCGCTCTAAGCACTGTGTAGTATCTAACGGCCACACAGTTCATGCGACTGACACGAGTTAGAAACTGTTCAGCAACAGTCTCCTGCCCCAATTAAGCAGCATTGTGTCCTAAATAAACAAAATGAATCCTAGGTATTTTCTCGATTAGTTTTTGTTCTTTACAGATTGTCTCAGGTAAGTAGCTGCCCCGATTAACTGAGGGTCTAATTAACTGGAGTCCACTGTGTTTACCCAGGGCTTTATCCTGGATATCTAAATTATTAATCCAGTGATAATACCACTGTACTAAACTTCAAATGTGTGTTTTAGTTTGCCAATCATCAATCATTGTGTAACTTTCATCTTTTTTCCCAAAACACAATTACTTGTAATCTGCTAAGCATCTTTTCTCAGCTATCATCTCTCTTAGAAGGAGGGCCACAGTTTCTCTGGTCAAACCTTGTCGTTGAAATCCATTATCACTGCAAACATGCTGATAAATCTCTGCAGCATCTCTGTTGTGACTGTGATCAAAGTCACCAGAGAGACACTGAAGCTGCTGATATAGAAGTCCTTATTCATTACAAGTAGACGTTCTTCTGCAGACTCTCTCAGTAGAGTCTCACAAAGTAACTATAGGTGATTCAGTACAATTTCAATAGTTACAATGACATTTGCATCAATAATTTGGGTTGACAATGTTTCCTTTGAATTACTTATCTATAATGACAGACATCTCTGAATGTACAAACATTCAGGGGCAAAATAGTTCACACAAACAGTCTAAAAGCTTCTGGGTCAGGGATCCCAGACACACAAAACTATTGATAGATCAGCTATTTGATGTGGTCAGTGTTAATATCATTCTGGTCTGCAAGTTTTCTTTAACTTAATTCACAATGTGCAAAGTAACTTAGCTATGTTGCCTGTTTTGATGCAAGCCCAATTATATAACCCCACTATCTTAACATTTGACTGATGTATCTACAACTATCACATGGTTATCATTTTGTAAACCTTATCTCTTAGTCTGTGGGTGACATGTGCTCCACACACAATATTGTTTATTAACAAAGGTGTGTGTTTAATTTCAATCTACTGCTTGTAATTTATATTCAAGAACCAAAGACTGGTTCTTATTTGAATTAATATCTGTTATATTTACATAACGCTAGAATACTCGCTAATAATGTCTTAAGATATTCCCATCCTTTAAAGAAAACCTTGTTCTCTTTAAAGTTATCTCTGAATGATCATTTTGTCTACGCTATTTTTGGCACTCCTCATGTGCCAAACTTGCCCATATTTTTTTAACATGTTTTTGAGATTTGGCTGTCACTGGAAATTCATCCCTAATTGCCTTTGAGGAGATATTAGAGAGTAACATGCAACCAAGTAGCTTCAAGTCAAGCCACTTTTTTTCCCCATCTTTTTATTATCATTATTAATAACAACAAAATAAAATTGATACATAGATAATGAGATTACACACATATATATTTCAACTAACTATAAAAGATTACAAGAGCAATGATTACAGTATAAATGAGTATTCCCACATCATAAATGATACACTTAGGTTTGCCTTGTCTATTTGTATATTGTATCATAATATAAAATAAAAAAAGAAAAAAAAAGAAAAAAATCATTATGCAAAAAACTAATCTAAAAATCTAATAACTAATAGAAGAGAAAAAAACAAAAGAGGAAAAGAAAAAAAAAGGGGCTGTTTATAATATCTCACAAAAATACAAAATCATCAGTGTCGTCAACTCCGATCCTCTTGACATATATGCAATCAAAACTGGAAAATCAAATAGGCCTGGAACAGGGTCCTATTACATCATATGAAAATATTGAATAAATGGTCTCCATATCTTTTCAAATTTAGTAGAAGTGTCAAATACACCACTTCTAATTTTTTCTAAATTTAAACATAACGTAGTTTGAGAAAGCCAATGAAATACGGTAGGAGGATTAATTTCCTTCCAATTCAACAAAATAGATCTTCTAGCCATTAGTGTAAGAAATGCAATCATTCGACAAGCGGAAGAAGATAAATGAAGTGAGCCCATCATTGGTAAACCAAAAATTGCGGTAATAGGATGGGGTTGTAAATCAATGTTCAATACCACAGAGATAATATCAAAAATATCTTTCCAATATTTTTTCAAAAGCGGACACGACCAGAACATATGAGTTAGAGACGCTATTTCAGATTGACATCTATCACAAATAGGATTTATATAGGAATAAAAATGAGCCAATTTATCCTTGGACATATGAGCCCTGTGTACAACCTTAAACTGTATTAATGAATGTTTAGCACATATAGATGATGTATTAACTAATTGAAGAATTTTATCCCAATTCTCAATAGGAATAATAATGTTGAGCTCTCTTTCCCAATCATTTTTTGGCTTATAAAGGGGCTCTGAACGTATCTTCATAATTATATTATAAAGTTTTGATATAAGCCCTTTCTGAAAGGGGTTTAATTCAAACAAATTCTCCAAAATGCCTGAAGACACAAAGTTTGGAAAAGTAGGAAGTACAGTATTTAAAAAATTCCTAATCTGTAAATATCTAAAAAAATGAAATCTAGGCAAATTATATTTATTAGATAACTGCTCAAAAGACATAAAACAATTATCCAAAAATAAGTCAGAAAATCGTAGTATTCCTTTAGTCTTCCAAGCCAAAAAAGCTTGGTCTATAATTGAAGGGTGGAAAAAACAATTGGATACAATAGGAATATTTAAAACAAACTGAGTCAACCCAAAAAATTTCCGAAATTGAAACCATATACGTAAAGTATGTTTAACTATTGGGTTGTCAATTCGTTTCGGCAATTTAGAAAGAGCAAAAGGGAGAGAAGTCCCCAAAATAGAACCCAGTGCAAAACCTGGTACCGATTTAATTTCCAGGCTCACCCAATGAGGGCTAAAAGATCCATCCCAATCTTTCAACCAACATATCAAATATCTGATATTAACTGCTCAATAATAAAATCTAAAATTAGGCAATGCTAATCCACCTTCCTTCTTTGCCTTCTGTAAGTATATTTTACCTAACCTAGGATTTTTATTCTGCCAAATATATGAGGAAATTTTTGAATCAACATTAGTAAAAAAAAGATTTCGGAATAAAAATTGGTACCGCTTGAAAAATATATAAGAACTTAGGTAAAATAACCATCTTAATAGTGTTAATTCGACCTATCAGAGATAAAGATAATGGTGACCACTTAGTAAACAAGCATTTAATCTGATCAATTAAGGGTACTGTTACATTCCCCAGTAACCGGGTAATTGACCAGCAAAGATAGATGGGTCCGCTGAGCCTGGTGCTACTATTTTCAAACGTTTTATTTATAAAGGGGCACAAACGTATGGTTAATACAAAACATTCAGATCATATACATCGTCAAAACTCAATCTAAAGCATAGGTGTAGTAATAATCAATCAAAAATGAGCTCTATCGTTGTCTAGGGGTTAAACGATTTGTCCAATTGAAATATAAAAGTCTCGCCAGTTCATGGAGGCTTTTTGCTGCTTGAGGGACCGCTGCGTGTTCACGGGTTGGAGAGAGAAAATAAACTTGCCAGCCTTCTCGACTCAAAGCGTGAGATCGAGAACGGGAGTTCCTCGTTGTCAGTCCGAACTCCTTTTCGGGGTTATTAGCCACTCGATTCCCTAGCTAGGGGATCCGAATCACACGTGGCTTCCGAGCAGCTTCCCATTATTACGAGAGGAATGAGCGATGGTGTCCGTCTAGTGCGTCGCTGGAGTACCGCCTCCAGCAGTCTCCTTTTTATCATGGCTGGCAGATTTGTAAATGTCAATCAAGGTAGGGTGAGGCCATCCCCACACCACATTGCCCGAGGGTGTCCATGTCCCTGATATCTGGCACGTACTATAGAGTTGCAATTCACACAGGTGCCTCTTAGAACAATGGTCAACTCCGTGGCATTGTCTCTCATTTCCTGGGTCCAAGGCCCGAATTAATAGCGATCTTGCGATTCTCTTGAAGGAGGGGGGCTGAGGTCATGACAGTACAAAATTAACCTTAAATAAGTCTTTATGGTTTTTTGTGATTTTAATCCCTAAGTAAATAAAAGAATCATTAACTAATTTAAAAGGTAAGTTTCCATAAATTGGGACCTGTCTATTTAAAGGAAACAATTCACTCTTATTAAGATTTAACTTATACCCAGAAAAATCACTAAATTGAGCCAACAATGATAAAACTACAGGAATAGATTTCTCAGGATTGGAAATAAATAATAATAAATCATCTGCATACAAAGATAACTTATGAATATCTGTCCCACGATTAATACCAAGAATATCCTGTGATTCTCTGATAGCAATTGCCAAGGGTTCTAAAGCAATATCAAATAATAGTGGACTAAGAGGACAGCCTTGTCTAGTGCCCCGAAATAAACGAAAAAAGGGAGATCTTTGATTATTAGTAAACACCGAGGCTACTGGGGTATGATAAATCAGTTTAATCCAGGAAATAAATGTCGGACTAAAATTAAACTTCTCCAACACATTAAATAAGTATGGCCATTCAACTCTATCAAATGCTTTCTCCGCATCTAATGAAATAACACATTCTGAGATATTATGTGAAGGATTATACACAATATTCAATAACCTCCTAACATTAAAAAAAGAATAACAATTTTTAATAAAACCGGTTTGATCCTCCGAAATAATTTGGGGTAATTCCTTCTCCAATCTGGATGCAAGTAACTTGGAAAAAATCTTGGAATCTACATTCAGTAAGGATATTGGTCTATAGGATGCACACTCAGTAGGGTCTTTATCTTTCTTCAATATTAAAGAAATAGAAGCTCTATAAAAAGATTGTGGCAAATTGCCCAATCTAATTGCTTCTTCAAAAACCTTATATAACCAAGGAGAGAGAGTAGCGGAAAAACATTTTAAAAATTCTGCTGTATACCCATCCGGACCAGGTGCTTTCCCTGAATTCATGGAAGAAATAACCCCTCTGATTTCTGCATCAGTCATAGGAGTTTCCAATATTGAAAGATCATCTGGTGATAATCTTGGGAAATTCAATTTCCCAAGAAAATCACACATGGCACTGCAATCCTGAGGAAATTCAGAATGATACAGGGAAGTATAAAAATTTTGAAATGATTTATTTATCTCATCATGGTTAATTGTCAAATCCCCATTTTGCTGACGGATCTTAGTAATTTGACGTTTAACCAAAGCATTCTTCAATTGACTAGCTAATAGTTTACCCGATTTATCACTATGTATATAAAAATCAGATCTGGACTTCATCAGTTGATTTTCAATCGAAGATGTAAGTAATAAACTATATTCTGTTTGAAGTTCAACCCTTTGTTTGTAAAGCTCCTTACTAGGAGTAATCAAATATTTCTTGTCAATCTCTTTAATTTTATCAACCAATAAAAGATTTTCCTTCTTTATGCGTTTTCTCAGACCAACAGAATAAGAAATAATCTGTCCACATATATATGCTTTAAAAGTGTCCCAAAGTATTCCGTAAGAAATATCTTCCGTGGAGTTGGTTGAGAAGAAGAAATCGATCTGTTCATTCATAAATTTAATAAAGTCCGGATCTTGCAATAAGGTAGAATCAAACCGCCATTGTCTAGCATTATGAACTGTGTCCATAAATTTAATAGAAAGTTTTAATGGAGCATGGTCAGAAATAGCTATACTATCATAATAACAACCATTTACCGAAGGAATCAAACAAGAGTCAATACAAAACTAATCAATTCTCGAATAAGAATGATAAACATGTGAGAAAAAAGAAAACTCTTTGTCCTTAGGATGCCGAAATCTCCAAATATCAAAAATTCCATTATCAGTTAAAAAAGAGTTGATACAAGTGGCCGACTTATTGGGTACAGTCTGAGTAGATATAGATTTGTCCATCAAAGGATTTAAACAACAATTAAAATCACCACCCATTATTAACTTATATTCATTTAGATTAGGTAAAGAAGTAAATAAGGACTTAAAAAAATCAGGACAATCCACATTTGGAGCATAGACATTAACCATAGCAACCTTTTTATTAAAAAGTTAACCCGTAATTAACAAAAATCTACCATTCGGATCTGAAAAGATATCATGTTGGACAAATGTAATAGAGGAGTCAATAAAAACTGAAACTCCCTTTACTTTGGCATTCGAATTCAAATGATATTGTTGACCCCGCCAAAACCTAAAAAAGCGATAGTTGTCCTCCTTCCTCACATGAGTTTCTTGTACAAAAATAATATGAGCATTAAGTCTTTGGAATACTTTGAAAATCTTCTTTCGTTTAATCAGATGGTTTAAACCATTAGTATTCCAAGAAACAAAACTAATGGTCTGAGCCATAGTTCTAAGATCAACCCTTTGGTATAAAAAGGGTTAACCAAATTACAAACTCATGCCCCCGGAAGAAGAACAAAAGTAAAAAGCGAACCCGGAAGTGACGACATCGCAGACATTTGTAGTTCAAAATCAGCCCAAATGAAAAAACTTAAAAAAACTGATAGAAAAAATATAGAATTAGAAAAAAGACCACCCCCCCTCCCACTCAAGAAAGAGAAAAAAAACCAGAGCCAAAAAAGGGCCGGGAAAAAGCAAAAATGAAACTAACCCTACCCCCATATCAGCGGAAGACCACTCCATATATAAAGGATATATATAAAAAAAACCACCCAAACTTTAAAAATTATAATCACTATACTAGAACCAGACTTCTTAATATAATTGGTAGTAGAAAAAAAACGAAGAAAATATAATCACTAAAAACTTATAAATCGGGTTAAAACCCAAACAAACCAAAAAAAAAATAATTAAACTGTGATAAGCGATGCATTGTAGGAAGAAAACCAGAGAAAAAAAAGCGCCATCTTAAAAAACACCAAAAATGTTTTATCAAAAAACCACCATCTTAGTAAAAAAGTATTCACCTTCGAAGGATTAAAAATACACCTTCGAAGGAACAGAAAATAGTCAGCGATACAGTATAATGGTTAAAGTGTGTAAAACAAAACGATTAATATGTCGAAAGAACACTTTAACTTGAGTATAAAGTGTAGAGTAAACCTACACCAACAACCAGAAACCAAATCTGGTTTGGAGGATCAAAAACCATCTTACACGATCAAAATCACTCATTCATTTGGCCTGAGAGCCTGTAGCAGTAGGGAAGTTCTCATTCAGAAAACTTCTCGCTTCAAATGTAGAAAGAAAAACCCGGCGAGGAGCGTTCGGTGGAGAAATTCTGAGCTTCGCAGGGTATAAGAGCGTTGGTTTTAAATTTTTCTCATAACATTCAGACATCAGCGGTTTAAAAAGAAGCCATGCCCTCATTACCTCAGGACTAAAATCTTCCACTAAGCGGAAATTGTGATCTTGAAATTTAATCATACCTACACGTTGAGCCACATGAATAAGTTGCTCTTTAATATGTACATAATGGAACCAGACAATTACAACCGAAGGTTTAGCTGAAGCACTCGGTGATCGACGCATAATTCTATGCGTGCGATCAAGTAACGGCGGGCTGTCTGGGAAAACAGACGGGAACGCATCCTTTAAAAGTTGAGCAAAATACTCCCTGGGGTCTTCTTTTTCGATACCTTCTGGGAGACCAAGTATACGTAGGTTCTGTCTTCTGGACCGATTCTCAAAGTCGACACTCATGGTTTTAAGTGTTTCCACCAGTTTAGTGGTCGAAAGTAAGTCCTGTTGCAATTTTTCAATTATCAAATCTCGTTTCCGAGCGTCTTCTTGCAGAGATACGATAAGAACTTGCTGCTGGTTAATTACTGAATCCATCTTATCCATATAATCTCGAAAAGCCTTTATATCTTGTTTAAAAATTTGTTGTTGTTCATCAAATTTTTTATCCAAAACCTCCAATAACAATTCGTAAGTTAATTCAGTGCGTTGCAGATGAGCTTGCTTCTTTCCATTACCATTCGGGTTCCGCCCAAGTTCTCGTCCTTTAGATCTAAGAGCCATTTCTGAGTACATACCTTCAAAAATTCACAATAAACTCTTAACAATAAGTCCAAAAAAATAGCAAGAATCTTTTGGTGTAGGTAAAAATAAGTTGAATAAGGGTGATCAAAGGTTAAAAAAAGTAAAGGTTATGGAGCGAATCTAAAACAGTACTCACTCTATGAGCGTCTCCCGCTGACCTCCAAGTCAAGTCACTTTTTTATTGTCATTTTGACCATAATTGCTGGTACAGTACACAGTAAAAACGAGACAACGTTTTTCAGGACCATGGTGCTACATGAAACAATACAAAAACTACACTGAAACTATGTAAAACAACACAAAAACTACATTAGGCTACAGACTTACACAGGACTGCATAAAATGCACAAAACAGTGCAGGCAGTACAATAAAGACAATAGGCACAGTAGAGGGCAGTAAGTTGGTGTCAGTCCAGACTTGTGGCTTGGGGGAAGAAACTGTTACAAACTCTGGTCGTGAGAGCTGAAATGTTTTGGTGCCTTTTCCCAGATGGCAGGAGGGAGAAGAATTTGTATGAGGGGTGTGTGGGGTCTTTCGTAATGCTGTTTGCTTTGCGGATACAGCATGTAGTGTAAATGTCCCTGATGGTGGGAAGAGAGACCCCAATGATCTTCTCAGCTGACCTCACTATCTGCTGTAGGGTCTTGCAATCCAAGATGGTGCAATTTCCGAACCAGGCAGTGATGCAGTTGCTCAGGATGTGGTGAGGATGAGGAGTGGGAGATGGACTTTTCTCAGCCTTCGCAGAAAGTAGAGACGCTGTTGGGCTTTTTTTGCTAAGGAGCTGGTATTGAGGGACTAGATGAGATCTCCGCCAGGTGAACACCAAGAAATTTGGTGCTCTTAACGATCTCTACTGAGGAGCCATCAATGTTCAACGGAGAGTGGTCGCTCCGTGCCCTCCTGAAGTCAACAACTATCTCTTTTGTTTGCTCACATTAAGAGACAGGTTGTTGGCTCTGCACCAGTCCGTTAGTCACTGAATCTCCTCTCTGTATGCTGACTCGTCGTTCTTGCTGATGAGACCCACCATGGTGGTATCATCGGCGAACTTGATGATATGGTTCGAGCTGTGTGTTGTAGCACAGTCGTGGGTCAGCAGAGTGAACTGCAGTGGACTGAGCACGCAGCCCTGGGGAGCCCCCGTGCTCAGTGTTGATGGTGTTGGAGATGCTGCTCCCGATCCGGACTGACTGAGGTCTCCCAGTCAGGAAGTCTAGGATCCAGTTGCAGAGGGAGGTGTTCAGGCCCAGTAGGCTCAGCTTTCCAATCAGTTCCTGACGGTTGATTGTGTTGAATGCTGAACTGAAGTCTGAACAGCATTCGAACGTATGTGTCTTTTTTGTCCAGGTGGGTTAGGGCCAGGTGGAGGATAATGGCAATGGCATCATCTGTTGAGCAGTTGGGACGGTACACAAACTGCAGGGGGTCCAGTGAGGGGGGCAGCAGGGTCTTGATGTGCCTCATGACGAGCCTCTCGAAACACTTAATGATGATGGATGTGAGTCTAACAGGACGATAGTCATTGAGGCAGGACACTAAAGACTTCTTCGGTACAGGGACCATGGTGGTGGCCTCGAAGCACGTTGGAACGGTGGTGCTGCTCAGTGAGATGTTGAAGATGTCAGTTAGAACATCTGCTAGCTGGTCTGCACATCTTCTGAGAACTCTGCCGGGAATATTGTCTGGTCCAGCAGCCTTCCAAGCAGTCTTGAAGAGCAGAGATGGCTCCTGTTGGCCAGGTTTTCACCTGCTTCTGAACTGGTCTGGAGTGCCTGACGAGCGGTCTGTATGCTGGGATTAGCATAACAGAGATGTGGTCTGAGTAAGCAAGGTGGGTGGGGGCAGGGTTCCACCTGGTACGTGTCTGGAATGTTTGTGTAAACAAGGTCTAGTGCGTTCTCCCCTCTCGTTGCAAAGTCCAAGTTCTGATGGAATCTGGGGAGCACTGACTTAAGGTTGTCTGGCCATTTAAGGATCAAGCTTGTGGGGTGCATCTAAAGGCCAAACCGGATACAAAACACCAGTCATGAGCCAGTTGGGTCTTTACAACAATCTGGAAGCTTTGTATCAACATTATTAGTGTTTAGTTTTCCAATTTCCAGGTTATTAGTTGAATTTAAATTCCACTATTGCTTGGAAATTTGAACTGGATTATTAGTCTAAACCTGTGGATTTTAGTTTCTTAGTTTAACTGCTATGCCGCCTCCACCATACCACTTAGAGCAATGCTTCAAAATGTATGCCGTTTCTTTCATTTAACTATATTCGTCTTGAAAATAGCAGTCACTGTCCAAAGACATAGCACTTTTTAGCTCTAAATGCTCAGAAGCTGTAGTATTTTTAAGACCAATCAAACTGAATGTGCAATAATACCCCGACTGCTACTCAGTGTGCTCACGGATTACTCTGAAGACTGATCCTTCATTGCATCATTCACTGACTTACAGTGAGATTATAGCCATTAGATTATCTTTTACAGTGCGGAGGATGGCTTGCTGTCACTCCAGCTTTGTGGGTTCTGAGGCATTTAGTGAGGCCTATGTGAGAATTGGAGACTGTTGCACGCTTGGGGCAAGGGTGTCGCACTGGACAGGCAGGGGAGGGTTGGTGGTCAGGTTGTGCACTCTTTCCCCCTTGCTGTGAAATGCTCCTAAAAATCTACCGCTTTGTCAGAGTTTGTTTTTTTGCCCTTGGGCATCCTTTGGTGCCAGTCTGTAAGATGTAATTTGATGAAGCTCTTGTGTTGTATCTGTGATGTTTTACTGTATGAATGGTGCTACATAAACACAAATTGTTGTTGAAGTTGTCCACAGTTCTATCTTGCCTTTAGCTATGCTTTCATTTACAACATACTCTAAATAAGAGGTCTGTCTTTTTTTTCCCTCTTTGCTTGTGGTCTGGTATGACCAAATGGCTTCCCAGGCCCCTTTTGACAATTAACCATATAACAATCACAGCACGGAAACAGGACAACTCGGCCCTTCTAGTCCGTGCCGAACGCTTATTCTCACTTAGTCCCACTGACTCGCACTCAGCCCATAACCCTCCATTCCTTTCCCGTCCATATACCTATCAATTTTTTTTAAATGTCAAAATTGACTACATTAATGTGGCATTGGGGTAACATATTCCTGTATAGAGGCTGGAGTTTTCATAGAGTGCAGATACCAGTTAATCCAATCTGGGTATTGTTATTTGGCAGTGTGACAATTTAATAGTCACTTCTATGGGAACGAACTTTTTTATTTTCAGACTTTATTAGCTGAATGCAAATTTCTAAGTTGCCAGCACCCTTAGGAGCATGAATGTAGGGATCTTTGGGTGTATGTCCGTGGCTCTCTGAAGATAGCAGTACAAACAGATAGGGGTGTTGAGTATAAAAATTAAGGAACTCAGTTGCATGAAGATTAGGCTACACTTGGAGTATTCTGGTTGCTGCACTACAGGAAGAATGCTGAGGCTGTGGCGAGGGTTCTGAAGATGATCTCCAGGATTTTGCCTGGATTAGAGAGTATTAGCTACAAGGAGGGGTTGAACAAATTTGAATTGTTTCCTCTGGAGCGTCAGAGGTTGTTGTTAAAGATTATTATAAAATTTTACAGTACGGTGCAAAAGTCCTAGGCACATATGTAGCTAGGGTGCCTAAGAATATTGCACAGTACTGTATATTTCCCATTACCAAATAACATTTAATGCTCCTGAGCTAAAACAAAGCCAAGAACCCTTATCTCTGTTTCTTTTTTTATATGTATTTATTCATTTACGCGATGTGGGTGTCACCAGCTAAACCAGCATCTACTGCCCATCCCTAGCTGCCCTTGAGAAGTTGGTGATGAGCTGCCTTCTTGAACCGATGAGGTCCCCGAGGTGTAGGTACACCCACAGTGCTGTTAGGGAGGGAATTCCATGATTTTGACCCAGTGACAATGAAGGAACAGCGATATGTTTCCAAGTTAGGATGGTGAGTGACTTGGAGGGGGATTTCCAAGTGGTGGTGTTCCCAGGTATCTGCTGTTCTCATCGTTCAAGATGGTAGTGGTCATGGATCTGGAAGGTGCTGCCTTAGGAACTTTGGTTTGTTGTTGCAGTGCATCTTGTAGATAGTACTCAGTTCCCAACCACCTTCCTATTTTAACCAATATGCAGTACTGTGGAAAAAGTCTTAGGCACCAGACCTGTATACTGTTTATGCACCTAAAGCTTTTGCACAGCCTGCATAGTATGTAGTGGAGATAGGGTAGATAGTCAGAGTCTTGTTCCCAGGGAATGTCAGTTACTAGAGGGCATAGATTGAAAGTAAGAGGGGCAAAGTATGAGGCAGGGGGCAATGGGTGCCTGAAACACGTTTCCAGAGGGAAGCAGGTACAATAGCAACATTCCAGAGGCTTTTAGACAGGCACGTGCGCAGGCTGGGAATGAAGGATGCAGATTAGTTGCAGGCATTTGGGATTAGTTTGGATTGGCATCACAGTTGGCTCAGACGTCGTGTCTGAAAGGGCCTATCCCTCAGCTGTACTCTTCTATGTCTATGCTAAATGGGTTTCAACTCATGTTCTTTGCAATACTTATCCAGGCCTCCAGGTTTTAGACAATAGACAATAGGTGCAGAAGTAGACCATTCAGCCCTTCGAGCCTGCACCGCCATTTTGAGATCATGGCTGATCATCTACTATCAATACCCGGTTCCTGCCTTGTCCCCATATCCCTTGATTCCCCTATCCATAAGATACCTATCTAGCTCCTTCTTGAAAGCATCCAGAGAACTGGCCTCCACTGCCTTCCGAGGCAGTGCATTCCACACCCCCACAACTCTCTGGGAGAAGAAGTTTTTCCTTAACTCTGTCCTAAATGACCTACCCCTTATTCTCAAACCATGCCCTCTGGTCTGGTCATGTAACTAAAAGGTACATAATACTTGTGCATTGGTGATGGAGGTGGCCTCAACTGTGGTCATTAGTTAGCACCGCATTGGTAGGTTGTGGGTTCAAGTCCAAGCTGGTGCTCCGTTGCGGTACTAAGGTGTACAGTACAGCTACATTAGTAGTGCCTGCCTTCGACGAGCCATTTCTTTGAGACTCTTGGCCAGATGCATCTCAGAACACAGACAATCCTTTGGGAATTTCAATGGTTGCTGTTTTAATTTTAGATTTCCAGCATCCGAGGGTTAATTGACTTTCAGCTCCCCAATTCCACATTAGTTCCATCTTTCTGATATAACTGAATTGAAATTGATGAGTATGGTGGAGACTGGTGTGATTCTCTGCTGCCTTTAGAACTAATAAAATTGTTTGCTTGCCAGCAAAGCACTTAAGGTCATTCCACTTCTCCATTTTGCTCTAGAGTCATTCAAACTAATTATATTTTGTTACTTCATTTAAATATGAAAGGAAGCTCCCTGGATTGAAAGCCCGCCACTCAAATTACATTGCAGGAGGTATTTTTTTTCTGTCCAGTGTAGATAATTGATTCTGTAAGCCCCTACAACCAAAAGATTAGATACTTTAAAACCCTTTAGGAGACCAGACATATTTGTATTCTCACTTCCTGTGGCTTTTGAAACCAGGACAATCATTCTGTGTAGAAATTCCTTTGCAAAAGGCAGTCAATCTTTTTTTTATCTCCAGGGATGATACTGGCATGTTCATAGATTCTCAGAAGTTGCCTCTGGCTCCATCCATAATCACCTGTTATTTCAGGAAGGGGACATTTCTACCGATATACCGTGGAGAGCATTCTAACTGGGTGCATTCCCATCTGGTATGGGGAGAAAGGGGTAGGGGTCTACTGCACAGGTTCAAAAGAAATGGCAGAAAGTTGTGAACTCAGTCAACTCCATCATCAGCACTAGCCTCCCTAGTATCTAGGACATTTTCAAGGAGCAATGCCTCAAAAAAGTGGCATCCATTGTTAAGGACCCCCATCACCCAGGATATGCCCTCTTCTCATTGCTACCATCAGGGAGGGGATACAAGAGCCTGAAGACACACACTCAATGATTTAGGAACAGCTTCTTCTGCTCTTCGATCAGATCTCTGAATGGACATTGAACCCGTGAACACTAGCTCACTACTTGTTTTGTACTGCTTGTTTAATTTAACCAAAAACAACAGATTTCATGACATATTCCAGTGATATTAAACCTGATTCTGATTCCGATGGTTGATGCCTGGTGAGAAACCATCAGAAGGCAGGTGGCCAGCACAAATGGGCTAATGTTGGTTTGCTAGTTCTGAACAACTGTATATCGATCTCTAGTCATCCTGTCCAACACAGCCGGCGGAGTTGCTGCCTCACAGCACCAATGACCCGGGTTTAGTCTGTCTTTCCGCTGCCTTGTGGGAGTAGTCAACATGATCACAGGCCCCTCCCACCCCCATCATTCTCTCCTCTTTCCTGGTCTATAGAGCAGAAGGTAGAAAAGCTTGAGATGATGTTTCAGTAGTCTGAAGGACAGCCTCTGTCCTGTTGTAATTAGGTTCAGTAGGTACATTTAATGTCAGCGAAATGTATACAATATACATCCTGAAATTCTTTTTCTTCGCAAACATCCATGAAAACAGAGGAGTGCCCCAAAGAATGAACGACAGTTAAATGTCAGAACCCAAAACCGCCACCCAGCTACCCCCAACACATAAGCAGCAGCAAAGTGGCAACCCCCCTCCCTAGCAAAAAAGCATCAGCGCCCCCCACAAGCACTCAAACGTCCAGCAAAGCTTCAATAAACACACTGACTAATAATAACCCAAAGACTACTCGTTCACCCAGTATTCGACATACCACAGGCTCTCTCTCTCTCTCTCTCTCCCTAATAAGGGAGAAAGAGGTGTCCCCCTTTCACTTTCCATTTCATTAGCCTCTTGAACTGACTCCTTGTACAATGCGATGGGCTATTGATCTCACAGTCTTCCTCGCCATGGCCCTTGCACCTTACTGTCTACCTGTAGCGCACTTTCCCTGTAGTTGTAACACTTTATTCTAGCTTCTCCTTTTATACTTATCCTGATATACTTGTGTTTGGAATGATATGTCTGCATAGCATGCAAAACAGATCTTTTCACCAGATCTTGATACTTGTGACAATAATAAAGCTGTTACCAATTAGAGTTTATTCCCTAAGTCAAAGACTTGAACTTGAATATTGATTCCAGGATGATCCTAAATAGTTTTCAGCTTGACTATTTTCAGTAGAGCAATTACAAGTTCATTGCTTTCCTCTGCATCCAGGTTGATGAAACTTCCAGCTTGTAGCCACCCAATTATATATTGATTTGGGACAATCCTGCACCATTCACATTTTTAACTGAGTTGGGGATTTAACACCATTACAATGATGTAATGTGATGATGTAAGTCTTTGAAGGGTTTGCAACTAAAGGAACACACCGTAATGTTTTACTGAAAGTGAAGTCTACTAAATGAAAAGCCAGAAGTGAATTCTAGATATTCTTATATGTATGGTGTTCATGAAAGAAAGAACAGAGAGGAGGCGGCCAAATTGATGAAAGAGTATATTGCAAAGAGGGGATGTTCTGGAATGATCAAGATGAGGTTATAGTTAAGAAAGATTTGAGCTGCCATGATGTTACTGGAAAACTGGAAATATTCCACATCCCTTTGAATGGGGAATAAAGAAGCATTTTGCAAGGAAATTCAGCATGTGTAAAAGCCGTTGAGTGGGAAGAACAAGGAGCTTTAACTATCCAAATGTGCCTTGATGTAGTGATAATAGAAAGAACAAAGTAGGGTGGGGTAAGTTTTGTTAGGAGAATTTTCTTGATTATAATTTTCTTGTTTCTGGCCCAACAAGGAAGATGATGTCCCTTATCTTGGTTCTGGGTACTGAACAAAGCCAACCAGAACTGTTCTCAACATAGAAATGCTTGAGCATTAGAAAATATATGGAAGCAAGTGTAGGCAACTTTAGTTAATTGGAGATGGGTCAAGCTTACTACATTGAGAAAACATCTGGTTCAGCTAACCTGGAATCAAAGATTGGCAAACAAAACTGTGGTTCAACAATGGGAGTTCGTTAAAACAAGGATTATTTCAGGTGGAGACAAGGTAGAGTGCGTTCCTATGAAGGAGAAAAATTGGGCAGGTAATGCTGGAGCTCCATGGATAACCACAGTGAGTAAAATGAAGCAGATATGTTAGGGATATAATTTCAGTACAGCCTGGTTATAGAATGTTTAGAGTGTAAATTACGAAAAAGAAATAAACGAGTATAAAACAAAGCTGGGAGACAGTATAAAAAGAGAACCGCAAATTGTATGTTTTTTAAGCAGTGAAAGTATTTTAAGTGAAGAGATAGGCAGATTACAGACCAAGTCGAAAAGTAGGAGGTGGAGAGCCAAAATACCAAGTGATTAATTTATGATCATTTTTGCCAAGGAAGAAGGTGTTGCTGGAGCCTCAGCAAAGGAAGATGTGGTTGAGTTATACCAGCTTCCATACTATATAACTTTATGACTCTTTGAGGGGCTTTGACAAAATGAGACCACTAGAGAAGTAGGATTGCTCTCCTTGGATCAGAGGAGGTTGAGAGGAGATCTGGTGGAGTTATTTAAGATCATGTTGGGACTGGACAGAACAGGATCCAGAGAATGTAGAGCGAATGTAAGTGGAAAAAGAATCAATAGTGATTGTAAGAGAAGCCTTACAACAGTTTAATTTCATTCCATAGGAGCAGTATTGACATGGTTCAGATGGAGTGGAGTTCCTGATCCCTCCATTTTTGTATGATTCTTTAGTCATTCACTTTGATCATGTGATCCACTTCTAGATCTGAGTGCGAACCAGAAGATACAGTTCACAAGTCAGCACTTTACAAGAACAGAGTTTAGGTTCAGACAGGTTCAGGCAGACCATGATAGATCAAGGATTTGATCAATTAACTATATTTCTCTCTTCCTAGATGCTTTGTGAACTGCTGGGTATCTCCAACGTTTTCTGTCTTTATTTCAGTTTTCCAGCATTTGCTGTACTTTACTTTCCTGGGTCAAACTGGAAGTAGTTGAATGGCTTTCTCCAGAACAGTAATGTCCGTGATTGCAGTGTTTCAGACTTTAAAAGGTTAAAATCAACTGTTCTGTTTTTAAAACCTTGTTAAGAACTTCCTTCATTTGAAAATGAAGTCGAGTTTACAAAAATAGAGGGAGATAATACGTTTGAGGAAGATTAAGTGAGACCGTTTTTTATGGTATTCTTAATTTGCACAGTGAAGTGAATTCAGTCTAAAAATGTGCAACAATGGCACTCCTTCCATCTGCAACCAAGAGACCTCTTTTATTAAAAATGAATAATTTCTATTTACAATAAATTTTAGTGCTTATAAATCTGCACCATTTTGATAAGAATTAGAGTCATACATTCCCAAACTTCTGCTTTCAGACTGGCAGGTGGCAATGAGATTTTCAATGAGTACGGTACAACTTATGATACATCAAGGCTAACCTTTATGGAAATATGATGTCAGTGTGTAGGATTATGCCTACTTTTGTATCTGTAGTGGATTGATTACACGAATGGCACTGCTTCTGATTGAAAAGGAAAGACGCAGGTACAGTACTTTTTTTTCTTAAATTCTCAATGAATAATGCCACAACAGTCCCTCGCTATTTTGATTAATGGATTTTGACCCAAATGTAATCCATCCGGGAGAGGAGAGGGAATCTGAATTCAGTTTGATAAAGCTTCCTTTTGTACAAGTTCTCTTTGTTTTTAGTAAAGGGTTTCCAGAAATGTGTGCGATGTGCATTAATATGGACAAGCTGTATTGTGCTCTCATTTTATTTCACCTTAATCCTTTCTCTCTAATGCATTTGTCCATGTTTGCATGTATTTCCTTTCTCTCTGTTCTTTGTGGCTCTGCTGCAATGCACTGTGGTTTCAATTCAGTAACACAAGAGGTCTCTACTGGACACTGATCAATGTTGTACAGTTACATGGACCATTAAGCTCTCTATATAGTGTCCCAGCAGCACCGTTACAATATCAGAATCACACACCCTGCATCAACAATGTCATATTTTCCCCATGCTTTGTCACGTTGTCCAATTTGTAAAACTTGGGTTAGAGCAGTGGCAGTGGACATTGCAAAATGTTTTGAAGACAATGCAGGACTTCTCCGTGTTGTCAGTGAGCTAGGAAAAGCGACAGTCGTTCACCTAACCTTACTGTTTATTCTGCAACAGGTGCCTTTAGTCATGTCTGCTGAAGGATAATTTGTGAGCAGCAGTGGGTAGGGTGTCATCGCTTCACTTTGAAATGATGTGGGCACCCTCGAAGTACAATTTAATTTTCATTCAACATGTTTTAGTAGGAACTGAGCTGAGGCAGGCAAATTCTAAATGATCAGACATTGACTGTGGATTATTGTCATATGTCTGCCTGGTGTAAAATCCATTCTCAAAAGCTGAAAAAAGAGAATGCAAAAAAATAAGAACAGGATTAGGCCACTGAACCCCTCGGGCCTACATTGTCAATCAGTATTATCACAGCTGATCTGTCCCAGGCCTTTTCTCCTCATCTGTGCCAGTTCTGCATAGCCCTCAATTCCCCAATCTTACAAAATCGTTATCTGCCTCCTCTTCAGATCCTTCTCCAGATTACTCTGGGTGGGGGAATCCAGATTCACCACGCTCTGAGAAGCAGTGGGGGACCTAAAGAGCTGGATTTGTGTAATTCACCTAAAGTCTGCTTTAGGCTTTCTAGTCGTCTGGTGCATTAACTCATGGGGACCTTGGACAGGTGTGGTGGAGTCTATAGATACCACGTGGACTGAGTCAGTCACCCGAAAACTGCTAGAGAAGCAAGTCATCCTCAATCCTGAAACTCAGCCCAAGGTGAGAAGACCATTCTCACAACAAGCTCTTGGAGTAAGCACTATGAGCATATTCTTTTCTTAGACTGTTCCTCAGGATTGATGATGATTTACTTTAATTTCAGTGTAATTAATGAGGCAACCTTAATTATTGATATTCATAGCTTGTCCTTCTTCACCTTAAACATTAAAGTTTAAAACACTCCTTCCTTAATGGTATTAAGGAAGAATGGTATTAATGGTATTATTCTTAATGGCATTAAGAATAGTCCATGGCATAAAAATGGTTGGGAATCCTTGCTTTGAAGTATCCTGCTGTATTCCTAACCACCGCTCTCTCCCCCACACCACCACTGGAACTCCTGAATGATAATAGTGATATCCATGTCTTATCATCAGAAGCTTGTCTCAGTTTTTTTTCCCTTTGTGGGCATCACTAGCAAGGTATTATCAGAATTTATTCTCTTTAGTTGGTTGCTCTTGAGAATATGAAAGCAAGGTTACTTGAACTGCAGCTGTCTGTGTGGTGATGGTGCTCCAAACTTTCGTGCAGTCCTTCTTCCTTCACCTCAGGGTAACTAAGGAGATTATGAAGTACAACATGTCATGGTGCAAGTTAATGATGGTACTGTCTGAAGCATTAACATAGTCTTAGGAGCACAGTGAGGCCTGTGACCCCAATTAGTCAGTGCCATTGTTTGAATTCCTTTGACCTTTTCCCCCACTTGTTCCATAATGCCCTGTCTCTTCCTTGGAAATGAAAAGCAAACCAAAATGCTGATTCTGGAAACCTGAAATCAAAACCAAAATACTCAGCATAATAGACAGCATCTGTGGAAAGAGAAGCATGTCAGAGCTAAGATTTCAAATCAGAGCCTACCATCAGAATTCGGTCATCTTATGCTTTGTACTCCCTTTAGTGGCTTCTGTTTCCGACCAGGTGTAGACTTGGTTGTCTGAAGAAGCCTATATAACTCTATGACCAAAACCATAGCTTTGTGTGAATGTACACCTGCTTTCGGCTTCAGCCTTAAAAACGTTAAAATTAAGCTCTGGAATGGAATGTCATTTTAACACTTCTCACTTTCTCTATTGGAAATGAGTTACTCTACATGTTAATTTGTCAAACCACCTCCTGAGATGTTTAGTGTTGAAATGTGAAGGGAACCATTTGCAGCACAGATGAGCTTTATATAAAAGCAGCACCATCTGTGAAGTCAGAAGCAATTGCTTAGAAAAATCGAGTGACAGGCAAAAAGCAAAAACAAACTGGTGAAAGAGTTTTTAAAGAAGTTGTTGGGGTAGTTTTCAGATGAGCTGCCTGAAAGCCTGTCTTTGCTCATGCCTGTTGGCAGCTGGTCGTGGTATCCATCGCTGCTGTGCCAGCACGAGAAAATCTGCAGATCCAAGCAAGACACACAAAACGCTGGAGGAACTCAGCAGGTCAGGCAGCAACTATGGAAAAGAATAAACTCTCAATATTGCAGACTGAGACCCTTCATCAGGACTGGAAAAAATAATGAGAGGTCAGAGTGTGAAGGTGGGGGAGGGGAGGAAGAAATACAAGATGGCAGGGGATAGGTGAAACTAGGAGAGGGGGTCGGGATGAAGTAAAAAGCTGAGAGGTTGATTGGTGAAAGAGATAAAGGGCTGGAGAAGGGGGCAACACACAAAATGCTGGAGGAATTCAACAGGCCAGGCAGCATCTATGGAAAAGAGTACAGTTGACATTTCGGGCCAAGAGAAAGGGGTATCTGATAGGAGAGAGTAGCGGACCGTGGAAGAAAGGGAAAAGAGAAGAGTGTTGGAGGGAGGTGATGGACACATGAGGAGATAAAGTGAGAGAGGGAAATGGGAATGGGGGAATGGTAAGGGGGGGTGAGGTAATTACTGGAAGTTTGAGAAATCGATGTTCAAACCATCAGCTTGGAGGCTACACAGCTGGAATAGAGGTGTTGTTCCTCCAAGTTGAATGTGGCCTCATCATGGCAGTAGAGGAGGCCATGGATTGTTTTGGAATTGGGAAAGGGTTTTGCTGAGCACTTACGCTCTGCCTACTAGAAAAAAATGGGATTTCCTGGTGGCCACCCATTTCAATTGCACTTCCTATGTCAGTCCACGGTCTCCTCTACTGTTCGATGAAGCAGCAGTCAAGTTGGAGGAACAACACCTTATATTCCATCTGCGTAACCTCCAACCTGATGGCATGAACATCAGTTTCTCGAACTTCCAGATTTGCCCTTCCCCCGCACTGCACTCCTTCACCATTCCCCATTCCCATTTCCCTCTCTCACCTTATCTCCTTACCTGCCCATCACCTCCCTCTGGTGTTCCTCCTCTTCGCTTTCTTCCATGGTCTTCAACCTTCTCCTATCAGATTCCCCTTCCTCCAGCCCTTTTTCTCTTTCACCTATCAACTTCCCAGCTCTTTACTTCACCCCTCCCCCTCCCAGTTTCATGTATCACCTAGCACTTAAATACTTCTCAATGCCCTCCCCCGACCTTCATACTCTGACTTCTCATCTTTTTTCTCCAGTTCTGGTGAAGCATCTTGGCCTGAAATGTCAACTGTTTACTCATTTCCATGGATGCTGCCTGGCCTGCTGAGATCCTCCAGCATTGTGTGTGCACTGCTGTGCCTGTGCTACATTGACTGGGTTGTCACATGAAGCAAGGGGGAAGATGCAGGTAGAACAAGAGCATGGTGCTCCCCTCTACTTACGGACAATCATCCCCGCACCACTGTGACTCGTGCTCACTCGACGGAGTGGCCTGATCAGCTCGGGTCAAGAGTTGTCTCAACCTCCTGTGAGCTGCAGGCCAATGAAGGACCAGCGATCATTGAAAATAAGTCACACGTGATCTTGAAAATTTCTGACACAAGCAAGCAAAAATCTGCAGGCGCTGGAAATCCAAGCAACGCACACAGAGTGCTGGAGGAACTCCGCAGGCCAATCAGCAACAGTGGAAAAGAGTAAAACAGTCAACGTTTCGAGCTGAGATCCTTCATCAGGACCCTTGAAAATTGCTGTAATCTGTGAAGGAAATTGCCTATCATTGTGCCAGGGATGGAAAAGTAAGGCTCAAAACACAAAAGTAATGCATTAGAGCGTCAGTGCAGCCTCTTTAACAGGAATTGCCATGTACTCCTGCTCTCCTATGAACTGATTCAAAGTTCATGCGTGTCCCCTACAAGTTACAGTTTCTGCACTGCTAGAGGGAATGGCACTGCACCACTTTGTAATATCATTAGGTGGTCAGAAGCTGGTCAGGCTAAGGGGAGTCTGGGATCAGTCTTTGTTTCTTTGAGTCTATTCTTTTCCTTTGTTCTACTGTGAATGCCTGCAAGAAAATGAATCTCGGAGTACTATTTGGTGACATATATGTACTCTGATAACAAAATTACCTTCAACTTTAGAACTTTGAGTGCCTGGGCCAATTTTCTTATTCTTGCTAAATGCAAAATATAACCAGCATGAAATAGAATTTTCTTTCAAAACACCCACTCAAAAAAGCACAGAAAAATTAGTACAATTTCAGGACAACTGACCTATTAATACAATTATCCTTATACTTTGTGATTTCTTATTGCAGTGTGATGACTGAAATTATACTTAGAGCTAGTAATGGGTTATTGATAAACGCAGATTCCAGCTTTGAACCCCAGCCTGTACTAGGCCAGTGAGGTCCTGCTAAAGGAGATGGCAGTATAATTTGTATCATCGTCCATCATTCCATAGCAAAGCGACAGAAATAATGCACTTAAAACAGTTGATGTGAAAGAGCATGTATTTAATCTGATGTCTTTGTGTTCTTGATAGCTTAATAAATATTGCAACTTCCCTTAGGAAAGCTTGATAATAACCTTGGGTCAAACACAGAAACCTCGGCTTTGTCTTTGTGCGTAGGGAAGCTTGTAGACGATTTTATCACCAGAGAAAGACAATAGATAATTAAAGGATAAGATGTTCTGTTAAAGTCCCTCATGGTCCGTCACAAATAGTATCTCGCAGTTATGCCATCAAGTTATCTCAACCTGTCTTTTGGTGTCAGTTTCAAACAAGAGGTTTACTTCAGTTATTTTTATCAACTTCATTTCCCTCTGCCTATTATTTTAATCACATTTTTGTTTACCAAATTCTTGAGTTTCATCTTACAAAACATCATGCATGTTTGCAGGTCTCGAGGTAAACCCACTTTGATCAGTGTGCCCTGTCACATGATATCTAAGCAGGTTATCAACTCCTCTGGTGCCCACATCTGCAGATTTGCTGTTTTACATAAACCTAGAATTAAAATGTGTTTACAACTTGACTAGAAACTTAGAATATATTTTCCTATTACTCTTAGTTGCCCCAAAGTGCTTCACAAGCCTTATGCTCATCAACATTTGGATTTTTTACATCCCCCACTGACTTCACTCAGTCATTTACCACTGAATGATCTCAACCACCTTAAATAAGATGGAGTTGATAAACACAAATGCTGAAATCCAGTATAACAAACACGAATGCTGGAGAAACTCAGCAGGTCAGGCAGCATCTCTGGAGAGAAATGAAGACTGAATGTTTCAGGCCGAGACCTTTCATCAGGAGATGGAAGGAAGGGAGAAGAAGCCAGATTAGAAGATGTGGGAAGGGGAAGGAGGATAAGCTAGAAGATGATAAGTAAAGCCAGATAAGCTAGATGGGCAAGGTAGGTGGATGATGTCAGAAACTACGAGCTGATAGGTGGAAAAAATAAAGGGCTGAGGAAGAAGGAATCTGATAGGAGAGGAGAGTGGACCATGGAGACAGAGAGCAATGTGGGTCATCTTAAAGAGGGTTGATAAGCAGGTGAGGAGAAGAGAAGGGATAAGAGAGGAGCTGGAATGGGAAGGGTGAAAGTGCAGAATTACTGGAACTTGAAGAAATGAATGTTCTTGCCATCAGGTGTTGCTCCTCTGACCCAGGAGTAGCCTCATCATATCAGTGGAGGAGGCCATGGACTGACATGTTGGGTTGGGAATGGGGATTAGAATTTAAATGTTTGACCATCAGTAAATTCTCCCTGTTGTGGATGGAGCAAAAGTGCTCAACAAAGTAGAATCATTTTTCTCTGGGAAGATGAGTCTTGGAACTTCCTTACTCAGTGAAGTAGGGAGCAGAAACTTTGAATATTTTCAAAGCAGAGGTGGATAGATTCTTCATGAACGAGGGGGTATGTATGACCAGAAGCAGGTAGGAATGTGAAGGTGAAGCTACAGTTAGATCAGCCATGATCTGATTGAATAAAGATTAAAATTGTTGAGTGGCCTACTAATAAACTTCTGACTCGTATGTTGGTGAGTGTGGCTGCCTCTGAAATTCCCTCCGCTGTTCTAACTCCTTCTCTTTGAAGACAAACTCTGAAACCTGCAACCACCCAAGCTTTCAGCCATCTAGTGTGGCTCCATCTTTTGTTCCGTCACACTCAGTTTGATCTCACACCTGCCCAGCAGATGCTACGTGAGTGCAGGTTGCTGAGCATTGATGATGTCGAAGTACAGGCAACTTGAAATCCAGAAGCCTAACAAAAAACCTCAGCTGCTGTGTTTACAGTGTGAGTAACACATAAACGGAATATGGATTATTTAGTTATCAGTTGGCAACATCTTCACATAACACGAAGGATAGTCCGTGACTCACACCCAGTAATAAATATAGCAGTTCTTTGTTCATAAAAAAGCACCCCTAGAATTTACAACAAGGACCAAATTCTTGCCAGTGAATGCAAATACATTGCTTTACCAAGTTTCTATGTTGAGGTGTTTGTCCAAAGTGTTGGTGGTAATGGAAAGGGCAGAATTAATTTGTTGAGCATTCACTGAGAATTTGGTCAGATTGCTGCTACCTGGAGTTTTGGTTTTCTGCAAGATACTGTAAGTAAGAGGAGATAGTGTCTGTCTGGAAACATGGGACCTTACAACTGGAAGTTTGCAGCTGCAGAAAGTCTAGGTCATGGCATGGGAGACCTGAGTCGCTGTGTAAGCACAAAAGGGTTTTGCCTCAGTACTGCTGAGTAAGCTCCTGGTAACTGCTGATGAGTCCAAGAAGCTTAAGTGGTGTCAGGCGTCTCTAAAAACATTCATTTAATAGGATCTATATGAATATTTTATAAGGAATACCAAATATTGAGTTGCAATAAGAAATAACTTTTCAAAATAGAGTTTGAGGAACATTATCAGTATGTGACACCTGGGCTTTTCTTGAGTTTTCAGATAAAAATATTTCCTTTATGTGAAGTTGCATAACTTATTAAATTAATATTCATTGGATTCTGACCATTAAATATTCATTTTAATCCACTTGCTTTGCACAATTAGAAAAATGAAGGTACTGCAGTGTCAAGACAAAAGCTGGGCTGGAGGAACAATCAAATCTTCATGAAGTTGATTGTTCACCAGTTCTGTGCACCAGACTTGGAAAAGCTTGCAATTTTCAACCTGGGACTGCACTATATCCTGCAACATCTGGATCGTCCTGGGACCTATGCTCGGATGCTGTTTGTGGATTTCAGTTCGGCGTTTAACACCATCGTCCCTCATACCCTCTGCTCCAAATTGTCTCACCTTACTGTGCCACCTGACCTCTGCGATTGGATTTACAGCTTCCTGACCAACAGAAGTCAGCAGGTAAGGATGGGACAGGTCACCTCGGATATTCGAATCACCAACACCAGCACCCCCCAGGGGTGTGTCCTCTCTCCACTGCTGTTCTCCCTCTACACCAATGACTGCACCTCCTCTAACCCCTATGTGAAGCTTTTGAAGTTTGCAGACGGCACTACCGTCATCGGACACATTCAGAATAGTGATGAGTCTGCATATCGACAGCAGGTGGGCCAACTGGCACTCTGGTGCAGTCGGAACAATCTGGAGCTGAACACGCTCAAGACAAAGGAGATGATAGTGGATTTCAGGAGACATCCCCCTGCTATGTCTCCCCTCACAGTCCTCAGCAGCCCTGTGTCCACTGTGGAGAACTTCAGGTTCCTGGGAACCACCATCTCTCAGGATCTGAAGTGGGAGCAGAACATCAGCTCCATCCTGAAGAAGGCCCAGCAGCGGATGTATTTCCTGCAGCTCTTGAGGAAATACGGTCTGCCTCAGGAATTGCTGCTGCAGTTCTACACTGCAGTCATTGAGTCTGTCCTGTGCACCTCCATCATTGTGTGGTTTGGAGCCGCCACCAAGCAGGATAGAACCAGACTACAGCACACAGTGAGGACTGCCGAGCGCATCATTGGAGCCTCCCTGCCCTCTGTTGTGGACCTGTACTCTTCCAGGTTGAAGAAGAGGGCAGGGAACATCATAAAGGACTCCTCCCATCCTGCGCACGGACTGTTTGATCTGCTTCCATCTGGTAGGCGCTTCAGATCCCTCCAGACTAAGACTAATAGGCACTGGAGAAGTTTTTTCCCTACTGCGGTCACTTTGCTGAACAGTTAACTGCCGGTTAACTGTCGGCTAACTATTACTTGGATTGCACTACCTGTATGTATAATCTATATTTTCATTTATATTTAACATTATTATTGTTATGAGCAGAGAGACAACATCTGCCGGAAGTAAATTCCTTGTATGTGCATAGGTACTTGGCGATTAAAGTCTGATTCTGATTCTGATTAAGTGCTGTCCATTTTACCTGCCATGAGAGATTGTAGCGATCATTTTGGTAGCAATGTAAATTCCACCTCAGGCCAATGTCAAACAGGCTCTGGATGATGTTAGCAATGTGATCAACATGCAGGAAACAGCGCACCCTGACGCCTTCACCGTCATTTTGGGGGATTTTAACCAGGCCGGCATGAAAAAGTCACTAAATAATTACCATCAACAAATCACTTGTAGTACAAGAGGAAACAACACACTGGATCACTTTAACACTAAGATCAAGAGCGTTTGCCATGCTATACCACACCTACACTTTGGAATGTTAGATCACCTGGCCATACTTCTACTCCTGAAGTATAGGCAGAGACTGAAGACTGCAGCGCCAGTAGTGAGGACCATGAAGGTGTGAACAAGGGGAGCACAGGAGTGCCTACAGGACTGCTTTGAATCAGTGGACTGGACAGTATTCAGGGATTCATCTTTGAATCTGGTTGCGTATGCTGCAGTTGCTACCGACTTCATTAAAACCTCTGTCAATGTGTGTGTGCCTACAAAACCTTGCTGTACATTCTCAAACCAAAAGCCTTGGATGAACCAGGAGGTTCGCTATGTGCTGAGGGCTAGATCTGTGGCATTTAAGTGTTGACAACCAAGCCTGTACAAGAAAACCATGTATGACTTGAGGAGGGCAATTTCAAGAGCGAAGAGACAATTCCAAGTGAGGTTGGAGGTGACACTGGATGCATGTCAACTCTGACAGAGTTTGCAGTAAGTTACTTTCTACAAAGCAAAACCCAATAGCATGAACGGCACTGATGTTTCACTACCAAATGAGCTGAACGCCTTCTATTTCTGCTTTGAAAGGGGGAATATAACTGCAGGCGTGAAGATCCCTGCTGAACCCGGTGACCCTGTGGCCTCTGTCTCAAGGCCAGTGACAGGATATCTTTCAGCCAACAAACTGACGGAAGTGTTCAAGGACATTTTCAACCCCTCATTGCTACAGTCGGAAGTTCCCAACTACTTCAAAAGCGCAGCAATTGTACCTGTAAGTGAGAAGTGTGAGCTGCCTTAATGACTATTGTCCAGTAGCACTCACATCTACAGTGATGAAATGCTTTGAGAGGTTGGTCATGGCTGGAATGAACTCCTTCCTCATCAAGGACCTGGACTCGCTGCAATTTGCCTATCCCCACAGTAGGTCTGCAGTAGATGCAATCTCAGTTGCTCTTCAAACAACCTATCATCACCTGGGCAATACAGACACCTATGTCAGGATACGGCATACTGCAGGTGTTTGTTGTATAGCAAAGGGTTTACATCATCATTCCTACAGTCCTAATCGATAAACTACTGAACCTGGGCCGCTGTACCTCCATTTGCATTTGGATCCTCGACTTCCAAACTGGAAGACCACAATCTGCGTGAATAGGCATTAATATCTCCTCCTTGCTGACGATGAACAGCAGTGCACCCCAGGGGTGTGGGCTTAGCCCACTGCTGTACACTTTCTACACCCATGGCTGTGTGGCTAGGCACAGTCAAATGTCACGTATAAATTTGCTCATGATACACCCATTGTAGGCAGAATCTCAGATGGAGACGAGAAGGTACAGGAACGAGATATACCAGCTAGTTGAGTGGTGCCATAACATCGACCTTGTAGTCAGTGTTAGCAAGACCAAAGAGCTGATTGTGGTGTTCAGAAAGAGTAGGATGAGCCAACATGAACCAATCCTCATAGAGGGATCAGAAGTGGAGAGAGTAAGCAATATCAAATTCCTGGTTGTCAAGATTTCTGAGGATCTAACCTGGTCCCGACATATCGATGCAGCAATAAAGGAGGCAAGACAGTGGCTTTATTTCATTGAGATTTGATTTGTCACCAAAGATACTCGGAATCTTCTACAAATGTACCGTAGAAAACATTCTGACAGGCTGTATCGCTGTCTGGGGTGGGGGTGGGGGGAGAACTATTGCACAGGACCGAAAGAAGTTGCAGGAAGTAGTAAAATTAGTCAGATCCATCTTTGGGTACTAACCTCCATAGTCTCCAAGCCATCTTCTGATGTCTCAGAAAGTTGGCATCCATCGTTAAGGAGCCCCACCACCCAGGATATGCCCTCTTCTCGTTGTTACCATCAGGAAGGAGGCACAGAAGCCTGAAGGCACACACTCAGCAATTCAGGAAGTTTCTTCCCCTCTGTCGTCCAATTCCCAAATGGACATTGAACCCTTGAACACTAACTCACTTTTACTATTTCTGTTTTTGCACTATTTTTAATTTAACTATTTAACATACATATATACACACACATACACACACACTTATTGTAATTGATTTACTTATTTATTTTATTCTTTTCTATATTATCATGTATATGTTGTAATGCTGCCACTAAGTTAACAAATTTCACAACATATGCCAATGATATTAAACCTGATTCTGAAACGTGGCAGAAAAGCAAAATGCTACAGATGCTGGAAATCTGCAGTTAATACTGATAGATCCTTGCAGCAGGTCAGGCTACATTTGTGGTTAATGAATCTTTAGTCAGAGCTCTAGCATTAGTAACAGCATGTTTCTGAATGCTTCTGATAGGAATGGATGGATGCAAAAGTTGCTGTAAGGCATTCATTGACTTTAGTTTTTTATTAGCTAGTATCACTGACATTAAGTATTTGAAGAGTTGGCCTCTGAGGATGGTGTCAGCCCTGGCTATTGCACTCCATGACATAAGACTGTGGTCCTTCTAATGCACATTCTATTTTTCTCATTTCTTACAGGATATTCTACGTATCACATGACTCCCAGGACCTCAAGATCTTCAGTTACATTGCCAGAGATGGTTCCAGCAATGTTTTCAGATGCAATGTCTTCAAATCTAAGAAGAAGGTAACTTTTATACAATGGATGCTCATTTATGTACAAAACTAAAATAGGCCATGTGGTTCAATTGACTAATAGTAGTGTTTAAGCAGCATTAAAGCCCCTCTTGTATCTTATATCAACATAACCTTCTCTTCCTTTCTCCATTATGTGCTTCCTATCTTCCTCTTCAATATATTGACATTGTTTGCCTCAGTAAGTTTGTGTGGTAGTGTGTTCCTTTTTCTGATCTTCCCCCGGGCCGAAGAATGAAAGCAATCAAATGCTTCATGTCCTAAAAAGCTCTGTCATGTTACCCATCCATTTTTTTTCTTGTATGAAGAGCCACGTGCTCTCCCCATGAATCTTTTACATTTTTAAAGCGTATTTTCATCCCCAAACCCCACAGATCTGCTCCATGGGTCAATATTTGTTTCAGATACTGCATAGGCCTGTTTCCAGAACATTCTTCTTCTTTTTCTTCGCTCTACTCCTTGACCATCTTCAGTATGCTGTGAGGGCATGGACGGAGGTGTGAGAGGGGAGGGCAATCAACCACAGTATCTCTGCACTCTCTAATAACAAAGTAGGGAGCTTACATTATAATATTACTCTCCTTGCTGTTTGTAATGTGCCCAGAGTACCATTATGAAGCCAACATCCCTGTCACCTATAAGAATGGCATTCCCTTTTCATAGTTGCTTCATCATCACCATATCTGTTCCCTGGATGAGGTTTTCCTTTCCAGAAAATCAGAGATGTCTTCCTTCAAAAAATATGATTTCCCTTCCTCCATAATTAATACTGTTCTCACCTACATCTCCTTCATTTCCCAGACATCCACCCCCACCCCATCTTCCCGCCACCTCAACAGGGATAGAGTTCCTCTTGACCTCACCTATCACTGCATTCAGCACATAATTCTCCACAACTTTCGCCATCTGCTATGGGATCCTACCACCAACTACACTCTTGCCTCAACCCCCCACAACTCTCCACTTTCCGTAGGGATTACTCTCTCCATGATTCCCTTATCCGTTTGTCCTTTCTTGCACTTATCCCTCCACCTGCCCATTCATCTCCTCCTTTTACCTCCATTCCAGATCCAATGTAGATTGGAGGGCCGCTTTGTCGAACACCTTCACTCCAACTGCAACAAGCAGGATTTCACAGTGACCTACCATTTTGATTCCAAGCTGCATTCCCCTCTGACATATTGGTCTCCTCTACTGCCACAATGAGTCCACTCTCAGACTGGAGTGGCAAACGCCTCATATTCTGTCTAGGTAGCCTGCATCATGATGACAGGAACATCAATTTCTCTAACTCCAAATAATTTTTTCCCCTTCCCCTTCCCCTTCCCTCTTCTTCCATTCCCCACTCAAGCTCTCCTCTTACCTCTTCCCTTCACCGCATCTGCCCTCACCTCCCCCAGTGCCCCTTCCCCCTTCCCTTTCTCCCATGATCCACTCTTCTCTCCTATCAGATTCCTTCTTCAGCCCTTTCCCTGTTCAACCTCTCAGCTTCTCACTTCCCCCGTACCCCACCCACCTGGCTTCACCTATCACCATCTAGCTTGTGCTCCTTCCCCTCCCCCCCCACCTTCACTTTCTGGCTTCTTCCCCCTTCCTTTCCAGTCTCAGAATGAAACATCAACCATTTAATCCTTTCCATAGATGTTATCTGACCTACTGAGTTCCTCCAGCATTTTGTTTGTGTAAATGAAAATGATGGAAATAGTCAGGTTGTAGCGGTGTGCTACACGCAGCGCTGAAATAACAACACAGAGTCGAAGAGCTGCAGTTGCAAAAAGAGATTTATTCGAACTTCACGGTCTCGCTTTAAAGCCTTCCTGATCCCGCCCTCCCCGGGCGGGAATGCTGTAGGGGGCGCGTATTCACAGTCCCGTCCCGCGCGCGGGCTTTTCCCCTTGCTGGTGAAGCAGACTTGGCGCCCTTTTTGGGACCGGCCTCTATGCCGGCGCGCGCTGATCTGTGAGCCGGTTCGAGTGCGCTGGGAAGTGGGTCACCACATAACCCCCCCTACCCCCCAGAAGCGGCGATACACCCCCCAATGTCCACAGTCTGGGCCGGACTCTATTTGGGAGGTCTGCCTCTGCTCTGCGGTGCCTGAGCCCTGACTGGCTGCGCCAAGTCCAGATGGGCCGGTTTGAGTCGGTCCACTGTGAAAACCTCCTCTTTCCCCCCAGTGTCCAGTACGAACGCAGACCCGTTGTTCCTGATCACCTTAAACGGCCCCTCGTAGGGCCACTGTAGCGGTGCCCGATGTCCACCCCGTCGTAAAAAAACAAACTTACAGTTTAGCAGGCCTTTGGGTACGCAGGTCGGGCTCTGCCCATGCTGTGAAGTGGGTATGGGGGCCAGGTTACCGAGCCTCACACGTAATCTGTCCAGGACTGCTGCGGGTTCTTCCTCCTGCCCCCTTGGGGCCTGTATGAACTCTGCTGGGACGACCAGGGGTGTGCCGTACACCAACTCGGCCGACGAGGTGTGCAGATCCTCTTTGGTTGCCGTGCGGATTCCGAGCAGGACCCAGGGAAGTTCATCTGCCCAGTTAGGTCCTCTCAGGCGGGCCATGAGAGCCGACTTCAGGTGACAGTGGAAACGCTCCACTAGCCCGTTTGATTGTGGGTTGTAGGCAGTTGTGTGGTGCAGCTGTGTCCCCAAAAGGCTGGCCATAGCTGACCACAGGCTGGAGGTGAACTGGGCGCCTCTGTCGGAGGTAATGTGGGCCGGTACACCAAAGCGGGACACCCAGGTGGCGATCAGTGCCCGAGCGCAAGATTCAGAGGTGATGTCGGTGAGTGGGACCGCCTCCGGCCATCTTGTGAACCGGTCCATGATAGTCAGGAGGTGCCGCGCTCCTCGCGACACTGGCAGGGGGCCCACGATATCCACATGAATGTGGTCGAAACGCCGGTGGGTGGGGTGGAACTGCTGTGGCAGAGCTTTGGTGTGCCGCTGCACCTTGACAGTTTGGCAGTGCATGCACGTTTTGGCCCATTCACTGACCTGCTTGCGGAGTCCGTGCCAAACGAACCTGTTGGAGACCATCCAGACAATGGAGGGGTGCGCTAAGTTATGAATGGAGTTGAAAACGCGCCGCCGCCAGGCTGCCGGGACGACGGGGCGTGGTTGGCCTGTGGTGACGTCACAGAGTAGGGTCCTTTCACCTGGGCCTACGGGGAGGTCCTGGAGCTGCAAACCGGAGACTGCAGTTCTGTAACTTGGGATCTCCTCGTCTGCCTGCTGCGCCTCCGCCAATGCTGCATAGTCTACCCCCAGGACAGGGCGTGAATGGTATGGCAAGAGAGAGCATCCGCCACGACATTGTCCTTTCCCGAGACGTGCCGGACATCCGTCGTGTATTCAGAGATGTAGGACAGATGTCGCTGCTGGCGGGACGACCAGGGATCGGACACCTTCATGAACGCAAAGGTAAGCGGTTTGTGGTCCGTGAACACGGTGAAGGGCCTACCTTCTAAGAAGTACCTGAAATGCCGGATTGCCAGGTATAGCACCAACAGTTCCCGGTCGAAAGCACTGTATTTGAGCTCGGGTGACCGCAGATGTTTGCTGAGGAACACCAGGGGTTGCCAGCGACCCTCGATGAGTTGTTCCAGCACCCCACCGACTGCCGTGTTAGATGCATCCACTGTGAGGGCGGTAGGGATGTCCGTTCTGGGGTGCACTAACATCGTGGCGTTTGCCAAGGCTTCTTTCGTTTTAATGAAAGTGGTGGCAGACTCCTCGTCCCAGTTAATGTCCTTGCCCTTACCCGACATCAGGGCGAACAACGGGCGCATGATTCGGGCAGCTGAAGGGAGGAAGCGGTGGTAGAAATTTACCATACCCACGAATTCCTGAAGGCCTTTGATTGTGTTGGGTCGGGTGAAATGGCGGACTGCGTCTACCTTAGCAGGCAGAGGGGTTGCCCCGTCTGTAGTGATCCTGTGGCCCAGGAAGTTGATGATGTCGAGCCCGAACTGGCATTTGGCCAGGTTGATTGTCAGGCTGTATTCACTCAGTCGGGCGAAGAGTTGACAGAGGTGGGACAGATGCTCCTGACGACTGCTGCTGGCTATGAGGATGTCATCCAAATAGATGAAAGCGAAGTCCAGGTCGCGTCCCACCGCGTCCATTAACCGCTGGAACATCTGTGTGGCATTCTTTAGGCCGAACAGCATGCGGAGGAACTCGAAAAGGCCGAAAGGGGTGATGAGTGCCATTTTGGGGACGTCGTCCGGATGCATCGGGATTTGATAGTATCCTCGGACGAGGTCCACCTTGGAGAAGATCCGTGTGCCGTGCAGGTTTGCTGCAAAATCCTGTATGTGCGGCACAGGGTAGCGGTCCGGTGTTGTAGCCTTGTTCAGCCTGCAGTAGTCGCCGCATGGTCTCCAGCCCCCTGATGCTTTGGGCACCATGTGCAGGGGGGAGGCCCATGGGCTGTCAGACTGCCATATGATCCCCAATTCCTCCATCCTCTTGAACTACTCCTTCGCCTGTCGGAGCTTGTCCGGGGGAAGCCTTCGAGCACGGGCGTGGAGGGGTGGTCCCTGTGTCGGGATGTGGTGCCGTACGCCGTGACTGGGCATGGCTGCCATGAACTGCGGTGCCAGAACCGATGGGAAATCCGCCAGGACTCGGGTGAAATCGTTGTCAAACAGGGTGACAG
This sequence comes from Hemitrygon akajei, assembly GCF_048418815.1. Taxonomy (NCBI): domain Eukaryota; kingdom Metazoa; phylum Chordata; class Chondrichthyes; order Myliobatiformes; family Dasyatidae; genus Hemitrygon; species Hemitrygon akajei. Next base: position 76,359,191 of record NC_133135.1, on the reverse strand, counting down.
AGTCTAGGTGTGGGGCTGGCAACTGAGCTTCACCCAGGGAGAACGCTTGAAAGGTCTCGGCGTGGACCAGTCTCTTCCTGGGCAGGTCGACCAGTAGGCTGTGAGCCCGCAAAAAATCCGCGCCCAGGAGCGGCTGGGCTACGGCGGCCAGTGTGAAGTCCCACTTGAACTGGTTGGAGCCGAACTGTAGCCGCACCGTACGGGTGCCATAGGTCCTTACTGTGCTGCCGTTCACAGCCCTCAGGGTGGGACCCAGTGCCCTGTTGTGGGTGTCGTAACTCGTCGGAGGTAAGACGCTGATCTCAGCTCCGGTGTCGACCGAAAAGCGGCGTCCCGACTGCTTGTCCCAGACATACAGGAGGCTATCCCGATGGCCAGCCGCCATAGCCATCAGTGGCAGCTGGCCCTGGCGTTTCCCGGGAACTTGCAGGTTGGGCTTCTGCGCCCCACCGCTGGTGGTAGAAGCACCATTGTTTGTCGGGCTCCTCACCCCTCCCTCTGGGGTTAGTGGGCTCTGCTGCCGGGCCTGGTCTGGTCTGCTGCTGGGAGCGTGGCCTGGTGATCTGTGCGATGGACGCCCCACTCTCCTTCTTGGCTTTCCACAGCAAGTCCACTCGGGCTGCCACCTTCCAGGGGTCGCTGAAATCTGCGTCGGACAGCAGCAGGCGTATGTCCTCGGGTAGCTGCTCCAGGAATGCCTGCTCAAACATGAGGCAGGGCGTGTGTCCTCCGGCCAGGGACAGCATCTCATTCATCAAAGCCGATGGCGGTCTGTCTCCCAAACCATCCAGGTGCAGTAAGCGGGCAGCTCGCTCGCGCCGTGAGAGTCCGAAAGTCCTTATGAGCAGGGCTTTGAATTCCGTGTATTTGCCGTCCGCTGGGGGAGACTGTATGAACTCCTCATCCTGGGCCACTGTCTCCTGGTCGAGGGAGCTCACCACGTAGTAGTAACATGTGTCCTCTGAGGTTATCTGCCGAATGTGGAATTGGGCTTCTTCTTGCTGGAACCATAGGTGAGGTCGCAGCGTCCAGAAACTTGGCAGTTTTAACGAAACCGCATGAACAGATGCGGTGTCGTTCATCTTTGGCCCAAATATCGTTTGGGCCGTCGGGGGTCACTAATTGTAGCGGTGTGCTACACGTAGCGCTGAAATAACGACACGGAGTCGATGAGCTGCAGTTGCAAAAAGAGATTTATTCAAACTTCGCAGTCTCGCTTTAAAGCCTTCCTGATTCCGCCCTCCCCGGGCGGGAATGCTGTATTCACAGTCCCGTCCCGCGCGTGGGCTTTTCCCCTTGCTGGTGAAGCAGACTTGGCGCCCTTTTTGGGACTGGCCTCAATGCCGGTGCGCGCCGATTTGTGAGCCGGTTCAAGTGCGCTGGGAAGTGGGTCGCCACATGGTAAAATTTATCACCCTGAGACTCCCCTGTTGCATCCAGAGCGTGTCCAAATGGCTGAAGACTGAGAAATTTTCCGTTCTTGTTTTGGATTCTCAGCGTCTGCAGTATTTTGTTCTTCTATCTCTATAAAGGTGCAGGTCCACCTTCCAATGAACAAACATCAAAATGATGTCAGCTTCATAACAACAGCATCTACGTACCAATATAGAGTATGCCAAACTCAAAGCAATTACCCTAAGGCTTTCCTGCTGGAAAATGGAACGCTCTGTGTTGAATATCCACTGGGAAGTTAGGATGTTTCCTGGGAATATACAACTTTAAAAATAATTATAAGGTTTTTGTGGTTATGAAATTCCTAGAGTGATTTAAAGGAAATCCAATTTAACTGCATGATTTGGCCTAACTTATAACCTGTGCTTTGTCCCGGCACTGTTGCTGTGGCAACAGTATTTTTCAAGCCACGAACAAGGTCACTCTCCATTGAGAGAGCACTTCATGGTATTAAAGATGAATCCACTTTTTCTGGATTCTAAGTAACATCAGCACCTTTAACACCCCTTAGCTCTATACTCAAGAGAGTGTGGAACGATCCAGCCTTAGTTTTGGGATATTTGAAAATAGAGGATTAGATAGTTGAATGTGTAAAGATTATACCCAAAAGTGGCCTCAAGACTCAAAGAAGGTAGTGGAGTTTGTGCTGAATGCCACTGACCTGGCAGTGCAACCCTGGTCCTTGTCTTCAAATAGCTGGTGTATATCTCCTTTACCTCCAGCAACTCTTGTATTCACTTCTGATTTCCAGAAGACACTGTGTTATTTAGGCTTACACGTGGCACGAGATTAATGTGGTGGGCATTATTTCTAAGCAGGGTGGAGGAATCGAGGACTAGAGATCAATGGGTATGTAGGGGAAGTGAAGAATGACACGTGTGAATCCTTTATTACACAGTGAGTGTGTGGTTGGAAGTTGGACTGCCTTGCCTGCAGACGTGGTGAAGGCTGGTTCCATGGCGGCCATCCATATGGAACTCAGTGGTGGGGAGAAATTTGCAATGGTTGCTATGTGGAACTAATGAGTTGCTCTGGTAGGGAGCAGGTATGGACACGATGGGCTGAATGTCCTCTTTTGCTGTAATCATTCTATGATTCTAAAGTGTGCCAAGCAAAACCTAGATCACCAAGTGGATGTTTTTTAAAAAAATGCAAGAAGGAATGGAGAGGAAGAGAATACTTTCTGAAAATGACTGAATAGTCACATAGAGATTACCAGAGGGATTTGGATTTGAGCCTGAACTATATCAGAAATCTTAAGACCTTAAAACATACAAGTAGAATTAGGCCATTCAGCCCATTGAGTCTGTTCTGCCATTTGATCATGGCTGATCCATTTCCTTCTCAACCCCATTCTCCAGCCTTCTGCCCAATAAGGACATAATACATAGGAGCAGAATTAAATCCCAACTTGTTTTTTCATAGGGAAAAGGGAGAACAAAAGATGGTAAACAAGTTCCTGAATATCATTATTAATTTAATATCAAACATAATAATTCTACAGATTTTGTTTGATATTGACTGTTGCTCGATCAGTGTGTAACCTTGTCTCTTTCTTGTTTCTAGTTGCTCACCAACTTAGAGAAGTATTTTGTGATTGAGCTTTACGATCATGATTAGTAGTGTTTTGTGAAAACTGCAGTTATGGAGCATCTCCTTTGACCTGCTCTTCTCCCCTTGTGTAGGTAGTATTGTGGTAGGGCGGCAAAAAGGGGAAAACAGTGAAGAAAGGATCATGGCTGCACGCAGGAGAAATGGAAAATTGGTGACATCATTCATTCCTCCCTCCTTGGCTTTTATCACAAACCTCATCCCTCCTCTCCCGTCCAGTATGCTCACCTTTCACCTCACATTCTCAGCTGAAGGAAAAAGCCCATACAGAGAGGCAAGACAGATGTCTTGGAGGCGATATTGAAACCATTCCTATTTGAAATATTACTTTCAAATTTTGGAGTATGATCCCATAAAGTAAGGAAAAATTGACCACTAAATTACTTTTATCTGGAAGGGAGTATTTGACTAGGAAATTGGCAGTGCTTTACCATCATTTCTAGTTTAGACAAATTGGATCCATTACCTTTTTTTGTCATTAAAGAAAATTGCAAATTAAAGGCAAGAAAATTAAAATCAGAAAGACGAGAAAATCATTTACTAAAAGCCTGTTAGGTTATATAAAGCAAAATCCAGGCATGAACACTGGAACACAAAACCTCAGTAAGTTTTAAAATAATATACAGATCTTGGCAAAAAATGGAATTCAGACTTGTTAGTAACATAGCAAGGAATACTGCGATTAGGTATGGTAAAAGGTCTTCCCAGTCTGATAACTATTACTACATTTTGCATTTCCAATACAATTACAATTGAAGTGCTGTCTGATCTTGTATATATTGCCCTTTAACAAACAGTTCCTTTTGAGGAGATTTGATTTGCTTTGATGAGGTCTTCAGTTTCAGTTTGATTGTCTTCAGTTTCAGTTTGATCAGATGTGTCAGACAACTACAAAAAGAATAATAAACCTCTCTCTGTCTTTGAAGAGCCTTCAAACATTTGAGGTGAAAGGACTAATAAAGAGAACGCAGATCTTTAAAAACTTTTTGTTCTCTTCTCGTAAACTGTCTGCTCCCTCTGCTGCACCATACTACATGATCACTGGATAATTTGTTCCACTTGAGCTAAAAATGAGCTGTTTTGTGTCAATGTGAAGGAGCTTTACAGGAACCTTAGTGTTCAAGGTGCAGTATAATTTGAGTTATGAAATTAATTAATGAATTAACTGACACAAAATGCCTGACAAAGTGGACCGTGCTCTCTGAGAGGATGACAAAAGCACATTCTACAGTTCTTTCAGAAAGGACTTGGATAGAAAGCATCCTGTCTGGATGTGTCAAAGCTTGGAATGGCAGCTGCTCTGCACAAGACCCAAAAAACCGCAGAGGGCTGTGAATTTTCAAGTCCAACATGAAAACCAGCCTCCCCTCCGTTGACATGGACTACACTTCCTGCTGCCTTGGGAAAGCGGCCAACATAATCAAGGGCCCCTCCCACCCTGGTCATTCTCTCTTCATTCCCCTCCCATCAGGCAGCTGCCACCAGTATCACGTACAGCATCTGTCCATTCTGTTACAAAACTCTCAAGCAGACCTTTTAGGCGATGAAGATGAACTCTCAATCTCCCTCGCTCTTTATTAATCTACCCGCACTGGACTTTCTCTGCAATCTAACACTATATTCTAGATTCTGATTTTGGTTTTACTTTTGCATTACTTCAATATACTTGTGTATTGAATGATCTAACAGGATTGCAAGCTTTTCACGGTATCTCGGTGGGTGTGACAATAATAAAACCAACCAGTGTTCAGATACAGCAAAAGAAGATAGGAATGGGACTAATTGGAATTCTCTCCAGATGTACTGACACAGGCGTAATGGCTGAGTAGCATTATTGCTTATCAGGTGATGCAATTTGTAAAGCTACACAGATGCTGCACCTTCTGGGAATTTTATAGATACACTTTTGAATAGTTCTGATCATAATAACTGAAAATGGCAGCTGTTGTAAAGTTACCACAGGATGAAATTTAATCCCACTTTGAAAAATTCCGAAGTATTTTCTGTCATATTCCTGTGTAGTTCAACAGCATTGCAAATTGCAAGGAGGTTTTGAAGTGCAATTTAGATCAGCCTCTAAAGCATTTCCACATGCAGACACCAGTTTATGGTCACTGACCAACAGCAAAAATTCAACCTTTCATGCCCCCATTCTTCAGTTTTCTTTTAAAAAATCAATTCTGATATTAATTATCTTTTTTAAAAAAAAAAGAGAAATACTTTAGGATGTAGCACACTCTGAAGGGAGTGTCAGAAACACAGACTGGAAGTCTTGAGCAGCACACACACAGTGCTGGAGGAGGGTGCCACAGTACCATAGAGATTAGTGCGACACTGTTACAGCTTACAGTGTTGCAGTTTGGAAATCAATTATGGCGCCATTTATATAGAGTTTGTATGTCCTCACTGTGAATGTGTGTGTTTCCTCTGGGTGCTCTGATTTCTTCCTATATTCCAAAGATGTGCAGCTTAGTAGGTTAATTGTCCTGTGATTAGACTAGGGTTAAATCGGTTGGTTGCTGGGCGGTGTGGCCTATTGGGCTGGAAGGGCCTGCTCTGCACTGCATCTCCAAATAAAAATAAGTAAAATAAAATAAATCCAGCAAGTCAGGCAGCGAGGGAGGGAAATAAACAGTTGATGTTTTGGGCTGAGACCCATCATCAGAACTGGAAAGGTAGGGAACAGAAGCCAGAGAGCCGATACTGAATTGGGGACAGCTTTGCTCTGTCCGCTGCAAAAGGCCAGGATCTCCTGGTGACCACACATTTCAATTTGATTTCACATTCGCATTCTGACCTGTCTGTCCACGGCCACCTCTACTGCACAATGAGGTTGGAGAAGCAATACCTCATACTCTGTCCATGTAGTTACCCATCAATGCACGGCATGAACTTTGATTTGCCAAACTTCGGGTAATTTCTCCCCCTTCCCTCCTTCTCTCCTTTTCCATTCCGCATTCTGGTTACTCTCGCACCTCTTCTGTCTTCCTCATCTGCCTATCAACTCTCTGCAGTACATCTCCTCCCTCCCTTTCTTCCATGGTCCACTACCCTCTCCTATTAGCTTCCTTTTTCTTCAGCCCTTTTCCTCTTCCACCTATCTCCTCCAAGCTTTTTCCTTCATCCTCCCTCCTCCATCTACCCATCTTCCACCTCACTTGGTCTCACCCATCACCTGCCAACTTGTACTCCTTCTCCATTCCCCACCCTTTTATTCTGGCTTCTGCCCTCTTCCTTTCCAGTGCCAGTGAAGGATTTCGGCTCAAAGTATCGACTGTTTATTCCCCTCCGTAGATGCTGCCTGACCTGCTGAGTTGCTCCAGCATTTTGTGTGTGCTGTTGAAGGGATGTCTTTTGCCTTCCCTGTGAGATGAATTTTTGGAACTTCTCTCTGTTTGCCCTAGTATAGGAAGGATGTGGAGAGGATGCAGAAGAGGTATCCAGGGTTCTGTATGAATTAGAGGGCATGTACTACGAAGAGAGATTGGATAAATTAGGCTTGTTCCCTGTAGAATTGTGAAGGCTAAGTTTATAAAATTATAATGTTTATAAAATAATGAAAGACATGAATAGAGTGCATCAGATTCAGAATCACATTTATCATGACTGATATATGTGATGTGAAATTTGCTGTTTTACAGCAGCAATACAGAGCAAAGACATAAAATTACTATAAATTACAAATTATAAATAACTCAAAAGCAACATACAGAGAAAGCAGGAGGGACTCAGCAGGCCAGGCAGCATTTCTGGAAAAGAATAGTCAATGTTTCAGGCCAAAACCCTTGAGCAGGTCCTGCTGAATGGTCTCAGCCTGAAACGCCAACTGTACTCTTTTCCATCGATGCTGCCTGGCCTGCTGAATTCCTCCAGCATTGTGTGTGTGTTGCTTTGAAGTCCTACATCTGCAGATTTTCTCTTGTTTGTGATTAAAGGAATAACAAGATAACGTTCATACAGAAGGAACTTTCTGAATTGTTAAGTGTGAGTACCTCTTCCCTGATGGTAGCAATTAGAAGAAATAGCTGCTATCTTTTTTTTACTAGATTTGAAAGGTCCAATGCAAGAGGGCATGCATTGAAGGTGGGAGGGGGTAGGTTCAAAGAAGATAATTTTACACAGAGAATGGTGAGTGTCTGGAACAAATGGGTTGCTAGGTGTGGTGATGGAAGAGGCATTCTAGAGGCTCTAGGATAGGCATATGGCTATGTAGAGAGTGGAGAGATATGGACCATGAGCAGACAGAAAGGATTAAGTGTCATTTTTTATTTAGTTTGGCACAACATCATGATCCAAAGGGCCTGTTCCTGTGCTGTACTGTTCTACGTATTGCCAGCAGAGGTTAAACGTAGTTCCAAAGGTCTTGGTACGTGTCGCGATGATGCACTGCAATCAATAGTACAAAAACCCTTACGGTGCATAGTCTTCCACAGCCATTAGGAAAGCTGAAAATGTCTTCATTATTGAATTGAATGAGCTGTTTCTTGTACCTAGATTTTTGTACCCAGAAATCAGAAGTTTTCAAAGAAAATGGGAGAAGTCTTTTATTTTGGTGCATCTGTGATTTTCTCCAGTACAGACAGACATACCTTACTGATCCCGAGGGAAATTGGGTTATTGATCATGCTTGCTTTCAATGATCTATGGAAACCTAAGCAAGACCATTGCTCAGTGTATGATGGTCGGCACCTCAAGCCTTCCACACAGATTCCTATTGAAGGTGCAGTTTACAGAACATTGAGCAACAGCTCAGCATAAATTCAAGCCTGAACTCCAGTCTAATCCACTTGTGTACATTATAGTAAGACAAACATGAATGTGATCTACTGTAGCGATCAGTTTCAGATACAGTGCAGAGTCATTTTCCACAGAGCAATTGAAATGCTCACTGCACTCATCAACTTGTTGATGAGTTCAAAAGGAAATAACAGAAGGAAAGGATTTGGAATTAGCTGAAATTCGACAGAATGCCATTTTCTTACCTATAAAGTATGCATAATGGCTGTTCGAGCAAAATACTTCTAGTTAAGCAATTAGGCTTCAATCACTTTTAAACTTTCCCCTTTTTAAGTTTAGTATCTTCTACTACTCAGACTAGTATTTAAGCCATTTCCTTTAATGTATTCATCTTATCCATGGCATCTTTTCCAACCTCTTTGAAACATGAGTAAACTGTGTTTACTTGCTGATATTAATGTGACCAGCTGCCTTAATAGATGAATAAATCACAGAGAGAGGTTTCTGCGGCATTCATGGAAAAAGAACTGGATTAATGCCAGCTAAGGCAATTCACTTATCAACTTTGGCCTTAATGGTCCCAAAGTCAAATCAGCCAGCCGGCGGGAGACAGAATTGCTTTCTATGTTGAGGGCTATTGCTAATCCAGTTTGGATATCAGGACATAACTGTGTATGAAACAATATATAATTCTGAAATGATTGAGACTGGGATGAAAAAGATCAAGATGGATGATTTTAGTCCTGATAGACTGAAACATGACCGTGTCAGGATCCAGACAAGTACATCGTATGATTTCCAGAAACACCAGACAAGATATCATTCTTGGAAAATTGTGCTTGAGAACTTCTCATGAGTTGATCCTGCTCATAGAGCATGTGATAGAATCTTGCTGACACCTTGCTCTGGCAGTGGTACACAGGCATCTTCAAGGGTGTGGAAGACCTTCAAAGAATATAAAAGCCCAAAGCATTCAAGACCTTTGGCCTCAACAATGGAGGGAGTAGATGCTACTGATGGGGTGCTTTGTTGGAGATGGTCTCAAGCTTGGAACTGTATTCCTGATGCGTCATATGTAGATGGTGGGAGGGCTCTCTAAGATGGGGAGTGAGACACTCGGCCCAGGAACCTGTCTCTTACCTGATGTAACTGGCCTATTTAAGCATCTAGTCGATGGTGAGCCCAAGATGGGGATGGTGAGTGATTCAGCGATGATACTATAATGAAAGTTAGATAGCAAATGCTGATACATGCCTGGTAGGAATATAATAAGCAGCTTACAAGCCCATGCCTGAATGTTACTGTATCTGGACGGGGACTGTTTCATTATCTGAGACGATGTGTTTCCCTCCATTACCACAATAATTGCCCTTCATCAGTTATTGACTACAAAGTACTTTGGAACATTCTGAGCTTGTGAAAGGAAACTTATTATAACTGCAAGGTCCTTTTTTCTATCAGCATGAACCATGCCTGAGGAAATCTGTATTAGTAAGGAATTGAAAAATTGAAAGGCTTGATGACAGAATTCATCTACATTGTACGGAATGAAGTATATGAAGCTAAGAGTCTGATGATTAAATCACTTCCTTATTTTTCACTCTCCTCCTCCACACTACATACATCATATTCTTTTTCTACTGTCAGCATTGTAAACAAATCATGCAATTGTATGAATCAGGAGCAAGTGTGGAGCCATTCAGTGCCTCAAAGCCACTTTGCTGATCTAATTTTAATCTTAACTCTGCATTCCCATCTCCTCTCTGATAACCGTACACTCACTCAGATCAGAAAGGCATTTACCTCTACCTTTAAAATATTCAAAGGTTCGGCTTCCATCTTCCTTTGTGGAGGAAAGTTCTAAAATCCACATTGTAATCTGAGAGAGGAAACTTTGCTTCATCTCTGTTGTAGTTGTAAATAGGTGACCACTTGTCTGTAAACAGTGACCCCAATTCTATATACTTTCACCAAAGAAAATATTCTATCTGCCCCACAGCCTGCCAAAATTCATCAGAATCTTACATGCTTTAATTGTCCCGTATCGCTATTCTAACTGCCATTGGATACAAGCCTAACCTGCCCAATCCACAGAGAGTTGTAAAATGAGTGAGCTCCACCGTGGGCACTGGCCTCCGTATTATCCAGGACATCTTCAAAGAGTGATGCCTCAAAAAGGTGGCATCCATCAATAAGGACCCCATCACCAGGTTCTCATTGCTACCATCAGGGAGGAGCAGCAGAAATCTAAAGGCACACACTCAACGATTCAGGAACAGCTTCTTCCCCTCTGCCATCCAATTTCCGAATGGACATTGAACCCATGAACACTAACTACCTCACTACTTTTTTATTTCTTAGTTTTTCACTACTTATTTCATTTAACTATGTAATATACTATACATATTCATACTGTAATTTGCATTTTTTCTATTATTTTGTAATGCATTGTACTGCAGCTGCAAAGACAATAAATTTCGCAACATTTGCCTATGATATTAAACCTGATTCTCATTCTAATTCTGATTCTGATTCTGATAAGACAACCTGCCCAATCTGCCTTTGTAAGACAACCTGCCTGTTCCAGCAATAGTCTAGTAAACCTTCCATGAAATATTTCCAATCCATTAATATCATTACTTAAATAAGACTACTGTACACAGTACTCCAGGTGTAGTTTCTCAGTGTCTTTCACAAATGAAAAATAACTTTTCTCCATTTATGTTCCACTCCCTTAATAATAATAATAATAATAGACAATGCCATTTTTTTGCTTTCCTAATTGTACATGGGCTTTTGTGGCCATGCATCACATAGCTCTTCAGTGTCTCACCATTTACACAATATGAATAGTTCAGTTTTTTCTCTGCCAAAATGGACAATTTTCCTCACACTACTCCCCGTTTGCCAGACCTTTGCCCACTCAGTCACCCTATATATCACTTTGCATTCATATGTCCTCTTCACAACTTACTTCCTACCTGTCATTGTGTCAACAGCAACTTTATCAACCAACCATACCTTTCATGCCTTCATCCAAGTTACTGATATTCATAAAAGATTGAGGCTTGTCACCGATCCCAGAGGCACACCACTAGTTATATCTTACAACTAGCAGAAAACTCTTGAAATGCTATCCAATAAATTGGTCAAACCTAACTAAGACCGTAAGACAAAGGAGCAGAAGTCGGCCATTCAGCCCATCGAGTCTGCTCCGCCATTTTATCATGCGCTGATCCATTCTCCCATTTAGTCCCACTCCCCCGCCTTCTCCCCATAACCTTTGATGCCCTGGCCACTCAGATACCTATCTATCTCTGCCTTAAATACACCCAATGACTTGACCTCCACTGCAGCCTGTGGCAACAAATACCACAGATTCACCACCCTCTGACTAAAAAAGTTTCTTTGCATCTCTGTTCTGAATGGGTACCCTTCAATCCTTAAGTCATGCCCTCTCTTACTAGACTCCCCCACCATGGGAAACAACTTTGCCACATCCACTCTGTCCATGCCTTTTAACATTCAAAATGTTTCTGTGAGGTCCCCCCTCATTCTTCTAAACTCCAAGGAGTACAGTCCAAGAGTGGTCAAACATTCCTCATATGTTAACCCTCTCATTCCCGGAATCATTCTAGTGAATATTCTCTGAACCCTCTCCAATGTCAGCACATCCTCTCTTAAATAAAGAGCCCAAACCTGCACACAGTACTCCAAGTGAGGTCTTACCAGTGCCTTATAGAGCCTCAACATCACATCCCTGCTCCTATACTCTATTCCTCTAGAAATGAATGCCAACATTGCCTTCTTCACCACTGACTCAACCTGGAGGTTAACCTTAAGAGTATCCTGCACGAGGACTCCCAAGTCCCATTGCATCTCAGAACTTTGAATTCTCTCCCCATTTAAATAATAGTCTGCCCATTTATTTCTTCTACCAAAGTGCATAACCATACACTTTCCAACATTGTATTTCATTTGCCACTTCTTTGCCCATTCTCCTAATCGATCCAAGTCTCTCTGCAGACTCTCTTGTTTCCTCAGCACTACCGGCCCTTCCACCTATCTTTGTATCATCAGCAAACTTAGCCACAAAGCCATCTATTCAATAATCCAAATCGTTGATATACAACGTAAAAAGCAGCGGCCCCAACACGGACCCCTGTGGAACACCATTGGTAACCGGCAGCCAACCAGAATGGGAACGCTTTATTCCCACTCTCTGTTTCCTGCCAATCAGCCAACGCTCTATCCACGTATGTAGCTTTCCCGTAATTCCATGGGCTCTTATCTTGTTTAGCAGCCTCATGTGCGGCATCTTGTCAAAGGCCTTCTGAAAATCCAAATACACAACATCCACTGCATCTCCCTTGTCTAGCCTACTTGTAATTTCCTCAAAAAATTGCACTAGGTTTGTCAGGCAGGATTTTCCTTTAAGGAAACCATGCTGAGTTCTGCCTATCTTGTATAATGCCTCCAGGTACTCCGTAACCTCATCCTTGACAATCGACTCCAACAACTTCCCAACCACCGATGTCAAGCTAACAGGTCTATAATTTCCTTTATGCTTTCTTGCCCCCTTCTTAAATAGCGGAGTGACATTTGCAATCTTCCAGTCCTCCAGAACCATGCCAGAATCTATTGACTTTTGAAAGATCATTGCTAATGCCTCTGCAATCTCCACAGCTACTTCCTTCAGAACACGAGGGTGCATTCCATCTGGTCCGGGAGATTTATCTACCCTTAGACTATTCAGCTTCCTGAATACTTTCTCTGTCATAATTGTGACTGCGCACATTTCTCTTCCCTGACACACTTGAGTGTCCGGTATACTGCTGATGTCTTCCTCAGTGAAGGCTGATGCAAAATACTCCTTCAGTTCCTCTGCCATCTCCTTATCTCCCATTACAATTTCTCCAGCATCATTTTCTATCGGTCCTATATCTACTCTCACCTGTCTTTCCTCTTTATATACTTGAAAAAGCTTTTAGTATCCTTTTTGATATTATTTACTAGCTTCCTTTCATAGTTCATCTTTTCCCTCTTAATGACCTTCTTAGTTTCCTTTTGTAAGCTTTGAAAAACTTTCCAATCCTCTGTCTTCTCACTAATTTTTGCTTCCTTGTATGCCCTCTGCTTTGCTTTTACTTTGGCTTTGACTTCTCTTGTCAGTCATGGTTTCATCCTTTTTCCATTCGAAAATTTCTTCTTCTTTGAAATATATCTGTCTTGGACCTTCCTCACTTCTCGCATAAACTCCAGCCACTGCTGCTCTGCCGTTCTTCCCGCTAGTGTCCCTTTCCAGTCAACTTTGGCCAGTTCCTCTCTCATGCCACTGTAATTTCCTTTACTCCACTGAAATACCGACACATCGGATTTCAGCTTCTCTTTCTCAAATTTCGCAGTGAACTCAATCATGTTACAATCACTGCCTCCTAAGGGTTCCTTCACCTCAATCTCTCTAATCACCTCTGGTTCATTACACAATACCCAATCCAGTACAGCCGATCCCCTTGTGGGCTCAACAACAAGCTGTTCTAAAAAGCCATCTTGTAGACATTCTACAAATTCTCTCTCTTGAGATTCAGTGCCGACCTGATTTTCCCAATCCACTCGCATGTTAAAATCCCCCACAATGATCATAACAGTGCCCTTCTGGCAAATCTTTTCTATTTCCTGTTGTAATTTGTAGTCCACATCACTGCAGTTGTTAGGAGGCCTGTATATAACTGCCATCAGGGTCCTTTTAACCCTGCGATTTCTTAGCTCAACCCATAAAGATTCTGCACCTTCCGATCCTATGTCACCTCTTTCTAATGATTTAATATTATTTCTTACCAATAAAGCTATGCCACCCCCTCTGCCTACCTGCCCATCCTTCCGATACACCGTGTATTCTTGGACGTACAGCTCCCAGAGACATGCATCCTTTAGCCACGTCTCAGTGATGGCCACAATATCATACTGCCAATCTGTAGCTGTACGACAAGATCATCCACCTTATTCCTTAAGCTGCGTGCATTTAAGTATAACACCTTAAGTCCAGTATTTAGTACTTTTTGCTTTGATTGCACTGTAACTTAATTGCACTGCAACTCATCCCAATGGCTGCAAATTTGCCCCATCACCTGCCTGTCCTTCCTGACATCTTTACTGCTCATATCTTAGATTTATTTTTGTTTTCCCCCTCCTCCGCTCCATCATTCCGGTTCCCATCCCCCTGCCAAATCAGTTCCCTTTTCACAAGACTTCCCTTTCACAAAGCTATTTGACTTTTGCTAAATACCTCTATGTGTCCTACTATAACATAATTAATAATGGGTTCTAAGATGAAGGGTCTCAGCCCAAGACATAGACTGTTTTTTTCCATCCATAGATACTACCTGACCAGCTGAGCTCCTCCAACATTTTGTGTATGTTGCTCTGGAATGCCAGCATCTGCAGAATCTCTTGTGTTTAAGGTTGTAAGATTTTCAATGGTTCAATTTAATTTCAAAGAATGTATACAGTATACAACCTGAAATCCTTACTCTTTGCAGACATCCACAAAACAGAGAAAAAACCCAAAGAATAAACGACTGAAACGTCAGAGCCCCAAAGTTCCCCTCCTCCCTCCACACACATAGATATAAAAAAAACAAATCAACTACACTACATTTTTCTGTTTCCATATCTATTTGGAAAATAGAAAATGTAATTCCTTAATTCAGTTGTATGCGGTGTTCCCCAAATCCAGGGAATTTTAGAATCTGATTTACAGACTGCTCAGTGATAGTTTAAATTTGCCAGAAAGGTGTTTTAACTATACCCTTCCGAAAGGAAGAAATGGCCATATGCATTCAGAATACCCTTTTATCTAAATTCCAGCTGAAGCCTGCAATCTATTGAAGTTGGAGCAGAACTTTATATATTTATCCAATTGTTTATTTCCTCCACCTCTTTCACACTCAAATTTCAGTTTATTGTTAGTCTTGTCATAGTGTGCTCACAAACACTGACCTTCGACACACAGCCCCTGTTATGACTAGCTGCACTGCAGTTCCATTGTTCTGAAATGGACACAGATTTGACATTATTTGTTAGAGCTTTGGCTCCTCCAGATCAGTGTACAAATGACTGTAGATTTGCCAGATTGTATGCAGCAAAACCAGACAGTAATAAAAGCTAAAATGCTGTTTGCTGCCTTATCTACTTGTTTGACCTCCCTACTAACTTTTTGTGATTTAAACACTTGACTACCTCAGTTCCTCTGAACTTCATTCATTTTCTGTCTCTCTCCATTTTGATGAGAATCTGTTTTGATTCCTCTTACTGAAGTGCATGACTTCACTTCCCAATGCAAAACTGTGTTTGCCCAGACCCTCAATCAATCTATTTCCCATTGCAGAATCACAAAGTCCTCCTCACAACTTGTACCATCAGTGTAGAGTAACTCCCAGGCCAGAACCTCGAATAACTAAGGAAAATACGAAAACACAGATGCAAGAAATCTTGAAAAAAAAAGAAAAATGCCACAAAGTAAAAAAATCATGCAGCATCTGTGGTTAAAAAAGTAAATGTTTCCATTTTGAGCCCCTTCATCAGATGATCAGTACTATTAAAGGTAGAAGCATTGGCCATTAAATCAGTCTATCTTCAGTTGGCTGGGGTTGGAACTGGCTTGGTAACTCCTGGGCCAAGGAAGGCAAAAGATCAGTTGTGGTAGGGGTTAATTGTGTGCCTTGTCAGCAACCAGTGACCTCTGTTGGAAAGTGCTAAGTGGACCGAGCATGATCGGGTTTGGTTGTCGCATCTCTCAGAAACCGATTGGTGTCTACACTCAGATAATAGGAATTTGTATGTGGAGAGCTCTCAGCAAACCAACATCCATAGGGTGCACGAAAACAAGTCAGAACCTTCAGAGGGGACGAAGAAAAATAATATTGTTACCTGTTGAGGAGCTCAGCTATGAATTAAATGGCACAAATGCAGAATTCCCTGCCTAAACCAGTAGTCTACTGAAATGTTTTAAAAAGCCTTTCATCCAGGCTTTTACCCAATGCCTCTTAATGTATTTCTTTTTGTGTCAGCACCCATTCTTGATCTGATTACCTGTCTGTAAAAATATTTCGGGAATGTTTTTGAAGCTTAGTGCATGATTTACATGAAAATTCCCTTCATTGTTGCATAACAGTGCAGAGCTAGATAATGATAAGCTTAATAGCAGCTTATTTCATAATCATTGTTGTTCAAGTGTTTAAGGTAATTGATAGTTCAAAAATTTGTGAATTTCTTAATATTTTGCAGCTTTGTTTTATTAAAGAAGACTTCTCATTGTCCTTATAACGTATAAAAGTAAATTATTTGGATAGGTTACATTTCTCTGCAACCACTGTGTAAAGAGAATAAATTAATTGGCCTCTACAGTATAATAGAGCAATAATTTGCTGGTCATATCAGTGTATGAAGATCGATATTTATTTCATATCTCTGTACCAGCTTCAAGTATTTTCATAGCAGATTAAAGGCAATTGGAACCACAATGTGGTGTTTTTATGCAGAAGAAATTTTTGTATTTGTATAATTAGAATTAAGTAATTTGTATATATAGATATATTAAATACACCTGCAACAGATATGATGTCATCTGGTCACTTAAAGGGTATCAAGTTCCATTTCATCAGTGCAGTTTGAAAAACATATTATTCTCCATTTCCTGGGTAAGAAGTTCCTAAAATTAAAGAGAGATCATTAATAATAAAAAATATGTGTTGCCATTCAGTGCCTTATCACGCCTGTCCAAAGTAAATTACTTCTGATCCAAACTAGGAAACTGTCAGTAATACATTACCGAGTACTGATTTATCAACCTACAGCCATCAAGTCCCAGTTTACTGTTTAGTTTCCATGGTATATAAAATTAGTTTTCATTTTCTGAGCAGCTGGAAGAGCTGGCAAACTCTTGGCCCACTATTTTCAAAGCCTGAAGAATGAGTTTTGAATGCATTTGATTATATTAAGTATGTGTTGGTACAGCATTATATGGATCTCAGCTTGAATTAAATTACTAACATAGAAACTACCTTTTCTGAAGCTTTGAGGTAAATAACCTTGGATAGTTAACTATTCGCTCAGTTTTGTGGTATGTGACTGCAATTATAAATAAGGAAGAAAAGTAGGGAGAAAGATAAACCAGCTGAAAATAATAGATTCATTCAGATCATAAGACATGGGATCAGAATAAAGCCATTTGTTTCATTAATCCTTTTAACCACATTCTCCTGCCTCTTGCCAAAAGTCTTTGATGCCCTTCCTAGTCAAGAACCTATCAACCTCAGCCTCCAGAGCCATCTCTGACAATGACTTCCAGATTCATCACTCTCTGGCTAAAGAAAATGTTCCTCATTGCTGTTTAAAAGGGATATCCTCATATTCTGAGGCTTTGCCCTCTAGTCCTAGGTTTTACTACTATAAGAAACAACATCGCCACATCCATTGTATCTAGGGCTTTCAATATTCAATAGATTTCAATAAGGTCCCCCCCCCCATACTTCTAAACTCTAGTAGCGAATACAGGAATACAGGCCCAGAGCTATCAAACGCCTCTCATATGTTAACACTTTCATTCCCGGAATCATTTCATGAACCTCCTCTGGACCCTCTCCAATGCCAGTACATCCTTTCTTATGTAAGGGGCCCAAACTGCTTACAGTATTCCAAGTGTGGTCTGACCGGTCCTTTATTATTAAAGCTTAGCATTCCATCCTTGCATTTATTTTCTAGTCCATTTGACATGATTGCTAAAATTTCATTGGTTTTCCTTACTACTGACATAAGAGACTGCAGCTGTTGGAACTGGGAGCAACCAACAATCTGCTGGAAGAATTCAGCAGCCGTTTTTTTTGGCCAGGATGTCTATAAAATGGATCCAGCGGTATAAAGAAATATGTTCCCACACCTCATTAGTACATTAGTATCAGGCATGTTTGGGTTCACATGCATGTATAAGTTTAGTGTCCCCCTTTTCAGTTTGAAATTTGTAATTTCATCCTCGAGTACTCTTGCCTTTTATTGTTGGCAACTGAATTGCAAGTCTTTCTGTAGAAATCGACAGTTGTAACATTAATAAAAAAAAACTTCATTTTCCTTGAGGCATTGATACCTGTTAGAATATATCATTGTCCAACCAAGGTAGCACAAGGACACGTGCCCATATCAACCAGGCTGTGACTGGTTCCAATGTCACTGTTATTCCTCATTGTGCCTTGTAGAACATCGGGCGGCAACCTTGACATTTCTTTAGCATTTGTCTGCTTTCTTTTACAAGGCCGACTTGCTAGCTTGACACTCAACCTAGCACAGATGGAAGGCATGCAAGAAGCCAGCTAGATTTGAACCCTGGACCACCCGCCTCCAGGTCCGGTGCGGATGCCACTACACCACCGGCCAGCTAGGGTTCCAATGACCATTGCACTATCACTGTAAAGCCTACCAGCTTAGTTACTTCCAGATTAACCGTGATAACAGAAACACTGCCTCAAGAAAATCAATACTGAAGATCTTAAGCACCCTACAGTGAAACCCCATCTCAGACAGTGCCTTAGAAACAAATAGGTCCATTGGAGTGTATGCCATTGTTAAGCAACAAGGATTCATTTCCCCATTGCTTTCCCCAAACTTTCTTGCCAGTGCACTTCACCTCTACAAAGTTTCTCGCTGGAATTAAGCTATCACCTCTAGAACCAACAACACACACAAACTGCTGGTGGAACACAGCAGGCCAGGCAGTATCTATAGGGAGACGTGCTATCGACGTTTCGGGCCAGGACCCTTCGTCAGGAGTCCTGACGAATAAGCAGAAAAATAAGCAGAATAAGCAGAAAAATATTAATGTCCTCTCCCAGACTAATGTGCCCAGTATTGGGGCCTTAATTATATTCTGTTGGTTCTGTTGTGTGGACTATATCATACATACAGCATTAAGAATGTGTCAAAATAGGCTTCCATTTCTGAGCTCCATCATGTAAATGACCAAGTGGACTGAAAGACCAATTCAAGGACATGTTCAAAGCCTCCTTGAAAATGTATAACTATCCCCACTGTTCCTTGGGTATCTCTGGTCCATGACCATTCGAATGGGGAAAGGTCATTTAGGATGATATTGGGAATTAAAGCCCAGAGTTATTGGGAAGACAAACCACCCACTATACTTCCTTGTCCTACCTGTGGCAGAGTCTGCTGATTTCCCATTGGCCTCAGGATCTGAGGGCACAACCTCAGAATAAAGTGGACATCTCTTTAAAACTGAGATGAGGGAAGATTTCTCCAGCCAGAGGGGGATAAACTCGTAGAATTCATTTCCAGAGGGCTTTGTAAGTCATGAATTTGGGTGCATTTAAGACAGAGATTGATAGATTCTTTATTAGTAAAGTGTTTAAGAGTTACAGGGAGAAGAGAGAAGAATTTATTTTTTAAGCTCAGCCATAATTGAATGATGGTGCCAATTCAATGGGTCAAATGGCTTAATTTGTGCTTCTACATCTAATGGTCTTATCAGCTACTTCAGAACCCAGAGAAAAGGAGTGGAAGCAAGTCATCGCAATGCAGGAACATCTAAAAAGTAGTGTATTTGCTTAATGACACGATGTTTTAGAAATGCCACTGATGTTGATGCCGTGTAGGCCCCATTGCAGCAAGTGCAAACGAGATGCTCAGGAGAGTTTTATAGAGAGCAGCACTAGTTTGAGTAGCATTGGGCTTGCTCTAATGGAGAAAAAGATTCTCCATTCAGAGGGCAGTGACACTTTGAAGTTCTGCTCAGACAGACAGCAGTAGATTTTCAGGGAAACATTGAACATTGATTTAGTGTGGGAAAGCTCAGCTGCATTGTAGAGCAGGGACACGGGGCCTATTTCTGTTCATGTGCCTCATGGGTAGAACCCGGAACTGTACAGAAACTGAAGTAAAGACGATTGGTCATTTAAAGGTAAAGAAATGGGAGACAAACTAAGATTGCTTATTATGACTGGGTTGGATGAAGAGTGCTGTGGAAGGCTCCAGATGTTGATTTCTTGGGCTGAATAGCCTGTTTCAGTACTGCACACTCCTTGCTCGTGTAGCTGTGTAAAGTGGTGCAACCTTGTTAAGGACAGGGAGGGGATGAGCTGTCATTGGGGTCGGTTACAGTGCGCTATTGAAATTCATCTATTCACAGTCTTTCTTTTCCCCACTCCCTGCGCCAGAGTCAAGCAATGAGGATTGTGCGGACTATAGGACAGGCTTTTGAAGTGTGCCACAAGCTGAGTCTCCTGCACACCGAGCAGAATGTACGCCGCGAGGAAGACCAAGAAAGTGAAGAGAGTGCTGAATCCACCAGTGTTTCAGGTATGCCTTATTTACTGTATGCTCCATCCACGGGGTAACGTTCTGTGGTATCTGTCCAGTGTGGGCAAGGTTAGCAGTCTGTCTCCCTACACAGCAAGGAAAGATTTAGCAAGTGTGATATATTATAAACACATAAAACCCAGTGGTTTTTAAAATGTACCTAAGGTCTGAAACTTACTGAGCTGATCGTGATTCTTTTTAAATTTTAATCCCTAAACTGTTTTGAACTTCCCTGAATTTATAAATGCCACGGAGAGGAGGAGAGCTGAAATCTTCTGCCTGAGTCACCAGTGAATCTGTGCTCCCCTTGACCATTGTTTTAGGCTGTCTGCAACCATTATAACCTTGAACAGCTTCCATCCTCACCCGAGGTCCTTGCAAAATGCTGCCTGTGATTGACCTGATGACACCAGACTGCAACTTCACACCCACATTGCTGAAACTCTTGATCTTGCCTTTGTGTTTCACAGACTCTGAGTTGAATCTTATCTCCGCAAAAGCAGAGTCTTACGGTCATACAGCACGAAAAGAAGCTCTTTCAGCCCACTCGTCCATGCTGAATGTGCTGCCTATACACACTAATACCATACACCTGCAGTGGGTTCATTTGAAATGTAGATCAATTGCAGATATGGGCAGAGAAATGGCAGATGGAGTTTCACCTGGCTAAATGTGAAGTGTTGCACCATGGGAGATCAAAAATACAGAGAAGTAAAGAGACAGTAAACTGTTAATGGTAAGACCCTTAACTGTGTTGATAAACAGGGAGATCTTAAGGTCCAGGTTCATAATTCACTGAAAAACGCTACACAGGTTGTTAGGAAAGTAAAAAAGGCATTCAACAAATCTGTATTATTAGTCAACCAATTGAGTTCAGAGTCAGGAAGTTATGTCGCAGCATTAAAAAACTCTGGTTTGGCCACATCTGGAAGACTGCATTCAGTGCTAGTTGCCCAATATCAGAAGGATGCTGATGTTTTGGAGAGGGTGCAGGAGAGGCTTAACAGGATGCTGCCTGCATTAGAGGGCATGAACAGGAAGAATTTGGGAAAAAACGGGTCATTTTCCTTGGACCAGCAGTGGCTGAGGAGAGATTTGACAGAGATTTATAAGATTATGAGAAGCATAGATACCTTCAACTGGCAGTGTATTTTTCCCTGGGTTGTAATGTCTGATACCAGAGGGCGTGCATTTAAAGTGAGCGGGGTAGATTAAAGGAGATGTGTGGAGCAAGTACTTTACACGGAGGGTGGCAGTGCTTGGGGTGGTGGTGAAGGCAAATACAAAGGAGGTGTTCAAGAGACTTTTAGAGAGACATGTGAATGCATAGGAAATGGAGGCATCTAGGTAAAAGAGATTAGTTTATTTGGGCTTTTGATTACTGATTTAGTTAGTTCAGCACAACATTGTGGACTGAAGAGCTTGTTCCTGTGCTATACCACTCTGTGTTCTAACCGTCTACATCTTTATTAACTGAGTACCTGTTTAAATATGTTTTAAAACATTGAAATTGTATCTGCTCCAATCACCTCCCTGCAGCTTGTTCCATATAGCAATCACCCTTTGTATGAAAATCTTGCCCCCGTTCTTGTTTAAATTTCTCCCTCTCACCTTGAGTCTATGACCTTCAGTTCCCCTACCCTGAGAAAAAGACTCACTATTCTGTCTGTACGCTTCATAGTCATCAGCACCTCTGTAAGTCACCCTACAGCCTCCTAGACTCCATAAGCCTTTCCTTGTTACTACAACCCCCTATGCCAGGGAACATCCTAGTGATAGACTCCCCTTTCTGTCCCTACCATCAGCAGTCAAGTCCGTTGCTGCTTACCCCTCCAGGAGTTTCCATTAAGTATTGTTTCTTCTGACAAAATTAGTGGCTACATCCTAACCATTTTGTGGAATTTTCTGTGTTAAAAGTGCTGTGTAAATGCACGGGTTCTAGTTTTGTAATTAAGTCACTGAGTTATTGAAAAGTACAGCACAGACACAGGCCCTTCGGTCCTTCTACTCCATGCCAAACCATTTAAACTATCTACTTCCATCGACCCGCACTGGGACTATAGCCCTCCATACCCCTACCATCCATGTACCTGACCAGACTTCTCTTAAACATTGAAATCGAGCTTGCAATACACCATTTGTGCTGGCAGCTCATTCCACTTTCTCGAGACCCTATAAGTGAAGAAGTTTCTCCTCATGTTCCCCTTAAACTTTTCACCTTTCATCCTTAACCCATGACCTCTAGTTGTAATCCCACCCAACCTCAATGGAAAAAGCTTGCATTTACCCTATCTATACCTCTCATAATTTTGTTTACTTCTATCAAATCTCCCCTCAATCTTCTATGTTTCAAGGAATAAAGTCCTAACCTAATAAATCTTTCCTTATTGCCCATGTCCTCCAGTCCCAGCAACATCACTGTAAATTTTTGCTGTACTCTTTCAACCTTATTTACATCTTTCCTGTAGATAGGTGATCAAAACTGCACTCAATACTCCAAATCAGGCCTCACCATTGTCATATAAGCTTTAACGTACATCCCATCTTTTATATTCAGTACTTTGATTTATGAAGGCCAATGTGCCAAAAGCTTACTTTACAACCCTATCTATATGTGGCGCTACTTTCAATGAATGAAGTGTCTCAGTTTGATGTAATAATTAAGCTTAAGAACTACACAAACATTTCAATTTAATTGAGCTCATGTTTAATGACAAGATTCTCAGCCATATTATTTCCCTTCTGCCTTCTCATTTGGCTATGCTCATAAACCATCTTACAGTCAGTGGTCGTTCAATCATACCTGGAAGTACAGTTGACCATAAAGATGCCAGATGAAGCAGACTAAAAAAAGGTTAGGAGAGAATAGACAAATGTCTAAACCAATGTTTACTGAGCGGTTTTAACTAATACTGCTGCTTTGATTGATGGACAAAACCTCAGTAGCACAACTTACTGATTCACCAATTGCACCCGTAAGAAATTAGCTTCCTATATCATTGGTTATGCTGCCAAGTTTCAGAATTCCAGTCATACCCAGCTTGGCATTGCTGAATGCATATTGGCAGCAGTCAGTGCCAAGGGAAAGCTGTCACTCCATATTGTGGCTGTCCATTTACCTCATTAGTTCTTGCAGAGATCCACTGGAGCAAAATATTATTGTTTATTGGTGCTCTTTGAAGTTTGCTAATTATATCACTAATGCATACATCTGGCATTTGCTGAATCTTTGGTGCAAAGTTTTGCTCACTTTGGGTGAATGCTTAATTTCTAACTGAGATTGGATTATTATTGGGTCATATAATTTGTTAAAATTTGTGGCATTCAGTTTCATATAGATCCCATCTAGGACTTTTAATTATTCTTTACTAAATTACGCGCTTTCAGACTTTTATATCTTTGACCTGACTGGAGAGGAGAGAAGAGAGAATCGCCAAGTTGGGTGAGGTCTTTGTTGATGCTGGCTGCTTTAGTGAAGCAGTGAGAAGTGTAGACTGAGTTCATGGATTGGAGGCCGGTTTCCGTGATGTAATTTTATCACAAATGCAGATTCAAATAGGTCTGTGGAACAGGAGCCACTTCATTGCCACCTTACAGGGACAAGTGTCAGGAGCAGACTATGGGAGCTGCTCGTTTCTGGTTATTTTACTGCGATTTCCCCACTTTCTGTAGATGTGATTAAGCAGGGCTGCCACACTTGAAAGACTTCATACAAAACAACCTCAATCCAAGGGAAGTCTAAAATTAGAGGTTTAAGGTGAGAAGGGAAATTATTAAAAGGGAACAGTTGCTTCTTCACATAGAGATTGGTGTGTATATGGAATGAACTGGCAGAGGAAGTGGTAGGGCAGGTACATGGATAGGAAAGGTTTAGAGCAATATGGGTTTTATAGAAATGAGACTAGCTCAAGCGGACAATTTGGTTGGCATGGACAAGGTGGGTCAAAGGGCCTGTTTCAGGGCTATTTTACTCTGGTAACTCTGAAGACACAACAAAGGTCCTGAACATTTTTGAGCACGACTGTACACCAGTGGCTTCTTGCCATGGCCTGGCACTGCTTCACGTGGAGCAGGGTTCGAGGAAAGCCATCCAGCTATGCTCTTGGAAGTTAGTCATGTGACATACCGTTGGACTCACCCACAAGTAGAAAAACATGTTTGTGAAGGGTATTAAGCTTTATATCTTACAAGATTCTATTTAATGCAACAGTTCACCCAGCTGGAATCAAAAGAGATTGTGAGCACAGAAGTTATTTCTGCAGCAAGGGCAGAATGTTAAATGGCTGTGTACAGACTGCACACCTGAGCAGGCAATTAATGCTCCATTTCTTACCTTTTCAGATGCTTATCTGTCTCTTCATTTGAACAAATACCTGTCCTCTACTGAGTGTTGGGTGCCAGCCAGTGTAAATATCCTATTTGATTTGCTATGCTGAACACTGAACCATTACTATTAATACCAAACATCTGAATAGTATTATAGTGATGCAGTTCCTCTGTTCACACAGACCATTGTCATACTACATGGAAAGAAGGAGGCACCATTGATTTGTAGGGTTGGCTGCTATTAATGTAGAGGAGGGCCATTCATTCTATTGGTTGGGGTAGGAGATCTGATAGGGTTGCTCTGCTCATTAGAAGAACAGAGTGGTGGAGTAGCAGAGATCAAGTTGCTTCATCAATTGGGAAGTTTGAAAAACAGACCCACAGGCGAGTAGCTGTAGTTAATGGCCCTCAAAACCCTTTAGCAAATCAGCGGGATAGAGCCAGGCGTGATTCTAGCTTCAATTTCCCAAAGTACTGATGCTTTTAAATTGCTTGGAAATGGAGGCCATGGGTTCTACAATGTCCAGAGTAATGGACAACATTAAAAAGCATAGGCTTCCTACAGGTGTTCTGGTTTTCTCCCATATCCCTACAATGAGCTGGTCAGTAAATTAATTCTCTTCTGTAACTTGCCACAACTATATGTCGGCAGTAGAATCTGGGGGGGGGGGGAGGAATTGGTTACAAGGACAAGAGGGAGATAAAGTTAATTGGCTTGTTTTGAGAGCTGACATTGATTCAGTGAGCCAAATGGCTTCCTTCTGTGTTGCAAGAAAATATACTGTAGGTAGCAAAAAGTATCAGGGATTGATGCAAGGTCTGTGCATGTGCTTCAAAAGTAAGGCATGGTATTTTTAACTTCTTGTATTTGACAGCATGCTTGGGGGCTTCAGCTAGCTCCAAAGGGCATTATGGGCAGCTTGTTTGTTCACAGAAGTCCCCATCAAAAGCATTGCTGCAAGGAAGGTTTAGGATTCTTGTAAAAGTATGTAGAAAGCTCTTGATGCCTTCTGTTGATCTGAGCTCTGGAGAATATTGGGAAAATCTGGGACAGACATCACCAGAGAGCCATTCAGCTCAGGACTCCCCCAGGAGTTCATAGGTCGAGAGTTCTCCATGCTATTATCAAGCAAGGCAGCCAATTTCCCCTTTAGATGTGGTTGTCTTGTTCACTATAGGAAATCAAAGCAATCCAGAGATTTGCCTTTGATTTTTGTTCCAGGTTGAGAAAGAACATCAAGTCCATTTGGAATTCACAGTAGCAAAATTTTAATTTCCTACATTCCATAGCCATATCAAAGATTGGTGATAATCCTTCAACCGGATACACGTCCTTCATTTGCAAATACCAGGGTCCTTTCTAGCTGTCCAATAGTGACACCTGAAATAATTACCAAGTCTGCCAAGTGAGACATTTTCTAGGTTGGGAAAGGTAGATCTCCTTAATTTCTACATGTTGGATAGTCATCTGCCACCAAACATAATTCTACCGTTGTTCTGAATGCCACTATATCTAACAGTGATGAATCCTTTACATTGTCCTTCTGTCTGCACCAGCTCTGCATCAGACTGGCATAGAGAAGGAGGATTCAGAAGAGACTGATATAGACGCTGTCGATCACCCTCTACATGATGGTACAGAGGCTCACTTCAGCCGAGGCGTGACTGACTTGGATGCAGTACGAAATGAACCAGATCTTCATAAGCTCAAAAAGGTAACCTTAAAAACACTTTCTCAGACACTCAGCACTTCCCATGCAGGAACTGGCTGTGTTGATGCCCGGATCCATAGAAACCGCATTACCCTTGGGAGAGCAGTCCTGGTGATAATCCCTTTTTAAATGCTTTTGCTGCCGTTTCCTAGGGGTCTGTTTTCTTCTTCTCATAGACAAGATGACAAGCGTATCTAATGAAGTTAATTTGCAATATCTTGAGAGCTGCTGATGCTTAGTTATAATGTAGATCTCTTGACAGCTACTCTTGTATTTATCGAAGGAGCCTGAGCTCACCTTCCACATGGTCAATATTTGTTTGCTAGATTGCAAAACAACTTAAAACTCCTAAGAGTCAGGGCAAAGGAGTTGCTTACCACAACTTCAGAGGCAAATGAGTTTCCCTGTACCTTTGCAAAGGCTGCATGGGAGGTGCTGTCATCTGCCACAACTGTCTGATTAGGACAAAGGTCATCACCAAGGATCCAATCTTGTGTGTGTGTGTGTGTGTGTGTGTGTGTGTGTGTGTGTGTGTGTGTGTGTGTGTGTGTGTGTGTGTGTGTGTGTGTGTGTGTGTGTGTGTGTGTGTGTGTGTGTGTGTGTGTGTGTGTACACATATGTACGATAGTGGATCAAGACTTTGCTGTACTGATGAGGTCAAACTGTACTTAACCTTGAATTTCTAATTAGCTATACATTAACGCTAATTGGAAAATCTGGACTCCCATGGCTAATACTGGAGAATCAATGACTCTGGTGGGGCAGAGAAGGCTGCCAGCTTCAACAAATCCAGCACGTAGGTATCTATCACCACACCACGGCAGAGAGAGAATGTTAGGGGAAAAGTGCTGTCCATGTTCCGTATCCCAGACAGTGCAGCTCTCAATTTTGAGGGCACATTTTAATTGTATTTAACTAACTGTCCTGGGGGAAGAAAAGAGTAATTGATATTGATGTAAATGGCAGTGCACAGCTGAATCTCCATATCAGAAGAACAATGTTATTGAGTGGTCCTGTGCTAGAGTTGCAATTCACTTTATGGCTGAAGGAGATTCAAATGCATCATCAGAATTCTGACTGAGGTTAACTCTCACTTCCTGAAGAGTTTGAAATTATTTTCCCATTTTCAGTTCTACTTTGTCTGATTTTCATTTATTATGGAAGATGCCATTCAGTCCTCATGCCCATTAGAAGTTGACCCCGTTTCCCTGCTCTTTGGCTTCATGGAATCACTGAGATCTACAGTGCAGGGAGAAGGTTGTTGGCCTTGAGTGTCTATGGCATCGAAAAGGTTGGGGGGACGGTGAAGTTTGATCCAATGTCACCAGCCTTCTGTCTCTAGCCTTATGGTTTACAGCAAATCCAAGTACATTTTAAATGTTCTGATGGTAGGTACCTACCGCCACTCAGGCAAGAAGCTTCAGAAACTTCATATGCATTGAAGAACGTTTCTCCTTCAAGGCCCCTTGAACCATGCTGCCATTTTCTTCAAATTATGCTGTCAGATAATTGTTCAAATTTCAAAGTTAATTTATTATCGCTGTACATATATGTCACCATATACCACACTGAGACTCGTTTTCTTGCAGGCATACTCAATAAATCCTGAATAGAATAATAACAAATAAATAAGCAATAAATATCAAGAACATGAGATGAAGAGTCCTTGAAAGTGAGTCCATAGGTTGAGGGAGCATTTCAATGATGGGGCAAGTGAAGTTAGGTGGAGTGCAGTTATCACCTTTGTTTCAAGAGCCTGATGACTGAGGGGTAATAACTGTCCCTGAGCATGGTGGTGTAAGTCCCAAGGCTCCTGTCCTCTTAGCGATGGGCAATGTTTCCTTCCTACATCTATTTTATCTTGGTTTCTAATCTTAAACACCACAATTAAATCTTCTGTCAGTATTATCAGTCCAAAAGGAAACAACTCCATTTCAGCTGGTCTCTTTTCATAATTAAAGCACCTCAGCTTTGTCAGATGCCATGTACCCCTCTCCAGAGATATCAAACATTTCTAATCATAATACCATTTTTTTAAATGATACTCCCAAGTCATTGACCCCCTTTGGGGAAACTTGGGATGAATCCTCGACAAGGATGACATAGACCCAAATGCTGGAGTATTCAAGGCTGGGATCATGACACGCTCTCAAACAGGATCGAGAAACTGAGCACAAAACCAATGTTGGACGAAATCCCTGGTGGGCTTACAATTGAGCACTGAACCTATGTCCATGTGTTCTTTAAGTACTCAATCCTTGGCACCCAAAACATGATTATCAATTAGCAGGAATGTCCTAAACCCTTAACGAGGCCGTGTCAGGTATCCGTACCTCAGGCAGTTAGAGCGTTTAAGTCTCGGAAGTTGAGAGTGTCTCATAACAGGACCCCCTCCCTACATCTGACTCCTGATGCCCCTGATTACTCAAAGAGGTGGTGATGGTAATCGTGGATGTGAGTCAGGTCCAGAATATCTTTTTCTGGCACCCAGCACTTTTCCTCCAGTTCAAATCCTTCCCGGTCCACGAGGAATTGCCGAAAATCTCGAACAGTGCTTGAGCCCAAAAGACTTTTCATCATGAAGACCTGTTTTTATTGATAAACCTAGGTGGCAACTGGGCCATTTGTGGTGAGGCATTGGGGCTGGTGCAAACAAGTTTTAATTTAGAGATGTGGAAGATGTTGTTGGTCTTTAGGGTCTTGGGGAGCTGCAAGTTGTAAGCCATCAGGCTTACCTTCTTCAGGATCTTAAAGGAACCAATGAACTTGGGCGCCAACCTTCAAGATTCCACTCAGAGAGGCAAATCGTGAGTGGCCAGCCAGACGTGATGCCCAGGCTGTAACACAGGTCCCAGACTTCTTCAGTTTGCCCTGGTCTCCGCTCTCTGGGTAGAAGCCAGCAAAATCTCTCTTGCCCTCATCTATTTCTCCTTGCAGCGTTGGATGAGCTCTTCGGCCACAGGGACCTCAACATTGGCTTCCTGTTCCGGAAAGAGAGGTGGAGGGTAACCAAACTGGCACTC
Source organism: Hemitrygon akajei (assembly GCF_048418815.1). NCBI lineage: Eukaryota > Metazoa > Chordata > Chondrichthyes > Myliobatiformes > Dasyatidae > Hemitrygon > Hemitrygon akajei. Next base: position 76,329,967 of record NC_133135.1, on the reverse strand, counting down.
GAATGGTTACGTCCCATGTGCTGACTGCTGTAAGGTGTTGTGAGCGAACCCTGCCCACATCAAATGGTCGCACCACTCATTAGGTCATTTTGAGGTCAGGCATCTCAGGGTACGTCTAGTCTTGGTAGGTCTCCATCTGGCCATTGGATTGCGGGTGAAACCCAGAAGATAGGCTTGCTGTTTCCCCTATCAGTTTACAGAAAGCCTTCCAGAAATGTGACGAGAGTGTGAACCTTGATGCGAGACCATGTCCACTAGGAATCCGTGGACCCTGAAGACCTGGTCCGGGCCAATCTCAGCTGTTTCCACCATGGAAGGTAGCTTCTCCAAGGCAATGAACTTGCAGACTTTCAAAAACCAATTGACGACCACCATGACCACCAACTTCCCCTTGGATGGTGGGAGTCCCGAGACAAAGTACAAGGAGCTGTGTTTTTTCAGAATGGGTAGGGGGGGTGGAGAAGCCCTTGAGGTTGGCTCTGTGGTTTCTTGTTCAGGGCACTCGTAGACTGGTATGCCTGCATGTACTGCTGAACTTACCTCATTCTCCTGGGCCACCAATACCTCCTCTTGATAAACTTGAGGGTCCTGACAATCCCAGGGTGTGTGGTCATTCTTGATGAATGTCCCCATTGCAGGACCGAGAACTGGATGGAACTTGGGACTAACAGCCGACCCGGGGGACCATTCTCAGGAATCTCCCCTTGCGCTTGGGCCTTGTGAACAAGAGCAGCGATTCCCCAATGAATTTGTGCTACCACCCTGGCTTGGGGCAAAATAATGGTAGGCTGCTCCTCTCATTCCGGTTTGTCAAACCTAGATCCCAGTTCATAGGTCAGGATGAAATTAAACTGGTCAAAAAACAAAGACCACCTGGCCTGCCTGGAATTCAGCCTCTTGGCTTCCTGAATGTAGGCCAGACCCTTACAGTCAGTCCAAGCGATAAAAGGGTTCTTGGCCCCCTCCAGCCAATGATGCCATTCCTTCAAAGCTAACTTAACCACAAGAAGCTCCGGATTCCTGATGTCATAGTCCCTCTCTGCCAGGGAGAGCCGCCTGGAGAAGAATGCTCCCGGGTGTAATTTATTTTCTGAAGATGGTCACTGAGACAAGGCAGCACCTACTTGAATGTCTGAGGTGTCCACCTCCACAATGAAGGGAAGGTCAGAGTTAGGAGAAAGGAAGGTGGGAGGTGTAGTAAACCTCTCTTTCAGCTCTGCAAAAGCAGCGTCTGCTTCAGTAGTCCAGACAAAAGGGCCTGTGGATTTCTGAGTTAGGGCCGTCAGCAGAGCTTGCACCAAGCTGAAGTTCCTGGTGAACTTAGCAAACCCCAGGAATCGCTGGGCCTGTTTGATGGTGGCCAGTCTCTGACTGCCTGGGTCTTGTTAGAGTTCATCTCAAGATTACCATTAGAGATGATGAACCCACAAATAAAATAGTCGTTACATGAACTCAGACTTCTCCAACTTGACATAAAGCCCATGGTCTATTAGCCTCTTTAAAATGCCCCTGATGTGAGTAACATGCTCCTCCATGAGAGGAATAGGATATCATCGTAGACAAAGGCATACCTATGGAGAGTATCTTGGAGCATGTCATTTATAAGGACTTGGAAAATGGCTGGGGCATTCGCAAGTGGCCTGTCGGTGTATTGAATGCTGTCTTCCACTCATTGCCCTCCCTGATACAGACAGATTGTAGGCACAACAGAGGTCTAATTTTGTGAATACCCTTGCCCCGCTGGAGCATCTTGAAAGTCGTACTGACAAGAGGAAGGAGCTAGTGATTCTTGGTTGTTATGCAGTTTAATGCCCTGTAATCAATGCATGGCCACAGGCTCCCATCTTTCTTTTGTACAAAGAAGAAAACTGCAGGTGAGGTGGAGGGCCAAATGAAGTCTGCGGCAAGAGCTTCTTTTATATCCTCCTCCATGGCGCTTCACTCCGGGCCTCAGAGCACGTTCCCCGTGGAGGACAGGTACCGGGCAGCAGGTTTATGGCACAGCTGTATGGTCAGTGCAGTGGAAGAGCTGAGGCCTTTCTCTTGCTAAAGACCTCTTCTAAGCCCTTGTAAACAGAGGGGATTTTGACCAGTTTGGGTGGTGCTATCTCCTCCGGACCTTCTTTTGAGGACAACTCCGAAGACTTCTTTGGTGACAGGGATGATTCGACGGGCTTCAGAGTCCTCTCTCTGAACTCTCAAAGTTCATCTGTGGAAACAATGGCCTAATCAGAGTCCAACTCCCCGTCTGTATCCACAGGCAATGGCAGTGAGGTATTCCAGAGGGTTCTTGCATCCCTGGGAATAGGCTTCAAGGATCAGCATAAAGGAGTCTTTCCCTTCCTTGAGACCTGGCAGCTGGTTCCCTTCAGCTTAGTGGCACGTCTCCCAGACTGCTCAGGCATCTCTTTGGTCATCTCCTGACCTAGAAATACCCTCTCTCTAGTTCCTGTGTGATTCTGACTAGACTGTTTCGAGACTCGTGCTGTCCCCTTGACCAGAACCAGCTTGTTTGCTCTTGAGGACCGGACTAGGTCTCAGGTTCCCTACTGAATCCTGCTCCCTTTTAGGTCATTGGTCACTAGAGAGTCTGGGTGTTGGAACACCACGCCGTAAACGAAGCCTCCTACAATGACTGGACCAAGCAGTGGCTCTCTCTCCAGTCCCTGGATGGGTTATGCCGGGACAGTCGAGGGTACTCAAGGATCAGGGGTATGAGTGGAGAGTCAATGATGTAGAATTAATGTCTTCCACATGATCCCCTATGCTCATCTGCAAAACCACAATTTTTTCCTGGATCTGTCTGGAACCTAGTGGTCAGCTGGCCAAAGCAGTTGTGAGCAAGGACTGGCTCAACTCTCACAGTGGCATGTCAAACTGACAGACAGTTTCTAAATCCGGAAACTTACCCACTGCCCCCAACTCCACAAAAGCCTTCACCTGCCTCAAGTTCTCACCCCAGGTGAACTCCACCTTCAGCATCAAACTAGAATCCATGGGATTGGGGTTAATCACAGTCCTCCTGACAATGGGCGGTCTTCGCATTTCCCCAGGTGACTGTAGCTTCGGACATTTGACCTGCTGGTGACCTGTACCCTAGAGTAAAAGCAGTAACCTTGTAACAGAGCATCTCGTAACAGAACTACTTCCTTCCAAATTCCAAACTTTTAACATTCGCTTTTCGATTCAGAAAGTACAAGTCGATGCCTCAGATTGTTCATAAAACCAAAAGACGTAAGAGCAGGATTAGGCCATTTGGCCCATCAAGTCTTCTTCATCATGCCTGAATTATTATTATTATCCCTCTCAATCCCATTCTCCTGCCTTCTCCCCATAACCTTTGATACCCTCACTATTGAAGACCTATTAACATCCGCATTAAATATACTCAATTACCTGGTCCCCACAGCCTTCTGTGGCAAAGAATTTCACAGATTCACTACCCTCTGGCTCAAGAAATTTCTCCAAATTTCTGTTTTAAGAATGATCCTTTAGTCCAAGGCTGTGCCCTCTGGTCCTGGACTCACCGACTATAGGAAAGATACTCCCTACATCTACTCTATCCAGACCTTTCAATATTTGAAACGTTTCAATGAGATCTGCAACCCTCCCCCCCACCCTCATTTTCCTCAGTTTCAGTGAGAATAGGTCCAGATCTATCAAACACTCCTCACGTGTCAACACTTTCATTCCTGGAATCATTAGCGTGAGCCTCGTCTGGACCCTCTTCAATTACAGCACATTTTTTCTCAAATAAAAGGCTCACAATACCTCAAGTGCGGTCTGATCAATGCCTTGTAAGGTCTCAGCATTACATCCTTGCTCTTATATTCTAGTGTCTCAAAACAGAGTTAACGCTACATTTGCCTTTCTTATCACTGACCCAACCTGCAAGTTAACATTGAGGTAATCCTGCACATGGACTCCCAAGTCCCTTTGCACCTCTGATTTTTGAATTTGCTCCCTGTTTATAAAATTGTGTACTCCTTTATTCTTTCTCTCAAAGACCATGACCATTATATTCCATCTGCTACTTCTTTGCCTATTCTCCCAATCTAAGTCCTTCTGCAGACACCCTGCTTCCTCAACTCTACTTGCCCCTCCCCCTATCTTCATATCATCCACAAACTTGGCCGTAAAGCCTTCAATTCTGTCATCCAAACCATTTACACATAATGTGAAAAGAAGCAGTTCTGACACCGTTCCCTGTGGAACACCACTAGTCACGGCAAGCCAATCAGAAAAGGTGTCCTGTCTTCCCACTCTTTGCCTACAGCTAGTCAGCCAATCTTCTATCCATTGTAGTACCTTTCCCGTAATACCATAGTCTCTTATGAAACCTCATATGAGGCACCTTGACAAAGGCCTCCTGAAAATCCAGATAAACAACATCCATTGACTGTTGTTTGTCTATCCTGCCTGTTATTTCCTCAAAGAATTTCAACAGAATTGTCAGGTAAGATTTCCCCTTAAAGAAATCCTGGTATTTTTCATGTTCCTTCAAGTACCCTGAAACCTCATCCTTAATAATGGACTCCAAGATATTCCCAACCACTGAAGTCAGGCTAACTGGGCTATAATTTCCTTTCTTCTGCCTCTCTCCTTTCTTGAAGTGTGGAGTGACATTTGCAATTTTCCAGTCCTCCAGAACCATTCCAGAATCTAATGATTCTTAAAAGATCATTACCAATGCCTCCATAATATTTTCAGCTAGTTCTTTTAGAACCCCAGAATGTAGTCCATCTGGTCCGGGTGATTTACCTACTTTCAGACCTTTCATCTTCCCAAGCATCTTCTCCTTAGTAATAGAAACTACACTCACTTCTGCCCTCTGGTGCTTAAGAATTTCTCTGATACTGCCAGTGTCTTTCTCAGAGAGACTGATGCAAAATAATTACTATGTTCCTCCACCATTTCTTTGCCACCATTACTACCTCTCCAGCATCAATTTCCAGTGGTCTGCTAACCTCTCTCAGCTCTCCTTTACTCTTCATATATTGGAAAAACGTGGTTTTTAAATCTTTCCAATCCTCTAACTTTCCACAAATGATTGCTGTATTATATTCCCTGTCCTGTGCTTTTATGTTGCCTTTGACTTCCCTTGTCAGCCATGATGCCCACATTGTCCTTTTAGAATACTTCTTCATCTCTGGGATATATGTATCCTGCACCTTCTGAGTTGTCTCCAGAAACACCACCCACTGTTGTTGTGCTGTCATCCCTGCTAGTGTCCCCTTACAGTCAATTTTGGCCAGCTCCTGTTATTCACTTTACTCCACTATAATATTGGGACATCTGACTTTATCTTCTCCCCTTCAAACTGCAGGGTGAATTCTATCACATTATAATCACAGCTTCCTAAGGGTTCCTTTACCTTAAGCTCCCTAATCAAGTTTGGTTCATTACACAACACTCAATCCAGAATTGCTATTCCCTTGTGGGCTCAAGCAGAAGCTGCTCTAAAAAGCCATCTTATAGACATTCTACAAATTCCTTCCCTTGGAATCCTGCACCAGCCCAATTTTCCCAATCTACCTGCATATTGAAATACCCCCTGACTATCGTAACATTTCCCTTTTGTCATGACTTTTCTTTCACCCATTGTAATTTGTATCCCACATCCTGGGTACTATTTGGAAGCCTATATACAACAATTCCCATCGAGGTTCTTTTACCCTGGCCATTTCTTAACTCTACCCACAAGGATTGTACATCTTCTGATCCTATTTTACCTCTTTCAAATGATTTGATTTCATTTTTTACCAGCAGAGCCACCCCTCACCTTTTGCTTACCCGCCTGTCCTTTTGATACAATGTGTATCCTTGGATGTTAAGCTCTCAACTATGATCTTCTTTCAGCCATGACTCAGTGATGCCCACAATGTCATACTTGCCTATCTGTAATTGCACTGCAAGATCATCTACCTTCTTCCTTATACTGCATGCATTCAAATATAACACCTTCAGTCCTGTATTCAACACTCTTTTCAATTTTGCCCTCGTGTTACACTTCAACTTATCCCACTGACTACAATTTTGACCTATCATCTGCCAGTCTTTCCTCATAGTGTCACTGCACACTGTATCTACGTATATACCACTGCCCCATTCTCAGCCCTATCATTCCAGTTCCCATTCCCCTGCCAAGTTAGTTTAAAGCCTCCCCAACAGCTCTAGCAAATCTGCCCACAAGGATATTAGAGCCCCCTTGGTTCAGATATAACCCATTCTATTTGTACAGGTCACTCCTTTCCCAGAAGAAATATCAATGATTTAAAAGAAGCCATACACCCTACATCAATTCCTCAGCCACACATTCATCTGCCAGGTCATCCATCCCATTCTTACCTTCACGGTGCATGGTACAGGCAACAATCCAGAATTACTGACCTGGTGTTCCTGTTTTTCAGCTTCCTACCTAGCACCCTATGTTCTTTATTCAGGACCATTTCTACATATGTCATTACATCACGACTTATGGATGTTCAACTTCTGGCTAACCCTAGCCCTTTAAAATGCTGTGGACTTGATTTGAGACATCTCTGACCCTGGCACCTCAGAGGCAAAATACCATCTGGATGGTTTTATCACATTCACAGAATCTCCTGTCTATTCCCCTAACTATGGAATCCCCTATCAGTACCTTACTCCTCTTGTGCCTCCCTTTCTTCTGAGCCACAGAGCCAGCCGCAGTGCCAGAGTCCTTCTCACTGTGGTTTCTCCCTGGTAGGTTGTCACCCAACGGTATCCAAAGTGGCATACTTATTGAGGTGGAATGGCACAGGGATACTCTGCACTCGCTGCTTTTTCCCCTTCCCTCTCCTGACAGTCACCCAGGTACCTCTGGGTTGAGAAAGTGGGACAGTGGTCTAGGAATGAGAATGGATCACAGACATTATTGCTCAGTACAAGCTTTGAATCTGTATGCTGAAAAATCTGCTAACTTACTGAAGTAAGAAATCTGCTACTGCATTTTCACAGTCTCTGAATTGCCAAACTCACAGGCGCATATAGACATGTGGTATATTTGGCCTGGGAAAGAGATTACTCCAATAGGTACACTGATAATGTAAACCTGTTGCCTCATCTGTGATAGTTTACACCTTTGCAAACAATGGATCAATGTTTTACATGCTGTATTAATGCAAGCACTGAGCCTGATCGTCTGACTGAAATTGTACTCTTTGGTTTAAGAAGGATCATTAGTTTGATTTACCATGGATCAGTTACCACTTGTCACAAAGCCAAATATGCAGTCAGGTGCTAGTTTGCAAATCACAAAGACTGCAGATGCTGGAAATCTGAAAAAAAAGCAAAAAATCTGGATCAAGTTCCAGATGGACAGCAAGTCTCGGGCGAAAGGCTGCAGACACAAACCATTTCCACAGTTGCTGCCTGACTTAACCTGCTGACTTTTCCAGCATTTTCTGTTTTCGCTTGCTGCAATTTGGGATGGCTCATGTCTTCAAAGACCCTCGGAATGTGATCATAAATTTTCCTCCCATATTCTCCACAGTTGTGCTGCAGGGATGTCATCTGTATAACATGTATGATACAGCACAGGACAGGCTATTCAGCCCAGCATGTCTGTGCTGACCATGATGCCAAATTAAACTACCTTATCTGCATGCACACGGACCACATCTTTCTACCCCGTTCTTTTATATGCACCTGTGTAAATGCATCTTAAGCATTGCTATCACATCATTCTCCGCGTATGAAAAAGTTGCCTCACACACTTCTTTGAACTTTCTTCCTCTCACATTAAACCTTGACATTTACACCCTAGGGGGAAAAAGGTCCTGAATATCTGTCCTTTCTCTGCCATTCGTAATGTTATATGCTTAAATTAGGTCATAGCACAACCTCTGACGTCCTAGAGAAAGCAATCCAAATTTATTCAACCTCTCAATATAGCTAATACTCTCTAATCCAGACAACATGCTGGTAAACCCCTTCTTCATTCTCTGCAAAGCCCCACATCCTTCCTATAGTGCAATGACCAGAACTCCACACGTGGCCAAACCAAAATTTATAATGCTGCCACATGGATTCCCAACTTTTATACTCAGTGCCCTGGATGATGGGGGCAAGTGTGCAGTTCACCTTCTTTATTTCCCTATTCTCTTCTGTTATTCTGCTATTTCTAGGGTGCTATGTATGTGCACCCCAAGGTCCCTCTATGTATCAATACCTATCTGGGTCCAGCTATTTACAGAATACTTTTGTAATATAAAACTGATTAAACTCTGTTTGCCACGAATGCCATGTCCATATTTAAAACTAATCTACCTGTGTATCCCGCTGTATCTTTTGACAACCTTCCTCACTGTCCATAATTCCATCAATGTTTTTGTTTTCTGCAAACTTACCAATCAGACCACTTACATTTTCATTCGAATCATTAATGTTACAAAAAAACACTGATCCTTGATCTGTGATAGCAGTTAATGTGAAAAGGATTCTGCGGAGAGTCAAGCCCCATAAGGTTGCCGGCCCAGGTAACATCCCAGGCTGAGTACTCCAGGAGCATGCACATCAGCTCACTGACATCTTCACACTTCACTTAGCGAAGATGCTGTACCCAAATCAGCTACCATTATCCCTGTAACAAAGAAGTCTCCAGCTTCAGGACTAAATAACTGATGCCAATAATCATGAAATACTTTGAGCACAGGTAATGGCCCATTTGAGCAACTCCATTCCTGCACACAGGACACTCACTGATATGCTTACTGACAGAACTGCTCTATGACAGATGCCATAGCGTCTGTCATGCACCTGGCCCTCAACACCAAGAAAACAAGGATACTTGTGTCTGTTCACACTGCTGGCACACAACTGCACTGCCAGATCCAGCTCAAACCGCATCATCTTGACGATACTGCAATGGTTGGCCTCATCAGCAACAATGATGAGCTGGCATACAGAGAGGAGGCAGGGAGGTTTGTCAAATGGTCTGAGAACATTAACCTGACTCTCAACATGGACAAGTCAAAATAGAGTATTATGGACTTCAGGAAGGCACAGGATGGCCACTCTCCATTTCACATCAATGGCCCTGCCGTGGAGAGAGTGAAGAGCACTGCGTTCCTCGGTGTGCACATATTGGACAATCTAACCTGGACCTACAACACCTCCTCATTAGTCAAGAAGGCACAGCAGCATCTACAGTTTCTGATGAGATTGAAGTGTGCAAGGCTCCCTGCCTCCATTCTGACGGCATCCTACAGGAGCGCCATCAAGAATGTCTTGTCTGGCTGCATCAGTGTGTGGGACAGAAACTGCAAGGCATCGGACTGGAATACACTATAGTGAAACCCGCCGAGAGGATCACTGGTATTGGCATGAACCGTGTGATGATGGCCTTTATTACTGTACAGGCTAAAATAAACTAATTACCTGTTTCTTATGATCACTCAGCCACTCAATAAACTCTAAAAGCCACTGTGGGAGCCCCAGCTAAGTATTTTATTAAAGAGCTAAGAGAGAATGCCTAACTGAATGCTAACCCTCTGAATTTGCACAGCTGCTACTGAGAGAGGAAACTTAAATAACAAAATGCTTAACCCATTTAGGTTAAAGTTCTTGTGATTTTTTTTTCCTTTAGTCAGTTGCCATCACATAGGACTGTCTGTTATTCACGAATTAACAATTTAAGTTATATGCATCAGCATCTCATTGAATAGTGTTGATTTCCTGCAGGATTTCTTCAAGTGTGTGCGAGCGTACATAAGCTTGCATGCTTCATTTTTGTGCATTTGGGAGTGTGAGTGTGTGTGTGTGTGTTCATGCACATGCTTGGACGTGGGGTGGTGAGGGTGTGGGTGTCTGTACATATGAGAGTCACATCACAGCTTTCACACTCTTTTCAATTTCCTCCTGTCTTCAGTCAAGGTTGATTCAGGGGTGGGGGGTGGTGGCACCCAGAACATCAAGTCGCTGCTGGACAATGCTTGGCTTGTTCTGTAGGTCTTACATTTTTTAGCAGCTCCTGATACATCAAAGTGTGTCTCCAGATCAGAAATGCTACCTTATTAGAGCCTTCAGTCATGTTGTCACTTTCAACAGGAGTGATATCAAAGGTGACTGAAGCCTCACGTTCAGTTCCTTACTTTCAAAGTTCAAAGTAAATTATATTGTCAAAGTACATATACTTCGATATTGATATATACATAAGTCACCATATACAATACTGAGATTAATTTTTTGTGGGCATACTCAGCAAACTATAATAGGATCAGTGAAAGATCAGCCAGAGTGTACAGCACATGCAAATTAAATAAAAAGCAATAAATAATGATAACATGAGATGAAGAGGCCTTGAAGGTGAGTTCATTGGTTGTGGGAATTTTTCAGTGATGGAGCAAGTGAAGTCAAGTGTAGTACAGGCAGTCCCCGGGTTAGGAATACGTTCCATTCCTGAGTCCGTCTTTAAGTCGGATTTGTACGTAAGTCGGAACTAGTACATCCGGTATTATTTAGCGTCAGTTAGTCAAACGTTTGTCTTAGTATATAGTATATATTTTGCATATAATACACTTAAGAAACATATGTATTCCCATAATTAAACCACTGCATTGCTTAGTAATAATTGTAGCTTTCATCGGGGCAGGGCCTTTCACATGCCCCAGTATTCTCACTTTATCCCTTAACCTTTAAAATTGTTCTGATCGTTGACCGACTGTAGCCTAAGGCTTTTCCAATGACCGATGACGGTTCACCTCTTTCCAAACGCTTTATTATTTCCACTTTATTTTCAATTGTGATCGCTTCCCATCAATGGAACAGAAACACTGCGGGTGGCGGGCCCCAACCCCCGCCGGCTCCCAAGCTCTGCTGGGTCCTAATGACCACCGCACTGAGACAGGTTGAATGGGACAAGTGGGGGCTGTGTTGGGTTTGGATATTTGATCCTCCACAATATATCATGTGGGACTTTATACTGGAGGTGGTAGTTTTTTTTTTACTAGGTTGCGTTGCGAGCTCGACATCAACCCAGCACGGGAGCGATCTGTTACTGGATCGAACTCGGGAACCTCCGTTCTCGAGCCCAGCGCTGATCTCGCTGCGCCACAAGCCGACCAGAAAAGTTGTGGGGGGGTGGGGTCAGGGTGAATCTTGCTAGGAAAATTTTAAGCCAAATACAAAGTTACACACACAACACAGTGTCAACAGCAATGACTTAAAATGGCGGAGGGCGTCGCGATCTGACTTAAAATGGCGGATGGCATTCTCCTTCCTCGGTTTGTAAGTACGAGTTGTTCATAAGTCGGACATTCATAACTCGGGGATTATCTGTAATCCCCTTTTGTTCAAGAGCCTGATGGTTGAGGGGTAGTAAGAACGACGAGTCAGCATACAGAGAGGAGGTGCAGTGGCTAATGGACTGGTGCAGAACCAACAACATGTCTCTGAATGTGAACAAAACAAAAGAGATGGTTGTTGACTTCAGGAGGACGCGGAGCAACCACTCTCCGCTGAACATCGACGGCTCCTCGGTACAGATCGTTAAGAGCACCAAATTTCTTAGGGTTCACCTGGCGGAAAATCTCACCTGGTCCCTCAACACCAGCTCCATAGCAAAGAAAGCCCAGCATCGTCTCTACTTCCTGTGAAGGCTGAGGAAAGTCCATCTCCCACCCCCCATCCTCATCACATTCTACAGGGGTTGTATTGAGAGCATCCTGAGCAGCTGCATCACTGCCTGGTTTGGAAATTGCACCATCTCGGATCGCAAGACCCTGCAGCGGATAGTGAGGTCAGCTGAGAAGATTATCGGGGTCTCTCTTCCCGCCATTACAGACATTTACACTACACGCTGCATCCACAAAGCAAACAGCATTATGAAGGACCCCACGCACCCCTCATACAAACTCTTCTCCCTCCTGCCGTCTGGTAAATGGCACCGAAGTATTTGAGCTCTCACGACCAGACTATGTAACAGTTTCTTCCCCCAAGCTATCAGACTCCTCAATACCCAGAGTCTGGACCGACACCAACTTACTGCCCTCTACTGTGCCTATTGTCTTGTTTATTATTTATTGTAATGCCTGCACTATTTTGTGCACTTTATGCAGTCTTGGTAGGTCTGTAGTCTAGTGTAGTTTTATTTTCTGTGTTGTTTTTACGTAGTTCAGTGTAGTTTTTCTACTGTTTCATGTAGCACCATGGTCCTGAAAAATGTCTTGTATTTACTGTGTACTGTGCCAGCAGTTATGGTCAAAATAACAATAAAAAGTGACTTACTTAACTGTTCTTGAACCTAGTGGTGCAAGTTCTGAGGCTCTTGTACTGTCTAGGCTGATGGCAATGGCGAAAAGAGAGCATGGATGCTGCTTTCCTACAACAGTGTTTCATATGGATGTGTTCAATGCTTAGGAGTGCTTTAGCCATGATGTACTGGGCTGAATTCACTGCTTTGTGTGGGATTTTCTGTTCAAAGGCATTGGTGTTTCCATACCAGGCTGTGATGCAGCCAGTCATACGGAGCTCTGAAAAAAAATCAGCAGTTTAATTAAGTAAGATGAATGTTGTATGATGAGTACAGTATGTGATTGGAACATTGTCTTCATACTCTACAGTTAGTTAGAGGTATTGGGATTCGCTTAGTGGTTTGGAAGGAAGATTTTGATTGATGTTGGCATTTTGCGCAGAGGTTGTGGAAACATTAAATGGCTGAGCAGGATTGAAAATCTGTCTGTGTTTGGAAAGTAGCAAGTGAAATTTGTAGTTTCACAACATACTGCTCCCAGCAAGTTGCAAAGTAGAAAGAGCAGTTACTCTGTGGGGTTGCCCTGAGGCAGTATAACCTACAGCTAAGCAACCACAAAGATCTTCAATCATTCTCCAAAAATTTAATCTGATATTTCATAGAACTCCGTGTCAAATAAAGAGGGCAAGAATGGTTGAGGGATGTTAGTAGTTATGACTGAAGGTTTGTGTAATACATTGACCCACCCAGGTTTTGAAGCAAATAATCTTCTGCCTCTTAGTTATGCCTTATCTAACTCGTTATGGAATTCATTTAGTGTTTTTTATGTCAAATGCTTCTCAGAGAAAGCCTTGCTTTTTCAATAGGTTGTTCTCAGCATCAAAAATCCACAGTGACTAGAGGCATTTTTGAATTACCTTGAATACTGCAATCTTTCAAGAAATTAAAGCTGACTTTATTCAGACTGTGTCTTCTTTTCATTGCAATTGTTGACAGTTTCCCGCAGTCATCTATTTCCCTCACTCCAGTGAAAGTATTTTCAGTGACTAAAATTGCAAACATGCACTGCCTGGGCTGTAACAATTGCCACAACTCATAAACCTAGATAAAGCAATTGGCCCTTTTGAGACCTTTCTTTAGCTGGTTCCCTGGTGTGTATTTCTATGGTCTTTGGTCGCTATTGTATGTTCTGTTAAGAGTACGGAAAGGAGGGAGAGAGCATAGAACAGTGAAGGAAGGCCAGAAGTTCAGGGGTTGTGTTTCTCAAAGCCACTGAGCCCCACACATTCTGGCAAGTAATGGCTGCGTAAAGGTCCAAATGGAACATGGGATTGTCCTGACTTACATTTCCTACAGCACCAAGGATTTCCCTTGAGCTCGAACCATTGAAAGGTTTGATAGACTTATTGTCATGCTTCTACTTTACTTCACCATTCCATTTCTCTTTGTTACTATTACTTGTCTTAAATTTTGGGAGTTGGCATGAATTCTGCCATTAGCTTTTTTTTGTAGCTGCTCAGCATGTTGGTCTAGTGATTAACACATGGTTTTGTGGTGTAATTTCAATACACATTCAACTGTGCAATCATTTGCAATGATGCACTTTGCTGATGCTGTAGAAGGATAAGACGAAGACTATTGGCTGAAAATTTGATTGTGTGATTCAGTATTCTACTTAATGTTATACAATTCTAAATTGTGATTTATCTTGAGTGACAGATAATAACAACTGTTGTAAGGTAGTTTTGTGTCATTTGGAAATTGGATACTTCCCAACACCGGGCATCCTCTGGACTCTGATGCAGGTTCCGTGCCTTGGCATGTCTGGTAAAATCATTCCCATGTATCACTCCTTTTGGAAAGTTGCAGTGAAAATTGAATGGAATTGCCAGGGAAAGCCTGCCACTGGGTATGATATGGTCTTCTTTTAATACTGCCAAACCAGCCCAGCTCAGTAATTCCTTGCATCCTTGCTCCCCATCCCAAGCCTGCACTGGAAGCTCTGCATCCGATTGCCACCTCTTTTACCTGCTAGTCAATATTTGTCCCGCCCTCCCCTGTCAAACCTACAGCCAGAATCCACCTCCCCACACCCTCGAGCTCTTGGCTTGCAGACCCTCTCCAGTTTTCATTGAAAATGTTCAGTGCTGTCCGCAGGGTGTAGTGGACAGTTGGTGGTCAGTCCTAGCGATATGTATACACTTGAAGACAGCAGGTATTAATGCTAGTTGCAAATTGACAAGGACAGCTTCATTAGGAAAAAAGCCAGATTCTAAAGATATAAAGCAGAATAGAAAATATCAGGATTTACAATTTCCATTATCTTCCGCCTCCTCCATCCTTAGCACCTGTCCAACCATCTACCTATCATCCTTAGAAAGTGACCAACCCTCTTCCATCTACCCATCATCCTTAGCACCTGTCCAACCCTCCTCCATCTACCCATCATCCTTAGCACCTGCCTGACCCCCTTCCATCTACCCATCATCCTTAGCACCTGCCCAACCCTTCTCCATCTACCCATCATCCTTAGAAAGTGACCAACCCTCCTCCATCTACCCATCATCCTTAGCACTTGTCAAACCCTCCTCCATCTACCCATCATCCTTAGCACCTGTCCAACCCTCCTCCATCTACCCGTCATCCTTAGCACCTGTCCAACCCTCCTCCATCTACCCATCATCCTTAGCACGTCCAACCCTCCTCCATCTACCCATCATCCTTAGCACCTGCCTGATCCCCTCCATCTACCCATCATCCTTAGCACCTGCCTGACCCCCTCCTGCATCTACCCATCATCCTTAGCACCTGTCCCACCCTCCTCCATCTACCCATCATCCTTAGCACCTGCCAGCTGTTGTTACACCCCCTTTCCCCCCTATCCCTTTATGTGGGCCACCTGTACTCTTATCTTTCAGTCCAGATGAAAGGTTTTGACTGGATATTTCCTTTCACAAATACTCCCTGACCTGTTGAGCTCCTCCTTTGAGAGCTTTATCTTTGTCACTGCTGATCCCTGAGCGCATGTTTGAAATAAAAACAAATAAGAGAGTGCTAGGAATACTCTCCAGGCTACGGAACATCTGTTAGTGTGAGAAACAGAGCTGATATTGCAGGCTCGTCGTCTTTGCTCAGACTGGGAGCAATTCAAAAGTCGAACATGGTCTAAGTTGCAGAGAAGGGGCAAGATGGAAGGAATGAAGAGAAGGCATTATGAGATCAATTCAGATTGAATGACTTCCTTGGTGGTGGAGAAAGCAGAAAGAGGGAGACGAAACTGTCTTCGTTTCAAATGGTTTTATCTGAAGGAATGTAAATAAAAGAAGCTGAATGCAAATAGAGTCGTCGTTATCATTATGTGTTGTGTCATTTGACGTGGACAATCATGGTCTCATGACCACGATTGAACTGGGCAAATTTTTCTACAGAAGGGGTTTGCCAT
Organism: Hemitrygon akajei; assembly: GCF_048418815.1. Taxonomy (NCBI): domain Eukaryota; kingdom Metazoa; phylum Chordata; class Chondrichthyes; order Myliobatiformes; family Dasyatidae; genus Hemitrygon; species Hemitrygon akajei. The sequence goes on along the minus strand of NC_133135.1, from coordinate 76,314,311 downwards.
TGCCTTCTTCTGGGCAGTGTCTTTACAGGACTGGTGACCAGAGCCATTATCAATACTCTTTAGGGATTTTCTGCCTGGAGTCAATGGTCACATAAGCAGGGCTTGTGATATGCACTGGCTGCTCATTCACCATCTGATCCCATGGCTTCACATGACCCTGATCAGGGAGCTAAGCAGGTGCTACACCTTGCCCAAGGGTGACCTGCAGACTAGCGGAGGGAAGGAGCACCTTACACCTCCTTTGATAGAGATGTATCTCTATCCTACTGCCCCACCAAGTAGATGAGTAAAGAGAAAACAAAATGAGATATAATGCAGTATTTACTGGAAACCTGGAAAAAGAACAAAGAGTTCTGGGGACTCTCAGCAAATCAGGCAGCAAATGCTAAGAGGGAAAAACAGAGTTAATGTTTCAGTTGATAGCCCTTCATCAGAACTGGATAGTTCTGACAAATCATAACGGGTGTTTATCTGTTGGATTCAGCATTGTCTTTAAGTGCTAGGGTCTATACTTTGCCAAGTTAGAAGTCAGTGCTTTTTTCTAATACCTTGTGAAAATTAAAATACATACCGTGAAACAAATAAGCATAAAATGAACAGCTGATAACATTTCAACACAGTCCACAGATTCCTTGTGGAAACAGCAAATGGCTTGAAAATGAGATCTTGGAATCATCAAGTACCAGGGAGCCACAATTCATTTTCCCTGGAATATTGAACTCTTGGGACACTTTGGCTTTTACTGATTTTATCCAAAGAAAAGCTCCCCGAAAGACATCATTAAAGACATTTGTGTTGATCAAAGTCAATTGGCAACTTGGCAACCAAGTGTATTTTACTATGCCAACATTGTATGTTTAATTTAAGATTACAACTGTTAAAATGCACATTTTGTGCTTGGACCTCAGAGAGATGGTACTTGTTAGAGAACGTGGAACAGAATAAGTTCGTGCGTGGGTAACTTGCGATAAGGAAGAGGAAACAAATTAGCAAAAACACAGGGTATGATGATGGATGGCTTTGAATGTGTGGATACTGTTTACTGTGTTACCAATTTAGTTACAATTTATCTTGGAATCGGAAAATTGAATTTGCATGGGCATTTTGTTTTGATTTTGCCAAGCAGTGATAATAACAATAAAACTACAGATTAAACCAAAAACCAAAATGATATTGAAGCCTTGCTTGTAAGTCCAGGTTATGCAGTGTTTTAATTCAATGGCCCCCAAACACCGGGCTGCGGACTCTACCACTAGTCCTGTGTTTGCCCCATCTTTGAAACATTAAATCGTGCTGTACAACAAGAAGACACCGAGTGCCACTGTCAATGAACGTCAGTTCTCAACACTCCGTTAAATATTCCTGGCACCTTTCAATATTAAGAAGCCACAGGAATTCAAGATTGTTTTTGCCCTGTATTATTACCAGCTGGGGCTCGAAAAGTAGAAGTAAACTGGAATATTTGCAGCAGAGAAGGAGGCCATTTGGTGTATCAGACAGCTGCTGATTTCCTGGAGGCACCTCTTTCAAATGATTTTTAAAATATCTGTCGACAGCCCTCTTAAAAGAACTATTACAGCATCATAAAGCATATACGGAATAGACTGCCTATGGCGGTGGTGCAGGCGGAAATGATAGGGTCTTTTAAGAGACTCCTGGATGGCTGCGTGGAGCTTCAAATAATAGAGGGCTATAGGTAAAGCCTAGGTAGGGACATGTTCGGCACAGCTTTGTGGGCCGAAGGGCCTGTATTGTGCTGTAGGTTTTCTATGTTTCTATATAGTACAAAAGCAGGCCCTTCAGCCCATCTACTCTGTACCAACCTGTTTTTTTGCTAGACCCATCTACCCGCATCCAGGTCATAGCTGTCAATTCCCCTTTCATCCATGTGAATATCCAAACTTATCTTAAATGTTGCATTTGAATCCGCCACCTCTACTGATAGCTCTTCCCACCCTCACACCACGCTCTGAGTGAAGCTGGTTCCCCTCATTTTCCCTTTCACCCTTATGACTAAGCTAAGTTGAGATACTTGAGGAGTATAAGGAATGCAAGGGGGCACTGAAGAAGGAAATCAAGTGGGCCAACAGAAGGCATGAGCTTGCAAAATCAGACAAGATGCAGGAGAATCCTAAAGGCTTCTACAGTTATATTAAGAGCAAAAGGATAGCAAAGGACAAAACTGGCCCATAGGAAGGTCAGAGGGATAATATGTGTGCAGTTGAAAGAGAAGGGGGAGATCTTAAATGGATATCTTTTGCATCTGTATTTACTGGGGGTATGGACGCAGAGTCTATAGAGGTGAGGCAAAGCAGCACTGAGGTCATGGACCCCATACAGATTACAGAGGAAGAGGTGTTTGCTTTTTTGAGGTAAATTAGGGTGGATAGATCCACAGGACCTGACCATGTGTTCCCTGTGGGAAGCTAGTATAGAGATAGATAGATACTTTATTCATCCCCATGGGGAAATACAACATTTTTTCCAATGTCCCATACACTTGTTGTAGCAAAACTAATTACATACAATACTTAACTCAGTAAAAATATGATATGCATCTAAAATCACTCTCTCAAAAAGCATTAATAATAGCTTTTAAAAAGTTCTTAAGTAGTTTACTTAAATACATTGAGTCCTAACCCCGGCACTTTAACATATCTTACTCCTGGCGGTTGAATTGTAAAGCCGAATGGCATTGGGGAGTATTGATCTCTTCATCCTGTCTGAGGAGCATTGCATCGATAGCAACCTGTCGCTGAAACTGCTTCTCTGTCTCTGGATGGTGCTATGTAGAGGATGTTCAGGGTTTTCCATAATTAACCGTAGCCTACTCAGCGCCCTTCGCTCTGCTACCGATGTTATACTCTCCAGTACTTTGCCCACAACAGAGCCCGCCTTCCTTACCAGCTTATTAAGACGTGAGGCGTCCCTCTTCTTAATGCTGCCTCCCCAACACGCCACCACAAAGAAGAGGGCGCTCTCCACAACTGACCTATAGAGATATTTAAAACATCCTTAGCCACGGCTGAGGTGCCGGAGGTTTGGAGGATAGCTAATGTTGGGATATTATGTTGAAACTGCCTAAGACATTGGTGAGGCCAAATTTGGATTACTGTGTGCAGTATTAGTTACTTACCTACAGGAAAGATGTAAAGAAGATTGAAAGAGCATAGAGAAAATTTACAAGAAATTTGCCAGGACTTGAGGACCTGAGTTATACGGAAAGGTTGAATAGGTTAGGGCTTTAGTCCCTCGAGCGCAGAAGATTGAGAGGAGATTTGATAGAGGTATGCAAAATTATGAGAGGTGTAGATAAGGTAAATGCAAGCAGGCTTTTTCCACTGAGATTGGGCAGGACTACAACCAGCGGTCATGGGTTAGGGTGAAAGGTGAAATGTTTTAAGGGGAGCATGAGGGGGAACTTCTTCACTCAGAGTGTGGAACGAGCTGCCAGCACAAGTGGTGGCTGTGGGTTTGATTTCAACATTTAAGAGCAATTTGGACAGGTACATGAATGGGAGGGGTATGCGATCATGGTCTTGGAGCTGGTCGATGGAATTAGGTAGATTAATGCTTTGGCATAAACGAGATGGGACAAAGGGCCAGTTTCGGTGCCGTACTGTTCTATGACTCTCTGACCTCTAATTCTAGACTCATCCAAATCAGTGGAAAAATCCTGCTGATACATACCTATCTATACTCTTCATAATTTTGTATACCTTTATCAAATCTTTCCTCATTCTCTCACACTTCAGGGAATACAGTCCTAACCAATTCAAACAGTTTAACTAACCTGCATTTCAGAGCCCTGTTCTGTCTTTTAGCTGCTTCATAAGATTGAGGGTGGTAAGGGCAGGTGAAATGATGTTTACTGTACAAGGCTATAGGGAACTGGCATGGAAGATGAGCTGAGGCCTGGGACAAATCAGCCATGACCATATTGAATCAAGGGGCAGGTTCGAAGAGCCAGATGGCCTTCTCTTGGTCCCGTCATCTTATGGGTTCTTGGGCTGTGCTCGCTAGGTGTTAAAAGTGGAAATGCTGTAGCATCCAGTCTTTTGATATCAATCTTGACCCCAATTTAAGCATCTGCCTACAAATCTGCTAAAAGATGACTGCTCTTGCCTAACATCTTCCATCTCTCTCCATCTGTTTTGAAACAGCCAGCAACAGTGAGAAACTATAGTATTCTGACCAGAGAGAAAATTGGCTCTGGAAGAATATTTACTTGTACTTACTGTGCAGGTTTATTATCCCATCAGTCTATTGTAGCTGTTCATAAATCACTGTCACTCTGGAGCAGCCCAGAGTGGTTCACAGGGGCACTGAAGAATGACTGGAATGTGCACTAACCAATGCCTGGGGAGTTGTTGAGGACGAGGGTTCAGAGAGAAATGACAGCTTCTCGTTAAAGCAGTGTTTTTTTTAGATTTTGGTTTAAAAGGGAGTCACTTTGACAAGACTTCTTTTGAAAAGGAGAATTGTTACAAAGAATTTTGTGTTGTCTCTTTTTGTTTTGCTTACTGTTTCATTTGGTAGATGACGAGATATGATAGACACTTTCATCCTACTGAATTTATAGCTACTATAGGGCGACTCCATTAAGATGAAATCAGAATGTGCCTATGGTAATGTGACTGGGATTGAGAGTGCTAGTCATTTCCTAGTTATAAAAGCAGAAGATGCTATAGGTCAGCAAGGTTACATGGCTGGCACAACATTGTGAGCCAAAGGGCCTGTAATGTGCTGTAGATCTCTATGTTCTATGTTCTAGATGAAAGAGTCTTCCACCTGAAATGTTAACTGTTTCTTTTTCCACAGAGGCTGCCTAACCTGGCGAGTGTTCACAGCATTTTCTGTTTTATCTCTGAATTCCAGCACTTGCAATTTTTTTGATGTGCTCATTTCTTGTCACACCTTTGCATCTATTAATTCAGCCTATGATAGCTGCATATTTAATTCCTAGGGTTTATTAATAGTTGGTGCCTTTCTAATACCTAAGTACACTTAGATTCAGTTGTGTGCCTCCTTCAAGAGAAAGTGTCCAAAACTGTGTTTGTTATTTTACTGAAAGTATTGTTGTCTTATACCTTTAGTTCAAACAAAAATCCTATCCTCAACATCTGTGTTTGAAATGGTTTCCAATCTTCAATTTATAATCTGGAAAGGAAATTTCAGTACAGCACTTGGATTTAATCAAAGCTATCATCACTCTCTAATTAGTTGTAGGTTACAATAATCCCAACATAAAGGTAAATAACATGTCAACAAGGGGTACAGTTTAATTTAAATTCTCTGCTGATCCCCACATCCTTTGATTCACATTGTGTCCAAAATATATATTCAGTATATTCAACAACACACCACCAGATTCAGGAACAGTTATTACCCAAGACCATCGGTTTCTCAACCACCACAGATAACTTCGGTCACCTCTATAAACTGATTTTACAACCTACAGACTCAAGTCCAAGGACTCCTTACAACTCACATTCTCAATATTATTCATCCACTTGCACCGTCTGTCTTCTTTTGCATGTTGATTGATTGTTAGCCATTGCTTATGTATAGTTTGTAAAATTCTTTTAGGTTTATAATTTCTTGTAAACACTCGCAAGAAAATTACTCTCAATGTTTGGAGCGTTCTTTTGTCTTCATGGTGTAGTTTTTGCCAGGATACTGACTCACCTGGATACTGACTTTCCAGATACAAGTGTATTTTTACTACAATCAATTGAAACACTTGACTGCACACAGGTCTCCAAAACCAGATCTCCATTTAACTAATTATGTGACTTTTAAAACCAACTGGCTACACCAGTGATGATTTGGTGTGCTGTATTAAAGGGAGGTGATTACTTATGCAATCAATTATTCGTGTTTTATATTTGTAAGTAATTTAGATCACTTTGATCTGTTTTCACTTTGACATGAAAGAGCCTTTTTCTGCTGATCAGTATCAATAAAGCTAAACTAAATCCACTGTGATTCAATGTTGTGAAACAATAAAACATGAAAAATTCCAAGGGGGGTGAATACTTTTTATAGGCACTGAATGGGTTATTTTAAGAAATAAATGTCTCTGACATATGGACGTTTAGCAACAGAACCCTTAGGTAACCAGGGCCAAAGCTGCCTGCTGCAGTTATAAGTGAAAGTCAGCAATAACTCTTATTTTCATTTAGAGAACACCTTTACAATCTCAGAGCATCCAACGTGTATTAGATGCATCCTACCATACATGTATCATTTGAAGTATGGGCGCGGTCATAAAGTAAGAAGCCCCTTCGGGCAGCAGTGTGGTCATGATCAGATTTCCTCGGGAGATTTGGTGGGACATCCAAAGTATTTCCTCCATTTTGATGTCAAGTTGTGGCCGAGAATCATTGGGGCCCGCCTGAGAATTTAAGAGTCTTGTTTTTTTTTTAACTCATCAAAACAAAGTGCATCACTCCTTCAGCTTTGCAGTGGAGTGTCAGCTTCGATTTAGCTCTCAAGAGTTTCAAGTGGGATTTGAACTCAATAACATTCTGCCTCAAGGCAAGATTAGAGAGGAACTTTCCTGAAGCCTGGAGGGAGGATGGGATAACATTTTCTGAAGGATCAGATTATACTGCAAGTTCTCATTGTGCAGATAACAGTACTTGGTTCCAAATATCAATTCTGGGTTTAATGGGAGGGGCGTGGCTCGAGCAAAAAACACAGTCAAAATGAAGGGTCTTGACCTGAAAGATCAATTGAATCAGAATCAAGTTTATTTTCACTGATGTATGTCCTGAAAATTGTTGTTTTGCAATATCAATATTGTGTTGGCGCGCGGCCAAGTGGTTAAGGCATTCTTGTTATCTGAAAGTCGCTAGTTCGAGCCTTGGCTGAGGCTTGCGTGTGTGTCCTTCAGCAAGGCACTTAACCACACATTGCTCTGCGACAACACAGGTGCCAAGCTGTATGGATCCTATTGCCCTTCCCTTGGACAACATCGGTGGCGTGGAGAGGGGAGACTTGCAGCTTGGGCAAATGCTGGTCTTCCATTAAAAAGAAAACCTTGCCCAGGCTTGGGAACTTTCCAAGGTGCAAATCCATGGTCTATCAAGACTAACAGAGGCCTACTACTGTGCAATACATTAAAAAAATGTAAAAATACATAAAACATTGAAAAAAAATATAAAAATACATTTTAAAATAGTGTGAAAAGAGAGCAAAATGCTGTTCTGAAATCTGATGGCAGTGTGTATCTTCAGGCTGTTCTACCTCCTCCCTGATGGTAGCAATGTGAAGGGGGCATGTCCTGCATAGTGAAGGTACTTAACGATGGATGCCGCCTGTTAAAGATGTTCTTGATGGTGGGGAGGCTAGTGGCTGTGATGGAGCTGGCTGAATTTACAGCTTTTGCCAATCCTGCACGTTGGAGCTTCCATACCAGGCGATCAGAACTTGCTGGAGTCTTTGGTGAAGTAACAAATCTCCACAATCTCCTAATGAGATATAGCCACTGGCATGCCTTCTGTGTAATTACACAATATGGTGGCTTCAGGATAGAACTTCAAAGATATTGACACCCAGGAACCTGAAACTGCTCATCATTTACCCTGCTGTCCCCTCAATGAGGTTTGGTGTGTGTTCCTCGACTTCCCTTTCCTGAAGTCCACGATCAGTTCTTTGTCCTTACTGACAAGGATGTTGTTGCGACACCACTCAACCAGCTGATCTAACTCACTCCTGTACACCTCCTGCTCACCATCAGCCAAACAACAGTGGTGCCTTTGGTGAATTTGGGCATACCATTTGAGCTATACGCATCCATACAGTTGTGGGGGCAAACAGGGTGGAGCAGTGGGTTCAGCATGCATTCTTGAGCTACGCCTGTGTTGATCGTCAGTGACGGGGAGATATTATTTCAGATATCGACTGACTCTCATCTCCCAACGAGGAAGTCAAGGATCCAGTTGCAGAGGGGGGTGCTGAGGCCCAGGTTTTGAAGCTTGTTGATTAAAACTGAGGGGAGGATCATGTTGAATGCTGAATTGTAATCAATGAACAGCTGCCTAAGGTAGATATTGCTGTTGTTCGGGTGGTCCAAGACCAAATGGAGCACCGGATAGATTGCATCTGCTGTAGACCTATTGTAGTGCAGGGCAAATTGCAACGGGTCCAGGTCTTTGCTTAGCAAGGAGTTAATTCTAGCCATGACCAGCATCTCAAAGCACTGCATCAAAGTAGATGTGTGGCAGCTCAGTCCACCCTTCTTGGGCACTGGTATGATTGTGCCCTTTTGAAGCAGGTGGGAACTCTGACTCCAGCAGTGAGAGATTGAAGATGTCCTTGAACACTCAGCCAGCTGGTTGGCACAAGTTTTCAATACACGGCCTGGTGCATCACCAGGCCCAGCACCTTACAAGGGTTTCACCTCGTTCTGACATCAGCCCCTGAGACAGATATCACAGGGTCGCCAGATGCTGTGGGGCTTTGCAAAATTATAGTTTTCAAAGTGGTCAGCTCCATGGGGAATGAAGCATCACAGCCATTTATGATGTTAGGTTTCAAACGGCAGAGCAGACTTGATGGGCCAAGTGGCCTAATTCTGCTGCTATGTCTTAAGTCAGGCCGCAAACAGTCACTTATTCTGGAGTAAACACGAGGAAATCTGCAGATGCTGGAAATTCAAACAACACCACACACGAAATGCTGGTAGAACACAGCAGGCTAGGCAGCATCTATAGGGAGAAGCGATGTCGATGTTTCGGGCCGAGACCCTTCGTCAGGACTAACCGAAAGGAAAGATAGAGATTTGAAAGTAGAGGGGGAGGGGGAAATGCGAAATGATAGGAGTAGACCGGAGGGGGTGGGATGAAGCTAAGAGCTGGAAAGGTGTTCTGGTTCTTATTCTGGTGGCTGACTGGCCTAAGTCAGGCAGCGTTTGTTATGTTATGATTGTACTGCCCCTGGGAAACGCTGTCTCATTCTGCCCTGCAGAGCTGATGTACGGTTAGAATGACAATAAAGTTTTTGAATCTTGAATCTTATTCTGGTGGCTGACTGGCCTAATTCTGCTCCAATGTTTTATGGTCTTAGCAGCATCTATGGAGGAGAATGAACAATTAATGCTTTGGGCTGAAATCATTCATCCATGCATTTTTGAATGTGGAAGAAGCCCGAGCTTAGTCTACATGAGGCAGTAAAAGTCCTGGTGCTGCTTCCCTACTGATTCTTAACTTTGAGGAACTGTTTGGATACCAGTCTTGTTGTTTACAAGCTTAACCTGTCTCTTTATTATTGCTATTCAGTATGTGCTTGCCTTCTCAGCATACTCTTTGTTTAGTCTAAATGTGTTTTGCATCCTTAAACATGCCTAATTAACATCCGTAACTGTCATTATAATACTCATTTCTTATTCAAACTCATCCAAAATGTTTTACCATCAAGACAGAATGAGCAATCTAGCTGGGCTGTTCACATATTTGTGGATTCATAGAACACGTGGAACAAATTGCCAACATTTTCTTTCTAAATAATGATCAGAAAATTCCTAAGGGAGCTTTCTTGGAAATTAAGCTCAGCAAATGCAAATTATCCAAAGATTACCTCAGGGTATTTTGATTTGGCTCAGTTAAAGTGTAATTTTTTAAAAATAGATACAAGTCCCAGAATACTAGCTCGATGCAATTTTGGTTACATATTTCATTATAAAGTGGAGTGACAAATCTAGTGTTAGACTGGTGATATTTTCTTGCCGCTAGAGTCCAGCATCTCAGTATTTCAATGTAATAGCAACAAGAGCCAAATAGTGTGAACTATTATTTACGAGGGTAAATAGTGGAAATGGCTCAGTTTATAAGAGGGCAGTAGAAGTTGAGTCCCCAGCAGAGTCACAGCCCCAGAGACCCTGATTCAGCCCTGACCATCAGTGCAGTCTGCCCACCTTGTACAAAATTCTTCCCTTTTACTTGAAACTGCAGTTAGCAAAATGCTATTGCAACTCAGGGCGTACATTCACCCTGTGACCATTTTGGTTCTCTCTAGGTACTCTGTTTTTTCCCCACATCCTAACATTGTGTGGATAAGTGGAGTGGTTGGGCTACTTTAAATTGATCCTGGTGTGTTTTTTCTTTTGGGGAAAGATTTGATGGGAATGTGGGAAGGAGGAATAAATTGGGTTAATATTGCATTAGCATAAAGGTGGAGTGACTGATGGCTGGAACTGGCTTGCTGGGCTTAGGGACTGTTTCCATGCTAGAGATACAAAAAAAGGAGTTTTTCACAAAACAAAGAGATGCAGTGGGAGAAGAGCTCAGATGCATTCATGGGCCACAATATTTCAGTGGACAAATTGATCTGTGTTGTCGATAATCGAGACAGGAGCCATCCACAGCCAACCTAACTTGCAGATTCCAAAAACCACGGAAAGGTAGATAGTGCTAGCTTGTGGTATAAGCTGGTTGCTAGTCAGCAGGTTGTACCCATGCTGAGGGGGGTACCTCCTCTGGCTCACTCTGAAATGAGCTTGACACAGACTCCAGCCTGATCAGCTCTGCTTAGTGAGCTTAGAAAGAATAGGTACAGGTATACTGTGGCGTGAAATTAAACAAGCCACTTGATTAGCGGCAGCAGAAATCGTTCTCAGTGAGGCAGTCTGGCTAGGCATGGTTCCCTTGTGTAAGTCGGTACCTTTAGTGACCATAGGTTCAGCAGCTAACGGTTAGTGATGAGCAGAAGAGTCGGCTCTTCTATAACAGAAGTAAAATGTATAATGACAAACTGAATGGAGAGATACTTCAATCTGCTTTACTGGGTGATGGGATATTAGCCTGTGGTAATTAATGTGAAAGGCTTGTGGATGAGATTTCACCAATATTTGTATTTATTTTATTTTGTTTAGAGGTACAGCAGAGTAGGCCCTTCCGGCCCTTCAAGAAGCAGCACCTCACAACCCCAATTTACCTCCAACCTGATCACGGGATGGTTTGCAATGATCTGTTTGCCTGCCTGATACACCTTTGAACTGTGGGAGGAAACCAGAGCATGCGGGGGAAAGCCACGCGTTCCACAAAGAGGACGGACAGACTCCTCACGGAGCAGGCCGGGGCTGAGCTCCAAACTCCGACACCCCAAGCTGTAATAGCATTGTGCTAACTGCTACAGTAGTACAGCTCCAGGTGAAAGGGTTGAGGGTTGAATGATTTTGTACAAGATGGCTGGTGGTGCTATGTGGACAGACTCAGCCAATATAAACGCTTGCTCTTTTTAGATACAGAGTCATAATGCACAGAAACAGGCCCTTCTGCCCAGTGCATTCATACTGATATTTTAAAAATTAGTAAGGCAAAAACAGAAAATGCTAGAAATCTAAAATTTAAAAAAAAACAATGTAGAGGCTCAGTGGATCAGACAAGCTCTGAAGAGGGAAGCAGCATCAACATATCACATTCAGTAATTCTCGCCGAAGATGCTGCCTGACCTGCTGAGTATCTCCAGTATTTTTAATTGTGTCACTCTCTCGTTAGTCACCCAATAAATCAATGTTTTCTCATGCCAGATTGAAAAGTTCAGGGTGTTGGGGCCTGAGGTGAGGTACAGTCCCGTTCAGATTGCTGCTCCAAGATGTTTATTCAGCTCTGCGCTGAACTACGGAACTCTCTTTACGGACTTCAGTCCAGAAACACTGTTTGCTTGATGTATTCTTCTCGTTGCACACTGGGTGCTCGATGGTCTTTTTGATGGGTTATTTTATTTTTTATGGGCTTGATGTGCTTTTTATTCTCTGCACATATTGGGTGTTAGTATTCTTTTTTTATATACGTAGATGGGGCTTGTTTTGGGGTTTCTTTGCTTCATGGCTGCCTGTTAGGAATTGAATCGCAAGGTTGTACAATATACTTGATAATAAATGTACTTCGAACTTGCTCTTAGGAGAGCAGGTTATTTTTTTACCTCTGGCTTGACCTCTAGCTCCCAGTAGCTAAATGGATTTTAATTGGTGTGAACTCACTCCATTTGAGGAAAAGTAGGGTCAATTTAGGGATCGTAATTTATGGAATGAGATGATCAAGTGTTTCTCAGCTCTGGCCTGTTGGAAGAAGTGACTCCGTCATTCCACTTCACAAGGGAAAATACTATTTTCTCTCTTTTCACTTGCTTTGAACTTTGAAGTTCCAAGCACTTGTGTCCCAATTTATTACAAAGATGTAGGGGAAGTCTTTTACAGTCACTATGGCAGTACAGAAGTTCATGGCCATTTCTATTATTCTGCTCACACTCTAAAAGATACTAAGCCAATCCTTCATACATCTGACTTTTAGTTCCTTTGTTAGCACTAAACTACAGAGAGCTCGATGCCATAAATCAAGTGAATGGATCTGATAAGTTTTATTTGATCTGAAAGTCAGGGGGTGGGGGGGGGGGGGGAAGAAGATTTGCTTGAAGTGCACAAGGGAAGTTGAACAGCTACTGAAACCCCAGTTACCAGGTTTTTCATCACACAGCCTCACACATAGAATCAGCTTTCAAAGTTGGTTGTTTAATGTGTGGCTCCCATCCAAGCCTCCTTTTCCCTGCAATAATGTTTTAGATGCTTGAACATACATCTGGGTAGCTCTGAGCTAATTAAAAGTGTGAATAGCAGTACTTGGGCATTCCAAGTAATTTTCACTTCGCAATGAATAAATTCAGATGGACCCTGGATAGGAATGAACAATAGGAGAAATAAAAAGCAGCACATAAGAAGTAGTCTCTTTCTGGCTGGGTTCAAAGAACAAAATCTCAGTTTTAAACAGCACAGAACTGATTTATTAATATGCAGTTATTTTACACAGGCCAGCTTTGGCAGGAAATATTTCCCACTGTTAGTTCTGTTAAGGGAAAAGCCCTGTAAGACCCCATGTAAAGCCATCAGAACAGAATTATATAGAGACGTTTTGGATAACCTACTTTATTGTTGCAGTAACTGCAAAGGATTTTCCTGCACCTTCACTATAAATACAAGTAGACTTTGTGGAAGGAAGCTCGTTGGTTCCCGTGGGAACATACTCTGGCACAGGAATGGTTTCAATATTTTCTACAATAGTATAGAATGAGCAGGAATAGTCAATGGAGGATAAACTCCTGCTTCATTCCCCCAACTTAAGTTATACTTCCCAGGTACAACTACACAGCTCAAACTCTGCCAGCTGAGAAGATCTGAGAGATCTTCATGCAGTATTGGATCAAACGAATTGTGTCTCACAACCAATCATTTATACTAGGAAAAAATTCAGGGGCTGAACCCTAACCCAGGTGATGGAGCTTCAACTGAGAAGCTCTCAATTAAATCCTGATGTCAAAATTATCGTGTTAATGATCAGCTTATCTGATGTCTTGAAATGTAATCACTAGCTGAAGGGTTTGGAAAACTAGTTTTAACCAGTCACAAGCTGTAGTGGTTGGTCATGTTGACATGAATGGATTCATCACAAAAGCAGGCTAGTTTGGAGTACGATGCCCAATGCTTGGCACAGTGAGTTCCGAACTGAAATACCCACTAAAGTCATGGAGTGAAGCTGACTGACCTAGATATAGTAGTTCCTCTGATTCAGACTTGGAAAAAATCAATTTTCAGTTGCAGTTTTATGCAATTGAATTTCTAGTCTGTAGATACAGTTCATAGATGTGAACTTGAGAACAATCTCCACCTGAATCCGCACAGCATCGTAGCAGGAGCCTTATCACACATTGTTAGTTTGAGCTGTTAGAAAAGATGGCTGTCCGAACAGAAGGTGGAAGACATGTAATGTACTGTGCTGTGGCTGTCTCAATTATTCAATAAAGTGAGATGCCTTTTAGTTAGCAGCGTTCCCCGTGGTTCTGTGATCAGTGTCCCAGCATCAATACTGTTGGGGTAAATCCTCTGGCCCTCAGCCCTGCTGAGTATTTGTAATGACGGTGTGATGGTAGCATTACTGTTGGAAGAGCTGAGGCTGATGCAGTGTTCCACCCTGCTGACTGACTGAGCACAAAGATTCAAAGCTTCATTTATTATCAAGGTATACAATACTGAAATTCTTCTCCTCCAGATTGCCACAACACCAAGAAAGAAAAGAATTGCAGCAAATCTCCCCTCCCTGCACACAAAAAGAAATGAGAAAGTTCAGGCAAAAAACACAGAAATAAAAATCTATAAGACTAAAAAGAGTCCATAATCCAAGTCCATATCCAAAACGCAGAAAACCTGGGTAACATTCTCTTTGCTGCAGCGGCAGGATCTCCCCTCTGCAGTAGCAGAGCGATCCCACCAGCGATCAAAAGGCAGTCTCCCCTCTCCATAGCAGAGTGATCCCACCAGCGATCAAAAGGCAGTCTCCCCTCTCCATAGCAGAGCGATCCCACCAGTGATCAAAAGGCAGTCTCCCCTCTCCATAGCAGAGCGATCCCACCAGTGATCAAAAGGAAGTCTCCCCTCTCCATAGCAGAGCGATCCCACCAGCGATCAAAAGGCAGTCTCCCCTCTCCATAGCAGAGCGATCCCACCAGTGATCAAAAGGAAGTCTCCCCTCTCCATAGCAGAGCGATCCCACCAGCGATCAAAAGGCAGTCTCCCCTCTCCATAGCAGAGCGATCCCACCAGCGATCAAAAGGCAGTCTCCCCTCTCCATAGCAGAGCGATCCCACCAGTGATCAAAAGGAAGTCTCCCCTCTCCATAGCAGAGCGATCCCACCAGCGATCAAAAGGCAGTCTCCCCTCTCCATAGCAGAGCGATCCCACCAGTGATCAAAAGGCAGTCCCCCCTCTCCATAGCAGAGAGATCCCACCAGTGATCAAAAGGCAGTCTCCCCTCTCCATAGCAGAGTGATCCCACCAGTGATCAAAAGGCAGTCTCTCCTATCCATAGCAGAGCGATCCCACCAGTGATCAAAAGGCAGGCAGCTGGTGCTCACCTCCCGTTTTTGCCTCAATATTTCAATCTTCCTCATCCTTTAATCGTTGAAGAATGGATGCTTTAATTGGCACAATTGACATGTCCCATCCCACAGTCTTTTTGTCCCAAGGTTTGCTCACTGCCTCTGTCTCCCAGAATCCTCTCAATTACTGCAGAGTTGCTCAAGCATCCAAATGATATCCAAATTACAAATCACAGGCGCCAATGGTTCCAGAATCACATTCAAGATGAAACACAAACGTAAAGGGCATGAAAGTGAAATATATGATTTATGCTGTATCCAGAAAATGTCGACTGTGGGAGCATTGTACGTAGGCGCCATTTTGATTGTAAGTTTTACTGTCCTTGCCTTGACTGAATGAACACCCTTCTCGCGCCCTCACACTGCCGACTACCCCATTTTCGGCTTGTACTCAACCTACTCATGGGTTATAAAGAAAGGGCTTTGCTTTAAGAAGGCTGCTGTGGTTTTAGTGACTGGAGACTGTCCTGTAATATAACACCTATCAGTTAATTAAGCTGCAGCTGGGAATGATATTTATAGAGTCTCAATTCACTGGCCACTGTGCTCAGCTGTGGAATTTAATCAGAACAATATGGCTGTGTGATTTATACCTCAGTCATTGGGCCCTGTCATGCTTATTGTTTCTCACTACTTTCGCTGTGTGTGCATTCTCCTGTAAATTCTCTCATTTTGCTCGGGAACGTCTGCCCCGCAAGAACAATGAACCTTGTTTTTTTTCTCACTCATGGCTTTTGCAGCTGGATAGATTTGCTGCCTGTTTCTGCATTTTCCCATATTCTTCCTCCTTTTCCGGTTTTGCCATGCAACAGTGCCCACGTTCTTGAAATCCCCCTCTGATTTTGTCTGTTTCTCTTTCCTTTTTGTAAATTTGTGCTTGATGGTGGGCAGGGACTTAGGCACGTCCCTCACTCTCTAACATTTTCACTCACACTCAAATCTGACCAGATGTAAGAAATATCTCTGTGCTCAGAGACCGAGAATCATGGGTAAAAGGAGCAGAGGTGGCCATTCAGCCTTTCCAAGCCTGTTCTGCCATTTAACAGCCCATGCTCAAGGCTGATCCTGTGCTTCAGAGCCCGTTTCTTTACTCTCTACAATATCCTTGATCCTTTTAACATTAGGAAGTACGTTTATATCTTATCTTGTGTCATCTCTGTCAAAATGGAAAATCCCATACATTGCGCCGGTAAACAAATAACGTACACGAGCCACAACAAGGTAGATTGGGAGATCAAGAGATTATTCTTAGAATATAAGAGGTCCGTTCAAGAGTAATTCTCCAAGAGGACCACAACTTTGTGCCTCAATGATCCAGGGAGCTATCTGGACTGGAGTCAGAGCTTGAAGGTTTAGCTCTTGGTAGGGTCACCCATGTCAAGCAGGTCAAACGATAGAGGCCAGACTGAGAGTGGTCCTTTGGTGCTCCAGGTTCAAGGGTTCAGCTCAGGGCTAACAACCCTGACTGATAAAACAAGATTGTATGGAAACAGCAATGAAGAATCCTATATCTGAGTTCAACGGTATTCCTTCGTCTCCACCTGGAACTTGCGTGACTGACAGTAATGAAAACTGAGCTACTGACATGGTGGAGGAAGCCCTGAATACCAACAGAGATGGAGGGACCTGTATTTACTGCCGCATCAAATGGGCAGTAGAGAGAGAGAGAGTTCTAGACTGATAACAGTGAAGAAGCTATAACAGGTACAGGTAGAAGCTATCTTTCAGTCTGGTGGTACATACTTCCAAGTTTGTTTTTATCTGCTGTCTGACAGGAGATGGGAGAAGAGATAATGACCTTGGGAGTAGAAGTCTTAATTATGTTAACTGTTTTTCCAAGGCAGCAGGGAAGTGTAGATGGAGCTGATGAAGGGGAGACTGATTTGTGTGATGAACTGGGCTGTGTGCATCACTCTCCGTAATTGCTTGTGGTCATGGGCAGAGCATTCACATCCAAGCAGGATATTTTCTATGGTCCATCTGTAAAAATTGGTAAGAGTTATCAGACATCTGCTCGGTTTCTATACTTTCTGAGGAAATCAAGAAGTGGTGTTGGTGCTTTCTTGGCACCAACATCCTTTCTTAAGTACAGAAATCAGACCTGTATACAATATTCCAGGTGAAGTCTCACCGGGGCTTTTTATAATTTCAGTAGCATATCGCTAATCTTGTACTGAAATCCTCTGGCAGTATAGGTTAACATACCATTGGCTGCCCAAATTATTTACTGAACCTACAGTGATTTTTGCATAAGGGCACCCAGGCCCCTTTGAACATCTTTCAAATGCTCATTATTAAAAGCAATGTCTTGTTTTCCCTTCAAAGTGATAACTATACATTATGCCACATTCTATTCCACCTGTCAAATCCTTGCTCATTCACTTACGCTGTTCATATCCCCTTGAAGCCTCTTCTGTGCATTCTCCTCACAATTCACACTCCGACCTTGCATTGCAATATCAGCCAACTTCAGTATGTTACAATTGTTCCCCTCGTTCAAAGCAGAGCAGTGGTATGGTTTGAATTTTGAACCTGTTTTGTGGACTTGGAGGAAGAGGAAATGTAAAGGAAGGGCTTCCTGTTGCATTTATTTGAATGGCTGATTGGCAGGTTGCATTGCTGCAAGCTTCCATTAGATTTGTGCATCGGGCAGTGAATCATTCATTATGTGTTTAGTTATCTGTTCCTGATGACAAACTCACACTGAATACGACTTTCATCTCAACTTGTACATCAAACTTAACTTCCCTTTTTATAAATCTATCTACTACACGTTTTGCAGAGACGGTATAGAGATGCCATTGGCCTACATGGAAGATCAAAACCAGGAAGCTTCTGTGGCTTTTTGGTCACCGGGTACTTGCTTGTGACATCTTAATAGTTTCGCTACAGTTCTCCAAGTTTCACTGGATTTGGAATTGTCGTGCAGGAGATTTAGATAATCTGATTCAGAAAGTTTTGTATAATTTCAAGAAATGGTGAAGTTTTGTAGAAAGAGGGAGATGTTCAGTCGTTATTGCAGTGGATCCCAGCACAGGCAGCCAATGTGCTGGAGTCTAGTTGATGATCCCAGTGATGCACCACATTATAGTACTCAGTTTGATAAGAGGTCTTATCTTATTCCTAAATCTTCTTCCTAGGCAAATCACTTGGTTCTTTGCAATATGGGTTTGCAGGTTCTGAGGTGGCTGCCAAAACCAATGTTGGAAGTATAGATTCTTCCACGGATGGTGGCTCTTGGGGGGGGGGGGGGGATGGGTGAGTAGTTTGTGAGGAGGTACACATTTCTGCTGCTTATGGATGCTCACAATGAATGGACAAGCTCTTTGATACCTAAATGCTCCTTCTCCCATTTTGAAGTATGCTTGGGCCAGAAAGAATCCTAAAAGTCAGGGAAGTGTTGCAATTCTTCAAGCAGACATTGAGCAGATCCTAAAATTTTTCCCTATATGTGCCCAATAATCTGTTTCTGTGATTTAGTATATTCAAGGTACTCAGTCGCTCAGTTTGTTGATCCCTTTGCTCTGATGCAGAGAGCCCGCAGCTTGTGTTTGCCAGCTTCTAAATCAGGAGGCTGGTATACATTACAGGTCCAATAATCTGTAGAACTAGATGAGTGACCCATAAAGTCAGGATCAAATCCCACCACTGCTGCTGAGCAAATTAATTAATTCAGCAAATTTGGAATAAAGGTTGTCTGCATATTGCAATAATTGTTTACTTCTAGTGCTATTTTGTTTAAGATATTCTGAACATGATTTGTTTAGACCTTGCGTACTGTGGTCGATTAGCGAATTGAATCTGTGGTTAATACCCTACCATCATGGGGCTGTGTTTATCCAGCTTTCATATTCAGAAGTCATTTTGCTCATTGTTAATTGTGTCTGGGGGTTTATCCCATATTGTGTTGTACTTTCACACGTTCTGAGCACTTAACCGGGTTGTGAATCAGAATGGCTTGCTCGGAATTCATGGGAGAATCTTAGGTTGTGGAATTAGGTACGCACTGTACCACGGAGAGATTTTTCTTCACCCCGTTTGTTCGAGTGTGCAAAGCAATCACTGACTTCTTTGATATGAAGAATAGAACAATTCCATTAAAAGGCTGTATACTTGACAGAAAAGCACATGATGTCATTATATAAAAATTAAGCCTTGAAATGATGGTATTTATCTAATGTAGTAATTTTTATTTTATGCAGTACTGTGTACTTGTTGGTGGAGCATTGATTATTAAGCTAATAGCACAATCCTGTACTTCTGAAAGTTTTTAATGCTTTCTAATTGGGTGATATGAACTCACAAAGATGAATTGGTGTTTCTGGAAAGGATTATAGATTGATGGAAAGTTAATTCCTGCAACAAAGTAATTAGTTGAATCCATGGGATGTGTAAATGGAACATCTGTAGAGCTGGAAAGGGAGATTGCAGTTAGTACATAAAATGTACAGTTTGGCCTAAACAATGGAAAGCAGGAATTTAAACCTGGGAAACAGAAAGCGCAGCTCCAAACTATTAAAGGACAAAAATGAAACCTGGTTAGTTCTGGTCTTGGGCTAAACCTATGTTCTTTTCCTTAGATAAAATGGTTTCTATCGGACTTTGAGAAGACCATTTAAATACAAAGTCAATCCAAAATTTATTTGATATTCTGTCTGAGTTTACAAGCAAGACACAATGTAAAAACAATGTAGGAAAACAATATGTTGAAGTCTGAAAATTTCATTTTGCAGTATAATAGAGAATCAGTACTCTATACGTTTGGAATAATATTCCTTGGCTGTGTTCTGAACTTAAATGGGAAAACAGCAGCACGCAGTGCAAGCTCATTAAATAATCACCCATTGGAATTGTCATTAGCTGTACCCAGACATAAATCAGAAGCACAAAGTCAATTCATCCAAGTAATAGGTGTTTTACCTGATTTTATTGGAGATAAACTCCCTGCGACTCTTCAGGTTAACAGTGAAATTAGGCCTCTTTGGACTTAAATTGACAGTTGATGTTCAGTGAATCAAATATTAGAAATGGCATCTCATTGAATACTGGACTAGTTTTGTGTAATATTTGCAAATTTTGATGCAAAGCTATCTGCTCTTTTTTTAATTGTACCAATGGAAGAATGAATTCAGATGTTCAAATATCTGTGGAGGAAACCATACATTGTTTGTTACTGATCATAAAATGACACTAAGTGTGTTTTTCGTTATACTAAGCAACTTGCATCTTTAGAGTAGCTCTGTGTTCTGATTTTACAATGAATCCCAGCTGTCCAACAGACTGGATGGTGAATAGTAAATGTGAAAGACATTGGTAGAGAAATTCAGTTGCTTACCTCTTTTATTTCAGTTTTGTGCTCTCATTCCTGGAGTGGATTATAATAGTTTCCATTTCAAATTTTACCAAGGTAGTCCTTTTCATGATTCACACTTTGCTAAGGGCAACGTTTCTGGGTCAGAATCAGAATAAGGTTTATGCCATGTAATTTGTTATCTTGTGGCAGCAGTACAGTGGAAGACATAAAATATTACTATAGGTTACAATAAATAAATTGCATGAAAGAGAAAGAGTGAGGTAATGTTCATGGGTTTGTTGACCATTCAGAAATTTAATTTTAGAAGGGAAGATGCTGTTCCTAGAACATTAAATATGGGTCTTCAGGCTCCCTGGTGGTAGTAATGAAAGGAGTGCATGTCCTGGATGGTGAGAGTCTTTAATGATGGATGCTGCCTTCTTCCCTGGTAGGGAGGATTGTGTCCATGCTGGAGGCTGAGTCTATAAATCTCTGAAACCTCTCAACCCTGCGCATTGGAGCCGCCATACCAGATAGTGATACAACTAGTCAGAGTGCTTTCCATCGTACATCTGTAGAGATTTGATAGAGTTTTAGGTGACATACCAAATCTCCTCAAAATCCTCATGAAGAATAGCTGCTGGTGTGCCTATGCCATGATTGTATCAATGTGTTGGGTTCTGGATAGATCCTCTGAGATGTTGATGGCCAGGATCAGACAAATCTGCCGACAGTGCTCCCTCTGCAGTACTCCTTCAAGAAAAGGTCGTGGAAATGAACCCATATTACTCCAAGGTTGACTGTCATATGGGTGAACACCTGGGGTTTCAAGGCTCTGCAGACTTAAGAATTAATGCGGGGGCTCCCTGACTGGGTCTGAGCTCTTTGCGTCTTACCTGTTCTCTTCAGTAAACTCTTCCACCTTCTGCAGTAACCCACAAAGACTGCCAACTCATGATTCTGTTTGTCCTGATTCTCGAAGTTTCATAGAAACCACTCAGTAAGTCCTCCCCGCCAGCCCCTGCTCTCTAACCTTAAGCCGAAGTCCTTTAGAGCTACACCCACGAGTCCTGAACTCGATGAGTAGATCACTGGCCCTTACTGCACTGTGACCTGCACACTGCCCACTCTTCCCCACGTATCTGCATTTGTATAGCAGGCAAAGGAACGTGTATAAATCCCACACCATAGGGTGTAGTACCTGGAGCCTCAGACACAACTTGATTCGTAACTTGTCACGATGTGCGCTGGCAATGTTGGAAACCATGTGCAGAGGAAAAACAGGCTCCAATATAGAGACAGTGACCAATGTTTATTCATAAGAATCCCAACAGCAGAAAGGTGGCTCGGCCAAGCGACACCCCAAGACATAACATTCTCAAAACTAGGACCCCACAATTAGTGCTAATCAGGCACCCACTTAAATAATCCAAGTAATCCCCAAGCATTCAAAATAAACTTAACAAGTTTACACAGAAAGCACCAGGAGACCACTCTACAAAGAGCAAATCGCTCAAGAAAAACACAAGGAACTCTAAATGATAAACGATTCTCATTAAACAACAATTAATTAATTCTGGTGTTCAAATAACCTTGGAGCCCAATGCTCTCTGACTCCCCACGTAGGCCGGAAGAAGTCAATACAGTAACCAGCAGCCAGGGTGGATTAAGCTGTTTCTGTAGGTGCTGAGGGGAACCAAGGCCATGGTGATGATCTCTATATTGTGATGCCACTGAGATGCTTTCCCCACCTTTACTGCTTTGAAGCAAGACAGACGGAAAAAGGAACATGTTCGTAGAGTTGTGGCACCGGATCCATATCCACCTATAGGAATCCCATATGTCAGGCCTGCATTCTTCGGTGCCTCGACTACTGACTGTTTGTAAATGATTTTGAAATGCAGTAGTGCAGTGGAGACACAGGAGACTGAGGTGCTGAAATCTGGAAGAACTCAGCGGGTCAAAGCAGCATCTGTGAGCGGAAAGGAATTGTCGATGATTTTTGGGTTGAAACCCTGCACTAAGTCCCAGGTTTTACTGTCGGCTTGTTTGCAGCTCACAGGTATTAATTGTGTCTGACTCCATCAGATCCTCTGGCAGCCTATTCCAGATATCAGCAATTCTCAGCGTAAGCAAACCTATCCTTCAGATCTCCTTTATACTTCCTGCACCATACCTTAAAACTGTGTCTTCGTGTTTGTGATACCTTGGAAGAACACCATAAAATGTATGGAAGAGTGGAATGTAAAGAAACCTTCTGTAATAACACTTAACACTTTAACCAGTGGTGGATAGGTCCTAGAGCAAGGCACAATACATTGTTTATTCAATTTAAACGCCAGCCCAGATCAGAGGCAAGAGCCGATTTCACTCACTCTGCACGATCTTCACTCCTCTCTCCTGGGCGTGGGGCCGCTTATTGTTCCGTTATTGGGTCAATTTAAATGCCAGCCCAAATAGACTGAAAAGACAGAGCTGATTTTGCTCGCTGTCTGCGATGGTTATCTCCATGGCGCTGAGGCTGTGAAGACTGTCCCGGCTGCTGTGCTCCATGCCCGCTAATATGATAAACTGATAAGAGAGGCTTTGGGCCTACTCTGGGCTGCCCCGGGGTTCGGATCTGAGGATTCATTTTTGGTCGAGAATGTTGTTGTTCACTTAAATTTCTTGCGTGACTTGTATTTTTTTGTTTTGCTTTCTTTCTCTTGCCCATCGAGTGTTGGTGTTTTATTTTTACTTGTATTCTTTTTTCCCTTTAAAATGGGTTATTTCAGATCTCTTGCTTTCTGGCTACTTGTGAGCAAGCAAATCTCAAGGTTGTATAATTTCTACATTCTTTGATAATAACTGTACTTGCAGTTGAAATTAAAACGTGGAAGACTATGGGCCAAATTCAAGAAAACGAGAATAATGTAGATAGGTATTAGATGGCTAGCATAAACATGGTAGGCCGAGAAGCTAGTTTCTGTGTTGGGCAATCCTGTGATCCAAGGACAAGATTTCAAGGGACACAACTGAAAGCATTGGAAGCCCTCAGCAATTAAGGAAGCATCTATTTAAAGAGAGATAATGAAGGCCTTTCATTAGATTTGAGAAATGAGTCAGTTTTAAGTTGCAGTGAATGTGAGAAATGGATGGGTGACAGGCGAGGGCAGGATTGAGATGGGAATAAGTTTCGAAGGTCCTGTAGTCAATGGGGACATTTAGGGAGGTACAGAACGAGAGAGGGAGAGAGAGAGAAATAAAAACTACAGATGAGGAATATTTTGGGAGAAACACACATTCCTTAGTTCTGATGAAGGGTGTTCAACTTAAAACATAAACTCTCATTGTTTCTTTCTCCACAGATGCTGCCCAACCTACTGAGTGTTTTGTTTGATTTTGGATTACAAACATATGTGGCAATTATTTGTGGGGGATGCACAGGACAATTAGGCTTTTGGTTTAACTCGTTAACCTAATTAACAACATTGCTTTGTGATCTGCGATCAAGTGAAGGTTTTCTTTATGGTAGTGTCTATTCTCTAGGCAGGGATACAGACGGAACTCTTCCATTATTCTATCCCTGTCAAGACTATTGCAGTGTTTTGACCTGAAACATCAGCAATTCCTCCTGATAAAATGGTGGCGTGCTGGCATCCGGGTCAGATAAAGGTGGTTTCATTCATCTTGTATGGTTGCAAGTCTGCTTAATGTTAAGAACATCGACCACTGCAGGACTATACCATCAGTGAATTGCTTGATAGTGATGAAGCTGGACTCATTGCCAATCTTTGTTGTGTATTCACCTGGACTTATCGTGTACTGTGGAACAGTGTGCAGTGTGAGAGATTATCTTGGACATTTTTATTGTGATTGCAAGGCCCTGTTGGACATTGGTCACGTGGAATTCGGCAAGTCTGGTTCACTGTTTCATTGTCAATATCAACAGCGGGGGAGCTGCCTTGCCTCACGGTTTTGGCGAGGACTAGGCCGAGGCCATGGAGTCGCCTGTTGCAGCTGACGGGGAGAGGAGAAGCCAAAGTTGTGTGAAGTACCCCTGCAGGACGTGCTGGAATCCGTATTTGAGTTGGGGCTAGCCTGTCCCATCAGTGCTTGCCTCCAGTGTTCGCTCAGTGGAAGAACAAGCTGGACAAGGACAACTTATCATCAATTCTACAATCATGCCACTCAGAGACTAGGACTAAATTTTTTTCTGTGTTATCTATAGCTTATACTCGTATATACTGTTTACCAACTCTGTATTCCCAATCTCTCTGTATTACTATTGTTACTATGCCTATGTATTTGAAAATTAATAAAAAGATTTAGAAGAAGAAGAATATTTTTTCTTTGTGACAATATGTTTTTCTGAAATCGTAACCATATATGCAGAGTGCTATGTGCTGTTGGTAATGTGTTTTGCATCTTGGCCCCGGAACAATGCTGTTTTGTTTATTTACTGTATAATGAGAATAAAACTTGATCTTGAACTCTTCCCTTTCCCCCAACGGTTCAAAGTAACTTTAATTATCAGAATACATATATGTCACCACATACAATCCTGAGATTCATTTTTCTTTGGGCATACTCGGCAAATCTATGGAATAGTAACTGTAACAGGAGAAATGAAAGATTAACCAGACAACAACAAACTGAAAATGTAAATATAAATAAATAGTAATAAATAACAAGAACATGAAATAAGATAAAAAGTCCTTAAAGTGGTTGTGGGAAGATCTCAATGAATGGGCAGTTCAGTGTAGTTATCTTCTTTGGTTTGAGACCCTGATGGTTGAGGGGTAGTAACTGTTCCTGAACCTGGTGGTGCAAGTCCTGAGGCTCTTGTACCTTCTACCTGATGGAAGCAGCGAGAAAAGAGCATGGCCCGGGTGGTGAGGATCTCTGATGATGGATGCTGCTTTCCTGTGACAGCGTTTCATGTGGACTTGTTCAATGATTGGGAGGTCCTTTTACCTGTGATCTGGGCAGAATCCACTACCTTTTGTAGGATTTTCCATTCAAAGGCATTGGTGTTTCCATACCAGGCCATGATGGATGCAGCCAGTCAATACACTCTCTAATGCACATCTATCGAGGTTTGTCAAAGTTTTTGATGTCATGCCAAATCTCTGCAGACTCCTAAGGAAGTAAAGGCGCTGCCAGGCTTTCTTTCCAATTATATTCACATGCAGGGTCCAGGACAGGCCTCTGAAGTAGTAACACCCAGGAATTTAAAGTTGCTAACCCTCTCTACTTCTGCTCCTCCAATGAAGAGTGGCTCATGGACCTCTGGTTTCCCTTTCCTGAAGTCTATAATCAGTTCCTTGTTTTTGCAGACATTGAGTGAGAGGCTGTATGCTGATTTGGCAACACCTCTGATATGGTCCACAACATCAGCAAACTTGAATATGGTATTGGAGCTGTGTTTAGCCACACAGTCATAGATGTCAAGTGAGTTGAGCAGGGGGCTAAGCACACATTCCTGTGGTGCACCTGTGCTGATGGAGATCATGGAGGAGATGTGTTTGCCAATCCAAACTGACTGAGGTCCACTAAAGAAGAAATCGAGGATCTGGTTCCACAAGGAGGTATTGAGGCCCAGGTCTTGGAGCTTACTGATTAGTTTTGAGTGGATAATGGTATTAAATGCTGAACTGTACTCAATAAAGAGCATCGTGATGTATGCACCTTTGCTGTCCAGATGTTCCAGGGTTGAA
Organism: Hemitrygon akajei; assembly: GCF_048418815.1. Lineage (NCBI taxonomy): Eukaryota > Metazoa > Chordata > Chondrichthyes > Myliobatiformes > Dasyatidae > Hemitrygon > Hemitrygon akajei. The sequence goes on along the minus strand of NC_133135.1, from coordinate 76,288,388 downwards.
TGAAGGGCCAATGAGATAGCATCTACTGCTAGACCCATTGAGTTCTTCCATCATATGGTTTGTGGCTCAACTGAGTTAAGGTTCTCTAATTTGGGAAATGTATGAGGGAAAGGAACAGATCCTTCTCCCTGCTTTAGTAATGATCTTCACCCATCTCCCCCTCTCTTGCAGCTCCGAGATGACAGCCCAAGCATCCTGACCGCCTCCCCAAAGATGCTGCTGCCTTCAGCTGGCCAGCTGCCCTCAGGCGCCCCGCTCTCGGTTCACCACCAGATCCAGCTTCTCCAGCAGCAATTACAACAGCAGCAGCAGCAGACCCAGGTCGCCGTGGCCCAGGTAAGCAGGAGAGTTCTGTGGCTGCACACAAGGAGCTGCCAGATCGATCCATCTACTGCAGTAACTTGATGGTCATTTGAAGGGGAGGGAATATGCGAGCGCTAGATGACACTGAGGCTCACTTGCTCAAAGAGGGGAAATAGTGGCATTGGTTTGAAGGGTGTAAAGGCCCCTTTCTGTGCTGTGATCTGCGTGCTTTGATTAGAAAGGGGGATGGATATTAGAGACTGAATTTCCATTGTCACTTTGCAGCGTTGCAGGGAACTACTGCATGGCTTGATAGCACCTCAGATCAGATGACTGCAATTCTGTATGCTAGGACTGGAAATGTAAAGTTTCTGCTGAGAGAAGTACGGGGGGCCAAACAGCAGTAAGCCGCAAATTCTCACAATGCTTTCTTCTTACATTGTTACCAGAGTGTAATGTGAAAGATAGGGATGTAAGCCATCCCTGAGAAGGCTGTTAATTAATAATCCTACTTTCACTTGTGCAGGCATCCATCAGCCAAGATGTTTAATCCCCTACTGTTCAAAAATAATGTGCTCCACGTTAGATTTTAAATGAAAAACCCAGCATGCCAGACATGTACTTATATAAATCCTATCCTTGGACAAGCATGGTGATGGCAATTGGTGGGCCCCATTCACTTGGACATAATTACATACAGTTCCTTTTCGGATGTGGCAATTGAATCTTCCAAGCAGTGAAACCCGGATAGTGCCTGTACGCGTGGTGAGAGAGGCTTTCCTTGTGTCACGCCTGGTTTCTTAACCAATCATTTTAAATCTGCAGTTCTTGACACTTCCCCTAATAGAAGTTGTTTCTCTTTATTCGTTGGCTCTCAGCATTTGGTGGTTTAAAACCTTCTCAGCTTTAAGAGCAATTTCAGCTCTTGCTGCCAATCCACGCAATTGAAGTCTCCTTACCAGATCTGTTCTATTAAACTCTTCCTCCACCCTGTCTTCATCATCACATTCTTCCTGTGGCGACGTGACAAAATTAAGTGTCAAATAGTCAGGCGGCAGACTGGCACAGCTGGTAGGGCTGCTGCTTCCCAGTTTCAACCGTGACCTCTGGTGCTGGCTGGGTGAAGTCTGCACCTTCTCCCTGTGACCGTGCTTCCTTCAAGTGTTCCTGTTTTCCCAGCCACATGTGGCTTGGTAGGTCAATTAGCCACTGTAATTGTGTGTGTGCATGTGCGTAGTCGTGGAATCCCGGGGGAGTTGCTGAGAAGAGAGAGAGAATAATGGGAAATTAGTGCGGGTTAAATGGGTGCTTAATGTCGGTATGGACTTGGTGAGTGAAGGGCCTATTTCCGTGCTGTATGACACTATGCTTTCCCCCCCCCCCCCCTTCTGGGTATCCATTTTAAAGGCCAGGAAGCATTTTTTAATAACTTTTTTTAGCCTATCGTGCCATCTTCAAAGATTAATTAACCCAATTCTCTCTGTTCCTGCACCCATTTGTATGATATTGCCTTTCATAATATAGAGTTTTCCCAGTCTTCCTCCGGAAATACTTTGCACCTGCAGTAAACTTCACCTATTCCACCAATCTAATTATCATTAAACACCAAAGCCCTGGAAGTGACCCTTGGGAAACGATCATTAAATGCTTACTCCAGACTCATAAAGTATTCTTAACTTCCTTTTGTACATTGTGACTCAGAAGAGTTAATTTTGCTCAGTGCCAATAGATCATGCTTGTGCATAGTACACCCTTATTTACTAAATGAAACCGTGTTATATGACGGAAACGCAGCTCCAGGATACCATCCCCGAAGCGGCCATTCAGCTGGAGCCCGGGTCCGTGGACTCTTTGTTTAGTGGTATTGGTCCACAGGAACCCCTGATCTCAACCCTGCAACCTCTGGAAAGATACACGGAGGATGTTTGTGCATCTATGTTAATAAGAACTGGTGTGTGAACGCTTCAGTCATGATGACCTACCGTTGGCTCTGGGTGAGTTTTTAACAGTGAAATATAGGCCTTTCTATTTACCGAGAGGGTTCACGGCCATTGTGATTGTTGCTGTGTACATTCCCTGTGACCCCCTCCCCCCGTGCTAATCTAATGTTGGGGAAGCAATGCTCGAAGCTCTACAGTGCCTCCGGTGACCTCTGAACCACACACCACGACGGGTGACAACTTCATCCGTGCTAACTTAAAAACAGTCCTGCCTAAATTCCATCAGCATATTGACTTTGGTACCAGAGGTGAGAAGACATTAGACCTGGCTTATACCAATATCCATGGTGTATACAAAGCTGCTCCTTCCTCTACCTTGGATATTCTGACCACTTATCCGTTATGCTAATTCCAGCATACTGACCACCGATTAAATGAGTCAAACCAGTTCAAAGGGGGATAAAGACTTGGCCAGATAGGGCAATCTCAGCAATGCTGTACTGTTTTGAAAACATAAACTGGAATGTGTTCAGGGAGGTAGCTACCTGTAACTATCACATTAATCTCAATCTGTGACTGGCCACATAGAGAATTGCATTGAGGACAAATCAGAAGCTATGGCTGACAGCAAAGGTCCGGGCACAGCTGAGAGATTGGGATACTGCCATCAGGGAGGCAAAATGAAATTATTCATATAGAATATACAGCCATTTCTGTGGCACTACAAACACAAGGCACATTCGACAGGGCCTTCAGACTGTAACAGACTACAAGTCCAGTCTGTGTGTCAATGACAGTGATGCCTCCTTCCTTCCTGGGCTGAATGTCTTTCATGCACAATTTGATGCACGGAACGATACACCTGCGAGAAAGGTCAGCCCCCCCACCCCCACGAGGAGCAGGCACTCTGTCCGGCGGCAGCAGATATAAGGAAGACCCTAGCCAAAGTCAACCACGGCAAGCTGCAGCGCCTGGGAGACTGTGCAGCCCAGTTAACTGAGGTTTTAACAGACATCTTCACCATCTCTCTGGAACAGTCCACTGTCCCCATAGGCTTCATGGCAGCCACCATCATCCTGGTGCCCAAGAGGGTGGCAGTAACCTGCCTCAACTACTGTCCAGTGGCACTGAGGTCAACAATAATGAAGTGCTTTGAGAAACTGGTTATGGATTGCAATAAACGCCATTTTCCTGCTAAACTGGATCTGTTGCAGTTAACTTATCACTCAAAACGGTTCATTAATGATGCCACAGCCTCTGCACTCCACTGCATCGTGTCTCACCTGTAAAATGGTGCCTCATGTGGCAGGATGCCTTTTATTGACTTCAGCTCAGTGTTTAATATGATCATCCCTTAGAAGCTGGTGGGTAAACTGCCCTCATTGGATCTCAATGCTTCCCTACAGCAGGCTCTTGGACATCTTAACAGAAAGACCACAAACAGTCAATGTTGATAGCAACATCTCCAGCTCTATTATGCCAAGCACCAGCACTTCCCAGGGCTCTGTGCTCAGCCCACAGCTGTTCACACTGCTGATGCATGACTGCAGTACTAGAGCCAGTTCAAACCGAATCTTCAAGTTTGATGATGTCACAACAGTGGTTGGCCTCATCACCAATGACGTCAAGAGAGGAGGTGAAGCAACTGGTAGAATGCTGCGGGCGCAACAACTTGTGTCTCAGCATGGACAAGACCAAGGAGATGTTTGAGGACCACTCCTCGCTGCACAAAAACACCTTATCCATGGAGAGAGTTAAGAGCATCAAATTCCTGGGGTGAGGGCACATAATGGGCAATCGACCTGGTCCCTCAACACCACCTCTTTGGTTCAGAAAGCAAAGCAGTGTTTCCATCTCCTGAGGCAATGGAGCCAAGAGCCCCAACCCCACAATTTTAACCAATTTTTACAAGAGCATTATTGAAAGTGTCCTGACCAGCTGCATCACCATCTTGTACAGGAATTATAAAGCAGCTGACCTCATGTCCTTACAAAGGGTTGTGATTTAGGCGAGGATTAAATTGGGGGATTGCTGGGCAGCGCAGCTCAAAGGGCCAGAAGGGTAAATTCCGCGCTGTATCTCAATAAATAAATATTTATCAGGATCACTGCGTATGCAGGGCCTTTAGCATTGTCAACAATTCCTCACATCCATCCAATAATCTCTTTGACCCCCTACCATCAGGCAGGAGGTACTGTAGCATTAGCACAAGAACTGTTAGGATGGGAAACAGCTTCTTCCCCCAGGCTGTGAGGTTACTGAACTCCCTGCCACCTCCCAGGTCTCATCACATATGAAGTGCCAGCACTGATCACTGTTCATTGTTTAACTTGTGTCATAAATGCTCCTTATTATTTGTTAAGTTAGTTGTGGTAGTATAACCTTACATGTTGTTCGTGAGTTATGTGTACCGTGTTGTGCACACTGGCCTGGAGGAACGCTGTTTCCTTTGGTGGTATACATATACATGGTTGAATGATAATAAATTTATTCCATTGTAAACGAGGCAGAAATGCTAATTTAACCCCGACCTGGAACTATGCAAGGAAAGAGGTGCTTCTCTTTTAGTTGGAAAAATGTCACCCCTGTGACCTTTTAGTCCTGGCACCTCCTAGATGTGCTACAGACATTAATGTCCATAGTACTTGATTGAGCTAGGCTTTTGGAGATTCCTGAATTTTTCTTTTCGGTACTTTGAGCTGATTCTCTCACTTCTCATGACATCTCTACTGTCTTGACGTTCCTTCTTTTGCCTCAATATTTTTACCCTCCACCAGGTGTTCAACTGTAAAAACCTGGAAAACACACTGAATATTCATTAATTTATATCTTTCAATACATTTTGACACAATGATTTTTCCTTATATCATTTAAAATATGATTTAATGTGATATCTGCATGTCTACAATAACGTGACTGGAATTGGATGCAAGTTGTCAGATTTATTTTTTTCCGTTCCGACGGATGGCATTTGGATCCAGTGCTGTGGGAATGCAGCTCTGTCAGGGATGTTGTCTTTCAGATTAGCTGTTAACTCTGTCTCCCATCCCAGGTACTTATAAAGCACCCGTGGCACTGTTTTCAAGGAGGACGGTTGAATTCTATCCCATGACCTTGCCACAACATACTTATCCCTAACTAACACCGTTAAAAGCAGATTGTTGGGCTCTTTTATATGTGCAAATAGGGCCTGATAAAAACTGATTGTCAAAACTAACTCAGTGCATGTTTGGGATCTCTCTGCGTGCAAATGGTAGCTGTGTTTCTTATATCGCGGCAGTCATTATACATCAACGCTTCACTGAGAAACACTCTGGGGAGTTCCTCGGGCTATAAAATATTTTAATGTATACTCTGCTTTTGTTGAAACCTGTAAATTGGATTGCTTTTAAAATGTATTGCCAATCTTTTACTATTTATTCTGTGAAATATATGCTTGTGTGGCACAGGAGTTGTAAATACTGACATTGTATCTGTTTTTTGAAGCACAATTGAGCTTTTGGGCATTCTTTATGTTCAGCTTGCTGCTGTGGTACTTCTAGAACTTTAGGCCAGCTCAGTTTATATTCGCCAGTAAAACTGGCCTTTTTACCTTGAGGTCTGGGCATTATCTCAATGGGCAGCTGGTGTGAGTCCAGACCACGCATCTGCCGTGATGTCCACCAATCAACGGCTGGAAGCACTCCATCCAGTGATGGTGTCTGTTGTGACGTGAACGAAGTCACCAGAGAGACATTGAAGCTAGTGAGTATAGAAGTGTTTTATTCAACAAAATCCACCATCAGGCGTCATCTTGAGACACTCTTGGAGAAAGGTCTCCCAACCCAATATTACATGACATTTTATATGCTAAAGATCAAAGGTAACAGTGAGGACCTCTACCTCACTGAGGCCAAACGGCAGCTTTCTGACACCTCCTCATACTTACCCGGGAACAGGACCCCACCAAAAAACATCAAACCATTGTCTCCCGTACCATCACCACCCTTATCAACTCCGGAGACCTTCCATCCTCAGCCAAAAAACTCATAATTCCCACACCCCGCACTGCTCGGTTTTAACTCCTCCCCAAGATCCATAAGCCTGACTGTCCCGGTAGACCTGTAGTTTCGGCCTGCTGCTGCCCCACTGAACTTGTGTCTGCCTACCTGGACGCCATTTTGTCACCCATAGTTCAGTCCCTCCCCACCTACATCCGGTATGCATCCCATGCCCTCCACCTCTTCAATAACTTCCAGTTCCCCAGTCCTAACCGCTTCATTTTCACTATGAATGTCCAATCCTTATACATTTCCATTCCCCATCAAGAAGGCCTCAAAGCCCTCTGCTAATTTCTGGACAACAGACCTCACCTGTTCCCCACCACCACCACACTCCTCCAGTTGGCAGAACTGGTACTCATACTTAATAACTTCTCTTTTGGCTCTTCCCACTTTCTTCAGAAAGTGTAGCTATGGGCACTCACATGGACCCCAGCTATGCCTGTCTCTTCATTGGTTATGTGGAACAGTCTATGCTCCTATACTGGTACTGCTCCCCAACTTTTCCTTCGCTACATTGACAACTACATTGGTGCTGCTTCCTGCACCCATGCTGAGCTCATCAATTTAATCAACTTTGCCTCTAACTTCCACCCAGCCCTCAAATTCACTTGGTCCATTTCGGACAGTTCTCTCCCCTTTCTTGATCTCTTGGTCTCCATCTCTGGAGACAGACTGTCCATCTTCTTTAAACCCACTGACTCTCATAACTACCTTGTTTATACCTCTTCCCATCCTGCCAAATGCAAAAATGCTATTCCCTATTCCCAGTTCCTCCATCTCCAGTGCATCTGCTCCCAGGATGAGGCTTTCTGTTCCTTGACTTCTCAAATGTCCTCTTTCTTTAAGGTTCGTGGTTTCCCTTCTGCTGTCATCAATGATGCCCTCACCCGCACCTCCTCCATTTCCCGCACTTCGGCCCTCACCCCATCCTCCTGTCACCACAACAGGGACTGTGTCCCCCTTGTCCTCACCTACCACCACACCAGCCTCCGGATCCAGCACGTTATCCTCCGCAACTTCCGCCACCTTCAACAGGACCCCACCACTAAGCACATCTTTCCCTCTCTACCCCTCTCCGCTTTCAGCAGGGATCGTTCCCTCTGCGACTCCCTGGTCCACACGTCGCTCCCCACAGATCTCCCACCTGGCACTTATCCCTGCAAGCGTAGGTGCTACACCTGTCCCTACACCTCCTCTCTTACCACCATTCAGGGCCCTAAACAGTCCTTCCAGGTGAGGCAACACTTCACTTGTGAGTCTGTTGGGATAATCTATTGCATCCGGTGCTCCCGGTGCAGCCTCCTCTACATCGGCGAGACCCGACGCAGATTGGGGGACTGCTTTGTCGAGCACCTCCGCTTCGTCCACCACAACAGACAGGATCTCCCGGTTGCCACCCACTTCAACTCTACTTCACATTCCCATTTGGATATGTCCATACATGGCCTCCTCTACTGCCATGATGAGGCCAAACTCAGGTTGGAGGAGCAACACCTCATATACCGTCTGGGTAGTCTCCAGCCCCTTGGCATGAACACTGAATTCTCTAACTTCTGCTAATTCCCTCCCCCTCCCTTCCCCGTCCCAGTTCCACTCTGCCTCCTCCTCCAGCTGCCTATCACCTCCCTCATGGTTTTGCCTCCTTCTACTACCCATAGCGCTTTCTCCTTACATTCCTTCTTTACCTTTCCTTTCTATCCCCTCCCTGCTTCCCCTCCGCACCCCTTGATCTTTCCCTTACTGGTTTTTCACCTGGCACCTACCAGCCTTCTCCTTCCCACCCTCCTCCACCTTCTTTATGGGGCCCCTGCCCCCTCTCTCTCCAGTCCTGACAAAGGGTCTCGGCCTGAAACGTTGACTGCTCGTTTCCATGGATGCTGCCCGGCCTGCTGAGTTTGTCCAGCGTGTTGTGCGTGTAGTAGGACAATTCTATAGTTCCAATATATCTTCAGTGCTTCCTTTGAATTATATATAGTTTTCATACACCTCCTTCTTCACACACACACCAGACACCCACAATGAATGATAATCGGAATTGTCTGCTTTGAAATCAGCTCCAGGGATACTATTGTTCAGGGCTGCATTTTAAATTCAATCTACAATCCACGTTCAGGTCTGAAGATTGGTTGCTGGTGAAATTAAAATTTTCTGTATCCAGAATATGCCCTACTAGTGTCACCAAGGGCATCAATCACACTTAGGAGCTCTGTACTCTTCTTCTCAGGCAGTCGCTTGGTTCAGAGTAGTGGGTGTTACTTGGGTATGATTTCTGTTAATGTAGGGTGACTGTTGCAAACCAGCATGCTTGACATATTGAGCACTCAGTCCAGTGACCCAAGATGACTGAAAACTCGGCTCTGCACAAACTTGTATGACTTGCGTTTAGTCTCTCTTAGAGACAGCACATCTGTGCACATGTACACAAGCACATGTGCTCTATGTACACACATGACACATACATATAAATATATATGCACCAATGTGCATTTTTAAGCACACACATATATTTACACGTGCATTCACATCCATATATGTATACATACACATATATTTACACCACCACCTTCATTATCTCATCACTCTTTTAAATGTTTCATTTAGAAGAAATATAGCAGGGATTTTCTAAAATGGTTCTGGGGATGGAAAAGTTCATGTACGGTAGCCTGCAGAGCTTGTGTTGCTCTCTCTGAAGCAAAGAAGGATGCAAGAAATTCTGGTAGACTGAAGGGTGCAGACTGAGGGAAACGGAGAGCAGGGAGCTGAGAGGGGCAGGTGACCAAGGAGAGGGTTAGAAAATGAGAAGCTAACTGAACAAGAGGTGGTGAGTGAGATGAGAGTTCACATAGTGGCAAGTGAAGGGGGGAACTCAGAGAGAAAGGGTGATAGGCAGCTGGACGTCCCTAGATGTTTCCATGGACAGGAGTTTGATAGTTTCCCGATCACATAGTGTCCATCACCACCTGAGGAATAAAAGTGTAGATTTTTCCTTTTTCCACGCAGTAATGAACTGAATACTTACAAACATTACCGGTTTCCAGTTGAACTATTATAGTTTCTCAATGCAATGCCAAATGCATTGTGGTTTATCCCCCAGGGTGCTAGCCAGCACCTTACAAATCCGTGACTTCTATCATCAAAATGAACAACTAGGATACCACCTCCTGCAGATTCCCTTCCAAGATGTACACCAACTCAACTTAAACACATGTTCTAGTCCTGCAATGTCATTGCATCAAAATCCATAAACTAGAAATCCAACAGTTCTATAAGAGTTATTTTACCAGAAGGACTGCTACATTTCAAGAACAGGGCTCACCTTCTCAAGAGCAGTTAGGGATGAGCAATAGATGCTGGCCTTATGAGCAATCTCAAAGTGAATTAAAAACCGCTCATTTTTGCAGTCTTCAGCATGCTGATGATCTGACATAAATCATGCAGTACACATTGGTGAGATTTCTAATTCCTATAGCGATATAGCCCTGCAATACTGCTGACTTTACCTTTGCTATGATTCAAGTAGATAGATTCTTACTTTGCAGAGATCCATGGAACAGCATTGCAAATAGTCCCAATGGATCTTGGTTAATTTTGATTGATTTCACTTTTGCTCCTTTGCCTTCACAATCAACTTTATTAATTATGTGCAAAGGACCTTTTGCACACTTCCATTGTCTGTATAACCTGAGAGTGTAGCACCCCACTCCAACATTGCATGCATTCCAAGAGAAATGGAGAAACGTTGGGAAGACAATCAGAATTGGGTTTAATATCACTGACTCGCTGTACATTGTGAAATTAGTTGTTTCGCGGCAGCAGTACATTGCAATAGTGACATTGCATACAAATTTGCTGCCGATACCTAGACAGATGGTAATAAGTTGTAAACTAGACATAAAAAGTTTGCAAAGGGAATTAAACAAGTTAAGAGAGTGGGCAAAATTATGGTAGATAGAGGTTAAGTGTGAGGCTGTCTACTTTGGCAAGAAGAGTGGGTGTAAAAGGCTGTTACTTAAATGAAGTGAGACTGATTATCACTGGATGGCTGTGTAACACTTACCCAAAAGGCTGGTATATGTCTAGGGGAAAAGGAGATCCAGCCACTCACCAACCCCACCTCCCGTACGTGCAGGTGCTGTGAGAATCAAGTTTATGCTGCGCGCACACACAATGTCAAACTCACACCAAATACCATTATGGAATACACTTTAAAGATTTTACTAAAACTAAAAGAGTACTATGCAATACAGTATATATGAAGGAAAAGAAAATAAAGTAAAAGGCACCAACTTAGCAAAGTTCAGTCAGTTTAGTGCACATCGTTGGAGCTCAACCATCGAACCATTCGACTCCTCGTCACTTTCCTCCGCCCTCCACGTCCTCGCACCTGGGACCACCCCCGGTGGTCGACCGAGCAGTGCAGCGCATGTCCACCTTCCTCGGCGTCTCCTTCCCGCCTCCCCTGAAAAGACCGCGAAACCCCCAAGCTCCCAGCCTCACAAGACAAAATAACATTCCCCATTGGTTAACAAATGAATACAATCCCCATATCAGCAAGTCCAAAGCTAAACAACTGCGAGAGAAAACACTTATCAAACATAAAGGCATTCCTACTCTAGCAAACCAAAGAAGCCATTTTGATTAACGTACACAGCACATTGTACAGCTGAAAGATCAGAGTGCCATGTTTAACACAGATATTTTACATGTAGGTACAGTAAAGGGGCAAAACAAAACTTCAAAGGGCAAGAAGTACAAACGTTGGAGAATACTTTGCTGGGACCACATCTGGAGTATCACATGCGGTTTTAGTCTCCTTATTGTAGGAACGGAATTCTTGCTGTGGATGCCATGCAGTGAAGGTATATTCCATTGGTCATGAGAGTAGAGGGGGTGTTTTATGAACAGGTATTAAGCAGATCAAGCCCATAATGTCTGGAGTTCAAAAGAGGACAAAGAGATCTGATTGAAACTTTTAAGGATTTGAGCAGTTTCACAAGCTAGATAATAGAAGGAGTTTCTGTTGATAGAAGAGTCTAAACAATGGGCCATGATCCAGGATCAGGGATCAATCACTTAAGATGACAAAAACATTATTTCAGAGGGCCATGTACCATTGGAATTCTGTACTCCTGAGCTGAGGATACAAAGTCACAGAACTTATTAACGCCTGAGATGGACAGAGTTTTGGACTGCAGGGAAATCAATTATGGTGTCAATGGTCAGAAAATGGGAGTCCAGGCATCAAATCAGCTCTAAATTACTGAATGTCAAAGCAGATTCAGGGGACTATGGCCTATTCCTACTTATATTTAGTTCATTTTTTTCCATCACTGAACTCCTCCAGGACTGTTTACTTCTCAAAAGAAAAATGAGAAGATGCAATATAAACCGGGGGTATAATTCAAAAAAGATACAAGAAAAATCTGGGGGTTAATGTGCATAGGATATGTAAAGCAGCAGGACAAGTTGAAAAATGATTTAAAAGTATACAGAGGCCTGAGCTTGTAAAAATCTGTTTAAAATCATGGTGGTGGATAAAGAGAACCTATTCCCATTATAGAAGTTAGGATTTCATAGTGTGGTTAACAGGACGCTGGTGAGGCGCACTTGAAGTATTGTCTTCAACTTTGGTTGCTCTACTATAGGAAAGATGTTATTAAACTGGAAAAAGTGCAGAAGAAATTTACAAAGATGCTTCCAGGACTTGAGGGTCTGAGTTATAGAGAGAGCTTGGACAGGCAAGGATATTGTTCCTTGGACTTTAAGGCTCTGAGAGGTGAACTTGTAGAGGTTTATAAAGTCATGTGGGGTTTAGATAGCATGAATGCAGTCAGACCTTTTCCTCTGGTTAGGGAATCAGAACAAGAGGGCATAGGTTTAAAGTGAGGTTTAAAATAACAATTTCTAGTACACAGTTGGACAGGTACATGGAATGGAAAAGGTTTGAAAGTTATGGGTCACACCAAATGCTGTCAAATGGGACGAGCCTAGATGGGCATCTTTGTCAGCATGGATCAGTTGGGCTGAATGGCCTGTTTCCCTGTTTTATGGTTCTGTTGAAAAGGCTGAGATTGAGGGGGTTTAGAATGAAGGTGATTCGCAAGAGGTTAAAAAAATGACCTGACAACATATTTTCACTCAGTGGGGTGGGGAGTTTAGGGCTGGAATACACTGGTATAGACAGTATCAGAGGCAAATTTAATTGAGAAATTAACAAGGAAAGCCAATGAATATCTGAAAGGAAAGAAATTGCAGAGCAAGGAAGAGAGAGTGAATGAGTGGAAATCGCTGCATTGCCCATACAGAGAAATTGTAGGGAATATGCAGGTGGAATGGTCTCCTCTGTGGAACCAAGAGAAGGTCAGAGGCCGAAATTTCATATAGAAAGGGCGACGTCCCACAGCATTTCCACCATCCCCAGGACATTAGTCAGAAGCAATGCCCTCCACATCTGCAGATGAGCACAGCTCCAACATTCATGAAGCATCAAATACAAATGATCCTACATGTTGCACCAGCCTACGCAGGCATTCCCCCCACCCACAGCACACTGTGGCTGCAAGATGTACTGTCCACAAAACCCAGCACAGTTTCTCCATTAAACTATCCAAACGCACGACATCTGCCTTCAAGAAATACATGGGCAGCAGGTGAAAGGACTCCAGGACCTGCAGGTCACCGTCTAATCCTGACCTGGAAGAGGATCACCTTTTCCTTCATCCTCAGTGAGTCCAAGTCCTGGAATGATTTACCCAACAGGACCAATGGAGTGCCTTCACCAACGATACAGCAGTGGTTCAAAAAGGGTCTCACCACCAATTTCTAGGGCCATTAACAAAGGGAATAAATACTATCCTTGCCTGTGATGGCCATATTCCAAAAACATTATAAATGAAGAAAAAGGTTGTGGATTGTGTGTGCATTGTTGGAATTTTACCCCTGAACCTGTTGTGACCTCAATAAATGGTAGTAAATTTAAGGGCACTGTGTGAGGGAATTTCCTTTTCCACTCAGACTCAGGTATTTATTAGGAGACTCTTTATTTATGTGACACAGGGAGCCATCCCTCCAGAGAGAAATGTCTCTGCTTAAAGTCAGCACACGCACTCCCCTTATGGGTAATTCTAACAGGAATGGTTTGTTCAAAATTTCCATATTTGGTATTGATCTGAGCAAGCTAGAGGGGAAAACAGCTAAATCACATTGCCTCGTGGTGTACAACTGTAGGCTAGAGGGCAACACCATTTAGTCTTATGTCTACACGTGGATTTTCTGCAGATCCAGGCATTAAACAATACGGACACATGATTCTATAGTCTCACAAAGGCATTTATCTGACCCAGCTAGCCAAAATCCTCCGCAGTGTGAGAAGTGAGCATCCAGAGGTTAATGAAATGGCAGTCAGCATTGATAAATTTAAAAAGTATTTTTTTGCAGATCAAGTAGCGAATTTATTGTTTTTTGGCATTAACGTTAATCTGCTGCTGGTGATTGGATCAATATTCCAATGCACTGTACCTTTTGAGAGGTCTAATTGTACTGAAGCCAGGATTATAGAATACACAACAATAGCCATTAGTAACATCAGCTTTCATTTACATTGAGGCTTTAATTTTATAAAACATCTCTCAGCGGTTTTAACAAATTTTTAATAAGTATGCTTTCTGTCTTAGTTATATGTTCATTATTGGAAAACTGTGCTTTATATTTAATCCTCTATATGAAGTATTCTGTTTTCTGATCTTCCAGCTTCTGTCTGAAAATACTTCTATTCTTCAGGAATACAAAACATAATATCACTGACAACTCCTCAATCATTATTAGTGCACTCTGAGAAGGATTGACATGTTCATACCACAAGCTACTTTACTGACAGAGGCGCCAAGAAAACTCTAATCAGTCTTTGCAGTACTAGAAATGAAGTGAGAAAATCTGACTGAATTATTTAAAACTTTGAAAGGGCTCAGTAATATCCTTGTCTGGTGTATGGGCACAGAACAACATTGTGAAGCGGTTTTTAATCATTCTCTGATTCTTGGTACATTGCTTTAACCAGATTCGACAGTCTAGCAGTGCTACTGCCTTAAATAAAGGATGTTTTGCTGGTAGTTTCACTCTCTGATTACCAGTGCTGGCAAGGGCACAAAAGTATCCCACAGACACTCAAATCGAATCTATACAGAGAGGCTATTCCCATGAGGAACAGCATCTGAAGATTAGAGCTAGGCTGATTAGAAAAGAGGTAGAGATGTAATAGAAATCTGGAATTTACTTCCCCAAGCAAAAGCTGAATGGTGGCTATGTTAGAACTTTCAAGGTGGCCATTGTTAGCCTTTGACTAGATAAGTGAGCCACAGACTAACCAAGATTGATACATTGGTAGGGTTGCATAAGGACTGATGAACTTCAGTTCCTGAGAAAGAATAGGGTGAAGTCTGGACTGAGTGTACAAGGGAAGCTCATGCTGGATCATAGTCATTGGGCACAGTTGTGAGATGTAAATATGTAAAATTCAACATTCAGAGTTAGTTAATATCTGCAACCCTTGTAATCCCTACGTCTATGATTGGACTCAGTCAGGGTGGCTCCTGTATAACTGTGTTGGAGCTGGTCCCTGTTGTGATGATCACTGGTGACGTTACACAACTTCTCACCATCATCTTTTGCGCACCGGGTGCATCTGTTGAACGACAGTGAAGTGTACAGGAAAACCGATTCTATTTAATCATCTTAAAATTCTAGATTGAAATCTCTGCTGTAGAATTAAATGTGAATTAGGTTGCAGTTTCAACATGAAAACTTGGCTGTGCAGCTCTGTCTGACTCAGGCAAACTTCATCTGACTTCTGGGACACACTCAACTTGGAACAAAGTAATAAGCAAAGAATTAGCTCAAATTTCTATTTAGATTGATTGTGTTCAATTCTGAAGGATTAATGATTTTTCTATTTGTTTAAAAATTGACTTGGCTCACCACAGTGTTAGGAGTTCTGCCAAAATAGCTACAGTGTGGCTAAAATATCTGCAGTAACTCCCTGCTGCTATTTATCCAAATAGTCTAGCAGTGATCTATTCTGTCTATGGTATTATTGCATGCAGTTGGGTCTTGGGGTTTTGATCTAATTGATGCTTAAATTTAAAGCGAAGGAAATAAGTGACTGTTACCATGGAAAAGCACATCAAACATTGTATTTGCATTTGAATATTTTGTGTGACTGACCTTTTATTCATGGCTGCTCTCATTTTCTCACTGCTACTTAGAGCATTTCTTCTTCCCAAGGACATTCTGATCACTTGGGCACTGGTACCCTCCGCTGCATTGGCAGCCCTCCAGTCTCTCACCTCAATAAACCCAAGTGGAACATGCCAGCCAATATAGGAGAAAATATCGTTACTCATTCCCCTTTTCACTTTGTCCCATGAGTTAGAGCTCTATAAAACTCTGCTTCAAGCACACTTGGAGTATTGCGGTAATTTTTAGTTGCCTCGTTGTAGGAAGGATGAGACATAGGAGCAGAGTTAGGCCATTCAGCCCTTCGAGTCTGCTCTGCCATTTCATCATGGCTGATCACAGATCCCATTCAACCCCATACACCTACGCTTTCACCATATCCCATGACGCTCCGACCAATCAACTTTGAATAAACCCATGGACTTGAGTGTAGAAATTTTAGAGAGGGTGCAGGGGAGGTTTACCAGAATGCTGCCTAGATTAGAGAACATGTTTTATGAGGAAAGATTGAGCAAACTAAGGCTCCTTGGAGTAAAGGAGGAAGAAAAGCAGCTTCATAGGGTGTAAACAATTATCAGAGGCATTTATAGAGTGGGCAGCCAGCACTTTTTTCCCAGGACAACAATTGCTAATACCAGAGGATATCTCTCTTAGATGAGTGGAAGAAAGTTTAGAGGTGATTGCAGAGGTAGGGTTTTATACAGAAAGTGCTAATGCCCTGAATAAATTGCCAGGGGTGGTGGTAGAGTTTGATACATTTGGGATATTTAGGGGTCTCTTAGATAGGCACATGGATGGAAGAAAAAGGGAAAGCTGTGGGCTATGAGGGAGGATAGGGTTAGGTTGATTTTATAGTAGGTTAAAAAGACAGCACAACTTCATGGTCCAAATGTGCCACTGCTGTGCCTATGTCTTGTGCTCACACTCCGCATGTCTGCAGTGCTCCTGTCAATGATATTTTAATTCAATTGCCAAGACACTTTTATGTCGTGTATGAAATTCTGATTGTATGTTAGGTCGTACTTGAACTGGTGTTATAACTTATCTTCTACGTCAGGGATAACCTTTTCCCATTTCAGCTCTGTGGGTCAGAAATGACTGATAGAACATGCTGCCAGAGGCGCTGGTGAAATCAGATACAATTGCCATGTTTCAGCGACATTTAACTAGGCACTGAGTTGGTTTGTTTTGTCACATACTCCAGGGGGCAACAACATTTGTTGATCTCTTGTAACTCAGGGAGTACAGAATGTATATGATAATACAAATATAACAATAAACACAGCGATAAGCACAAAACAGAATGCAGAGTGCACAGTAGAGAAGTGCAAAAAGAAATGCAGAAGTGACAGAATGGAGGAAGCTGAAGGAAGAGTTTGAGACTGTGCAGCACCACTGGGCAGAGAATTTGACACAAGAAGCTGCAGATGTGAAAATCTGAACCAACCTGCAAAGGTGCTGGAGGAACTCAGTGGGTCAGACATCATCTACGGGGGAAAGTCGATGGTCACTGTTTTTGTTGCAGTTCTTCATTCGGAGGTGGTTGGTTCAGAAGTCAGATAGCAGTGGGGAAGAAGCTGTTCTGAAGTCTGTCCATCCAGGCTCTCAATCTCCAGTAAACAGAATAACGCTACTGGCACTTCATAACTGGTGAGAACTGGGAGGTGGCAGGGAGTTCAGTGGTCTCACAGCCTGGGGGAAGAAGCTGTTTCCCATCCTCACAGTCCTTGACCAAATGCTACGGTACCTCCTGCCTGATGCTAGGAGCCGGATCGGAGAGATCATTGCCTACGCAGCGCTCCTGATAAATAATTCTGATGGGTGAAAGAGAGACTCCAGTGATGCTCTCAGCAGTCCATGCAATCCTTTGCATGCCTTGCAATTTCCATACCAGACAGAGATGCAGCTGATCAGGACACTCTCAACAGTGCTGCTGTAAAACTCGGTTAGAGTGGTGGAGGGGGTGGGCGGAGTCCCTCCCACCTCAATCTCCTCAGGAATTGGGACGCTGCTTTCTTGACTAAAGTGGTGCCGATGAGGGATCAGGTGAGATCATCCATTATGTGCACTTCCAGAAACTTGGTGCTCCTAACTCTCTCCATGAAGGAGCCATTTTTGTGCATTGAGGATTGGTCAGTTGCACCTTCCTAAAGTCCACAATCACCTCTCTAGTCTTATGTACATTAAGTCGCAAGTTGTTGCGCTCACACTATTCTACCAAGAGTTCTACCTCCTCTGTGCTCCGTCTCATCATCGTTGTTGATGAGGCCGACCACTGTTGTGACATTAGCGAATGAGATGATTTGGCTTGAACCAGCTCCAGCAGCACAGTCACGCATCAGCATCGTGAATGGCTGCGGGTTCAGCACGCAGTCCTGGTGCTCAGTGTGATGAGCTAGAGATGTTGCTGCCAAAACAGACCGGTGTGGCCTTTCTGTCACAAAGTCCAAGATCCTGTTGCAGAGAGAGGTGTTGAGACCCAACGAGGGCACTTTACCCATCTGCCTCTGAGGGATGATCATGCTAAGTGCCACGCTGAAGTCGATAAACAGCATCCTGGTGTATGGGGCACCTTTTTTCAGGTGGGACAGGACAGAGTGGAGTGAAGATGCTGTGGCATCATCACTGAAATGATTTGAGTGATAAGGGAATTGGAAAGGATCCAATGGAGCAGGAAGATGCGATCCATAACCAGTCACTCAAAGCCCTTCATTATTGAGGTTGAAGTGGGAGCCACTGGTCGGTAGTCGTTAAGACAGGTTACTGTCACCCTCTTAGACACTGGGGTGATAGTGGTGGCCTTGAAGCCTGCGGGGACAGTGCACTGTTCCAGACTGGTGGTGAAGTTGACTGTTAGAACTTCAGTGAACTGTCCGTGAGCACCTGACCAGGTATGTTATCAAGCCCTGCACCTTTACATGGGTTGACCCCAGTTAGAATCTTCCTCACAATAGCTGCAGCCAGAGAGAGTGCCTGCTGCTTTTGGGGGTGGGGCAGTTTAGGAGAGGCCTTCCTCACTGGCACCTTGTTCTTTACATCAAATTGTGTGTTGAAGGTATTCAGCCTATCAACAAGAAAGGTGTCAATGTTGTTAATGCTCAGGTGGGCATGTATTCCCTTATGGTCTGAATGCCTTGCCACATGTGCCTCTTGGCTCTGGTGTCAGAGATATGACTGCATATTCTCTGTGAATAGTCCTGTTGTCAGCCATGTCTTCTGATCTGCCCTCACCTACTGTATTTAATAATAGTAAGACTCTTGACAGTGTGGAGGATCAGAGGGAACTTGGGGGTCCAAGTCCATAGGACGCTCAAAGCAGCTGTGCAGGTTGACTCTGTGGTTAAGAAGGCGTACGGTGTATTGGCCTCATCAATCGTGGAATTGAATTTAGGAGCCGAGGGGTAATGTTGCAGCTATATAGGACCCTGGTCAGACCCCTCTTGGAGTACTGTGCTCAGTTCTGGTCGCCTCACTAAAGGAAGGATATGGAAGCCATGGAAAGGGTGCAGAGGAGATTTACAAGGATGTTGCCTGGATTGGGGAGCATGCCTTATGAGAATAGATTGAGTGAAATCAACCTTTTCTCCTTGGAGTGACCTCGACCTTTTCTCTTTGAAGCGACGGAGGATGAGTGGTGACCTGATAGAGGTGTATAAGATGATGAGAGGCATTGATCATGTGGATAGTCAGAAGCTTTTTTGCAGGACTGAAATGATTGCCACAAGAGGACACAGGTTTAAGGTGCTGGGGAGTAGGTACAGAGGAGATGTCAGGGGTAAGTTTTTTACTCAGAGAGTGGTGAGTGTGTGGAATAGGCTGCTGGCAATGGTGGTGGAGGTGGATACAATAGGATCTTTTAAGAGACTTTTGGATAGGTCCATGGAGCTTAGAAGAATAGAGGGCTATTGGTAAGCCTAGTAATTTCTAAGGTAGGGACGTGTTCAGCACAAATTTGTGGGTCGAAGGGCCTGTATAGTGCTGTAGGTTTTCTATGTTTCTAATGTCCTCAATGCACTTCTCTATATAGCCAGTCATCAAAGTTAATGTGTTGGATGTAGGTAGCAGCCTCCCTGAACGTATTCCAGTCCGTGCTTTCAAATCAGTCCTGCACTGCTGAGGTTGCTCCTGGTCAGGTCTTTAAATCCCTTTGAACAGGTTTCACTTGTTTAATCAGTGGTCTGTGTGCTGGAATTAGCATAACAGGTAGGTGGACAGAGTACCCATGGTGGGGCTGGGAGCAATTTTGTAAGCAGCAGAGATTTCGGCATAAACCACCTCTGGTGGTAAGGTCAGCATGCTGATAGAATTTAACCATGACTGTTTTTAAGTTAGCATGATTTAAGCTACCAGCAACCATACAGCATTCAACTGAACGTAGAAACAAGGAGTGCTGATAAGACTGAAGCCAATGGGCGTCACGGGAAAAATACTCCAGTGATTGCAGTTGTACCACGAAGGATGATGGTTATGGTTGTTGGAGGTCAATCATCCCAGCAGCAAGATATCACTGCAGAAGTTCCTTAGGATAGTGTTTAGCCTCAGCCATCTTCAGTTACCTCATCAATGACCTTCCTTCTACCAGAAGGCCAAAATTGTGCAGTCAGTGCATAATTATTTCCATCTACAGTCCCTTGCTAACTGAAGTACGACTCATTAAGCAGCAAAATTTGTAGCATTAGTTCAATGATGCATTGATGTATTAACTAATTAGTTATAATTGACTGAGCAAGCAATTAGTAGGTTAATCTAGTATATTTGATTAGTTTTCTGTCCAGCAGCAAAAACAAACTTTTTGTTGTAATATTGACAGATTAAGTCTGTGAAGGTTCTCAGTCATCTAGATCATTGTATATCAAGCAGTAGTAAATCAAGGCAACTGGAGTTGCTGTGTTGTCTCGAAGACATTTCACCACACATCTAAGAGGCTTCTTCAGTTCTAAACCATGTTGCGTAGTTTTCCGGCTTATAAACTCTGTGAGTTGTTTAAAGGTATAGCAGGCACATGAGGGTTGTTAAGAGTTGTAGAGGTAATGAGTCATTAGTCTTCTCTTTGCATGAACGAAGGTGAGAACTGTTGTGCAGGTGCCGGGTAAAGATGTTAGGACTACATTGTAAGTAGCTGATAGGTGGTGTCGTACCCCACCCCCTCTGTTCAGGGATGGGTTTTTCAGAGTGATGAAGCTGACTTCTTTAACCCTCCTTTCAAATACAAAGATATCTTCTACATGGTTGTGCCATGGATTCACCAGTGTCTCCAATTGTAGCCAACTTATACATGGAAGAAATAAAAAGAACAGCCTTGAACACTTTCCATGGTGTTACTGTTAGATTAAGCATTCTTTGTTCATTAAGCCTTTTAGGACCTAGATGAGGAAAAACTTCTTCACACAAAGAGTGGTGAATCTGTGGAATTCTCTGCCACAGGAAACAGTTGAGGCCAGTTCATTGGCTATATTTAAGAGGAAGTTAGATATGGCCCTTGTGGCTAAAGGGATCGGGGGGTATGGAGAGAAAGTAGGTACAGGGTTTTGAGTTGGATGATCAGCCATGATCATACTGAATGGTGGTGCAGGCTCAAAGGGCCGAATGGCCTACTCCTGCACCTATTTTCTATGTTTCTATGGTTATCTATATGAAATATGTGAATTGCATACATCATGATGCTACCACGCGATATGTGTGGGCCTCGCTTAAAGTAAAAAACGAAGTACATGACTTATCTCCCTACTCTCATTTTGCTTTCCATTAGGTTTAATGTTTTGAAGTTACAAAACATACCATTGCTAACGAGTTATTTTTAAAATGAACCCAAGACAACTACCTACCCATTGAAGCACAGCGAGACATTTGAGTTTTAAGAAAAGTAGCATAGCACATGTTTTTCAGAAGGGAAGGCACGATTGAGTTAAATAAAAAACAGAATTCACTGGTTCATAAACTGTGAGTATCGGGTGATAATAATCCTTTTAAAAGAAGAGCAGAAATAGCTGGCTACATCGAAGAGAATGATGTGTTCAATTGCTCAACAGCTAACTGAATCGTGTGATTGAACAGTACTTTGAAGCAAGTGAAATAGACAATGAGAAATTAGTACTGACTTTGCTGAGTGCGTTGTGTTAACGGCATACAGTTCGCTTCAAATTTGACTGCTCCAACCAAACCAGCAGAAGTGAGCTTTGCTGGTTTCTTAAAAGTAATGCAGGAACATTTAGACCAAAACCATATTTACTTGCAGAACACTTTAGATTTCATAAGTGGAGTCCATTTCTGCACACGTGGCTGAACTGAAGAGATCGTCTGAGCATCGTCAGTTCAGTAATGGGCTTCATGATACACTAAGGGGTATATTTAGTGTGTGGAATCTTACCAGAATCCATTCAAAAATGGCTCCTAACTGAAGCACAACTTGCATTTAAAAGAGCAGTTGAAACAGCTGTATCAATGGAAACAACAGACTAAAATGCAACTGAGTTGCAGACAAGAATGAAATTGAGTGTGAACAACATTGCAATATCTAAACAGAAGCTGGCCTGGCCTAACAAATTGTGTTACTGTTGTGGAGGCACCTCACACACACACCAAATCAATGCAGATTTAAAGATGAAGCTCACAGAAAATACAACAAAGTAGGACAGATCCAGAGAACGTGTCAGACAGATAAAAACAAATGGACAGCACAGGGAAGAGGAAAAGACAAAAAGTCAACTTGCAGTTTCAAAAAGAGCTTTATTCTGCATACTGGTGATGAAAACTCTGATAATGATGAGGGCGACACAGGACTGCGTAGCCTTGTGATTTATGATGTGAGAAATAACGAGAGACAAGCAATATAGCTTATGCCAGAAGTGAATGGCAAATTAAATAAATAAATTTGGACACTGGCTAAGCTGTCTCAGTCATTCTAGGAAATGAGTTTCAATGGCATTTCAAGGATACTGAACTGAAGTCTGCAGATACCCAGCTTAGAATTTACGCTGGACAAACGTAACTCCTGTGGGAATGACGTTTGTATAGTGAAATACAGCAACTAACATGGTACATTGGGCTTGCATGTGGTAAAAACAGGAGGGCCAACATTATAGGGGTGTGATTGGCTGAGACAACTACAACTTGAGCAGAGACCCATCCTCCATTTTCATGCCACATCCTCTGCAACAGAGCCAACTGCAAGTGAATTAAGAGAAGTACTGGATGATGGCACAACTGTTTCCATGTTGTACACCTTGAACCATTGCCCAACAGAGGACAAACAAGTGTTGCCTCTATTTGGAAAGCATATTGGCCAAGGAAGGACCATGCTGCTCAGAGAAAGCATGAAACTGATGAAAGCAGCAGTTCAACTACAATAGTTTTTGTAAACAACATATCTGAAAAAGCTTCTGATATGTTAATCGGGCAATTAATTGCAAAATGTGGTTTGGTTTTAAGCTGGAAGAGATTTAAAGAGCTTCAGGAAAGTTGCAAGCATTTGGCTTTTGTGAATATAAAGAATGAGAACAGCTTTGCGTGCTTTAAGGTTATTGCATGAACTTCAAAGGGAGACACAGAACTGCTTATAAAAGTAGATAGAAAGACCAAAGCCAGCTGGATGAATTGAAGGTCAAAAAGAAAGGAGTCATTGGAGATATGAAAACATCAGATGATGTTGTAGATGAGGAAGCAAAGAGGAGAACTCAGATTGTAAAGGGAGCAATAGAAGGATTAATAATACTCCAGTAAACTAAATGGACTTTCCCAAATTCAAGAAGCACGAACTAGAAGACAAAGGAAGGAGAAAGAGGATGTCCAGAGCTGTCTGAACTACTTCCTGCAGTATCAGAGTCAACTCATACATGGAGGAAGCCCCAGACCCTGAGATTGTTTTCACAGTCACAAGTCTCACCTGCCAAGCAGAACAGCCTCCATTGTCAGGAAAGACGTATTCCACAAGAGCAACAAGTCCTCCACAGTGATTAATTCTTTATGCCTGAATGGCTCAAATTAAAATTGACTGTGCTGTGGGTGTCTGTATAGTAGTTGTATCATATAGTATATTATGTATATAGTTGAGATGCATTCTATGAGTTGGATTTATAGCTAAGCAGAGAGTGTATTTATTATTTCAGTAAAATTTGGGTAATATTGTAAGTAAATTGTTTGATTAAGCATTTTGTTATTTATATCATGATGGTTATTTGTACAAACCATCATGATGGTAAATTGAAAGGCAACATGAGTGAATCTGCAGATGCTGGAAATAAATAAAAACAAAATGCTGGCAGAACTCAGCAGGCCAGACAGCATCTATGGGAGGAGGTAGCGATGACGTTTCAGCCCAAAACGTCGTCACTACCTCCTCCCGTAGATGCTGTCTGGCCTGCTGAGTTCTGCCAGCATTTTGTTGTTTTTTTATGATGGTAAATTGTGTGCATCATGATGCTACCACATGATATGTGCGCGCCTCACTTAAAGTAAAAAGATGCATCTCTCGACTCCAATTAGCTTAATGGTTTGAAGTTACAAAACACAACAGGGTGCTGCTGCTCAACAACTCCAGGGACCCAGTTCAGTCCCGGCCCACTGCTGTCTGTGCTGTGTTTGCACATTCACTTTGTCACATTATGGGTTTCTTCCCACATCCCAAGCACTTGCTGATAGGTTACGTGGCTGCTGCAAATGACTCTGGTACAGGGTCAGGAGGATGTGGATGTGTGTGAAGTTGGATTTATTGTGGTTGCTCCCCAACTGCCAACATGAAATCAATGGGATGTGCCCTTCTGGTTTACTAAGGTTTGGTCTCATATAGATATGATTGCAGTGGAGAGAGGATCATGAAATTCACCAAATTGATTACTGTGATGTATAACCCATCACCCCCTCCTGTCAAAAAGCCCAGGAGGGTTCCCATGGTGAGTCTCAGCTCACAAGATGCCCATGGAATCCAGAATTACAAGTTAATCCATCACAATCCAGCAGGTAAATGTATCTGCAGGGGCATTTGTGGGCTGAGGACTAGATTTTGTGTGATCTTATTAACTCACTGAACACAATAGGTATTTGAGTGATTGCTTAGTCAAAAAGATCCCACATTCCAATTGTGACTACCAAAGTTAATGTGGAGCATCAAAATCAATGTGAAATGAGATTTATAGATAATATATGGAATATTAGATTGTCACACCAATACAGCTGTCAATGCCAAGTAAAAAGCTACCCCTTCTAAATATCACATCATTCCACAGTTTTAAAATTTCCAGGATTAGTTAGTTTAGCGTAAGTGAAAAGAAAGCAAATTCCAGGTTACAACGAAAGTCATCATTTGGTGTTGAATATGCATGCAGCAAGGAAACCCACTATTGAGTCCATGCTGGATAATCAACCACCTAATTATACTAATTCTACATTAATCTATTTATTTAAATTACTCCCACAGCCACACCTCCCCGACTTGATTCTACTACCCGCCTGAACACCGGGGCAATTTACGGAGGCCAATCAACCTAATAACCCGCAAATGCTTGGAATATGGGTGGAAACCGAGCACGTGGGGGAGGCACATGCAGTCACAGTGAGAAGGTTCAACACTAGCACAGAGAGCTGTGGGGGTCAGGTCTGAACCCAGGTCACTGGTTGTGAAACAATCATTGATCATTTTGTTTCAGCTTTCCTGCACCCAATATGTAACACATCTTCTGATTATCTTTCCTTTCTCCAGCTGGCTTCATTCAACTTTTAACAGCTATGAAAGCAATGTGTCATCTGGAGAGCTGTGAGCCAACCTTGGGCATTCCCTCTGTTCTCTCCTCCCATCACCACTCAAGTTTAAAGCGCACTCATTTTCTCACCTTTCCTATTCTGGTTAAGGGTCATCAATTAGATACGTTAACTCTGTTTCTCTCTTTGTAGACGGATTGACACATTCCCGAGCGGTGTTGCACGACCTGCTGAGTCCTTCCCGGGCTCTCTGCTTTTATTTCAGTTCTCCACCACTGTAGACGCAAGCTTCACAGCCGCTATGACTATGAGCAAATTCCCGGTGATGTGACAGATGTACGTGTGATCTAATTCTTATCTTTCTCCGTTGGGCCAGGTCCACCTACTGAAGGACCAGTTGGCAGCAGAAGCAGCGGCTCGAATCGAGGCGCAGGCTCGGGTGCATCAGCTGCTGCTGCAGAACAAGGATCTGCTCAAACACATCTCACTGCTCGTGAAGCAAGTGCAGGAACTGGAGCTCAGGCTGTCTGGCCATGGTTCAAGTAAGCAAAGACCAGTCACTATTTACCCACCCTTTAACAAACTGGCAGCTGCTAGGGTGTTGTGAACAGCCAGTGGAACACCCCTGTTTATTTTTCAGAATGCCTCTGGTGAAGATGTTTAAATCTGTGAATATAAATGAAAGGTTTCATGGTTGTGAAATCTTGGAAGTTTCTCAGATTCAGATTCAGATTCAGTTTATTGTCATTTATAAACCACAAATGCAATGCAGTTAAAAAATGAGACAACGTTCTCCGGAATGATATCACAAAAAAACACACGACAAAACAGACCACACAAGAAAAACCACATAATGTTTGGTAATCCCCATTCCAGAGTCCGGAGAGGCTGCTGCGTATCGATATCGTGCTACTGTCTTAGAGCGTTCCCCGGAAAGGAGCTCCAAACCCACCAGACAAAACAAGACTACCCAGACACACCAAGTCAAGAGACCAGCACTACCACCCAACAAATCAAAAACCTACACAGAACCACATAGTTATAGTTAACGTTTAGTTGCAACAGTGCAGACAATATCATAATTGATAAAAGTCTGACAAATATCACATAATTATAACATTTAGTTACAACAGTGCAAAGCAATACCGTAATCTGATAAAGAGCAGACCATGGCAGGATAAAAAGTCTCAAAATCCCGACAGCCCATCATCTCACACAAACAGTAGAAGGAAGAAAAACTCTTCCTGCCATGATCCTTGCATTGATACATTGAGTACTCTGATAGTTATACTCGTACATTGTCAAGGCTGAGTCCTTTCATCATTTAAATATAGATAAGCATCATAATCATGATGTTGAGGCCTTGTGGTGCATTTCTTAACTTATCATGAATTTTATCAGATCTTACAGTGCTGGCTGTGCTTGTAATTTCTATATGCTTGCTTATTTAGTGGAGGATGAGCATATAATTGGTCCTGAGGTCCTCTGCAGATGTCTAATATCTCCAGCCATGCACATGCAATGTTTTATATATTTATAATACAATGAAAATCTGTGGGGACATGAACATCTTGGAACTTGGAAAAAAGTTTTCTTTTTAAGTAAGGCTGTGACTATGTTGAGATTTATTATTCATGTGCACTGGGGCATCTTTTTTTGTTTTGCAGAGGAATACAATTATTATGATAGAAGTGCCTGAAGTTTTCAATTACCAAGTGTCTCAGTTATCAAATAGGCACTTTACATTGTACAAAATGTTGTCCTGTTCCTCTATAGAATTAGTGTTTCCCTTGGGTTGGGGTGTTTAGAGTCCGTTCTCACCGCCTCAAAATAAGTGCTTGGGCATTAAGGACAGAGGTAAAAAGAAATCCCTTCATCCAGACAACAACGTCAAAATCAAACTTAGTTCATTATCATTTATTTTCAAAGTATGTAAATGTCACTATATACCACCTCGAAATTCACCTACTTGCAGTCATTTATAGGACATAAAGTTAAATAATAGAATTTATGAAAAATGCCACACAAGTAAAGGCCGATGTGCAAAAGAAGACAACTTGTGCAAATGAAAAAAATCAATAACACTGAGAAACTGAGTTGTGGAGTCCTTGAAAGAGAGTCTGTGAATCACTGAAATTCTCTGCAGTGGCAGCTCAGACCCTGAATATTTGTAAGATTTAGATTAATAGATTTTTTTGTTAGATGTTTAAGGAATCAAAAGATGAGAGACTGATGTAGGAAAGTTGCACTGAGGTAATTTCACTGAATGAAGGAGTATACAGATGGGCCAAATGGCCTCATCTGATTCTGTTTCTTTAGTGCTCCACTGTGTACCAGTGCCTCAACACAACCACTTCTCACTTGGGAAGCGGCCTGGTCGAGGGAAGTTCCTGGTGTGATAAGTACTAGTCTTTGGCTCGAGAGTCTTCGGTGAGGAGGCTGAGGGAGGAGACTACGCCAGGCACAATTGGAGAGGGTGAAAACATGACCGCTAAGCTGATTCAATGTGCTACGTGCATGATGTGGGAGGTCAGGGACACTGATGGTGCCCCCGGCTGCTACAGCTGTGGAAAGTATGTCCAGATTCAGCTTCTGAAGGAGCATGTTGCAGCACTGAAGAAAGAACTGGATTACCTCAGGTTTATCTGCAAAAACGAGAGTTTTCTGGACAGGAGCTACAGTGAGGTCGTTACACCGAGGATACCGGAAGAGAGAAAGGGGGTGACGATGAGGAAGGAAAGGATGCTTGAAGTACAGGAGACCCCAGGGGATGTACCTCTCGTAAACAGGTTCACCCTCTTGGAAGCTGTCAGGACAGAAGATACTGCCAGTCTGAGGAGGCGGACAGGTCTGCGAGCCGAAAATTGGTGCAGAGGCAGAGCCGAGGAGTCAAACATCAGGAAGAGCCGTGGTAGTAGGGGACTCCATAGTAAGAGGTACGGAAAGGGGTTTCTGCGGCAACAGGCGAGATTTAAGGATGGTGTGTTGCCTCCCTGGTGCTAGGATCCAGGACATCACGGACCAATTGCAGGGAATCCTCAAGGGTGAAGGTGAACAGCCGGAAGTGGTAGTGCATGTCGGCACAAATGACATTGGGAAGAAGAGGAAGGACATTCTGCAGCAGGACTTCAGAGAACTCAGAAGAAGGCTGAAAAGCAGGACTTCCAGGGTGGTTATCTCTGGTTTGCTTCCAGTTCCTCATGCTGGAGAGGGCAGGAACAGGGAGATAATGGATCTGAATGTGTGGCTGAGGAACTGGTGCAGGAAGCAAGGATTTACATTCTTGGACCACTGGGATCTGTTTTGGGGTAGGGATGAATTGTACAAAAGGGACGGGTTGCACCTTAATAAGTGGGGGACCAGCATTCTGGCAGACAGGTTTGCCACTGCAACACGGATGTGTTTAAACTAAGTAGTGGGGGAGAGGGGATGAACTGGAAATATAAGGATGGAGTTAAAGGGAAAGTGAAAATAAGAAAAGTTAAAAAGGACAACAGGATCAATGGAGTAGAAAGCTCAAGAAGAGATTATACAGTATGGACAAGTGAAATAGGAATTGATATGAAAGGAGAGGGGAGTAACGAATTAAAAGTATTATATATGAATTCACCAAGTAGATGAGCTTGAGGCTCAGTTGGAAATTGGCAAGTACGATGTTGTGGGAATAACAGAGACATGGCTTCAAGCGGACAGGGCCTGGGAAATGAATATTCAAGGATATACATCTTATCGAAAGGACAGACTGACTGGCAGAGGGGGTGGGGTGGCTCTGTTGATGAGGAATGATATTCAGTCCCTTGCGAGGGGGGACATAGAATCTGGGGATGTAGAGTCAGTATGGATAGAACTGAGAAATTCTAAGGGTAGAAAGACCCTAATGGGAGTTATCTACAGGCCCCCAAACAGCAGTCTGAATGTAGGGTGTAAGTTGAATGAAGAGTTAAAATTGGCATGTTGCAAAGGTAATGATACAGTTGTCATGGGGGATTTCAACATGCAGGTAGACTGGAAGAATCAGAATGGTACTGGACCCCAAGAAAGGGAGTTTGTGGAGTGCCTCCGAGATGGATTCTTAGAACAGCTTGTTCTGGAGCCTACCAGGGAGAAGGCAATTCTAGATTTAGTGTTGTGCAATGAACCAGATTTGATCAGGGACCTCGAGGTAAAGGAACCATTAGGAGGTAGTGACCATAATATGATATGTTTTAACCTACAATTTGAGAAGGAGAAGGGAAAATCGGGTGTGTCAGTATTATAGTTGAACAAAGGGAACTATGGAGCTATGAGGGAGGAGCTGGCCAAAGTTCAATGGAACAATACCCTAGCAGGGAAGGCAGTGGAACAACAATGGCAGGTATTTCTAGGAATAATGCAGAAGGTGCAGGATTGGTTCATTCCAAAGAGGAAGAAAGATCCTAAGGGGTGTAACGGGCAGCCGTGGCTGACGAGGGAAGTAAAGGGCAGTATAAAAATAAAAGAGAAGTATAACATAGCAAAGATGAGCGGGAAACCGGAGGACTGGGAAGCTTTTAAAGAACAACAGAAGATAACAAAAAAGACAATACGCCAAGAAAAAATGAGGTACGAAGGTAAACTGGCCAAGAATATAAAGGAGGATAGTAAAAGCTTCTTTAGGTATGTGAATAGCAAAAAAGTAGTTCAGACCAAAATTGGGCCATTGAAGACAGAAATGGGTGAATTTATTATGGGGAACAAGGAAATAGCAGATGAGTTGAACAGGTACTTTGGATCTGTCTTCACTAGGGAAGACACAAACAATCTCCCAGATGTAATAGTGGCCAAAGGAACTAGGGTAAAGGATGAACTGAAGGAAATTTATATTAGGCAAGAAATGGTGTTGGATAGACTGTTGAGTCTGAAGGCTGATAAGTCCCTGGGACCTGATGGTCTGCATCCCAGGGTACTTAAAGAGGTGGCTCTAGAAATTGTGGACGCATTGGTAATCATTTTCCAATGTTCTATAGATTCAGGAACAGTTCCTGCTGATTAGAGGGTGGCTAATGTTGTCCCACTTTTCAAGAAAGGAGGGAGAGAGAAAACAGGGAATTATAGACCGGTTAGCCTGACGTCAGTGGTGGGAAAGATGCTGGAGTCAATTATAAAAGAGGAAATAACGACAGATTTGGATAGCAGTAGGAGGATCAGTCCGAGTCAGCATGGATTTATGAAGGGAAAATCATGCTTGACTAATCTTCTGGAGTTTTTTGAGGACGTAACTATGAAAATGGACAAGGGAGAGCCAGTGGATGTAGTGTACCTGGACTTCCAGAAAGCTTTTGATGAAGTCCCACATAGGAGATTAGTGGGCAAAATTAGGGCACATGGTATTGGGGGCAGAGTACTGACATGGATTGAAAATTGGCTGGCTGACAGGAAACAAAGAGTAGCGATTAACGGGTCCATTTTGGAATGGCAGGCTGTGACCAGTGGGGTACCGCAAGGTTCGGTGTTGGGACCGCAGCTGTTTACAATTTAGATTACAATGATTTAGATGAAGGGATTAAAAGTAACATTAGCAAATTTGCTGATGACACAAAGCTGGGTGGCAGTGTGAAATGTCAGGAGGATGTTATGAGAATGCAGGGTGACTTGGACAGGTTGGGTGAGTGGGAAAATGTATGGCAGATGCAGTTTAATGTGGATAAATGTGAAGTTTTGCACTTTGGTGGCAAGAACAGGAAGGCAGATTACTATCTAAATGGAGTCAAGTTAGGAAAAGGGGAAGTACAACGAGATCTAGGTGTTCTTGTACATCAGTCAATGAAAGCAAGCATGCAGGTACAGCAGGCAGTGAAGAAAGCTAATGGCATGCTGGCCTTTATAACAAGAGGAATTAAGTATAGGAGTAAAGAGGTCCTTCTGCAGCTGTACAGGGCCCTGGTGAGACCCCACCTGGAGTATTGTGTGCAGTTTTGGTCTCCAAATTTGAGGAAGGACATTATTGCTATTGAGGGAGTGCAGTGTAGGTTCACAAGGTTAATTCCTGGAATGGCAGGACTGTCATATGTTGAAAGATTGGAGCGACTGGGCTTGTATACACTGGAATTTAGAAGGATGAGAGGGGATCTGATTGAAACGTATAAGATTATTAAGGGATTGGACACGCTGGAGGCAGGAAGCATGTTCCCACTGATGGGTGAGTCCAGAACTAGAGGCCACAGTTTAAGAATAAGGGGTAGGCCATTTAGAACAGAGATGCAGAAAACCTTTTTCACCCAGAGAGTGGTGGATATGTAGAATGCTCTGCCCCAGAAGGCAGTGGAGGCCAAGTCTCTGGATGCATTCAAGAGAGAGTTAGATAGAGCTCTTATAGATAGCGGGGTCAAGGGATATAGGGAGAGGGCGGGAACAGGCTACTGATTGTGTATGATCAGCCATGATCACAGTGAATGGCGGTGCTGGCTAGAAGGGCCAAATGGTCTACTCCTGCACCTACTGTCTATTGTTATCAGCACAGTTGTTTAAATGAATCTATAATTCTGTACAACAACAGCAAAGTTTATTAGAATACCTTAACAAGTTGGGCAAATATGAGAAGACAAGTGGAGTTACCTTTCGGGTTTAAGGCCTCCCATTGCAATCACTAGGTATAACTGATTTAGTGATGTGCTGATAGTGAGACGCTTCTTTCAGACACTTACTTAAGTATTGCTTCACATTTGTGTATTTTCATCTTTTGTCACAAGCTCATTATTAGAAGCAAAACATTCCACCCAATTTTTAAAATACCTTGGCTGTGAAGAGAAGGAGCTTTCTAGTTTCAACTCAAAGCTCTCATTTTCTGTAGTTTCTTGAATTGTTCCCTTATCCATTGTCTCCCACACCTTCTCCAAGCCAGGGCAGGGAATGGTCGCAAAGAATCCTGTTATCTAGCCATAGTGACAAGGTCTGTTCTTTTCTCTCTCCTAGTGGGTTCACAAGACAGCTTGTTGGAGATCACTTATCGATCAACTGTGCCTCCAGTGCTCTGTGACCCAACCACTCCCAAGCCAGAAGATGTTTGTGTGCCCCAGCTGTGCGATGGATCAGATCTCCTGCTTCCTCTGGGAAGCCCATTAGGTATGGACGACTGCCTGGTAAAACTGGAGTGCTTCCACTTTCTGCGCAATGAAAAGAATTCCCATGATGAATTCCTGGGAAGCCTGGAGCTGATCAAATTCCGAGAGTCAGGAATAGTGTCTGAGTATGAGTCTAACACAGATGAGAGTGAGGAGAGGGACTGTTGGGTAAATGAAGAGTCAGTTCGGATAATGAATGTGATGAAAAGGCAGGATTTGGGAGATTGTCTTGATGATGAAATTGCAGTGTGAAAGTTTGTGAATACTTAGGAAAGAATTTTAAATGTGACAGACTGACCCATCCT
Organism: Hemitrygon akajei; assembly: GCF_048418815.1. Lineage (NCBI taxonomy): Eukaryota > Metazoa > Chordata > Chondrichthyes > Myliobatiformes > Dasyatidae > Hemitrygon > Hemitrygon akajei. Next base: position 76,255,794 of record NC_133135.1, on the reverse strand, counting down.
TATGGTCAGTTAGCTGGGCTGTCTCATGTAAATAATGGCTAAAAATGTTCATTCCTGACATTATCCTGTTGATTAAGTGACAGTAATCATTTGACATGACTCACTGTGCAATCCGTTTAAAATCAATGTGTACTTTGCTTCTTTAAATATCAAGTTTCCCAAGTTTAAAAAATATAAGTGAGGCTTCAGCACATGGTTTAAACTTTGAGAAATGGTAGAAGCTTAGCAATACATGAGGCAGGGTACTCCATGAATTTGATTATAAGCAGTATGGTCTCTTCACACTGAAACCTTTAAATGGATACTAAAGAGGTCAGTTGTGCATTGAAGCCACAATCACTGAAAGAGCTGAAGGAAAGTCATCCCATACATCGGCTGCCACACCATTACTTGTTGATGTTATATCTTACTAGTTAGCAACAGACAGAGACAGAGTCTGTAAGAGTATTCAGTTGTTGTCGTCACCTTCAGAGTAACCTCAGGAGTTGTTGGTTCAGCAAAAGCAGACATTTGAAAAAAAGCTTTAGTCCCGGATTGAAGATGTCTGTGAGAGCAAATTACCACAAAGCTTGAGCTCATAATAATGCAAGAAACAATTTACAATTCACAGAGAGTTTATATCTATAAAGTACTTGCAAGAAATAAAAGGAAAGTTTTCAAAGCATTGTGCAGCAAAGGAAGGTCTTGCATACTTCATAGTCTCAGGCAGGATCCTTTCTCGATCGATGCAGATTAATTATTACATTAGGGCTATGCCTTTGGGGGGGAAGGATGTGTAACAAATGGATTTGCCATGACCATCACTTAAACCCTTGTCATTTGCCCTAATGATGGACAGTGCTTTCTAGAGAGCTCTGCTCTTTGCCTGTTGGTTAGGATTCACAGCTTCTTGACAGGTAAAGGCCCAGAGGAACAGAATACCCTTTCTGTTGTGCTGACATCACGCGTAGCAACTGCAACGAATGTCCTCTGATACAAGATCACTACTGTGTTGCACATTGAAAAATTGTGCTGAATCTGTGTCAACTGTGGCTTCATAACAGACAGTTAAAAATTTTGTTATCATCAGATGCGGTCAGTTGAACTAGTGACCCCGAATGGATCATGCTGCAATCTCTCTGGCAGGTAGTGGCAGGTTACCTCTCTGGGTGCTTCACACGTGTTTGGAGTCAGCTCAAAATAGATGTGGATTTTGACTTGTCATTCAGCTGACGCAATTGTGTTGGCCTTCATTAATCTTTCTGCAACCGTCTGGGTAAATAAAACAAGTTGGTTGCATGCAAGTTTGAATCATGAAATTATTTTAGACAGATAAAACAAAGCAGCTAAAAGACAGTGAAATAGAAAATAGTTCAATATATAGATTATAAAAGATTATTATAGGAGGGAGAGAAAAGATAGAATTTTATATAACAGAATATTTTATGGCAGCAATTGACTATTTTAATACTGTAAAACCTCTACAAGCAGAATATTGGGGATTTTCGTAAATAGTCTATGTAAACCAAAATGCTTCTTGTTAAAGGTTGGCATAAAGTGTTCAGAATTCCTTGGATGTATTGCTACTGCAGAGTTGACTCGTGAGTTCAAGCATTTCTGCCACCATATTGTTTTTAATTTCAAGCATAAGGTATGATATGGATTAAATCAATGAACAGCATCATGAAACAACAGAAATAAACTTCCTCTCAAAGTGAAAATGCACATATTCTGTGAGAACAGTCTTCAGATCCTAACTTTAATTCCAAGAACTAGTTTTTGGTTTTAATTTTAATTCCCTCTCTAACCTTATCTTCTTGCCCACCCATCGCCTCCCTCTTGGGCTCCTCCCCCCTTTCTTCCATGGCTTTCTGTCTCTTTCACCAATCAATTTCCTAGTTCTTTACTTCATCCCTCCCCCTTCAGGATTCATCTATCACCTTGTGTTTCTCTCTCCCCTCCCCTCTTTTAGATCTATTTGTCATCTCTTTTTTCCAGTCCTGCCAAAGGGTTTTTAGCCTGAAATGTCAACTGTACTGTTTTCTGTAGATGCTGCCTGGCCTGCTGAGTTCCTTCAGCATTGTGTGTGTGTGTGTTTTTGGTTATAGTTATTAGTTTAACTCAGGGGTTCCCAACCTGGTGTCCATGGATCCCTTTGCTTAGTGGTGTTGGTCCATGGCATAAAAATGGTTGGGAGCCCATGGTTTAACTCTATCTTTATGGTTTCCACTATTATCTGATTCATAATCACTTCATCTATTGCATTCTACTTCATTGCTTTTTTTTGTAATTTGCAGTCTGAGCTCATAGTCTAGTGTGATAACATATTTCAAAAACAAAATGAGAAGCAGATTTGGAGACATGATCCCTGCAGACTTTTACGAGGAAGGAAAACACAAGCCCACTATTTACAGTCTGCTGTGGTTTCTTGGCAGTACACTGCATGTCAGGGCATCCCATTTAAGGTCATTTCCTGTCCATGAAGAATATCACTCCTGACCACTTGAGTCTTAGATCAAGCCCAGTTTTGGTGGTACACAGAGTGTATATGGTTAACTTTGGAGTGAGAATCAAAAGGCTGAATTTGAAATCAATGGTCGGAGGTGAGGCTTCCCCTAGAATTGAATAGAAGAGTCACTCAAGAGGGTCCAGTGAGGTCAGTGGGATTCCCTGAAGTAATCCTGAGTGGAGAATAGAGGGGTGATTCGAGTTCCAAATTAAAGCAGAGGGTAAGGTTTGAAGAATGGCGATGGGTGGGTAAGAACTGCAGTTTTATGAGAGTAAAGTTCCTGAAAGGAGAATGCTGTAAGGTGTGACGGTTGTGAAGGAGGACCAAAGGACTTGAGATACTAGAGATAAACACAGGAGATGTTAGGAGAGTCAGTAAGGAATATGGGCCCCATTAATTACAGCAAATAATCATTGAGCAAAAAATGGCATAGAATAAGGTCAAACAACACACACAAAATGCTGGCGGAACGCAGCAGGCCAAGCAGCATCTATAGGGAGAAGTGCTGTCGACATTTCGGGCCGAGACCCTTCGTCAGGACTAACTTTCCTTTCAGCTAGTCCTGACGAAGGGTCTCGGCCCAAAACGTCGACAGTGCTTCTCCCTATAGATGCTGCCTGACCTGCTGCGTCCCACCAGCATTTTGTGTGTGTTGCTTGAATTTCCAGCATCTGCAGATTTCCTCGTGTTTTCATAGAATAAGGTCATTTGGCTCACAATAGACGCAACATAGATTGAGAGGCAAATTTGGAGAGGTGGTCCCTTGAGACTGCTCAAGGGGAAAGATAACACCACAAGACAGACAACAGAGTTCGGTTGTAAGGCTATTTTTCAGAGATGTGGTACTGGGAAAAAAAACGCTAATCTGATGCACATGAATAAACTGGATGCAATCTTAAGATCTTCTGATTCCACTTGGAAGTGGGAAAAGTTTAAAAGGATGTGTGGTGGAATAGGCAGGCATGTGGGAATGTAATTTCAGGCGGTAAATAATATATATTTAAAAATAAGAACAGGGAAAGGCAACAAGTGTTAAGTGGTATAATTTTAAAGAGTGTGCTGGAAAAGTGAACATGCTTCCCTTTAAATCTTTGAAGGTGACAGAATAGATTTACAAAGCAGTTAATAAAACATACAGGTTCCATGAGCTTACGAACAGCAACACAGAATGCAGAAGTGAGAATTTAGGGAAAACCTATACAAGCCATCAGTTCTTGTCAGCTTGAATGTTGTGTTAGATTCTGGACAGTACAGCTGAGAATGGATCTAGAAGGGTGAAGAAGCTACAATGGTGCAGGGATCAGAACTGTGGGAATGAACTGGTGAATTTGGAGATGTTCTCCATGAACTCAGGAAGAAGAGAACGGAATGTGACAACTATTGCATGGGTCTGTGGAGATCTTTAAAAGTAAAATGAACACGGGCTTTACTTAATCAGCAAGACCGTGAGACAATGGAGGTAGATTTAATTGGGGGTTTTAAAAAGAGTTGGATCAAAAGCTGAAAGAAAGTTGTGGGATAGGCTGCATTGCTTTTGCACTTTCATAAAATTGGCATGTTTACAAAGAGCCAACTAGCCTAATTCTATGCTGCTTTCTGTTATGTAATCCTATGGGTAAATAAAGACAAATTATTTCTAGTGGAGCCAGAGCATAAATTTAAGGTAACTTGCAAAAAAAAAAGCAGGGACAACATGAGAGAGAATTTTTTTTCATGAATGAGCAGATAGAATTTGGAACTCAAAGTGGGGAAGCATTGGGTCACACCACAGACCACCTGGACTCTGTGACTGGTGTCAGCATTTGGTTATCGCTGCATTCCCCAGATCCGTAGTCTTTAGACGTGCCACTCTGTGGAACTGGAATGTTTGCTGCTCCCACATTCAGGCTCCTGCAGTTTGGGAGTTGGGAGGTTTGGGATCAGCAGAGCTGATGTTCGGGAAGTGGAATAGACTGAGGTGGGTGAAGGGGTATGGTGGGGATTGGGGTTGGGGTGTTCGGATGTAGATCAGAGGATTGTGGGGCAACTGCAAAGGGCTCAGTGGATTGGTTGGTGGAAGATCAGGAGCAGAAATCGGTTAGTTGCAGAGCCAGGAGTATGAGTGACCCAGTAGGTGAGGGGGCTGCTTGAATTGACTCCAAAACTGGAAAAATCCACCATTTACACTCCTTGCTAGGGCTTCAACTCCATTCCAGGAGGACCAGATTCTCCCAGGAGTGCCCAAAGTTTGGCATTCATGGTCCACAGTCCCTTGTGTCCTCCCTCACAATGCTCTGTGCTCCCCTACGATGTTTCGGGGGAAAGATAATACCCCATGAGCCCAGATGCAAAACGAACCAGAAGCAATTATTACTGCAGTCACTGGCAGGACAATTGATTGTCAGTTGCATAACACCAAACAAAAAGTGTTATGCAACTGAATGTTGCTAGAGCAATACTACAAATGCAGTTTGCTGTCATGGTGCACGTTAGCGTGTTAATGAGTTGATTGATTGCAGTTCGTGGTGTACACCAACCTTTCAAATCTGACCTCACTACTGTGGCTCAGTTCTTGCTCATCCAGTTCATCCCTTTATTATTCACCTCTTTCAGTTTGGTTCATTCCTACAATTAATGGTGGCAATTTGAGAATCTACAAATCAGTGCGCCTGATGTTTCAGTAATTAAAGTGCGGTCATTTCCTTCATATTATGAGCATCATGTGACTGGGGACAATTCCTTTAATAAAATGATTAATAGTTTAAGTTGATTGATATTTTACATAAAGCTGATGTCTTATCTGAACCCATGCTTAATCTATTGTTATTTTACATTCACAGTAATGATTTTCTAAAAAAAAGATTAACTGTATAAACATGCGCTGTGCTTTTTTTTAAAAATTGTGTTTCCCAATGCAAACACAGCACTTTAATACAGCCATATCTGCGCAGGTTTGGTAAAGCGTCACAAACAAACACTGAGTACAAGGAGAGGTTTATCACCCTCACTGGGCCTCGTGCCGAAAAGGACATTAAACGAGGGTTGGCTGTGTAACATCAGAATCATTCATTTGATCTGGTGCTAGCAATGTATCTTGCACAAAGAGAGTTTCAGATCAGTTTCTTTCAAGGCTGCCAGTTATCTGCAGTTTCTGACAAATTTAGAGCGGTGTTTTGCTTGGGTGTTTGTTTTTATCCCAGTCACCCACGTTGAGTCTGAGGGGGTTGAGTGTTGTTTGTGAAAGGTAATGCTTTGGCTCACAGAAGTGACATTGTAGAGAAGCACTTCGAATAATAAGAGACAACAAATCAACATGAAGTTTCTCAAGTGGCCTCTGAGAAAGTGAGGTGGAGTCTGTGAACTATTATGTTTATTAAATAAAAAAATATTGCTGCAGATGTTCTTGTGTAACATGACTTCGAAAGCACTGAGCAGCATTGTTATTGGGAGGCAATGTAACACTGACCACAAAAGACTGTATTCTGCTCCCTGTTCTGTACATACAAGCAAGCTCTGTTTCATAGTAATACGTGTTTATTCTATAAATGAAACTGTGTAGTGTGGAGAGTATATTTAATATTACCCACTCATTCTTTGCAGAAGCTGTAGAGATATCTAGGGGCTTTGCATGTCTGCACCAAGCTCTGTTTCGTACATATAAATAAGAAAGTATTTTGTGATGAAAAGAAGTTGTATTTTTTGTACTGGCAGTGAATCGAAATTTAAGTGTAGTTCTCCAAGTTATCTTCTGCTTTCCAGCCTGTTGCTGAAGGCGGACCCACAGCAGGACACCTTCTCTACTTCCTGTTGTATGTCCCTGCTGCAATCCCTTGAACCTGCGTAATATCAAATAGCTCTGAAATATTTCAGTCGATTATTTGTAAGTAAGGTACAACCAGGCGCACTGGTTATAAAATGAAGTACCTGATAAAACCAATGAAGATAATTTAGTTGCAGTTCTTTAACGGACTCTGGCTGGAGTGGTAATGAAGAAGCCACTGTCAATGACTAAGGGAAGTGTAGACTCAATACTGTATTCTGTTCTGTGGCTTTGTCTTAAAATCGTTGCAGATTGAATAGAAGCTACCCGATGATTCTTTTTCCCCCCATGGCTCTCCCTTTTTAAGCGCAGCGTTGCTACGTGAGCCCAAGTTTTGATTACACCAGCATACTTAAGCTTTTGTGAAAATTGCCTTGTTTACGAATCAGATCTGTAGCAGGGGACAATGCAGTAGAGTGGCAGGGAGATTCAGTGACACAGCCCAGGGAAAGCAGAAAATATTTTGGTTTGACATAAAGAGATCTGACATGGTGTGACCTAAACTGATTTTTCCGATCTTTGTGCTCAAGAGAAGGAATTCAATCATCAGTGGTTGGCTATTGTTTTGGCATTTTGCATTTAAACTTTGGAAACAATATCTTGCTGTTGCCTGAGGGGTACAGATTGAAGACAAGGAAGGAATTAGTCATTGGGTAGGAGAAGGAGACAAATTGGGGTCATGGGACAAAATGTATTTTAACAACAAGAAAGAACTCGATTCAAAGCACAGTACAATCTGAATGAAGAAATTGTAAATTGGAAACTTGGAGACAGTGAAGGCTGAGTGACCAAATGGCACCCCCTCTGCTATAAGTTTTCATGAAGTCTGCCCTTCTGCTACCACAAAGCATCAATACCTATTGCCAAGTCTACAACGGCAGATATCATTCCTTTATTTTACTGTCTTTTCAAAACCTGTCACAAAGCACCAGAGACATCCCCAGTCATGTGAATATATCCTGGGCCAAGGGGTGACAATCCTTCCTTTTTTGGCCTGCTGAATCCCATGAGGCTGTGCCTGTTGGCTATTCTGTGGCCCAGGAAGCAGAAAGAAATATATGGATTCTCTTCATCATCAAAGCCTGGGCTGTATCTGAAGCTTAGTTACAGTTCCAATGCATAATTGCATTTAATTAATTTTTTGTTGTTATAGCCCCGCAGTAGGAGTCTAGGTACAGCGTATTAGCAAATTATTCAGACCTGAGTTTCCAGGCAACCACAATACTCTCTTTGCCAAATGTCCACTCCAAACAGTTACGTGATGCAGCCTTCTACGTTATGGGTCTCAAGTTCCAACTTACTGATGGGAAAACTTAAACAACTTCGAAATGGGAGTGAGTGACTGAGTAACAGTAAGTTCTGGAAGTGTTTGAACAAGAATATTATTTTGTATTAAATAAATTTAGTGATTTTTGAAGAAGTGTACAGCACTAGGCAGAAGTCTTAGGCACATGTAAAAAAAGGTTCTGTAAAGTGAAAAGCAGTTAGTCCTGACGAAGGGTCTCGGCCCAAAACGTCGACAGTGCTTCTCCCTATAGATGCTGCCTGGCCTGCTGTGTCCCACCAGCATTTTGTGTGTGTTGCTTATATTTCCAGCATCTGCAGATTTTCTCGTGTTCTGTAAAGCGATGCTTTCAAAAATAATGAAATGAAAAGTTTCTAATTATCAAAAAATACTATAAAGAGCAGTAAACCGTAATAAACTAAATCAAATAAATATTTGGTGTGACCACCCTTTGCTTTTTAAACTGCATCAGTTCTCTTGGGTACACTATTGTGCAGTTTTCTAAGAAGATCGGCTGGTAGGTTGTTCTAAGCATCTTGGAGAACTTGCCACAGATCTTCTTCTGACTTTGGCTGTCTCGCTTGCCTGTCCAGATCATCCCAGACAGCCTCAGTGATCTTGAAATCAGAGCTCTGTAGAGGCCATGACATCTGAAATCATATATAAAAAAAACTAGCATGTCTAAGACTTCTGCACAGTACTGTATTTTGTTCAATGAATATGTGACAAACCAGACAAAGCATTGTGTTATTATATTCCGATAGTGATTATTAAAATTCTGCAAAGTATTAACTCAATTATTAAACTAAAATTATTCCTCAATATTGTCATGTTTAAGCACTGCCACTTGAACCTACTGCCATAGTTGAATCTGCACGCAATATCCCACCCCTTGATTATCATTTTTATCTTTCAAACTTTTCGCCTATCAGTGAGTTGAGAGCTAGATTCAGGCTGTCCCAGTCTATTCACCATTTAACTCCCCCAACGATCTGCATGTAACCCAGTTTCTGAAGGTGATCTCACCTGCTCATCTTTGCTTCCTGATGATGATGTCTCAAGGTTCTCTGTCAACGTGTTGAACTGTGACTTCAATCTGCGATCCACTACCCTTAGTATTCCCACCTAACAAAAACATACAGCACTGTGCAAAAGTCTTAAACACATAGATATATAGTTAGGGTGCCTAAGATTTTTGCACAGTACTGCAGTAATTTTATGTATTGCATTGTATTGCTGCCACAAAAAACCCCCAAAATTCATGACATATGTGAGTGACGATAAACCGGATTATGATATGGGTCTCTATTGTGGACTGAGAGTGGGAAGGGGGCAGGGAGAGGGGAATCATGGTAAGGAAAAGGGGAAGGGAGAGGGGAGAGAGTGGGAAGCACCAGAGAGATATTCTGTAATGATCAATAAACCAATTGTTTGGAATCTATTGACCTTGCCTGGTGACTCAGGGCTGGGTGTGTCTGTACCTGCACAAACCTCTGCCCCAGCACTCCTTCTCTGCCACCTGTCCCACACCCCTGCTGTAGCACTCCACCCTCTCACCATTCCCAATATCCTTTGCTCCCGCCAGACTTACAAACTCACTCTCTGCTCCATGTTGACAAATACAGTACTGTGCAAAAGTCTTAGGCAGCCTAGCTATATATATGTGCCTAAGACTTTTGCACAGTACCCTGTCCCTTGAAAATGTCAATTCACTTTGCATCTACAATTTACAGAACAGTTTCTAAACTAACACCTCTTTGTGGGTTTTCTTATTTGGCTCCCAAATAGGTTAGTTATAAGTTGACAATGATTAGTACTCCACCACTTAAAAAAAATTGTTTATTCGGAGAATCATATTCCAGTAAAGTTGAGTTCATTGTATGACAATCAATCTTCTACCTTCAAATCCTAAACCACGGTCACCCCACCAGCCTTTGTCTTTCAATTCTGTTAATCCCATTGAGTTGGTACTGTCCCTTTGTTTCTGAAAGTGCCTGTGAATGCTGATGATTATGTTCCTTGGATTGAGAGCGTGCTCTATCGGTGCAAATCTATGGTGAGCGAAAGCCTGGTTCCACTGAATTGAGTGACATCAAGCCCTTCACTAATTATCGCTGTGATACATGCTTTAGGCTCTTTCTTACTAACCCAGTAAGAACCACATTGGTGTCCTCTAGCCCTGACTCTGTACACACAGCTCCCTCTGACAATGTCCTCTTGGTATTTGTAAGTGCACTTACTCTGTTGTTGTCTCCAATCTGCTTTTTGCTTAATAAATCTCCTTTTGTAATCAGAGTTCTTTCTGTATTCTTGACTCTTTCTTTAAATGAAAAAAAAGCGGTGGCCTATGTCAAGCTTCAAATTAAAAAGCACAGTAGTATGTCATGATGTTGCAGGTTCAAGTCTTGAACAGTATTCCGGACAGGTATGGGGGAATGTAGTGTGGCTCCTTTGTGTGTATGTGTGTGTCTGTGGGGGTGGGGTGCTGAGGTGTAGTATCGTTCATGATGAAGGAGAATTATAAGTGTGGGAATCACTGGGGCCTCAGCACAGAGGTTTGCTGTCTGGTGTTTCAGGAGAGTCTGAGAATGGAGGCTGATGCACACCTGTCACAGTAATCACACCAGATATGCAAATACAATTCAAGTTGAAAGTGGCTGTTAAGTTTCCAGAAATATGTGAAACCATCCGAACAGGTTTACCCATTGTAGATTTTTTCAACCATAAAGTGCTGTAATAAACAACTGTGCAATTGAATTTCTAAGTTGTTATACAGACTGTTTTCCTGTTTTTCTTAAGCATTCAAGTCAACCATTACCATTCTAATATCACTGAATATAAAAGTACCTTCAATTTATGTGAATGAAATGAGAAGCGCAACATTTATGTCCTGGAAACACATTCGTTGAAAAGGCATTAAGCAATAACCTCAGTTCAAAACCACGTCAAAATTACAGGAGCTGGAGATTCATGACTACCGGTACTCGACATAGTAGCTAAATCCACACTTAAAGAAAAGGGTCAAAATGTGCAGCGCTGACTGCTGTGGAATTGAACGGCATCAAAAGAGCAATCTGCTCGTTCAGTCCCAGCACCAAACTGCCCTTGGAGGTATAGATGTAGGAAGTGACAAACATTTCGAATCCATTGAACCTGTGCTTCATTCAGGTTGAGATCATGGCTGACCTGGAATTTTCCAGCAGCTACAGAGAACCTCATGGCTTGCTAACAACAGAACTATCAATCAAAATCTTCCCTCTAGACATACTGTAGAATATCATGTTTACTTCATGATGAAGTACTCCGTCAGGATTGTGGTGGTGCAACGTGCAAAGGAGAGTGACAACGTGCAAAGAATGGCCACATTCATAATGCAGATAATGGAACGAGGAGAGATTTGAAAGGGTGAACCAGGAAGCTGGTGAATGAGGGAGGTTTTTGTCAGTTGTGAATGCTCAGTGAGAGAGACAGTCTGGCTTTGTATAAATCTAAAGTGCAGAACCTGCCGTACAATTTTAATTTCAAGTCCCATAATCCAGTCCCGATCAGACCCAACACCCCCACCACCCCCAAGTGAATATAATTCCTATATATTGTTCTGAAACTTGAATCAGGGTTGGATGTTATAATGCGCTTGTTTAGGATTTGCACGATGGCAGTCTGGCAAGTTTTAAAGAGCTCTTTGACCATTTTAGTCATGAACAGTCCTGACCCAGTCTGGGTTTGTCATGGCAGCTTAAACCTAAGTAGCTTGGTTGACTACAAGATGTTAGTCAAGGTTACAGAGAGACAGGATCTTACAGCACAGAAATAAACACTAAAGCCCACTATGTCTGAGGGGGCATAATTTTAAGGTGCTTGGAAGTAAGTACAGAGGCGATATCAGGGGTAAGTTTTTCCCACACAGAGTGGTAGAATGCACTGCTGGCAACGGTGGTGGAGGCAGATATAATAGGATATTTAGAGAGACTCTTAGACAAGTACATGGAGCTTAGAAAAATAGAGGGCTATGCAATGGGGTAATTCTAGGCAGTTTCTGGAGTAGGTTACATGGTCTGTACAACATTCTGGGCCAAAGGGCCTGTAGTGTGCTGTAGATTTCCATGTTCTATGTCCAAGCCATCTACACTCATCCCACTTGTCACAACTACTCCAGAGCCGTTTGGCAATTGAAGTCCTTATCGAGATATTTCTTAAAGATTGCGAGAGTCTCTGCCTCTGTCGACCTGTCAGGCGTTCTCTTGCAGATTCCATTCAGCATCTGGGTGAAAATCATTCCTTCTTCAATCTCTTCTAATCCTCCGACACCTTACCCTTAACATTTTTATCTTTTGCCCCAAATGTATATCCCAGCTTTGCGAAAAGATATCCTATGATCTACCCTATCACATTGCCCCTCACTCTCATCTACCCCACAGTCTGTCCAACCTCTTTTAAGCAAAACATTCCATCCTACATAACACCCTGGTAAATCTCCCATGTATCGTCTCCATTGTAACCACATTCATAGAATATCTGCCCAAACTTTTCGCCAGACTCCTTTGGCTTTGCGGAAGTGGAAGTGCTGGGTTTGTGTCACTAGCGGTGTTGGGAGACTGTGTGAGAGCAATTGTTCTCGAAAGCCTCTGCAAATAGGAAGATCTGAAATGCCGTACACAGGATAGGAGTCTCGTATGTTGCTGCATCCTATCCAATGATAGGAGAGCAATGTTTTGTTAGATTAATTAACTGGTATTGTTTTTAAAGTTCCAGAGATGACCCTTGTTATCGGGTGGATTTGGTGAGAGAGGCTTTGGAATGATAAATTTAGAAAATCAGAAACATTTAGAATCTCTGTATGCACACAACTACTCAAGTTATAGTTAGAGGTTAGATCGGGTAGGACTTTATTTCTTGGAATGTAAGAGACTGAGAGATGATTTTATTAGATGTGTCCAAGGTCATGAGGGGCATGGTCAGTCTTGTTCCCAGAGTTCGGGGACTTGAGAACTAGAGGGTATAGGTTTACGGTGAGAGGGGAAAGATGAAGTGCGAACTTGAGAGGCGGCTTTTAACAAAGTGTGGTGTGTATGTTAGAATGAGCTGCCAGAGAAGGTAGTTGAGGCAGTTTCATTAACAAGTTTTAGAAGTTTTTAGACAGATACATTTACCGGAAATGTTTCACAGGTTATAAACACCACACTGGCAAATGGGAGCAGCTTGGATGGGGCATCCTAATTGGAATGAACCACTTGGGATGAAGGGCCGGTTTTCATGCTTGAATTCAGCTTAAGGCATGCATAGTCTTCTTCCTGCCTGGAATTACAGAATGGAGAATTTGTGAACAAAGTGGTATCCTCATGGAGTGGAGGGTCGAGGGAGGTTAGTCAGGTAAGAGATAACATTAAATGCATAGGGGAGATAACACTGAGGCAACGTAGCTGGGCATGTTTGCAGATGTTCAGCAACGTGGCCAAAATAATACGGGGTAGGTGGCTAATGGATGGAAGATACCTGAACAAGCTTTTTTTGTCAGTCACAGTCACTGCTTGGAGAATTCAAAATAACTGGCAGCCGAAGCCCATCCCAAGGACTATGTCGTGGCTGTGATTCCTATTCCTCAGCAGAAAACCCCACGGAGAGTGGCATTTAATATCCCAGAACACAAGCAGTAGGAATCCCAGACAGCTCTCCCAGACTTGCATCATTACAGATACTTCTTTATCCAGGATTTTGATTGGTGAACTCTACAGGAATAAGATACCAGAATCGTGGAAGGAATAGGGAATGGGTGGGATTAATGCTATTGAGGAATCTCATCACTCCAGCGTGAGAAGCAGAGTGTCCCAACAAGTCACCTTAGCGTCATGAATCACCAAAAATTAGGAGTGGGAAAGAGACAGGATGTAGTAGTACCTACACTACCTTAGGAGAAGTAAAAGGAACAGGATAGTCCCCAAGAAATCTACAAGGGTCCAAAGCCAGTAAGTCACAAATATAAGATATTCACAGGTAAATCCAGAATTAGACTCAGGATTATTAGCAGTGGTATATGTCACGAAATGTGTTGTTTTGCTGCCACAAAACAATGCAATACATAAAAAATAATATAAGTTAAAAGAAAATAAGTAAATAGTACAAAAAAGGAAGAGTGTTGTAGATTCTTGCAAACACAAAGTACACTGCAGATGCTGTGGTCAAATCAAGACATACAAACAAGCTGGATGAACTCAGCAGGTCGGGCAGCATCCGTTGAAATGAGCAGTCAACGTTCTGGTAATTCCCTCCCTCTCCCCTCCACCATCCCACTTTCACTCTGCCTCCTCTTCTAGCTGCCTATCACCTCTTTCATGATTCTGCCTTCTTCTACTACACAGTGTTTTCCCCTTACATTCCTTCTTCACCTCTCTGGCCTATCCCCCACCGCTTGATCTTTCCTCTGATTGGTTTTTCACCTGGCACCTTCCACCCTCCCCCCACCTTCTTATAGGGCCCCTGCCCCCTCCTTCTTCAGTCCTGACGAAGGGTCTCGGCCCAAAACGTTGACTGCTCATTTCAACGGATGCTGCCCAACCTGCTGAGTTCATCCAGCTTGTTTGTACGTCTTGTAGATTCTTGGACTGTTCAGATGATGGAGGGAAGACGATGTTCCTAAAATGATGAGTATGCGTCTTTAGGCTCCTGTATCTCCTTATGAAAGTAGTAATGAAAAGAAGGCATGTCTAGATGGTGAGGTTCCCTAAGGTTGACATCTGTGGATAGATGCCAATGACTGGCTGAGTTCTTCCAGCATTTCTGTTTCCTGTTTTTGATTTTAAGAAAGATTGGACTATTAATGTCGACAGCAACATTTCTTTAATGTAACAAACCAGTAAATATGATATTACAAATTGTAGTTAGTTATCGAGATAGTGATGGATTCACCAGCGTAGATGGACAGAGAAATTTATTAAACTTGCTTGAAAGTTGACTGGTTTCTATTGATGGCCATGATTTGTTAATGCGTGAATACACTCTTCACAAATCTGAAATGTAATCTTGTCTGTTTTGTAGCAACTGGGGAACAAGTTCCTCACTCAGATCTTTCCCTTACTACTATTGTAAGCTTGCTACTAGAGAATGAAGCACTCCAGCCATTCCAACAGATAGATGTTATCAGTGAACCAGGCAGCCCCCGTAACAAAGCTAAACTGGCTTATTTATGAATGGGGTTATTTCTGAAAGCAGTTTACTGAGATTACAGAGCAGCAGTAGGAATCTGCAAACTGCTGACAAAGGGTAATCAAAGAAAAGGCTTAAGCAAGCCTCTGTAATTTAAATATGAGAAATTCTGCAGATGCTGGAAGTCCAAAGCGACATATACAAAGTGCTGGAGGAACTCAGCAGGTCAGGCAGCATCTAAACAGTTGATGTTTCAGGCCGAGACTCTTCTTCAGCACTGGAAAGGAAGGAATTATGTTCCTTATTTGAAAGCAGAATATACTTCTGTAGACGAGCAGGCTGGGATTTTCCCCTGCAGGGACTGTGATACTGGAAATGATATGAGGCAATATTGATTTCAATTTGACCAAGCAGCCATAATCCCAGAGCAATTTCCAAACTCAGATCCGTTTAATTAAATTGTCATTTTTAGTATTCCAGCCAGTGTTTATTGGATTTGGATGTGAAATGCCTACCATTGGTTTAAACAACTGGCTACAACAGTGTGGACTGAAAGACAAAGTTGAACAATAGAATTCCAGTCTCTTCCCAAGAAAATAAACTGGTTTACTCATGTAAAGCTACATTACAAGTGATTTCATTCTTCAGAGTATCGTTGCTGTAAATAAAGAATGGTTGTTCCGAGAATATTGGATGCATTTTGATATGATCCATTGTGTCACGAAGCTCTCTCACCCCTCGAGAAGTATTTTATTATTTCCCCACAAAAGAATTGAAAATGTTGGGCAAACCCTTATTGGTTTCTCACCATTGTTTCTGGGAGCAGAAATGCTTTGCATCAGTGTCAGGTTGAATGACTTCAGTATCATCGTTGCCTGCCCTCAGCATGGCACTCTCATTCCAGAGGGGATGGAGGGTTAAAGAAAAACACTCAGCAGGTCAGGCAGCATCTGCGGAGAGAGAAACAAAGTTGGTGTTTCATATCAGAAAAGTCATTGACCTGACTTGCGACCTCAAGAGGGAATAGAACAATGGTCTGGTTATATTGTTAAATAAATGGCATAGCAAGCCATGTTATTCTGGTGACCCAGGTTGAACCCTGATCTCCAGTGCTCACTATGTAGACTTTGAAACTTGTCTGTGTGACCATGTGGGCTTACTCACGGTGCTCTGATTTCCTTCCACATCCCAAAGATTTGCTGATTGCTCGTTATGTAGCCACTGTAAATTAGTCCCATTATATCTGAGTGGTAAGAGAATCAAGGTTGTATTGGTGGGCATTTGGGAGGGATAGGTTACAAAGATGTTGGTGGGAGAGTAATATTACCCAGCATAGACTCACATCGGACTCCTTTCTATACTATTGGAAGATATAATGCAGTTAAGCGAAAGCGTTTTTCTTCTAAACTGATTACAGCACACTTGATCTGGCTGAAGGCTTTTTAAAGATGAGTAACAAGGGGAATAGAAATAACTAAACTAGTTCTGAATTTACACTTAAAGAATGGGGTAGTTACTTGTTAACGATAGAGTTCTCCAAATTGTTTTTACTTCATTCTTTTAACATGCCCGCACAAATTTTTGATTTTGTAACTCTGATCCCATTTCTGATACATATATTTTTGCAAATTTTGAATGTGGTGATATATCTTGAAAATGTGAATATTAAAATATCTCTTGATGCTGATGAACAGATTAAGTATAGGCATTTTTGATTAAAATGTCAGTCCTTTTCTTCATAGTCTGCTGAATGAGATGTCAGTGAATAGGATCTGTGTAATCTTAGCCACTGTTATTACTGAGTGTGTATGAATCGATGATTGTTGATTAATCACTTGTTCCTTGCTACATCTTATTTTACTGTACTTTCCCTGTTGTTTTAATGCTGTCTGAGCTCTTATTTCATAAGGTAAGATCCTTCAGCTGTATAATCATATCTAGTAAATTGTTGGAGAAAGTCTTTTTGTTCCTTCCACTTCCCTCTTCCCAAATATTAGCTCACAACTAATGCTGGGTTGCATTGCTTTTAGCTCATAACCACAAGCTGACCAAACCAATACAAAAAGCTTGGGTCAAAATAAAGTTGCCGCATTATTTTTGCAGATACCAGCCTAACTCTCAAATTTGATCAGATCCCTGTTGAATTAATTCATTTTGGAGAAATGTGAGGTGAAACATTCTGGCAGGAAAAATGAAGAGAGGCTGTGTAGAATAAAGTATACTATTCTAAAAGAGGTGCAGAGGAGAGTGAATGGAGGTATGTGATTATTGAAAGTGACAGCACAGGTTGAGAAAGGTAATGCATTCGTAAATAATTCAGGGCTTTATAGATGGATCTACGTAGTTTAAATCCAGGGAAGTTATGGTAAACTGTAAATTAAGTCCATCCTTGAATGGAGTATGATATTCATTGATCACCACATCATAGGAAGGATTTGAAGGCATTAGAGATTTGCCAGAAGGACTTAAGGAACGAGGGACTACAGGTACAAGAATGGAGCAGAGAAAATGAAACTACGTTCTTCAGAGAAGAGTCTGAGTGAAGATTTGATAGAAGTACAGTATATCAAATAATGAAGGCTTTGGACATCACGGACCTTAAGATAATGTACCCTTTTGTGGAGTGATTGAGGGCCAGGGGTCACAAGTATAAAACAATGGGAAGAGAATTAAGAGTGACATGAGGAAATCTTTTTTACAAAATGCTTGGTTTGAATCCGGGACAAAAAAAAACTTTCTGAACTGAGATTATGAGAGATTTTGGAGTGAATTTCCTCGTGACCTCTGATCATGCCTAATGAGGAAGCTGTAGGCCAATGTAATTTAATTGGTTTTCATCAATAAAGTAATAACTGCATTGTTGTTCGTTGTAATGATCTATGTCATGTAACTGGTTTTTAGATCCCAGCTAATTAGGATTCTTTCCATCTGTTTTTCCTTGGTAGTTGACCAAAGCATGTTTGAGAACTCCAATACTACACCGATGCCAAAATTTCACCACGGGAAAATCTCCACCTCCACAAGAAGTGCCCTGGCCGGGTCCTCGATGGCCATCGCTGCTGATTCGACAGGGAGATTGGCTAGTAGCAGCAACAACCACCAGCCCCTTAAGAGTGCGATCAACCTGGGGAAGGCCATGGGGGCAAAGGTCAATGACTTGCTTCGGAGAAAAGAGCAGAACGCGGTGACAGATGTCGGTGTGACTGAGGTCAACAAGAATGCAGAGGGGGCCCTTTCAATGGCCGGAAAGGATGAGAACGGGCCAGTGGCCAACAGTGGGATGTGAGTAGCCAACCATGTGAGCAAAATATCTGTTTTAGCAACTGACATTTGGCAGATGTTCTGGGTGTTCATAGAATATGCTGGCTTTTGCAAATACTTGCTCATGTAAATTACATAGAATTTATAGTACAGAATTAGGTCATTTAACCCAACTGGTTTATCACAATGTTTATGCTTCACCCAGACATATTAATGTAAAATACTTGAGAAACAGACTGTACAGTTCATCCTAGCCTTTTCTATGAATACCCATCAATACTAATCCCATTTACCAGCCCTTGATCAGTAGCCTTTCTTCCTTTCTTCCGCATGTAATTATGCAACTTCCCCTTAAACATACTTACAGACTGTCTTTGATAAGTATTGCAACTATAACCTGGCTGTAAATAATCCTATATTAAGCAGCCAGGTTGAAATTGGAATATATTTGAAATCCCCTAAAGATGCAACTGTTCCGAGAGACTGTATGCATGGAGCTCTATAGATTACAAAGCATCTGTAAGAGAGAAAAGACCTTCTGAGTCCTAAGTGATCACAAGGAAAAGTATTCTACACACGTGTCCTGGGAACAGGAAATGGCATTAAAACATGTGCAAATATATTTATTTACCCATTTTAAAATGTGTACAAGATGGGTCTAATTACTCAGCTTCAGTCTGCGCGGCTAATGCTCAGCAGTGTCACCCAGTGGTTGGAGCATGGAAGCACAAGAAGACGTCAACCATTAAGTTCACCTGAGGACAGTCCAAAATTCCTTACAGGCAATTAAGTCTTCTGAATTTTAGTCAGCAGCATAATAATGGAATGAAGCAATGATCAGACATTCTAGTTGACATTGGTTGAGTGATAAATATCGACCAGAACATTAGGAAGAATTCTAACAGTATATTTCAGAATAATGCCTTGGGATCTTTTACATCAACTACAAAAGGAAGGTGGAGTACACAGACAGCACACCTACTGTCCCGTATAGATTTTGTGCTTGAGTGACACCTGAACCTAAAATCTTCGAACTGAAGTCAAGAGAGCAACCAGTGTTTTGAGCATATAGCCCAGTGTCACAGTGTGACAGATGAACAGCAACATCCTCTTAGCACTGGACATTTCATTAGAAGTGAAGATTATTAATATTGCATTGACTGGCATATTTGCCCGGATAACAGTGATACTGCTTCAAAAGTAATGAAATATATCCAAAAGACACCCCAGGAAATGACAACACTTTTATTGGAAAATATTCTGCCTCATCTCTCCGTGATTAACAGCACTGATTGCATGGGATGCTTCTCATAATATTTGGCTTTAGCTATAACAATACTGAAGTATGAATTTTTGTGCTGGGTATCCTGTGAATTCATTATGTGGTCCAATCTTTTCAATTGGTTTTCATGTTGACGGAATTTAAATGGAACTGAATATTCACTGCCAACCTGAGCACCATTGGTTAATAAAGCATTTTGTGCCGCCTCAGTAGAAAACCATTCTTAGTCTTATCTCAGATGGGCTGGATATGGTGGGCAATTCTGGAGGCTCCCAACTCACTGACTATTTTTCTATCTGCACTTGAAGATAACACTCTCAAGAAATCTAGTGTCAAATGTGAGCTTCTTAGGATGTACATTGGGAAATCTGCCCTCCAAATAAATCTGCAACAGATTTTTCTTGCTGCTGAAGGAAAGGGGAAGAGGGTAAGAGATTTTTAGGGGACCTGTTTCACCCAGAGAGTGGTAAAGATCTTGGATGTATTACCTGAAAGAGGGGCTGCTGACAGCATTTAAGAAGTGTCGTAACTAGCACTTAAATTGCCGAAAGATGGAGGGCTGCAAGCCAGGTGCTGGTAAATGGGATTAAAGTAGATGGGTCAGCATGGCTGTGATTGGCCAGAAGCCCTGCTTCTGTGCTGTGTCACTGTATGACTCTATGACTCAGTTGAGAGGAACTCCTGCTATCAAGAAATGATAGTTAATCTTATTTTACACTTTGAATTGAGTTCATTGTCTTTAAGTGTGCTAAGCATTTTTATTATCAATATTTTTAGTTGTAATCTGTATTTGAATCACTGATTGTTAATTTTTTTTCGCACTTCTGAAGGACTGTTGAGAAACAAAATGGGGTGGCATGGTAGCACAGTGGTTAGCACGGCGCTTTACAGTACCAGCGACCCAGGTTCAATTCCCACCACTGCCTGTAAGGAATTTGTACATCCTCCCTGTAACTGTGTGGGTTTCCTCTAGGTGCTCCTGTCTCCACCCACGGTTCGCGATGTACTGGTGGGAAGGTTAATTGGACATTGTAAGTTGTCCCATGATCAGGTTATGATTAAATCAAGAGGTTGCTAAGCAACATGGCTCAAAGAGCCAGAAGGGCCTATTCCACATTGTTTCACAATAAATGACTAAAAGTACATTTGAAATCTATGATTCACCTGCAGCTTAGCCAGTCATCAAAGATCTTTCTTCTGGTGTTCTGTGTCATGGCTTTTCTTTGCCATTGCATTGTCCATTGGCATATTCTCACCGGGAGATCTGCAGAAGGTAACAGTGTGAATGGGCAGCCTGCTTCCAGCGGAAGGTTTCAGCCTATTGACTCCCAAACTGTGGTAAAGAAACATCACTGGAGCTGCAGGTGGTCAGGATCGTTTATGAATCTGAGTCAATCCCAATGTCTGGATCAAAGCCAAAACTGAAACTTGTTGCTTGTAAATTGCGTCAAGTTTCTTAAATCAGACACAAATAGGATGGAGAGAGATGTATTCCAGCTACCATGTATCTTGTTTTCTTTTGACTCACATTAAAGTTGCCAACCTTGCTAACCTGTACCTCCTTTACTTCTAGTCAGAGCCTCTCAGAGTCATTCCCTCGGCTGGAGCCACCTCCACCGACAGCCAAAAAGAGGACTCCCAGGGCCCTGAAGACCACTCAGGACATGATGATATCATCAGTGCCAGTGGTTCATTGTGGAGACATCTCTGACGTATCCATCAACTCCATCTCCGATGTAGCGGCACAGCAAAATAATCAAGCACTGGAAAGTAAGGCCGGCAATGGGGATTCCTCCCTCGTCAGCACTGCGGAGAACCTGACTCCTAACCTCATCGCTGAAGCCAAATCAGAAAACAAACACTGCGGCATGCCAGAGGGTGTCGAGGACCTTGCCAAGGCTGCCCTTTCCGTGCCTGATCTGTTGAATAAAGAGCCTGTAGATGTCAAGCTCAAGCCATCTGGCCCAGAGAAAAGGATGGCCTCCTCCCCATGCCCCGATAAGGCTTGCTTGCGGATCAGCATTAGTGAGGATGATCTTTTAGGGGAGGACTGTGAAAGCTCTGGAGTGCTGAGACAAAGATGTTCAAGTGTTGAAAATGAGGAACACCACCCAGACTTGCTGTCATTCGACTAGGCTCTTGTGGGGAACTTTCACTTGTTAACACTGGGACTGTCAAATCTTACTTTTGTTGGATGATATCAAATTCTCTGCAATGTGCTTTAATCCTTTGCAAAGTTTCACACCAAACTTCATGACCATTATTCTAACCGTTACATTTTAGATCCAGGGGAGATTCATGTCAAGGTTTAAACACAGGGTTAGTTGCACAATATTCTGTGCCGCCCTCTTTTTGAGGACAGTAGTTTGGCTCCGAGCTGACCTTTAAGCCCAGTGGGGATTTGATGTTGTATCACCATTTGAAAGATCACAATCGCTGGTGCTGCTCTAAAAGGATTCACCTTCCCACTGGTCACCTGGAAGATGATAGAAAACTAATGGAGAATGCAATGTTTTTTTTTGAATTGAGGCATTGAAATTACACTGGAGGTCAAGTTGCTTGGGCAATTGATCTAACTCTCTCCTATTTTTTAACAATACAGTTAGCCTATTTATTTTAAACAACAGAGCACCTCTGGTAAAGCGGCAGAGATTCTCATTTCAGATCAGCACACCATCTGTCAGACTTTCCAGTCTGCAATGTTAGATTGTGGGCTCGATTCTAAAGGTAAAGCTAGAAAAGTCAACAAATCTGGCCTCTCTTCCAACTGTTCACCAAAGTTACTAATTAACCTTTATCCACTTGCAAAGCCTGTAAGCAATAATCTAACACTAAGTGCCTGAATTATGCCTTGTGTGCAGAAACCTTGCCGCAGTAAATTTGGCTCGGTGAGCTCCTCACTAAATATTTTTCCTTACAATTTACTTCCTGCAAGCCTTCAGAAAAGGGAAGGAAATATGGGACATGTGGCAGAGTGTTTGAAAAGAAAGTTGAAACCTTAAAAAGAACAGTACAAGGGAAGCTCTCTGCAAGTGAACGAAACTTAACGTAGTTGTTGTTTTAGGAAATAAGAATTTATTTTAGGTTAATATTATTACATTGATTATGAAATCAAAACTTTATAAAGCATATCATTAAAAAAAAGTCCAGAAGTCATATGTATTTCAAAAAGCTTTTACTCTCTTTCAAAAACTGGATCATTTAAGTGCGCCGTAATTTGCTAACATGCCAGTTAAGCATCTATTAATTAGCTGCTTCCTGTATTAATGGAATCCACACATTCAGACTAACTCATGTTGTGCTGCTCTCCAAAATTCCAGTCTAGACAGAAGCTATTTCCAAAGGTATATTGGTGAATAGTTTTATTTAATTTTGTTTTTACTTACTAGTTTACTAATTTTAATTATTTCGATTAGTTTTGTGAAAGTACAATAAATCCTCTCATTCACCCCAATCCTCACATCTACCTCATGGCCCTCTTCACAGTTTTTGCTTTGGGAAATCTGGAAGAGGGAAGTGTGTATTCAATATGGGTTTCAGCATATCACTGCCCAAACTCTCAACTTAAGACACACAGTGTGTGGTGTATTGCACTGGCAGTCTTGTTTTAATGTGAGTTACATTCATTAAAGTGGTGGTGCGAGGGTCGGGAATTGCCTTAGGGAGGAAGTTTTCCCAATCAGTGTCAATCTTATGGAAACCTGTGACCTACTGATTTCTGTAGAATGGATCTGAAAATATGACTGGTGTTTCAAATTTAGTGGTTTCATTCAAACACAAATGTTAACACTTAAAACCTGTAGTGTTTATTTGCTTTATTTTATAAATTGAAATCTTTTTAAAAAATTGCGGTTTTCTTTGAGATTTTAATTGTGGTGGGCATAGTCGCTCTCTCTGAATCGCTTTCAATGATTTACTAGTACTAGGCTTAATTAGATTGCCATTGTAATTTGTAATGTTTCAGGTATCACCCTTACTTTATAATTCACTCACACGTGTGGTAATATTGTATAATTAGGCAATCTACAGCTGAGGAAGAGGGAACTAGAAAATTAATCATCTGCAATTTTGTTTAATTTCGTAGTAAATGTGTTGTTGTAATGAGGCACATTACATTAACAGTTCAATTTATCTCATATTTTTGACGAGTTCAGAAGAGACAACATTAAACCTTTTGTCCATCATGTTTTTAGTTCTGGAGTGAGAGTCGCCATCAATTTTAAGATGACTTTAAATGTCAGAATTGTTACTGGCCCATTACAAAATGAAATTTGATTAACACTTGAAAAAGTAAAGTTTGCAAAGCTTCTCTAAAAGTGTAGAGCTATTAGTTAAGGCCTTTCAAAAAAAAAGTGGCCTCAATTTGTGCTGTGAGAGTCCATTATATTGATATCCCACTTCATATCTTTTAATACAAAATTTAAGTTCATTAAAAATTTTATATTTTGTTCAAACTGACTTTCCAATTGAGTTAACCAAAGGAAAATAAGTTGATTTTTCCCCCATCAGATGTTTTGTTAAATGAAAATTTTGAAATGCATCTGTTTCTTTTCACAATTTTGGCCATTGAATTGTTGAGAACCAAGTCTAAGTTACATTGGTGCAGATTTAGTGGGAAGGAGAAATTTCACAGAATTTATTTGGCCACTCAATCCCTGTTCCCTGGTTTCTCATCCATGACTTAAAGCAAAGACTAACTATTGCAGTACATTACAGTCGGCCCTTCTTATCCGTGAGGGATTGGTTCCAGGACACCCACCTCCCCTGCAGATACCAAAAAACGTGGATGCTCAAGTCCCTTCTCAGTACAGTGGGCATTAGGACCCCGCGGAATCCCAGACCTTATTTAACCTGTCTCAGTGCAGTGGACTTTAGGACCGTCGGAGCTCTGAATCCGCAGTGTTTCTGTTCACGAAAATAATCACGATCACGATTGAAAATAAAGTGGAAATGATAAAGCGATTGGAAAGAGGTGAAATGCCATTGGTCATTGGAAAAGCATTAGGCTACAGTCGGTCAACGATTGGAACAATTTTAAAGGATAGAGTGAGAAAGGCCCTGCCCAGATGAAAGCTACAATTATCACTCAGTAACGCAGTGGTTAAATTATTGAAATATGTATGTTTCTTAAGTGTTTTATATGCATAGAAAGGTAAAATATATACTATATACTAAGACAAACATTTGACTAACTGATGCTAAATAATCCCGGATGTACCTGTTCTGACTTACTTAGTAAGAGAACTTACGGATTTTTTTCGATCCCGATCTACAATAACCCACGCACATCCTCCCGTATACTTTAAATCATCTCTAGATTACTTATAATACCTAATACAATGTAAATGCTATGTAAATAGTTGTCATACTGCATTGTTTAGGGAATAATGACAAGAAAAAAAAAGTCTGTACATGCTCGAACAACAAGTGCAGGAGTGAGAAATTCTGGGCTTTCCCGATCCACGGTTGGTTGAATCTGCACAAGTGGAACCCGTGGATAAGGAGGGCCGACTGTATAATGTGACCAATAATCTCCTATTAGTACTGGTAAAGATAGAAGCAGGAATAGTAGGGATATGGGAAGGTTCTCACGGAACTACCTTATTCTTTATGGGAAAAAACAGATGATAAAATACTTGTCAGGCCTACACTAGGGCTGCGGTCACCATTCAGAAATTATTTAATGGACAGGTACGTTGTAAGGGCCTGCGCCTTGTTGAAGGTTTCACCCTCTCGAGGAATGTTCTGACATTGGCTCCTGAGACAGAGATCACAAGTTGCCGGATGCTGTGAAGAATTGCATAGGTGTCATGTTATTCTCTACCAAAGTGTGCATAAAAGGCTTTGAGTTCATCAGGGAGTGAGGCATCACCTAGCAGTTACGCTGTTAGGTTTCGTCACATGCCGGTGATAATAAACCTGATTCTGATTAATAAGTAATGGCGCGTGAATACTGCTGCAGCTGTCGAGATCCAATTGCGTCTATAACTTTGCACGGGATTGCCCTTTTGCTCTCACAATAGCCTTCCATAGGTTGCATCTGGACTTCTTGTCGGATTCTGAATAACTAGTCTTGAACAGCACAGATCTAGCCCTCAGCAGACTGCGAACCCCTTGGTTCACCTAGGTCTTCCGATTCAGGAAATTCAGTATGTTTTTGAAGGCGCACACCCAACCGCACAGGTCTTACTGGAATCAGTAATAGATGTGAACTGCAAGATCCCTCTGTTCCTCTACCCTGTCTAGAATCCTGCCATTAACCCTGTATTCTGCCTTCAAATTCAACCTTCCAATGTGGATATCTTCACACTTCACAGATCAAAATGACAAAATTTGTGCAATTTCTTAGTGGAAAGCAATCTGACTGGTATGGAGCTTCCAATGCATAGAATTACACGAGGCTGCAAAGGATTGTAGTTTCAGCCAGCGCCACCTTGGGCACAACCATCTTCACCACTGAGAGTATCTTCAGGAAGGCAGCTTCCATCATTAAGGACTTCTCACCACTGTCGTCAGGGAGAAAATGCAAGAATCTGAAGTCCCACACTTAGTGATTCAGGAACAACTTCTTCCCCTCCATTATCTAATTCTCCACAAATTCATGAACACTACTACATTATTCCTTTTTCCTTACTCTACTTACTTTGCAATTTATGGTAATTTTATATACTTGCACTGTACAGCTGCCACAGAACAACCCATTTTGCATCAAATAAGACAGTGATAATAAGCCTCATTCTGATACCTTTCTAACTTCATCTGCTTCAGCAATGTTGAGAGCTGTGCAATCTTGTCATCCCCTCTAAACGCTAATCTGTGTTAAATTTATTGCAAGCTTCATTCTTCTCCCATTGCATGAGTTTAATGAGACCGATGCTTAACTGTACATCTCTGCCTTTCTCATCAGTGCAGTGCCTTTCCACAAAGAGAATTTTATATAAGGTATAATACGAAGGTCGATAAGTTCAAGATTTAAAATCATTTGCCTGCCTGTTCAGTCTATTGTGTTTATGAAAAAGCGCGTCACATCAGAATTAAGTTTTGAGTGGATTTAACCCCTAACTTTGCACGCTGAAGGAATCTTACCAGTGTTAGTTGCCTCGAGTGTTTTGCACATCTAGAAGAAGAGATGTCAACTTGTACAGTGGGACTGTGACATCATTAAATCTAAGCAGAGGATCACCATAAGTTCTGAGGTGGTCTTGAGAGAGTCAGTCAAGTGGATTTAGTAACAAGATGGAGATAAGCGTAGATGAATGGTAGATAGATCAGGTGAGACAAAGGGCCTATTTCTGTGCTGTATCACCCTGTGACTTGTTTTGAATGATTTGTCACTCCTGCTTTAGTTGTAGAAGCTTTCCAGAAATCTAATTTCTCTGCAGATAACAAATCCTTTTTGCCCACAAAATACTGGATTGTGAATCTTCTGTCTCCTTGTGGATGTTCTAAATCGATGCAGTCTGCCGGAAAAAGAAACACTTTCTCACCTTGGCACTGATACACATTTCAGTATCTAAATGCAAGAATATCTTCAGTTATAATTCCTTGCTCAGAAAATACACAGAGATCTTAATTCTTTGTGCTGTAGAGTAGACAATACTTGCTCTGGAAATATATGTGCTTGATTTATTTAACATGAAGTATCTTAGAGGGATACATTGTTGTGAGTTTCGCAGCAAGCAGGGATATTCTCACCTTGAATGGCATTAATATAAGGCACAGAAGGTCATTATGATATCAGGTTTCAGTTCAAACAATGTACAAAAAGTAGGATAAATATCTATTAATGCCAGGTTATAAGGATAAGCTTCAAACTCCTCTTGACTAGTGCAAAAATCTTATACACGTTCAAGGCTGTCTGACACAGACCGCTCACAGTAAAACAGGCCTGAACTGGACAGCTGAATGTGCTGCCCTGTCAGGGAACCAGGCTTGCCTGGGATCTACAGTGCAGAAGCCCAAAGCATTAAATCCAGTAAGGCAAATCCTCCAAGTAGTTGACGGTCTTTACTTCACCCAGTCTCTCCTGTCCCGTTTCACCCCTGACCTTCAGAACTTCTCGTGTTTCGCAGGTATCTCGTTACCTTTCCACTCCACTGGTCTCTGGCCTGCTGAAGTATCTGGTCCCGAGTGTTTGCTGGTCCTTTCCAAAAATCCCCTTACCTACACCTCAGATGCTACTCCTGTTCCTTCCTAATGACTTTCTTTCTCTCTCCCCTATCCCTGTTGCTCCCCCCCCCATAGCCCCTCTCTGTTTCTCACTCTCTCTTATTTTCTCTCACTCTCTCTTATTTTCTCTCTCTCTCTCTCTCCCTCCCTCCCTCCCTCTCTCACCCTCTCTCTCTCCCCCTCTCTCTCTCCCCCTCTCTCTCTCCCCCCTCCCCTCTCTCTCCCCCCTCTCTCCCCCTCCCCCTCTCCCCCTCCCCTCTCTCTCCCCCCTCTCCCCTCTCTCTCTCCCTCTCCCTCCCCCTCTCCCTCTCAATAGACAATAGGTGCAGAAGTAGACCATTCGGCCCTTCGAGCCTGCACCGCCATTTTGAGATCATGGCTGATCAATTACTATCAATACCCGATTCCTGCCTTGTCCCCATATCCCTTGATTCCCCTATCCATAAGATACCTATCTAGCTCCTTCTTGAAAGCATCCAGAGAATTGGCCTCCACTACCTTCCGAGGCAGTGCATTCCAGACCCCCACAACTCTCTGGGAGAAGAAGTTTTTCCTTAACTCTGTCCTAAATGACCTACCCCTTATTCTCAAACCATGTCCTCTGGTACTGGACTCTCCCAGCATCTGGAACATATTTCCTGCCTCTATCTTGTCCAATCCCTTAATAATCTTATATGTTTCAATCAGATCCCCTCTCAATCTCCTTAATTCCAGCGTGTACAAGCCCAGTCTCTCTAACCTCTCTGCGTAAGACAGTCCAGACATCCCAGGAATTAACCTCGTGAATCTACGCTGCACTTCCTCTACAGCCAGGATGTCCTTCCTTAACCCTGGAGACCAAAACTGTACACAATACTCCAGGTGTGGTCTCACCAGGGCTCTGTACAAATGCAAGAGGATTTCCTTGCTCTTGTACTCAATTCCCTTTGTAATAAAGGCCAACATTCTATTAGCCTTCTTCACTCTCCCTCTACCTCTCCCTTTCTTTTGAAGGAGGCTTGTGGTATGAGTAAGGTAAGATTTTTTTAAAAATGGTTTACTTTCATGGTTTTAATTTATCTTTTAATGAAATTTGTGAATATGTTAATATTTTATCATCAGCATCAGTTTTAGTAGTTTTTGAATTTTTAATGCTTTTTAAAATATTTTCTGAATAGTACTCTAAGATTCACAGTGGTGACAGAAGGCAACTTTGGCTTGTGACAAAGCCTGACAAGGGTATCTGAGGGGAAAGTCTGGATTACACTGCTCCAGACCTGGTGATTCATAGAACACACTGTCCACCTTTTGGGTGTGTTTGGCCATCTGCATCCAGATCAAGTAAGTGGATAGGTAATAAGCCTGGAAATCCAGAAAGATCCTACTGATAAATGTTGCTTCTCTCTGCATTGACGCTGCCTAACCTGCTGCGTATTCATCACTATTTTGCATCAACCCTATTACATACATGTTGTGAGCTGTCACATTCACAGTTCACTCCTCTAAAGTGAGAGGCTCAAATCTATTACTGTTTGATTTATTTTCTCATAATAATTCTGTTGTTGAATGGAAGCACAAACAGAGCCAAACATGTGAGAGTGATAACCTGTGATTCTTGGCATTCTGAACCATATCTTTGCCATACATCTTCATTGGAACATGTTTTCCCAGTTAACCTAATTGAAGTTTAAAAAGGGTAAATAATGGGGGTACTCAAGAGGTCAGGCAGTGTGCATTCAAACCATAGGACTAAGGAATAGAAGTAGGTCATTCACACCATCAAGTCTGCTCCACCATTCCATCTTGGCTGATTTATTATCCCTCTCAACCCTATTCTCTTGCCTTCTCCCTGTAACCTTTTATACCCTGATTAATCAAGACCTATGAACTTCTGCTTTAAATATACCCATTGACTTGGCCCGCACAGCTGTCTGGGACAAAGAATTCTACAAATTCACCACCCTCTGGCTAAAGAAATTTTTCCTTATTTTTGTTCAAAATGGATTTCCCTCATTTCTGAGTCTCTGTCCTCTGGTCCGAGACTTTTCCACTGCAAGAAACATCCACTCCACTCTCTCTAGACCTTTCAATATTCGATAGGTTTCAATGAGATCCCCCATTCATCTAAACTGCTGCAAATACAGACCCAGAGCCATCAAATGCTCCTCATATGGGAAGCCTTTCATTCCTGGGATCATTCCTGTGAATCTCCTCTGGGCACTCTCCAACAGCACATCTTTTCTTAAATAAGAGGCCCAGAGCTGTTCACAATACTCCAAGTGCAACTCTGACCAACGCCTTATAAGGCCTCAGCATTACATCCTTGCTTTTGTATTCTAGTGCTCTCGAAAGGAATGCAAACATTGCATTTGCCTTCCTCACCACCGATTCAATCTGCAAGTTAACTCTTAGAGAATCCTGCATGAGGACTCACAAGTCCCTATGCACCTCTGCTTTTTGAATTTTTTCCCCCATTTACAAAATGTTCCATGCCTTCATTCTTTCTGCCAATGTGCATTACATTGCACTTCACTACATTATATTCCATCTGCCACTTCTTTGCCCATTCCCCCAATCTGTCTAAGTCCTTCTGTAGGTACCCTGCTTCCTCAACACTACCTGCCATTCCACCTATCTTCATATCGTCCACAAACTTGACCTCAAAGTAATTAATTCCTTCCTCCAAATCACTGGCGTACAACATGAAAAGAAGCAGTCCCAGCACCAACTCCTGCAGAACATTATTAGTAATCAGCAGCCAATCAGAAAAGGCCCCCTTTTTCCCACTCTTTGCCTCCTGCTGGTCAGCCAATCTCTTATCCATTCTAGTACTTTCCCGTAACACCATAGTCTGTTATGAAGCAGCCTCATGCGCAGCACCTTGACAAAAGCCTCCTGAAAATCCAGATAAACAACATCCATTGACTTTCCTTTGTCTATCCTGCCTGGTACTTCCAAAAAGAATTCCAACAGACTCCTGACGAAGGGTCTCGGCCCGAAACGTCGACAGTGCTTCTCCTTATAGATGCTGCCTGGCCTGCTGTGTTCCACCAGCATTTTGTGTGTGTTGTTGTTTGAATTTCCAGCATCTGCAGATTTCCTCGTGTTTGTTCCAACAGACTTGTCAGGCAAGATTTCCCCTTGAGGCTGACTTGGGCCTATTCTATCATGTGCCCCCAAATACCCCAAAACCACATCTTTCCCATCACTGAAGTCAGGCTAACTTGCCTATAATTTCCTTTCTTCTGCCTCCCTCCCTTCTTCAAGAGTGGACTGACATTTGCAATTTTCCGGTTTTCAGGAACCATTCCAGAATCTAGTGATTCTTGAAAGATCATGATGAATGCCTCCACAATCGCTTCAGCGACCTCTTTCAGAACACTGGGGTGTAATCCATCTGGTCCAGGTGGCTTACCCGCTGCAGACTTCTCAGGTTCCCAACCACCTTCTCTTTAGTAAAATCAACGACACTCACTTCTGCCCCCTGACACTCTGTAATTTCTGACATTCTGCTGGTGTCTTCCTCAGTGAAGACTGACACAATATACTTACTTAGTTCCTCTTTTTTTATATAGACAATATACTTGCTAGGTTCCCCCATTACTAGCTTTTTAGCTTCACTTTCCAGAGAGAAACTGCACTGATATTTCAGGTGGAGGGCTGTGGAAAAGAGAAAACACACGATAAGACACCGCTGAACTCTGCCTTATGTTCATTCTGTGTTGCATTTGCTGATTAGTGCCATTTTGGTAGTCTCCATGATCAATAAGAGGGATGACATATCTTGTGCTTAAATCTGGGTTTATGCCAATAAAAATGCATGTGAAAATCCAGTAGGTTGGGATAGCTGCAAAAGGGTGTGAAGGAGTTAACCAATAATCCGAAAAGGCGCCAGAAACCTGCGATCAAGTAGGAAAGCTAACAAGACTGTATTGGAATTGATGGTCATGGAAGGGAGTGTGGCCTTTTAGAGGCAGAAACTGCCTAATAGAGGGGGTGGGAATGGGCAAAATACAAGTATTGCAATGGAACCAAAATTAGCCAAAAATGATGAATCTACCATGTTTAAGGTCTCGACCTCTCACCTTCAGTCTGGTCAAGAAATGAGATACCTATTGCAACCCCTGTCCATTTTACTGGGGAATGTTCTATATGATATAAAGGGTAAAGGTAACATCATGAGACACTGAAAAAGTTGGGCTGTAATGTTTTGAGTTTTGTCAGTTCAATTGTAATTTAAAGCTTTTTTTTTAATGATAAAGAATACAACAAAGAAGACAGAAGGAAACGATTTTATCTGCTGGGGGAACTGGAGCAAAAGATTATGAGGTTAAAATGAGATGCAGGGCTCCTAGAAGTGAAACTTCCTGCTCAAAAGGCAGGGTCACTTGAAATTTGCAAAACCATGCTGAATAAAAATTGTGAGTAAGGGAATTAAAGGGAAAAGTGCCAAAGTAACATTCAGCCTTGAATAAAGGAATGACATCGGGGGTTCAGTGGCTTATTTCTGTGTTGTACTCCTTTGGTCGAAGTGGACCAGAAGAATTGTTTTCCTGGGATAAATAGAGTGTGGCACCTCAGACAGGGATCACTGAATCCATCACACCTAGTCTTATCACTGACCACTGTAGAATAGATGTACTGGTGCTTGGAATGTGAACATCTAATGTTAATAAACAGCTATATTATTTGTACCTTCTGTTATTGCAAATCCTTTTTTATTATCTACAATTCACAATCACAGTTCACAATCCTTTTCATTGTATTTATTCTCTCTCTATACTTGAGTAACCATTAGTGCATGAAATAAGAACCTGAAGATTAAAAATACATTTATTCTACAGCTGCTGAACCTCAGTTGCATTGGTGTGTTCCATTCAAAGAACCATGTTGTTTCTGGGCCATGCCCAAACTGATTACACGATCAGAAGATTTCATTTCCGCAGCATTTGCTGTTCAGAGAGTTTTATCTGTTTGGTTCTTATCGACTTTATCCTACAGTACTACATTACAGATAACAAAAGTATCAGCAAAAAAAGTGCATGATGAAAGTGTATTGACTTATGTGAATAAAATACATCTTTGCTCATGTTCCTGGCTCTCTGGCTCACTGAGCTTCTGTCTTTTATTCTCCTACATTTCTAAGACATGACATTTTCCCTGCTTGCATCTTGTGGAACAAGCTAGAGTTGGGGGTACTTTAAGAAAGGGGTGAGGCAAAATTCTTTCACTCAGAGGATTGTGTCTTTGGAATGCTCTTCCTCAAAGGCTGGTGGTCACAGAAAGTTTTAATAATGTTAAGGAAAAAGTAGATAGGTCCTTGACAAGAAAGGGAGTGAAAGGCCATAAAATTAGTCCAGTAATGCAGAACTGGGATTACCATCTGTTAGACATGATTTTATTAAAGGACAGGCTTGACAGATTGCTGCTTCTAATTTGTATTTTTATTCCCTTTGCATCAAATAGACCAGGATTAATAAATAATGATAGCTGTACAAATAATAATTGATGTACACTTAATGGATTTATTTATTCCGATCCTTCAATAGAAAACAGTGTGATACCAACTCTACATCAATCTAATAGTGAATGTTTCTGAATATCACCTTGAGACATTGCAAATGAGACCTAAATTTTGTATAAACCGTCTCCATCTCCTGCGTCGGAAACGTAAAACATGTCTTGCATTCAAATGTACTGCCAATCTGACTGATATTTTCTTCTTCTTGAAGTCAGTTTTAATTGATTTACAATACATAGAAAATGCCATATTACAATTTCAAATTAAATAAATTGTTGCACATAAAATAAGAAGTAGATTATTAACATTCATGCCCTGGGATTTAGAAATGTTAATATACCCAAGGCTGGTAGGTTTAATCTTTAATGTTCATGTTCCTTCTCCACTAAGATATTTCTGAACCTGTGATTGATGTATTAAATCTATTGCCAATACAATTTAACATAACCTCTTTTTTTGTTAAGAAATTGCCTCCAGTTTTTGGACTTTCAGGCACACTTATTAGAAGTGCTGTTGGCAATAGAACCTGAAAATAACTGGATAGAGGTTCAGATCACAAGTATATATTTTTAAGGTATCCTTTCTGATCCATTTTCTTAAATTTAATAAAACTGCAATGCGTCTCGCTACGTTCCTTGCAAAGACAGATGCATGTCCTATATCCCTTTTCGTACTTTATATCATGAAAACCTTAAAAATCCGTTGGTTCTGGGGCTTTGTAAAATGAGATCATTTAGCTCCTTGTTCCTGTTCAGTGGGATCATTAGTAATAGATAAACTGACTGTGCCTAATTCCTCACATTCCTTGACATGTTTGACCATCACACTTACACTTAAAACAGTGTTGATCCAAGCACTAGTTGTTGTCTGTGGAAAGTTGCTTCAAATGTTTTTTAGACTGTGCTGCATATTCTTAGATTCCTCTGGAGGAAACAAAATAGCTTGGCCTAGATTAGTTGGATAGATAGGGCCCACCTTTTCACCTGGTACTCGTCCCATGTCCGTTTTGACTAGTGTAGATCATGCTGGAGCATACTTTTGGGGGAAGACTTGCCAGGGGCAAAATTGGACCCTGGAGCAATGAACAGGGGAAGGATTACTGTGGAAATGTGAAGCAGCTGTCAGTTTATTGTCAGTAATTGACTTATTTATTCAATTCTTTCAACAGAAAACAATTTATAGTACCAACCACACACCTGACTTTTCTCCAGTGTCAAATATACACTAAATTATGTCATTGTTTACATAATACTTATTATTAAATGGATTTTACCACTCCACATTGTGATCACAAAGAGATACAAGCATGCCACACTCTTGTTGTTGCTCCTTTAGTCTTTATTGTTAATTAGACACTCTACTGACATCAGGAGACCTCATTGGACCCACTCAGCAAGCTGGTCAGACACTTACCAAAGTTCATAGTGTATAATAAAAGTAACCCTATGTTTTCTCCAGCTGAGATATGAACTCAGCACTGGCACAGTCTGCTCTTGGAGAGGTTGGGTCCTGCAAGAGACAATGAAATGCCCACTAAAGAAGCACCCATTCCCACAGCATCTTTGAAGCTCCCACATTCTACCAAACCCTCGCATGAACAGTATCCGTATGCCTGGATTCAGCTTTTCCAAGGCCATCATCACTGAGGTAATTGACATTCTGACTGAGAATCCTTATCACTGGGATTGCTCTCATTGTGGAGCTCAGTGTCATGTCCATTCTTCCCTAAAAAGTATAATGCTTTTTGTGTTATTGGCATCTTTTTATCCAGTTTTAGGACTCACGTGAAGATCTGATCACATTTTAGATCATACTTACGCAGAAAGAGAAAATTCTACAGGGTTCACAAACTTTGTAGCACCACTGTGGATATGACAAAGGTTCTTGAGTACTATCTGAGTCATGTTCAAGTTGCTTTGAGGTAAATGACATCTCCTAGTGAAAAGATTGAACATAGAAATCTACAGTAGTTACAGGCCGTTAGTCCCACAATGTTGTGCTGACCATGTATCCTACTCAAGAAACTGCCCAGAATTTCCCTAGCACATAGCCCTCTATTTTTCTAAGCTCCATGTACCTATCCCGGAGTCTCTTAAAAGACCCTATCGTATCCGCCTCCACCACTGCCACTGGCAGCCCATTCCACACACCCACCACTCTCTGTAAAAATCTTACCACTGACATTCCCTTGGGAAAAAGTCTCTGGCTATCCACATGATCAATGCCCCTCATCATCTTACACACCTCCATCTGGTCACCTCTTATCCTGTGCCACTCCAAGGAGAAAAGGCCCAGATCACTCAATGTATTCTCTTAAGGTCCTCCAATCTACACAACAACCTTGTAAATCTTCTCTGCACTAGCTCTATAGTATCCACATCCTTCCTATTGTGAGGTGAGCAGAACTGAACACAGTACTGCAAGTGGGATCTGACCAAGGTCTTATACAGCTGTAACATTACCTCAAGGCTCTTGAATTCCATCCCATGGTTGTTGAATGCCAACACACCATACACGTATTCTTAGCAACACTGTCATCCTGCACGGCAGCTTTGAGTGTCCTATGGACATGGGCCCCAAGTTCTCTCAGATCTTCCACACTACCAAATATCCTGCCAAAATGAATCATTTCACACTTGCCTGGGTTGAAGTCCATCTGCCACTTCTCAGTCCAGTTCTGCATCCTATCGATGTCCTGCTGTAATCTCTGACAACCCTCCGGACTATCCACAACACCCCCAACCTTTGTGTCATCAGCATACTTACTAACCCACCCTTCTACTTCTTCATCCAGGTCGTTTATAAAAAATCACAAAGAGGAGGGGGTCGCAGAACAGATCCCTGCGGAACACCACTGGTCACCATCTGCCATGCAGAAAAGGATTTCCCCATGGTGTGGGGAGAAATGGATTTAAGTTTACAGGGCTCTAGCACCTATACTGAGAAAGGATAGAATTGTTCCATAGGCATAGGCTTCCCTTTACTCAGTCAAGGGATGAATCTACATCACTGTAGCGTCAAATTAAGTAGTTGATGGGGGGCGGGGGTTTGAGTTGGCTCTGGTGAGGAAATATGGGAGGATAAGTGCGGTGTTACAAAATGGGAGATGATGCAGTTTGGCAGGAATGTGCAACATATACCTCCGATCAATAGAGTAGGGAAATATGAAGAAACAGCAAAACAGAAGGCTCTCGAACTGTTGTTTTAGGGCAGTGAGCCAATGGTACAAATAGTCATGGAGTTGTCCAACACAATGCTGTCTCTTGTACCCCAGCTATATGGTTTCCATATACCTTTATTCACATCATAAATGGAAAATTCCACAAGTTGCTGGGAAGGTTCCCGGGAAATGTTGAGGTCTCTGCATACCAGACAGTTTTGGGAAGTGACCCCACACACTGTATGGAATGAAAAGAAATTAATGCAAATATTTTAAAAAATGGCTAAAGTGAAAAATTGAGACCTCAGTCATGTATTGAAGGAGTGGATTCATCAGTGTCTGAGTGAACATGTATCGCTTAACGGTATGCTGATCGTGAAACAAAGATCCATCACGACAAATTGAAAATTGAAGGTAGTTAGAGTATTCAGCAGGCTGGTTACAGAAATTTAAGAAAAGTCATGGCATTAAATCTTTAAAGATGTGTGATGTTAATGTCTTCTGGTCACAAAGGAGCAGAAACATTCATTGATGAGTATGCCAAGAAAGTCACTGATGAAAACCTAACATGCTGAACAGCTGCATCAGTACATATATGTGTGATGAACAAAGACTGCGTATGTGTAAGACAAAGACTGTTTACCAGCAGCACACAAATTGAGAGTCAGAAATGACAACAATCTCAAGCTACCTCATTATTATTCCAAAATCAGAAACACTTCGGGCCCTTAAGCATTTCAGATAAGGGGTACTCAACCTATACTGTGACAGTGACATGGTTGGAAATTAAATATTCCAGGACACAAAGTTTGGAGCTTGAACTTTTGTGCTTAAATCTTTGAAGTGCTAGGCCAAATGGAAAGGAGTTGGGGTAAGTATGAATTTAAAGAATCAGATAAAGGCAGCAGAGAAGCTCAGAAAATTAAGAAGCTGAAACAGTTTGGCTAGAGCCAAGGTAGCAACATTGGGTAGAGGTCATCAGTATGAGTTGTACATAGGGCTCCAAAGGGCAGTGTTAAAGCAGGGCAAAGTACAAATCAGGAAATCAGAGAATCATGTAACAAGACTAATAAATAAATCAATGCAGCTTTAATCTATAAATTGACTAGGCAATTTAGCTATAAAAGTGGGGAGGAAAAATTCCTGGAATGTATAAGAGAGTCTTTTCCAAATCAATATATTAAGGAACGTGCCATCCTATATCCAGTACTGTACATTTAAAAATGGTTAATTGTTGATTTCGTGGAAAAGCGAATTCTAGGAAATGGTGAACATAATATGATAGAGTTTTGTATCAGGATTGAAGATAGTTTGGACATTGAAGATAGTCTGCAACTGGGGCTTAGAATCCTAAACAAAGCTAACTACAAAGATATAAGGTATGAGATGGTTCTGATAAGTTGAGAAATCACATAAAAAAAGCAATTGTTAAAGGAATGAATACATAGTTTACAAATACTACACTGTATGTCCCTATTGTGCAAAGATTAAAAGTTCATCTGTGGCAACCAAGAGAAGTTAAAGATTGTATTAGATCCACATTTTGTTGCCAAAACATTAAGTCTGAGAGTTGGGAACCTTACAGAATGCAGTAAAGGATGTCCTAGGCATTGGTAAGGAAAAAGTAAGTGAATTGCAAGAGTGGTTATGCTAGAAACATAGAACTTTAAAAGTGTCTATAAATATATAGAAAGGTAGATAAGATAACTGGAGTGCCTTATAAACACACAGAAGAAACTGCATGGGAATGTGCATAAGAGAAAGCTCAATCGATTTATAAAAAGTTTGAACTGTATAAATGTATTTAAAAATGTTTGTGATGTGTCCTACTGTTTTAGTATTGTGGCTGGAATGGAACAGTGCAAAAATTGTGAAAGCAAATGCACCACCTACTATTATGGTGTAAGGTTGAGAAACACACTACTCTGGTCAGTTGTCAAAAATGGCCCTAAATGCAAACAGTGTAAATGGGCCGATTATACACTCAGTGGCCACTTTATTAGATACACCGGTACACCTGCTCATTAATGCAAATATCTAATCAGCCAATCAGCCATGTGGTAGTAAGCACATAGACATGGTGAAGAGGTTCACTAGCTGTTCAGGTCAAACATCAGAATGCGGAAGAAAAGTAATCTAAGTGACTTTGATTGTTGATGCCAGGCAGAGTGGTTTGAGTATCTCAGAAACTGGTGATTTCCTGGGATTTTCATACACAACAGTCTCTATAACTTACAGAGAATAGTGCAAAAATAGAATAAAAAATCCAATTCTGAGGGCGAAAACACCTTGTTAATGAGACAGCTCAGAGGAGAAAGGACAGACTGGTTCAGACTGATGGGAAAGCGATAGTAACTAAAGTAATCATGCGTTACAACAGTGGTGTGCAGAAGGGCAACTCGGAACTCACAACACATCAATACTTGAAGTGGATGGGCTTCAGTGGAAGACCACAAAACATACTCCCAGAGGCCACTTTATAGGAACAGGAGGTATCTAATGAAGTGGTGTCTGAGTGTATTTGAGTCTTGTGTACTGTGAAGGTCAAAGCAATATCTTAGACTGTGGTGTCACGGATCAGAATCAGAAGCAGGTTTAATATCACTGGCACATGACATGAAATGTGTTGTCTTTGCGGCAGCAGTAGAATGCAATACATAATAATAGAAAAAAAAATGAAGCAGAAAGACCATGAAATAAGTCAAATAAAGTCTATTGAGAATATGTCATAACGTGCTAATGGTACTTCAAGCAATTAAACTAAGGGCAAAGAGCATTGATTAAAAGAGAAGATAAAAGATGTATTTGTCATACGTACATTAAAGCATAGAGTGAAATGCATCATTTGTGTCAATGACCAGCACAGAATGAGGACGTGCTGGGCCAGCCTGTAAACATAGAAACATAGAAAATAGGTGCAGGAGTAGGCCATTCGGCCCTTCGAGCCTGCACCACCATTCAGTATGATCATGGCTGATCATCCAACTCAGAACCTTGTACCTGCTTTCTCTCCATACCCCCTGATCCCTTTAGCCACAAGGGCAATATCTAATTTCCTCTTAAATATAGCCAATGAACCGGCCTCAACTGTTTCCTGTGGCAGAGAACTCCACAGATTCACCGCTCTCTGTGAAGAAGTTTTTCCTCATCTCGGTCCTAAAAGGCTTCCCCTTTATCCTTAAACTGTGACCCCTCGTTCTGGACTTCCCCAACATCGGAAACAATCTTCCTGCATCTAGCCTGTCCAATCCCTTTAGAATTTTATAAGTTTCAATAAGATCCCCCCTCAATCTTCTAAATTCCAGTGAGTATAAGCCTAGTCGATCCAGTCTTTCTTCATATGAAAGTCCTGCCATCCCAGGAACCAATCTGGTGAACCTTCTCTGTACTCCCTCTATGGCAAGAATGTCTTTCCTCAGATTAGGGGACCAAAACTGCACACAATATTCTAGGTGCGGTCTCACCAAGGCCTTGTACAACTGCAGTAGAACCTCCCTGCTAAGTGTTATTGTGCTTCGCCATCCTGGTAGCCTGCCCTCAGCAGCAAAGGGAGGAGTTGTAATATCGAGAGGAGTGTTTCACTGAGCAAGGGGACTGTACCTGTAACAGAATGTGAGGTAATTAATGTGATAATAAGAGAGAAACAAGGGTGATAGGGGTGACACAGCGAAGCAGCTAGAGCTGCTCCTTCTCAGCTCCAGAGACACAGGTTCATTCATTCCAGACCTTTGAGATTCATTTATTTGTCACATGTATATTGAAACGTACATTGAAATGTGGTATTTGCATTAACAACCAAACCACCTAACGATGTGCTTTGGACAGCCCAAAGTGTCACCATGCATTCCAGCACCAACATAGCATGCCCACAGTGCTCAGTAACAACACTCAGCACAACAAAACAACAACAGCTAAACAAGCCCCTTACCTCACTCCCTCCCACCTACACATACGGACAGCCCCCCAACCCCAGAACAGGACTGGCCTCTGGGCCTTCAGTCTCCAGGCTTCAGCATCAGTCTTCCATGCTGTCTGTGAAGTTTGCATGTTCTCCTTTTGACATGAAGTTTATTTTTCTAGAAGCTGTAACTTCCTACTGCATGCCAGGGACATGTGGGTTGGTGTATTGGTCACAACAAGTTGTCCCAAGTATGTAGTTAAGTCATGGGGGGGGGGGGGGTAGGGGATGGGTATGTGTGGGGAGAATGAAAGCAGTGTAAATTATTTGTCAGTGCAGTCTCGATGGGCTGAAGGGCCTGTGTCTGTGCTGAATAACTCTGTAAAAGAAGATAATGAGACATAAAATATTGTTGAAATGCTGAGAAAGAAGCTGCTTTGTTATCATGTAAAATCAAAGGGAAAATTCAGATAAAATATTGATGTCAGAGAGAAGACAAGGCTGTAGTAAAAGAGACACTCAGAGGTCAAACCTCGGCCGTTTCAAGGAACAGATTATGACTATGATTATTGTTAAGTATTGCTTCTCCCCATTGACTCAATTTAATAAGTATACCCGTACCAATAGCGGGTAGTTGTGGTCAAGAACAAATCTCTTGAGTTAGATTATAACCTTTGAAAATAAACTAAAACTCCAATCTGGCAAATCCCATATAAGGGAACAGCAGCTAAAATTAAACAGATGTTTTGTATCTTTTTCACAGAAGAAGTCACTGAAAATCTGGAAACATAGGAAACTGCATGGCTAGAATGGATTTAGAGATCAAAATAAATAGCAATGGTAAAACGTAAACACAAGATTCTGCAGAT
This sequence comes from Hemitrygon akajei, assembly GCF_048418815.1. Lineage (NCBI taxonomy): Eukaryota > Metazoa > Chordata > Chondrichthyes > Myliobatiformes > Dasyatidae > Hemitrygon > Hemitrygon akajei. The sequence continues at coordinate 76,214,943 of NC_133135.1, read as the reverse complement.
GCTGGAAATCTTGAGCTACATGCACAAAATGCTGGAGAAGCTCAGCAATTCTGCGAGTATCTATGGAGCTGATATTGCCATTCTCATTCTGACATGCCTGTCCACAGCCTGCTCTACTGCCACGAAGAGGACATACTCGGGCTGGAGGAGCAGCCGCTCTTATGCCACCTGGGCAGCCTCCAACACGACACCATAAATACTGATATCAATAACTTCTGGTAAATATTCCCCAGTCCCTGCTTCTTTCTTTTTCCATTCCCCATTCTGGTTACTCTCTCACCCCGTCTCCTCCTCACCTGCCCATCACCTCCCTCTCGTTCCATAGCTTCTATAGTCTACTGTCATCTCCTAGTAGATTCCTATTTCTTCAGCACTTTACTTCTTCCACCTATCATCTCTCAGCTTCTTATTTCATCCCCCCTCCCTCAGCCACCCACCCACCTACCCACTCACCTATCACCTGCCAGCTTGTACCCCTTCCCCTCCTACCACCTTCTTATTCTGGCTTCTTTCCCCTTCCTTTCCAATGCTGATGAAGGACAGTGGTAAAACTTTGCTTTGGGAAGGAGGGAAATCTAAGACAGGCATTTGTTAACCTGACACATATTGTAGGGGAATTGTTGGAATCTGGTTATTAAGCAGGGTGCTTGGAAAATAGTAAAAGGATTCAGCGTGATGCCATTACAAATTGGGGTATTCTGGAGTCTGGAGTTCAGTTCTGGTGCCGTCCTGGAAGGAGTCTCTGTACGTCCTCGCCATGGAATGCGTGGCGTTTCTCCAGGTGTTCCAGTTTCCTCCCACAATCCAAATGCATACCAGGTTGGTTAATTGGTCATCGTAAATTGTCCCGTGACTAGGTTAAGGGTTAATCAGGTTTGTCGGGGCTTGCTGAGGCAGCATAACTTGAAGGGCTGGAAGCCCTACACAGCTAAATAAATAAAAGAAGGGGAAATTACTTTTGACGGATTTGGTAATATTTTCTTTGTAATTGGCAGAATAGAGGTAGGAGGTTTTGATTTTCTGCAAGTCATCTGGAGGGGGGGCCGTGCAAGTAATTAATAAACAAAATTATATATAATTATATACAACTTTGGTTAGGTTGCACTTAGAATACTGTGTGCAGTCCTAGTCATACCATTACAGGAAAGATATGGAGGCCTTCGCAAGGGTACAGAAGAGGATGCTGCCAGGATTGGAGAGTATGGGCTACAAGGAGAGGCTAAACAAACTTGTATTACCTACTCCGGAGTATAGGAGTCTGAGGGGATACCTGATATAAGTTTATAACATTATAAAAGGCATAGAATAGATTGTCAGAAACCTTACCCATTGTAGAAATATCATATACTAGATGGAATGCTTTCACACAGAGAATAGTGGGTGCCTGGAATGGACCATCAGGAACAGTGGAAGCAGATACAATAGTATCTGGTTGTTAGAGGGCCACATGTAGCAGGGAAATGAGGGGTTTGGATTGCATAGAGGAAAGAGACTTTCTTTAATTTGGCATCATGTCTGGCACAGACATTGTAGGCCGAAGAGCCTGCTCCAGCACTGTGCTGTTCTACATAAACGTTAGAGTACAAGGGAATAGTTGGGAGGCTATGACCAGTAGGCCACTGCAAGGGTGACGGGTGTCCAGCTACTCACAGTCAATAATCTGGATGATATCTGAGGTGGCTCCTTATATGAGACTGGGTCAGAGCTGTAAAGAAAGTGCCGAAAGTCATCTGAGAAAGTAGACAGTATAAGAGAATAGGCAAGGACACGATGGATGGAATATAATGTGGAAAATGAAAGATCGTCCATTTCGATAGAAAAATAGAATAATTTTTAAATGTTGAGAGATCAAAGTCATTAATGTCTAGGAGGAATCTGGATGCAGTTGTACTTGTACTTGAATCCCCAAAGTTAATATGCAGGTACAACCAATAATTAGGAAAGCAACTCATGCACTGGCCTTTATTGCAAGAGAATTTGAGTACAAGAGTAGAGATTACCATACAGTATTAATGGTAAGACTCTTGGCAGTGTGGAGGATCAGAGGGATCTTGGGGTCCGAGTCCATAGGACACTTAAAGCAGCAGCGCAGCTTGACTCTGTGGTTAAGAAGGCATACGGTGTATTGGCCTACATCAATCATGGAATTCAATTTAGGAGCCGAGAGGTAATGTTGCAGCTATATAGGACCCTGGTCAGACCCCACTTGGAGTACTGTGCTCAGGTGTGGTCGCCTCACTACAGGAAGGATGTGGAAGCCATAGAAAAAGTGCAGAGGAGATTTACAAGGATGTTGCCTGGATTGGGGAGCATGCCTTATGAGAATAGGTTTAGTGAACTCGACCTTTTCTCCTTGGAGCAAAGAAGGATGAGAGGTGACCCGATAGAGGTGTACAAGATGATGAGAGGCATTGATCGTGTGGATAGTTAGAGGCTTTTTCGCAGGGCTGAAATGGTTGCCACAAGAGGACACAGGTTTAAGATGCTGGGGAGTAGGTATAGAGGAGATGTCAGGGTAAGTTTTTTACTCAGAGTGGTGAGTGCGTGGAATGGGCTGCTGGCAACGGTGGTGGAGGTGGATATGATAGGGTCTTAGAGGCTGTTAGATAGGTACATGGAGCTTAGTAAAATAGAGAGCTATAGGTAAGCCTAGTAATTTCTAAGGTAGGGACGTGTTCGGCACAACTTTGTGGGCCGAAGGGCCTGTATTGTGCTGTAGGTTTTCTATGTTTCTATTCCAATTCCATAGGGTCCTGACAAGACTACATCTGGAATATTGTGCTTAGATCTGTTCTCCCAAATGAAGGAAAGATAAACTTGCAATAGAGGGAATAGTACAATGATTAGCCAAATTGATTCCATGGTTGGTGGCTTTGTCATATGAGGACAGATCAAACAGACTGGGAGTAGACTCTCATCCAGAAGAATGAGAAGTGACCCCAGTAAGGTGTACAATATTCTGGTGAGGCGTGACAGTGTAATACAGGAATTACAGGATGTTTTTCTTAGCTGTCTCTAGAACCAGGAGTTGCAGTCACAACTCGATGGAAAACTTATAATTTTTTTACCCACGAGGACTGTGGAGAATCAACAATTGGGCATATTCAAATTGAGAGATTTTTTTTAAAAACTGAGCGAGTTAGGGGATATATAGTTAGTGTTAGAATGGTCAGGCACAACCTTACTAAATGGCAGAGCAGGCAGAACGTGTTAGGCCACTCCTGCTTTGATTTTTTATGAACTTATATATACATCCTGAAGTGATGTGGCCAGATATGCAAATTGTGTTTTCATACATTCCAAACAATGCCTGGGATTGGAAAAGTCTGCAGAAAGTGGTAGACAGAGCCCAGTCCATCACAGGTACAACTGTCCCCATTAGTGAGCGTATCTACAATGAGCCCTGCCACAAGAAAGCAGCTCCCATCAAGGACTCCCATCTTCCAGCCCATGGTCTCTTCTCACTTCTACCATCAGGAGCGTTAGATCACAAACCACCAGATTCAGGAACAGTTATTACTCTACAACCATCAGGCTCAAAAAAACAACTTCCACATTTCCATTTTCTTGGGCACATCCGTTCCCAATTTACACTCTCTATTGCTTGCCAAATAGCATCATAATTCACCCTCCTCCAGTTGAGTACTGTTTTCTCCTATCTCTGTACAAAGCTATGGTAAAGGCTAGGGTGATGTAGTCACTGTCTCTGAAATGTTCACCCACTGAGAGGTCTGTCAGCTGACCAGGTTCATTATCCATAAGACATAGGAGCAGACTTAGGCCGTTTGGCTCATTGAGTTTGCTCTGCCATTCTATCATGGCTGATTTATTATCCCTCTCAGCCTCATTCTCCTGTCTGCTCCCTGTAATTTTTGATGCCCTCATTAATCAAGAATGTATCATCCTCCACCTTAAATATACCCAATGACTTGGCCTGTACAGCTGTCTGTGGCAATGAATTCCAGATTCTTCACCCTCTGGCTACAGCAATTTTTCCTCATCTCTGTTCAAATGAAGGTCTCTCTATTTTGAGACTGTGTCCTCTGTCCTGGACTCCCCCACTATAGGAAACAGCCTCTCCACATCCAGTCTATCTAGGCCTTTCAATATCCAATAGGTTTCAAAAAGAATCCCCTTCATTCTTCTAAACCCAGGAAGTACAGGCCCAGAACCTTCAACAGTCCTCATATGTTAACCCATTCCCAGAATCATTCTCATGAACGTCCTCTAGACCCTCTCCAATGTCCGCACATCTTTTCTTGTGTATCCCTCACCGGGCTTGTATGTACACTGGACTCATTAGCCAGCTATGCTAACAGCCGCATGATCAGTGGTGAGAACACCACTTTTCACAAACAATATGTCTAGGGTAGGTATGACTTGGGATTCAATCAAACAGGAACGTCATGATGTTCCAATTACAGGAACCTTGATTTCAGTGAATGCCATATAAATAATGCCCATACACAATTGTTGGTCAGCAAGAAGTAACAGATCATACATCACATAAAATTATAATGTATATTTGCTAATTTCAGCTTTATCAAACAGTTATTAAGAGAAAGGAAAAAATTAAAGGGCCCATTAGTTAGACCAGTCTAAATGTGCACACGACCATTGGAGCTCATATCTTCTAAAAGCTGGGTATAACCATTACTCACGGTGCTGAATTCAACAATCACTAGTAGAACTTCTCATCTTCGTTTCACGAAGCATTCCTTGTAGTCGCATCTTCCTGCCATCTCTGCCGATCTTCTCTTCTCTGCATCTCCCACCAAAAGACCACAAGTTCCTCCAGTGACTGCCCAGCTCTCTCTAGAAAACTTGTCCCAAGTCCTTCAATCTGATTGGCTGACATAAAATTCCTAAGTTGAACATCATAACCCATTCTCTTTAGCTGAAACCAAAACATTCCACCAGCACTAGTTCCACAGAAAGTTACTAAATGAAACACACCATGGCATAGCAGTAGAAATCTTAACCAAGGCATTATCCTTAGATAAATGCCTCAGAGCTACTCACAGTACTACATGTAGTCTGACCAATACCTTATAAAGCTGCAGCATTACATCCTCCAGTCCACTTGAAATGAATGCTAACATTGCATTTGCCTTTGTGTCTCTGATTTTTGAATTTTTCCCCCAATTACAAAAGAGTCCAGGCCTTTATTCCTTCTATCTAAGTGCATGACTGTTCTGCCCTTTCGGCAATTGACTTATGCTTTTATGTTAAAATGCGCAGTTTCAGATCAGGTCACTTCCTGTGCAGTCAGGAAATAGTAAGAAAGTACATTGGCTAGCAGAAGCCCAGAGGCTTATGTCAGAAGCAAAATAAATTTCTATCTAAAGCCATCCTGTTGTTTTCCCAGCAGAAGTATTACATGTAAGTTGATGTTACATTGCTTAGAAGTTAATCTAAAGGTATCAGTAAGATTTTGCTAAAGTAGAATGTTATAATTGAGTTTATTAGACACTAACGTTTTACACTTATTTACTTGTAGCATTTACTTCTTGGAATCTTAAAATATTCACCTGCAGGACACTTACCTTTGTATATTTACTTATGTAAATAGACTACGTGGTAATTGTACTCTATTTTGGTATTTTTCAGTTTCCTTCCTATTGGCATGATATTGAGTCTGTAATAAACCCAAGGAGCAAGGATACAACATCCTGACTCTTACATCATTTTTGAATTAAGTTTGGCTGTCTAGTTGACATTACAACACCTCAACAAGGGCAGTACAATGACCATGCACTTCTCTACACGATATTTCATCTGCCACTTCTTTACCCAGTCTGAGTCTGAGTCCTTCTGCAGACACCCTGCTTCCTTAACACTACCTGCCCCTCCACCTACCTTCATATCATCCACAAACTTGGCCACATAGCCATCAATTTCTTCATCCATATCATTGACATATGTGAAATGAAGCGGTCAAAACATTGACACCTGCAACACACCACGACTCACTGGCAGCCAACCAGCAAAGGTGCCCTTTATTCCAACTCTTTGCCTCCTGCCAGCTAGCCAATCTTCTATCCCTGCTTGTATCTTTCCTGCAATACCATGAGCTCATCTTGTTAAGCAGTCTTATTGGTGGCACCTTGTCAAAGGCCTTAACATCCAGATAACAGCATCCACCAACTCTCCTTTTTATCTATTCTACCTATTATTTCCTCAAAGAATTCCAACAGATTCGTCAGGCAAGATTTCCCCTTAAGAAAACCATGCTGATTTTGGCCTGTTTTGTCAAATGCCTCCAAGTACACCAAAATGTCATCCTTAATAATAGGATGTCTGCCTACATACTGTGTCTGGAATCCTTCCTTGACGCATGCTACTCCATTTGGCAGTATGTGTACACACATCATTGAAACTGGCAGGAGTGTCATAAAATGCAGAATTTTGTGTGTACGTAAATAAAGAAGTTATGTTGGCTTGAGATATTGAGAAAAGTACTGGAGGAAATCATGAGGTCACCAATCATAATTGTTCAGAGCTCTAGGATTGGAAAGCAACATATGTTACTCCTTTGTTCAAAAATGAGAATAAAGGTAATCCCAACAACTACAGGTCAGTTTTATCCTTGGTGGTGTGAAAGCATTTTGAAATATTTATTTGGTACAAGAGCAATAATCATAAGGGGAAGGACAGATTAAGGCAGCATGGCTTAAAGGACAAACTTGGCCATAATTATTCTAAACCCTGGTGCTTCACAAAATTGCATTCTGTCACCTACTCTACTCCCTGTACACTCAAACTGCATGGCCAGATTCTGCTCTAACTCCAGCTTGAGGATAAATTCTGTAGTAAGCTGCATCTCAAATAACAGTCAATGAATATAAGTACAGGAAGGACATAGAGTGTTTAATGACAGGGGGTTATGACAACAACCTTTCCCTCAATGTCAACAGAAGAATTGGTCAATGAAGCGTGTGTGTGTGTGGGGTGCATATGCTGCTGTTGTTCGTCAGTAATGGTGTTGAGGTTGGGGGCTTCAAGCTCCTTGGTCTGAACATTACCAATAGTCTGTCCTGGTCCAAACATATTGATGACACAGCCAAGAAAGCTCACCAACGTGTCTACTTCCTCAGCAGACTAAAAAAATCTGCCATATCCCCATCCACTCTTATCAACGTTTTAGATGCATTATAGTAAGATTTCTGTCTGCATGCATATCAGTATCAGCTTGGCATGGCAATTGCTCTGCCTTTGACCACAAGAAACTGCAGAGCTGTGGACACAACTCAGCGCATCACATGATCCAGTTTCCCCTCAATGGACTCCGTCTATGCTTCTTGCTACCTCAGTGAAGCAGCCAGCGTAATCAAAGACCCTACCTACTCACCCCAGATATTCTCTATTCATCACTCTTACATTGGGAAGAAGATACAAAAGCCTCAAAGCACGTATCACAAGGCTCAAGGACAACTTCTATCCCACTGTTATCAGACTCCTGAATAGACCACTTGAATGTTAAGATGGACCCTTGGCCTCACAAGTTTACCTTGTTATAATCTTGCATTTTTGGTACTTTTTACACTATGTTCTGCATTGTTATTGTTTTACCTTATTCTAGCTCAACGCACTATGTAATGATTTGATCAAGTGTGCAAGACAAGCTTTTCAATCTATCTAGGTGCATGTGACAATAATAAACCAATGCCAATTGCAAAATTAAACCTAACAAACTTGATAGTTTTTTGCCCAGTTGAGGTAACAGATGGAAGCTGTCAGAGGTAGTGCAATCCTTGTGGTGTGCATAGTCTTCCAGAAAACCTTTCATAAGAGTTTCACAAAACAGGCCTACTAGTAAAAGAGACATCAATAACTTCAAAATAAAGTTGGATAAGAAACAGAAACAGTAGGGCATGGTGAATGATTGTTTTTCAAACTGGAGGCAAGTAAACAGTTATATTCCTTAAGGGGTTGGACTTGGGACATTGTTGTCTTGACATATTAATCAAGTGCAAGCCATAATTTGGTTTACCAGCTGCAAAGAGGTTATAGAATGCTGTAGGATAGAAATACTCTGGTTGAATTTTCAGTTGCATGGCAGATGAAGTTTAATGCACAGAAATGAACCAATGTATTTTAATTGGAAGAATGAGTTGCAACATAAAAGGCAGGACCTGACAGTATGTACACAAATCACTAATAAAGGATGCAGAATTCTGAACTTCATCAAACTTTATAAAAAGGACAATTACGTTTCTCCTTTTCAAACAATTGCCTGTCCTCAGGAAAGGTGTATAATATTCAGTTCTTTTTAATATATTATTGTAAGGATGTGAAGGCTATAAAGATGGTGCAGAAAAGTTTTACCAGAATGGTGCTTGGGAAGATAGTGCAAGAATAAGCAGAAACTAATAGATTTTATAAGAGCATATAAAATGATAAAAAAGATCTGGACAGAAAAGATAGTGTCAGGCTGTGCACTTAGGTGGAGGGATTAAGGACAAGAAGTTATACCAATCATCAATGTAACATGGCTAATGTTTCAGCATATTATGTTTCAATGGTAAATTCACTTCCATAACAAGACTGAAAAGTTTTGTTTAGGTAGCTCTTTATTGTGACTAAAGCATAAGGCATTATTTCACCAACAAAAGATATATGTTACAAGACATAGTAGCATGTCTTTTAAGATAGTTAAGTACACAAAGCAGCAGAATAATCAATGTAACAACAACAGTGTACATAACCAAACCCTTGCATAAGGTACGTGGATGCAGCACTGTAAAACTGCTTTTCTGGAAGAGGATAGGAATTGATATACTAATTGCATATTTGGATGCAGGAACCATCTAGTAATGCTACATGTTTGGTGGAAAATTCAACATTTTTATCATACAATAAAAGCTGTACTGAAAATACAGTGATAAATTTTGTTTCCTCTTTTTCTGCAATACGGTAATTTCACATTAATCGTTGTTAAAGTAATGCAGACATGAAACAACCCATTGTTTAGAATTAATGGTCTGAAGATAAATCAGAATTATAATCACTCATAACATTTTTTCCATCTTCTAAAATTTTGTAGCTACAATATCAACAATTATTTCATATTTCCCATGACCAACAGTACTCTGCAAATATACGTAAGTATACAACAGCTCTTAATCTATCAGGATGGCCTGAATTCTCCTTTGCTTAATGAACTTCAGTTGATACTAAATTGGAGTTGCACGCAGATTATTAGCCTGCTCCAAAAGAGTTCTTGTACTATTAAGTGCAGTTTCAGTGTTTTAAAATATTAAGTGGAATAACATTTGAAGTATAATCATAAATACAACACAAGCCAAAAATTTGCAAGTGGAAGAACAATCCCAATATTGCAATATACTGTATATAAAAAACTGTCTCCAAATGTGAAAAATGATAAATCAACACTGATCCACTTGTGTCAAATGACTTCAGTCCTGGAAACACAGAATTAACTCAAACATTGGCCTTTTTGCTAAGGCAGAAATGAGCTTAAAACAGAGTTGACATTTTCTTTTAAAAACTGTTGTCCATGAAAGACAATTATCTGCAGAATAAACATGCACAACCAGCACACCCAATGAACATTCATTCAAACTGTATGGGGAATTGAACTTCCCAATTGTTTTGATTTGCAATTCCTGTACATTACTCCTTCATTTACTAGTTTGTTTTTCTGCTCTCTGTTGGCTTTAATCCCCCCTCTCTCTCTCTCCAAAGAAATAACTGCAACAGGTTTCAGTTTCATTGCTTGGCACAAGTGTTAGAAATAGGCATCTACATGGTACTTAGCATTTTAGTGCAGACATTTTTAATTATCAATCATTATGAAATGCATAAAATGAATGCTGAAAAATACATTTCAATGTTGCAGCAATTAATGTATACAAACTGTAGCTCAATCACAATATTATCATACACAGTTGATTTATGCATTTTATGCATGTTCACAGTAGCATATCAATATATTAGCAAAAGAAGTATCACGAACAGCAGTATTTTATAATGAAAACAAACTAATGCACCTCCACTTACATTAATTCAGTCAGATGATGCTTCAGTGCATAATTACATTTATAGGCCCACTTTTTTAAAAAAAACAAAGCACATACAATTCTTGTAATATTACATAGCCAAGATATATTAGAACATCTAAGCAGTAATGAAGGGATTTTCAATTACAGTTGAACACACAGTGCTTCAGTGTTTTTCACAACAGAAACAAACAGGCAATATAGATACCTGACTCATTTTTTAAAAGCACTGTATTCAATCATTTGTGTTTATAAAGTTTCAGTGTTTAACATTAGACATCCAATATAGCAACCTGGATTAGGGAAAATTATAGTATTTGCTCCTTAAAAGTTTTCCGAAAAAAACTGGCTTATCTATGAGTTAAGAATTTTGTTCATCTTTAAAAACCTAGCACAGCAGCAGAGAAATAATGGGTGATGGAGTGATCTCAAATCAGAAGTGCATTGAAAGACATCCAAATGCCAAAGCACAGGGCCACATTATGGCTGGTACATTATGTCTTAAAACTGCCTGGGGTGTTATGTTTTTGAAGACTAATGAGTTATCCAAACAACAAACTGTCTGGAATCTGAGATGCAATCAGCCTTCATATAATGTTGTGGCTTCTACAGAAACTGCCAAGGAATTAAGATTGATTGTACAACTTTTAAGGACAGTTAATTTTCACTAACATCTTTAGGGGTTTAGAGGATAACAATAATTCAGAAATATAACAACATTGTATATTATATTTCTTTGTGGCAGGACATTAATTTTACAGAAATAAATTTCAAATGCTAAACAATCTCAGTTAAAAGTAGCTACACGCAGAATTAACATTTACCGGTATATAAAACTTTATAATATTGTAATAGAATAATTCCTTGCAAAAATCCAAATTTTCCTGTTTTACAAATGAAACTGTTATATCACCCTTGTCATGGCAAGAATCAAACAAATGCAAAGGAGAACCCATGGAAAATTAGAAGTGGCACACAAAAAAATGCAATAAAAATGCAAGAGGTTACAACTTGCATAAGCCATTCAGACTGCATTCTGAATATCGTGATCTGAAATGTAAACTGTAAACCTATTGTATCTTCATAAGTTTTGTTAAAAATCTAAATTAAAATGTTATCTATAACTGGAGGAACAGCATGTCAGATTGAGGTGAATGATCTGAAGCACTCTTTTGGAATAGTCTTTATTTAATCACAAGATTTTTGTCCATGATTGTACTCCTTAGGAGTGGATATGTTGCAGATGACTGACCCTGAGAAATGCTTTGGGGATGATTCTGTAATATATTTTAAAAATAACTACTGGAATCATTCCAGTTGAGCAATTATCAACTATAGAATCTCAATGCATGGCTACGTTTAATCCTCAAAACCACAAAATTTATTGAAGATGGCAACAAACTCAGAAGAGATAAAACATATCCAAAATCAACTGCACAATGTTCTGGGAATCACATCAGTCTTCAGGTATGTAAAAAGGATATAAAACTTTAAAAAAAGGTTTTATGCTTTTTGAAGTGGCCCTATGCACACTGTTCAAAAGTGGAAAATTTCATCTCTTCCCTTCCCATTTTCTCTTGTATTTCAGTTAAAAAAAACTGGATACATTACTACAAGGCATCTGGGAAACACAAATATTCGACCCACCCCAAACAACTGCTATAAGGTGGCATGTTTATTTCTTTTGATTCTAATCTTTAGCATGGGAGATATAGAGATCATGGGAAAAGTGTGTATGGTCTGTGCAGTGTCAGATTATTCACTACTTTCAGTAAATAAACAAACTGGCTGCTAGACAAATCATACAGGTCTAAGACATGCATTCTTAAAAATTAATCCAAACAATGTTAACTTTCAACAAGTTACCTTACATGAGAATTTCTTATACAAATCTGGCTGGGTTTTTTTGTGAGACACATTGTGATGTAACATTAGTATGCCGATAATGAGAAGATTTTGCCTTTCTATCTCTCGTTTAATCTCACTTAGATGCTGCAGTTCCTAAAAACAGAATCCAGAGTACACCATGTTTACCTCCTAAGGTTTTGGTGCAAAAGTAACTGGGATTGTTGCATACTTAAATGGAATATTTTACTGTCTTGTGGGTGAGTTGCCAGATAAAGAACCCTGACTCACAATTCAGTAAATGGTAAGTCACATTGCATTCAAGCCTATGATTACGTATGGTTTTTAATTTGCAAACATGACTCAAGACTGATCCAAGAATGTAACCTGAATTAACTGAACTCTTAAAGCATCCAGTAGTGGAAAAAAAAACAGCAGGTTTGTTGTGTTATCATTTAAATCCCATGAATCAACATCATAGGTTTACATAAACACACTGAAAAAATATATATGGTCATTTAAAAATATGTATTATTTTGCTCCATCTGAACAGAAATTTATAAGACAAATCAATATAGCCAGAGCTCCAAAATGAGCAATGCTAAATCCAGTTAATTATATCTACTGCAGCTCTTTCAGTCCTATTCAACAACAAATTAAACCTACTCTGTTAAAGTTCTTGTTTTTGGTTGTGTCCTGAAGAAGTTACTCCAGGTATTACAAGAAAGGCCCTTCAAAAGGAGTTGTGATTTTTTTCCCCAAATTTCAAAGCAAGTTTTTCACATTGCAAAGATGTATGTTTTTCAAATCTCATAACCCCTTGGATTTTCCATGAAAAAATCTTCTATGTATAGTCTAAAACTTTTTTTTTCTACAATTGTTTGGAATAGATTGGAGCACATTGAAATATGCCATTGCAGTTTCATTGTTTCTAACTTCAGCACTGTGCTAATGAGAACTGTAGAATTACATGTTTAAATATTAGTACTTACTAATTTGATTGTTTCCAAACATAGTGAAAATCTGTTCTTTTTTGGCAATGTGTAGCTAGATTTAATGGCTTCAAAAAATCTTATGGCAGAAATCATATAAAGATTTGAACTAGCACAAATGACCAAATCAGAGTATATGAACTAATGTCATAAGCCAGGGAAAGTCCAGGTACATTGAAAACAATACCCTGGCAACTTAAGTGTGCACCTGGTAAGCACATTTCATATTCAACTGCCGAATTGTTTTACTCCATCTGTGTTTTGGAACCGATTTCAAGCACCTATGCATTTACTTGACCAAATCTGCAAAATATACATCCAAAATTTAAGAAACCACCTTAAGAAAAATGTAATCCAAGAACCAGCACTGCATCGTAATTGAATTGGAATGTTAATTTCTAGTTCAATAGAATTATTCAGATTCACTTGTTTTAAATTGGAACTGTCACAGCCACTGGTAATATAATATTAACATAAGCAAATGACAAGATCAAAATGTACTGTATAACGCAATCCATGAGGATACAAATATCCCTAGATAAATTCTCATTTCCCTACAAATATTTTAATACTTTGATAATCATAGAATATTTAAATCAGAAATCTATTAATACTAATCAAATAAAACACTATCTTAGGAGATATGCATTTTGTATATAACAATGGCTGGTTTCTGAGTAGGTAATAAATGTTTTAAATAAATATCAATAACAGTAAAGCAAGAAATAGTCTTGAAGTGCATTATTTAATTAAAATGAGTTGGAAGACAAGCTCACTTTTGTTAATAAACACAAGAGCTGAGTAATGGTTAGAGTATTGGTGTATATAGAAAATTATGGGTAAGTGTGATAGATAAGGAACAGAATTTTCAGCCCCATGTGAATCTGATAGCGGATGGATGCAATTATGAGGCATTCCTAATTGTTGGGAGTATTTGCGTTGTCTTTTTTACTTTGGTATGATTTGATAAGTAAACATTTTTAAATGGTTTACTTTGCTATAAAACATCTGAACTAAATGTTAGAAATACCTTTTCACAAATTGCTAAATTTAAGTTCACTGTTTTGTTTCTAAATTTCTTGAGTTTAAGTCCACAGAAAAATCACTAGAGTTCATTTGTTTCATGGCTTAAGATTGTAGAGTACAGCTAAGTGACAGAAAGACATATCAATCTTTAAAACACTTTTATAATTGCCTTATATTAGGGGTTCCCAACCTGAGGTCCACGGAGCCCTTGCTTGGTGCCCAATCCATGGTCCATGGATTGATCCATGGCATAAAAACGGTTGGGAACCTCAGCCTTAAATGCACCTGAGCAAATGCCTGAAAGAAACAATCTCAACAGTGCATAACCATACTGCAACAATCCAACAGAATTCTTTTTGAGACTGAATAGTTCATGTGTCTTCATAAACTGGTTCAATATTCTTGTTCTGCACTTTCTCCATTTCAGCAAGCTGTCTTTGGTTATTAGCTAGAATTTGTCAACTTTATGAAATATCCTGCACCTTTGTAATTCTAATATTGTAGGAATAAGTGCAATGAACTAGAACACATAACCACAATAATATTTTAACTGCTAAGGACCTTATACTACTAGCGCTGTGAATACTGTCATTTCCAAATGTAATCTATATTTAGGTGAGCTGTTTTCCAAATCAACAGATGGGAGTCCCTGTAAAAGACTACATGGGAATATTTTTCCTAAAATATGTATTTTTAATATTGCCACAGTAAAATGCTAGATACACGGAAAACTAGGCAACAGTGATGCAATCCAGATTAATTGAATCTTTTGGTTAGGGTATGATTACTTTTGGTTTTTGTTTGGAGTATATATTAAATTTTACTGGAAAGTCAACATATAAATTGCACTCACCAGATTATAACATATGTGCAAACTCACTTGAACCACTGCTACGAAACTTATCTAAAAGTACTTATTAAAATCAATTAATTTTAGCAGTACCTTTTTTAAATGTTTAGACTCCCCAAGTGATTTGAACAATTACTGCCAGTCTATTTTGTCATTTAGTCTAACAATGATTGCACAGTTTCACTATTTTAGAATTACTATTTTGTTGTGTGGGTTGTCAATTTGCTGAAAAGCTAAGTGTAGCCAGCAGTCTGATATTTTCCTCAGCCTTTATACCAAATTATGTGGAATTAATTATCTGCATGCTTATTATTTCTGATCAGATTTGCTCACGTATTAGAACACTTGTCATTCATTATGTCTTTGTGTGCCACTGGTCAAAAAGTTCAAATCCAGGCTACACAATAGCCAAGCCACCCCCATGCAAGGAAAATAATATTAAAAAAACCTTAATGCAATCTCTAAAGCTGATAAAGGATACATGGAGCGTTCTTGTGTTTCTCCCCTAATATAAATAAATCTGCAACACACCACATATGTATACACACCATTCAAGCAGCTGTATACTAAGGCAAAAAAAGCACTATTAAGGAATTCTAGGAGTTGTGCTCAAATATGTGTACCACTTGCCCCACAATAAAAATCCATTGTTCAATGTATGTGCATTTATGTAAATGCACTCACTAAAATCCTTCAAGGTATCACAAATATTCTCTGTCTGATGTACCCATAGTAGCTATAGTTAAATGCTTGCAACAGGATCCTTATGACATCACTAACATAGATTCAATCTATTTTACTTTTTATTCCAGCATTTACAAAAAACTGTTCTTTGATTTATTTAGATTAAGATAAAGTAATCTATAATAGGCTTCATCAGCATGCTCCCCGTTATCAAATGCATTCGTTACCTCTGCCAGCAAAACTGTTAAATTAGCATTTTATAAACCAAATGTAGTGGCTATAATTTCTAGTAATAAAATAGATTTTGTTAATAACTTGCTGGCAGTTTTAAGTGCATTAATACCTAAGTTTGTAAACGTTTTTCTAAACCAGCTGCTTAAATCAATGCTATCTTACACACAAAAGGAATCAGAGCAAAACATTTAACCTTTATACTGTTGTACTGAGGAATTTTTCAAAAGGGACCTGGGTGATTATAAAAGGTTGCAAGCCCAGTTGAAAGTTAGGTATCAGTAACTACTGTATGATACAGATATCCCCTCTTATAGGCACACAGAGGGTAGAACGTAGCCACAACAAACTTGCCATCGAACATCCTTCCAGTCAGCATCTGTTGAGCCACTTTGCAATCACCAGCGCTTCTGAATTCAACAAAAACCTAGTTTTAAAAAGGAAGAATTAGTGTTCACAGCTTTTGTTTCTGTAAACTATTTAGTCATCTTGCAACAGCTACATTGTCAATTGTTGCTGAGGAAATTACATCGGAATTGGACCCTCATCAAAAGGGCAGTCTTGTACTCTGTTCTGCACGGAGGTTTAATCTTGGGCTCTATTCTCCCGAGAGGGGCTTGACACTTTTCTGAATCAGAGTCTTGTGAGCTCATTCCAATTTAGCCAGAGTTGATAGCCAAAGTATACCTTAACTATCATAAAACGTGGTACTTTTCTGGGCTGAGTCCAATCCAGACCAGTGATGTGGAAGTCTGAATATCCTCCTGTTGAATGAATTGTCTCCACTTGGTGCAGACTGGACAAAACACCTAACAAATCAAAACTTCTCAAAATAGCTAGATAGCGGAGGCAGCAAAAGAAATAAGTCCTAAGATTTTTCCTCATTCCGAAGTTATATCAAATCCATGCACTTAAGGTGAGAAGGACTCCGTTTTTAGGGAGTGATGGATGTCTGGAATGCATTACATGGAGCGGTGGTGGAGGCAAAAACAATCAAGGTGTTCGAGAATCGCTTAGATAGGTACATGAATGTGCACAAAATGGAAGGGTATGCTACTGCGTAGGCAGAAAGAATTAGTTTAGTTGGGCATTTGATTATATTTTAGTTTGGTACATTACTAGATGTGGGTGGGGCCAGTTCCAGAGCTGTATTGTTCTTTATGTTCTATCCTCTGATTACCAGGAAGACAAAATAAGGCTGCAAGAGTGAACTACAAGCTGCTGGCACAGACAACTAGCATAAAGAGGTGAAGGCATCTTGTCTCAACTCTCCTCCTCACCTCTTTCTTTCTGGCTATATCCCTTTACAATCTCAGTTCTGATGCATGGTTTTGATCCAAAACATCAACTATCCCTTTGCCTCCACAAATGCTGCCTGACCAGCAGCTTGCTTTTCACTCCAAGTCCCAGATTCTGCAGTCTCATGTGCCTCTAAGTCTGCTAGACTTGGATAAGTTCACAGCAAGTGGATATTTCTTCCATTTCCCGAGGAAAGGTCCAAACACTCTTTGCATTCATCCATACAATAATCTTTTATAGCTACATGGGTCATATCAAGCTCCAGGTCTCACTGTCATGGATTTGCCCTGTAATGAAGCAGTGTCTAAGCTTCAAGGAGCTAGACCACCCAGATGACCTTTTGTCAGATGGCTGAGGTATTTAAAAACAACTAGTGACAAAAATAATTAAAGTAAAATTTATTAAATAATAAAACTGTCCAAAACACATTTGAGTGATATAATTAATATAAAACATGATGCAAAATAAAAAAAGCTATCACACTGAGATTAGAGAGCCATTGAGTGGAGCTGAGTCACATACAGTACGTAAATTCAGTTGAAATAATGCTGAGCAATTGCACACTCTGTCAATGCAGGCACTCAACACAGGACATTGGAGCTGCACTCACTGGGAACTCAGATGTGCTGACACCTGACCTTCAGGAGTACCTCATTAATAAATCTCTAAAGTACAAGAACAGTTTTCTATCTTTCAAAGTCCTCAAAATAATTGACACTTACATTATAAATACAGTTGCAAGAAAAAGTCTGTGAACTCTTTACAATTACCAGGTTTTCTGCACTACTCATAAAATGTGGTCTGATCTTCATCCAAGTCACGACAAATGACAAGTACAATCTGCCTAAACTAATAACACATGGACAATTGTACTTCTTCTCATCAATACTGAATACATCATTAATCAATCACAGTCTAGGTTCCAAGAAGTATATGAATCTCTGGGGTAATGCCTTCTACAAAAGCTAGTTGGAGTCAGGTGTTCCAATCATTGGACGACATTGAAGGTGTGATTTGTTGAGGTGCCTAGCCCTATAAAAAAAGACACACAAAGCCCCCTCTTCTCAAGAAAGATCTGTTTATGTGCAATCTGCCTTCATCAAAACAGCTTCCAGAGGACCTTAGGAGAATTGTAGAGATGCATGAATCAGGAAAAGGGTACAAAAGCATCTCTAAAGACCCAAGTACTTATCAGTCCACAATAAGAGAAACTGTCTACAAATGGAGGAAATTTAGTACTGTTGCTACTGTCCCTAAGATTGGGTGTCCTGCAAAGATCACACCAAGAGCAGAACGTACAATGCTGAAGGAAGTGAAAAAGAAACCAAGGGTAACAGCAAAAGATCCGCAGAAATCTCTAGAACTTGCTGAAGTCCCTGTTCATGTGTCCACTGTAAGAAACACACTGAACAAGAATAGTGTTCATGGAAAGACGCCACATAGAAAATCACTGCTCTCCAAAAAAAACATTGCTGCACGCTTCAAGTTAGCAAAAGATCACTGGATGTTCCACAAAGTTTATGGGACAATGTTCTATGGACAGATGAAACAAAAATTGAACTTTGTGGCAGAATTGCACACTGCTATGTTTGGAGGAAATAAGGCACTGCACACCAACAATAAAACCTTGACAGAACTGTGAAGCATGGTGGAAGGAGTATCATGGTTTGGGATTGCTTTGCTGGCTCAGGGCCTGGACATCTTGCAATTGTTAAGGGAACAATGAATTCAGGAGAATGTCAGGATAGCGGTCCGTCACCTGAGAATAGAATTTGGATGACACAACAAGACAATGATCTGAAACACAAGAGTAAGTCGACAACTGAATGGTTTAAAAAGAAAATTTCTGTTATGGAATGGCCAAGTCAGAGTCCAGACCTTAACCCAATTGAGATGCTGTTGATGACCTGAAATGGGCTGTTTATGCAAGGTATCGCAGAAATATTGATGAACTGAAACAGTTCTGTATGGAGGAATAGTGCTAGAGCAGGTTCTACCAGTTTTTAAATACAAGGGTTCACATACTTATTCCAGCCTGGACTGTGAATGATTAAAAAATGTGTTCAATACAGACATGAAAAGTACAACTGTTTGTGTGTTAATAGTTTAGGCAGATTGTGTTTGTCTATATGGTGACCTAAATGATGATCAGACCACATTTCATGACTAATTAATCCAGAAAACCAGGTAGTTGCAAAGGATTCACAAACTTTTTCTTGCAACTGTACATAAGATTTAGTCTTTTGGCTTTTTACTTTAATTTCTTGCATCAAGAATGGAGCTAAACAAATTTAGTGACCAGCTTTTTCAAAAAGAGCTAAATACAGGAAGTGAAACATGGGATTATAGATATTTGAATGTGGCAGAACAAGTTGGGAAGGTTGTTGAGGAAGCACGAAAGTTTATTAATAGAAACATAGAAAACCTACAGCACAATACAGGCCCTTTGGCCCACAAAGCTGTGCTGAACATGTCCTTACCTTGGAAATTACCTAGGGTTACCCTCTATTTTTCTCAGCTCCATGTACCTGTCCAGGAGGCTCTTCAAAGACCCTAACGTATCCGCCTCTACCACCGTCGCCAGCAACCCATTCCATACACTCACCACTCTGAGTAAAAACCTTATCCCTGACGTCTCCTCTATACCTACTTCTAAGCACCTTAAACTGTGCCCTCTCATGCTAGCCATTTCAGCCCTGGGAAAAAGCTTCTAACTATCCACACGTTCAATGCCTCTCATCATCCTATACACCTCTATCAGGTCACCGCTCATCCTCCGTTGCTCCAAGGAAAAAAAAGTCGAGTTCACTCAACCTATTCTCATAAGGCATGCTCCCCAATCCAGGCAACATCCTTGTAAATTTCCTCTGTACCCTTTCTATGGTTTCCACATCCTTCCTGTAGTGAGGCGACCAAAACTGAGTATAGTACTCCAAGTGGGGCCTGACCAGGGTCCTATATAATTGCAACATTACCTCTCGGCTCCTAAACTGGATGAAGGCCAAAGCATCGTATACTTTCTTAACCAGAGTCAAACTGCGCAGCAGCTTTGAGTGTCCTATGGACTCGGACCCCAAGATCCCTCTGATCCTCCACACTGCCAAGAGTCTTACGATTAATACTATATTCTGCCATCATATTTCACCTACCAAAATGAACCACCTCACACTTACTTGGGTTGAATTCCATCTACCACTTCTCAGCCCAGTTTTGCATCCTATCAATGTCCCGCTGTAACCTCTGACAGCCCTCCACAATATCCACAACACACCCAACTTTTGTGCATCAGAAAATTTACTAACCCATCCCTCCACTTCCTCATCCAGAACATTTATAAAAATCACGAAGAGTAGGGGTCCCAGAACAGATCTCTGAGGCTCTCCACTGGTGACCAACCTCCATGCAGAATATGACCTGTCTACAACCACTCTTTGCCTTCTGTGGGCAAGCCAGTTCCGGATCCACAAAGCAATGTTTCCTTTGATCCCATGCCTCCTTACGTTCTCAATAAGACTTGCCTGGGGTACCTTGTCAAATGCCCTACTGAAATCCATATACACTACATCTACTGCTTACTTTCATCAATGTGTTTACTCAAATCCTCAAAAATTTCAATCAGGCTCGTAAGGCACAACCTGCCTTTCACAAAGCCATGCTGACTATTCCTAATCATATTATGTCTCTCCAAATGTTCATAAATCCTGTCTCTCAGAATCATCTCCATCAACTTCCCAACCACTGAAGTACGGCTCACTGGTCTATAATTTCCTGGGCTATCTCTACTCCCTTTCTTGAATAATGGAACAACATCCGCGACTCTCCAATCCTCCAGAACCTCTCCCGTCCCCATTGATGATGCAAAGATCAGCGCCAGAGGCTCAGCAATCTCCTCCCTCAGTAGCCTGGGGTATATTTCGTCCAGTTCCGGTGACTTATCCAATTTGATGCTTTCCAAAAGCTCCAGCACATCCTCTTTCTTAATATCTACATGCTCAAGCTTTTCAGTCTGCTGTAAGTCATCCCTACAATCGCCAA
This sequence comes from Hemitrygon akajei, assembly GCF_048418815.1. NCBI lineage: Eukaryota > Metazoa > Chordata > Chondrichthyes > Myliobatiformes > Dasyatidae > Hemitrygon > Hemitrygon akajei. Next base: position 76,193,959 of record NC_133135.1, on the reverse strand, counting down.
GGTCCTTTTCTGTAGTGAATACTGAAGCAAAGTACTCATTAAGTACCTCTGCTATCTCCTCCGGTTCCATACACACTTTAACACTGTCACACTTAATTGGTCCTATTCTCTCACGTCTTATCCTCTTGCTCTTCACATGCTTGTAGAATGCCTTGGGATTTTCCTTAATCCTGTTTGCCAAGGCCTTCTCATGGCCCCTTCTGGCTCTCCTAATTTCTTTCTTAAACTCCTTCCTGCTAGCCTTATAATTTTCTAGATCTCTATCATTACAGGTGTCCCCCATTTTTCGAACGTTCGCTTAACGACACCTCGCTGTTACGGAAGACCTACATTAGTTACCTGTTTTTGCTAACAGAAGGTGTTTTCACTGTTACGAAGAAAGGCAGTGCAAGAAAAAAGCAGCCAAGCTCCTCCCCCAGAACCGCATTTAGCCGCCATTGCTTAAACACATGCCTGTGAGCATCTGCTTTACTGTATGTCGATTTATTTTGCATCCTTTAGCAAGACGAGTTCTAAGGTACCTGTATTGGAAAAGCCTAAAAGAGCTTGTTGTAAGGGTGTTACACTTAACGTAAAACTAGACATAATAAGCGTTTCGATCGTGGTGAACGAAGTAAGGACATTGTCCACGTGTTGAATTTGCCTGCATCCACCATTCGCTCTATTTATACGCAGAGAGAAAGAATTTTGAAAGCTGCCGATGTTACTGTTGGTTCTGCTCGTAGCAAAGTGGTCTCTCTTAGTCGGCATCCAATAATAGATAAAATGGAAAGTCTATTACTTGATGATGGGTGTACAAAGTGTGGTGTTCCGTTAAGTTATCTTAAGGAGAAATCAGTCAGTCTTTTTAATAAGCTGAAACAGAAAGCACCGGACGATGGTGATCAAAGTGTTGCGAAAGTGGACTTTAAAGGCAGTCATGGATGGTTTGATCGGTTTCTGAGGTGAGGGCAGCTTCATAGCTTAAAGTTTACTGGAGAGTGTGCTTTGGCTGATACTGGAGCTGCCGAAAAGTTCCCAGCAGAACTGAAGGAAATAATTACAGAAGGTTGTTATTCATATAAACAAGTGTTTAACTGTGACAAAACTGCAATTTATTGGAAAAAATTGCCGAGCAAGACATTTATTTCGGTAGAAGAAAAGCAGGCTAAGGGACACAAGGCATCAAAGGACAGGTTTACTCTAATGCCTATTATTAACACCACTGGTGATGCTGTCCTTTAAGCCTCTACTAGTGTACCATTCAGAAAATCCAAGGGCACTTAAAGGCGTTAATAAGAAAACACTTCCTGTTGTGTTCCGTTCACATCCAAGTGGTTGGAATAACCAAGTGCTTTTTTCTGAGTACATGAGTGGATACGTTAGTCCCTTCGTTGAAAAATACTGTAGAGAAAATAACCTCAATAATACGTGTCTTGTGATTGTCGATAATTGTGCTGCTCATCCACCTGGCATTACCGAGTATGGCAGTAACATTCGTGTTGCATTCTTACCACCGAATACAACATCGTTGCTGCAGCCGTGTGACCAAGGCCTAATAGCCACAACTAAGGCTTTCTATACGCAAAATGTGATGCGTTCTATAGTAAGTGCCATTGACAGAGAGGGCAACTCTGAAGCAGCTTTGTGAGAGATCTGGAAAAAGTACAATATAAAACTGGCAATCACCAACATTGGAGATGCTCTCGTTAAGGCTAACAGTCTCGATGAGAAATGGCATTTGGAGGAAACTATGTCCTGAAGCAGTGAACGATTTTAAAGGCTTCAAACCATCAACAATAAATACAGCAATAGTGAGTTTGGCTAAGGAGGCTGGGTTTGTGGAAGTTGACGAAGATGATGTTAAAGAGGTTTTGGCATCCCATGACCAAGAACTGACAAATGAAGAGCTGATGCAATTGAAGAGGAAAAGATAACAATCGAAACCAAACGCAGTAGCGAACAGCACAGAAGTGAAGTCGTCCAGGAACTGAATGTGAAGCAACTGCGTGAGATTTTCACTGCGATTGACAATGCCGCAATGACTGCAGAAAAGTATGACTTTAATTTTGAAAGGGTATGTAGGTTTAGGGCAAGTTTGCAGGATGTTTTGAGTGCTTACAAAGAACTGTATTATAGAAAAATGCGCGAGGCTAAGCAGTCAAACATACTGTCGTTTTTCAAGCCTTCCACATCAGCCACAGCAGATGCCGAAACTCGACCTTCGACATCGAGGCAGGCAGACATAGAAGAAAGTGAGCTGCCTGCCCTGATGGAAACAGACGACGATGAGATGACACCCCAGTCTCCCACCACCCCAACCTCTGCCAACTCAGCCTAACGCACCACCATCAGTGTGCTCGCTGTCTTCCCGATTCCAGTAAGTGAAACTACACTTATTTCTACTTATTTACACTTATTACTACTTTGTATTTTTATGTGTTATTTGGTATGATTTCTTATTTGGTTTCATTTGGCAGCTTCATAGATTAAAGTTTACTGTAGAGTGCTTCTGTTAAGAGTGCTGCAGAGTGCACTTGTGCCGAATGCTTCCGCAGAGATCACTTGCGTAAGACTTTCGCTACAGTGGACAGTACTTTACACCATGGGTTCCTGTACCCTACCATCCTTTCCATGTCTCATTTGAACATACCTATGCAGGACTCCACGCAAATATCCCCTGAACATTTGCCACATTTCTTCCGTACATTTCCCTGAGAACATCTGTTCCCAATTTATGCTTCCAAGTTCCTGCCTGATAGCCTCATATTTCCTCTTACTCCAATTAATAGATGCATATTAGAGAAAACATTAGTAAATTAGACCTGGAGATCAGAGCCAATGAAAGAAAGCAGATTTAGTTCCAAATCAGACTGCTGTGGGACTTGTAGGACAACATGTAGGAAGCAGTGTTCCCAAACACCTGCAATTCTTATCTTAGATAGTAAGAGGTATAGGGTTTGATTATTGCTGTTGGAGTAACTTGGGGTAGTAATAGCAATGGATTTTGAAGATGACATATACCAGAATCCTGGTGTAATGGTCATAGAGGGAATGAACGTTTAGGGTATTTTTGACCTGCTCATGTAATCGTAGTATTTATGTGGCTGATTCATTTGAATTTTAACATTGTGTTAGTAATGACCCGGGATGGCAATTCAATGGAATATCAATCCCAAGTAGTTTGATCTTTTTTACTAGAGATAGTTACTGGTCGCTCAAATGTTATCTGCCAATTTTCAGCTCATCACTGAATATTATACAGGCTATAGGATTGCATGCACAACCTTTTAGAGAGGGAGAGAGAGCAACCAGATGTCTTGGCACAAATTGGTACCGATGACATAGGAACAAAAAGCAAAGAGATCCTGAAAAGAGAATTGAGAGAGCTAGGTGGAAAGCTGAGGAGAAGGACCTGCTGGGTAGTTTCTGGATTTCTGCCTGTGTCACGTGCCAGTGAGGGTAGAAACATGATAATTTGCTAAATTAATGCATAACCAAGAAGCTGGTGCAGGGGGCAGGGCTTCAGGTTCTTGGATCATAGGGATCTCTTCTGGGGGAGGAATGGCCCATTCAAAAGTGACAGTTTACATCTGAACCCAAGGGGAACCAATATTCTCAGAGGTAGGATGAGCCACGATTGAATGGCAGAGCAGGCTCGGAAAACCAAATAGCCTAATTCTGCCCCAGTGTCTATGGTCTTTACTGCCAAGACTCATAAACTGCTCCATTTCCATAAGAGTTACAAGTGGAAATGTTTAATGTGGGGATGAATGCAAAGTGTGTTTGGATCTTTATTCTAGAATTGGAAGAAAGTTCCACCTGCTAAGAATTCACTCAAGTCTTATGACACAAGAGACTGCAGATGACCTTACAATGGATGGCGATAATGAAACAGCTGAAGATTTTGCCTAGTATACTGCTCCAAGGGTTCTCATGTACAAGACTGAATGACTGGCATCCAGCAACTACAACCCCCTTTGCTTTGTGCTGAATAGGACTTAAATCATTGGAGTGTTAACAGTTTTACAGAAAGGCAGAATTGTTCTCTGCCTGGAGATAAGGAGGCTAGATATGTTCAAAATTACAAGAATATTTTTGTGATTGAGGAAAAGGAAAATGTTTCCAGTGACCAAAGGGTGGGTGACCCAAGGACAGATTTTAAACAATTGACTGCTTTAAATAATTTTTCTAGTGCATGTGGGATTGACCTCTAATAAACTACCTGAATGAAAGGTGAAGGACTTTTAAACTTAATAGATAGAAATCTTAAATCACAGGTGAAAGAGTTGGCTCCTCCATCTCTGCTCCACATTGCTTCCTTTATTTCTAACAAGTTAGATGTGCTAAAACTGGGTCCAGACACCAAAATGGTTCTTTGGAGAAATTCAGGACTGCAATGCCTTTGGATACAGTTGAAATCTGTATTAGCTCACAACCAACTTGCCTTATGGTAGTGAGTGAAAAACAACCAATGAAATTCAGAAGTTTGTTAATAGAAATAATGTAATTTACTATGATATCATGATTTAAATGTTCTACAATTAATATCTTTGTTATTTTTTATAAATAAAGTATATTTTCAAATAAAAATAGGAGCCCAAAGGCTATTATTGCAAGTTCCTTTTGGGGTTTTACAAATAAATTGCCTAAATAACATTGCTCATTTAAGTTTATATTCTGAATTGCCCTGCTGCCTTACTCAAGGGATCACCTTTACTCCCAGAAATATATTATATTTGTTATTATAAAAATGGAAGAAATATGCAACATTTTAAGGTAAATGTTTATTTACCTGGCCTTTACCAGGGTTCTCTTTTGGGACAAGCAGACTCATAACTGGTCCAAACTTCTGACATTCTTCCCTCACATCTTCTACGACATCTGTTTGGAAAAGAAGTACCAGATTTTAAACAGAATTCAAATGCAGTAATACACTCAGTGGCCACTTTATTAGGTACACTTGTACCTCTGCTTGTTAAAGTAAATACCTAATCAGCCAACCATGTAGTGCAACTCACTGCATCAAAGCATGCAGACAAGGTGTAGAGGTTCAGTTATTGTTCAGACCAAGTATCAGAATTGGGAAGAAAAGTGATCTAAGTGACTTTGACTGTGCAATGATTGTTAGCGCCAGATGGGATGGTTTGAGTGTCTCAGAAACTGCTGATCTCCTGGGATTTTCACACACAACAATCCCCAGAGTTTAGAGACTGGTTCAAGCTGACAGGAATGTGACCGTAACTCAAATAACCATGCACTACAACAGTGGAGAATAGAAGAACATCTCTGAACATTCAACATGTTGAACCTTGAAGTGAATGGCTATAGCAGCAGAAGACAAACAAACACATACTCAGTAGGCACTTTATTAGTTACAGGGGGTACCTAATAAAAGTGCCTACTGAGTGTATCATACTATATTTAACCTATCAACTCAACCTTCATTTCTTCCTAATAATATTGAATTATTTAGAAACTACTTCCACAAATCAAAAAGAAAACACCAACTAACCTTCATATTCTTCTTCACTTTGAAGGTGGTTGTCATCAATAACATTTAGCAGTCTCAACACTGGGGTTGGAAGCATAACCAAATCTTCGATATGGGGGGCTAGTAATGAAAATTAATATGACAAAGATGTTGACTGTAGATATTATCACAGTTTAGGGTAAGCAGCTACATTTTTCTGATACATATAGGAATTGCAATGGAGTGAAAGACTAAGATGCTTTGTTAAACTCATTCCAAGGGTTCTTCACAAAAAAGGGATGGAAGTAAATGTCTATCTATCCCAGAAATATGACTGAACCTTGCAGTGCAAGCTAATGTGGACTTGCACACAACAGTGCTGATCAAACATGAGACACATTTTCAATTGCTTCTTAATTGATGGTAATTTCAATTATGACTTTCATTTATTTTTCTTATCAGAATAAGAATGGAAGGCTAAGCTGTACAAATGAAAGGAACGCAAAAATTTAAGATTTTCAAATCAAAGTTTCAGTTGCAATCTAATTCATAATACAGTTGTATTAAAATGTAAATTCAATAGTTTTATGTAAGTATATAGCATTGGTTATGAATTCTTACCAATACACAATTCATGAAGGACACTGAACTTACCAAAGGGAATACTGAAGAATGGGTTGTAGAGAGCACTTTCTGCTGTTATTCTTTGTGCTGGGTCATCATGAAGCATACTGTAATTTAAATAAGAGAAGGCGAAAAATGTTTTTTTTTATAAACAAGTATCCTGCTGTGGGAGCTTTCTGAATCAATATCAGAACTGATTTAAAAAAAAAATTTAAGTTACTTTCTATGATAAAGCATGATTATTATATAGGGATGCTGTCATGTTACAAAACTTCTGCTTTAATAGTATGAATATCCATCCACTTAGCAAAGACTTGCCACTCAGTTACGTTTGGAAATCTACTACAGGTGACTTCTGTGCTACAGGGAGGAAGGGATTGTGTTCTACAAAATGGTTTACATCATGATTTTCTGTAACATGAAATATCACATGCTTGCATCTAGAAAATTGAATTTATTTACTTTTTCCGTATAAATCTTGCAATAGCAAATTTTTAAATAAAATTTTGGATAGTGATTTGTGAATTCTGCCATATCTATGCAAATATCTAAAGAAGCTAACAGTTGCTTATGATCAGAAAGATATTATATGACAAGGGGACTTTTGATAATTTCTTTGCTTCAAGTTAAAATTCTTTACCAATCTCTTTATAGGACACTTCTCTAATTCCCAAGTTTACATTTAACAAGTAACATTTACCTGCTAATCCAATCAGTGAATTATATGCTAGAAGCCTGAAGATAGAAATTTGTGCTCATTTTATAATTAATAGTCTAGAAAGAAAAGTCTCCTCACAGAAAAGACCAGATAGATGAGGTCATCAGTATCCACTTTTTAACTGAGATAAATGAGATTAATTGGACTTGACTTGGCTGAGCACATATATTTTCCTTCTGCTACCTAACCCAAATGGGCTTCAGAAGAAGTGATGTGAGAATCACAAATATCCAAAGCAGATAACAACAACGTTTTTTTGTTCTCCAGTGGTATGCAACTGCACTATCTGCAGTACTGTACAAAAATCTTAGGCACATATATATATAGCTAGGGTGCCTAAGGCTTTTGCAGATAATGTGTATTATAAATTGCATCCCTTACAGAAGTGACTAGTAGTCTTGGAAAAGGAAAGCTAGAATCAGGCCTCTAAATTTATAAAGTACACTTAAAGTTTATTGTAGGCTTAGATGAACTCATGATCTTCTGTAAGTATATACAAAATGTCTACTGTATTACTTAACAAGAATTCAAGTTTAGTTTTTAATAATATATTACATAATAAAGACAATCTTTGCATTACTTCTAAATATCCTTGTTTTTGGTGATTTTTTGACTGAGGAGCTACTTAAAAAGAATAAAATTCACATTAAGTTATCTGCATTGTACTGAAATAACTTAAAAAGTAGAGAAAATTGTTTGTTTTGGATCAGTGGCAGCAGACTAACCTCTGAGTTAGTGATTGAGAATTAAACCACTCCAGTAACTTAAATAATCTGGTTTAACATATTTAATAAAGAGTAACCTTTATATATTATGTTCTTGTTATCCCTTGCAGCAAATGCTCATGACAGATAGATAGATAGATAGATACTTTATTCATCCCCATGGGGAAATTCAACTTTTTTCCAATGTCCCATACACTTGTTGTAGCAAAACTAATTACATACAATACTTAACTCAGTAAAAAATAAGATATGCATCTAAATCACTATCTCAAAAAGCATTAATAATAGCTTTTAAAAAGTTCTTAAGTCCTGGCGGTAGAATTGTAAAGCCTAAAGGCATTGGGGAGTATTGACCTCTTCATCCTGTCTGAGGAGCATTGCATCGATAGTAACCTGTCGCTGAAACTGCTTCTCTGTCTCTGGATGGTGCTATGTAGAGGATGTTCAGAGTTATCCATAATTGACCGTAGCCTACTCAGCGCCCTTCGCTCAGCTACCTATGTTAAACTCTCCAGTCCTTTGCCCACGACAGAGCCCGCCTTCCTTACCAGCTTATTAAGACGTGAGGCGTCCCTCTTCTTAATGCTTCCTCCCCAACACGCCACCACAAAGAAGAGGGCGCTCTCCACAACTGACCTATAGAACATCTTCAGCATCTCACTACAGACATTGAATGACGCCAACCTTCTAAGGAAGTACAGTCGACTCTGTGCCTTCCTGCACAAGGCATCTGTGTTGGCAGTCCAGTCTAGCTTCTCGTCTAACTGTACTCCCAGATACTTGTAGGTCTTAACCTGCTCCACACATTCTCCATTAATGATCACTGGCTCCATATGAGGCCTAGATCTCCTAAAGTCCACCACCATCTCCTTGGTCTTGGTGATATTGAGACGCAGGTAGTTTGAGTTGCACCATATCACAAAGTCCTGTATCAGTTTCCTATACTCCTCCTCCTGTCCATTCCTGACACACCCCACTATGGCCGTGTCATCAGCGAACTTCTGCACATGGCAGGACTCCGAGTTATATTGGAAGTCTGATGTGTACAGGGTGAACAGGACCGGAGAGAGTACGGTTCCCTGTGGCGCTCCTGTGCTGCTGACCACCGTGTCAGACCTACAGTCTCCCAACCGCACATACTGAGGTCTATCTGTCAAGTAGTCCACTATCCAATCCACCATGTGAGAGTCTACTCCCATCTCCGTTAGTTTGTGCCTTAAGATCTTGGGCTGGATGGTGTTAAAGGCACTAGAGAAGTCAAGGAATGTAATCCTCACAGCACAACTGACCCCATCTAGGTGAGAGAGTGATTTGTGCAGCAAATACGTGATAGCATCCTCCACTCCCACCTTCTTCTTATACGCAAACTGAAGAGGATCCTGGGCGTGCCTGGTTTGTGGCCTCAGATTCTGTATTATCAGCCGCTCCATGGTCTTCATCACGTGCGACGACATAAACATTAAGATTGGCTGAATTAACACCACTAGCTATAACATTGTCTTTAAAACACTCTTATTCATTACGTTTCCATAGTTTGATATAGCACAGATATTTTTCCTGTCCTAACTAGCGCATACACATGTTTAACTTACATTTTATTTAAGTGAATAGCAACATCCATTTAAATAAAAAGATCTTAGTTAGTAAATATTAGAGGTTGATAATTTACCTTTTAATAACATCTCTGAGGTGATAAACTGGGATAGCTGAATATACCATATCTTTACTTGCAAAAATGGAATCTATGATAGCAGAACTGTTGGCCTAGATAGAACAAAACAAAAATAATTAGATCAGAAAACAGAAGTTTTGAGTGTGATCATAAAAAATAAGTCAATCTTTTTTAAAAACTGCAGAACAATTACTATGTTATTATTTCCCATATTTTGAGTGCACAATTCCACTTACGAGCGAGCCTCTCTCATGTTTATTTCCAAATAAAAATTATAAATTAGATGTGTTTGTGGGAAAATGAAAAACACTTTGGCAGATGCTAAATAGGGGAAATTATTTACAATCTACAATATAATTATACACCCTATCCTCGTTATATGCGTCTTCAGACAACATGGATTCAGTTATGTGAGGAACCTATATTTACCAACTTCTCCTTATATGCGACTAAAACTCATAGTTATGTGAGGAGCACTGCTTTCCCACCAATACAAGTCACGTGCGCACACCTCGCAGTCTCACTCCCGCCAGTCTCACATTGGTTTTGGCAACGTGTGGATGTGTGATCTTGCACTCTTAAACTTTTGTTGTTTTTACCTACGGTGCAGTGATTTTTGTGCTTGAAGTATTTAACTATGCCTCCTAAGCATCCGATGTCAAGTCCTGGGCCAAAAGCCAATGGCAGAGAACTGCTTTAATACTTGAAAAAAGTTGGAAATTATAAACAGGGTGGCGTCAGATGAAGGTAACACAGCTCTGGGATGCTACTTCGTCCTGGGTGAGTCCATGATCAGAAACATAAAGAAAAATGCTGAGAAGCAACTGGCAGAAATTTTTAAGGCTGCGGAACACTTGGCACAAATGGCAATGGATATGGACCCAAATTTAGAACGGAGTCAGCATTTCAGTCGTTCCCTGCAGTCAAGCCTTCTTCCCTACAAGCAAATTTATGCTGAAAAACAAAATGCTGCCAAGCAAACAACCCTCACCACTTCCTTCAAACCGGTGTCATCTCCAGCTGCCGCCAGTTCTGAGAGTTCTGTGAGTCTTCCTTGACCCTTTGCCGTCCTTGATGATCCTGACAACCCACAACTATCCACCTCATCCATGTAAAGCTGCCCGACACCACAACAACCACTCATCTCCCGAAGCCTACACACTTGCCACTGTTGGTGAGCACTGTACACCCTAGTATGTTAACTTTCTATGATTTATTATGTTGAATATTACCTTAAATTGATGAAATGTAATACGAATGTTGCCTTGCGGTACTGCTTTTGTGTCGCATTGGTATGAAAATGTGAATAAATTACAGATAAAACATATTTAGGAAGCCCTCCAGAATGCATCCCTATTTTCTCCATTTAAATAATTATTCACATTATGCATCGACTGTGAGGAACTTACCCCCGCATATAATGAAGTTAGGGTGTATTGTATATTAATGCATTTATATTTACAATATAAAATATCAATCCCCGTGTTTTTTCATAACCATCTACATTATCTACAACACAACCTATTTCAGTATCATCAGCAAACTTTCTAAGCATGCTTTGTGCATTCACATTTGGAATTATATAAATTACAAACAAAGGTCCCTGCATCGACCTCTGTGGCACACCCCTAGACACAAGCTTCCAGTCTGAGAAACAATCCTCAAGCATCACTCTCAGCTCCCTATCATTGAGCCAACTCCTTGCAAGCTCCCCTGAACCCCATGCAAGCTCATCTGCTATATCAGCTCACCAAGTGGGACCTTGTCAAAGGCCTTGTTAAAGTTAATACAGACAAAATCTACTACCGACTCTTGTTTATCCTCAAGATATCTCCTCAAAAAAATCCAAGAGATTTGTCAGGCATGATTTCCCATGCACAAAGCCATGCTGACTGTCTCAAATCAGATCCTGTCCTTCAGAATCTCCTCCAGCAATTTACTCACCACTAATGTCAGATTTACTGGCCCATAGATTCCTGTCTTGTTTTTGCTACCCTTTTAAAACATTCCAAGCCATTGCAATTTCAGCTGTGGCCAAAGATGGAGCAAGAAATCTCCATAAGGGCCTCCACAATTTCTTCTCTAGATTCCTACAAGGTCCGAGAATGCACCAGGTCAGGTACTGGAGATTTATCCACCTCATTGCACTTCAAAACTCTGCCATGGATGGTCCCAAACCAGGCTGCAAAAGGAGGAGGATTGATCATGGGGCTAGCAACTCCATCCTGTAACAATCCAGAACTACAGAAACGCCAACAGAAGCTCCAAAAACCTTGTCCCTGGGAGAGGAAGAATTCTAAAGCTGTGCTACACCTGGAGACAACTTGATAGTGGCCAAGGACAGAGTACTCGGGCAAGCTACTGTCACTGGCCTATGCCTGGTAAGAGTGATGGGAAGAATAAGCAGAAAAAGAAGAAAAGAGAGGAGGAAGGAGGGGGAGGAGAAGAGGAATGCACTTCAGGCCTCCAATGTTCCACCCTGTTCATTCATATGAGGTTTAAAACAACATCACTTATTTTCCTCATTTCTGACATTTCCACTGGTTTAGCTCCTTGTAAAACTGGAGAAATAAATATTCATTAAAAATCTCACCCATTTCCTTTAGTCCCACAAAGGGGCTGCTGACCGTTAAAGGGATCTACTTTCTCCCGGGTTATCCTTCTGATATACCTTCTGAATCTCTTTGGATTAGGTCACACCTTATCTGCTAGATTCTTCTCATGGTGATATACATGGTGATATACATGTATATTCTCATGGTGATATACATGTACTTTGGTAATAAATTTACTTCAAACAATTTCACCCAATCAACCCCTGCAAGATCCTGTCTAATGGCTCCAAAATTTGCTCAGCTCCAGTTACTGGATCCCCAGCAATGGAAACCACGGTATCCTTCTCCACAACTATTTTAAATCTAAGAGAATTACGGTCACTGTATCTAAAATGTTCGCTGACAGACAATTCCTACACTTGCCTTACCTTATTACTATCTACAAGGAGAAGGCAACATTTATTGTCAACGATCCATACTATCCGGGCCATACAATCTTGCAACTACCACTGGGCAGGAGGTACAGAAGCTTGAAGTTTACACCACCAGTTTCAAGAATAGCTATTTCCTTTCAACCATTTGGTTCTAATCACTACAGTTTAATAACACTAGGACAACTTTGATCACTACACTAAAATGGATTTTGTGCTTTTTTCATTCTAGTTGTGTTCTTTCTTGGAAAAACTTTGCTTAAATTATATTTAATTTGTTTTTATTGTGAATACTGCTTGCTTTTCTTGTGCATACTTTACTTCTGCACATCCCAATAAACTCGACTAAACTAACTTCCCAAGAGGTGGCCTAGTGTTGAAACCCACCCTAGTAGTTCCATCAATATATCAATAAAAAAGCTTTCTTGGGCATATTTCACAAAATCCACTCTGTCCAAACTATTTATACTGCCAACAACAGTGAGGGTGAAATATTTTAAAGATAAGCTTTATCTGTCATATGTGGAATGTGGAAGGAAACTAGAGCACCTAGAGAAAACCAATGCGATCACAGGGAGAACATACAAACTCCTCACAGACAGTGGTGGGTATTAAACTCTGATCAGTGATTGCTGGTGCTGTAAAGAACTGTGCCAATCACTATGCTATCGTCACCCTTATCTCCCTATCCATTATGCTTATAACTAGCTGCAATCTCTCTTCATATCTGTTAAACATGTCCATTTTCAGTTGATGTTGACCTGTAAATCAAAGTTACAACATATATTTTAAATACCTTGGTCTAGTAAATATCAGTTCTTACCTTCCATTGCAGAGATTTGATTGTCTCTTTCAGTTTAATTCCTGAGAACATTTCCAGCAAAATTACTCCCAGACTCCAAATGTCAACTGCTGTTGTGCATTCTGTATTACTTTCCAATCCCATCTGTGCCAGAATATTATGCAACTCTGCTTCAGGAGCTCTGTAACCATCAGTTTGTATGTATTTTACATCCTGCATGGAATATGCAAACAAAGACATATTATGATTGAATCTTTGATTACCATATCCTAAAGTAGGTCAAATAAGCGATTTCCAGATCCTTTCAAGCAAGTTACAGTATTTAATTTAGGTCCTGTAAAGCCCTCAGGAACATTGTATGATAATAAAATGCATTTTGCTATTGGAAGGTTTTATTGATTAATTTACTTTAAGAAATCAACTGTCATATGCCAAAGAAACTGCTTACACAATGAATGTCCAACTTCTAACTTCTTGACAAAATTAACTATAAAAGTTAAAGATAGAAGGCTACATTTTAAAAATTAATTCAACTTATTTTGCTCAATTGTTCATTTGTAACTACTTAAGACATTTGGCTAACATAAGCTCAAGTAGACTTATTATTTCATCTATGGCAACTTCCAATGATTATGTTTAAAATTCAGACTTCTGTGAAAGTAATGACCGTAGTATACAGCAAAAATATAATGAATCTTGAATTTTATTGACATAATTTATTTAACATAAGTAATCTTCCCATAAAAATAGCCAGTTTTTCAAAATTTTATGCCCGCTCCTCCTGATTAAACAAGTTTTCTAACTTGTCATTTACCTCACCAAAAACTGCCAGAGTAATAGTTTTCCACTTACTGAAACTGTAATGTGATTGTTGAATCCTTCAAAATTTAAGCTGTATATTAAGCGCAATTCTGGCACCACCACTTTCAAACTAGACACTTGACGTGTCTTTCTCAATGTTGACACATCTCCCTTACTTTCAAAATGTCAGATCAGATAACCCTTTCAAATAAGGTCCAGATGGAAATGAGCAGTATTGCATTTATTTCAAAAATATTCTTTTAAAGTATTAATATCATTGCAAGTTTTTGCTGTTAAGCAGTGCACAAATGTTTGACAAACCATGCTTTTAAAAATATTTGAACATTTATTGCTATACTTTTACATTAATGAACTATCTAATTTACCTGATTTCCCTCCTGGAAACTAAGCCCAAAGTCTATGAGTTTAAAACATTCATCCTCTGCGCTCCAGAGGATGTTACAAGGTTTGAGGTCTGCATGCACATAACCCTCATGGTGAATAAAAGCCAGTGCATTCAGAACATCCCGTGCACAATGCTGGATCATCCACATTGAATGCCCTCGATTAATGGAGTGTAGCAGCAACTCAGAGACACTGACATCCAACAGTTCAAGCAAAATGCAGTTGCAACGTTGGTTTGTGTAGGATAAGTTAGAAAATCTCCCATATAGAGTTACTGGAATATAAAGAAGAAATTATGGAATTAATCCACATGAAATGATAGAATATGCTTTTTCTGTTATTGCATTATCTTTGTTCCAAGCTTCCAATTCTGAGTTGCAAATGCTCGTTTTACTATCACATGAAATAACATTTTAATGAATGTGTTTTTTGGAATCTTGGTCAATATCAAAGTACAAATAACACACACTGTTCTCACAGTTTAAAAATACATAATTAGATGTATGATACAAATGTTTTAACAAGTGCTATTGATGAAAAAGAGTATTACCTACCATCTGCATTAACCTAAAAGACCCTGTGGCACAATTTTGAAGAGCAGGAACAATATCCTTAGTGCTCTTAATATCATCAAAATATAATACTGCTGATTGTCGGCACTCATTATGTGCAGACTGGCAGATGTTGTCTACATTATGAGTTAACTTCCAAAATACAGTATTGGGACTTTTAGAAATGGATATGAAAATTGGCATTTCTCTCTGCCTTGCACTGCTGTTCTAAGTACCAGATTTTGAAAATTTACAATGGATCTCAGACTGAGAAAATATAGGAAAACCATTGTGCATAGGTGGTAAATTAATTGCAAAACCTTGATCTTAGTTATTGAAATTTGCACTCAAAAGTTTTGACCTCACTTGAAGTGATTCAAACAATGGAGAAAGTCAGCTTGTTTTGTGTTCTCATTACCAAGGCTGCATAAACAACCTCCTTTGAAAAAGTCAATACACCACCAGCGAATAGCCAAACCACTACTTTAAACACATAGATTATTTTTTAACTCCAGTTTCTTTTTAAATTTATTTGCAAAACCACTTTTCTACTTCAGGGGGATTAGGAAGCTTCTTTTCCATCTGATGAGTTTTCACGCGCCCAAAATCACTTCACAGCTTTGTTATCAAATGTTACAAGCATTTTGCATCACAGAATGAAATGAATAAACAACTGTTTCCAAAAGCTGTTCAAGAGTTCAAAATGTTAAAATGTTCAAGATGTTAAGAGTTCAAAATGTTAATGGACAGGAAGTCCCCTCTTTTACAAATAGGAACTTGTTGGTATTTTAAGTCAGTGGTGCATAAATTTACAGTCCAATCTGACAAAAATATTTGACCACTGCAACACCATTAACTCCAATGGAGAGAAAATGGTTTTGACAAGGCAGGCAAGTTTCAGGAAAACACACAAAATGCTGGAGGAACTCAGAAGGTCAGACTGCACCGATGGAGACAAGGCTAACCAATGCTTTGAGTTGACACCCTTTATCAGAACTTGTTTTACATCCAGTTTCAGCTAATTTAGATACTTTTTTTTCAAATATTTAAAACTTTTAGAAATACCATGCATGATTCTTTAAGATTTTTTCTGATCATTATTCATTCCTACAAATTCCCAAATATTTTCAACTTGATGCAAGTATGCAAGAATATGGGAGGCAGAGATGGTATAATCAAAATATTTTTCTCATTTAGAGGTACTAAAACCAAGAGGGCATAGAGCTGAAGTAAGAGACAGAAATTTTAAAGGGGTCTGCTTTTACCAAGGGAATCAGACATACTTGCAACATTTATGAGGCACTTAGACAGACATGTAAATAGGCAAGGCAGAGGAGGATATAGTCCTGCAGGGAAAGGAAATTAGCATAGATGAGCAAAACAGTTTGCATTGATGTGGTGGACCAAAGTGTTGATGTGTTATACAAATCTATGCTCATACATGTATTCAGTGATTTGCTAGCTTAAATAACTGTCATAGCATTGCTGGACGTAAAGCCCATCACTTACTGCAGGATAAACCTCTATCCAGAGAGCTTGGCTTCAGGGAGAAAACGGCTGCATGTACTAGAGTGGAAGCTCACATGGGAAATGAAAGGAAACATTGTGCAGGTCAATTGTACTAAATGACACAGTAACATTTGTATGCCTTTGTACTAAGCTGTGCTCAAGAGCTGGTAAATCAAGATGTCCTTGCTATAATTCAATTATTTTTGGAAAGTTTATGTATACCATAAAAAGTTTAAATGTCATTACTAAAGTTTAAGGAGCTATTTATCAACAGAGATAGCTCCATTTACTGGGTCTACCCGTTTTTAAACCTATTTTAAATTTTTGACTAATTCATGCATCAAGCATCTTTTGTTTCTGTAATACCTAAAAAATATTGTATCACTGGCCATGATGTTAAACTGAAGCCTAGTCACATGGATATAAGAGATGTTAAGACATTATCTGAAGGCAAGCAAGAGGTTTGTTGTCTTCCTTGTATCTGTAGTCATCCTTCCAACACATTAAGTTGTAATGGGACAACACACTTGTGCAGCTGTAGACATGCTGCTTCCCAGCTCCAATGAAGAGTTCAATCCTGGTCCCTAGTGCTGTATGTGTGGAGTTTCCACACTCTCTGTGATGCTCCAATTTCCTCAAAAAAAAAATCCATGGTTTGCTGGGTTAATTGTCTCCATTGTGTAGATGAGTGTAGAATAATGGGCAGAGGGGAGAGAAAGAGGAATGTGGAAAATAGGCTAGGATATAATTGGTGTAAAAAATTAGTGCTTGCTGGTCAGCACAGATTTGGTGAGCTTTCTTCATTACTCTATTAACCAGTCACTTGTCTCTCTTGCTGTTTATAGAATATAGCTGCAAAAGAAAACTGCCAGCCATATTAGATATGAAAGCTTTTGGGGGCATTCTGCTTGAAATGAAGTTCTTTAAATGTTGTTTTGTTTTACTGGAACCTAACCTTGTCCCCAAATTAGATCCAATATATAAAGACCTATTAAATTATTTCCTATTTTAATTTTAACAAACAAACTATGCTCTATAAATCAAATGATTTAGATTTCTAAGAAAGAAATGTCCTTTCAGATAAAATAATCAGTGCTAATGGGACTAATAGCAAGCGCAACTAGATAAACATTTTACACTACACTAAACAGTATTTTGACAATCTATACTTCCACAATTCTTCATCAAAAGAATTGAGGCAAAGGTGCCTTAAAATCAGTGGCTCCGGGCAGATGGGGCTTGTTAACCATGGATGGTAGCTCATCTAGGAGAGGGAAAACTCCAATTTCAAACCTCTGCTGCCTTGCGGCTATACTTGCTTACGGGAAAGGCTTTAGGAGTAAACCCTGAGGAAAAATCCGGAGTCGGAGTCCCGAAGGCAGCTGACTGACTGTACCCAGCACTGGCACAGCAACTCCTGCGTTGCTGCTGGCACCAAACTGTATTGACTTACATCGTTCCTTTAGACCTGTCATCAGCATGGAGAGGGGGGTCCCACTGCATGGGCAACAGACGGATCTCCATATCAACTCTGCCCTGGACAAACCACTCTCAGTGACTAACAGAGGCGCAGTACCCATGGTCGACCATGACTGACAGAGGCCACACCTTCACCAAAAGTGGCAGAAAGCTGCCATAGTCACAGTATTAGATCTACGCTCTATGAATCATCCTGATCCAGTGCATTTCAAATGTTGGTGGTAAATTCTGTAATATTTGAGTATAACTGATTTGATGAAATTATTTAGTGATGAAATTCACTACCTTCACTGTCCTGTTCAGAAATGCAGAGTTTAATTATGAGTTATGTTTCTATGTTTAAACAACTAAAGGACTTTTGGAAACCTAGTTAATTTTAACATTGCATTTCAACAACAAATTCACTCTTAATTCTACTTTTAAAGCATTTCACTGGGGCTTATTTTATACAATACTGAGGGTCTACATTTTTGATCATTTGCACTTATTTTAAAGTTCTGGATATCTGAGAGCTGTGAGGCTGCAGGTATAAATTGATCCATCCTTTTCAAATGGAAAAGGCTTGCCAGTCAGTGATGTATTGTCTGGGTAACTTGATCTGAAAAGACATTAGAATGTTCTGCTCTTATCTGTTGTTAAATTTCCTGGAACCTTTGCTACACCACCAAAAGTTACAAATCATATGCTTCATATGCACCTGCTGAAATAAAAATTATAGCTGTATACATTTATCTTCTATCATTCTCTTTTGAGCTTCCTCAATGCTATGACAGTAATACTAAGGAAACAAATTGGTATAACACAAGAGTAAAATAAAAATCATAAATAAAACCCAAAGCTAGAAATATTCAGCAGGTCAGGAAACAACGCAGTTAATGTTTCAGATCAATTATTTTTTATATCTGAACTGGTGAAAGTTGAGGAGAAATATACATTAAAATGCAGGAAGAAAAAACAAAAGGGGATGTCTGTACAAGGGTATGAGACAAGAGAGCATAAATGACAAAATGAGTTTACAGTGCAAAATAAAAATATTGTACTTAATGAATTTCTGGTCCTTGTTCTCGTATTCTGTTGTACTTTATTTTGTAATTTTACATTTGTTTCAATACAGTTGCTTTTCTTTGATTTCACTTTCATTGATCCAATTTGTGCTTATTACATTTGATCCTTTGCTTTCCCAGGATATTTAACCTTTAATTTTAAAAGCAGCCACTTATACTTTCAAAATTACTTTCGCATAATCTTCTTTAATATTACTCAGCTCAATAAACACATTATACTGTGTGGTTTATGTACGGCCTGCTTACTATGATATTGCAAGAGCTACTGCACCATAATCATTACCACCAGTTTATTGAATCTGCATGGCACAGCTTCTCAGGCTCTATCTAGTTATGCGTGGGACAAATATTGCCATCTGTGCGACAAATATTTTTATAATGGAAGAGAAATGGCACATGGAAACATAATGAAGTACCTTTTCTACAGCATTAAATTAGTCATTGTCAAAGATACAGTTTACCCAATCACGTCACTGTAAAATAATTACTTCCTAATTGTGATTGCACTTACTATGGTTCAAATGGCAGAGACATTTGATTCAACCATAGAGGGAAAGGACCTCTTTTCAAGTCAGCTGTGACAATGGTAAAGTCAAATTAAGTTCAAACATTTGAAGAGGACAGGAGAGAAAATGTGCTGAATAAAAACTTATTTTATGAATATAGTGAGCAACAAAGAAAGAATCCAAAATGGAGAAGAGAGTAAACAATGTGGAAATTAACAATGGAGAAAAATGTTCTTACAGAAGCATAGTTTTTAAAACTAAACATCAAAATAATAGTTGCATTACTTCAGTCCCTATCATAAGTTCCTCTGAAGCAGGTCTTTTGGATGGAGCATTTTGATCAGAAGTGTGGGTATGATACAAAATCTTCAAATGTTGTTCTAGCTGTTTTCATATTTACCAAGAAGACAGCGTGTTCCCTGATCTGACCTTCTAATTATAATATCACTGCAATGTCACAAGCTATGTGAAAGATCTGATACAATTGTAAATACATGTTACCCTCCTCCATGCATTCTTCCAAGTGCATTGATAACAAGGGCCAAGAAAAAAAATTGCGTACTAAAAAATACTCATTGCATAGAAATAGAAACGAGAAACCAGTATAGTGATTGTGCAAAATATTTGATGTGATGGACTGGGATGCGTGTTAATCAGCACACAATTTGTTTGTTAATCAATTTATTTTCATACAATCCTCTGCAGCCTGCAACACCTGCAGTGATCACAATGTATTTTTAATTGAAATTATATACACTGAAACACAAATGATTGGAAAATTAAAACTTTTTTCACAAGAACTTGTTTTCAGGTTGATATAAAAGATATTTTAATATTCAAACAGAAATGCAATTCACTCTGTTGAACTGTCTAAAAATGCATTATTATTAGGCACAACTAATGGCTAGTTTAGTAACAGTACAGCACTCCAATCATTTTGCATTACATGGACTTATTTTTATTCTAATCGTTTTCTTTCTCGTAAAACTTGTTTAAGTTCTTCTTGCGAACCTTCTGTCTTTGATGCTATATGCCTAAGATGCTGCTGCAAGTAACATTTTTTCATTGCTCCTGTGCATACATGTACTTGTGCAAATGACTATGAACTCAACTTTTACTTTTGATATTCTGTATTTAAGCTGGTTCCTAGTTTTCTACATTACAATAGTTCCTATACTTGAGATATTGTTAGCTGTAAAGGTGCAAAAGAAATTGAGTATTTTTTCCCATTCAAAATAAATTGGCTACAGGCCTTTCAAAAAGGTAGGGCAACAAACTTAGATTTTTTTTTGAATAAGTATGCCTTCCCCCAGGGATATTCACATGTGCACTGGGTTCCTGGTGTAAATTCATCCTAGAAAGTTTCTCATCACTTCCATTTTCATGATTCCAAACAACAAGGAACATGTGTTTTATCTATTAATGTCTGTTCGGAATATGCTCAATGTTAACTACAATATATCTTGACAGTGTTAATTTATGTATAGTACTCATTGAGCTATTTGAATACCTGTAATACTAATAGCTGGACAGTTGCCTTCTTCAAATGGACACTGATTGAAAAAAAAAGTCAAGGAGCAATTAGATTACAGTCCACATGATATGCAAATTCTAATTTACCACCTCATTTAGTTTTAGTAGCATTGCATAATGCAGTGCATCAAGATTATGCTTACAGTCTCTTGTATAGACTCAGATCATTGTAAAACACTTGGTAGCCACTGAAGCACTTCTAAAGTGGAGCTATGTTTCAACATAGCAAAAGAATATGCAAACAACAGGCAATTATTAACTTATTTTGGATACTGACTGGGCATAAATACTGAAGTATTTCCCTGAAATTGTGCCACAACATATTTTGTATTAACCCAATGGAGCAGATGGGGTCTGATATAAAATTTATTTGTATAGCAGCATCTGTGATAGGCTGAAACTTGCTAATTGTGTTACATAAATTCATTGATCGAATTGTTGCAGTATCATTTCTTTCCATTTATGCCTTTTTCTATCAATTCTGCAAATAGATCCAAACAGAAACATCTAATCATAAAATATGAGGCGAAGGTATGTAATGGTCCATCATCCATTACTAAGTGTCAATGGTAAATGGGAAATGACAGAAATGAACCAAATCAGCATCTGTAAAGAAACACACATTAACAATGCGGGACAGTGATTTGGGAATTAGGTCCTTCACACCTACACTTTAGTTCTGATTGGCAGGGTGGGTGGTGAATTTGGTAGCAATCCACTGTAGGCTTTTCGCACGTAGTGTGTGGGTTGCTATCAAGTTCACGCAAAAAGATGGGCATTATTCCACACTTGCTGGTGTCAAAATGCAGTCGCTGAGAATGTACGTGGAGCAAAGCAAGCTGCAGGGACAAGTGGCGGGGAAATGCGAGCGGAACTGGGGATGCAGAGGATGGAGCATCAGTGGTTAGGGGTAATACGCATAGGCAGGGGGCAATGTATAAAAGGGTGAACGCGGGTGGGGTAGCGTGTACCCAGGGTTGTGGGGAGAGCAATACATACTCTGTGTGTGTGAGTGTGAGAGGGAGTGTCCCCAATGTGGCAGGGACAGGGCGGCGTGTACCGGGGAACGTTCTTGCCCACAGGTGCCCGGGCTCCGCTCCCACCAGTCCCTCGGGTATTTACCGATGTTCCTGTGGCCCTGCAAGTCCTCCAGGACCCCGCTCTCCGTCAGGAAGCCGTAGTCTGACTTGGTGTCATGAACGAATTGTTTAACGGCGGCCCGCGCCGTCCCCGACGTCACACCATAGACAGCAGCCGAGGAGCCTTTGCCGAGGCATCGCTGCGCCCGCCACAGGCGCCCATTGGCCTGGAAGACTCCCGATGGCGGCAGAACATTGCAGCCCCGCTCTGGCTCGGAGTACCAACCGCGCGCCGCTCCGCCACCGCCACAACCACCACGGTATCTGGGTCTCGGCCTCGACCCGCCATACATCGCCATGACGTGGCGGCGGCTCGGACGAACTCGCGATCGGCCTCGGTGCGACAGCCTGACTGTAAACAAGGCCGTGAGTCCCGGGCCGACTCCACCGCCACCCGTCCGATCGATCGGGCCTGCACGGCCTCACGTCATCGCCACGCCCCCTTCTCAGCGCCTCGCCAACAAACGCATGACGTAATTAGCCCCAGGTCTCTGATTGGCTAATTCAAGGCCCGGAAAACCAAGTCTCATGTAGACTGGCCGGAGCGAGTGTTGAGGTTGTGAGGTTCACTGGAGGGTCCTATATGTACGAAAATGAAAGCTGATCAAATAATGCAAGGGCGTCTCGTCCCAGGCGGTCATATGAGTGGGAGTTTTAACACCCATATACGTGTGTGTGCGCGCGCGCTCAATGAATAGGTTTATTTTTTCATGTTTCACACGTTTTTTCATGAATAGGTTTATTTTTTCATGTTTCACACGGCACTTTTATTCTCCGTGGAAGAAAACATCTGAAAGTTACTTCGCAGTGGCCAGTAGCACCTCTCACACACAAAACAAAACAATAACTTTACTGGAATTGCTTAAGCCAAGTCACTCTGCCTTGAAGCAGGTCCGCACGGTTAACATTTTCCACCAGGTATATACATCTGTCAGTAAAGTTTTCCATTTATTTGATGGTGTTCCATTTTTATTCCCTTAAAATTAACTTTGATATTCAAATTATTTTGGTAATTTCATTTATTATGCCCTTAATCTTCTTGTGAAACTTAAGTAATTATCTCTATATATCTCCCAATATATTTTTCAGGTTTTAGTTTGCACGCTGTAAATTTATTACAGTCTTTTAAATTTACCTTTTATTTTTACTAATTATCTCTATTCATTGAGTATTTATAACCATTATACCTTAACTTGATATGCTTTTTAATCATGCCTGACAATTTTGGTGCTAATTTCGCTACTCCCCTGACTCTCCTCTATCTAGTTTAAAGTCAGATCACCAACCTTACTCATCCTTTTCTCTTTCTTCCAACAGTAAAGATAATTTATAACCATAACCGGGTAGTTGTATGCTTACAAAAGGAAGCCAAGAGTTGTGTACACTTAAGAACAATGGGCCCATAATCCTCAATGATAGTTGTGTGCATTCATTTCTATATATTTTTGTGATATTTCAATGTTTTTAATATCTTAGGGTTTTTATTTCCATATTTTCTTTAAGTTTCTAAGATCAAAATAGACTATAAATCACGAGTACTTTGATATTCCTCTTTATGTTATTTTAATAAGGACATCAGCCCAATGATTTTCATTATTAATTTTCAAATTATTTAATTTCAATTTGACATACTCTCAAATATGGATTAAACATGAACATCATACTTTTGGCGAAAACATTCTTCTGCCATTCTGCAACGATCTCATCAATTAACGATCTTCTTTTGCTTTTTCCCCCAATTATAATACCAACCGCCCTCCAAGAGCACCAGAAGCCTGTCGTGGTTTGGAAGATTGCGTGCCTTAATGATCCGGAGACCTATATTGACTGGAGACAGGGCTTTATGTTTTGGCTCTTGGTAGGGTCACCAATACTAAACAGGTCAAAGGTTAGAGCCAGGCGAACAGTGACCCACCGGTCCACCAGGTTCGGGGGTTCAGCTCAGAACTAACAACCCTGACTGGTAAAACAAAATTGTTACAGAAATAGCAATGAAGCATCCTTCTATATCTGAGTGCCATCTTCCGATCACCATCATTATGTACCGTGTAGTATAATTTTGTAGTGGAGCCAAAATCTGATAAAATGGTCTTAAATTTAACAGGCACAGTTGAATTGTATTGCATCACATTGACAGATATGACTGCAGTATTTTCCTCTTCTTTTCCATTCTCTTTGAACCAGTTAACAGTAAGAGTTCAGTGAAAATTAGATTTGAAAATGATCCCTTTAGAGTTTTATCGAACTTGTTCAAAGCAGTTCTTCAGCAGATTATTCTCCAAATCCGGAACAATCTTGTAAGGCTGCCAACTCTAAAGACACCCTTTAGACATTTAGGGCTCTACCTTTCTACACTTTCTAACCAATTATGAAATTAAGAACAAACTGATACGTTTTAAAAAAATGTTAGATGAATAAATATTTACAGAGAACATTGCACAGTCCCTCCGGAGTAGGAATATATGATGTCCTTTCTGTATCGTTCAGAATTTGGATTGTGCAGCAACTGGATGTTTCCGGCATGTTGCATTATTTCAGATTTCCGTCGATTAAAACTTATTGCCAGCTTGCGTTACTGTATTTGATCGGACAATTGGTATTTAACCCGTTGTGTTGAGCCCAGTAGGGAGTGACGAGCCTGATGAGGTCACGCGTTGGGCCGTTGACGTCGAACGCGCGAACTTTCAATGTTCGAAGACGCCGTGGCGGTTAGAGTAGGTAAGCGGGAACTTGTGTTCGGGAGG
This sequence comes from Hemitrygon akajei, assembly GCF_048418815.1. Classification (NCBI taxonomy): domain Eukaryota; kingdom Metazoa; phylum Chordata; class Chondrichthyes; order Myliobatiformes; family Dasyatidae; genus Hemitrygon; species Hemitrygon akajei. The sequence continues at coordinate 76,169,249 of NC_133135.1, read as the reverse complement.
TTTGCGATGGTCGTTGTCAAGAGTACGGCGCCAGTCGCTGTGTTTGGAGTAGGACTGTTTCTTTGTGTTTTCTTTTCTGTCGGTGTCTTTGTCCTACCTCCACAGAAACATTTTAACCGTCTTTTATTCTGGTCTAAGGGAATGTGCAGACAATTGAATGTGACAGCTCGGGCCGTGCTGGTTATAGTTTCTCTCCTCTGGTGTTTTATTATTTTTTAACGCTACATTACAGTGAGGTGTCAAAATTGCGCCTCAATCGGCTTGTTAGAAATTGCTCTGTACACATAAACTGAAAAGCGGTCGAACTCGGCGGCACTTCTGAAAGTTGTCGGCAACCAGTTTTCCGTCCGCGCATGCTCTATTGGCCGAGCGACCGGCCCGAAGGACATCGCCGGTATGTTTGCGCATGCTCGGCCGGAGTGATGCGGCTTGTAGAGCCGGCTTCCGTTTGGCGCTTGCTCAATTAGTCAGGAGCCGGCTTCGTAACTTCGGTCCTTTCTAAATAGGATTGGCGAGAAATTCAGCTGCTTTATTGGAGTATACATTTTCAATGGATTCCTAAGATGCTGAGATTTGATTATGTACGTTCAATGTATAAAGAAAGCAACGATATATTTAATATCTAAAATAATTTCCCGAAGTGCATAACTGAATACGATAGAGGCGTTTCCGAGGCTCCTAAATATGCATATGAATGTTCTGAAAATTTATTCTTTAGTTGTAATTTTTCAACGCTCTGGCAGCAGATTCCACATATATATAAATCTGGTCCTTCAAGTTCCTTGTAAATATTTCCCTCTCTTCTTAAACCAATGCATTCTGCTTGATTTCCCCAACCCTAGGGAAAAGACTGAGTGCTTTCACCATATCTGTACAGCTCATGGTTTTATACTCTTCTACAAGATCACCTTTAAGCACTAAAATCCAAGCAATAAAATCCTAGCCTCTTCAAACTCCTATAATTGGATCCCTCAAGTCCTGCAACATACTTACCAATCTGTTCTGTCCTCTTTCCATTTTAATAATCCCTTTCCTATAGTGGGGAAAACTGAACTCAGTATTCCATGTGCGCCTGCGCTAGTGTCTTGTACAACTGCACCATGACCTCCCACTTTTATATTTAATGCCCTGACCAATGAAGATCAGTGTGCCAAAAGAATCTTCACTATTCTCTCTACCTGTGGTTCATTTCAGGGTATCATGTATTTGAGCTCAAGCTTTACACTTCCCAGGGTCCTACTATTCACCTGGCATTAATCTGAATGGTGTTATATTTGAATGCACTCAATATATAGTCAAGACCATAAGATTTAGGAGCAGAATTAGGCCATTTGGCCCATTGAGTCTACTCCACCATTTCATCATCGCTAATCGCTTCCCCCCCCCCAAACTTCTGTCTTCTCCCCATATCCCTTATGTCCTGACTATACAAGAATTTATCAGCCGCTGACTTGGCTTACTCACTGACTTGGCCTCCACAGCTGGCTGGCAACAGATTCACCATTTTCTGGCTAAATAAATTCCTCCTCATCTCTGTTCAAAATTCCTCCCTGTATTCTGAGGTTGCACCCTCTGGTCTTGGACTCTCCCAGCAAAGGAAACATCCTTTCCACATCCACTGTGGAACATTCCTTGATCCACATCAAGGCCTTTCAACATTCGATTGGTTTCAATTAGGTCACCCCTCATTCTTCTGAATTCCAGTGAGTAGAGACCCAGAGCCATCAAACGCTCCTTATGTGACAAGCCTTTCAATCCCAGAATCATTTTTGTAAACCTCCTTTGAAGCCTCTCCAATGGCAGCATATCCTTTCTTGGCCCAAAACTGCTCATAATACTGTACTTGACATGAAGAAACTTTATGGGGTGTGAGTGGATGTTTGACTCAATTTCACTGTTTAAAGTGTCGAGGAAGACTGAGACATGGAGACGAATGCAGAAGTTTCAGTGTCAACTGCCTGCCTTTGATCGCTGCTGGAGAAGGAGTTTGAGTGATCTATTGATGTGTGGCTTGCTGTGGCAGCCAGTAGGCCGTTTTGCTTTGTGTGGTGTTCTTCTCTTTCCATGGATCTTGGTGATATCATATGATGGTATCATGATTCTGTGCTAATGGAATAGACTATTGCATTTATGGACAGTGGAATTTTTCAGACATGGTTTTTATTTTTTTCATCACCTGTTCCTTTTCTGTTTTGTTGTGGGGGGGGTCTTTGGGGTTTGATATTCTAGTAGGTTTTTGTGTGGTGGAGGTGTTGTTTTTTGGTGGTCAATGTTCCTGTTCTGTTTAGGTGGGAGGGTGGGTCAATTATTGGGGATGCTGCTCTTTATTGAATGGGTCGTGAGGGGGTGTTGGATTTGATGTTTCTCTCTGAATGCCCTTCATGTTGTTTCTTTGTTTTGTGGCTATCAGGAGAAATACAGATTTCATTAAGTTTTATATGGATACAAGCTTTGATAATAAATGAAAATTTGAACCTTTTGAAATGAGGCCCCAGAGCTTTATAAAGTCTGAACATTACATCCTTTATATTTTAGTACTCTCGAAATGCGATCCTCACCATTGACTTGATCTGCAAATTAACCTTTAGGGAATCCTGCACAAGGACTCCCAAGTCCCTTTGCAACTCAGATTTTTGAATTTTCTCACCATTTAGAAAATAGTCTATGCTTTTATTTCTTCTACCAAAGTGCATGACCGTACTTTCCGACACTATTCTATCTGCCACTTCATTGTCCATTCTCCTAATCTAAGTCCTCTGTGGCCTCTGCTTCCTCAAAACTATCTGCCCCACCACCTATCTTCATACTGTCTGCAAACTTGGCCACAAAGCCACCAACTCTTTCATCCAAATCATTGACAAATAACAAAAACAAGTAGTCCCAACTCCAGCCTCTGTGGAATGCCACTTGAAACCGGCAGCCAACCAGAAAAGGCTCAGTTCATTTCCGCTCTGCCTGCTGCCAATCAGCCAAATATCTCACAATGCTATTATCTTTCCTGTCGTACCATGGCAGCCTCCTGTGGCACCTTGTCCAAAGGCCTTCTGAAAATCCAAGAACACAACATCCACTGATTCTCCTTTGTCCATCCTGTTTGTTATTTCTTCAAAGAATTCCCTTGAGGAAACCATGTTGACTATAGCCTATTTTATCAAGTGCCTTCAAGTACCTCGAAACTACATCTGTAATAGACTCCAATTTCTTCCCATCCACTGAGATCAGACGAACTGGTCTTCTTCTACCTCTCTCCCTTCTTGAAGAGTGGAGTGACATTTGCAATTTTCCAGTCCTCCGGAACCATGCTACAATCAATTGATTCTTGGAAGATCATTACTAATGTCTCCGCAATTTCTTCAGCCACCTCTTTCAGAACCCTGGCATCTATGCCATCTGGTCCAGGTGACCTACCTACTTTCAGACCTTTTGAATTGAATTGACTTTATTACTTTGCATCCTTCGTATACATGAGGAGTTAAAATCTTTGCATTACGTCTAAATGCGCAATGTGCAATTTATAGTAATTTGCAGGATAGTCAGTATAACATAGAAATACAGTTGTGTCAGTGTGAGTTAAGCAGTCTGATGGCTTGGTGGAAGAAGCTGTCCCGGAGCCTGTGGGTCCTGGCTTTTATGCTGCGATACTCTTTCCCAGATGGTAGCAGTTGGAACAGTTTGTGGTTGGGGTGACTCGGATCCCCAATAATCCTTTGGGCTCTTTTTACACACCTGCCTTTGTAAATATCCTGAATAGTGGGAAGTTCTCATCTACTGATGCACTGGGCTGTCCGTGCCACTCTCTGCAGAGTCCTGTGATTGAGGGAGGTACAGTTCCATTACCAGGCAGTGATGCAGCCAGTCAGGATGTTCTCAATTATGCCCCAAAAGAATGTTCTTAGGATTTGGGGACTCACACCAAACTTCTTCAACCGTTGTGCCTTTTTCAGCACACAGCTGGTATGCACAGATCATGTGAGATTCTCGGTGATGTTTATGCTGAGGAACTCAACGCTATTCACCCTCTCAGCCCCAGATCCATTGATGGTAATAGGGGCTAGCCTGTCTCCATTCCTCTTGTAGTCCACAATCAGCTCCTTTGTTTTTGCAACATTGGGAGAGAGGTTGTTTTCTTGACACCACTGTGTCAAGGTGATGACTTCTCTGTAGGCTGCCTCATTATTATTTGAGATTAGGCCAATCAGTGTAGTGTTGTCAGCAAATTTAATTAGCAGATTGGAGCTGTGGGTGGTGACACAGAAATGAGTATACAGAGAGTAGAGGAGTGGGCATAGGACACCGCCCTGAGGGGCAGAGATGAGGGGGCCCACTCTTACCACCTGCCAGCGGTCAGACAGGAAGTTCAGGATCCAGCTACACAAGGCAGGGTGAAGACCGAGGTGTTTGAGCTTCTTGTTGAGCCTGGAGGGAATTATGGTGTTGAATGCTGAACTGTAGTCTAAGAACAGTATTCTCACATAAGCATCCTTCCTCTCCAGATATGTAAGGACGGTGTGTAGAGCAGTGGCTATTGTGTCATCTGTCGATTGGTTGTCAGTAGGCAAACTGTCGGGGATCCGGTGTAGGTGGTAGCAAGCTGCAGATGTAGTCCTTGACCAGCCTCTCAAAGCATTTGCTTACTGTTGAGGTGAGTGCGACAGGATGCCAGTCATTCAGACATGTTACCTAAAAAGACCAAAGTAATGGAACAATGGTAGTTTTAGATTCCCAATATCTTCTCCCTAGTAATGGCAACTTAACACACTTCTACCTCCTAACACTTTCGAACTTCCGGCATACTCCCAGTGTTTTCCACAGTGAAGACTGATGCAAAATTCTGATTCAGTTCATCTTTTGTTTCTTTGACCCCCATTACTACCTCAACAGCATCATTTTACAGTGATCTGATATTTTTCCTTCTGTTTTACACATTATGAATCTGAAGAAATTTTTGGTATCCTCTTTAATATTGGCTAGCTTGCATTTGTATTCTACTTTTTCCTCCTTATGACTTTTTTAAATTGCCTTCTGTTGGTTTTTAAAAGCTTCCCAAACCCTAACTTTCCACCAATATGTTCTGTTATAAGCCCCCTCTTTGGCTTTAATGTTGGTTGTGACTTCCTTTGTCAGCCATGGTTATGTCATCCTGCATTTAGAATGCTTCTTTGGGATGTATATATCTTGGGCCTTCCAAATGTTATCTTCCTTTCCAATTAATTTTGGCCAGCTCCTCTTTCGTGCCTCTGTAATTCCCTTTATTCCAGTGATGCTGACACATCTGACTTCAGCTTCCCCTTCTCAAATTGCAGGATGAATTTGATCATATTATGATCTCTTCACTTGTTCCCTAAGTGTTCCTTTACCTTGAGCTCTAGTCAATTCTGGTTCATTGTACAGCATTCAATCAGAATAGCTGATTTCCCTAGTGGCTTCAGCCACGAGCTGCTCTTAAAAAGCTATCTCAGATGCATTCTAGAAATTTCCCCTATTGGGATCTTGTACCGACCTGATCTTCCCAACCAACCAGCATATTGAAATCCCTCATGACTATCATAACATTGCTCTTTTGATATGCATTTTCTATCTCCTGTTGTAATATGTAGACCCCATCTTCACTACTGTTTAGGGGTCTGATATAATTCTCATCAGGATCCCTTTTTTTTCACCCCTGCAGGTCCTTAGCTCTATCCAGAAGCAATTCTAAATCTTCTGATTCTAAGTCACCTCTTTCTAATGATTTAGTAGATAATTTTATACCAGAGTTAGATTGGCAGGTATGATGTTGTGGGCATTACTGAATCGTGGCTGAAAGAAGATCCTAGTTGGGAGCTCAACATCCAAGGATACACACTGTATGGAAAGGACAGCTGGGTAGGCAGAGGGGTGGGGTGACCCTGTTAGGGGAAAAATGAAATCAAATTCCTAGAAAGAGGTGATCTACCATTGGAAGATATAGAATCCTTGTGGGTAAAGTTAAGAAACTGCAAGGGTAAAAAGACCGATATGGGAGTTGTACACAGGCCTCTGAACAGGAACCAGAATGTGGGGTAGAAATTAAGAAGGCTGAAAGAAAAAGCAATGTTATGATGGTCATGGGGAATTCAAATATGTAGACAAATTAGGGAAATCAGATTGGTTCTGGATCCCAAGACAGGGAATTCAAAGGATGCATATGAGATGACTTTTTTTTTTAGCATTGTGTGGGAACCACTAGGGGAAAGGCAATTCTAGATTGAGAGTTGTGTAATTAACCATATTTGATTAGGGACCCTTTGGAGACTGTGACCATAATATGATAAGAGTCCACCCTGCAGTTTGAGAAGGTGAAGCTAAAGTCAGATGTATCAATATGACTGTTGTAATATGAATATTATTAAAAGTAAGTTAATACTAATCGGGGAGCTGTTGGTAGCAAGAGGCGGGATCCGGGGTTGGCGGGGTCTTTACTTCCTCTCTTTTTACTCCCAGTATGCATTGCATATATTTCCACCACCCATGCCGCACGAGGTACCTGGAAGCCTCTGTATTGTAAATATCATTTGCCGTCCCAGATAAAGATGCTCTTTTGGCCATCAAGTTGTCAAGTGGTCTTTTTGTAAAATAGAAATTACCACAATGACAGTTGAAAGTTGATTGAAGGAAGACATGAGCAGGGATGTGGCAGAACAGCAGTGGCTGGAGTTTCTGGGAGCAATTTGGAAGACATAAGATAAATGCATCTTAAAGATGAAGTACTCTAAAGGGAAACCTTTTCTAGGGAAGGGGTGACCAGTATAAGAGGGGTGGGTTGTACCTGAATTGGAAGGGAACTAATTTCCTGGCTGGAAAGTTTGCTGATACTACCCATTAGAGGTTAAGCTAGTTTTGCAGGGGGCTAGGCACCAAAGCCCCAGGTCAGTAACGGAAGGACTAGACCAAAGGTAGCTGTCAGGGGAAGTACTGAAGGGCAGAAGTGGTATGATGGGTTGGATAGTTTGAAGTATATACTTTAATGCTATGAGTATTAGAAGTAAGGGTAATGAACTTGGCACATAGATCATTACACGGAACTATGATGTTGTAGCCATTACTGAAACTTGGTTGAGAGAGAGGCAGAAATTTGTGATTAATGTGCCATGTTTTCGAAGTTTTACAAAAGAGAGAAGGAGGCTGGGGAGGGGAAGAGTTGTACTACTAATTGGGGACAATATCACAGCTACTCTTGGGAGGGGTCAGACACCGAGTTCATTTAGGTGGAACTCAGGATTAGCAAGGGTGCAATCACACTGATGGAATTGTACTACAGACCCACTTATAGCTTCCAGGACATTAAGGGATAGATATGTAATTCAATTAAGGAACTTTTTTTTTTAAATAGGGCTGTTGTCATGAGGAATTTCATCTTCCCCTGATATAAACTGGGACTTTTGTGTAAGGGTTTAGATGGGCAAAGTTTAAGTGTATCCAGAAAGGTTTCTTAAATCAATATGTACACAGCGCAACAAGAGCAGGGGCTGTATTGGACTTGATGTTGGATAATGGATTTGGCCAGGTGACTGACCTTCCAGTGGATGAAAAGCTGGGGAATGGTGACCACAACTCCTTAACTTTCAGGGTATCTATAGATGAGGATAGGTATGGTTCTCATGGAAGAGTTTTAAATTGGAGTAGGGAAAATTACAAGGGCATAACGCAGGAACAAAGAAGCATTAATTGGGATCATTTTCTCTCTGGAAAGTCCACATCAGATATATGGATGTTGTTTTAAGATCAAGCACTAAATACAGGAAAAATATGTTCCTGTTATAAGGAAGGCTGGATATGGAAAGGATGTCGAGAGAGGTCAAGAAGAAAAGGCTTCAGAAGTTAGGATCAAACGTTACACATGAGTATAAGAAAGATAGAAAAGACTTAAATAAGGAATTGGGAGGGCCAGGAGAGGCCATGAAAAGTTCTTGGCAAGTAGGATTAAGGTGAGTCCCAGGTATTCTGTACATACATTGAGAGTAAAAGAGGAGTAGGACAACTCGAGGAAGGGGGGGTGAATCATTAGATTGGATGCAGAGAATGTGAGTAAAGTACTTAATGAGTACTTGGCTTCAGTACTTAAAAAGATACTTTTCAGCATTTAAAAGGATATGGAGGACCAAGAGATAAGTGCTAAGTGTATAAATATGTTGGGGTGTTTAGAGTTCAAAGAGGAGGAAGTGTTGCAGCTCCCTAATGAGTACTAAGGTGGATAAGTACCCAGGACCTGATGGGATTTACCCCAGGTTATTGAAGGAGGCAAGATGAGATTGCTGGGCCCTTGACCATATCTTGTCCTCTCTAGCTACAGCTGAGATCCTGGAAGACTGGTGAGTGACTAATATTGTACCTCTATTTAAGAAGGGAACAGGGGAAAATCCTGGGAACTACAGATGAGTGAGTCTCATCAGTTGTAGGGAAATTGCTGGATAAAATTCTTGGAGACAGGATATGAACATTTGGAAACATATGGAGAGCCAGCATGACTTTGTGCATGGCAGGCTATGCCTTACCAACTTGATTTAAGTTTTCTTTTTGACAAGGTGACAAAAGAGATTGATGGGGATAGGGCAGGGATGTTGTTTACATGGATTTTGGTAAGGCGTTTGACAAAGTCCCTCATAGGAGGCCAATCCAGAAGATTAAGATGTATGGGGTCTGCAGCGAATTGGCTATTTGGATTCAGAACATGATTGTGCATAGAAAACAGAGAGTAGTGGTTCCAGGGACTTATTCAATCCAGAGGTCTGCAATTAGTGGCGGTCTGCAGGGATCTGTGCTGGGATCTCTGCTGTTTGTGATGTATATAAATGACCTGGGTGAAAATGTAAATGGGTGGGTTATTAAATTTGCAGATGATACCAAGATTGATGAAGTTGTGGATAATGTAGAAGACTGGCAAAGAATACAGCACCATATAGATCAGTTGCAGACATGGGCAGAGAAATACCAGATGGAGTTTAATCCAGATAGATGAGGTGTTGCACCTCAGTAGGTCAACTGCAAGGAGACATTACACTGTTAAGGGCAAGGTCCTTAACTATTGCTAAGCAGAGAGATCTTGGGATCCAAATTCATAGCTCCTTAAAAGTGGCTACATGGGTTGATAAAGTGGTCAAGAAGGTTTATGGAATGCTTGCTTTTATTAGTCAAGGTGTTGATTTCAAAAGTCAGGAGGTTATGTTGAAACCTTATAAATCTTTGGTTAAGCCACATCTGGAGTATTGTGTACATATTTGGTTGCCCTGCTATAGGAAGGATGTTGAGGCTTTGGAGAGGGTGCAGGAGAAGTTTACCAGGATGCTGCCTGGTTTAGAGGACGTGCTGTGTTGAAAGACTGGATAATTTGGTTGTTTTCACTGGAGCGCTAGAGGCTGAGGGGAGATCTGATAGAGGTTTACAAGATTGAGAAGCATAGAGAGTGGACAGAGTATCTGGTTCCCCAGGGTTGAAATGTCTAATACCAGAGGGCATGCATTGAAGGTGAGAGGTAGTAGGTTGAAGAGGGATGTGAGGGGTAAGATTTTTACTTTTTTGTGGATGCCAGGAATGTGCTGCCTGGTATGGTGGTAGAGGCTTTTATAAGATGTTTTCATAGGTACATTGATGTAAAGGTGATGGAGGGATATGGACTTGGTGTAGGTAGGAGAGATTAATGTTTGGGTGTTTTTGATTTGCTTATTAGCTGGTTCAGCACAACATTGTGAGCAGATTGCACGGTTCAGTGGGAGAATGACACAACTGTGGCTGATGAGGGAAGTCAAAGACAGCATAAACTCAAAAGAGTGGGGCATATAATATAGGGAAGTTAAAGGATTGGGAAGCTTTTAAAATCAACAGAAGGCAACTAATAAAGCCATCGGAGAGAAAAGATAAAATGTGAACGTAAGCTATCCAATAATATAAATCAGGATGCCAAGTTTTTTTTTCCAAATGTATAAAGAGTAAAAGTGAGGTGAGAGTGACATCGGATCATTGGAAAATGATGCTGGAGACGTAACGGGGGGGGGGGGGGGGGGGGTAGAATTGGTGGATGAATGTTAAGCATTTTCCATCAGTATTCACTGTGGAAGATGCCAGTAATAGCCACAAGACCTTTCAAGAATCACTGGATTTTGGAATGGTTATGGAGGACTGGAAAACTGCAAATGTAATTCTACCTTAGGAAGGGAAGAAAGCAGAAGAAGGAAATTATAGACCAGTTAACCTGACTTTAGTGGTTGGGAAGATTTTGGAGTCCATTATTAAGAATGAAGTTTCAGGGTACTTGGATGCACATGATAAAATATGCAGAAATCAGCATGGTTCCCTTAAGGGCGAATGATGCCTAACAAAATTGTTGGAATTATTTGAGGAAATAACATAGAAACATAGAAAATTACAGCACAATACAGACCCTTTGGCCTACAATACTGTGCCGAACATGTACTTACTTTAGAAATTACCTAGGGTTGCCCATAGCCCAAAGAACAAGCAGTTGAGTCTATCCTAACAAGCAGGGTAGACAAAGAAAAGTTTGTGGATGTGGTAAACTTGGATTTTTAGAAGGTTTTTGACAAAATACCACACATGAGGCTGCTTAAAAAGAGAAGAGCCCATGGTATTACATGAAAGATACTAGCATTGAAGATTGGCTATCTGGCATGAGGCAAAGAGGGGGCCTTTTCTGGTTGGCTGCCAGAGACTAGTAGTATTCCACAGGGGTAGATGATGGGACCACTTCTTTTCATGATGTTTGTCGATGATTTGGATGACAGAATTGATGGATTTTTGGACAAGTTTGCAGATGATATACAAAATAGGTGGAAGGGCAGGTAGTCTACAGAAGGACTTGGACAGATTGAGAGAATGGGAAAAGAAGTGATAAATGGAATAAAGGTGTAGATTGTTTTTGAAACAGGAGAGAAATTCAAAATTCAGAGATGCAAAGCGATTTTGGAAGTCCTCATGCAGGATTCCCCACTGCTTAACTTGTAGGTTGAGTTGATGGTAAAGAAGACGTGCAATGTTACCATTCATTTTGAGAGGACTAGAATACGATGTAATGGTGAGGCTTTATAAAGCATTGGTTGAATTGCATTTGGAGTATTGTGAGCTATTTTGGGCCCCTTATCCAAGAAAAGGTGTGCTGGCATTGGAGAGAGTCCAGAGGAAGTTCATGAAAATGTTTTTGGAAATGAAAGGGTTAATGTATGTAGGAGCATTTAATGGCTCTGGGCCTGTACTCACTGGAGTCCAGAAGAATGAGGGGAATTTCTTTATCTATTGAACGTTGAAAGGTCTAGATAGAGTTGTCATGCAGAAGATATATCCTATGTGACAGTGTAGCACCTGAGGGCATAGCCTCAGAATAGAGTGACATCCATTTAGAGATGAGGAGGAATTTCTTTAGCCAGAAATGAATCTATGGAATTCTTTGCCACAGACAGTTGCAGAGACCAAGTCATTGGGTATGTTTAAAGCAGAGGTGATGAGTTCTTGATTAGTCAGGGCATCAAAGGTTACAGGGAGAAGACAGAATGGAATTGAGAGGGATAATAACACAGCAATGATGGAACAGACTCAATGGGCTGAATAGCCTAATCCTGCTCCTCTGTTTTATGGACTTTGAAGTAAACTCTTTTTTTTCTATCCCTCAGTCCATATACTCAGTTGAGTAAGGTTTCTGTAAATATTCAGATTCAGTTTATTGTCATTCAGAAACCACAAATGCAATGCAGTTTAAAAGAAAAGACAACATTCCTCCAGGATGATATCACAAAAGCATATGACAAAACAGACTACACCAGAAAATCCACATAACGTTTGGCAATCCCCAATCCAGAGTCCGGAGAGGCTGCTGCGTATTAATATCGTGCTACTGTCTTAGCGCGTTTCCCGGAAAGGAGCTCCAAATCCACTAGACAAACAACACCAAGAACTAAAGCTACAAGACCTGCACAAAACCACATAGTTACAACAGTGCAAACAATAGCATAATTGATAAAAAAAAACAGACCATGGGCACAGTAAAAATAGTCCAAAGATGTTAAAGGACTATAAGTCAAAAGAAATCACCATAGTTTCCACAAGTTCCCAGGGTCTCGACAGACTCACCATCCCACGCCGGCGGCAGAAGGGAATACCTCTGCTATGGACTTCAACGGTGCCGCCCGACTCAGCCTCGCAGACGCAGCACACACCGAAAGCCACCTGACCGCAGCGGACTCCGAGTCCATTGAACCTCCGAGCCGACGACCATCCCCTCCGGCACAGCTTCTCCAAGCACCATCCTCTGCCGAGCGTATTAAGATGGCCCCGCCAACGGCCATCGGCAACGCGACCTCGAGGACTGGGGGCCTGTTCTTCCCAGCAGAGTCCCGGACCTCACAGCAGCAGCAGCAAGGAAGAAGGTCTTCCTGGAGATGTTCCTCCGTGCTCCCACGTCCGTTTTCAATCGATTATGATTGCACACGGCACCCCACTTCACAAATAACAGATAATCAGCTCCGGAGTGGCCGCTGCAAGCTGCGTCGTGCCACCATCTTGGAAATATTGATAACTTACTTCATTGTTCACTATATTACCCATTTTATTGTCTTCTGCAAACCTACTAACTAAGCCTTGCACGTTGTTATTCAAACCATTGAAATGCATGACAAACAATGGTCCTAGCAGTGTCTCCTGAAATGTACCATGAATCAATGGCCTTCAGACCGAGAAACAAATTTTCACTGTCACCTTCTACTATCTGCTGTTAAGCAAATTGTGTATCCAATTAGTTAACTCTCCTTGGATTCCATGTCTTCTAACCATTCAAAGCAGCCTATCACTGGAACTTTATCAAAGCATACCACAAGGCCATGCCTGTTATTATGTCCTGCATAAAGACGGAAGCTGAAACATGAGGATCCAGTACAGAAAGTTTTCAAGTCTGGTCTGAGGAAACAAGTAAGCTTTGTGACTCCTTTGAGTCTGTAGACTGGCCCATGATCAAAGACTCAACAGTCAGCCTGGATAAGTATGTCACCATCATCATAGACTTTATCAAAATTGTGTTGAGGGCTGTGTACCAAAGAGGGCAACCCGGATGTTCCCAAACCAGAAATCATGGATGAATGAGGAGATTCCCTCCCTACTGAAGTTCAGAGCTGCAGCATTCTAATTAAGTGACTTAGATCTTTAGAAGGAATCAAAATATGACCTCTGTAAAGCCATTAGGAATGCCAAGAGATGTCTGAAATCAAGTCCCAGACCAGCCATCAGCTCTAGTGGTGCTTATGTGCTATAAAGGTCTACAATATGAGGTCAGGGAGCATTGCAGACAACAATAGCGTATTCCATCCAGATGAACTTAATGCTTTCTGTGCACGTTTTCCCCAGCTGCCCTGCCAGTCTCCATGCACTTAAGCACACAGCCACCACCTTCTGATCAATCTGGAGAGTGAATCCACAGAAAGCATATGGCCTGGGTGGTGTTGCTGGCTTTGTCCTTGAACTACATAGAATTTGAAGGCATTGAACATAATCTTGCATGTTACTTTTGGTCCCTACTGGACACTTGGCTCTCATCTGCGGCTCCAAGTAGCTGTTTGCTTGCAACAGCAGCAGCACCTTGATACACCACTTCGACAGGTGGGCTAAACCATATAAGGGGAGCTGGCAGGTCTCGTACCACAGTGAGATGGGGACGTGTCTGTCCTAGCAAGCAAAGTTAGCCTTTGGCAAACTGGACAGGAGAGATCCAATGGCCAGGAATGCTGTGTGGAGAGTAACTCGTATGATGAGGCACAGAGCAGTCATAGTCATCCATTGCAACCAGCAAAGACCAAAGTTTTGACCTTTACTTGTCCCACTAGACCTGGATGTCAGAAGTAGAGAGTAGAAATACCCCAGTGCAATGGCTTTTGCACTTCTAAAAACTTTTCCCTATAGATTTCTTGTCATCATCAGATATTGAGGACAACCACCAGTTGTATTAGTAGTATTCTAACTTGTTCTGTATTTCATTTAAATGCATAGTTTGTTACTCAGTTAAATGGTATTTGTCTTTTTATACCTTATTATTTCCATGAAACTGGCTGATTGGGGGAGCTGCTTAATTGGGCCAAAATGTACAGGTCCCAGTGGGTCTCAATTAATCAGAATCCACTGTATTTACTTAAGGGTGCTTGGAAAATAGTATAAAATAGAAAATAAATCATTGTCATTTACAACACTAAAGGACAAAAAGCTTCGGTGATGTAGCTTATGGTCACATACATTGTTTGAAAATAACTTCAATGAAAACGTAAGGGATTGTGTGAAGGGTAACACAAAAATCAAAATAACTTTAATCTTGTACACTGGGGACATCGATTAACAAGATTAGTTCAGATTAATTCTGAGTGCATTTAGGCTATATTCCCAGGAGAACTTGTTATGAAACCAACTAGGAAACAGATGAATGATTTTACTATGTAATTGATCCTTCCAAGAATACCACAAACTTGTTATAGGTTTTGGAGGCTTGCTGGTCTCAGTGACCTGGAGATCTATGTTGGCTGGAGTCAGGGCCTTGTGCCTTGGCTGTTGGTAGGGTCATCCATGCCAAACAGGTCAAAGGGTAGAGGTCAGACTAAGTGGTCCACTGGACCTCCAAGTTTGGGAGTTCATCTTGGGGCTAACAACCCTGACTGCTCAAAATTTTGTTACAGAACTAGCAATGAAGAATCCTTCTGTACAGTCAGAGATGGAGGATCTTCACTGATGCTTTGAATGCAAATAACGTAACAGACAGTAACCTAATGGCCTATGTAATTGATAAAGGTCAATCAAGTAGTAAAGAACCTTTTGGTAGAATTGTGACCACAATATAACAACACTTTTCCTGATCTATTTTTATAAACTCCACTGTCTTGGTAAAACTTATTACATTCAAAATTCATTTGTACTTCAACCCTGAATGTTTGTGGTTCAATAGTTCAATTTAATATCAGAGAATGTATACAGCATGCAACCTGTGAAATTCTCACGCTAACTCTTTTAAAAAAAAAAATCCCAGAGTGAATGACAGAAATATCAGAACCTCAAAGCAGCATGAAAAGCATCAACCATCCCCCCCACTTGCTCCAGCAAAAGTGTTGACCAACTTCCCCCACCATGAAAGCAGTAGCAAAGCCTCTCTCTGCCCCCCCCCCCCGTAGAGACCAAATTGAGAGTAAATCCAAAACTACTGTACTTAACCCATCAGTATCTCAGAAAGGCTCTCACTAGAGAGAGAGAGAGATCACTCCGACAATGTGAGTGGGACACCAGCATCTCGCTGTTACAATCTGCCGCATTGCTTCTCAGAGTCCCCCAACTCGAGGACCAAGAGGGTCTCACTCATGAGATATTTGAATGATAAATTATCATCACAAATCAGGTTAGGCTCCTGAGGCACTGTCCAAAGCCCATTGATTGACAAATTGTGAATTTTATTGCATTTAATACTTAAAATTCTCATACTGGGGACATCAATAGTAGCACTAATGGGTGTTACCTGTTACCAGAATAATTGTGATTGTGGTGATTGGCCATATGGACTGGGTTAGTAGCCTTGACCTTTGAATTGGGCATATATCAATCAAAGATAGTGTTCCTAGCAAGTTCAGAAACAGTTTTCAATCCAGAACTCTGAATGTCTTTAACCGTTGACATTCTGAGCCTGTTATCATGATGAGGTCATTGTGCCACTCTGTCATGCCCAGGACTGCTGTTTTGACTGTTAACTTCCTTGACACAGGATCATTCTAAGTAGCCACTGCAGCTTTTGCTACAGCTCCAAAGTTGTTGTTTACTACTGTCAGAGCAGCAACAGAGCCACTTATGAATTGCCTGTGGAAAGGAAGCAAGTAATATATTGCAACTGGTGGTGGTTAGTCATATGACTACCCCACACACCAAAGGACATCAAGTGATGTCAGGAGAAGTTAACACAAGGTTTTTTTTTTGTTTGTGTAGGTGACAATCTGATGACATGCTGCCTCTATATTCACGTAGAACATACAAGCTGCTCACATGCAGCATCCCCCTGTCCTTAGAAGATGAACTGCTTCGGGATAGCATCTTTACATCTTGAAAGCAGAAAATTGTGCCATCTGCATCTTCCTGTGCAGGGCTATTAGGCTGCATGTTAAAAGCACAAGGCTGTACTCATTTAGCAGATATCAGGATGTAAAAGCCTAGATCAATTTGAACTTTGTGTAGCTTCTGTCTGTGCTCCCACCTCAACTGATGCCTGCATCAATAAGTGTTGTGAGGTGTTGATACTAAGCCCATGCGAAGCTGTCCTTATGGCCACCAGAGTGTAGCTCATGGCACCTTGGCTCCAGCCAAACTGCTGTAGGAGACTGCAGATGGATTCCTCCATGGTCCTTGTCATCTCAACATTACATCAGGTAGCTACAACAGCATACTTATCATTTCCAAATGCAATTACATTAGCCTTGTCGAGGTAAGCACTTTGGCTGAAGCACATACTTGATTCCCTTTGCCTGCTAGTACTCTCCCAATTGCCAAAGTCAAATGTCCTAAGATAACATTTTGATCTTTCATTGTGCCTTTCTGAGTTGATGCTATGGACTATGCAGCATAATGATACAATGTGTAAATCTTCAGTTTTTTCACTTTCCCATCTCATCAGTATCTCCTTGGTTCCTTCTGTGACCTTTCTTGCTCTGCCCTTCCCTCCACTATTGCCTCTAACTCCTGCTACTCTATTTATTCTTCTGAGGAGTGGGTTATCTCAGACCTGCATCGATGCTTTGCAAGTTTTTAAAACAAAAAAGACTTGGTGGGATGTTAAAAAAAAAGTGGTATCTAGGGCTTTGTTAAATGATGTCTGGAAAGCATGTATTTCAGTACATGTGACAATAGTAAACCTATAACAGTACCATGGATGTCAGAAGGCTGTGCACTTATCTACTCCCCTTGCTTTTTGCCACAATTTGAAGTCTGAATATTGGGTGTGACTGAACACCTCAGTAAAAGTCTTGTCTATGATATTCTCCCAAGATGGTCCTGAGTACATCCAAATCCAGTTGCAGTTCCTTGACTCAGCCTGTCCAGAGTTGCAGTTGGTACACTTCCCACAATTGTAGTATCCGGGACACAATGATGCTCCCTGACTTTCATCATCTTGCAAGAGGAACATTCCACTATCTTAATTGCCTTCCTGCCTACAGGAGTCTCGTCTGGCCAGTAGCCCTATATGGCTATGAAACGTGGCCCCAAAAGCAGCTGATGAAAAGAAGTTGACAGCATTTGAGATGTGGACATACAGAGGGATCCTCAGGGTATCAGACATTGAAAGGAGATCCAACAATTTCATCCTAGGAAAGATTGGCATGAAACCAATACTTCTGGAAACCATTATCCAAAGGAAACTTCACCATTTTGGACACATCTCAGGAACTGATGACACACTGGAACACACTGTGCTTGAAGGCAGAGTAGAATGAAGCCATTCCCGAGGCAGACAGAGGACAACCTGGATCGACAACATCAAGAAGTGGACCAGCTTCACCACCAGAGATGCAAGAAGTTTGACTGCTGACAGATTGCAGTGGAAGAAATTGGTCACCGAGGCTCTGGCAGAGCATGGCACATGATGATGATGATGCCTACATTGAATGAAATACTAAGGATGAACAGCAAAGATAAAAACCTTACTCATTCTTAATTGTGCCCCTTCACTAAGGCTTCAACTCCCAATCTCATAATTTCTGCTCCACAAGGCCACTCCATTTAACCTTGCCTTCTATTTGTTAAAGGGCCCACCAGTCAATGAGTTCTGCCCTTTTAAAGTTCCAGCTCCGACTTACAGCACTTGACCCACTTACTCAATTTCCTCATACCAAAGAACCTCCACTCAGCTCATTGTCACAGTGGTCATTCCACTTCTTTCAACCTCTTTATTGGCTGTGGCTAATTATCAGATCACTTATTAACTTGCAATTAGCTTAGTGACATGTGAATTGAAACTCAAATCATGAGACTCGCCTTTTCTCTCGTTCTAAGTCCCAAGTCCTGTAAAGTGAACCCCACTTGTAGAAGATGTGCAGAAGGAAATGCACTGTTTGATCCAATGTGCCATTAGGGTAGAAGAACAAAGAAAGAAGATTGTAATCTATGATGATTGGATAAACAAAATAAATTAGCTTTCACTATGGGTTTGCTTTATGTTTTGTATATCTCAGGTATCAGCACTCAATTTTGCTGCTTTTTAAGAAAAAAAATTAGTACAGTGGATTCTGGCTAATTACACATCGGTTTCAGTACATTTTGGCCCAATTAAGCGGCTGCCCCATTAGCAAAGTTTCATGGAAATGGTTAAAAAGGTATAATAAGACAAGCTATTGTTTAACTGAGTAACAAATTATGTATTTAAGTGAAATACAGAACAAATTAGGACACCAGCAAAACTACTACAGCACTATAAAACTGCAGGGTTCCTGATAGAGGAATTAATCCAATTTACACTGTTATGTTCTTTTGATTGTAAATGAATAAAATCATTGCAGATACCCGGTGCAGACAATGGACTGCCTTCAAATCTTCATTTTCATTGTAACATTCAAGATGATTGTTGATGTTTTTACATTTTTCATAGTTTCTTTGAAATAGTGAAATTGTTTCATTTTCACTCCTGGCTGATTCTGGCATCTCCAAGCCTGAATGTTTGAAACTGCAGTGAGCAAAACAGTTCTGAATTGTCTTGCTGCTTATTTCTCACCAACTATCAGTGACAAAAATCACTTGCTTATTTTTTTTAAACACAAACACACGGATGTGACGCTATTTTAAAAACTTCACACTAAGCATGGTGTATTGTCCAACAGCCACATGACATGCATGCAACTGATGCTGATTAGAAACTGTTTGGCCACAGTCTGCTGTCCCAATTAAGTGGCATAGTGTCCCAAATAAAGGGAATCCTGGCTATTGTCTCAATGTGTTCTTGTTCTTTCCCTCTGCCATCCAATTCCTAAATGGACTTTGAAGCTTTGGACACGACTTCACTTTTTTAATATACAGTATTTCTGTTTTTGCACATTTAAAAAAAAATTCTATTCGATATACGTAATTTACTTGTTTATTATGTTTTATTTATTATTTTTTCTCTGCTAGATTATGTATTGCACTGAACTGCTGCTGCTAAGTTAATAAATTTCACGGCACATGCCGGTGATAATAAACCTGACTGATTTTTTTTAAGAGTTGTCCCAAATAAACATATGCCTAATTATTTGAAATCCACTATATATCCTCAGTATACAAGGTTTCATCTCCTCTGAAATGTTTGAACCTTTTATAAATTTTATGATGAAAAGCCCCATACGTTTCTATCAAATAGGCAATATATAATTTGTAAGCCCCCTTCATGTTCTGCTCTAAGATAACGGTGTTTAGTGTTTCATGAATTTGTCTCTGAATTTATTTGTATGTCTTTTTAAAAACAAAAATGCAATATTAAATGTATGTCTTAAACATTGACAACTATTGCCATGAATAATGGTGACCTCTTCTAATGCCATTACCAGTGGTGAAATATTAAACAATGTTAACCTGAATTCTAACATGTAGTTGTTTCCTTCATAGCTCAAATGGAAGGGGAAAGCAGAGTTCCTTTTCCTATTTACAAATTGGATTTTATTGTGAGTTATTGTCGCAAGCAAATTTTAAATGGATCAGAAGCTAACAACTTTACAAAAGCTGACATAACAAAGGTAAGCAGTTGACAATTTTTGTAAACCATTCAAGTCTGCAAAAGCTAAGAATGCATGGATATATAAGAGTATTAACAATGTAATGAATGTGTGTGTATGTTGTTTTAATTAAGTTAATCCTTTCCAGGTAAATGTACGTGTCCATAAAATCAAAGCCTACACTAATTCTTTTCTGTGTCACTTTTAGTATATTATACCATTGACGGTTGTGAATAAATGTCTGTTTTTGAAAGTACTTTGTTTCTTAAGGCATAAGTGCATCCTTATAATACTTGTAATGTTTTATTTATTATTTTCAGTAAGCTAGATATCTAGCTGTTTCAAAGGGAGTTCCTTGGTTGCGAAAAATGAATTGGGTGTATTAATTGAACTAAGATTTTGGAATTGAAAGTTCGACTGCATTCTGCAAAACCACCTTTCATAGATTGATTAATAATTTACATTTACATATGTCTCGAGTATTTATTTACAAAACTTGGGGGGAGGGGAGTCAGCTAATAATATTCTTATTTGAAGTTGTCAATATTCAAACTTGGATGCAATGTAATTTGAATGGGTCTTTCATTTTCTTATGTTTCAATAGCCAGAAGTTGTGCAGCGCTTGTATGTGAGAAACTTGCAGTATATCTTTGATGCAAGACCAGACTGCTTCTGCATGGTTAGTAAAATTTGAAAAGAATAATGAATGTAGTGTGTTTTTTATATTCTTTACCCTATCTATATATTGGCCATTTATGGTGGCTTGCTTTGTCTTGGGGTAACTACAAAAATAGGCCCATGTTTAGAATGTCAATACAATTATTAAAAATATTATAATCAATGTATTAAATATAATTCCCACTTAAATGTACATTTATATTTCTTTATCCAAAGATAGTTTGGTATTATTAATTCTCTTGATTTTTATATTGGATTTAATGGACTAATATATTAATTCAGAAAATTATTTTTCCCAATTTCTTGCATCTGTTAACTTCTGTTATTATTCCAGCAGCATGACTATTTTAAATTTTAGAGGTAACAATGAGTCTTGTGGAGTGATGTAGACAGTTTTAAGAAATATTATTTTGCTGTATGATATTTTGTGAATTCTTGATAATGGACAATGTGTTTTTTGACTATAATATTTGAACTACTTTAGTTCTATGTAATCTTCTCCCAGCTAACGTCTCAAGTGTATTATTCAAATGGGATATAAGAAATGTAAATTGATCATTTTGCTTTTTTCTCAAGATGACTGTGATGAAAACATACCGTATCCCCAACTTCTTGAAAATTGTGTCCCAATATTGAATCTGTATATTTGCATGTAAGTATCAAAGTGGTCTAGCGGAATAAAATATCTTGGGTGTGTGAGAATCTAAGTTGTTGAGATTGTCTCTTTTAAATCTTTGGTTTGGCAACATGTTTTCTTTCTGATCTTGGGTTTGAGACTCTGTGATCTGAGAAGCACAATGAACATGCAATATTTAATTAAACCCTGACTTTTAACTTCACAAAGTCACTTTTTAGATCCTATTTTAATAGTCTAATTCTGGAAATCTTATCAGAACATTCCAATGAGAACAATGATCATGTCAGAATTTTAAACACTTATTTAGCCCATTGAAGTGTAGAGTAGGCCCTTCAAGCTACACCACTCCAGCAACCTCCCCCATGCCTGATTAACCCCAACCTAATCATGGGACAATTTACGATGACAATTAACTTACCTAGTACATCTTTGGACTGTGGGAGGAAACTGAAGCAGCTGGTTAAAATCCATGCATTTCACGAGGAGAACGTACAGAGACTCCTTACAGAATGGCACTGGTATTGAACTTTGAACTCTGAAACACCCTGAGCTGTAATAGTGGTGTGTTAACCGCTAAGATGCCATGATTTGTGCTCCATGATATTCCATCTCTGTTCTTGGACATTTAGTGGATTTAATAGCCTATTGTAGCGGTGTGCTACACACAGCGCTGAAATAACGACACGCAGTCAGTGAGTTGCAGTTGCAAAAAAGAGATTTATTCAAACTTCGCGGCCTCGCTTTAAAGCCTTCCTGTTCCCGCCCTCCCCGGGCGGGAATGCTGTAGGGGGCACATATTCACAGTCTCGTCCCACGCGTGGGCTTTTCCCCTTGCTGGTGAAGAAAGCCTGGCGCCCTTTTTGGGACTGCCCTCAATGCCGGCACGAGCCACTTTGTGAGCTGGTTCGAGTGTGCTGGGAATTGGGTCGCCACATAACCCCCCCCCCCCCCCCCAATGTCCTCAGTCTGGGTCGGTCTCTGTTTGGGAGGTCAGCCTCTGCACCGCGGTGCCTGAATCTCGACCGGCTGCGCCAAGTCCACGTGGGCCGGTTTGAGTCGGTCCACTGTGAAAGCCTCCTCTTTCCCCCAATGTCCAGCACGAATGTGGACCTGTTGTTTCTGATCACCTTAAACGGCCCCTCATAGGGCCATTGTAGCGGTGTCCGCCCTGTCATACAAAAACAAACTTGGGTACGCAGGTCGGGTTCTGCCCATGCTGTGAAGTGGGTATGGGGGCCAGGTTACCGAGCCTCTCACATAGTCTGTCCAGGACTGCTGCGGGTTCTTCCTCTTGCCCCCTTGGGGCTGGTATGAACTCTCCTGGACGACCAGGGGTGTGCCGTACACCAACTTGGCCGACGAGGTGTGCAGATCCTCTTTGGGCGCTGTGCGGATCCGAGCAGGACCCAGGGAAGCTTGTCCACCCAGTTAGGCCCTTTGAGGCGGGCCATGAGAGCTGACTTCAGGTGACGGTGGAAATGCTCCACTAGTCCATTCGACTGTGGGTGGTAGGCAGTTGTGTGGTGCAGCTGTGTCCCCAAAAGGCTGACCATAGCTGACCACAGGTTGGAGGTGAACTGGGCGCCTCTGTCGGAGGTAATGTGGGCCGGTACACCAAAACGAGATACCCAGGTTGCAATCAGTGCTCGGGCGCAGGATTCGGAGGTGGTGTCAGTGAGCGGGACTGCCTCTGGCCATCTTGTGAACCGGTCTACGATAGTCAGGAGGTGCCGCGTGACACTGGCAGGGGGCCCACGATATCCACATGAATGTGGTTGAAACACCAGCGGGTGGGGTGGAACAGCTGCGATAGGGCTTTGGTGTGCTGCTGCACCTTGGCTGTTTGGCAGTGCATGCACGTTTTGGCCCATTCACTAACCTGCTTGCAGAGTCCGTGCCAAACGAACCTGTTGGCTACCATCCGGACGGTTGACCTGATGGAGGGGTGCGCTAAGTTGTGAATAGAGTTGAAAACGTGCTGCTGGGACAATGGGGCGGGGTTGGCCAGTGGTTACGTCACAGAGTAGGGTCCTCTCACCTGGGCCTGCGGGGAGGTCCTGGAGCTGCAAACCAGAGACTGCAGTTCTGTAACTAGGGATCTCCTCGTCTGCCTGCTGCACCTCCACCAGCGCTTCATAGTCTACCCCTTGGGACAGGTCTAGGATGTTAGGGCGGGAGAGGGCGTCCGCCACAACATCGTCCTTTCCTGAGACATGCCGGACATCTGTTGTGTATTCGGAGATGTAGGACAGATGTCGCTGCTGGTGGGACGACCAGGGGTCAGACGCTTTCGTGAATGCAAAGGTAAGCGGTTTGTGGTCCGTGAACGCGGTGAAGGTCCTACCTTCTAAGAAGTACCCAAAATGCCGGATTGCCAGGTATAGCGCCAACAGTTCCCGGTTGAAAGCGCTGTATTTGAGGTCGGGTGGTCATAGGTGTTTGCTGAAAAACGCCAGGGGTTGCAATGACCCTCGATGAGCTGTTCCAGCACTCCACCGACTGCCGTGTTGGATGCATCCACTGTGAGGGCGGTAGGGACGTCCGTTCTGGGGTGCACTAACATCGTGGCGTTTGCCAAGGCTTCTTTGGTTTTAAACGAAAGCGGCGGCGGACTCCTCATCCCAGGTAATGTCCTTGCCCGTACCCGACATCAGGGCGAACAGGGGGCGCATGATTCGGGCTGCTGAGGGGAGAAAGCGGTGGTAGAAATTCACCATACCCATGAATTCCTGCAGGCCTTTGATTGTGTTGGGTCGGGGGAAGTGGCAGACCGCGTCTACCTTGGCGGGCAGAGGGGTTGCCCTGTCTTTAGTAATCCTGTGGCCCAGGAAGTAGATGGTGTCGAGCCCGAACTGGCATTTGTCCGGGTTGATTGTCGGGCCGTATTCACTCAGTCGGGTGTAGAGTTGACGGAGGTGGGAATGTTGCTCCTGACGACTACTGCTGGCTATAAGGATGTCGTCCAAATAGATGAAAGTGAAGTCCAGGTCGCGTCCCACTGCGTCCATTAACCGCTGGAACGTCTGTGCGGCATTCTTCAGGCCGAACGGTATGCGGAGGAACTCGAAAAGGCCAAACGGGGTGATGAGTGCAGTTTTGGGGACGTCGTCCAGATGCATCGGATTTAATGGTATCCCCCGGACGAGGTCTGCCTTGGAGAAGATCCGTGCGCCGTGCAAGTTTGCTGCAAAGTCCTGAATGTGCAGCACAGGGTAGCCGTCCGGTGTTGTAGCCTCATTCAGCCTGCGGTAGTCACCGCATGGTCTCCAGCCCCCTGTTGCTTTGGGTACCATGTGCAGGGGGGAGGCCCATGGGCTGTCGGACCGCGTATGATCCCCAATTCCTCCATCCTCTTGAACTCCTCCTTCGCCAGTCGGAGCTTGTCCGGGGGAAGCCTTCGAGCACGGGCGCGGAGGGGATGTCCCTGGGTTGGGATGTGGTGCTGTACTCCGTGTCTGGGCATGGCTGCCGTGAACTGCGGTGCCAGAACCGATGGGAAATCCGCCAGGACTCTGGTGTAGTCATTGTCGGACAGCGTGATGGAGTCTAGGTGTGGGGCCGGCAACTGGGCTTCACCCAGGGAGAATGTTTGAAAGGTCTCGGCGTGGACCAGTCTCCTCCCTTTCAGGTTGACCAGTAGGCTGTGAGCTCGCAAAAAATCCGCTCCCAGGAGCGGTTGGGCTACGGCGGCCAGTGTGAAGTCCCATGTGAACCGACTGGAGCCGAACTGTAGCCACACCGTACGAGTGCTGTAGGTCCTTACTGTGCTGCCGTTCGCGGCCCTCAGGGTGGGACCCGGTGCTCTGTTGTGGGTGTCGATACTTGTCGGAGGTAAGACCCTGATCTCAGCTCCTGTGTCGACCAAAAAGCAGCGTCCTGACTGCTTGTCCCAGACGTACAGGAGGCTATCCGGATGGCCAGCCGCCGTAGCCATCAGCGGCGGCTGGCCCTGGTGTTTCCCGGGAACTTGCAGGGCGGGCTTCTGTGCCCCACCGCTGGTGGTAGAAGCACCATTGTTCGTTGGTCTCCTCACCCCTCCCTCTGGGGTTAGTGGGCTCTGCTGCTGGGCCTGGTCTGGTCTGCTGCTGGGAGCGTGGCTTGGTGATCTGTGCGATGGACGCCCCACTCTCCTTCTGGCTTTCCACAGCACGTCTGCCCGGGTTGCCACCTTCTGGGGGTCGCTGAAATCCGTGTCGGACAGCAGCAGGCGTATGTTCTCGGGCAGCTGCTCCAGGAACGCCTGCTCAAACATGAGGCAGGGTTTGTGTCCGATAGCCAGGGCCAGCATCTCGTTCATCAACGCTGATGGCGGCCTGTCTTCCAAACCATCCAGGTGCAGTAAGCAGGCAGCTCGCTCGTGCCGTGAGAGTCCGTATGAGCAAGGCTTTGAATTCTGTGTATTTGCTGTCCTCCGAGGGCAACTGTATGTACTCCTCAACCTGGGCGGCTGTCTCCTGGTCGAGGGTGCTCACCACGTAGTAGTAACATGTGGCACCCGAGGTTATCTGCCGAATGTGGAATTGAGCTTCTGCTTGCTGGAACCATAGCTGAGGTTGCAGTGTCCAGAAGCTTAGCAGTTTTAATGAAACTGCATGAACAGATGTGGCATCGTTCATCTCCGGTCCAAATATCGTTTGGGCCGTCAGGGTCACCAGTTGTAGCGGTGTGCTACACACATCGCTGAAACAATGACACGCAGTTGGGTAAGTTTGCAGTTGCAAAAAAGAGATTTATTCAAACTTCGCGGCCTCGCTTTAAAGCCTTCCTGATCCCGCCCTCCCCGGGCGGGAATGCTGTAGGGGGCACATATTCACAGTCCCGTCCCACGCGTGGGCTTTTCCCCTTGCTGGTGAAGAAAGCCTGGCGCCCTTTTTGGGACTGCCCTCAATGCCGGCACGCGCCACTTTGTGAGTCGGTTCGAGTGTTCTGGGAAGTGGGTCGCCACACTATAATATTTTTGCCTCTAATATGTTGATTAGCAGCTTGTTGCAATCATATATTGAAGTTCTTCTAAATGTCCTCTGCTCTATCTTCAACCACTTTCGTTACCTCCTCAAACAAAAAACTCAATCAAGACATGCCCTGCCCCACTAAGGCTAGTGTCCAATTTTTATAAGATGCTTAAATAAAATATTCCTTACTCAGTGGGAAATATTTTATTCCATTCCTTTAGACTATAGCTCTATAACTCTGGTGATTAATCCTAACCTAATACTAATTGCTTCTGAATTCACCAGGGAAAAGGACCTTGGCAATTGTGGGGATGGCTTAGAGTGGAGTGAAAGGTTTGAGCATATAGACATTAAGAAAGAGGGATATGCAGGAGGTTTTGAAAAGCATTAAGTTAGTTAAGTCACTGGGACTGGACAAGATAGACCTCAGGCTACTGTGGGAAGCGAGGGAGGAGATTGCTGAGCCTCTGGCGATGATTTTTGCTTCATCAATAGGGATGGGAGAAATACTGGAAGACTGGAAGATTGTAAATATTGTTCCCTTGTTCAAGAAAGGGAGTGGAGATAACCCAGGAAATTATAGACCAGTGAATCTTGCTTCAGTAGTGGGCAAGTTGTTGGAGAAGATTCTGAGAGGCAGGATTTATGAGCAGTTGGAGAGACATAATCTGATTAGGGATAGTCAGCATGGCTTTGTCAAGTGGAGGTCATGCCTTATGAGCCTCATTGACTTCTTTGAGGTTGTAACAAAACACATTGAGGGTAGAGCAGTGGATGTACTGTATATGGATTTCAGTAAGGCACTTGATAAAGCTCCCCATGCAAGGCGCCTTCAGAAAGTAAAGAGGCATGGGAGCCAAGGAGACCTTGCTTTGTAGATCCAGAATTGGCTTGCCCACAGACGGCAAAGGGTATTATAGATGGTTTGTATTCTGCATGGTGGTTGGTGACTAGTGATGTTTCTCAGGGATCTGTCCTGGGACCCCACCTTTGTGATTTTTATAAATGACCTGGATGAGGAAGTAGAAGGGTGGGTTGTAATTTTGTTGACGACACAAAGGTTGGGGGTGTTGTGGATAGTCTGGAGGGTTGTCAGAGGTTACAGTGGGATATTGATAGGATGCAGAACTAGGCTGAGAAGTGGCAGATGGACTTCAACCCAGATAAGTAAGAAATGGTTCATTTTGGTAGGTAAAATTTGAAGACAGAATATAATATTAATGGTAAGACTCTTGGCAGTGTGGAGGATCTGAGAGGTCTTGCGGTCTGTGTCCATGGTACACTCAAAGCTGCTGTGCAGATTGACAGTGTTAAGAAGGCATATGGTGTGTTGGCACTGATCAACTGTGGGATCGAGTTCAAGAGTTGTGGGGTAATGTTACAGCTATACAAGACCTTGGTCAGACCGCACTTGGGGTACTGAGTTCATCTCACCTCAGGAAGGCTATGGATACTATAGAAAGAGTGTAGAGCAGATTTACAGGGATGTTGCCTGGATTGGAGAGTGTGCCTTATGAGAATAGTTTGAGTGAACTTGGCCTTTTCTCCTTGGAGTGATGGAGGATGAGAGGTAACCTGGTAGAGGTGTATAAGATGATGAGGGGCATTGATCGTGTGAATAGCCAGAGGCTGTTTCCTGGGGCTGAAATGGCTATCATGAGGGGACATAGTTTTAAGGTGTTTGGACGTAGTACAGAGGGGATGTCAGGGGTAAGTTTTTCACAAGAGTGGAGGGTGCTTGGAATGCACTGCTGGTGACAGTGGTGGAGGCAGATACAATAGGGTCTTTTAAGAGACTCGTGGATAGGTACACGGAGCCTAGAAATATAGAGGGCTATGCAGTAAGGTAGTTCTAGGCAGTCCCTAGAATAGGTTACATGGTCGGCACAACTTTGTGGGCCCAAGGGCCTTCTAGGTGTATGGAGGGAAGTTACTCCAACAAGGCCCCTTCTCAGGCTAACTTTGAGAACCGTTCTTTTAGGTGGCAATGCCTGGCAATTGCAGATCTTTAAAAAATGGAGCCAACTGAAGTGACAGTTTTTCTTTTATTTAATGGAAATATTTTCCATCCTTCCATTGAGATCTCGTGTAATGGAATGAATTTTACAATGAATTTCCACTCGTATAGTGAGGGAACTTGCACAGCAAAATATTTAAATAAGCGAATTACCGGAGGGATACAGTGATCAACTTGAACCGAATTAATTGGATGCTGCAAGAGTTTCAGTTCCATGTGATGTAAGGATCTTGCCAAGTAGCATTTCATATAACCTTTTCAGTACAAATCTCACTGGTACAAGGAGACATGGGCCAAACTGCTCTTTGAAGCTGGATACAATCACTCTTGTAGCAAAGACAAACTAATTTTGTGATTGATTTTTAAGTTTACAGTTTTTTTTTTATTAAGCCTTGTTCAGAGAACAGAGGCGGATCCATTTGGCAAACTAAAGCCAGCATCAGCTCACGGAGAGCTCCAACTCATGTCCACCTCACCCAGACTGATTTTGTCTGTTCAAGAAAGAATCCATTTCCTTTGTGGGTTGCTGATAAATTCAATTGGACCACCTTTTACAGTGAACCCAGATCGCAAATTACTGCCTTTAATAAACAGCTTGCTTATGACCCCCAGTAACTTCTCAGCTCTTCTTTGAATTAGTTCTGCTTCACATTTACCTGAAAAAGTAGATGGGACTTTATTTTAACATTTCATTGGGGAAAAAAAAATTGTAAAATATCTTTCCCATGTCTGGAGTATCAAAAACAAGAGGGCAAATGTTTAAAGTAAGAGGAAAGAGCTTTGTAGAGTTTCTGAGACGTAACTTTTTTTTTCCCCCACAGACAAAGTTTGATATCTCTGACTTGCTACTAAAGTACTGTAGGTGGTGGAATCAAATACAATTACTACATCTGAGAAGCATTTAGACAAATACTTAGACAGTTCAAAGAAGAATATGGTCTAATGTATGGCAATGGATTAGTGTAGATGGGGAGAAAGAAAGGTCAGCATGCCTGTGCTGAGCTGAAGGGACTGTTTTTGTGCTGACCTCTGATATATTTAAAACTTACTGTTATCAGTTTGTTTTTGTGTTCTGATCATCTCTCTTTAATCGGCTTTAGTTTTATACTATTTAATGTTTTGTGCTAAATGCTTTTAAAATTGCATACTTTAAGTTACAGGCATAGTTACTGCATTGCGGCCATTTGGTACAGAAATTTGCTCTTACAAAATTCACAAATCACTGCCCACAACTTTGATGTATAAATTCTGCGAGACCGAATTTTATTCATGTGGAAAAATGTAAAATGAATAAACAGAAAAGTTTATCGTTCTCTTTCAACTTGCGCTTCTTGACACGTGCGTAGAAGATGTAGTTTTATGTTATGCAAAATCACAACATGAATCACTTTCTAGAACTGTTCGCTCTAAGCTTGCTTCAGTATCTAACAGGTACACAAGTGCACGTGTCTATTAAAATTTTCTTTGATCAACTTATTTTGTAGTAATAACTGGCACATACAGTTGTTGATTATCAAATTGTGTATAACACCTTTGCTCAGTTTTAACTTCATACTAGTCTTAATTCTCATTTCTTGGATCCTAACAGTAGTTCATCAGAATAAAAAAGTTTCTTACTACAGTACATTCACACAAATCCATGCTACCAATCTATTCTGAAAACTAGTTACCTTTTAAAATTAGTGTATCCAATGATTTGTTGGTAAGCTTGAACTAATTGCATTTTAAAAGGCCAAATTTGAAGAATATAAAGAATCCAGAAAAGTACTCGGGAAAGAAATTGGGATCCTTACAAAGTTCTTGGCAAGTAGGATTAAAGAGAATCCCAAGGCATTCTAAATGTACATCAGGTTGGATACCTAAGGAGAGGGTTGGAGCACTCGAAAATAAAGGAGTGTTCATGTGCTTGAAGGCAGAGAATGTGGGCAAGGTCCAAAATGAGTACTGTACCCACTTGATTGAAGGACATGGTGGACAGTGAGATCAGTGTGTAACATGATTATATTCTTGGGCATTTTGTGATGCCCAAATGTGATTGATGAAGGTAGGGCTGTTGATGGATTTTAGTAGGGCATTTGACAAGGACCGTCATGACAAGGTCATTCAGAAGATTACGATGTATTGGATCCCCAGTGACTTGGCCCTTTGGATTCAGAATTTGCTTGTCCACAAAAGACAGGATGGTGGTTGATAGGACTTGTTCTAGCTGGAAGTCCATGACTAGTGGTGTTTAACAGGAATCTGTACTGAGATCTATGATGTTTGTGATACAATGGTTTCTGGTTATTAGGGACATATCGGGAAATGCAAAACACTATCAATCCTATTACAGTGCTATAAAACTATTAGTTCTTAACAGTTATTGACGGAAGATGCCACGTTCTTTTGATTGTAAATGAAAAAATTCAGCACAGACATCTAGTGCATATAATGGACTGCCTTTATAGTATGCTGTCAATAATTGCATTCTCCGAGTCTTCATTTTCATTGTAACATTCAAGGTGATTGTCAACACCTTAATCCTTCATAGTTCAAAACAGTTCTGAATTGTCTTGCTGCTTTTTTCTCACCAACTATCAATGACAAAAATCATTGATTTTTTGAACACCAGTGCACGCAACTAATGCTATTTTTAAAAAAACTGTTTGCTCTAAGCATGCTTCAGTATCTAAAAAGTACACAAGTGCAAGTGTCTAATGCTAGATAGAAACAGTTCAACAACAGTCTCCTGGCACAATTAAACTGCATAGTGTCCCAAATCGAGAATCATGGCTATTTTCTCGATTAGTTTTTGTTCTTTGAGTTGTTCCAAATAAGCAGCTGTCCCAATTAACTGATTGGCATAATTAACCTGAATCCACTGTATTTGTAATGACTTGGGTGGAAACATATGATTAGTTTAGTAAGTTTGCAGATTACACAAAGGATGGTGATGTTGTGTATATTGTAGAAGGTTGCCAAAAGATACTGTGCAATACAAATTGGTTGTATTTACAGACAGAGAAATGGAAAATGAAGTTTAATATGGGGAGGTGGGAGATGTTGCACTTTAGGAGAGTAAAGGGAAAGTACACAGTTAATGGCAGAACTCTTAACAGTATTGATATATATATATATAGATACCTTGTGGCCCGTCAGTAGATCCTTCTCTGCAGATGGCCACACAAGTTGATGGTTTTGCATCCACCTGTTTCAAAGGACAATAGGTGATAATGATCATCGTCGCAAGTCTGGGCAGAAGGTATAGAGATCCTGAGATACCCAGTCGTCAAGATCCCCCCCCCCCCCCCCCCCCCCCACCAGCATCGCCAGTGTAGTCCAAAGGAAAGCTTATGAAGCAATACTTTTGATACCAGCTTGGATGCTGGAGCTGCCGGAAGAATGTTCAATGAAGTACAACCTCCTTAGGGGCTCCACTCTGGATTTGCTGTCTGGGCATACTCCCGAAGCCTTCACTTCTCCCGAGGCTGCCCACAAGGCAGTGGGGCTATTTAACCATAGCTGGGGCTATCGTGAACCATAGCTGGTTCACGAGCACCGAGCATACCCAACACTGGTGGGACTGCGTGCTATGTGTGCAGGGGCCAGACCTCCTCCCTGTCCTGTATAGTTCAGCCTGAGTCCAAAAGGAGTTCAGTTTCCTTGTGCTGCCAGCGAGGAGGCACTACATGAGACTTGCTGTTGGAGAGGCTATGTACTGGCAGGGAGAGACTTGCATATTCAGCTCTCCTTTTCGCAAGACTGCTAGCCAGCGTTGGAAACTGAAAGTGACTAACGAGTACCACCCACTACACTACCACACTAAACACGTCACAGCAACCATTTTGACACCGGTTGTTAAGGTAGCCTTTTTTTAAAAAAAAGGAATATGTATGTTTGCCTTTATTAGCATTGATTTCAAGAGTTGGGAAATTCTGTTTAGGCTGCACCTGGAGCATTGTATGTACTTCTAGTTGCCCTGTTATAAGAAGTATATGGCAGCTTTTGAGAGGATTCAGAAGTTTACCAGGATGTTGACTGGTACACCTCGTATTCCATCTGGGTAGCCTTCAGTCTGACGGCACGACCATCGATTTCTCTAACGTCTGGTAATTTCTCTGCCTTCCCCTTCTCTTTTCCCATTCCCCTTCTCATCTGCCATCACCCCTCTCTGGGTGCCCCTTCTTTCCTTTCACATTCCCCTCTCCTCTCCTGTTAGATTTTTTCATTCAGTTCTTTCACCTATTAACTCCCTGCTTTTTCACTACACACCATCTCCCCCATCCGTCCACCTTCCCCCTCCCCTGACTTCACCTGCCAGTTTGTACTCCTTCCCCCTCACCATTTTTTCCAGTCTTGCCCCTAAGCATCAACTGTTTATTCCCCTCCATAGCTGCTGCCTGTCCTGCTGAGTTCCTGCAGCATTTTCTGTGTTGCTGTGGATTGGAAGACATTGTATTAAATGAAATTGAACAAAATATCGTTGTTTTCTGTGGAGTGGCAGAGGGGAGACCTAATGGAAATTTATAAAAATAATGAGAACCATAGATATAGACAGCCACTATATCTTGTCCCATGATCAAAATGTCTAATACTTCAGGGCATTGGCATAGAGACAGTAAAGTTCAAAGGAGGTGTGTGGGGCAAGTTGTTTTTTTCTCTGAGCATAGGTGCCTGGAAATGTGCTGTTAGGTGTGGTGGAGGCATATAAGATAGAGGTATTTGAGGCAGAAGCATTTAGTTATCATGAGCTTTTTTTTTGGTTCAGCACAAGACCCCTCTGCGGTACTGTTCTATATCAGGATTTAACATTACTTTAGAGCTATGTATTTACATGGAATTTGACACAAAAAGGATATTTTTTTTGTTTGCTGTATTGTTTAAAAGAAGCCATAATACTCTTTGTTTTTAATATCTCTTCCAGGCATAGCTTAATATCACTATGCGCAATACCAAATTTTACGATGAATGACTTCTGGAATCCGAGTAAGTTTCCAAATTAATACAGATTCCATATTGAAGTATGCTTAGTTTCAGTGGTTGGAAAAGTAAGTCGGGGATTAGACAATTTCATCTCTCATAATACAGCTCAGGATTATAACCAATTATAATTTGCTAATTTCATAGTTTTATGACTCAAATTCACACTACTTGTGTTTAAAATTAAGGGTATTATCTAGATTGAAAGTCTGTTTTAAATCATATTATTCAGTTTACTAAATGGAATGAAATTACAACAGACTCAAAAGCATGAAGGAATTTCCCAAAGTAGTAATTTATAGACTTGTAAAGAGTCATAGAAAACTACAGCACAGAAACAAACCCTTTAGCCCATCTAGTCAGTGCCAAACCATTTAAACTGCCTAGTCCTATTTATCTGCCACACGGACCACAGCCGTCCTTGCCCCTCCCTTCCATGTACCTGTCCAATTTTCTCAAATGTTGAAATTTGAATTGCATCCATCACTAGCGCTGGCAGCTCGCCGCTCTTGAGTGAAGAAATTTCTCCTCGTGTTCCCCTTAAATATTTTCATCTTTTCACACTTAACCCATGACCTCTAGTTGTAGTCTCATCCAACCTCAGTGGAAAACGCCTTATTAAATTTACACATCTATACCCCTCATAATTTTGAATATCTCTATAAAGTCTCCCCTCAATCTTATATTTTCGGGAGAATAAAGTTCTATTCGATCTTTCCTTAATGCAGGTTCTCCTATCCTAGCAATATCCTTGTACGTTTTCTGTGTATTCTTTAAATATTATTTACTTTTTTCCTGCAGGTAGCTGACAAAAACTAAACACAAATTAAGCCTCAGCAGCATCTTGTACGACTTCAACACAACATCCCCAACTCCTGTACTCAGTACTTGGGTCTAAACTGTTTTGCATCCACGAGTTTTTTTTTCAGTTTCAAACCTCTTGTGTGTAGTGTAGCGAATAGTAAAACAAGGGAGTTAATTTGACTGTGACTTACCACTGTAAGTGAATAGCCAGATGTATGAAATTTGTTTCTTTTGCAAAGGACTTTTTTCTGTTTAGCAAAAAAACTCAATTGAATTATATTTTTCTTGAAATTTGTTATGTTTTGATATCTGGTGCTGTTTAAATTTTTGGAGGCAATAATTTGCTGAGCCAACTGAAATTTGATACAATAAAATCCAGATTCTTTTCCATGTGATAGTATGAATCGCCACAACATGACTATAGTGCATAGATTTCAATTAAGTATTTGACGTGGTAAACCACAATTAACCAAAGAGAAAAGCAATGAATAAAAACACAGAATGCTGGCAGAACTCAGCAGGCCAGACAGCATCTATGGGAGGAGGTAGTGACGACGTTTCGGGCCGAAACCCTTCATCAGGAGTGAAGTAACATGGGATGGTCAAGGGGGGATAAGAAGTGGGGGGAGGGGTAAAGTAGAGAGCTAGGAAGTGATAGGCGGGAGGGAAATGGGCTGGGGGAAGGTGGAGAATTATGGGAAATAAAAGAGAAAGAAAGGTAGGGCTGGGGGGAGATTATAGTGGGGGGGGGGGGGAAAGAGAGAGAAAGAGAACCAGACTAAAATAATAAGAAATAATAATAATGATAATAACTAAAAAGAGGAGGACAGATACCGGTGTAGGCTTGGAACATAGATTGAAGCTCGGGAGATCTCCCATCCACGGCCACCAAACTTATAGTTCCCACACCCCGCACTTCCGGTTTCTACCTTCTACCTAAGATTCAGAAACCTGCCTGTCCAGGCAGACCCATTGTCTCTGCTTGCTCCTGCCCCACTGAACTCATTTCTGCTATCTCGACTCTGTTTTATCTCCCCTTGGTCAATACCTTCCCACCTATGTCCGTGATACTTCCCATGCTTTGCATCTCTTCAAAGATTTCAAGTTCCCTGGCTCCCACCGCCTCATTTTCACCATGGACGTCCAGTCCCTATATACCTCTATCCCCCACCAGGAAGGTCTCCAAGCTCTCCGTTTCTTCCTGGATTCCGGACCCAGCCAGTCACCTTCTATCACCACTCTTCTCCGCCTCACGAAATTAATCCTTACCCTTAACAATTTCTCCTTTGGCTCCTCCCACTTCCTCCAAACTAAGGGTGTAGCCATGGGCACCCGCATGGGTCCTAGCTATGCCTACTTTTTTGTCGGCCATGTGGAGCAATCTATGTTCCAAGCCTACACCGGTATCTGTCGTCCTCTTTTCCAGCGTTATATTGATGACTGCATCGGCGCTGCTTCCTGCACACATGCTGAGCTCGTTGACTTCGTTAACTTCGTCTCCAACTTTCACCCCGCCCTCAAATTCACCTGGTCTATTTCCGACACCTCCCTCCCCTTTCTAGATCTTTCTGTTTCTATCTCCGGAGACAGCCTATCCACCGACGTCTACTGCAAACCTACTAACTCCCACAGCTACCTAGACTATTCCTCCTCCCACCCTGTCTCCTGCAAAAATGCTATCCTTTCTCTCAATTCCTCTGCCTCCGCCGCATCTGCTCTCAGGATGAGGCCTTTCTAATAGGGATGTTAGGGGGGAGGGGTTAAGGGGAGGGGGGCTGGGTGACACTTTTTTTTTCTCATACACATTTATTCTGTAACTATTTGAAAACAATAAAAAAAAAAGTTTAAAAAAAAAGGATGAGGCCTTTCATTCTAGGACAAAGGAGATGTCTTCCTTTTTTTTTAAAAGAAAGGGGCTTCCCTTCATCCACTATCAACTCTGCCCTCCATCGCGTCTCCCGTATTTCACGCACCTCTGCCCTCACCCCATCCCCCTGCCAGCCCACCAGAGATAGAGTCCCCCTGGTCCTCACCTATCACCCTACCAGCCTACAGATCCAACATATAATCCTCCGTAACTTCCGCCACCTCCTACGTGATCCCACCACCAGCCACATCTTCCCTTCACCCCCCCCCATTCTCGGCTTTCCGCAGGGATCGCTCCCTACGCGACTCCCTTGTCCATTCATCCCCCCCACCCCTCCCCACCAACCTCCCTCCGGGCACTCATTCCTGCAAACGGAAGAAGTGCTACACCTGCCCCAACACTTCTTCCCTCACCACCATCCCAGGCCCCAGACAGTCCTTTCAGGTGAGGCACCACTTCACCTGCGAGTCAAATGGGGTGATATACTGTATCCGGTGCTCCCGATGTGGCCATTTATACATTGGGGAGACCCGCCGCAGACTAGGAGACCGTTTCGCTGAACACCAGCGCTCAGTTCTCCAGCAGTGGCGGGATCTCCCTGTGGCCACACACTTCAATTCCACAGACCACTCCCACTCCGACATGTCTGTCCATGGCTGCCTCTACCGTCAAGATGAGGCCACACGCAGGTCGATGGAGCAATACCTTATCTCCCGCCTAGGTAGCCTCCTACCTGCTGGCATGAACATCCAACTCATAGACCTCCGTTGATACCCCTGCCCCCCCTTACCCCCATCCCTATCTATTATTTTAGTCTGGTTCTCTTTCTCTCCCCCCCCCCACTATAATCTCCCCACCCCCCCCCCCCCCCAGCCCTACCTTTCTTTCTCTTTTATTTCCCATAATTCTCCACCTTCCCTCTAGCCCATTTCCCTCCAGCCTATCACTTCCTAGCTCTACTTTATCCCTCCCCCCACTTCTTATCCCCCCTTCATTCACTCCTGATGAAGGGTTTTGGCCCGAAACGTCGTCACTATCTCCTCCCATAGATGCTGTCTGGCTTGCTGAGTTCTGCCAGCATTTTGTGTTTTTATTTATTTCCAGCATCTGCAGATTCACTCGTGTTGCCTTAGAAAAGCAATTAAAATTGCAACAAAATATTTATTCCTCTATCCAGAAGAAATGATTATACTTATTTACCCATTATATTCTCCCAGGCCTTCCTTCCCAGTGTGAAAGATTGACACTCAATGTGTTTGCTAAACCTGTCATAGAAGTGTACGGTATAAAGATGTTCCTTTGCTTCATAACTTATTTTCAGCATTCCCTAGAGTACTATGATATCTCATACACATTCCTGGTGGTCTCATTGAATAATTGTTAACTGTAGCCTATAGAAGCATCACCAAAAATGCACCAGCCCTTAACAATATTATTAACCACTTAAAATTTTTGGTGATCTTGACTCGTGAGGAATCTGTTCCTGACTGAACAACAAGCTACATGGAGCAGAGCATTTTTCCTAGCCAAAGGGTGCTGTGGCATCCGTGCAGAAATGCGAGAAAATATGATTGGGAGTAAGTCATATAGTCCTTTTAAACTGCTCCGCCATTCATTTGGATCATGGCTGATATGCCCCAGGCCTCAACTCTTCTGTACCATTTCAGCAAAGCTGCCGTTTCAAAACTGACGTTTCAAAAATTTATCTAGTTGGTTTTTTTTTAAAAAAAGACTACAATAATCTGGGTTCTACGACCCTCTAGGATAGAGAATTACAGGTTTTCCCCACTGTCCGAAGGTAGAGCGTTCTTATGAAACCGTTTGTAAACAAAAATGTCGTAAAGTGAAGAAGTAATTACCATTAATTTATATGGGAAAAATTTTTGAGCATTCCCAGACCCAAAAAAATAACCTACCAAATCAAACCAAATAACACACAAAACCTAAAATAACACTAACATATAATAAAAGCAGGAATGATATGATGAATATACAGCCTATATAAAATAGAAATATTGTATGTACGGTGTAGTTTCACTTATCAAAATCAGGAAGACAGCAAGCCAAAATCGATTTGGAGAAAAAAATTGGCATGTACATGCATACGCACGTACACGCATGCGCATACAACTGCCCACACAAGGCTTCACGATCATGATAGTCTTTCTGGGGGTAAGCACACGTATAAAGTGGGCTTCTTTTTTTTTTTTGTAAAAGCGAAAATCCTCTTTGGTTAGCAAAACAGCGAGTTGTCGTAAAGCAAAAGTTTGAAAAATGGGGGACACCTGTACACAGTCTCACTACTTCTGCTATCATCCTTTTATTCTTTTAAACTCCAAATAATCAATTTTAACTTTATTAGCTGTTTGCTATGGGGTAGCCTACTTATCCCAGGGATTAGTTTAGTGAATCCCTTCTGGGCAGCTTTTAAAGCTTGTATATCCTTAAATAAGGAATCCAAGTTACACTGAATGCTCCAGCTCCAATAACATGCTGTATAATTTTGACAATGCTTCGCTATTTTTTTTAAAGCCTGAGCAATATGCCACTTATCTTTTAAATTGCTTGTATTCACTACATCCTTTACTTTTGCTGGGATATTAACATTCCTCTGTATTCCACTAATTTGCAATCTCTCTCCATTAAGATAATGGACTGCCTTTTGATTCCACTAGTCAAAGCACATGACTTGTATTTTCATATATCAAGTTCCATTTGCCAAATATTTATCCATCCGTGCAGCCAGTTTTATCTCCAGAATTTGACAACAGAATCAAATAGTATCACTAACTTATGATGGGAAATCTGTTTTGTAGCAGCAATATGTTGAAAAGCCATACAAAATTACAATAGATAGGGCAAAAAAGGAATAACAAGGTACTGTTCTTTGGTTTATAGATCGTTCCGAAATCTGATGGCAGAGGAGAATAAGTTGTTCATAAATTGAGTGTGGGTCTTCAGTCTCCTGTACCTCCTCCCTAATGATTGTAATGAGGATCGCAGTATGATTTTTCCCATTGCCATCAGTAAACTTGAATGCCTTGCACTCTTCCTCCTCTAAGTCGTTAACATAACTAGCAAATAAGTGAGGGTCAACAACAGATCCATGGGCCTAGTTTTCAGTCCATGTTAACATATTACCCATTCTCTCCACCCCATACATAAAGCTGGCTTACAGTTTGCTGTAATGTTTTTAGGTATTCTAGGAAATCAAATTCTATTCAGCAGTTGGGCAACAGAACAAACTGAATTTACAGTATGGTTTGAATATTCCATGTGTATTTTTTTTAGCACTTGTAATTCATCTATGTATATTTTCTTTTCTTTTGTAATAGGTCATGTAAAGTGAAGAGAACACTTTAATGTTCACATAAGTTATCTCTGAACACCAGTTTCACTCAAACATCTTTTCATGCCCTACAAATTATAGATTTTGTGCTATAGGACTGCCTTGGTAATCAGATCTGATGGATAATGGAAGGCAAACAAAAAACTGAACTAGGGCAAACTTTTTCCAATCTATTCGCATAGTTCCAGTACATTTTTAAATTATCTATAAAAATAAATTTTGGACTGCATCTAGCAGAAAGCTAGTAGATTCCTTTTGATCTATAAACTTTTTATTGCATATGCAGTACGTCGATGTAGGAAAAGTAGAATCATCCAGTTTAACATAGTTTTGTTATACATCTTGGGGTATTAACCTATTGATAATTACAATTGACTTGAATTAAACAAAATGGTTTTACAATTGTGTAACTGAAACCAGATTATTGTACATTACACTTTGGAAAAATGGTAAGGAAAATTACAAGTTTGTAGATTTTTTTTCAGAAGCACTAGTGTTGAATAGATTTTACTATTATAGTCCAACATATTTGACCGAATTACTTAATTTTAATAATCAAACTTAAGAATAATATTGAAGGTATTTTGGAATGTGCGAAGTTATAACCATTTATTTTCTTTCTGCTTCTTAATTGCTCATCGTTTACACTATTTTCAATATCAAAGAAAAAAAGCGTACCATTATGATCCTGAGTGGAATCATTAGTTTCCTTCAATTAAGGAGGAGTGCCCTGGAGACCTATCTGAACCAACAAAAAAGTTTTGTAAGTATTAATTTTTTTTTTAAATTATAGGATAATATGTTCCAGCAAAGAATATATACCAATATCCCTGTAACAATTAAAATGTTCACAGCTGTATCGTCATAGGAAGGAACTGGGTTGATATGGAATTATTTTTAATGAAATTTCTCTATCATAGTAGTAACTTTGCACTGTTTTTCCTATGGGAGAATGTGCATAAAACTTTGGTTAGGGGAACAGAAAGTAGATTCTGTAAGCCAAAATGTCGTAAAGCGAAGAAGGAATTACCATTAATTTATTTGGAAAATTTTTGAGCGTTCCCAGAACCAAAAAAAAACCTACCGAATCATACCAAATAACACGGAAAACCTTTAAAAACACTAACATACAGTAAAAGTAGGAATGATGTGATAAATATACAGTCTATATAAAGTAGAAATATTGCATGTATGGTGTAGTTTCACTCTTCAAAATTGGGAAGACAGTGAGCTAAAATCGATTTGGAGGGAAAAAAATCGGCACGTACACGCATGCGCACACAACTGCCCACACAAGGCTTCACGATCATGGTAGTCTTTCTCGGGGTAAACACACATATAAAGTGGGCATCTTTTTTTTCGTAAAAGCGAAAATCCTCTGGTTAGCGAAAACAGGTACTAATGTAGGTCTTTCATAACAGCAAGCTGTCATAAAGCGAACGTTCGAAAAACGAGGGCCACCCATACAAGAATGAGATTCCTGGATGGAATGTTGCCTCCCGGGTGCAAGGATTAGGAACATCTCTGAGTCTGCAGCATTAAGTTGAAGGGTGAGCAGCCAGAGATTGTGGTCTACATCAGTACCAATGACATGGGTAGAATGGGTGACAAGGTCCTGCAAAGTGAGTTCAGGGAGTTAGGTTAAAGGTAATTATGGAAAAGG
This sequence comes from Hemitrygon akajei, assembly GCF_048418815.1. Classification (NCBI taxonomy): domain Eukaryota; kingdom Metazoa; phylum Chordata; class Chondrichthyes; order Myliobatiformes; family Dasyatidae; genus Hemitrygon; species Hemitrygon akajei. The sequence continues at coordinate 76,128,614 of NC_133135.1, read as the reverse complement.
ATAGGTCTGGTCCTCTGGTTGAGTTTCTAAATTGGATAATGGCCAAATATGATGTTATCAGAAAGGATCTGACAAGTGTGGTTTGGGACCAGTTGTTTTCTGGCAAAGGTATACTGGGTAAGTGAGAAGCCTTCGAAAATGAAATTTTGAGAGTACGGAGTTTGTATGTTCCTGTCAGAATAAAAGACAAGGATAACATGTTTAGGGAACCTTAGTTTTCGACAGATATTGAGGCCCTGGTTAAGACAGAAGGAAATGCATGGCAAATGGGAGCAAATGAAGTACTTGAGTATAAGAAATGCAAGAGAACATTTAAAGATAGAAGTCAGGAGGGCTAAAAGAAGATGTGAGGTTAACAGATAAGGTGAAGGAAAATCCTAAGGGCTTTTTATAAATTACTGCATTAAGAGCAAAAGGATAGCAAGGGACAAAATTGGTTCTCTGAAATATCAGAATGGTAATCTGTGTGTGGAGCTGAAAGAGATGGGGGAGATCTTAAATTTATTTTTTTTTTTGCATCTGTATTTACTCAGGAGACAAACACACTCTGTAGAAGTGGGGTCATGTACTGCATACATATTACAAAGGAGGAGGAGGTGTTTGCTGTCTTGAGGGCTTGACAAGGTGTTCCCTTGGACCCTGTGGGAGGCTGGTGCAGAAATAGCAGAGATACTTAAAACATCCTTAGTCACCAGTGAGGTGCTGGAGGATAGCTAATGTTTTTATTTAAAAAAGGCTCTAAGCATAAACCAGGAATGAGCCTGACATCAGTGGTGGGAAGTTACTAGAAGGTATTCTAAGGGACCGGATATGCAAGTATTTGTATATTGACTGATTAGGGAAAGTCAACACGGTTTTGTGCATGGTAGATTGTCTCTAACTAATCTTGTGTTGTTGTTGTCATCGTCCACCAGGAAAGTTGATGAAAGCGAGGCAGTGGACGTTGTCTACATAGACATCAGCAAGGCCTTTCGGAGGTTGGTCAAGAAGGCTCAGTTGTTTGGCTTTCACAATGAGGTAGTAAATTGGATTTGACTTTGGCTTTGAGGGAGAAGCCAGTGAGTTGTAGTAGATGGTTGCCCCTGACTAATGATGTGCTGCAAGGATTGGTGCTGGGTCCATTGTTTGTCATCTATATCAGCAATCTGGATGATAACATGGTAAACTGGATCAGCAAATTTGTGCATGATGCAGAGATTGGGGATGTAATTGACAATGAGGAAGACTATTGATGCTTGCAGCGAGATCTGGACCAGCTGAAAAAAATGGGCTGAGAAATGGCAGATGGAATTTAATGCAGACAAGTCTGAGGTGTTGCACTTTGGAAGGACCAGCTTGGATAGGTTTTACACAGTGAGTGTTAGGACACTGAGGAGTGGGTAGATCAGAGGGAAGTGGGGATGCAGGTCTATAATTCTTTGTAAGTGGCATCACAGATGAAGTCAAAAGATAAAGTACAATACTCTACACAATCTTAAAAAGCTTTTGGCACTTTGGCCTTCATAAATCGATGAGTACAGGAGTTGGGATATTATGATGAAATTGTACAAGACATTGGTGAGGCCTAATGTAGAGTATGGTAAGCAATTTTGGTCACCTACCTATAGGAAAGATGTAAATAAGATTGAAAGTGCAGAGAAAATTTACAAAGATGTTGCTGGAACTTCAGGACCTGAGTTGTAGGGAATGGTTGAATAGGTTAGGACTTTATTCCCTAGAACGTAGAAGATTGAGAGGAAGTTTGAAGAGGGATACAAAATTGAGGGGTATAGATAGAGTAAATGCAAGCAAGTTGGGTGAGATGACAACTAGGAGTCATGGTTTAAGGATGAAAGGTGAAATGTTTAAGGGGAATGTGAGGACAAACTACTTCACTCAGGGTGGTGAGAGTGTGGAACGAGCTGCCAGTGCAAGTGGTAGATGCTGATTCGATTTCAGCATTTAAGAGAAATTCGGATAGGTACATGGATGGGAGGGATATGGAGGGCTATGATTCAGTTGCAAGTTGATGGGACTAGTGTTACGAACCCTGTAACTGGGTCACTTACCAGTAAAGATAGAGAGGTCCGTTGAAGTCTGATGGTACTATTTTTAACAGTATTTATTGGTAAAAATACACAAAAATAATATCAATGCAAACATACAGATAATATACGTTGTCAATACTAACTCTAAAAGTGCGGGTATAATAATAATCAATAAGAAATAAGCTCTATCGTTGTCTAGGGGATAATGTATTGTCCGATGGAAATATAAAAGTCACTCAGTTCATACAGGCTTCAGCCTTTGGGGAACGCTGGGTTTTCAATTGTTGGAGAGAGAGAGAGAGAGATTTTAGAAACTTGCCAGCTTTTCCTTTTTATGATGTCGATCCTTTGAGAGTTCCATTGATGTAGCCGGTCCTTTAGCTAAGCCGTTCTTCCGTGGTAAGCCCGCCAATTCCTAGGAAAAGGACGCATGCGAGCCCCCCACCGGCTGTCGCTATTAAACGCTGTCACAGGATTTCTAGCGTTTCTCCTGGTGCATCTGAAGGGTTTGTTCCCCAGACCCTCTTTTATCCTTACTCACGGGGTCTCAGATGTCAATCAGGTTGGGTTAATGCAATCCCTCAACCAGCCCACTCTGGTCATTCCCTGAGGGCTTCAATGAGTAGTACAGTACTCAATACACAATTCCGTCTCCAAGAGACAATAGCCATTATCAATGGTTCTGCCTTTCGGAGGCCAGGACACATTCCAAACCTGTGTATTCTGGACGTCTCTCTCTCATTTCCTGGGTCCCAGACCCGAATTAATAGCGATCTTGCGATTCTCACAAAGGAGGGAGCTACTTTGTACCCTTCGGCCCCTCAGAGTTGTGGCACATTCGTAACACTAGCCAGATTAATTGTTTGTTATGCTCCAGCTGGGCTAAAAGATCTGATTCTGTGCTGTAGTGTTCTGGGACTCTAAAGTTGTAAGTCTTTCATAAATCTATTTGTGAATCTGGAGAGTTGTCAGCATTGTATATGCATCAGAAATAATAAAACAATCTTTATCTAAGATATTCCAGAATTGAACACAATGCACATATGATCAGATCAAAAATTGGTAGTTCTTTAGCTATAAATACTTTGATTCTGCTATTGTTTCTCATTGTGTTACTCCATTGCTTAGATATTGAAAGTGCAAGAGATTGCAATGTTTGTTATTTCTGATCACCTATCTGTATACTTACAGCATTTTCACCATGTGTGGTATATTGCCATTATCAGAACAGCACTGAATTTATTTTGCAAAATGATTGCAGTTGCTTATTTGGTGTATGCATTTCTGTCTTTCCCTGTTTTGTATTATCTGAAAATTTAACCAATTTACATTTTTAAGTCATGAAGATCTATTCACTGACTAGCTTCCTTTAGTAAAGGGGTTTGTTGATTTGATTTTAAATACATTTTGACATATATCTGAATGCAAGCAAATGGACTCTGCTGATCTGGTTATATTATAGACATGACTACTCTGACAATAAAACAGTGAAAAATGTATTTTAGGCAAAGTATTCTTCATTGTGAAAGTATAATGTTTGTCAAAAATGTGTCACGTTCAATTATTCCCCACAGAAAATGAATTTGGAGATGATGCAGCAGATGTTTTCTTCAAATGAAGAAATGAAGTACAAAATTCAAAGCTTAAAGTAGGTTGATCTTCATGCAGCTTAACCTAATGAAGGAATAGTTATTTTTCAATTATACCAGTATAATCAAGTTTAATCACTTGCTAGGTATATTGCGAGATCACAGATCCCTCATGTACAGAAAATATGAGATTTGCTGTACTTATTTTATTAACCTCCAGTGGGAGTTGACCTGCATTATGTGCACTACAAAGCTGTACGAAAAATCAAAATGATGGAAGATTTTTAGACTAGGGTAACGTAAGCAAAGCAATTGCAAATAGTACAAATGTAGTGAATGCAGTTGTAGAAAGAAATATGGTTGTTTCCGAAATATCTATTTGGAAAAGAAATGCTAGATTTTGAACAAAATTCAAATGCAGTAGTACACTTGGTGGCCACTTTATTAGGTGCATCTGTATACTTGCTCATTAATGCAAATATCTAATTGGCCAATCATGTGGCTGCAACTCAGTGCATAAAAGCATGCAGATATGATCAAGAGGTTCAGTTGTTCAGATGAAACATCACCATGGGAAAGAAATTTGATCTCAATAACTTTGACTGTGGAATGATTGAAATGGTGCCAGATGGGTGGTTTGAGTATCTCACAAACTACTGATCTCCTGGGATTTTCAAGCACAATAATCCCTAGACTTTTATAGAGAATAGTGTGAACTGCAGTTCTGTGGGCAGAAGTGCTTTGTTAATGAGAGACGTTAGAGGAGAATGGCCAGATGGCTTCAAGTTGACATGAAGGTGACAATAACTCAAATGACCATGTGTTTCAATGGTGGTATGCATAAAAGCATCTCTGAATGCAAAACACACAACCTTGAAGTGGATGGACAACAGCAGCAGAAGACCATGAATGTCCACTTTATTAGGTATAGGAGGTAATTGTTAATGAAGCCTGAAATATATTACTCTCCTTCAATCTCCATTGTTAGACATTCTGTACCATTTTGATAAAATTAAGTTTTCTTTTGGGTGAATATTATAATTTTGCAAATTTAGTGGCTCTGTAATAAACCATCGATGCTATTCTATAATCATTTGCACAGGATAATGGCTTCATTAATCATTAGTTCTTCAAAAACGCAGATTAGTTTTTTTTTGTGATATTACAGTTGTAATGGAATACTTTTATATAACCCTATGCACTTTTAACACAAGTTCTCAGTTGAAGGGTGAAGAGATGCCAGTTCAGTCATCTGGTACCACAAACTGAAAGTGAATTAATTGAATCCTATTGTACTGCTCAAATGTATTTCTATGAGACTGATTTCAATGACATTTTAAAGATGTGCAAGTTGGATGAAGTAATATAAAGCAATATAATTGGAAAACATTTCTTTTACCAGCACAATACCACCTGAGCAAAAGGCAAAAATTGACGTACTTTCAGCTGACATTACAGAATTACACCAAGTGATAAACGGGGAATATCGTCACAAACAGGTAAGCGTACTGTGTTGTTTCTGGCAGAAGGCGTAGAATGGGAATAAAGGAGGGCCTTTTCTGGTTGGCTGTCAGTGACTAGTAGTGTTCTGCAGGGGTTGCTTTTGAGTTGGCTACTTTTTGCATTATATGTTAATGATCTGGATGATGAACTGATGGCTTTGTCTCGATGTTTGTGGATGATATAAAGATGCAGAGGGGCAGGTAATAAGGAAACGGGGAGTTTGTAGCAGGACTTGAACAGATTTTGAGAATGGGCAAAGAAGTGGCAAATGGAATACACTAGGGAAGTGTATGCTCACACGCTTTTGGTAGAAGAAATAAAGTCATAGAGTATTTTCTAATTGGGGAGAAAATTCAGAAATTAGAAGTGCAAAGGGAGTTGGGAGCCCTTATGCAGGAATCCCTTAAGGCCAACTTGGAGGTTGAGTCAGTAGTAAGGAAGGCAAATGCATTCCTATCATACATTCATTTCAAGAGGACTAACGCATAAAAGCAGGGATGTATTGCTGAAGCTTTAAAAGGTATTGATCAGACCACATTTGGAATACTGCGAGCAGATTAGAACATGTGTGGAATGTAGAACATTACAGCTCAGTACAGGCCCTTACAGTAGGTTAAAAGTTTGGCACATCATGCACTATGATCAATCTAGCCTTCCCTCCTACATAGCTCTCCAATTTCTATCATCCATTTTCCTATCCTAGAGTTTCTTAACTGCCCCTAACGTATCTGCATCTACCACTACCGCTGGACATCTGTCTTTGTATAAAGAAAAACTTACCTCTGACATTCCCCTGCTTTACTTTCCACCAGTCATCTTTAAAATTATGTCCTCTAGTATTAGCCATTTATACCCTGGGAAAAAGTCTCTGACTATCCACTTGATCTATGTTTTCCCTCTAAAGAGAAAATCGCTAGCTTGCTCAACGTATCTTCTTAAGGCATGGTCTTTAGTCAAGGCAGAATCCTCGTAAATCTCCTCTGCACCCTCTCTACAGTTTGCACATCCTCCCTATAATGCACCCACCAGAGCTCTCTACAGTTTTCCAAGTGTGGTCTAAATAGGGTTTACAGAGCTGCAACATTTCCTCTTGAACTGAATCCCATGACTAATGAAGGCCAACACACCAGACACCTTCTTAACCCTATCAACCTGTGTTGCAACTTTGAGATGTTTAGGATGTGAACCCCAAGATCCCTCTGTTCCTTCACACTGTTAAGATCCTGCTGCTAACCCTGTATTTATAGGCATCCGTCAGTCTCATGAGACCATGGATTTGCGCCTTGGAAGGTTTTTCCAGGGCGCAGGCCTGGGCAGGATTGTATGGGAGACCGGCAGTTGCCCAAGCTGCAGGCCTTCCCCTCTCCACGCCACCGATGTTGTCCAAGGGAAGGGCACTAGGACCCATGCAGCTTGGCACCGGTGTCGTCGCAGAGCAATGTGTTGTTAAGTGCCTTGCTCAAGGACACAAACACGCTGCCTCAGCTGAGGCTCGAACCAGTGACCTTCAGATTACTAGTCTGATGCCTTGGCCACTAGGCCACGCGCCAACACATTAACCCTGTATACTGCCTTCAAATTTAACCTTTTAAATTTTTCTGGGTTGAACTCCATCTGACACTTTTTAGCCCATCTTTGCATCCTGTCAATGTACTGTCACAATGTGCAGCAATCTTAATTAATATTCACAACTCCACCAACCTTCGTGTCAGCTGCAAACTTACTAACCAACCTTTCCGTTTCATCATCCAAATCATTTATAAAGTTCACAATAAAGCAGAGGTCCTAGAACGTTCATGTGGAATGCCATTGTTCATCAAATTCCAGGCAGAATGTGCTCCATCTACAACCACTTTCTATCTTCTATGGGCAAGGTAAACCAGTTTTTTATCCACGCAGCAAGGTTCCCTGGATCCCATGCTTACTGACATTCTGAACCACCTTACCATGGGAAACTTATCAAAATCAATATACATCACAATCAATGTGCTTTGTAACATCCTCCAATAATTCAATCAGGTTCGTGAGTGGTGAATCTGTGGAATTCTTTGCCACAGGAAACTGGGGGGGGGGGGGCGCCAAATCATTACATATATTTAAGACAAAGGTTCATAGATTCTTGATTAGTCAGGATGTGAAGGGATATGGGGAGAAGGTAGGAGTTTGGGGCCAAGGGGAAAATTGGATCAGCCATGATGAAATGGTGCAGCAGACTTGATGGACCAAATAGCCTTATTTTGATCCTATTTCTTATGGTGAGGCATAACCTGCCCCTCAAAGCCATACTGACTATCCCTACTCATTGACTATTTCTCCAAATGCTTGTAAATCCTGTATCTAAGAATCTTCAATCATTTGCTCATCACTGAAGTAAGACTCGCTGATCTACAATCCTTAGGGTTATCCCTACTCCCTTTCTTGAATAAAGGAATAATATTTGCCACCTTCCTTAACATCTGGTACTACTCCTTTGACTAGTGAGGATACAAAGATTATCGCCAAAGGTGCAGCATTCTCTTCTCTTCTTTCCTATAGTATTTTGGGGTATATCTCATCCGGCCCCAGGAACTTGTCTATCCTAAAAAAATTTCAGAAATTCTAGCACATCTTTTGTAACTGCAACATGTTATAGCATATTAGCCTTTTTTAAATTGCCCTCACAAATGTCAACATACCTGTCACTAGTGAATACTGAAGCAAAATATTCATTAAGGATCTTCCCTACCACCTTCTTGTGTCCCATATCTAAGAAAGCATGTGTTGGCATTGGAAAGGTCCAGAGGAGGTTTAGGAGAATGGACATGGTATGAAAGAGTTAATATACGAGGAGAGTTTAATGGCTTTGTGCCTGTACTTGCCAGAATTTAGAATAAAAAAAGATCTTATTAAAACCTGTTGATTATTGAAAGGCCTAGATAAAGTGGACATGCAGAGAATGTTTCAAATCATAGGAGTGTAAGTGTTTAGGACTTGAGGGCACAGACTCGAAATAGATCCCTTTAGAACTGAGATTATGAGGAATTTCTTTAGCTAGGAGGTGCTGAATTTGTTTAATTCATTGTCACAGTCAGCTGTAGAGGCTAGGTCACTGGGTGTATTTAAAGCAGAGATTGATGTCCTTACTAACTTAAGTATCTATCAAAGGTAGATCAAAGAAGAAAGCAGGAGAATGGGGTTGAGAGGGGAAAATAAATAAATCAGCCATGATAGAGCAAACTGGATGGATCAAATATCCTGACTCTGTACCTATGCCTGATGGTCCATTCTTTTAAAAAAATTAATTGGGCAGCAAATGTTTTCTACATCTGCTCTCTTCATTCTGTTAGCAACTTCAATTAATGTAGCAGAATATTACAAAGTTCTTTACCATTACATTTATCTATGCATATAATTACTGTTAGATGGAGAAGCACAGTCAGTGTGTGATCTGCTACAGGCTGAGGAAGCCCAAATTCTGCATTTGTGAATCTTCAGGTTGTGAGTTGGGTTAGTACAGTAGATCACTGGATAATGTCTCCTATTTTAAGGCTATGAGGGATATGCCCAAATCTAATCTAGTTCTGTTTTAAAATTTTAACGTGACTATTTTTTGTGTGGTCTTTGGATGAAAAATGGAGAATATGAAAACATATATTGCTCATTTGTTTGGTATTCTGTGGTGTTTGTCTTTGAAAGCTGATTAACTTGGGCCGCAAGGTTTATTTTCTCTTTATCAACAGCCGCTTTGAAATTAATTGCCAAGGTCACCATGTTAGGATCATTTGGACTTGACATAGTTAATAATTTGTCCTCACCTTCAGTAATGAAAAATACAGTCGGCCCTCCTTATCCGCAGGGGATTGGTTCCGGAACTCCCAGCGGATACCAAAATACACGGATGGTCAAGTCCCTTATTTAACCTGTCTCAGTGTGGGTGGACTTTAGGACCCAGGGGAGCTCAGACCCGCTGCCCATGACTACTGCTAAATCCGCAGTGTTTCTGTTCCGTTGACGGAAAACAATCGCGATTGGAAAATAAAGTGGAAATAATAAAGCGATCGGAAAGAGGTGAAATGCCATCAGTAATTGGAAAAACGTTAGGCTACAGTCGGTCAATGATCGGAACAATTTTAAAGGATAAAGTGAGAATAATGGAGCATGTGGAAGGCCCTGCCCCGATGAAAGCTACAATTATTACTCAGCAACGTAGTTTAATTATTGAAATACATACGTTTCTTAAGTGTTTTATATGCATAGAAAGGTAAAATATATACTATATACTAAGACAGATGTTTGACTGACACTAAATACTGGATGTACCCTGTTCTGACTTATGTACAAATCCGACTTAAAGACTGCCTGTACTTTAAGTTATCTCTAGATTACTTATAGTACCTATACAATGTAAATGCTATGTAAATAGTTGTTATACTGTATTGTTTAGGGAATAATAACAAGAAAAAAAAGTCTGTACATGCTCAAACAACGAGTGCTGAAGAGAGAACTTCCGGGTTTTCCCGTTCCGCGGTTGGTTGAATCCGCGCATGCGGAACCCGTGGATAAGGAGGGCTGATGGTAATACAAAATCTCCAATTTTTTCCTGGCCATTTCTTGGAACTTGTTTCCACCTGCCCTATGAAATCTTGTAAAAGATCTGTCAATTCAAAAGCTGCTAATTTCATAGACATCTGGCTACATCAGTGGGCAGTAAATCTAGAGGCAATATCTTGAAATGCCCTCCTTCATGTTATGTTGATGACATTGTAATGTGCTGATTTATTTTATTTTATTTTTTCAGAGTTCCGTTCAAGATGTAACTACACAACTGAAGGCAAAAATTGCTGAAAGAAACAAAGTGCTGGTAGATATATTTCAAGTTTTAATTTTGATTAAGGTTTTATATGTTAGGATAAAAACATATCCTAACATATGTTAGGATCTTTTGTAAGTCAACATGTGCTGCAAGACAAACAAGCTTTGGGCTTGGACAATAAAAACTTGAAGATTTTAGTGATTTGGTGAACACCAATATTTTTAGTTGACTTTTTGAAATGTAAATTTGTGTTAAGATTTTGCACATGCAAATTCATTCTGCCTTTCAATTTCTGATCCAAGTAGTGGTGTGCTTGTTTTTCAAGAAAAATAGTTTTTCTTTGAATATCAAAACAAAGCTCAAGCATCCATCTCGGTAAGAGCATCACAATAGAACACAGAATTATAGAACAGTATAGCACACAATGTACTGCAAAATCAATCTAACCCGTCCCTTTCATATAACTCTCCCTCTTTCTGTCATTCATGAGCCCAAGAGTGCCTTAAATCTCTCTACTGTATCTGCCTCAATCACCACCCATGTCATATGTCAGTTTATCTTGACATGTGGAAGTGCAATATTCAATGGAGCTGAGCTGATGCTTTTTATATGCAAGGGGAATTTCAAGCACTTGTGTATAATATATTTGACTGTACCATTGCTTCTTTATTGTTTTTTTTTAAAAAAGGCACTATTTTCCTACAGAATTGTGATAATTCCATCATAACACAGATTGCTGAGGTTTGAGAAGATGCTTGCCAATGCCTTCTCAAGTGTTTCTAAGAATTGGCAGTAAGTCTGACCTTTCATAGCAACATTTATGTTTTATAAATAGATTAACAAAAACATTCTCCCATTATGCTTCCAACAGCAAAATAAAGGAGTAATCTTTGACACCAGAGGTACTGCAGATGCTGGAAATTTAGAGCAGTATACATAATATACTGGAGTTCAGCAGGTCAGGCAGTATCCATGAATGGGAATAAACAGTCGACGTTTTGGGCTGAAACCCTTAATTAGGACTAGATTAGTGTGGAGAGAGTAGTGAGCAGTGCGTTCAAAGGGAGTAAGATTTGAATTGGAAGGAGGAGTGTTAAAGTTGAAACGGTTGATGTCTCATTGGCAGTTAGTTAAAAAGATCCAGAGCAGGCAGAACACCAGAGCGGTACATCCAAGAAGAGGAGGAGGGTTGAAGACGAAAAAAGAGGTCATCAGTGCAAGCCGGAGAATCCTTGCCAAAGAAGTAGGCATGGAGACAAAGGCAATGGAAGAAGAGCTCAGTGTCATGGTGGGTGGGGAGCTCACTAAGGTGCGGGCACAGGGGGATAAAGGTGAGACCCTTACTGAGAGCAGAACATTCTACCTCAGATACGGGAAGATTGGAGAATATGGTGAAAACATGGCAGGATTTAGAGCTAGGATAAGGGGTGGGAAGAGAATTGGAGAGGTCAGAGGAGTGGATGGTGTGGGGGTGTTCTGGGAACATAGGGTGGGAGGAAGAGGGAGGCTCAGAGGATTGCAGGGGAGGGGGTGGAGAGGAGCTAAGGAGATCCGGGATTGGTGTGGAGTAATAGTGGTGGAAAGAAGAACCACTGAACCCAGCGGCAGTAAGAAAGGTCTTGGCCTGGGGGAGTAGGCAGCTGAAGTTTGAGCTGGAGAGTGCAGGATCCGTGGTTTGAAATCAGCTGGCATAGAGGTTGACAAGAGAGCTGGTGGCAGCAAGGTCTGTGGTTTTGAAGTGGTAAGTTCAGAACTGGAGTTGGCGGTGGTGTCTGCGTTTTGGAGGTGGATGATCCCAAGGTTTGAGCCTGAACTAGAGGTGGCAGGAGGCAGAGTTCAGAGTTGGAGGGACTGTAGGCTGCCGCATCTTGAGATGCTCGATCTTGCAATTCTTAGTGGATGTGAGGAAGGAGAAGAATTGTTGGTTGGAGCTGTGGATTTTTGGAGCGGTGAGAGTGGCACGTAGAAATCAGAGGGAGCAGTGGCGGGAGAAAGTCAATTTAACGCTTGCTGGATCCAAGCTGGGAGGTCTGGAAATGGAGCTGGAAGATATGTGGTACAAGGTGGTGGCGGAGACAAGTTCCCAGGAAGGATACATGGCTGTGATAGCAAGTCTGGGTGAGCACATGGTGGAAGAATTAGAGCAATGAGAGACTCTCACTGAATTCTTTTCGAAGAGTATTTAAACTTCAGGTGTATGCATACCTTGAAGAAACTTTGCAGTGGACCAATAAATCATAGACACAAGAGTACTGCAGATGCTGGAAATTTAGAGCAATACACACAATGTGCTGGAGGAGCTCAGCAGGTCAGGCAGTATATGGGCGGGAATAAAGAGTCAATGTTTTGGGCTGAGACCATCAGGCTGTGAGGGCTATTTCAAGAGCAAAGAGCCAATTTCAAATGAGGTTGGAGGTGACATTGGATGTACGACAACTCTGGAAGAGTTTAGAAACATAGAAAACATTCAGCACAATACAGGCCCTTCGGCCCACAAAGCTGTGCCAAACTTGTCCCTACCTTAGAACTACCTCGGCGTTACCCATAGCCCTCTATTTTTCTAAGCTCCATGTAGCCATCCAGGAGTCTCTTAAAAGACCCTATTGGTTCTGCCTCTACCACCACTGCCGGTAGCCCTTTCCATGCACTCACCATTCTCTGCGTTTATATTAAAAAAAAACTTAGCCCTGACTTCTTCTCTGTACCTGCTTCCAAGCACCTTAAAACTATGCCTCCTTGTGTAGCCATTTCAGTCCTGGAGAAAAGCCTCTGTCTCTCCACACGATCAATGCCTCTCATGATCTTGTACACCTCTATCAAGTCACCTCTCATCCTCTGTCACTCCAAGGAGAAAAGGCCAAGTTCACTAACCTATTCTCATAAGACACACTCCCCAGTCCAGGCAACATGCTTGTAGATCTCCTCTGCACCCTTTCAATGGTTTCCATGTCCTTCCTGTATTGAGGTGACCAGAACTAAGCTCAGTACTCCAAGTGGGGTCAGACCAGGGTCTGCAAACTTACCGCTCGGATCTTAAACTTAATCCCAGAATTGAAGGCAATGCACCGTATGCTTTCTTAACCATGGTCAACCTGCATAGCAGCTTTGAATGTGCTATGGACTCTGACTCCAAGATCCCTCTGATCCTCCACACTGCCAAGAGTCTTAGCATTAATGCTATATTCTGCCATCATACTTGACCTACCAAAATGAATCACCTCACACTTATCTGGGTTGAACTCCATCTGCCACTTCTCAGCCCAGTTTTGCATCCTATCAATGTCCTGTTGTAACCTCTGACAGCCCTTCACACTATCCACAACACCTCCAACCTTTGTGTCATCAGCAAATTTACTAACCCATCACTCCACTTCCTCATCCAGGTCATTTATAAACATCACAAAGAGTAGTGGTCCCAGAACAGATCCCTGAGGCACACCATTGGGTCAACAGCCTCCATGCAGAATATGACCCGTCTACAACCACACTTTGCCTTCTGTGGGCAAGCCAGTTCTAGATCCACAAAGCAATGTTCCCTTGAATCCCATGCCTCCTACTTTCTCAATAAGCCTTGCATGTGGTACCTTATCAAATGCCTTGCTAAAATCCATCAACGTGCTTAGTCACATCCTCAAATAATCCAATCAGGCTCATAAGGCACGACCTGCCTTTGACAAAGCCATGCTGACTATTCCTAATCATATCATGCCTCTCCAAATGTTCATAAATTATGCCTCTCAGTATCTTCTCCAGCAACTTACCAACCACGGAAGTAAGACTCACTAGCCTATTATTTCCTGGGCTATCCCTACTCTCCTTGAATAAGGGACCAACAGCCGCAACCCTCCAGTCCTTTGGAACCTCTCCTCATTGATGATGCAAAGATCATTGTCAGAGGCTCAGCAATCTCCTCCCTCGCTTCCCACAGCAGCCCGAGTCCGGTCCCCGTGACTTATCCAACTTGATGCTTTGCAAAAGCTCCAGTACATCCTTTTTCTTAATATCTACATTCTCAAGCTTTTCAGTCCTCTGCAAGTCATCCCTACAATTGCCAAGATCCTTTTCCATTGTGAATACTGAAGCAAAGTATTCATTAAGTACCTCCGCTATTTCCTCTGGTTCCATACACACTTTTCCGCTGTCACACTTGATTGGTCCTATTCTCTCACGTCTTATCCTCGTGCTCTTCACATACTTGTAGAATGCCTTGGGGTTTTCCTTAATCCTGTTCGCCAAAGCCTTCTCCTGGCCCCTTCTGGCTCTCCTAATTTCATTCTTAAGCTCCTTCCTGCTAGCCTTACAGTATAATCTTCTAGATTGATATCATTACCTTGTTTTCTGAACCTTTCGTAAGCTCTTCTTGACTAGATTTACAACAGCCTTTGTGCACCATGGATCTTGTACCCTACCATCCTTTCCATGTCTCATTAGAACGTACCTACTCAGAACCCCATGCAAGTATCCCCTGAACATTTGTCACATTTCTTCCATACATTTCCCTGAGAACGTTTCCAAATCATGCTTCCAAGTTCCTGCCTGATGGCCTCATAGTTCTCCTTACTCCATGGTAAAGGTGATCTCTATCTCCAAAATGCTCTCCTACTGAGAGACCTGACACCTGACTAGGTTAATTTCCCAATACCAGATCAAGTACAGCCTCTCCTCTTGTAGGCTTATCTATATATTGTGTTAAGAAACCTTCCTGAACGCACCTAACAAAGTTCACCCCATCTAAACCCCTCACTCTAGGGAAATGCCAATCAATATTTGAGAAATTAAAATCTCCCACCATAACAACCCTGTTATTATTACTCCTTTCCAGAATCTGTCTCCCTATCTGCTCCTCGATGTCCCTGTTACTATTGGGTGGTCTATATATTTGAAAAAAACACCCAGTAGAGTTATTGACCCCTTCCTATTCCTAACTTCCACCCACAGAGACTCTGTAGACAATCCCTCCATGCCTCCTTTTCTGCAGCCGTGACACTATCTCTGATCAACAGTGCCATGCCCCACCTCTTTTGCTTCCCTCCCTATCCTTTCTGAAACATCTGAAGCCTGGCACTCTAAGTAACCATTCCTGCCCCTGCACCATCGAAGTCTCTGTAATGGCCACAACATCATAGCTCCAAGTGCTGATCCACGCTCTAAGCTCATCTGCTTTATTCATGATACTCTTCCCTATCACATGCCTATCCTCCCTATCGCACTGTCTCCAAACTTTCTCTATTTGTGAGCCAACATCCCTTTCCTCTGTCACTTCAGTTTGGTTCCCACTCCCCAGCAATTCTAGTTTAAACTCTCCCCAATAACCTTGGCAAACCTTCCCGCCAGGATATTGGTCCTTCTTGGATTCAAGTGCAACCTGTCCTTTTTGTGTAGGTAAGACCTGTCCCAGAAGAGGTCCCAACGATCCAGTAATCTGAATCCCTGTCCTCTGCTCCAATCCCTCAGCCGCGCATTTATCCTCCACCTCCAATTTGCAAGACATTACTTCCTACAGAGTAAAACCCAATGGCATGAATGACAGCAAAGCCTCACTACCAGATGGATCCAACTCCTTCTATGCCTGCTTTGAAAGGGAGAATATTACTACATCTGTGAAGTTCCCTGCTGCACCTGATGACCCTGTCATCTCTGTCTCAGAGGCTGATGTTTGGCTGTCTTTAAAGAGGGTGAACCCTCGCAAGGCGGAAGTGCCCGATGGAGTACCTGGTAAGGCTCTGAAAGCCTGCGCCAACCAACTGGCGGGAGTATTCAGTCACTTTTTCAACATTTCACTGCTATGGATGGAAGTTCCCACTTGCTTCAAAAAGACAACAATTATACCAGTGCCTAAGAAGAATAATGTGAGCTGCCTTAATGACTATCCCCCAGTAGCACTCACATCTACAGTGTTGAAATGCTTTGAGTGGTTGGTTCTTTGCAGGAATGGGACCTGCTCTTGGGGTTCCATAGCTGGCCGTTGTGCACGCCAAAGGCTTGGCCTAAGAGTCCAGCTCAAATTCAGAAGCCTAGGATCTCAGGGCTCTGGAGACGAGCGGATTCAGGGTTGGTGTCATGACGAGATCTGTGTGCCATCATGGGAGCTGGGATATCTGCTGTATGCCTGGAGACCTGGGATCTTTGCGATCTCCAGGCACAGAGCTCGAAAAAAGCGACGTAACGGACTTTTAACATCATAAACCAGCGAGTTATTTGTTATGTCTCCCTGCTCACTGGGAAAATGGAGACTCCTCTTTCTCGCTTATTAGTGAGAGAGAACCTGCGGTATGTTGAATACCAGGTGAAATGTGAAGTCTTTGGGGTAACTGCAAGTCTGTCTCTTTGCTGTTGCTTTGCTCACGCTTGAGTGGTTGGTGGTGGCACCGATGCTTTTTTTTGTCAGTGGGGGGAGGAGGGTTTGTTGCTCACTGCCGCTTATGTGTGGGAGGGGGGAACGGGGGGGATCTTTGGGGTTCTAACATTTAACTGTCATTCATTCTTTGGCATACTTCTCTGTTTTAATGGATGGTTGTGAAGAAAAAGCATTTCAGGATGTATATTGTATACATTTCTCTGACATTAAATTGCACATTTGAATCTTGACTAGACAGAACTCCTGCCTCAGCAAGGATCTGGACCCATTGCAGTTTGCCTATTGACACAATATGTCAATGATAGATGCAATCTCAATTGCTCTTCACATGGCCTCAGACCACCTATCAATACAAATACCTATGTCAGGATGCTGTTCATCAACTATAGCTCAGCATTTAATACCATCATTCCCACAATCCTGATTGAGAAATTTACAGAACCTGGACCTCTGTACCTCCCTCTGCAATTGGATCCTCGACTTCCTAACCAGAAGACCACAGTCTGTGCGGATTGGTGATAACATATCCTCCTCGCTGATGATCAACACGGGTGCACCTCAGGTGTGGTGTGCTTAGCCCACTGCTCTACTCTCTCTACACCCATGACTGTGTGGCTACGCATAGCTCAAATACAATCTGTAAATTGCTGATGGTACAACTACTGTTGGTAGAATCTCAGATGGAGATGAGAGGGTGTACAGGAGCGAGATATGCCAACTAGTGGAGTGGTGTCGCAGCAACAACCTTCAAATTTCATGACACATGCCAGTGATAATAAACCTGATTCTGATTTGGGAGATTAAACACAAAAAAAAATGCAAACGTTGGAAGTCCAAGCAACGCAAACAAAATGCTGAAGGAGCTCAGCAGGTCAGGCAACATCAAAGGAACACCTGGTGAAGGGTCTCGGCCCAAAATGTTGACTGTTTACTTCTTTCCAAAGATGCTGCCTGACCAGATTTGGGAGCTGCTGTTGACAAAGCCATGGCAAGTTTCTTTTAGGGCAGTATTAGATGTGTCACTTTGCAGCAAGGTGCACAGTGAATGGAATGGGTATACAGTATAGATGAATGGTGTTGTAGTATTGAGTAAACAGCATCATTTTGGATAATGTCATTCTTTTGGGTGTTGAAGCTGAAGTTAATAAGATCCCTAAATAATAAGATCTAGAGAATGTTTATCTGGTTAGTTTGCTCCAGCTTTAACAGATGCAAATTAAATGTATGTCAAGTCTCGAACATTTCTGTCCCCAATATCTGGAATTAAAGCATATTCCATGTTACTAAACTGAAATAAAGTACAAGAGACAGACACCTGCTCTGAATTTTTCCTCCCTATCCCTAATGTCCTGTTTGGATTGTTAATGTGCAAGCTGTCCCCATGCCTCAAAACAAGGCATTCTCTATAGTTCAGCCAAGAAATTGCAAGTCTGAAGGATAACTATTGCATGATGACTTAAAGCTGATTATCTACTCGGGCTCATAGGTAGATCAAATTGGCAGATGACATGTCGTCAACAGCAAAGTAGTTCCCTGTGTGGAGCAGGCAAAAGGTACGTAAAGACAATAGCTAAAGAACTTTGTTCCCAGCATCTGTTTCCAATACTAAGGCTGGTAGCTTTTTTGTACTGAGTGCCATCTCAACATAGAACATCATCTAATATACAGTTGGGGCTTCTCTGTCCAGGATGTTGATGGGGCTGGGAAATTTGCTGGATGTCAAAAGTCCAGATGGTCATTCTGTGGCATAGTGTTACTTTTCACTTATCAAATGTGAATTTTATCTGGTTTTACCCAATGTAGAGCACAGGCGTACACTGTCATCATCAGTTAAAATGCCTACTTCAAGCTCCAAGTGCAGTTTCGCATTTCTTCACTACATCATTAATGGTACATTCACCCAGAGTGCATCTTTGTACTCTTTAAATCTTAACACTTCTATGTAATGGATTTCTGATGCATCAGCGCTGAGTGGTAATCTGCAGGAGCTTTCTTTACTCCGGTTTGACCTTGTACTTTAAAATTCATCACGTTACGTCATATCACGTCACCTTCTGAGACCCTGTTGAAGGTGGTGAAAGAATTAGGAATATTTGCTGAAACATTATTTGATATTAAGGTTTGGATAATGTCATCCTTTGGGTGTTGAAGCCAAAGTATTCAAGTTTCCTGAATAATAAAGAGATCTAGAGAATGTTTATCCAGCTAGTTTGCTCCAGCTTTAACAGATGCCAATTAAATATTTGAACTTTGATATTTCCCAGATTTTAGTGAAGGGTGTTTGTGGGCATACCTTTTATGTGTGTTTTGTGCCCAGATTGATGCTGAATGAGCCTGTAACCCAGATTAATTAAACTCAATGCTGTAATGTTAGAAAGCTCCACCTGTGGAGGGATGAAAATGAGGTTTACAGAATTTAAAAAAGAACTTGAGGATTTTATTTTTTTGTAGATGATCCATAATGTGAAGTGTCCTTCATATATTGTCTTGTGTTTGGCGTTGTTGTATAAAACCTATCTGGTCGTTATGTATCAGTATGGGTAGAAACTCTTTTTAATCGTTTGGCCATGATGGAGGAGATAAATCTATAATCTACATTAAGAACGGATATTGGTCTAAATGACCCACATTCCATTTTATCCTTGCCTTCTTTCGGTATAGCTAAGATTATTGCTTCCTTCCAGCTGGGTGGCATTTGTGCCCTTTTATTTAGAGCCCAGTTCAGTGTGGGGAGTAAGACAGGAATTAACTCATTTTTAAATTCTTTGTACCACTCTGCGGTATACCCATCTGAGCCTGGTGACTTGCTTAATTTAAGCCTACTAATTGCAGCTTTTGGTTCAACTTCAGTTATGTCAGCAGTCATCGTTCTATTTTGTTCTTCGCTTAAAGTGGGTAACTCTAGAGAATTCAGGAAGGTGTCAGTTTGGGTTATGCTTCCCCCTGGAACTTTGGA
Organism: Hemitrygon akajei; assembly: GCF_048418815.1. Lineage (NCBI taxonomy): Eukaryota > Metazoa > Chordata > Chondrichthyes > Myliobatiformes > Dasyatidae > Hemitrygon > Hemitrygon akajei. The sequence continues at coordinate 76,109,389 of NC_133135.1, read as the reverse complement.
ATATAGTTTTGTAAAACACTTCAAAAGCTTCTTGAATTTCACTTAGATTATTTTCTTTATCATTTTTGTTCTTGGATCCCTAATTCTATTAATTGTATTTTCTGCTATTTTTTTTCAGTTTCCAAGCCAGTATTTTCATAGACTTAGATCCGCTTTGATAATGTCTCTGTCACAGAAACATTAAATTTTTCATGATTTCTTGCATAGCCAAACTATTAATTTCATTCCTAATTTTTAAAATTTCCTGCAATGTATCCTGTGCCAAATTCAAATTGTTTTTTTCTAGTTCCTTCAGCTTATTTTGTAATTCCTCTAATGTTTTATTCCTTTTTTTTTCTTATATGAAGATACTGCTATAATTTTCCCTCTTTAAACAGCCTTCACAGTATCCCATAGAATGGGAGGTGAAACCTCTTCATTATCATTGAATTCTAAGTAAAGACTAATTTCTTTTTAAATTTGTTCCTTAAAGTAGGTATTATTGAGTAGACTTGAATGGAAGAACGAGGCTTGGCTGACTCAGTGCAGGAAAGCGAGAGAAACGCAGCAAACTATTAGAAACTAAAGATATAAACTGTTTGAAGTCTAATTAGTAGTGAGTATCTCTACCCTACTTATTTGAAACCCCTGCAGGAGAGACGATAGCAATAAAATATCTACTGAAACTATAGCTATAACGAGCAGCAGCCCTAAAATGAGACAACATTGGCAGAGATGAGAGTACAGGATCTCTACCGTGTAACTGGGAATTGGTTCTGTTAAATGACACCAAGGGATTTGGTCAGGTTTCTTTTGTATAAGTTTGGGAATCGATTTTCCATGGATGATCAACTATTTCATCCAACCAAACAAGAAACAAGATGGTGAGCCACCCAAGATGAAGAACCAGTGCAGGAACGAATTGTTTCATGACATTGAGGATTTAATACGATTGGATGTACAAGTTTATTTTCATTCAAAGAATCTGAATTAGATTTTCTGCAATAACTGATTATTTTTGCAAAGACTTTAAGTTACTGCACGAGATTTACTTTGCTTAAAAGTTGTGATGTTGGAGAATTATTGTGAAAGGAGTTGAGCTGTATAGATAACTAAATTTTCAATTTCAATTTGTAGATATACTGACTTGAACTGAAACCTGAAGTTCACCATAATATAGTCCTTAAGAATAGGAATTCAATTAGTTTTCTAACTAGGTTAGTTTGTAAACCTTTAAACAGGGAATAACACTAACTCCAATTTCTCTTACCAATTAGATTAACAAAACATTCTAATGAATGTCACTGATTCTAACTAAATAGAAATTTGGTTTTTGTTGATATGAGATTTGAAACCTCAACAGAATGTTGGAATTTTAATTGTTCATGTAAATATTTTATATACCTTTTTATATAGAGATATAAAGTCTCCCAATACCTAGAGCTTCTGATGGCCTTCTAGCACCTAGTGTAGTACTATGTCATTTAACTTTTCTCATAAAGAGTGTGGTGACAGGAGACAAGATAAGCGCTACACAGGTGTTACAAACCGTCTGTTTTTCTAAGTTTCATGCGGCAGTTTGATACAACTTTGTGGATTGCTATATCATTTAAAGGTATAGTTGTATGTAGTCATGTCTGCACTGTATGGTTAACTGTGGTGCATTTTATCATCCATTGTTTTCATGGTTACTGTTATCAAATTAGATTTTTATTTCTGGTTTAATTCGTTAACTGAATTAAAATCTCCTGTAGGTTTTGAATTTTCATTTCACAGCTAGTGATCCTGCCTTTAATATGGTAAAATAACCATTTTACTACTGTATCACAGCAGTTGACTGAAAAATTAAAAATATTAATCTGATTTTTTCCCATAATAAAGTTGTCTTTTTATTGGTAGAGCCAGCTGAAAGTGGACTTGGTTAATGAAAAGGAGATGCAAGCAAAGCTCAAACCCATGATTGTGGAATGTCCAGAACAACAAAAGAGTGAAATACAAGCAATGAATGAGGCAGTAGAGAAGAAAAAGGATGCCTTGGTATGAACGTCCCTGTAAAACTTTAGATCATACGCTGCCATCTTTTGCTGGCAGCTGTTTGCTAATTTGTTTAAGGTTCCACTTGTTTTTCAGATCATACGATACTGTTCAAACCAGAGAAAATCTGCAGATCCTGGAAATCCAAACAACACATTCAAAATGCTGGAGGAACACAGCAGGTCAGGCAGCATCTATGGAAAAGATTGAACAGTTGACTTCTCAGCCCAAAACGTTGACTGCTTATTCTTCTACAAAATGCCACCTGATCTACTGAGCTCTTCCAGCATTTTGTGTGTTGCATGATACTGTCAGTGTTTTCCCTGTTCTTATTTTTAAGTGGAAAAAGGTATTAAAATGCAAATAGCTTTTGTGCAATAGTCATAAACTATCATTGTTTTAGTCTAAACATTTTGTGAATTGCTTTTTGACTCTGCGTCCACATCTTTGGTTAGAAGAATTCTCCAAACAACATACCTTAATGGACTTTTCCTACCAGCTTTGGAATTTTTATTCTGATTGGGTTTCTTCTATCCCGGTCCCTTTTTCTCCCATGCTATCAATCGCCTAAATTTCTGAACATCTTATGATCATTCTAAATCTGCTGTAGGATCCATTCTCAATAGATTTTTTATTCTTGCTGTCAATTTTGTGCTGTTTGAGGAAAATCACTTGACAAAACTTGAAAGTTATCGCTCCTAAACAATACAGTATAACTTTTCTGTGTTGCAACCTGACAATCAAGCACTAAGCTACTGTTCTAAGCCATCAATACCTCCTTTTCAAGATCACCGCCAACCCTGCACAGCATATTTCTACATTCTTTCCAAGATCCATAAACAAAACTACTCTTTTTTTTCCTGTCCTTTTGAATGAGATTTTCCTGTCTTTTCTATTTCTTATTTCAGATTCTAAGGACATCTGACAATTTTTAGCTTTCTGATCTTAACTCGTGCCTTTTTTCCATGGATGTGCAAGAGAACATTAGATTTGGGTTACATAAGATATGATTGAAATGTGATCGTGCAACTGAACAATTCCATATTTTATCAATGACCAATATCTTTAAAATTTGTAAGATCTGCTCTATTGCTGCCTGTTTGTTCCTCCAGGATTAAAAGTTGTTTACTTGCTCTATAGGTTGTCTGCTGATTTAAGCTAATTGAGATGGTCACTGTTCTTAATTTCCAGATTTTTTTTGATCATCCACTTAAAGGAAATCTGAGACACCAGACTATAACAGTATTGCATCGACCATTTATTTTGATCAGAACGGTGCTCGACTTGTCAATATCCTGGGTGCATCTGCAATTAAAGCGTATTCCGTGTTACTAAACTGAAATAGAGTAGACCCTGCTCTGAATTTTGCCTGCCTTTTCCTAAAATCCTGGTTGGATTGTTAATGTGCAAAGTGTAGTTTGGATTAGCCTCATCAGACCTTGGTCTTAAACAGAGCTGACGACTGCTAATCTAAGGCTGTGACAGTGCCAGTTGGTGCAGTAAATGTACCAACTTGGCGCTTAACAAAAAAAAAAAGTAGCTGACAGGTTATTTCCATAATAATTCAGTTTTGTGTATATTTAACAGCAAAAGAAAAATGAGCGGATATTAGAACTTCAGGACAAGTCGGCAAATTTTACCAACTTCCAAAAGAAAGAACTGGAATCTTACTTGGGTATCTTGGCACAAAACCAGACTTGTTGTAACCAACTAAGCAGTAAGAACACTGAGGTACGCAAATTCTTGTATTTCACAAACTACGTTTGTATATGGACTGTATTACTTTTTGCTAAGCTGTTGCCAAATCCTTTTAAAATGCTTCCAAATTATTGTTTTCATTACTGTGTGTGTTAGAGAAGTGCCAATAAGCCTTTAAGTCAGTGTTCTCTTTCTTGGTAAAGTAGATGGAGCACCTTGATTTACTTGATAGTCAAGGATAGTTTGCAAAATAAATGTGACATAACTGCATAGCATTATAAATTTAATTTTTTGTATATAATGTGGTAGATTTCAAAATATTGTTCTCATGCCTGAAGTGTAGATTTGGAGCCCATCCACTGATTGAAATGTATAATGCTGCTTTTATCTACCCTTAGGATATTTGACCAAATCCAGCGTGGTGAATCTGATAGAAAAATGCGCTAATTAGAAAAAGATTTAATTTTTGTTACTTTAGCATATGTGTTTATACATAAGAATTTTTCAGTAACATTTAAAAAACATATTATCCCAGTAATTGCAGGCTGACATTCTTTATGCTTTGCTTGGAAATCAGATTAATTGTTTGATATATCTTCCCCCTTAAAGAGAATGTACTGCGCCCTCATTATTCTGTTCTTAGTGTTAAGGTAAACTTAGTTGGTGTTCATCTCCTTTACAGGGTGCTTTAAATATAATACTTCCTTTCTAATTGCATAGAAATGATTAGAAGTGGTGATTTGGAAATTGTCTTTTCACACAATAGGTCTATTTTTCTGTTCACTCTCCACTTGAGCAAATAGTTCTGATCATATTTACCTACCCTGTACTCATCAGTCCTTTTATCTTCAGCCTAAACCAAATGATGAATTTCTCTGCCTTTGTTCTGGCAATGAATTTTACATCTCTCAAAGTTGTTTTATTTATTCTTCCATTGATGGCAATTTCTTCTTAAGTCATCCACCACTGGAAACGATACCTTTTAATCTTTCCTGCCCTATCCTTTGTTAAATTTTAATTAGTTCTGTAACTATTATATTCTATAATAATCTGTACTGTTCTAAAGGAAATGTCTTGTGTTTTAAAAGTCTGCTTTTGTATCTGTGATTTCTAATGCCAAATGAGGTTCAAGTAAATCCTCTGTTGTATTCACCCAGAAGCTTCAGGATTCCTCCTACCCAATGAGCCCAATCTTGGCCACAGTTTCTGAGATGTAAATCATATTCTTTTGAAATCATAGAGTACTGCACTACAGTACAGAATCAGGTCCTTCAGCCCATCTACTCCACGCCAAACTGTTATACTGCTTAATCCCATCAACACAACCTGGATCATATCCGTCCATACCCCCTCGCCTCCGATATCTTCTGGAAATCCATTTATAACACTCCTTTCTACCTTACCCATACAGAACCCTGATTGAAATGGTCAAACATGATTCCTTTTCATAAAGCATATTAATTTGGCCTGATTATCATGTTTTTTTCTTTTCAAAGCACTCTGCTATAAATAACTGCATCAAGTACACGTTTGTATTTTTCTAGGTCAATTGTTTCTAACTGGTCATTAGTTTCCTGTCTTTCTGCCACCCTTTCAGGGAAAAAAAGAGGTGGTATTTGCTGTTTTCCATTCCAAAGGAACCTTTCCTGAATGCAGGGAATTTTGGAAAATTACTATCAACTCTCTCATGACCCACTTAAAACAAGACCCTCAGATGAAATCTGTGGGGTCAGAGAATTGCCAGCCCATAGCTCCAACAGCTTGCGAAGTACAACTGTCTTTGTGATCATAAATTTCTTGAATCCTGCTTTTCTTTCCAAGAGCCTGGTTACTTGCATCCTCTGTAATGGAGAATTATGCAAATTTCCCACTTAATTCACTTGATATCTTCCTGATTTCCATTATTAATTCAGAAGATTTAAATAGCTAAAATATTTACTGAGATTTTGATAGGTCACAGTCCTTCAAAGCTCACATACACTCAGTGAGCGCTTGATTAGGTACATCTGTACAATTTATTACTGCAAATATCTAATCGGCTAATCGTGACTGCAACTCAATACATAAAAGCATACAAACTTGATCAAGAGGTTTAGTTGTTTTGACCAAACAACAGAATGGGGAAAAAAAGTGATCTAAGTGATTTTCTTTCCCATTATTTTTATTAGTTTCTACATAGAAGCATACAGAGTACAAGAGAGTGTATATAAAAGGTCAAAAAAGATTTTTTTAAAAACTACCAATTACGTTATATCTGTTCATAATAACAATCTCATTACCCTGTATTCATATAAGTTAATTAATAGTTATATTGAACTATACTAATTTATTACAAGAAACAGAATCTAATCCCTACAAAGACCGAAGCTGTTCATTGAGGAGAAAACAAGGTAAAATACCTTCTCATATAATAAAAATTAATAATAGCCAACATCTGAGTTTAAACAACAAATTGAATGTTTTGAAAATAATTCAGAAAAGGTCCCCACAATGTTTCAAAGTCTTGACAAGATTCAGAAATTGAACAATGTATCTTCTCTAAATCTAAATATGACATAATGTCACATAACCATTGAGCATGAGTAGGAGAAAAAACATTTTTCCATTTAAACACAAGCATCTTCCTAGCTGTAAGAGAGCTAAAGGCCAAAATATATAAATCAGATGTCTTCAGCTTAATATCTTGTCCTACAACAATACCGAATAGGGCCGTCAGAGGGTTAGGCTTAAAATTGACTTTAAAAAGTAAGGAAAAAGTTTGAAAAACTTCCTTCCAATATTTTTCAAGATTTCGACAAGTCCAAAACATATGAATTAATGAAGCTTCTCTATTATTACATCTGTCACAGTAGGGAGATATATCCGAATAAAAATGAGATAGCTTATCTTTAGTCATATGAGCTCTATGTACCACCTTAAATTGTATGAGGGAATGATGAGTACATAGTATTAACCAGTTTTCATTACAAGTTTCTTCAGATATTGATGTTGTAAATCTTGTTCCCAGAGATTCTTAATTTTGTATAAAGGAACATTCCTCGTCTCTGGTAATATATCTTAAATATTAGATATTGAACCATTATGAAAGGGTGTCAAACTAAAAATTACATCTAGTAAGTCTTACCTAAGCTTATAGGAAATGAGCATAATTGAGATCTTAAGTCTCTGATTTGTAAATATCTTTTATAAAAAAAAAAATAGAGAGTTTTGGGTAAGCTATATTTAGCTGACAATTGCTCAAATGAAAAAAGGTTTCCACCAACAAACAGATCCCAAAAACATTTAAGGGTCTTGGCCCGAAACGTTGACTGCGCCTTTCAATGGATGCTGCCTGACCTGCTGAGTTCATCCAGCTTGTTTGTATGTCTACATTTAATACCCAACCTGTCCCATTCTTTAAAATCTCTATCAGTCATGGAAGGTTTTAAAAAAAATTAGAATAAATGGGACTTGAAAGGGAAAATCTCAGTAAACCAAAGTGTTTTCTAAATTGTATCTAGATCCTCAGAGTATGTTTAACTATTAAATTATCAGTTAGTTTACTTACAGATAAAGGAAGTGAGGATCCAAGAAGAGAAATAATAGAAAATTTATTGACAGAGTTAGAATATAATATACCCAAAATGTAAGATATCATATATTAACTGTACAGTAATAAACCCTAAAATTAGGTAAGGCTAAACCTCCAGACTTTAGATTTTTGAAGATGAACTTTATTTAAACAAATATGTTTATTTTTCCATATATAAGAGGATCAAATAGAATCAAGAGAGTCAAAATAGGATTTAGGAATAAAAACAGGTAAAGCCTGAAAAAGATACAGAAATAAAGGTAGAATATTCATTTTAATAGAATTGATTTGTCCAATCAACGATATTGAAAGAGGTGACTTATTTAATGATATCCTTTTTACATGATTCAATAAAGTAAGAAGGTTTTCTTTAAACAGGTGTTTGTAATTCTTAGTGACTGTTACACCCAAATAAATAAATTGATTCCTTACAACTTTAAAAGGGAGATTAGTATTAATTGATACCAAATTATTTAAAGGAAATAATTCACTGTTACGAAGGTTCAATTTATATCCTGAAAATTGGCTAAAACGGTAGAGTAAAGAAAGTACACAAGATAATGTCTCAATATTAGAGATAAACAGCAATAGATCATCAGTGTAAAGCGAAATTTTGTGAGTAATACCTCTCCTTAAAATACCACAGATATCATTAGATTCTTGAAAAGCAATGGCAAGAGGTTCTAAAGCCAGATCAAAGAGCTAAGGGCTCAACGGACAGCCTTGTCTAGTTCCACAATGAAGTTTAAATGGTTTGGAATTTTGAAAATTAGTAACAACCTGAGCAGAAGGAGATAGATAAAGTAATTTAATCCCTTGAATAAAATCTGGTCCAAAATTAATTTTTTTCTAAGGTTTTAAATAAATAATTCCATTCAACTCGATCAAAGACCTTCTCAGCATCTAAGGATATCACACATTCAGATATCTCCTGGGAGGGAGAGTAAATAACATTTAATACATGGCACATATTAAAATAAGAATGTCGGTTTTTAATAAATCCAGTCTGATCATCAGAAATAATAGGTAGAATATTTTCAATCGTGCAAGCCAGACCTTTAGAATGGGTTTAGTATCAACATTGAGTAATGAAATTGGCCTGTATGAGGAGCATTCAGTTGGGTCCTTGTTCTTCTTTAGGATAAGCAAAATAGAGGCTTCATAGAACGATTGAGGCAAGCTACCCAATTTGAAAGAATCCAAAAAGACTAAGTTTAACTGCGGTATAATTAATGAAGAAAAAGCCTTATAAAATTCTCCAGAAATTCCATCTGGACCCGGAGCCTTCCCCGAGTGTAATGAATGTGTAGCCTCGGCAATTTCCTCATAAGAAATGGGTTGATTCATCTGTTTACAATTATCTGCAGAAAGTGCAGGGATAGTTAATTGATCTAGAAAATTATTCATTATAGTATTATCTTTAGGAGAATCAGAACTATAAAGTTAGAGAATTCTATTCTAAAAGGTATAATTTATTTCAGAGTGATCAGTTGTCCTATCACCATTAGTTTTGCAAATTTCTTTAATTTGTCGTTTAACTATAGAAGTTTTTAATTGGTTGGCCAATACTTTGCCTAATTTATCTCCGTGAATGTAAAATAGAGTTTTATCTTTAAGAAGTTGAGTTTCAATTGGATATGTTAATAGAAGATCATATTTAGTTTTAATTTCAACACGTCTTTTATATAAAACAGGATCTGGACCTATAGCATATTTTTGATCTAATTGTTTCAATTGATTGGCTAATTCAATTCTCTTTATTAGCTTTATTGTTAATACTCGCAGTATAAGAAATAATTTGTCCTCGTATATAGGCCTTGAAAATATCCCATACAATAAGATTAGAAGTCTCTTCCTTTTTATTCTCTTTACAAAAACAAAATAATATACCTGTCTAGAAATTTTACAAATTCCTTATCAGACAACAAAGTTGTATTAAAATGCCAAATTCTCTTTGAGGAAGATCAGGGCGATTTAAAGATAGAAATACAGGAGCATGATCTGAAACAGCAATCTCTTTATATTCACAGGAACAAACTGATGAAATGATTTGACTATCAATAAAAAAAATAATCAATCCTGGAATATGTATGATGAACATGGAGGATAAAAAACAAGTACCCCCTATCTAAAGGATGTAAGAAACGCCAAATATCAACAATACCACATTTCAATAAAAAAGATTGAATAAACAAAGCCGATTTATTAAGAGACATTGGGCTTAGAAGATGATTGGTCTAAAATTGGGTCTAGCCAGCAGTTAAAATCTCCTCCCATTACCAAAGAATAAAGACTCAGATCTGGTAAAAACGAAAAAAGAAACACTCAGAGTCCTGGATCATCTACATTTCGGGCATACACATTGGCAAATACCATTCATTTATTATCTAGTTTTCTTGAAGCTATAACAGAACATCCATTAGTATCAGACACTACTTTATGTTGGACAAAGGAAAGTGTATTATCTATGAGAATTGAAACTCCTCTAGATTTGGCCTGAAAAGAGGAATGAAAACAAAGTCCGTTCCAACGGCTTAAAAAACATAGATTATCACATTTGCATATGTGAGTTTCTTGTTTAAAAAAAAAAAAAATAGGGACCTTAAATTTCCTAATATAAGCAAAAAGCTTATTACGTTTGACAGGGTGATTTAACCCTTTCACATTAAAACTGAGTAAATTAATAGTTTGGTCCATTTTTAGTATTTAAAGAAAGGGTTAAAATGTAATTTAAAACCAATCCATAAATCTTGAGAAATGGTAACCTAGCAACACGTTGGCTAAAAAAAAATTTGAAAACAGCTTCTGACCTCCCACCTCCCAAAGAAGGAAAACTGACCAATAGAAAGCCGGCATCTACAACTACAGACAACTCCCCAAAAAACCTGGTGATCACTCCAATTAGTTTCAAGGTTGTTCATCTTCCAACCTAGACTAAACAATATCCAAACAAGAAATTCAATTCTCGTATATCAAAAATATAGTATTTTAAAAAAAATACAAAAGGAAATTAGTTACAAAGGTTTACCAAAGGTAAAAGATACCATTATTCGTATAGAAAGACATTAAACATTTAATCATATCTTCATGAAAAAACAGGCTAAGCAGTTAGCTTTTAAATTTAAAAAAATCTTTATGCTTTAGCATTCAAACGAAACCATTCGAAAGGTCCATCATTAATGAGATTCTCAGTCAACCTAGGTAGCCAAGGGATGGGTTAAAACCCTTGTTAAAAAAATTCCAACAAAGCTTGTTTAAACTTAGCACATTCCCGCATAACCTCAAGCGAATAGTCTTCGAGAATCTAATATAAAAAATCGTGCCCCTTCAATGGGATTTGCAAATTAAAGGTGTCTCATTTAATCTTGTGTCTTCATGTAAGGACAATCTAAACAGCTAGCCTTCGGATTTTAAAAACCCTTGTGCTTCAGCAGTCGAACGAAACCATTTGAAAGAGCCATTTTTAAGTGTGATTCTGAGACGAGTTGGATAGCGAAGGGAGGGTTTAAAACCCTTGTTTAAAAAAACTCAGACTTCTTTGAATTTAGCACGTTCCTGCATAACCTCAGGCAAGTAATCTTCAACAATTCTAATCTTGCCACCACGATAATCAATCATGCCTCTTCGACGAGATTCGCGTATTAACAATTCTTTTGTTTTAAATCCTTGAAAACAAATTATTACCGACCTTGGTCTATCTCTGTTAGGTCTAAACACGAGGGACCTGTGAACTCGATCAATCATAGGCAAAGACGCCAAAAATTCTGGAAATGATTCTTGCAGAAAGTTTGTAAAGAATTCCATAGGATGACTACCTTTGATTAATTCTTCGAGACTCAGAACCCATAGGTTGTTCCTTCTAGTTCTATTTTCTATGTTGATAATCTTCTGTCTTAACTTTTAGATGAACTTTGATCGCTTTTCGCAAAGCTTTTGCAGTTCATCAACTTCTGTTTCCAGAGACGACAACATTGCTTCATTGTTTTTTTTTGTTTATCGTGTTCATTAAGAGTTTGCTGAATAGAATCCAATTTACTATCTATTTGTTTAAATTCAGAGCTGAATTTTGAAACTTCTCAGAGTCTTCTCGTGTATGACTTTGCATCAAATCTGTAATAGAATCCAAAGAGGCAGGGGGATCATCCTTTTTAGTACCTCTGCCACCCCTTGATGTAGCCATAATGGAAAAAATACCACATTTAAAAAGGAAGTTTCAAGACAGGTTGGCAATAGAAAGATAATTAGATTTGGAGCAATGGGAGATTGCTGCTACTCCATCAGCCACCACTAGGAAATCTCCTAAGTGATTTTGGCTGTGGAATGATTGTTGGTGCCAGGAGGGGTGATTTGAGTACCTCAAGCTGCTGATAGAAACATAGAAAACCTACAGCACAATACAGGCCCTTTGGCCCACATAGTTGTGCTGAACATGTCCCTACCTTAGAAATTACTAGGCTTACCTATAGCCCTCTATTTTTCTAAGTTCCATGTACCTATCCAAAAGTCTCTTAAAAGATCCTATTGTATCCACCTCCACCACTGTTGCCGGCAGCTCATTCCACACACTCATCACTCCCTGAGTAAAAAAAAACTTACCCCTGACATCTCTTCTGTGCCTACTCCCCAGCACCTTAAACCTGTGTCCTCTTGTGGCAATCATTTCAGCCCTGGGGAAAAAGCCTCTGACTATCCACACAATCAATGCCTCTCATCTTATACACAATCAGGTCACCTCTCATTCTCCGTCGCTCCAAGGAGAAAAGGCCGAGTTCACTCAACCTATTCTCATAAGGCATGCTTCCCAATCCAGGCAACATCCTTGTAAGTCTCCTCTGCACCCTTTCAATGGTTTCCATGTCCTTCCTGTAGTGAGGTGACCTGAACTGAGCACAGTACTCCAAGTGGGGTCTGACCAGGGTCCTATATAGCTGCAAACTTACCGCTCGGATCTTAAACTTAATCCCAGAATTGAAGGCCAATGCACCGTATGCTTTCTTAACCACGGTCAACCTGCATAGCAGCTTTGAATGTCCTATGGACTCTGACCCCAAGATCCCTCTGATCCTCCACACTGCCAAGAGTCTTAGCATTAATACTATATTCTGCCATCATACTTGACCTACCAAAATGAACCACTTCACACTTATCTGGGCTTGAGCTCCATCTGCCACTTCTCAGCCCAATTTTGCATCCTATCACTATCCTGCTGTAATCTCTGACAGCCCTCCACACTATCCACAACACCTACAACCTTTGTGTCATCAGCAAACTTACTAAGTCTGGGATTTTCATTGCACAAAAGTCTGAAGTTTACAGGGAATGGTCCGAGGGAGTGGGGGGGGACTCATCCTGTGAGCAGCAGTTCTGTAGGTGAATATGCCTTGTTAATGAGAGAGATCGGAGAACGGTCTGACTGGTTCAAATTGACAAGAGGTTGACAGTGACTCAAATAACCTCACGTTACAACAGTGGTGTGCAGAAGTGCATCTCTGAACTCGGAACACATTGAACCTTGAAGTGGATGGGCTATAGCAGTAGAAGACTGTGAATGTACACTTTGTGGCCACTTTATTAGGTACAGGAGATAACTAATAAAGTGGCCACTCAGTGTTTATTATTTTTTTTGTTTTGCAAGCAGATTTCCGCTCTCTGAGCCCTACTTTAATGTGCAAGGACCTAACAACTGACTCTTCATCGAAAGGATATAGTAAAATCTTTGTTCCATGAAATGCTTTCTTTGTATATTTATCCAATATAATGTAAGAGGCCAATTCCTGCTGCACTATCACAAACTTTTCCAACAACCTCTGCCCGAAGTTAAAGCTAATTATTATCAAAGTAGGTACACGTTATTATAACTCGGAAGATGTGTAGCTCAGGTGGTTGATGGGTGTGTTGTCCAGATTGGAGAACATGTTAATATATTCTACCTTGAGATCCGTTTTTTTTTTTGCAGGTGCCCACAGAAAAAAAAAAGAAGCATAATGGAATTTTATTTTAAAAATATACATAGACAGAGACTGACAAACAACCAATGCGCAAAAGAAGGCAAACTGTGCAAATAAAATTAATGCTGAGTTGAACTGGAGCTACCCTTGTGAGGGCACTCTTGTAATTTGCAGGAAAAATGCATTCATATGTACAGTTTCAGAGCCATCCTGTTATTTATTTCCCTGCCACTAAAAAGAAAGATTAATTCATGATCTTGAGTCATATAGAAAGCATGTGATTTTTTAAAAACATACTTTTGAACTATCTTGCCCTTTTTAATCAAATAACTGTTAGATTTCATGTGTCAAAAGCTATACTCTCTGAAACATTCAAGAATATATTGTTTTCTTGACTTCCATAGATTTGGAATGAAGGAAATGAGCTTGACAGAAAAAAGATGGAACTTGAAAGCATGCAAACAGAAGAGACTCCACTGAAAAGGCTTCTCTGTTCAAAATTGGAAAAGCAAGACAAGCTAAAGATGCAGATGCTTAAGAAACAGGAAGCTAAGGATCATGATCTTGATTCAGTAGCCATGTATGTAAACTTAACTCTTGTTTTTGTATTTTCTTTGAATTGCTGCACTGTGCTGAATCTTTAGCATTTATAATTGGTTAGTATAATAAGCTTGAGCAGAATAGTCAAATTTATAACCATGCTCATCTGTACAGTAGTGTACATAACTGAGAATAGCTATAGGCTTTTGGTTTAATCTATCAGTTTTAATCAAAAATGTCACTCCTGTCTATTTCATACAAATATTCTGCATAATTTTATAATTCAGCATAAAATTGAAATAATTATTGGGCCTGGGTGTGCGGATGATATGAAATTTAGAGCTTTTTCAATATATGGAACTTGGTGTGCTGCTGAATTCATGTTATATTGGAAGATAAAGCAACAGTGTTAAAACTACTTCAATTTCAGCAGTTATGATGACTGAAATATAAAACTGTTAGCTTTTCAAAAGCAATTTATTTTGAATTATTTCTTAATATGGAGAAAAGAGTTGGCTGTATGCATTCATACCGTTAACCAAAGAACATCTTCTGAATAAAACTCTTAGATGATCTGCAGGAAATTGCTGACGAGTGACAATATAAATGAGAGCATTTTCTTGGTACATCTGACTTCAGGCTCTGCCTCTGGACTTGCCATTTGAGTCCAGGGGCATTTTGTAAGTTGCTGAACAAAGAAAACAGTTACATTTCTCTCAGACTCATCACCTTTTAATTTAAATGATATGCATTTTGTATTTAATAATTGTAATAAATTTAGACTAGTTTGTAGAAATTTGTTGCCACTTTGACACACAAGTCTTTCCTGTTGATCAGTGTCAAGAGCCAAATGATTTCTCATTTATTTTAATTTCAAAGTAATAATTATATTTTTGATTTACAACCGTGTTTAAATCAACTTCTCAGTTTTTAAACTTTTTAATTCCACAAAGAAGTGGAGTTTAATTCCACAAAGGGAGTACAAAGAAGGTTCACCAGATTGATTCCTGGGATGGCAGGACTTTCATATGAAGAAAGACTGGATCGACTAGGCTTATACTCACTGGAATTTAGAAGATTGAGGGGGGATCTTATTGAAACGTATAAAATTCTAAAGGGATTGGACAGGGTAGATGCAGGAAGATTGTTTCCGATGTTGGGGAAATCCAGGACAAGGGGTCACAGTTTAAGGATAAAGGGGAAGCCTTTTAGGACCGAGATGAGGAAAAACTCAGTGAGATGAGGTGAATCTGTGGAATTCTCTGCCGCAGGAAACAGCTGAGGCCGGTTCATTGGCTATATTTAAGAGGAAGTTAGATATGGCCCTTGTGGCTAAAGGGATCAGGGGGTATGGAGAGAAAGCAGGTAAATGGTTCTGAGTTGGATGATCAGCCATGATCATACTGAATGGCGGTGCAGGCTCGAAGGGCCGAATGGCCTACTCCTGCACCTATTTTCTATGTTTCTACATAATAAAAGCAAGCTGTATGCCTATTTAAAAAGTATTCATCCCCTTGGAAGTTTTCAGGTTTTATTGTTTTACGACATTGAATCACAGTGGAGTTATTTTGGCTTTTATGACACTGATCAACAGAAAAGACTTTAATGTCAAAGTGACAACAAATTTCTACAAATTGGTCTAAATTCTTTACAATTATTAAATACAAAATAGTTGCACAAGTGTTCACTCCCTTCAAGTCAGTATTTAGTAGATGCACCTTTGGCAGCAGTTATAGCCTTGAGTCTGTGTGGATGGGTCTCTATAAACTTTGTACACCTGGACATTGCAATTTTTCCCCATTCTTCTTTACAAAACTGCTCAAGCTCTGGCATATTGCATGGGAATCGTGAGTGAACAGCCCTTTTTAAGTACAGCCACAAATTCTCAATTGGATTGAGGTTTGGCCTCTGACTTGGCCACTCCAGGACATTACCTTTGTTTCTTAGCCATTCTGGTGTAGCTTTGTCTTTATGCTTGGGGTCATTGTCTTGCTGGAATACAAATCTTCTTCCAAGTTGCAGTTCTCTTGCAGACTGTATCAGTTTTTCCTCCAGGATTTCCCTGTATTTTGCTACATTCGTTATACCCTCTACTTTCACAAGCCTTCCAGGGCCTGCTACAGTGATGCAGCCACCAACATGCTTCACGTTAGCATGTTGATTCTAGCACTTGTCTAACTTGTGCTTTTTAGTATGCTTTTCGTGGAGTTGCTTGGAGTATTCTTTTGTCTTCATGGTGTAGTTTTTGCCAGATACTGACTCACCAGCAGTTAGGCCTTCCAGATACAGGTGTATTTTTTTTTACTACAATCAATTGAAACACCTTGACCGTGTGCTGGTCTCCAAAAACAGATCTCCATTTAACTAATTATGAAACCAATTGGCTGCACAAGTGATTATTTGGTGTCATATTAAAGGAGGTAAATACTTGTGCAATCAATAATTTTGTGTTTTTATATTTGTAATTGATTCAGATCACTTTGTAGAGATCTGTTTTCACTTTGACATGAAAGAGTCTTTATGTGTTGATCAGTGTCAAAAAAAATGCCAAATTAAATCCACTGTGATTCATTGTTGTAAAACATGAAAACTTCCAAGGGGGATGAATACTTTTTATAAGCACTGTAGTCTGAAGGCCATGAGTGATCCATATGGTAATTCTTGCTGCCTGTACCTTGGTGTGCCTTGTGAAAGGAATGTGGTGGTAGAGCTGCCATTGCATTTGGAGCCACATGGTTATAAAAGTTTATTCATATTTGTGCTTGTTAACGGGTTAGCAATGGCAGCAACCATAAGTGTATGCTGGGTTTAACCCCGTCTGTTCTGACCAGGGCATAATGTTCTATTGTAGGTATGGCATACAAGTAATTGGTTCCAGATATAGGTGTATTTTTAATACAAGCATATTGGTTATACTGTCCCTGAAGCTGGCTTTACTATTCATAAATTCATAGCAGCACTTTGTAACACCCTCATTTATCTTCATGTGCATTGAAATGCTTTCACATTCAAAAACTCAATTGGTTTTTAATATTCCTTGACAGTTATCATTTGCCAAGTGTAGAAACTTCTTTTCACTTGTGTTTCAAATGACTGATTCCTATTTTAGATCCTGTGACTATTAGTTCTTTTTGGTCAACTGCTTTTTAGTATCTATAAAAGTTACTTGTGCTGTGGTTTGTACTCTATGGTTTAGGGTGATGTATTATTAATAGATCTAATTGCCTGACAAATCTGTTGGAATTCTTTGAAGAAATAACAAGCAGGATAGACAAAGGAGTATTGCTTAATGTTGTGTATTTTCAGAAAGCATTTGACAAGGTGCCACACATGAGGCTGCTTAACAAGCTATGAGCCATGGTATTACAGAAAAGATTCTAGCACTTGTAAAGCACTGGTGAGGCATCATATGGAGAATTGTGAGCAAGTTTGGGCCCCTTATCTTAGAAAGGATATGCTGAAACTGGAGAGGGTTCAGAGATTCACCGAATTGATTCCAGGATTGAATGGCTTGTCACATGTGATGGCTCTGGGCCTGTATTCACTAGAATTCATAATAATGAAGGGTGATGTCAGTGAAACCTATCGAATGGTGAAAGGCCCTGATAGTGCGGATGGGCAGAGGATGAAAAGTAATAGAAAGAATGGTGAAATGCCAGGTGCTACCTTTCATTATAAGCCATAAGGACAGGTACTTTTCTACCCATTCAACCACCCTTTCTTTCCTTGGAGCCTATTCCAACCTTCCTTACTATCTATCATACTTCCAACTTCTTCTCAGTGGCAAATTTCAAAAACTCTATCCACAACTCGTCAATGTCCATTTAAAAAAAAAAATCAGTACTTACAAATGGGAACACTTGTGGCTTCCTCCAGCCAAGAGAAAAGAAAATATTGCACTGTTTATTACTTTACTTCACACAGTATACTATCTGAACTGCTAATGACTCTAGTTCCAGGGATCTCAACTTTGCTAACAAGTTTTTTGTGTAGCTTATTAAATGCTTTCTTAAGAACCTATATAGACAACGTGACAGCATTCTGTCAACCTTCCCTACCACCTCATCAAATGTTTAGTTTGTTCCTGAGAAATTTAAGGCACCCTAACTTTCCTGATATTTTTGACTGTCTCACGGAGAATCACTATGGTGGTGAAGAGATGCATTGTGACTTAGTTGCACTTTCTGTTCAGGAACAACTTATAAAAGTGCCATTTGATATGTATTGCTCAATGTCTGCTCTTGAACATATTTCAGCAGAGGGAGAGGAAAAACAATTCATTCCAACAAATTAACTGTGAAACTCTGTTCTTGGCTTGGCAGATTTGATGGGACAATGTAGAGGCTAACCATTCCCTTTTTCATTTCCCCTTTCCTGTAGCCCCCCCCCAACCCCTTCCATTTGACCCCCACACCTACTCTCATGGTCTGTCCATCATTTCTCTTTCATTCCTTGTGTCCTTTCCTTCATTAAATAGTCTACTATCTTCTATCATCCCTTTGCCTCTTCTACCCATTATCATCTCACATCCCCCTTTCACCACTTACCTACCATCCTCTGCCCCCCCACAACTGGACTTGCCTACTATCCACTAGCTTGTGCCTCTCCCCCCTCACATTTATTTTGACTTCTGCCCTCTTCCTTTCCAGTCCATATGAAGGTTATTGGCCCAAAATGTCAATGTTCATATTCCTCCATAGATGCTACCTGACCTCGCCCAACATTTTGTGCATGTTGCTCAAGATTTCAGGACCTGCTTAATATCTCTTGTCTCTGTCTTACATAAAATTAAATTCATGATGTACCTGTTCACATGATGTTTGAAAGGAAAGCACAGAAGAGACTTTATTCAGTAACCAGTGTAAAACCTGCTCTGGGAATGTTGGATGGAAATGTAAACAATACATAGTCCTCATCAAGCACTGCCAGGCAGATAAAAGGGAACTAGTGGGAATAAGAGAATGATTGCCATAGTCATTCTCCTATTTCTGTATGATAGTATAATCTGGCATATTAAAGCATTGTGATATATGGTCTAGAATTTTATTTAAATATGGAGGAGAAATGTGTTCTTGACTTCTGTTTGCTCATTTTATTACAAATTAAGCTCCGGCGTATTGAGGTATAACCCAGGCAAAACAATATTTTCATTTTAAAATGCATCACAACTTTTTCTTTTTTTTCCTTCCTCGAAAAAAGTGAGTGTGATCAATTTAAGGTTCGAAACCAGGAAATATCTGAGCAGATTGCTCAAATAAACAGTGAGCGTCAACATATTTTGGCAAAAATTCAGTTGCTGCAAGAGAACTGTGAGAAAGAGGTGTCTGAATACAAGGTATGTAATAACAATTTGAAGAAAAGTCCTTTCTATAATATAGTTTTTAATATTAATAAGATTGTGCTTTTGGATTTGTATTATTTTGTGTGTGTGTGTGTGTATAGTTGTGTGAACGTCAACAGGAATTTGAACAGTTTAAACTACCTTAAAACTGTATTTGGTCATAGTAAACAGGAGTGAAGCATTATTTTAACTATATCACTATCTGCAGTTTTAGGAGGTTTTGTATTTGATAAGCTGTCAAAGGTATGTAGAAATAATTTAATTTGAGTTACTATCCTTGTTACTCGTACCATGACCTAGATTAGGGAGTTTCAGAGCAACACGCTAAATTAATCTCTAGCAAACGCTTCCAATTACAAATCTACTGAACGCTACATTGGTGATAAGATGCAAAATATTTTATTTTGGAAACAAATCTCTACATTTGAGGCTCCATTTTCATCTTATTCATGTAGAGAGGGGAGTGCAATTATTGCAGATTATTGCTTCAGCAGACTGACTACCCTGGCCCACCAACCAGAAGAAATTGGTGGCACCGATAACTTGAGAGATATGCCCTGAATTTGTTTTTGAAATGTTGGACATAATGCACTATTTTTGGATTGAAGTTCTGAGATCCGTCCTGTTATTTATCTATCAACAGAATCTCCTTTCCAAATTGCTGACTCATATGGAACAATATCATGAACATCTGGCCACAGTGACAGAGAAGGCTACACACGAGAGGCGTGAGCAAATGACAGAACTGAAGAGGGCCATAAATGAACGAATTTAAAATCCTTTTTACAGTCACTTCAAAATTGTGTACAACATATTTTATTAACTTTTTTTTAAAAAAATCTGTCTCTACTGCTTATTCTTAACAAGCAACAAATTATTCTTGATCAGATGTTTCAAAGCTAGCACATTTGTCACTGCTTGACATAATTTGTATATAACATGATCATAAATGAGAGCCTCTGCCAGTATAATGTCTATACATATTATGGTATGTGTTTTGAAATAAATATAAAAATAAACTGCAGATTAATGAGAATTGCTACAGTTAATACACAAGTAAAATGTGAATGTGTTTCATAGTTTAACTGCGATTGAAATAATGCTAAAGGATTGTCGAGGGAGATTGCCTGTTGCCTAAACCGCCAGAGGTCTTTTCAGACTCCCACAGTAATGCTGAATGGTGGGAAGGTTGCACTTTGACTTCAGGTTTAATTGGTTCAATGACAGATTACAATATTTGCAGGAAAATGGGAGGTGTGGTGTCACATTGATGTAATCTCTAAGTGGAGCCTTTAAGCTACCTTTATCACACATCAACTCAACTCAAGTCACCAGTGATGTGTAATTTCTCCCACTATAATTGTCCCTCTAATCCTTTCTTCTTTGTGAGTGTATCAGGTGTGCCATTTCAATCATCCTTTGTGGTACTGAGTTGCACATTCTCTAAAATTCTTTTTATTATTGCTCTCTGATTTTCATGCCTCTTTTGTTAATTGCATATCGATCTCTTCACAGTCCCTCAGTTCTGATTATACATATCTTCTTTGCTCTTTAGATACATAATCATATAGCACATAACAGGCTCTTTGGCCCAGCTTGTCTTTGCCAACCAAGATGTCTGTCTGAGCTAGTACCATTTGCCTGCATTTGGCCCATATCCCTCCAAGCCATTTACATCCAGAATAATAGCCACCTTCCAGTCTTTTGGTACCTCACCTGGGGCTAAATATGATGCAAATGTCTTTGCCAAGTCCCTAGTAAATTTCTTGCTTAGCTTCCCAAAATGTTCTTTGTCCCTCTATGTTGCCATGTAGATATCCAGAATAGTCTGTTCTGAGTGACCTTCTGACTATAGTTGAGCTGCAACAAGCATAATGTGCCTTTTAATGTAAAATTGCTGGTGACCGAAAGTTTAGTGAAACCTTTTATTTTGGAAGAGTCTTGGAGTAGGTTACAGCTGAAATATTTTGAAAATTCCAAAAATATAGCAGTTGGTAATGGTAGAGCCCTAAAAATCAGGAGCACAGTATTAAACAGAATTCAAGTACAGGGACTTAATGAGGTTGTAGCTTAGAGGCCAGCAAAGAGGCAAGGAAGGGATTTCTTGTCATGTGAGAATGGGGCAATCATCTTCTCAAAGACAGTGAAATAATGACAATGCTGTTTTAGCAATGATTATTGAAGGATAATTACTTGCCAAACCACTGGGGAAATCTCTTGCTACTTAAAATAGCTCCATGGGACCTTTGACAGCCATCTGAAAGCTAGAGCCATGAGTTAATGCTGGTCTTGTCCTTTGTGGAAATTGTTGACTTGCTGTACAGTTATTTTGGCAGTTTTATCATTTGCCCTTTTAACATGCTGGTGCTCCATTTAGATTTTTTAAACATTCAGGGATTAATCTACAAATTAGCTGACTTAAGCGCAATTGTTAACATGTGATTAGAAGTTTAACTGAGTATTGAAAATGTGTACACTGTATACATTTCAGTATACACTTCAGTGATACACTGAGGAAAATACTGAATTAATTATTCCCTGTGGGGACAGAAGTCTGATGGGTAAGAAAGGAAACCAAAATTTGAACTGTCCAGTGATGGTTGCTGGCAACCTGATTTCTATTGAGAAGGTTTAACTTTATTCCAATTATCAGTTTGGAAGTGGGATGATATTTTTAGACCATATCTAACATTTATTAGAGACATGTCCTCACCTGTCCCTCTCTGTAATCTTGTTCAGGCCTACAGTTCTCTGCAGTATCTCTATTTCTTTTTTTTTTAAAGCCATCCAAGTTTGATCACTCAGCTTTTTGTTCAGAATTCTTTCTGACCTTTCTACCCTTTCTGTATATTTTATTAAAACCTACATTTTAAGTCCGAATTTTTGGATCCAGATTTTTATTAGGAATTGGTTCTATGGAGCAATGTTTTGAATGTCAAAAATATAGGTCAGCATTAATTAAAGCTATTAATTTTAATAGCTGCTTTCTTTCATTTTTTTAGAAACCTTGAAATTCCTTCAAACTGCATTGCATGAACCATATTTGAAAGCCAAGACTGATAACGTTTGTTCTTTTTAAATCCTGGGCAAGATGGCAGCAATGATGCATTTAGTTATACAGGCAGTCCCCGGGTTACGTACGAGTTCCGTTCCTGAGTCCATCTTTAAGTCGGATTTGTACGGAAGTTGGAACATGTACATCTGGTATTATTTAGTGTCAGTTAGACAAACGTTTGTCTTAGTATATAGTATATATTTTACCTTTCTATGCATATAAAACACTTAAGAGGCATATGTATTCCAATAATTAAACCACTGCGTTGCTTAGTAATAATTGTAGCTTTCATCAGGGCAGGGCCTTACACATGCTCCATTATTCTCACTTTATCTGTTATACTTTAAAATTGTTCTGATCATTGACCGACTGTAGCCTAACGCTTTTCCAATGACCGATGGTGTTTCACCTCTTTCCAAACGCTTTAATTATTTCCACTTTATTTTCAATCGCGATCGCTTCCCGTCAATGGAACAGAAACACTGCCGGTGGTGGCTCTCGAGGTCCGCTGGGTCCTAAGAACCACCACATTGAGACAGGCTAAATGGGACAAGTGGGGGCTGTGCTGGGTTTGGGTATTTGATCATCCACAATATTCTGCGTGGGAATTTAAATGACGTGGCAGTGGTTTTTTTAAACAAGGTCGAGTTGCAAGCTCGACATCAACCCAGCACAGATGGTATGGAGTCACTAGATCGACATCAACCCGGCACGGGAACGGTCTATCACTGGATCGAACTCAGGAACCTCCATTCTCCAGCCTGGTGCTGATCTCACTGCGCCACCAGCCGACCAGAACCGGGGGGGGGGGGGGCGGGGTCGGGGTGAATCTTACTAAGAAAAATTTAAGCCAAATACAAAGTTCAACATTCAACACAGTGTCAACGGCAATGACTTAAAATGGCAGACGGCATCGTGATCCGACTTAAAATGGCAGACAGCGTTCTCCTTCCTTGGTTCGTAAGTACGAGTTGTTCGTAACTCGGGGACTACCTGTATCAGGTTACCATTCTTCCTTGTCCATTTAAAGGTCCAGGTCAAAAAATACTTTCTTGGTAATAATACAGATCAGTGCACAGTTTTTCAGACCATAGATATGACTTATTCCTGTAGTTTCTTGTGCTGCGTAATACTTGGTGAATTCTTCTGGGTGAATATTACTCAAATGAAATGAGAAGGTAGTTGATAATTATGATAAGGTGTATCATCAAAAGATGTTCTTTCATAACATCATGAGAAACAGTGATTAATGCAGTGTAACTATTTTTTACCATGATTGCAGGCACCCTCCAGCATTGCATGCAAGTGGTGGAAGAAATAGTGGGAAGGATGTGGCTGTTTCTGTGCTGTATTTCTCTATGACCAAGTCTGTGCTAGCCAGCAGGCATACATTTTTACACTAATTCTACCTCAACTCTTTATTCTCCTTGTATTGCCAACAATTCACCCCCATCTCAACATGCCAATGTACTCTCTACCCACTAGGGCCATTTTACAGTGGCCAATTAACCTATCAACAGTACAAAGAGTCATAGAAGAAAATGAGAGAGCCTAAAGGGAGTCCAAGTGATCACAAGGAGAATATGCACTGGAGGTCAGGACTGAATGTCCAGAGTCTATGCAATTTGTTGAGCTAATCAGGGACCATGTCATGTGAATAGGTTGAGCAAGCTAGGGTTTTCTTTCTGGAGTGAAGAAGATTAGTAATGACTTGATAGAGGTATGCAAGATAAGAGGCATAGATCAAGTATCTAGCCAGAAACTTTTTCTAGGGTGGAAATGGCTAATACAAAGGGGAATACCTTTAAGACAATTGGAGGACAGATAAATTAAGGGCATTTAAGAAACTTTTAAATAGGCAATATGGAGGGC
This sequence comes from Hemitrygon akajei, assembly GCF_048418815.1. Lineage (NCBI taxonomy): Eukaryota > Metazoa > Chordata > Chondrichthyes > Myliobatiformes > Dasyatidae > Hemitrygon > Hemitrygon akajei. The sequence continues at coordinate 76,085,351 of NC_133135.1, read as the reverse complement.
TACATGGGAGGCAAGGGTTAGATTGATCTTGAGGATTCTCTTGGGGCACTAGATGGAGTAAGTTGCATTTTGGTTTTGCTCCGTTCATTTTTCAATTTTTCTTACCACCCTTTCGCTATCTATATTAAAGTGTTTATAACACTTTTATATGCCTGAACTTTGATTTTTAATCACTGGAAATGAATACCAGAGGGCAAAAGGCAGCAGCCGAAGGCAAGGAAGCCAGTAATGGAAGTGGAAGGAGAGAAGGTGATTCTAAACAGTATCCACTCACTAGTCTATGTCGAAGCTCCTGGATGATAAATTAGATTTTAAAAAAAAAAATTCTTCTTTGGAAGTATTGTTTCAGGAGATCAAAAGTAGACTGGAAGCACTTAAGTGGGAGAGTGAAAAACAACAGCAGCAAATTTCTGAACTTAATGAAGCCGGAAGACAGAGAGATCGTAGATTGGATGAGTTGGAAAAGAAATTAACTTCGACCACTCAAACACTGGAACAGTATAAGTTCAAGATTATTGACCTGGAAAGTCGCAATTGTAGGCAGAACCTGCGAATAATAGGACTCTGTGAAGACGTTGAGAGTGGTGACCTTGCTAAATTCTTTTCTCAATTTTTAATGGATGTGTTTAGCTCTGAAGCTCTACTCTCCCTATACTTGATTGTGTCCACCATGCTTTAAGAGCAAAGCCTCCTAAAGAGTTGAAGCCTCGACCTGTTATTCTCTGATTCCACTATGTGCATACCAAGGAGCATTTAATTCGAATTGCCCATCAGAAAGGGGTTTTTGAACATGGAGACCTCAAGTTTTGTCTGGTTGAAGACTACTGTCTGGAGGTAATGCAGGAAAGATTGCATTTTAAACCAGTGATGTCCGAGCTTTATCAAAGAAAATTTCAACCAGCTCTGCTATTTCTAGTTTGTTTAAGGGTTCTGCCTGGTAAATCATGTAAATGATCAAAGATCACAAATAAAGATGGTAGCGAGACGCAGCTTGCAGCGGCCACTCCGGAGCTGATATGTTATTTGTTAAGTGGGGTGCCATGCGCAATCCTATTCTGATGAAAAACAGATGTGAGAGCATGGAGGAATATCTGGAAATCTCCAGGAAGGCCCTCTTTGTTGCTGCTGCTGCTGTGAGGTCCAGGTCTCTGCTGGGAAGAACAGGCCCCCAGTCCTCGGTGTTGTGTTGCCGGTGGCAAAGGTGTCTTAATACGCTCGGCAGAGGATGGTGCTCGGAGAAGCTGTGCCGGAGGGGATGGTCGGAGGCTCGGAGGTTCGATGGACTCGGAGTCTGCTGTGGTCAGGGCACTTTCACTGTGTGCTGTGTCTGCAAGGCTGGATTTGACAGAGCTTTCATTGTGTGCTGCGTCTGCGGGGCTGAGTCCATAGTCTGCACAGTGGAAGTCCATAGCAGGAGTATTCCCTTCTGCCACAGGCGTGGGATGGCGAGTCTGTCAGGACCCTGGGGACTTGTGGAAACTGTGTGGTGATTTCTTTTGAACTTATAGTCCTTTAACATCTTTGGACTATTTTTACTGTGCCCATGGTCTGTTTTTTTAAATCAATTATGCTATTGTTTGCACTGTTGTAACTATGTGGTTTTGTGCAGGTCTTGTAGCTTTAGATATTGCTCTTGTTTTGTCTGGTGGATTTTGGATCTCCTTTCCAGGGGACACGCTAAGATGGTAGCGCGATATTAATACGCAGCAGCCTCTCCGGACTCTGGATTTGAGGATTGAGAAACATTATGTGGATTTTCTGGTGTAGTCTGTTTTGTCATGTGCTTTTGTGATATCATTCTGGAGGAACGTTGTCTCATTTTTTTAACTGCATTGCATTTGTGGTTTCTAAATGACAATAATCTGAATCTGAAATCTGTGGAAGAAGCTCATCAATTCCTTGAGGATCAACATTTGATCTCAGCTGTCTAATAAATTTACTGTTTCTTCGTGTCTATATTAATTTGGTTTATAAGTTAATAACCAGTTCAAGATTTGGACTTTTGAAGTTTGAAGATTTTTGCCCTTGGTTTGATAACACTCGTACTTTGTTTTGGAGTATGGATGTTTCTCATGCTTCTATGTTAAAGTTACTTTTTTCTTTAGTATTTTATTATTTTCAATTGTTTGTTTTTGAAAATAATTAAGAATTTGATTTGGTGATTGTTTTTTCCCCTGAAATATTAATAAGATTGTATTCTGTTTCACTTTTCAAGATCTCGCCTTTCAAAATGTTTTGCAAATGGCTGACTTTTTTAAACATTTGTTTGGTGTTTTTTATGGCATTCTTTTTTCAATGTTTTGACGATGGGTGGTATTTTGCATTCTTTTCAATTTTGGAGATTTGCCTTCAAGAGAGTGGGGATAGGGGAATTTCTAGTTCACTTTCTAACTGTCTGTTGGCCAGTTTTTGGGCTTTAGTGGGTGGGGGGGGGGGTGGGGCTCTTTTTAGTTTAGTTTTTTTCATCTGGGCAGATCTGAAACTACAGATAGGTCTGAATTGTTGTAACTTCGGGTTCCCCTTTAAACCTTTTTCCCTCTTCCTGATTCATGAGTTTCCTATGCAGTAAGGTTAACCCTTTTGCATACCATATGGTTTATTCAAATAAAATGGATAATATTATTAACTTTGTCTCATGGAATACGAATGGTTTGAATCATCTGATTAAATGGAAGTAGATTTTTAAAGTTTTTCATAGATTGAATGCTCAGATTATCTTTGCCCAGGAAACTTATGTGAGGAACGAGGATAATCAGCATTTTTTTTTAACAATTTCACTCCAACTCACAGGCTAAGGTGAAAGGAGTCTCTATTTTTTATAGACTCCTTGATTTCATTTGTTCACCATGAAACAATCTCAGACCCGAATGGTAGATTTCTATTAATTACTGGTTTGCTTTATAACCAAAATGTTGTTATGGTTAATATCTATGCACCAAATGCCGACTATCCTGAATTCTTTAAACATCTATGTGCATCTTTTCCTAATTTAAATGAATATACGTTGATAATGGGCAGAGATTTTAACTGTTTCCTGAATCCCTCGATGGACAGGTCTGCGTCCAATCAGGTATCTCCAAACAAATCCGGTATTTTTATTAATTCCTTTTTAGTTGACTCCAGAATTTTATAGGTTTGGAGATTTTTACATCCTATTGATAAAGAGTTCTCATTCTTTTCTCATGTATATCATAATTACTCTAGAATTGATTACTTTTTTATCGGTTCTCAATTAGTTCCATCTGTTACTGCCTGTGAGTACGATGCAATTGCTGTTTCTGATCATGCACCCTTGAAACTATCAATCAAATTAACTGATGTAACTTTTAGCGCCAGACAATGGTGGTTCAATTCTACTCTACTTCGGGACTTAAACTTTAACTTTATTAAAGAACAGATTGCCTTTTTCTTTTCAACTAACTTTATGGAAGAAATTTCCAGTGGGATATTATGGGATACTTTTAAAGTATATATCTGTAGGCAAATTATTTCATATTCTGCTGGATTGAAAAAAATTAATAATGAAATACATTGGTTGATAAGATTAAAGAAATTGATAAAAAATATTCTGCTGCTCCTAATCTGAAGCTTTATAAAAACAGAGTTGAACTTCAGATGCAACACAGTTTGTTATTAACATCCCCGATTGACAATCAATTACTTAAAACTAAGAGTCAATTTTATATATATTAGTGATAAATCCGGTAAATTACTGGCCAACCAATTGAAAGTTGCTTCGGCTAAATGTTAGATTATTAAAGTTCCTGAATGGGATGGTATTTTGAAGGTTGACCATGATGAAATTAGTCTTTTCAAGAATTCCATACCTCTTTATACCAGTATAATCAGAATTTCCTGACGATTCTACCATAATGAATGAATTTTTAAGAAAATTGAATATTCTGAAATTACCACCTAATGAACATTTAGCATTAGATGCACCCATCACGGAAGAAGAAATAAAGAAAGCAATTTCTTCGATTAATTTGGTAAAGCACCTGGTTTGGATGGGTATACATAAGAATTTTAAAAATATTTTTCAAATCTACTTTCTCCTTGGTTATGTAGGATCTTTAAGGATGCCTTATTTGTAGGCAAGTTACCACAATCCTTTTATGAAGCATCTATTTCTCTAATTCCTAAAAAAAAGATAAAGGCTCCACTGAATGTACATCATATAGACCTATATCCTTGTTGAATGTGGACTCCAAAATCTTTTCCAAAATATTGGCAATTAGATTGGAAAATGTATTGCCACAAGTTGTCTCTGATGACCAGACAGGATTTATTAAAAATTGTTATTCGTATTTTAATGTTAGGAGGTTAATAAATACTGTATATAATCTAAAACTTCAAAATGTGTTACTTCACTTGATGCTGAGAAGGCGTTTGATAGAGTTGAATGGGAATATTTATTTAACATGCTTGAGAAATTTAATTTTAGCCCAAAATTCATATCTTGGATTAAATTGATATATCATACACCTTTGGCTTATATACTTGCTAATAATCAGAGATCCCCCTTTTTCAGGCTTTTTCGAGGTACTAGACAGGACTGTCCTTTTAAGTCCATTACCATTTGATATTGCCTTGGAGCCCTTGGCAAACGCTCTTCATGATTCACCCAATATATTTGGTATTATTCGTGGGAATGGGACACATAAGGTAACACTATATGCAGATGACCTGTTACTATATATCTCTAACCCAGAGAAATCCACCCCTGCAGTAATATCACTGCTTGCTCAGTTTAGTAATTTGTCTGGTTATAAATTGAATCTTAACAGTGAGCTTTGCCATTAAATATGCAAGTTCCAATCTATAGGCAATCACCATTTAGACTGGTTACTGATTACTTATTTAGGTGTTAAAATTACTAAGAAGCATACTGATCTATTTAAAGTTAACTTTTTACCCTTAATTGATCATATTAAACATCTGCTTACTAAATGGTCCCCATTGTCCTTATCATTGATTGGTAGAATTAATGCTATTAAGATGATTATTTTACCTAAATTTCTGTACTAATCTTCATTTCTAAATCCTTTTTTGATGATATTGATTATAAAAATTACTTCATATATATGGCAGAATAAAAATCCTAGGTTTAGTAAGAAATATTTACCAAAATCAAAAAAGGATGGTGGTTTGGCAATGCTGAACTTAAGATTATGATATTGGGCAAATAATATTCAATATTTAATGTTCTGGGCACAAAGGTCTGGATGAAATTCAATGTCCACGATGTGTGAACCTCGAGTGCAAGTCTGTACAGGGGTTCTTATTGGCTTCTATTTTAGGGACCTTTCTTCCTTTTGCACTTATGAAACTGAATAAACAAATGACTAATCCAATAACTAAATATACAATATGAATATGGTTTCAATTTTGTAAATTTTTTGGATTGAATAAATTTATCCTATCAAGTCCTATTATATCTATTTTTTTCTTCCAACCATCTGGAACTGATCAAGCTTTTCTTTTATGGAAAACGAAGGGAATAACATGTTTTCGTGATTTATTCATGGATAACTGTCTCATGTCTTTTGAACAGTTGTCTTTAAAATATAATTTGCCTACTTCACATTTTTTCAGATACTTACAGATGAGAAACTTTTTGAATGTTATTTTACCTACTTTTCCGATACCATATCAGACTGAAATTACAGGAAAAAAAAATTAGGTTTAAACCCCATCAGAAGAGTTTAATAGCAATTATTTATGATCTGATTATGAAAGTACGTCTAGGAACATCTGATAAAATTAAGAATGAATGGGAAAGAGAACTTCAGGCATCTTTACCTATAGAGAAATGGGAGAAAATTCTCCATCTAGTTAACACTTCTTCAATTTGTGCTAGACGCGCTTTGATACAATTTAAGGTGGTTCATAGGGCCCATGTGTCTAAGGATAAGTTAGCTCATTTTTATTGCCATATAAATCCTGTCTGTGACAGATGTAATTCTGAGATAGCTTCCTTGACACATATCTTCTGGTCTTGCCCTCTTTTTGGAAAAATATTGGAAAGACATTTTTGATATTATTTCAGTAGTTTTGCATATTGATTTACAATCTCATCCTATTACTGCAATTTTTGGATTACCAGTGATGGACTCTAGTCATTTATCCTCTTCAGCTTGCTGTTTGATTGCATTTTTTACATTAATAGCCAGAAGATGCATTTTATTTAAATGGAAAGATTCTAATCCCCCTACTACACTTCAATGGTTTTTCCAGACTATGACATGTTTAAACTTTGAAAAAATTAGGAGTTGCACTATCAACCCTTTGGTTAAATTTGAAGAAACTCAGAGGCCATTTATTCAACATTTTCATATGATGTAAGCTGACCTTTTCTGAATCCTTCTCAATAACTTTTTGTTTGTGTATAAAGGAGCAGAGTTAATAACAAATAATGATTTTAACTGATGAAACATGGCAGCCCAGCTTTTGTTTTGTTTTATTTTGGTTTAGGGGGACTTTTTTTCTGTATAAATTTTTTTTGAATCATTTTCATGTTCAGTTATTAAGAGATTGGGAGGCTTAGATTACATATGTTACTCGGAGTTTGTGTCTGTATATGTTAACCGTTATTAATGTAATCCTGATCTCTTTGTATCATTATCATTGTTTTTTTTATCAATTCGAAACTTAATGAAGAAGATTGATCTTGATTTAAAAGTTTGGCACAACATCATGGGCCAAAGAGCCTGTACTGTGCTGTAATGTTCTATGTTCTAATTATTATTATTTTTGCTCAATCATAGGAGCATTAGAGGGTGCTGTCTGGATAGACAAACTTGGATAGTTTTCTTTGGTGTTGCAGAGGGTAAGGGGAGAATTGATAGTAGTTTGAGATTGAGGGGCATAGACAGAGTGGGTGACCAATATATTTTTCTCAGTGTTTGAAATGTCTAATACTCAAAGGAGATGTGTGGTACAAGCTTCTTGCAGGGTGGTGGATGCCTGGAAAGCATTGCCAGGGTTGGTGGTAGAGGCAAAAATGTGGAGATGTTGCAGAGGTGAATGTGTAGAGAATAGAGGCAAAAGGGACAAGTTTAGTAGGCATTTAATTACTAATTTAATTATTTTGGCACTACATTATGGGCCAAAGGGCCTTTTCCTGTACTGTGCTCTTCTATGTTAACTGAGCCTGACTCTAGTTCATTAGATCCATTCCTATGCACAAGTGCTTCCATAATAACTTACCAGATAATGGTAAAAACGCACCATAATTTCATCCCCACTGCCACTCCTATTGTTTCTTTCCTGCTTCTAGTAGAAAACTGGTCAACTGCAATGGCATTGGTTTAGCCCTAACAACAGTGATCAGTCCAGACAGTCTTCCTAGAAAATGGCTCAAGATCAGCTGAACCAAAATTCATTTTGGGAGTTCCCTTGATTTTGCAGACAATGTTTCCCATGGCATAAACAGCTGAATTTTAGACATCTGTACAAGTTCAAAAGTAGAAATCTTCAGCTAGCTTTGCATTTTGCTATCCCAGTTTTTATTGTAGCAAAGGTAACTTTAAACCTTTTTAGCTTCTTGTAATATCCTTGCAGGCAGGTTTGTTAGAGCTTTGCGGGAGGGGTTTAACTAATTTGGCAGGTGGGTGAGAAGTGGAGTGATAGTGCTAAGGATGGGGTGGTTGGTTTACAAACAGAAACTGTGTAGTGAGTCTGCTAGCAAGAAGAAGATGGTGATAGGTCATAATTGCAGTCAAAGGGATAACTGCAATGTAAAAGGGGGACAAAATCAAAAAGTGTGAATACAAGACTGAAGGTGTTAAATTTGAATGCACACAGTATATGGAATAAGATAGTTGATAGTTGTAGCATAGTTACAGATTGGCATGCATAATGTGGGCATCACTGAACTGTGGCTAAAAGATTATAGCTGGGAGCTTAACATCCAAGGATACACATTGTATCGAAAGGACAGACAAGGCTGGGGTGGCACTGCTGGTAAAAAGTGAAATCATATTAGAAAGAGGTGACATGGGATCAGAAGATATATAATTGTGCAAAGAGCTAAGAAACTGAAAGGGTAAAAAGACCCTGATGTGAGTTATATGTAGACCTCTGAACAGTAGCAATAATATGGTCTACAAATTACAATGGGTGATAGAAAATGCATGTCAAAGGGGCCAAATCATGATAGTCACGGGATTTCAATATACAGATAGATTGGGAAAATCAAGTTGGTGCTGGATCCCAAGAGGGGGAATTTGTAGAGTGCCTGTGAGATGGCTTTCTAGAGCAGCTCATAGTAGAGCCAACAAGAAGATTAGCTATTCTGGACTGGGTGTTGTGCAATGAACTGGAATTAGTTAGAGAACTTGGGTAACAGAAGCCTGTGGGTTCAGTGAACATATGATAGAATTCACTCTGAAAATTAAGAAGGACAATCTGAAGTCAGATCTATCACTATTACAGTGGAATAAAAGGAATTACACAGGCATGAGAGAGAAACTGACCAAAATTGATTGGAAGGTAACACTAGCAAGAATGATTGCAGAGCAGCAATGGCTGGAGTTTCCAAGAGCAATTCAGAAGGCATGGGATAGATGCATCGCAAGGAAGAAGCAGCATTCAAAAGGCAGGATGACACAACCACAGCTGCCAAGAGAAGTCAAATTCAGCATGAAAGCCAAAGAGAGGCCATATAATAGAACAAAAATTAGTGGGAAGTTAGAGGACTGGGAAGCTTTTAAAAACCAACAGAAGGCAACTCAAAAAGAAGGAAAAGATGGAATATGAAGGTAAGCTAGCCAATAATATTAAAGAGAATACAAAAAGTTTCTTCAGATACATAAAGTGTAAAAGAGGTGAAAATAGATATTAGACCACTGGAAAATGAGACTGGAGCAGTGGTAATGGAGGACGAGGAAATGGCAGATGAGCTGAATTAAGTTTTTTGCATCACTCTTCACTGTTGAAGGCACTAGCAGTATAGTGGAAGTTCCTATGTCAGGGGTCATCAAGTATGAGAAGTTACCATAACTAGAGAGAAAGCTCTTGGGGAAACTGAAAGGTCTGAAGATAGATAAGTCACCTGGACCAGATGGTGTACATCTTGGGGTTCAGAAAGAGGTGGCTGAAGAGATTGTGGAGACATTAGTAATGATCTTTCAAGAATCATGAAATTCTGAGGGACAGAATCAAAAAGAGTGATGAATAAAGGACTGAAGGTGTTATATTTGAATGCATCCAGTACACGGAATAAGATGAACTTGTAGTACAGTTACAGATTGGTATGTATAATTTTCTGGGCATCACTGAATCATGCCTAAAAGATTATAGCTGGGAGCTTAACATCCAAGGATACACATTATATCAAAAGGACAAGTGCATAGAGGGGATGGGCTGGCACCGTTGGTAAAAAAAAAGTGAAAGAGGTGACATAGGATCAGAAGGTATAGAATCATTTGTAGAACTAAGGAACTACAAGTGTAAAAAAGACTGTGAATTATATACAGAATAAGTATTTTCCATCAGTCTTCACCGTGAAAGTGTGTTGGGGCAGAAGTGAGTGAAGCTATCAATACTAGGGAGAAAGTGCTTGGAAAACTGAAAGGTCTGAAGGTAGGTTGAATGAACTTGGTCTTTCTCCTTGGAGTGACAGAGGATGAGAGGTGATTTAATAGAGGTGTATAAGATTATGAGAGGCATTGATCGTGTGGGTAGCCAGAGGCTTTTTCCCAGTGCTGAAATGGCTAACACGAGGGGGCACAGTTTTAAGGTGCTTGGAAGAAGGTACAAGGGGGATGTCTGAAGTATGTTTTTCTCACAGAGAATGTGGGCGTTTGGAATGCACTGCTGGCAAAGGTGGTAGAGGCAGATACAATAAGTACATGGAGCTTAGAAATATAGAGAGCTGTGAGGTAGGGAAATTCTAAGCAGTTTCTCCAGTAGGTTGTGTGGTCGGCACAACATTGTGGGCTGAAGGGCCTGTAATGTGCTGTAGATTTCTATGTTTCTATGAAAGCAGCATCTGTCACGAGGGATCCCCACCACCCACAATGTGCTCTCTTCTCACTACTGCCATCAGGAAGAAGAGACAGGAGCCTCAGGACTCACACCACCAGTTTCAGGAACAGTCGTCACTCCTCAGCCATCAGGCTCATGAACCAAAGGGGATAACTTCACTTACCCCATCATTGAAATGTTCCTACAAGCCTGTGATGATTCGTGCGGAGGTGCTCGATGGTGGGGAGGGCTGTATCCACTACTTTTTGTAGGACTTTCCATTCAAGGGCATACCAGGCTGTGGTGCAGCCAGCTTGTCAGGATTTTAGATGTCATGCCAAATCTTCACAAACTTCTATGGAAGTAGAGGTGCTGCTCCAGTTTTTATGCAATATATTCCTATAGTGAGCTCAATAGGGTAACAGTGATGTTTATTTTTTTTGTTTAGAAGTAATCTCCATCTGTTTTAATAATGTCTATTTTTCATTATCTCTCCAAAAATACTCAAAGAAAATTTAGTCTAGAAGGTAGAGTTTGTTGTCCTCATTTATTAGGATTGAACTACTGCATGCATAAAATCTATTGTATGTAAGCCTTAATACAGGGAGTCTGGTTTGGATTGGATTGCAGCCCCTTGGGAATTGGACCATGTGCTTCTGATTGTAACTCAGTTGGATACAGATGACAACTTTTCCAGCGTCATTCTTCAAGTCAAGTCAACCTTTATTGTCATTTCGACCATAACTGCTGGTACAGTGCATAGTAAAAATGAGACAACGTTTTTCAGGACCATGACATAGTACAAAAACTAGACTGAACTACATAATAAAAAAAAACAGAGAAAACTATACTAGACTACAGACCTACACTGGACTGCATAAAGTGCACAAAAGCAGTACCGGCATTATAATAAATAATAAACAGGACAGTAGGGCAAGGTGTCAGTCCATGCTTCGGGTATTGAGGAGTCTGATAGCTTGGGGGAAGAAACTGTTATATAGTCTGGTCGTAAGAGCCCGAATGCTTCGGAGCCTTTTCCCAGACAGCAGGAGGGAGAAGAGATTGTATGAAGGGTGCATGGGGTCCTTCATAATGCTGTTTCCTTTGCGGATGCAGCGTGTAGTGTAAATGTCCGTGATGGCGGGAAAAGAGACCCTGATGATCTTCTCAGCTGACTTCACTATCCGCTGCAGGGTCCTGCGATCCAAGATGGTACAATTTCCAAACCAGGCAGTGATGCAGTTGCTCAGGACGCTCTCAATACAACCCCTGTAGAATGTGATGAGGATGGGGGTTGGGAGATGGACTTTCCTCAGCCTTCGCAAAAAGTAGAGACACTGCTGGGCTTTCTTTGCAATGGAGCTGGTGTTGAGGGACCAGGTGAGTCTTGTACACGACGTGAGCACGTGCCTGACAATTCCCTTTGCCTCACTCAGAGAAAGCGGGCTGGTAACATGTAATGCGGAGACTTCATCTTTACCTCCCAGTAAAGCAGGTGGCAGGACTCATAGAACAATACAACACAGTACAGGCCCTTCGGCCCACAATACTGCGCCGACCCTTAAACACTGCTTCCCATATAACCCTCCACCTTAAATTCCTCCATATTGGCAGGACTCAGCAGCATATTGGTCAATTAGCAGGCTCCATTGAGATATTGCTATCTATAACCTGCCTGTCTGAGCAGTGAATGCTGTGCATTTTTGTTACTGTCGCTAGGAGGTGCCACAGAATTGAAGGCATCCACAAAGGCTGAGATTTATGATGAGGCCAATATGTAATCCTCAAGCACTGTCTCAAGTGGGACAGGAAGAGCTTGATTTATAAGAAAACATGTCTGGCACCTCCTTGGCCTTTGTGGAATATTGAATGGTCGAGACAGAGTGGACATGGAGAGGATGTTTCCTATAGTGGGGGAGTCCAGGACTGGAAGGCAGAGCCTCAATATATGGATGGCCCTTTAGAACAGAGATGAGCAAAAATTTCTTTAGCCAGAGCGTGATAGATCTGTGGAATGACCATTGGATATATTTAAAGTTATTTGAATAAGTTATCAATTTGTAATGCTGAAAGGCTGGGGTAGATTCAATGGGCTGAATGGACTGATTCTGCTCCTATGTCTTATGGTTTAAGAGTATAATTAGGAGATAGACTACTCTTTCTGCTTTTTATGGTGTTCTCAGTGCTACTTTGAATACTACTCCAGTGATGGACTAGGCATTCCAAGAGTCAGTGAGGTTGTGATATGTTTTCAAGTAGGATTTGAGAACGTCTTTGAATCATTTTGGCAATTCCCCTGCTAATTTCTTAGACACAGAGCACTGAAACAGGTCTTTCAGCCCAATGGTCTATGCCAACCAGGATTCCCATTTAAGCTATTCCAATTGCCCACATTTGGCTCATTTCCTCTAAAACAGGGGTTCCCAACCTGGTATCCACAGACCCCTTGATTAATGGTAGGGATTCATGGGTGTAAAAAAAAAGGTTGAGAACTCCCACTTTAAACCTTTCTTATTCATGTGCCTGTCCAAACAGCTTTTAAATGCTGTTAATCTATCTGCCTCAACCTCTTCTTGTGGCAACTCATTCCATACATTGACCTCCCTCTGGGTGTAAAAGTTGCCCCTTAGGTTCCTATTAGATCTCTTCCCACTCACCTGAAACCTATGTACTCTAGTTCTGGATTCCCTAACGTTAAGATGTTACTGTGTGCATTCACCCTGTCTATGCCCCTTGAAATCTTCATCTCCTCTATAAGATCACCACTCACTCTCCTATGATGAAATGAAAATAGTCCTAACCCGCTCAGTCTCTCTCCATTACTCAGTCGTTCGAGTCTCATTAACATCCTTGTAAATCTCTGTTGGACTCTTTACAGCTTAGTGGCTTCTTGCCTATAGCAAGGTGATCGAAACTGAACATAATATTCCAAATGCAGCCTCCCCAACCGCTTTTACCTTGAGGGAGCTCAAACTGGAGAGCCTGTTGTAGGAACGTGACCAGTATGGCACAAGAGTCATGTGGCCTGCCCATCATGGCCAATTGAGTGTATTTAAACATCTCTTTCCTTCAAGAGATCCATTGAGAGAGTACCGTAAGCTTTTGATCTACTTGCCCAGATAATCAGGTTACTAGTTGCAACCTCTATAGGCTGTTGTGGTAGGGAACAATGCTCACATTGTACTGCAGCAGTCAGGGTACAAATTACCCTGATGATTTATAAGAGGTGGATTTCCCAATTTCACAATTGTTTGCAAGGGCTTCAATTGGACCTTAGAGGGGGTGGGTCTGCACTTTGTTCTATCAAATAAAGATAAAATCCAATTCCTTGGCACAAATTTTTTGTGTTTAATTTTCTGTTTTGAGGAGACTGGACGAACAACACAGGTTGCTTTGGCATGTGGACATGGCCTTAATCCATGCCCTCTAGTAATGGACACTTCGACCACTGGAAAAAGATACCAGTTGTCCACTCATTATCTGTGCTTCTCATTATCTTATTAACACTTAAGAAATCAGAAAATGAGAAATATAAGGGAAAGTGAGCCATTTAGCCCCAAAAGCCTGCTGTACCAATCAAATGCAATGCTTTATGTGACTGGGTGATGGGTACAGTTGAAACAAAAAAGCCAAGAATCTATATAGAAGGCACCAGAGTTAGTTTAGGGTTTTAGTGTTTGTTACTCTGATGTAAAGATACTAGCAAGGAAGCATTTGTTGTCTATGGCCAACTACCCTGAAGGGTGATGATGGGTTTGGCCATGAATGAATCATTGTTTGTTGTGTTGACAATACTCTTGCAGCTGTGTTGGGGGGGGGGGGGCGATATTACAGAATTTTGACGTGCAGTGATGAAAGAAAGCAAATTATGAAGTTAGAATGATGTGTAATTTGGATGGCTGGGAACTTGAAGGTGATAACATCGTTGCCCTTGTCCACCTTAATGAGTAGGTGACAATGTGAAGTAAGCTTGACAATTTTCTACTGTTCAGATAAATTATACATGTTGCAGAGTGTGATGATTATCTTTAAATAATTAACCTTGGGATATGCCATTTGGCTGTGGACATCTTTCAAATTAAGCCTTATACGGATTGATGTGTGTAGGCTATTTCACAAGTAGTTAAGAATTTTGGTTACATTTCTGGGCATCTGGGATTACAATGAGGCCAGAGCTTCAGCCTGGTGAACCAAGTTGCTTTGTGTAGCAATCTGGGAGGATTTAGAGGCACTGCTATTAAGAGGTTTTTAAACATCGGATTGATTTAATTTACACCTTTTAACTGGAACATGTGTACTTGCACCTGTCATCCTGCTTCAGGTGATGCTGCATGATTGGTCTAAGTGTGGATCAATGCTGTAAGTAACCACGCCATCTCTCTTGGCAGGGGTTGTAGAGAATTCACTCTCTCACAAGGTGTGTTATTTTACACAGGTAATACTGTTGCAAAGATTATGTATGTGCCACATTGATGGAATGTTAATCATTTTCTCCTTAGAAGTTATTGCATTCATTTTTCTGCCTGTGTACTTTAGGGACTTATTATCCAGTAATTTCTATAATTTTCCCTTTTAACTCTGGAGATAAATTTGATTATTACTGTAAACCCAACTTCTCTCCAGTTCAGGAGACACATATTTAAGTTTAGTTGCACTAACTTGCCAAAACCTACCATTCCCCTGTCTTTAATCTAAGTAGAATCATTTGTAACTGCGGGTATCAGCAAACTATTTCATCAGAGCCACATTCCATCCAAGCATTAAACTGTTGTGAGGCACGCTGCTATGCATGCACTTACCAGCAGAGGTCAGTAGATAACCAGCAATGGATGTGTTCTATTTTCTCAGACGCTATCTATAGCACTGAAGTGCCCTGCTGAGAGCTTCAAACAGTTATTCAACCTGTGAGTTTTTTGGTTTGATTCTCCTCTGAACTGATAGCTTTATCCCACCAGAGGGTCTGGGTGCAGACAGTCTGGAACAGTTCAGAGGGAATATTGAGCCATCTGTTAGTGCCATCTCAAAAATCAAAACTTAACTTTCTATTTGTATTTATAAAATGATTGCTGCTTTTCAAAAACAACCATTTGACAATGGCTGAATATACATGTATTTAATACAGAATTACTGAAAATGCTTTGCTGCCAGTGAAAGAAATGTAACAGTTAATTTGTGTATAACAAGTCCCACAAACAGCCATATGATGCAGCCTAGTCATCTGTTTTCAGTTCTGTCAATTAAGAGTGAAATAACTGAAGAAGGCAGAATACCCCTATTCCTCAGAAGTGTCAATACTTCTTTTGTGTCCATCCAACAGGGCAGATTTATGTCTTATCTCTGACAGTGGAACACTTCCTCAGCACTGAATTGTAGCATCAGACTGCATTATGTGTGAAGGTCTCTACAGTCATGCTAAGATCCACAAACTTTGACTAAGCTATGCCTGGTAATGGTATGTGCTCTTATAGCTGCAAAATTTATCACTAATTTCTGATGTTGTATCATTGAAGTTTATTATCACTGACTTAAATGATGTGAAATTTGTTGTTTTGCAATAGCAATGCAGTGTAAAACTATATTACAGAAAATAAATAAACAGTGCAATACAAAGGGAATAAAGAGGTAGTGTTCATAGGTTCATAGACCATTCATAAACTTGATGGTGGAGATTAAGGAGCTGGTCCTGAATCATTGAATGTGGATCTTCTGGCTCCTGTTCCTCCTTCCTGATGGTAGAAACAAGAAGAGGGGCATGTCCTGAGTATTTAGAGGTTGCCTTCCTGAAACACAGCCTCAGTGGAAAGAGGGCTGTGCCTGTGATGAAACTGGCTGAGTAAGTATCCCTCTACAGCTCCTCGCAATCTTGGGATGTAAAAGTGGGGAGAAATAAAACAGGAGAAGACGATGTTGGATTCTGATTAATAATTTCCATTTGGTAGGTTCTGCTGATCTAATGATGCGTTTCTGGCTGTGATGGTTACTCAGTGACTGTCCAACGTTCAAGAATTCTGAAGATTTGCTGCTATCTGGTACTATCTAGTGTACAGTATGAAGGTGGGGAAGCTGTTGAAAATTCCAATTATTGGTCGGAGTGGGTTATTCGTGGGGTGGGGGGCATTGTGTCTGCCACTCATTTAAGGGAGGGGAAAGAATTGAAGAGAACAGCACTTTTCAGAGAGAGGAAGAAAGGGTGTACAAAAACACCCTGTTCTGTATAGGTTGGACTTTAAAGATAGATAGAGATAGATAGATAGATACTTTATTCATCCCCATGGGGAAATTCAACTTTTTTTCCAATGTCCCATACACTTGTTGTAGCAAAACTAATTACATACAATACTTAACTCAGTAAAAAATATGATATGCATCTAAATCACTATCTCAAAAAGCATTAATAATAGCTTTAAAAAGTTCTTAAGTCCTGGCAGTAGAATTGTAAAGCCTAACGGCATTGGGGAGTATTGACCTCTTCATCCTGTCTGAGGAGCATTGCATCGATAGTAACCTGTCGCTGAAACTGCTTCTCTGTCTCTGGATGGTGCTATGTAGAGGATGTTCAGAGTTATCCATAATTGACCGTAGCCTACTCAGCGCCCTTCGCTCAGCTACCGATGTTAAACTCTCCAGTACTTTGCCCACGACAGAGCCCGCCTTCCTTACCAGCTTATTAAGACGTGAGGCGTCCCTCTTCTTAATGCTTCCTCCCCAACACGCCACCACAAAGAAGAGGGCGCTCTCCACAACTGACCTATAGAACATCTTCAGCATCTCACTACAGACATTGAATGACGCCAACCTTCTAAGGAAGTACAGTCGACTCTGTGCCTTCCTGCACAAGGCATCTGTGTTGGCAGTCCAGTCTAGCTTCTCGTCTAACTGTACTCCCAGATACTTGTAGGTCTTAACCTGCTCCACACATTCTCCATTAATGATCACTGGCTCCATATGAGGCCTAGATCTCCTAAAGTCCACCACCATCTCCTTGGTCTTGGTGATATTGAGACGCAGGTAGTTTGAGTTGCACCATATCACAAAGTCCTGTATCAGTTTCCTATACTCCTCCTCCTGTCCATTCCTGACACACCCCATTATGGCATCAGCGAACTTCTGCACATGGCAGGACTCCGAGTTATATTGGAAGTCTGATGTGTACAGGGTGAACAGGACCGGAGAGAGTACGGTTCCCTGCGGTGCCCCTGTGCTGCTGACCACCGTGTCAGACCTAATGGAAATGATTAATCATTTCCCAAGAATCTGCTATTACTCTTATCTATCTATCCTTCTTTCCACTGCTGCACCTCCAACAATAATATAAATTCAGGATCAAGCAGTATATTTTCCTAAAGTGAGGGACCGATATGCTACTCGAAGGCAATGAAAGAAAGGAGTACTTTACCTCATTATCGTCTGGGCATCCGAACCACCATGAGATTGACAGGATTGATATACAAATTAGCATACAGGTAATGGATATATGTGGGTGAGTAGGCCTGATGTCAGGAAGGACATAGCTAGCAGATTTGCAAATAGATTGGATCAAATAAACAAGAGTGAGACGGCAGTTGCTGAAGCTCTGTGCAGGCCCAAACTGAAGATGTCTTTTCACAGGAGGGCCCCTTCTAATTTTTCAGTAGTTACTTTTGGCTACGTAGATCAATAGTTATAAATTGATCTTAAATTTAATTTTGAGTTTTTTGTTGAAAACTTGTTTTAGTAAAGACATTGAGTATGAAAATCATGCTGTGCAAAGCTGTGGTTAGGCCACATTTCAAATCTTGTTCTGGTGACAGCATTACAGGAAGAACATAGATATTTTGGAGAGGAGAAGTTGTTCACTAGGATGTTGCCCAGATTGCAAGGTTTAAGACACTTAGACATTACTCTTCAAATAAGTTGTCAAGTCTCAGCTAATATAATGCTGGTGCATCATATCCCACGTGGTTTACTTGTTTCTTTAAGGTAAACCTACACATATACATTAAATCTTTAACAGTGCAACACTGTCCAGATTACATGGCTAAAATCCTGTAGTAGAATTTGAATGCTGTCTTTTCCTCACAGGAGTATGACTACTAGATAGAAATACCCCAAGCAGTACCATTTTGTTTCCAGTACTCAATACTGTGTATGTGTATGTTTCATTTGTATCATCTCTGTTACTACTTTCCTCCATTATGCCTACCATAAAATATACAACATTGCTTTATTGTATAATATTTTTTATTTTGTTTTCTCTTAGTATTTACACCTGGAGAAAATCCAAGATTCATACATAAATAGGTAAATGGAAAAAAAACAACAGATAATGATGTGACAGCAAGATAACTTTTCCAGCTCAATATGATGCATGTAGCTTGTCCTGCTCGGTGTGGAACTTGAGCTGCTACAGAACTCGTTGAATAGGCTTCAAGGTGTCACTGGAAACTTTCAACATCTGATACCATGTTTCAATATTAGGAATTATTTAAATATAGGTCTATAAAGGCTTCTCTCACAGCGTAAAGACCGTCAGAAGATTTGGCTAATCCTTTTGCGAGCCCAGGATATCAACTAGTATGCCTAAGATTTAATGTGAGAGCTTTAATGTTCATTTAGTATTTGATGCATGCAGAAGTTTAATTTCCCTTGGAGCTTTTCAAGGAGATTAAACTTGTGGGCATACAGGTAGTTGATTAATTGCATTTAACAACCCAAAAGCAGCAGGATACTGCTCTAATACCTCAGATGGTCTCCTTAAACACTTTTGTAGAAGTTAACCACTTGCTTCCCTAACAAAAGTCAGCTTAAATTTGTCCTCATGCAGACTTCTCAAACCTTTTCCTATGTGGTATAACCAATATTACACAATAATTTAAAGACATACAATAAATAATTTATACAATAGCAATAAAATATTTGTGTAAAAAGTCTTAACAGTCCCACTTCAGTATATGCTACTTCTTCAATGCCTTCAGCACATTCTTCAATATGTGTCCCATTCTTTATCTAAACCGTGCAAACTCATAGCTCACTAATAAGCCTTTCCCAACAATGTTTCCATTTATGCTTTCCATTCGTATGCTCAGCTTGCATTAGCTGCTCTCAACAGATATCCCCAAAAGGTTCTCCTTCAAGATTCATGTCTCAGACTGCTTGTTGGAGTCTGAATGACTTGGCATTCTTTCAGTTTGTTTGATCAGGTTTAAATACACTTCTGATCTCAGGAATCTGGGATAGGAATCCTTCTCCATCAAGTTGTAGATTTTACTCTGTGCCTCATCAAAGCTGGAAATAGTGGGCTTCAGAAGGTGATTCTTAGTGAAGTCTTTAGTTTCATAATCAATATTAATCTGTTCAGTAGGGAAAAAGAAAACAAAAGTTCAATGATTGCTCTTTGTTAATTTTAAGGTTGCTCACTGTATTAAAATGATACGCAACATATTGTTTGTGATGGCAAATGCAAGGACTCACCTCTTTAGGGGCATCTGTTTCTATGAATTCCAAATAAATTTTCTTTGCTCTGGAGGCCCTTTTTGCAGATGACCTGATTTTCTTGTAGTCCTCGCAGGCCAGCCAGAACTCAATGTTCTCCTCACTGTACTCTAAGCAAAGGAAAGCTCTGAAGATAGCCAAACCATCTACAAAAAGAAGAGTGGAGAAATGTAATTGCAATGGATGCAAAGCTCTAATGATTTAATTTAATGATGGAACAATTCATTCCATATTTTCAGTCTTATTAATTGTTTTTACATTTCAGGGTAAATCATGTATTAGGATTTTCTTTTAAATAAGTAAAAATCTTTTAATGTGCGATACTGATCTGCAGAAGGCTTCCTGGGGATGGATTGATGGCCAGCAGAATTTACAAAAGTGAATTATTATTGCTATACACCCTTTCATTTATTGTTCTTCTCTGGCTGGGGAAATTCAGGATCCCAAAACTGCATCAGGCAATTTGCCAGGAAACATGAAATGAGAAGCATATGCTTCGCATTTCCCTTTGGACTTGGCTCGACCATGGATCAACATGGGAAAGGATTGCCTCCTAGTTACTTAGATCCTGGGTGGTAACTTCTCACATAATCCCTTGGTTGGGTATGCCAACTGAATTTGAACCCCTGTGCTCCTGTTTGGTCACAGCTGTAGTCAAGTCGAGTTTATTGTCATGTGCACAAGGCAGTGAGTGACAGTATATTGTAAAACTTCCTTGAAAACAGTGTCACGGGCACGTATAGAGAAAAAACAGAATATAACTTTTACATAAGATCGTACAGTGGGGTAGGACTGTGCAAAAGACTTTACTACAAAAAAAGACAAAGACACACAATCAATGGAAGCCCAAAGCCAAGCAAGCAGTTGTCCATAGTATCATTATAGTCCATTTATTAGGTTCATATTGACTGAACTTAACCATTTCCCAGTCTCTTAGCCATCTTTATAGCATATTATTTTCATCTGGCCGAAAGACAAAAAAAAACACACTCCTTGGAGTTATCAGGAGGCTTTTCCTTTCCTGGAGGCAACAGGATGCCAATCCATTCAATGAAAGCAGCTTCTAACAAAGGGTGGAATAGGCTCACTGGCAGAGTGTTAGAGTACTGTATGTGCGAGTGCTTTGGATACAATATTTTGTGATTATTTCCTTCCACTGGAACTTGCCTTTGGGTTCAGGGAAGAATACGACTAGCAGCTCCTCCCTCCTCCACCATATATACACACACACGCTTCTGATATCTGCCATGGTTTGAACTATCATTTTTAAGTGAGCCAATCATTGCAAGAACAAAACTGGGACTTTTATTTATTTATTTATTGGGCTACCCGGTGGAATCGGTCCTTTTGGCCCTTCGAGCCCCGCTGCCCAGCATTCCCCTGATTTAATCCCAGCCTGATCACAGGAAAATTTACTATGACCAACTGGTATGTTTTTGGACTGTGGGAGGAAACCAGAGCGCTGAGTGGAAACCCACGCGGTCACAAGGAGAACATAGGAACTCCTTACAGGCAGCAGTGGGAATTGAGCCCATGTCGTAGTGGAAAAGCATTGTGCTGACCGCTATTCTACCATTCTGCCCTGAACCATGTTATGTATTCCCATATATATTTCAGCTTACAGAATTCCTCTCTGATCACAGTTAACACCTTAATTAATCCATTATAAACCGTTCAGATAGTCTTTCTGGATCTGATTAACTCAACGACTTCATGAAAATCAAGATTACTGAGTTCTAATTATGGCAGGATGCCCACTTACTTTTATGAGAAAGCATCTTGTCCAGAGATTCTCTCCAATTCTTTGCTTCCTCTGAGGAAGGTCTGATTGTGGGGGGAGGAGAAAAAGACAACAATTTTCCTTAGTATATTTTAAGAAATACGAGGAAAAGCTTTTTAGAAGGTCAGTTGTTTTGCTCTGGGGTCGACACGTACCTGTATTTTACTTTCTCTATCTTGCTGGCTTGCACAGAGCCATGATGTTTCTTTGACTTCTGTAAAAAGATACCCAGCCGAGCCTTAATACCTTTTGCCCTGGGAATAAAAAAAAACCAAGTTTAGTCATGAAAAATAACCACTTTTGATCTACTCTGATCGTTATCAATTCTTCCAGTGATTATTTTGGAATTTGTTAATGCTCCTTTAGCTGGTCTTTTTAGCTTTTCTTTCTTTTGTATCGTGACTAATTTAAACTGAGTTTAATCAGGTACAGTAGCTCTGTGTGCATTGATATCGCGAAACAATTGAGAGCTGACTTGGTCTATAGATTAACTGCAGCAAATCCAGGTCTGAGACAAAACTGCAACAGATTACAATGGAAAAAGCCCTGTTAGCACTTAAGAAGAACTAATCCAATTCAAATCATAGGGGTATTTGTGTCATTTAGGTAATACATGCAAGTTAGAAACTGATGCCGGATGCCATAAAACTTCATAGCTAAAATAAGAGCAAGGATGATGCTTTGGGATCTGATGCTACCTTTTTATTCAATGACAAATCTCTTGGCTACTTACATTTTTTTCTGTTTCAGATTTCAAGCATTTGCACATATCATTTGATAATCTGAGTAAAGCAAAATTTAGGTGAAGATCCTGCCCAGATAATGTTGAGTTTATTCTGTGATGAGACTTCTTTCAGTGGTTCAACTATCCTAATCTGGAAATATAATCTGAACCGCAGATATTGGTTTGTGTCCCACTACAGAATTGGTTGATCTAGCCTTCAACATTTTATAGATTTTGAATATTCAACTGATGAAAGTCAAATTAAAATTTCAATAATTTCAAGGCTCTAATATTGGAATTAGTATGATGCACGAAACACTGTTCATTCAGAATTTTGACATCAGAGTGGAAGTTAGTTTTAACGTATAGGTTTTATGATCAACTACAAAACCTTATGATTTAGGCTTGTGGGGAAAAAAAGCTCAAATCCCTTGTATTGCTCAAATAAGCAATGTAGCAAAATATAAGAATCTGAAATACTTTCATCCACCAGTTGGCTACTAAATGCAATATTCTTTCTGAAGATAAAACACGTAGTTTCCACAGCAGTCTTCCTCATATAAAGATACACATTATAATGAAAATTATTAAGTACCATACCTTTCTAAGCAGCAGCTTGATAGTGATGACAATCCTCGGCACATTTTTATTTACTTTGAGCTACTGTCTCCTTCAGAAACTTTCTTCTGGCCTCAAACTCTTCGATGCACAGACTGACTGTTCCAGCTGGACTCGCTGTCTTACATACACAAACTAGTTGGAGTTCAGTCAGTTGTCTAACCAATCAGTGGGCTGCAGGAAGCTGACAAGGTTATACTACAAACAGCTTAGGGTTGGATGATGACGTTTCTGTGTGTGGAAATTCCCAGACTGATAATATTATCACTATTAAACATCAAATCATTTGTAATTCATATGTATAGAAAATTAAATCTGAAAGATGTTCTAAACATCTCTATTCTAACAGAAGAAAATGAATACTGGAGCAGGAAGTTTTTTAACCTTTCATTTATGAGTACAAATGTTATTTGCAACAGAAAGCAGAACCATTTAATGAAAAGTGATGGAATAATAATTGAGATGTAATGAAATCGATTAATCTCCCACCAGAAGCAGTTCAGAAATATTGGGATCTGAAAGAACAGCACTATTTCATCTCTATGTGGCAGTATGAAGGAAGGTTATAAGCTATTTTGGAAAAGTGACATTTTGTACAGCAACTTGTATGTTCCTGATTAGAAGTTCATTCACCTTACTGACCCTTTCTGAGGTGCTACCTCTGCTGGAAATGAGGTTTTAAAATATGCCAAAGGACAAGCTACATCAAACAAATCTGACCTGGATAAAAAAATTTCCGGCTCAACAGATGATCTCTCTGGAGATTGAAAAATCTTGTCTCGGGTTTGTCAGGGATAATATATTGATTTCAATTATGCTGTGTTTTAAGAAGTGCTGTATATTTTTCCTGATCTTTTTCAACATTCGATTTTAAAAATGTTTCCTGTGGTGATTTTATAATGAACAGTGACATTTTTTGAATAACTGTAATAATAGATGGGACCCAGATAAATACATAAATATTTCTAGGGTCAAATCTCTTTCCTGTTATAACTGCTGAACTTGGGAGAGAGAGACAGGATAACTTATTTGACTTGTCCTTGTTGGTTGGACTTGATCTATACTTCACCTGAAATGTGATCAGTCATTATATCAACTACCATTTATCATGATAAAGTGACATTGTTTTGCAGTAGGTTACCATGGTCTCATAATATACTGTAACTTGCTCAGTATTTCCAGTGTTTTCAAATATTAGTTCAGGTTTCCAGTGCATGTTTTTTTTTGCTATCTGTTTGCTAACTGTAAATACCTCAGCATTACACTTTACGGGCAGAGAAAAATCTCATAATAAAACGACAAAGGCTTCCAGAGAGGCTAGCTTGAACTATAAATGGCCATCGCTTAGGATGCCCTGAGAAATGTGCATTGTTCTTGTTTCAAGATAAAATTGAATTCATAGAGGAAAAGGAAAAACTAAAATGACAATCTGAAATGATGATTAAGAGGATGTAACATTGGAAAAAAAGTTGAATTTCCCCATGGGGATGAATAAAGTATCTATCTATCTATAACTGTCCCGAAAGATTGCACGTTTGTCACCCACTAGAACTGCTAATGTTGAGGAATGATTTATTAGTAGTTTAAAATTGTGTAGTGTTAGAGTCATAAAGACATATATCACAGAAACAGGCCATTCAGTCTACTGTCTACATAAACTATCAAGCACCAATTTGCAGAAATCCTACTAATCCCCCAATCCTATCAACTGTCTTCAGATTCTACCTACACACCAGGGACAATTTACCATGGCCAACTCTCTGAGATGTGGGAGGAAACCAAGGCACCTGAAGGAAACGCAAGGAGTCACAGGGAGACTGTACAAACTCCATGTCACTTTACTAGTGGTCAGACTTGAACCCAAGTTGCTGGATCTGTAAGGAAGCAGTTCTACTACCAGCACCTGAACGCTTCCACTTCCTGAGGTCAACAAAACCAAAGGCCTTAATACAAAAGAATAAATCCTAATGGAAAACTTTATCCAGGGAGGGATTAGAATGTAACAATTACTATCAAAGGAGTGAGTGAGTAAGGCAAATAATAAAGATACAATTACATGGAAATGTGATAATTTCATGAGAGATATAAATGTACAAGGGGTGATTGAGAAGTTCGTGGCCTAAGGTAGAAGGAGTCAATTTTAGAAAACCTAGCAAATTTATTTTTCAACATAGTCCCCTCCTACATTTACACACTTAGTCCAGAGGATTCCTTTTTTGTAGAAGTGGACCACACTCGAGGTGATTGATAAGTTCATGGCCTAAGGTAGAAGGAGATGAGTTATTAAATTCAAACTTTCTGCATTATCACTCAATGAGTTGAACTGCACATGTATATAATGAGAGCGTCTTGGACCTCCAGGTGGTCCACAGCAGGGGTGATTGATAAGTTCATGCACTAAGCTAGAAGGAGATGAGTTGTACAGCTCTTGTTACATGCATGTGCAGTTCAACTCTTTGAGAGGACATGCAGAAAGTTTGAAGTTAATAACTCATCTCCTTCTACCTTAGGCCACAAACTTATCAATCAACCCTGCTGTGGACCACTTCTGGAGGTCCAAGACGCCGACTTCTACAAAGAAGGGATCCGTATGCTCCACGACCGCTGGACTAAGTGTGTAAATGTAGGAAAAATAAATGTGCTTGGTTTTCCAAAATTGACTCCTACCTTAAGCCACAAACTTATCAATCACCCCTCGTGCATATATATCTATATACGCAAGGATCCTGATTGTTTGAAGATGAAAAAAAAGTGAAGAAAGTTCAGATATGAAGAAAACGACTCTCAGGGTTATATATGGTGACATATATGTACTTTGATGATAACTTTATAGTGCATAAATGTCGACATGGAACAGTTGGGCTGAATGTCCTATTTCACTGCTGTACTGTTAAGAAAATCTATTCACTTTTGACAAAATCTGGACTGTGTAAAGGAAGCAACACTGGTCTTCGATATGTTGGTGATTAGATGTCACCACCTCTGGAACAGTCAGTGACTGTGAAGACTGCATTGCCAGTAGGTGTGGCACCTTGCTCACTGTTAGTGATGTATAAGGGAGGAAGTTGGATGCAGGGAGCTGGCTGACTGATTTTTGTAAAGGCGTTAGTACTTTTCACAACATTATTTAAAGGCACACAACCAGATTTGTTTCAAGCTACTCACCACCCCCACCATTTTGGGGGTTTAGACCTAATGGTTACATTTCTTAAGCAGTTTGTGGAGCCCTCTCAACTTCTAAATACGTTTCTGCTTTGTGACAGCACTCCAGCCTACACTGGGTGATTATACATTTATTATCATCTTAAATCGTTTAATGTCTGCAACCTATTTCAATGTAATCACTGCCACCTCCACACACTCCACTGTGATTAGCAGATTGCAGGTTGTCATGTCTTATCTTTCTCTGCAGGGTCACGGGCCATAATTTGCAAATCATGAGTCTGTAAACAGTATTGCAGCTTCTGGTAAAAGACATATTGCATTGTTTCCTTGGAGCTACGCAGAAGTGTGAATGATTACCGTCAGGGTTATTAGGTTGCTTTCACTTTGATAAGACGAGCGGGCTCTCCTTGTAGCAGAAATGAAATAAAAACTGTTATCTCTGAATGTTAAAAGCTTGAGGATCTGCTTCTATGCTATATGCCTTAATATTAAGTCCAGCTCTACATAATTATAGACCACTATAAAGTCATTCCTTGTTAACTTATTCCTTACGTTAAAAACTAGAGGTCTTAATCATTGATCCAGAATATGAATTTGAACCCCACAAAAGCAGCTAAAGAAATAAGTACTTAAATAAATATGGAATTTGAAAAAAAAATATCCAGTGCCAGTAATGTTGACCATGTAACCATTGAATTGTTGTAAGTGCTCTGATTCACTAATGTCCTTCAGGAGAGGAAATCTGACATTTTAGTTCCATCTGGTTTATAAATGATTCTTGCTTAACCATGTAGCTCTTAATCACCTCCTCAGTTCAGGGGCAACTGAAAATGGGGAATAATTACTGCCTTTCCCAGCAACATTCATATCCTCTAAGTAAATAAATTCAACCCAAAAGAAGCGAGTACAGTGAATCTCTGGAATTGTCTTCCCTTGAGGCTGGTGAAGACCAGATCATTAGATATATTTCAGGTAGAGATAGATTTATATCTGAAAGATCAAAGAATTGAGTGTTGTGGGAACCATCACAGAAGAGCAGTAGAGGCCAGGTCAGATTGTCCAGGATCACATTGAGTGGTGGAACAGGCTTGAGGGACCTGGAGGCCTACTCCTGCTCCTATTTCCTTGTGTTGTTGTGGAAGGTCTTGGGTTTGAACCTGACCTGTACTTTGTTTAATCTTTGCACCGCAAATCATTGACTAAAGAGGTTCTTCAGCTAAGGTTGAAATGGAAGAAGTTATGATCTTCATCTTTTACATTGATTGCCCCTCACTGAGAAAATGTGTGTGATTGTGTGCCAATGTTTTAATCAACCCTTCTCCCACTGTCCTGCAAATATTTGTCTGGTGGGGTGATACAGAATTGCAACTGATATTGAATGAGGGCCTCAGTGAATTCACAAGCCTGACACTAGTTAAGATGTTTTGTCCCAGGGATACAAATCAAGCCAATTAGTTGCCTTTAATGTGAACCCTTTTGGTCCAGAAGAAGGGCAGAATTCAGGCAAACAGCTGTTGGAGAATGCTATCTAGAAACCAATTTCTGTGGGACACCAACTGAAGGAAGAAGAGTAGACAGAGACTGAAGACCACAACAGTGAGGACTGTGAAGATATGATCAAGGGAGGAAGAGGAGGTTTGTATTGAATTGGTGGGCCAGACCATGTTCAGTGAAATTAATATGCCACAGTTGTCACCGACTTCATCAAGACTTGCTTGAGTAGTCTGTGCCTTCAAGAAGATACCAACATAACCAAACCAGAAGCCCTGAAAGAACCAGGAGATTCACAGTCTTTAAGGGCTGGATCTGTGGCATTCGAAACTGGCAATCCTGAAACCAACAAGAAGTCCAGATATGACTTATGAAAGTTCATTGGAAGAGCAAAAAAGCAATTCCATATAGTTAGAGACACAATCAGATGCATGACAACTGTGGCAGAGTTTATATGCCCTTACTTCCTATAAATGGCAGTGATGCCTCACTCCCCGATGTATTCAACATCTTTTATGTTAGCTTTGAAAGGGAGAAGAAAGCTGCATCTGTGTGAATCCCCACAGCATCTGGTGATCCTGTGATCTCAGTTTCTGAGGCCAACGGCAGAACGTCCTTCATGAGGGTGAACGCTCAAAAGACATTGGGCCCTGATGCTGTACTTGGCAGTGTACCAAAAAATCTGTGCTGACCAACTGGCTGGAGTGTTTAACAATGACCTTTGCAGTCAGAGTTTCCCACCTGCTTCAAAAGGACATCAGTCCTATCAAGAAGAGCAGGGTGATCTCCCTCAATAACTATAATCTGGTAGCTCGCTCATCTACTGAGATGAATGCTTTGAGAGGTTGGTACAGATTTGCCTGAGCACAGACCTGGACCTGCTGTATTTTGCCTACTGCCATAACAGGTCTACAGCTGATGCCAGCTCATTGGCTGTTCATTCTGCTTTGGACCACCTGGACAACAACAAAACGTATCAATTTATTGATTGTAACTCAGCATTCAACATCATCTCCCAGCTAATCAACAAGTAACAAAACCTGGGCCTCTGCAACTGGATCCTTAACTTCCTAATCGGGGTGACAGTCAGTGTTGATCAGTAATGTCATCTCCTCCTCTCCGACGATCAACACAGCAGCATCTTAAGGATGCTGCCTAGCCCAGTACTCTACTCTCTCTACACTGATGCCTGTGTGGCTAGGCAGAGCTCGAACACCAGCTATAAATTTGCTGATACCTCTGTGCTGGCGGAATCTGAATGCACAATGAGGAGGCATTCAGACGCAAGATTGATTAGAGAGTTGAGTGGTGTCACAGCAACAAACACACTCATCTGAAGCAAGGCCAAAGAATTAATTGTGGACGTTACAAAGGGGGAGTAAGGGGATCACACACCAGACCTCATTGAGAAGGTATGCCAACAGCTATGCATCATTAGGAATTTTAGGAGATTTTTATGTCACCAAAAACTCTAGCAACTTGCTACAGGCATACCACGGAGAACATTCTGACTGGTTGCGTTACCAACTGAATGGAGGCTCCAATATGTGGCGTTCAAAATGGTGCAGAGGGTTGTCGACTCAACCACCTCCATCATGGGCACAACCATCAAGGTCATCTTCAAACAGTAGTGCCACAAGAAGCTGGCATCTATCATTAAGACCCTTGCCATCCAGGAAATGCCCTGTTCTCAATACTGCCATTGGGGAGGAGGGCCAGGAGCCTGAATACCTACAGTCAACCTTTTCAACACAGCTTCTTTTCCTCCACCTTCAGATTTTTGAATGGTACATCAATCCAGGAATGCTACCTCACACTTATGCTTTAGCACTATTTATTTATTTGTAACTTATAGTAATTATTTTATGTCTTACACTATACCACTGGCACAAAGCCACAACGTATGTCAGTGATAATAAACCTGATTTCTGAAATTTATTACAAATGACAAATAAATTTGCATGTGCCTGTTCCAACTTCATAAATTAAAATTTGACAACTCTGTATTTTTATTAAAGACTAAATACTTTAGTTCAGTTACATAAATCTGCTATTACTGAGTGCTAACAAATGACAGGAAGGTTATTTAGTTTGATAGGATCTGACAGTATCTATTTAGTCATCAAATTGAGAAATTTACAGCAGAGCACAGTGTTCCTGATGACAATTGTCTGCACTGTAGCCAGATGAAAAACGACATCAAACAGTTTAATAACAACCTTTGGTACAATTAATTACACTGAGTCAGAGGAAGAGTACCTCAGTGTTATTTAATGTGCATATTATACTAATAACTTAGTAGTTAAGTAGGGGACAATTTGTTTATTTTTCAAGGCATTGCAGTAACATTGACAATATTTTTCAGGCTCACATTTAATGATAATAGTCTCCTGAAGAAATGCTCTTTTTGAGCCTGTGTGCCTTTCTTAGACCCTGTCAGCTTTATGTTCTGACTGGCTTCTCTCAATCTTTTTCCGTTTGTTTTTGTCCCTCTGTCCTTTTCTACCTCAATGCTCACCCACACCTGCTGCTCGCCCACCTCTTCCTCTCTCTCTCTACATCCTCTCCTTTCAGCTCTTTGACTCTCCTTTTGTGAGGGCCTCTTCATTCACAGATGGGATTATGTTCACATTAACTATCTCAAGGAAACTATTTTGTTTATTAAAAATGTCAACTTCCGAACCAGAATCAGGTTTATTATCACTGGCGTCTGTCGTGAAATCTGTTGTTTAGAGCAGAGCGATGCAATACATAAAATATATTATACATTATAATAAGAAATATGTAATATTTTTAAATATATAGAATATATATACAGACACGTGTGCATGTATGTACATTTATATATTATACACACATTAAATTCCATTTAAGTGGGTTATTAGTTAATCAGGGAAGCTGCTTACTTGGGAGAACGAAAGCTAATAGACAGGTTGTCTTTGTTTATTTGGCACACCTTGCCACTTAATTAGGACAGGGGTCTGTTCCACAGTTTCTAGCTAGCGTCAGTCACATGCACTTGCGTGGCCATTACACACTACACTGTGCTGAGAGAGAACAGTTTTAAAATAGTGTCAGATGCACGTATTTGTCTTCAAAAAGCAGTTCTGTCACTGATAGTTGGTGAGAAATAAACAGTAAGACAATTCAGAACTGTTTTGCTCACTGCGGTTTCAAGCATTCAGGTTTGGAGTTGCCAGAAACGCTGGGAGTGAGAATGAAGCAATTTCCCTACTTCAAGAAGCTATGAAGAATTTTAAAGGTATAAACAATCATCCTGAATTTTACAATGAGAGATGAAGATGCAGTTGTAGAATGCATAGTATGACGTAGTCCATTGTCTGCCCTGATACTGTTCATGCACAGTCAATTCAAAGAGCATGTCAGCGTTAACTGGATGAGTTTGCCCATCTGGAACAATTACAAACAATGCACACTTTGATAGTGCTGTAGCAGTATTGCTAGTGTTCTAACGTCTGATGGTTTCTGTGCCTGAGATCAGGTAGAGTGTAACTGAGCCCTGGGACAGAACTGGTGGAAGAAATAAGCTTCTTTCAGTGAGTAGCTTTACTGGCATGTAAAACCAAACAAAACGGTATTCCCATACTTAAACTTCTAGTCAACTCTGAGAAGGGCTAGGAGAAACAGTTCATGTTTTCTCGCAATTATACTATAGATCGTATGGGATAACATAAACATAAGCAAAAGCTCTATAGGATCCGAAATTTGTTTATGCTTCTGTTAAACTGCCCATTTGTAGTGGCATGTAGAAGTGTTTGGGATGTGGGTGTACACCAGCATGGAACAGTAAATAGGCCATGGAGAACCTGGCCCAGAGGTACTTACACAACTAATTGGAAATGCCCAGCTTGGGCTTGTTTTAGAAATACCATTGATTGCTTAGTTGTTTTACAACCTCTATATGCAATCTTTTCGATGTTGTGAGGAAGCAGAAACGCATGGTCATTTGCTGCCAACGTGGAGCACCATCTGCCCAGCACGAAATTCTATTTGGAATCATGTCGAAACCACTTACTGCCTGGTAATGCAGACCCCAGCAAAATAGTTCTGCTCTGTGACTAAGAAATTGCATAAAATATTGTTGATTCAGGTAACAGTAATTTAACTGCAATCTAATGTAAACATCTAAATCTTGCTGGTTCCAGTCTTACTTGGGCAATACAGTGATCCTATAGGTATAGGATACTTTCAGAGACCAAGGTTGGCTTCTGACTTCAGACTGTTATGTTTGCCCATTCTCCCCTTCATTGTGCAGCTTTCCTCTGGGTGATCCAGTTTCCTCTTGCATCCCAGGGAGTGCTGGAATGCTAATTAGCTGCTTTGAATTATCACTGGTGGGCTGGAGAACCAGAGGTGAGTTGATGGTCTTGTGAGTGAGTAAAAGTTATAGGGAAATAAGTAAGGAGTAGGACAGATGGGATTGCTTTGAGAAATGGCAGTAACCTTAGGCCCAATGACCTAATTCTATATCTGAGAAAAATATAAATAGTGATATTCTAAACATATAAAAATTAAAATATAATTACTTTGGCTTGTAGTGTTCAATCACAATAACAGTCATAAGTGAAACATGACTGGCAATTGCACAGTAGATTGTTTTTATATTGGTTAAATTTATTTTATGTATTTCCTAGTGCTGAGGGCATTTGGTAACATTTATTGTTTTTATTGGTTAATAATATTAGTTTGTTTTTAATTTTTTTTTTGCATTTAAAATCCACAGATCCTCTGAAAGGCAGCTTTCTTTCTGGCTAAATAATCCTAACGACTTCTGATCTCTTTTCCAAATCAGATTCATTCATACAGTTGTTTTTCTGTCTTTCTTACTGTTAATAATACCTCTTCTTTCCACCTCCCTTGCCGCTGTCTCTCAGAACCCCTTTGGAATGCATTTAGCTATTTTGCTACAATATAAACACTTCTCAGCATTACCCTAATACAGGGTTTTGACCTGAAACGTCGACAATTCCTTTACTCCTACAGATGCTGCTTGACCCACTAAGTTCCTCCAGCCGATTGTTTGTTGCTCCAGCTTCAAGCACAAGATTTTCTTGTGACTCCAAACTTTTTCCTGCTGTGTGGTTCACCTGCCCGCTTTGCATCATTATTTTATTTCACTCCAATTCTTTTCTTTGCATTATTCCTCTTTTCTTAATTGCCCTGATATTGTAAGTTGCTGCTTTTAAATGGATTTCACATTTTTCAGACTGTATTAGATCACACCTGGTCCGGATTACAAATGATTACTGGTTTTTGTCCTGAAGTGGTATCTGTCTACATTTCGAGGACGATGCAGTATATCAAAGCTGATAGATTGGAGGTAACAATATTGTAAGAGTCAAAGTACAAGTTTACTTTTTAATATGAAAATAATGTTATTATTCCTTCCTTCTGCCCTTTAATATGTTGCAATACAATAAGTCTCTTTAAGAAGTTTACATCCTGAAGATATTTTGTTAAATAAAGTGATATATAAAATCAAGAATATATCTCTGGCAAAAGCCCACAGCGAGATCAGATGCCCTATAAATACACGTTATTGAAAATTAAAGATTCAAAGTACATTTATTATCAAAGAATATATGCAGTACACAACCCTGAGACTTGTCTTCCTCAAGAAACAGAGGGTCATGAAAGTAACTCGTTCAAGGAAAAATCTTGAATCTTTTGAATTGTGTGCTGTAAAATCTTAGAGTGGCCTAGATAGTGTGGACTTGTAGAGGATGTTTGTAGTGGGGGAGTCTAGGGCCAGAGGGCACCACCTCAGAATAGAGGGACACCCATTTAGAACAGAGATGAGGAATTTCTTTAGCCAGAGGGTGGTGAATCTGTGGAATTCATTGCCACATACAGCTGTGGAGGTTAAGTCATAGAGTACACTTAAAGTGGAGGTTGATAGCTTTGTGATTAGTAAGAGTGTCAAAGGCTATGAGGAGAAGGAAGGAGAATGGGGTTGACAGAGATAATAGATCAACCACGATGGAATGGCAGAGCAGACTCGATGGTTGAATGGCCAGATGGTCGAACAGTTCACCTGCTCCCTTACTTGGTATAGAATAAAGATAATATAAACAGAATACTAGACAGTGACATTTCATTTGTTGGACCAAGAAGGAGCCAAGACCGTAGTCTTGCTCCTGAAATGTTGAATCTTTGCGTACATGCCATTAGGAAGACTATGAGCGCAAGTCTGTCACTCACCTTCTCAGCTACTGAAGAGCAAGTTACTGATGACCTTTAGAGAAGTAAAGAGAAATTCAGTTAAATTGAAGATAATTCAAGATTGTCTATTGTCATTAGTCGATATACTAGTGTAAAGGAGAACAAAATGTTTGTTACTCCAGATCTGATGCAGCATAAAAACACAATAAACTTCAAGAACACAGTAAAACCATCATAAATATAAATACATAAGATCAGCTTATATAAACTGATTGTATGTACATACAGTGACATTAAGTCACCTTATGAAATAAACTGTATCTTTGTGTAACAAAATTAAAATCAAAGATATTGTAACCAGCTTAGTTGACCTTTTACAGAAACAGTTTTCAATTATTATTCATTTTGCTTCTCCACCTAAATCTGTTTGTTATTGATGAACCAAAAACATATCTCACATTTATGGTTGTCCATTGTATCTATTGATAACAGGAAACCTGTGAGAGAGAGTCTTTAAAGTGGAAGTGCCACTGCACAGGCAGTTTCACTGTCCTGACCGCGGAAGTCCAGGTTCAGTGCTACGAACAGATGTCAGAAATTGGGGTCTTCCTTGGTTGAAGTGGCATCTTCTGTGCCTTGTAATGCCCTTTGCCCCCAAAGGAGCACTACAGTACCACCTTCCCAGCCTTTGGATTTTACTGTAGATCATCTACTGAAGCTGACATTGCATGCTAGGACAAGTATATCCCTATCTCACTGGGGTATGAGGCCATTGGCTGCCCTCACCTGGTTTAGCCTGCCTGTCGGAGAGGTGTACGGGGCTGTGGATGCTGTTGCATGCAAACAGCTACTTGGAGCCACGGGTGAGAGCTGTGTGTCCAGTGGGGACCAAAGGAGAGTGAACTACCCCAGAATGGACATGATAAACCCATTCACCAGAAGTGCTGCCCTTCCCTGAACACCCCATGCATATTTATATAGTTCCTTTCATGTAACAAGTATCTCACAGGAGCACAAGGAAACTAGGATCTGACATGGAACACCTGCAAGGTAGATGATCAAAACTTGGTCATAAAGCTAGGCTTATCGAGTATCTGAAAGGGTGAAAGAATTAGACCAAGAAGAAATTCCAGAGCATTCAGTGGTGGGTCAATTGGAACTGAGGACATCCAGATTTGGAGGACTGCAGATATCATGGAAGACAATGGGTTTTTTTTGGAAGATATAACAGAGAGAGGGAGAAGTGGATCAACTGAAGGGATTGGAAATAGAGACGGGAATTTTAAAGCTGAGGTGATACCTATGTAGGTATGCTAGTGCAGTTTGGGCACAGGTGAGGCTACAAGTCACAGAGTTTAGAATGGCCGAGTGTGTGCTTAGCAATAGTGGATTCCAGTGGGAGCAGAGCATTGTTAGGAATTCAGCAGTAGACAAGGCAGGAATGGATAGAGCAACGTTTGTGGAACTCCAACTGGACAGCCTCTGTGATGTTGTCAGGGTTGTCAATGACAACAGTGTTGCAAAGATATAATGTATTCACCAATCCCATTTATTGAAGCACTGCAGAGGTTCTATATCTGACAAAATTAAATATATTATAAATGGCTTCACGTGGAAGTAGAGGTTCTTGTCTTGGAATCACAGGTAGTGTGGTTCTGTGATTTGTGAGCTGGCTGCTGATGCCAATGTGGCACCCATAGGCTCTGCCACAGATGGGGTAGAGTGTATGTTTTGTGACAAAGTGTGCTTGCTTGAGCTTCCGCTCATCCCAAAAAGGCTCAGTGCCATCCTGCATGTCCAATCTGAGATGTTGTAGATCAGGGATTTCCACATGGAGACTTTAAGGACATCTTGGAGGCTTGTACTCAGCTCTGACAATCGCATTACACAGCACAACTCGACATGGAATGCCAGCTTACCAGAAAGACAGAGCAACTGCTTTATGAAAGTTAGGATTAATGACTCACAAGATGTGAAAACCGCTTCCTGCCTGCCTGCTGCAACATTATGAAAAAGAAGATCTAGTATCAAATTAACAGGTATATCTATTGCAAAGGGATTCAAAGTACTCTTTCAAATAGCTCATCAAATCCTGTTATATTCTCCCATATCTCATCTCCTTAGTACTCCAGCTGAAGATAAGAATTACCCATGGACAGTATTAATTCTGTACAGTTTTGCACAGGTCTGGGTTGCAGTGGGAATTACAGCTCTCTCTTAAGATGAAGCATTCTAGAATTATGAATCATTCTGTCCAGCAGCCTAGCAAAGAACTACACAATGTGCTCATCTGAGATGAGGCTGAGTACAGGGCCACGGTGGGAAACTTTGTCACATGGTGTGAGCAGAATCATCTGCAGCTTAATGTGAAAAAGACTAAGGAGCTGGTGGTGGACCTGAGGAGGGCTAAGGCATCGGTGACCTTTGTTTCCATCCAAAGGGTCAGTGTAGACATGGTGGAGGATTACAAATACCTGGGGATATGAATTGACAATAAACTGGACTGGTCAAAGAACACTGAGGCTGTCTACAAGAAGGGTCAGAGCCGTCTCTATTTCCTGACGAGACTGAGGTCCTTTAACATCTGCCGGACGATGCTGAGGATGTTCTATGAGTCTGTGGTGGCCAGTACTATCATGCTTGCTGTTGTGTGCTGGGGCAGCAGGCTGAGGGTAGCAGACACCAACAGAATCAACAAACTCATTCGTAAGGCCAGTGATGTTGTGGGGGTGGAACTGGACTCTCTGACAGTGGTGTCTGAAAAGAGGATGCTGTCCAAGTTGTATGCCATCTTGGACAATGACTCCCATCCACTCCATAATGTACTGGTTAGGCACAGGAGTACATTCAGCCAGAGACTCATTCCACCGAGTTGCAACACTGAGCGTCATAGGAAGTCATTCCTGCCTGTGGCCATCAAACTTTACAACTCCTCCCTCAGAGTGTCAGACACCCTGAGCCAATGGGCTGGTCCTGGACTAATTTCCACTTGGCATTATTTACTTATTATTATTTAATTATTTATGGGTTTATATTGCTATATTTCTACACTATTCTTGGTTGGTGCAACTGTAATGAAACCCAATTTCCCTTGGGATCAATAAAGTATGTCTGTCTGGGAATGATTAAGTGATTTGAACAAAGGCTTTATCTTGTGAAGTCAGCACTCTCATCAGTGCAACCAACAACCTAATCCTTTATGTGCTGAGAAAAAAAAGTTCAGTAAATTAATTTAACTACAGTAAAATTTTGTTCACAAAGTCAATATAATATTTATATTCTGTTGCCAGACTTTTGAGCAGACCACCTGCATGATGAGATGGATTCTTGACCTCACAATCTACTTCATTATGATTTTGCATTTTATCATTTACCTGCACTGCACTTTTACACTTTATTCTGCAATGTTACTGTTTTAACTTATTCTCGCTCAAAGCACTAGGTAATCATTATTTGATCTGCATGAACAGTATGCAGGGCAAGCTCATCACTGTATTTTGATACATGTGACCACACTAAACCAATATCAAATCCAATACTAAATGGTGGATTGACTCAAGGAATCTCATCTTTTTTTCTCCCCAGTCCTGAAGAAGGGTCTTGCTCCAAAACATTGAGTCTACTCTTTTCCATAGATGCTGCCTGGCCTGCTGAGTTTCTCCAGCATTTTGTGTGTTTTGCTTGGGTTTCCAGCATCTGCAGATGTTCTCTTGTCTGAGGCCACAACTTCTCACGTACAGTACATAGTACATGCTTTACAAGTTGGACAGCCAAACTCAGGGAATGATAGCAGTCAGGAGTTCCTAAGAACAAAATACAATAGGATGCACCATTGGCCTCACAGTCTCTCTGGTCATGCCTTGCACCAGCACTCTAACACTTCATTCTGTTATTATTTTTCACCTAGTACAAACTCAATGCACCGTTAAAATGAAGTGTTTTGTATGGACGGCATGCAACACAAGTTTTTTACTGTATTTTGGTACATGTTACAATAATGAACCAATTTACTAATTTATAGGTATTAGTTTAAGCCACTAACTGATTTTTAATGTGATTTAAGCATTGAGAACTACTGTAGTTAAAGAAAATTGTTGCAGCATATTTTCCTAATTACATAAAATGAACACATTAACTTCTCAACCATTCAAGTAAGGACAATTCTTTACTTGTGAAACTACTAATGACCTTCACCTTCTTTGGCTGGGTTATAGTCATCGTCTCTGACTGGACTGCAGTTCAGTATGAGCCAAAAAGGGAAAAGAAGTGTAAAAGATTGATAAAAAGAAAATTGGAGGCATTGTGACAGCTGTCCTATGAATATTTTCAGGGAGCAACACAATCACTTGAGCAGGAAGCATACAGGCCCCATTTTGGGTAGAATGGTGACGGTGGGTGACAGGAAGCCAGGTTGTGAACATTCAGGGATGGAAGTCGTTCATCTAAAGCAGCTAATGGGAAGGAAGAAGTTAGAACAGCAGCCAGGAATGTCTTCATACTGGTACCACTCTTGACTGTCAAATGTCTCTGTATTTCTATATTTTCTTTCAAAGTACAAGGAGGCCACTTCGCCCATTGAGGCTATGCTGACTCCACTTCCCACCTGCACAGCACAACATGGTACTAATTGACAGCTAGCCTCCATTCAAACCTGAATCTGCCACAACACCTCGACTTTCACCAGCATTCATCAGAGCTGTGGAGAGGCAGTGTTAGAGGCCAGGGTGTGAAGCTGGGAACTGCTAGCAGCTGCTGATCCTGACCTGCTGACATAACAGGAGGGAGGCTCTGCACTGGCATGAAACCTGTGTTCTCACTTCACTTTTGCCAGCAATGTTTTGAAGAAGTTATCCAGTCAAGTTTTCTCTAGCGTGATTAGTTGCTCACTAGTTGCTGGCACGTGCTGTGAGATCCCGTGACACTCAGTATTCCTGGCTGCTGTTCTCCACACACACACACACACACACACACCCGCTGATGTTAAAGGCCTGTATATCTGCCTGAAGTAAATATATGCAGCAAGATTACACAAGTTGCGTTTTATTCCTATCATAGAAAAAAAACCATCAAGCTTTATCAGAAAATGGATCTACATTGAAGCAATACATCCACCTAAGGAGCTGGAACAATACAGCTGGAGTGGAGGGAGAGGATGATGAAGGGGTGAAATAAAATTTATAAAACCATTCAACTAAGAGTTAGCTGACTTTTTGACATGTCATTGGCTTGCTATGATATGATATGATAAGGCCTATGATCCCATATCCAATTCCCACTCAGCACCAATTCAGTCCATGTCCATTAGGGTTTGGGTGTCCCAAGATTCCAGCTCTCACACAAAGCGAGTGTAATTATACTGATTATTCATTCAGTTCTGAACTGTGATCACTGCCTCACAATATTCAGTGAAGATAAAGTATATTCAGTCAAGAGAGAGGCAAATTCTGGATTCTGATTTATGCTGTAGAAGCCTCAGCCACAGAGATCTGAGTGTTGAGACTGCGCTTTATGGGAAGGTTACCTCCCAGGAAGAGGAGGAGAACAAACTGATTGGATTTAGTCTGATTTCTTGAAGTGACCGCTAGACAGGAGATGTTGAAGATAGAAAGCTAATGCTAATGTCGTCTTGGCCTGGACACATCCGTTATTGATAAGTTACAGTGTGGACAAGGGAATCTTCCTGTCCAGCTCTCCTTCATAAATCTCTGATAATTCAATGCTCCTTCAAATCAGTCCTGCAGAGTTTCTATCCGAAGTTTTTTAAATTTTGAATTGGACGTGAATGTCACAATAAAGAGAGCCACTTTCTAATTGTCATCATCCATTTCAAAATTATGTGAAGAATGATGTGCTGACCTGTTTAAGATTGTACTTAGACAGTCACCACAGTATCATTATTGGAATATTCAGTTGACATCAGTTCTTACTGAATCAGTGTTCTTAATTTTTTGTGGAGAGGTTTTGCTGAAACCATTTCGCAGGCATTTTTCTGCAAAAAGCTCTTAAACTCTCCATGGGTTCTTATCAACAATTTAACAACAAGCAAAATTTAATGATTTGTTTTGTAGTGCTGTAATTTTGCCATTTTGCCCATGTTTTTAGAAAATTATTTAATTAGAATTCCTGCTGTGGAATTAAATGACTTAAATTAGACAATGGCAGGAAATTCACGAATGCAGAGAAAAGCTGCAGGAACACACTTTGGCTACCATTTTATTAAGATATCTGTCCGACAGCATACTAAACCCATGAGTTGTGCTTGTTACTACTACATGCCACACAATCTCCATTGCATAATATTGAGAAATGTATTACCAAGTGTTGGATTGTAAATTACTAGGGTAACCATGCCATAACTATCAGTCCTTTTAGAGTGTTGTAAAGAACAGTAATGTCACTGGTTTGATATCTATCGTGACAGCTTCTTTAGGACAGATGACAGACTTGAAATGGAGTTCACAACGTAGTAAAAATATTGTAGAGCAGTAGTTCCCAAAGTGGTCAGAATCACTCTCCCCCCTTCTTAAAAACTCTCTTCAGGCCGTGGGAGTTTTTAAGGGGCGATATAGATAAGAGGCTGTGGGGTGGGTGTTGCTAGCAAGGAGGGAGGTCAGCTGAGGGAGTATAGATTTGATTTAAGAAATGAATTACGTGATGAGCATTTGATCCTCAGTGCCTCATAATTGATTCCACTGATCGCATAATCATCTTGTCTCTTGCAAACCCATTGTACTCATAGACTTTGCTTTTCAACAACCATAATGTGCTTCTAGCAATGTGACACTTGGTATTCAGCACAGCATGAAAAGTATGGACTGAAGAAATGATGCTATTTCCAGGCATTACTCCATTCACTACTGTAATATGGTGTTAGCTAGTATGAATGCCAGACTCTAATCCGTCAGTAAAGTAATTCCTGTGAATTAGCATATGGATTTCATTGGGGTAAAGTTCCAAATTGGCCCTTTCAAATACTTTTGACTGCATTTCGCTAGCCCACGGCCCAACCAAGATATTGCTGCCCCACTCTATGTACCTTCAGGTAGGGAGTCAGATTTTGCCTGAGCTATGAGGCCATAACTTTTCCCTTCATTGCTCGTTGCTAAATCTTGGAAAGCCCAATACAATTGGAGAAGAGCTGACTCTGCCGTCAATAAGGGACATTCTGAGTGCAGTTTCGCATAACTCACCAGACTAAGTAATTAAAGCGACAACACCGTTCAAAGGCAAATAAGTGAAAAGTCTGAGAATGTGGAAGACACTTTGTGTAAAATGCTTAGCACATCGGAATTTGCTCTGCAGTTCGATGAGCCAGCTTTCCCAGGCAACGGATCTTTGCTTCTTGGTTATGGTCTCTTCATAAAAGGTAACCGCGTGGTTTCAGAGTTGTTACTTGCAAGAGGACAAGAAGTGGATATGAAGGGGGAGTCAATTTTTCGGGTTGTTGAGCAATTTTTCAAAGGGAAGGGCAATGCACTCACCAACATTCTGGCTTGTACAACAGATAGGATGCCATCAATGACAGGATGCCACCATTGGGTTATTACATGTTAAATAAAGCTGTGCCTAACATATTTATTATTCACTGGGTAATTCACGGACAACAGCTTGTTACAAAAAACCCAAGTGCTTGACTGCACAAATCATTAAGTACTGTTATCATAACAGTAAATGAAATCAAAACCCATGCTCTCAATTCTCCACGATTTTGGGAGCTTTGTATCGAGAATGGTGAACAGTTTGAACGCTTGCTGTTGCACACAGAAGTCAGATGGCTCTCAAGAGGAAACTCCCTGAGATGCTTTTATGTTCTTTTTGAAATTATGATAAAATTATTTGAAGACTTGAATGCTTCGTTCAGTAATCCACTCAATGATATTAGCCATGACATTTATTTGTCAGAATTATTGGAAAGTTTGATGAAATCAGTATTCAATTGCAAGGAAATGTTGTGAATCCTATCAGAATCAAATGAGCCATCTCCACATTTTTGTCCAAGTTAACCGTGTTTAAGTGCAATATTGACCGTCACAATCTTTTCCAATTTCCAAGCCTCTCTGAGTTGGAAGAGAAAGGAAGATAATCTTCACATATACTGCGCCAACTGGGCGAGCTGCATGAAGACATGTCAGAGAGATTTCAGGATCTTCTCTCGATCCAAATTCCAGATTGAGTAATAAATCCATTCCTGAACACTTGTCATGAGGAATTAACAGGGAAGATGGAGGAAGAACTGATTTTTCTACAAAATGACTTTGAGCTGAAGCCAAGGTTCAAAAAATCATGTCAAGACATTTGGTTGCAGGAAAAAATCTCTGAACACCATCCTGAACTGTGGAAAAATTTTAAGATGTTCTTTATTGCCTTATTGGAGTGCAGTTTCAGTGAAGTCATCCAGCTTATTGCAAAGCAACAAAACAGGTTGCAAACTACTGAACGTGGGGATGTGAGACTCGTTCTGAGTGACATTCAGCCTGATGTTGAGAAGCTGATATCACCGCACCAAGCCCATCCATCTCACCGAAAGGAGAAAAAGTAATGAAGTAGTGAATAGTTGGACCTCAAACGTATGCTCTAAAATTGTTGATGAAAATAATTTTTACTGTTATTAAATAAAGAAATAATTTTATTTGCAGCTTTAAATACATTTTAATAATTTTTGCAATTATTTGTCACTACTTTAAACTTATAGTTCCTATTTTCTTCTACTGTGTATCATAAATCAAGTTATTTTATATTTTTTATGGAATGGCTGGAAAGGAAGAGGGGTTGCTGAGGTCAGGAGGGTGGTAACAAAGTGGGACATAGATGGTTAATCTAGAGAATGGGACACAAACACAGGAGAATCTGCAGATGCTGGAAATCTTAAGAATACAGACAAAATACTAAAGGAACTCAACAAGTCAGGCAGCATTTATGGAAGAGAATAAGCAGTCGACATTTTGGGTTGAGTTCCTTCATCATCACTGGAAAGGAAGATTGCAGAAGCCAGAATGAGGAGGTTGTGGAGGAAGGATGAGGTAAGAAGCTGGGAGGTAATGAGGGGAAAAGGTCAAGGGCTGTAGAAGAAGGAATTTAATAGGAGAGGACAGTGGATCATGGCTAAAAGGGTAGGAGAAAGTGAATCAGAGGGAGATGATGGGCAGGTGAGGAGTAGAGAAAGTGAGAGGGTAACCAGATGGGAAATGGAAAAAGAGAGAATGGGGGAATAATTACCAGAAGTTAGAGAAATCAATGTTCATGCCATTAGATTGGAGGCTATCCAGACAGAATATGAAATGCTGCTGCTGGACACTAACAAACTAGTTTTTATATTTCATTTTCAATAAGGGTTCTTAAGTGGTTTGTATTCTTACTAATTAAATTTTAATTACTTAATTTTTATATTAAATATTTGAAATATGTTGGTTGTGAATGATATTATTGTTTCAAGGCTGTTGACTTTAAGGTCATGTTATGTGACTAGTTGTTCTCTAGCCTGCAAATATACAGCATATATCAAAACTTCCAGACACAGCCCGTGAAGAGCCCTTGAATAAACTGTACGTACCTCGTCCTTTGATTCTCTCACGTCTCATGTGCATCATCTGTACATTCTGTAAAGGCCTTCACTACAGGATAGGCATTCACTGGGCACATGTCCACTTATGTATTCAAAAAATAAGGATTTCTCCTGTCAAAAAAGTATGAGATTTTGAAACTTGGTACATCTGACAAGGTCTGTTATGAAATACAAAAAGTCTCATGAATTTGGAAGCTATTCAATTAATAATTAGAATAAGAGTGATTCCATGATTAGAATTCCAGAATCATTCATTAAGTCTGTGCAGGGATGAAAATACAGATTCATAATGAGAGTGAAGTTAGACGCAGACCCTTTTCTTTTTGTTTTCATCTCAATACTGGAATGAGCTTTAGATTCCATTTTCTTTTTTCCTTAGTTTTTTGGAAACGAGCTTCTTGAATTGCTAGGGAATAGTGATAACTTTTGAACATTAATCCACGAACAGTTAATCCATTAATCCATGTGATAATCTATATATGGTTATGATGCAATCCGGTGCTTACATTCTGGAGGGCTGCATTTCTGAGGTCTCATAATTCTAAAATAACATGTTACAAGTTTTATTGATTGACATGCAGTTAGGATTAGTAGATGTTGGAGAGCTGTGGAAGCTACTACACTCAATAAATTCAAAACGGAGATAGACATTTTCCTGGATAAAAATGGCATTAGGGGATATGGTGACCGAGCAGGTAAGTGGACATGAGGCTAGGTTTAGATCAGCCATGTGATCTCCTGGACCAGTTTTCGATAGCCTGGATGGGTCGGAGAGGAATTTTCCAGATTTTTTCTCCTCAATTGGCAACTCGGTTTTTTTTCCCCAGGTGATCACATGGGTTTGGGCAGGATGAATAATAAAATAAAATGGGCGGCATGGTGCCCTGCTGGTTGGCACTGTTGCCTTGTGGGATTTGGTGAAAACTAGAGTTAAGATTGGATCAGCCATGATCTTGTTGAATGGCGGAGCAGGCTTGAGGGGCCGATTGGCCTACTCCTGCTCCTATCTCTTATGTTCTGATATTCTTATGTATGTTATTTATTCACTAAAGACTAAATAATAACATTATTTACAAATTATTTTAAATGATCTTATAATTTATATATTGTTTGATAATAAATAAATGTTCTTTGAGATGCATCTGCTTACATTGATGCGACAAAAGAACGTGAGTAGAGGCTGAAGTACAACTTCCAATCTGTGAACATCCAGAAAATGGGGGATGATCTACATATAATTTTAGTTCAAAGAAGCTGATGGAATGAAAACAAAACATTGGGTGGTTTGTTGTGCTGTCTTAAACCTTGCTTCATTGTAATTAAACTGCTGTATACCCAGTAGGGGAAACTGAACTTAAAGTTTGAAACTAATGTTTGAAGAAACTTTGTAAATTGTTAAAATGCCTTTTTCAAATCTTTAAGCTCTGTTTCTAAAAAAAAACTTTTCCATGTATACCACTATTTCTGAAACTGAAGCCAAGGTTATTGTCATATGCACGAATACATGTTTGCACAGGTGTAATAAAAATTTACTTACAGCAACATCACAAGCATGTAACATCAGATAAGTGTCATTCACAAGAAAACATAAACTAGACATGAATTATCAATAATTTTACAAGGGGGTGGAGCTCAGGAGACGATGGCACCTAGCCTCGATTCCTTTGCTTGCATCTTCGGAAACAGCTCTATTTCTATCTTTAATACCTCTATTTTTCCCCTTTCAGAGTTCTTTTGAAACCCTGACCTGGAGTTACACGCTGACTTTGGTTCTTTGCGGAAATGACTCTCACAACTGTCTGCTATTTGGTATACCAAAGGCATGGCCTAGAAGAATAGCTTGCCTTCAGGGTTGCGGGGTCTTGTGGCTCTGGGGACAGGCGGACCTGAGATCTGTACCTCCGCAGGGATCCGGTGTGTCGTGGGAGACGGAAGATCGAAAGCAGTGAGCCGGCTGCTGGCTGTGTGCCCAGAGACCCAAGTTCTTTGGGCACGGAGCTTGGAAAAAGTGACGCAACAGACTTTCAACATCATA
Organism: Hemitrygon akajei; assembly: GCF_048418815.1. Lineage (NCBI taxonomy): Eukaryota > Metazoa > Chordata > Chondrichthyes > Myliobatiformes > Dasyatidae > Hemitrygon > Hemitrygon akajei. The sequence continues at coordinate 76,040,353 of NC_133135.1, read as the reverse complement.
AATCAGCAATTTGTTTGTTATGCCTCCCCTCTCGCTGTGAAATGGGGACACTTCTTCTTCCCTTATTAGGGAGAGAGAGCCTGTGGTATGTTGAATTACCGTGTGAACGAGTAGTCTTTGGGGTACTGCAAGTCTGTGCCTTTACTGATGCTTTGCTGCACGCTTGAGTGCTCCAGGGGTGCTGATGCTTTTTTGCCGGTGGGGGAGGAGGGATTGTTGCTTTGCTGCTGTTTATGTGTGGGAGGGGGGAGCTCGAGGGGGAAGTCTTTGGGGTTCTACCTTTTAACTGTCATCCTTTGGTGCACTCCTCTGTTTTCGTGGACGGTTGCGAAGAAAAAGAATTTCAAGATGTATATTGTATACATTTCTCTGACATCAAATGTACCTTTGAAACCTACATACTGTCTATTTTAAGGCAAAGTGGTCATATTTGCTATGCGGAGGTAGTGTTTACAGCTGTGCAGGTTGTTTCAAGAGCTGTTTGCGTGTAGGAAAGTAACTGTTCTTGATCCTGGTGATCAACAAACAACTCTTTAGTTTTAGAGTCTTAAGTGACATACTGAAACTCCTTAACCCCCTATGAAAGTAAAGGTGCTAGTAAACCATAACTTACCTTCCTCCATTAGAAGGGTACAATAGGCCAGAAGATTTTGATGATACACCTTCATGCACAATTTGTATTAATACACATGCTCAAGTTGAGTTAGAAAATAAAACATTGAACACTACACCACAGCACAAGTCCTTTGGCCTTCAATGTTGTGCCAATCTTTTAACCTATTCTAAGATCAATCTAACCCTTCCCGTCTATATAGGTCTCCATTTTTCTGTCATCATTGTGCCTACCTAAGAGTTTTTAAAATGTCCCTGATGTATCTGTCCCTGTCACTACCCCCGGCAGGGTGCTTCATGCACCCACCACTCTCTGTGTGAAAAAATCCCAGCTTATCTCTGACATATCCCCTATTCTTTCCTCCAATTATCTTAAAATTATGCCCCTTGTGATGGCTGTTTTTGCCCTGGGAAAAAGTCTCAGGGTATCTATGCCTCTATGCCTCTCATCATCCTGTACACTTCTGTCAAATCACCTCTCATCCTCCTTTGCTCCAGAGACAAAAACCCTAGCTTGCCCAACCTATCCTCATAAGACATGATCTCTAATCTAGAAGACGTCCTGGTAAATCTTCTCTACATCCTTTCTAAAGCTTCTACATCCTTCCTACAATGAGTTGACCAGAACTGAACACAATACTCCAAGTGTGGTCTAACCAGGGTTTTATCAAGCTGCAAAATCACCTTGCAGCTCTTGAACTCAAGCTCCTAATTAATGAAGGGCAAAACACTGTACATTTTCTTAACCACCCCATCAACTTCCATTGCAACTTTAATGGATATATGAAAGTTTTCCCTAATATCCCTCTGTTCCTCCACACAGCTAAGAATCCTATCATTGACCTTGTAACCTGCCTTTAATTTTGACCTTCCACGGTGAATCACTTCACACTTTTCTAGGTTGAACAATGTCTTCCATTTCTACCATTTCTCAGCCCAACTCTGCATCTTGCCAGTACCCTTTTGTAAGCTACAACTATCTTCTATACTATCGACAGCTCCAGCAGCCTTTGTACCATCTGCAAACTTAGTAGCTGGGAGGCTTTGTGATATAACTGTATGCCCAGATCAGGATGATGTATGCTTTGGAGGAAGCTAGAAGGTGAGGGCATTCCTGCGCATCTGGTGGTCTTGTCCTTTCGTTCGGCACAGGTCACAGGCTTGTGAAATACTGAAAAAGAAGCCCTGGCAGATCATGGCTGAACAATGTACAGTAGGTACTCATTCCATTTAGTGCCCTGGTGGTGCAGGGAATTGGTTCTTAAGAACAGTTGAAAAGGCAGGCATTACCTCTGCCAGTTTTAGTTGCTCCTATTTGGGATTGCGGCTGGTTAATGTCAAAATGTCTAAACGAACAGGGGTGCTTGAAAGATGTGGTTTCAAATATCAAACTCTTAACCATTCAACTTCCTGGTAAGGTGACTGTAATAAAGCCTAGGATATGCTATTTCTAACACTGTCCACTTGGCTGCTTAGTTTACATTAGACAAAAGACTAAATTATAGCATTAAAAGTCCCTTGTAGCTTTGATAAACTAATAAAAAAACTCTAAATGCTTCTTTCCTTGTGTAATTTAATAATACATGTTCCCTTAAAACCTAAGCAACATCTCTCGAGGATTGTCTGCTTTGTAGTTTCTAGCTTCATGACACTTGTTACCTAGCAACTGTCAAATAGCTTCCCAAACACAAAAAAACGCATTGTGTTTGACCAGTACCAGAGCAGGAATTGATTTTTTTTCCCTTCTAAATAAAATATTCAATATAGATACCTTCTTATCAAAAATGTCCTTGGCCTTTGCCTGACATTAGACTTGTACCATAATGGGATGAATCACAGCATTGCAACAGGTTAAAGACGTCCTACAGGATGTGAAACATTCTCACTCTGTGGGAAATGGTGATACTTAACCCACCGCAAAAAGTGAATTAATTCCTGGAAGAAATGATTTCAGAGACTGAGTTTCATCTGGAACTGTGCACTAGACCAAGTGTTTATCAACTTTACGTGAAATATAACTTTAAAAATATCAAATCGGCAGGCATCCATCTACATTACTGTTCTTCTGTATAAGTCCCACACCAATACTTGAGTTGGCTACTCTTGACTAAATTTGGTTTGAGGTGTCCCAAGCAATGCATCTGAATGGCTCACCTTAGGAACTGAAAAGAATGAAGATATGGACTAGAGTGGAGAATTCAAGCAGAGGAATGATCAAATGAGCCAAAAAAGGTGATAATAATTGAGGACAGCAGTCAACCTGTTGACTGATCCTGGTGTTAAAAACTTTTCTGTTAATTAAGTGAGCGGCCAGAGCTGGAAGAACAGAATGCCCGAGAGCCAAAGCTAAGAAAACGAACTTCCTCTATTTAAAAGGTAGCTGGATCAGTTTGCCATTGGGAGGCAAACAAGGCATAGCATCTGATTGCTGGACGATCCGTCACACCTTATTTCTCCTATGCTTCTGAGCCTGAGAGCTGGAGCAAGCGTTTGGAAAATAGTACATTTGGGCTTGAATGACGGACAACAGATTATCATGGAGTTTTGTCCGATTATTTGGCAAGGTCAGCTGCAGAGATTTCGAGTGGGGAGTGGAATGTCGAAACTCTAGTCTATGTGTAGAAAATCCAAATTCTTCTCTGTCCCCTCTTTTATTCTTTTCCCACAAGGATACTGCTTGCATTCCATCTTCACTTCTTTTAGATCAGAAATATTTTGGTGAACTTGCTCTCGTCCAGGTGTTTATCTAAATTACTGGGTGGGTTTGTGCCCATGTCCGAGTTGCACATGGCTAAGCAAATTACTTACTAATGTAACAAAAAGATTAATGGGTTTTTCTTACTATTTGCTCAGATCAAAGTTACCACATCAATGGGCACAAACAATTCAAACTGCCCAATCATCCATGCATTCCAAGGGGTAGAAAAAGATTGAAAGCATGCATTAATCCTCCGGGTGGTGTCATTTATGAGCTTAGTGTTCACCCTGGAGTGGAATTAAGGATAGAGTTACTTTTTAACTGTGTATGTGAGAAAAGAACATGCTCTCTTCTCGCTGCTGCCATCAGGAAGGAAGTACAAGAGCCTCAGGACTCACACCACCAGGTTCAGGAACAGTTACTACCCCTCAGCCATTAGGCTCTTGAACAGCAGTGGATAACTTCACTCAACATGACTTCCCCGATCACTGAAATATTCCCACAACCGATGGATTCACTCTCAAGGACTCTTCATCTTATGTTCCTGATATTCATTGCTATTTATTTATATTTGCATTTGCACAGTTTGTTGTCTTCTGTACGCTGGTTGAACATCCTAGTTTCATTGATTCTGTTATAGTTACTATTCTATAGATTTGTCGAGTATGCCCACAAGAAAATGAATCTCAGGGTTGTATATGGTGCATACGGTATATGTACTTTGATAACAAAATTTACTTTGAACTTTAAAACACATACCCTGCATTGTATAGCACTCCATGGGTTTTATTTCTCAGCTGACCAGAGCTTCACTCTTCATTAAAAACTTAAATCCTAACCTTCCAGATGTAGAGCAAACCATGATCAAATAAGTAAAAAGAACTGTATGAGCCCTATATCACAAAGCATGATGAACAAAGTTGTTCATTAGTATACTTATTGATATTCTACATTGCCTATTTCAAAGACACACTGGTCTTTCCCCACCACTACTTCCTTATGCTTACAGTCTGACCTCATTTCTGTTAAAAGGCTGCAGTTACAATCAAGGTAAATTCCCCCTTTCATAACTTTATGTTGACTCTGCCCAATCATAATGTTTGTTTTCAGTAAGTGCTCTTGCTGCATCCTTAATAGTAGATTCCAGTAAATCCCTGTAACAGAGGAAATGTAATGATGAACAGGCTGAAGGTAGAGTGCGAACATCACAGCCAATTAACACTAGGGAGTGGGATTCAGGGACAATCATTGCTTGGGCCTTGGGTGAAAATTCTAACTTAGTGGACAATTAATTGCAACATTATTAAGCAGAAACTTGTGAAGTAGATTTGGGATGCCTATCTGAGAGTAAATCCACATCTGACATGTGGGAGTTTTTGTAAGGCTAGTTGATCAGGATCAGCACATATCAGAGAAAATGAAAGATGAGAATGGCAAAGGTTGAGAACCTTCGAATGACAAGAGATATTTTAAACATAGTCAAAAAGTAAAGGAGGCATATGTAAAGTTTAAGAAGCTGAAAAGGATGAGGATCTTTATAGTCTGGAAGGAAACAGGGAAAGAAAGGAATTATAAGGGCTAAGTGGGGCCCTTCTTTGTGGTGGAGGGGCAGAAAAGCATCTCTACCAAAGGAGGTGTAAGACACTCCTTCCCTCTGCTAGCCTGTAGGTCACCCTTGGGCAAGGAGTAGCACCTGCTTACCCCTGACCCCTGATCAGAGTCACATGGAGCCATGGGAGCAGGTGGTGGACAGTCACTATGAGCAGTCGGTGCATATCACAGATCCTGGTTATGCGACCACTGATACCAGGCAGACAATCTCTGAAGAGTATTGATAATGGCTGGGGTCACCCATCTTGTAAAGACACTGCCCAGAAGAAGGAAATGGCAACCCAATTCTGTAGAAAAACTTGACGAGGACTATCATGGTCATGGATAGTCCATGATCGCCAACGTCATTCGACATGGCACATAATGAACAAATGAAAAATAGCCATGATGTATCCTTGGAAGGTAGAATTTGGGAAAATCTCAAGGCATCTTATTTGGAGCAAAACAGCAGCTAAGGAAAAGGCAGGTTCACTTCAGAACAAAGGTGGAAATTTAAGCTCAGAACCAGAGGATGTGTGTGAGATTCTTGACAAGTACTTTGCATCAGTATTAATCAAGGAGGATGTGATGATGGTGAGATTAGGGATGGGAATAGTGATATTTTAAAACATTCCGATATTATGGAGGAGTATATGTTGTATGGATTATCCTTTAGATGTGTAAATCCTCAGATCCTGATACCGAGAATATCAAAGGAAGAGATTGCTGGGATTTCAACAGAGAACTGTGTATCCTCTTTCTTCTTCTTCTTTATGTGCCTTGTGCGTTACACACTTGGGCGATCATGGCTCTCCACATCGAACGATCCCTCACAGCCTCAATGATATCTCACACATTTAGATTTGTTAGTTCTTTCGCAGTGTCCATATATTTTCTTCTTTGCCTTCCTCTTCCACGTTTCCCAGGCATACGGCCCTGTAATGTAAGACATTCTATTTCTCCCTTTCTGATGACATGGCCCAGGAAACTGTCTCATTAGTTACCCTATCTCTATAAGATATTTTCAGCATTCTTCTAAGAAACCACAATAATGTTACTTTAAGTTTCTTTGGAGTTCTGGTGTTATAGCCAATGTTTCAGAAGCATACAACAAAACCGACAAGATGTGCAAGGGGTGATTGATAAGTTCATGGCCTAAGGTAGAAGGAGTCAATTTTAGAAAACCTAGCACATTTATTTTTCCTACATTTACACACTTGGTCCAGCAGTCGTGGAGCATACGGATCCCTTCTTTGTAGAAGTCGCATCTTGGACCTCCAGAAGTGGTCCACAGCATGGGGTGATTGATAAGTTCGTGGCCTAAGGTGCATGGAACGAGAGCTGTATAACTCATCTCCTACCTTAGGCCACGAACATCAATCACCCCTGCGGTCGACCACCTGGAGGTCAAAGATGCTCTCATCATATGCACATGCAGATCAGCTCTTTGAGCGATAATACAGAAGGTTTGAAGTTAATAACTCATCTCTTTCTACCTTAGGCCATGAACTTATCAATCACCCCTAGTGTGGACCGCTTCTACAAGGAAGGGATCCGTATGCTCCACGACCGCTGGACTAAGTGTGTACATGTAGGAGAGGACTATGTTAAAAAATAAATGTGCTAGGTTTTCTAAAACTGACTCCTTCTACCTTAGGCCATGAACTTATCAATCACCCCTCGTAATATTTTAGTAGCCTAAACCTTGTTGTCATAGAAATGTGTCTATTGGTAAAAACGGGTTTCATTTTTTGGAAGTTGGTTTTGGCAATGGCAATTCTTCTTTTTATTCCTACTTTACTTCTAGCATCTTGTGATGTAAAGCTACTAAGGTAATTAAAGCTGGTCTTTCGTTCAATCTCTTGGTTACTGATGTACAATTGGCAGTTGGGAATATCCTGTTGTTTTGATGTTACCATACATTTGCTTTTTTTACAGTTGATGGTTATACCAAAATCTGCACTTGTTTGTACTACTTTGTCTAGGAGGATTTGTAGGTCTTCTGCAGCACTTGCTATCAGGGTGGTATCGTCTGCATGTCTTATATTGTTGATGTTAACACCTCCAATTTTTATCCCATCTAGGTCTTCTATTTCTCTGAGAATCATTTCACTATAGATATTAAATAATTCTGGTGAGGCAACGCATCCCTGTCTAACTCCTCTTTGAATTTTAGTCCAACTGCTTATATTATCATCAATTTTTAACGACGCCGTTTGATTCCAATATAAATTTTGAAGCAGTTGTTGGTCCCTTCTGTCAATGTTTAGTGAGAATTAGAAATAATTTTTCATGTTGCACTTTGTTGAATGCTTTAGTGAAATCAATAAAACATAAAAAAAATCATTTTGATATTCAATTGCCCTTTCTGAAAGCATTCGTAGTATGAAAATTGCACTTCTAGTTCCTTTATCCTCAATAAACTGATATTGCAGTTTAGACGTTTCTGGCCTTAACTTGTTTTTAATTCGACTCAGAACAATTCTCAACAAAATCTTTATTATGTAACTCATAAAACTGATTGTTCTATAACTTTTGCAGTCAATAGTTCCAGGAATGGATTTGGCAGAGTTATGAATACTGATTTCAAGAGTTCGTTGGGCAATACACCAGACTCATATGTGCCATTAAACAGTTCAAAAAGAATATCTTTGCCCAAATCTTCTAGGCCTTGTATCATTTCCACTGAAATTTCATCAGCTCCAGTGGCTTTACCATGTTTCATGTTTTTCATTGCTTTAGTTATTTCTTCTTTGGTAATAGATGGGCCAAAATTAGGGTGTTTAATATCTGAGGGTTCCCCTCTATTATCTTCAAAAAGCTGCACTATATACTGAATCCCCCTCTCACATACTTTACCTGGATCTGTTAGCATGGATCCGTCTGCTGATCTTATGCATCCTGTAGAGGAGGTTTTCCTAATTCCAGTAATTCCCTTAATTTTCTTGTGCATTTCTTTGCTGTTGTTAATGTGGCCTTCTACTTCATTGCATTTTTGATTCAGCCATTCTTCCTTTACAATATTGCACAATTGTCTGGTCTGTCTGTCTAGCTCTCTGTATTGCACTTCATTATTCTTCACTAAACTAACCTTCTTTGTTCCATCAGATCTCGAATTTCTTGTGTCATCCACCCCTGGTTGGTGTGTTGGATTTCTTGTACTGGGACTATCTCCTCTGCTGATTGCTGTATAGCATATTTAAATCTGTCCCAAATAGACATTGTTTTGTTTTTGTTGAGGTAGTTTTCTACAGCTGTTTTGAATTGTTGCTTAAGTATGCTATAATTTTTAATTTCTCCCAGCATATGCTTCTTTGTCCTTTTTCCACGTTTCAGAGTCTTTAATTTTGTTTTAATGGTAGCTATTACTGGATGGTGAGCTGAACCACATTCTGCTCCTGGGTAGGCTTTAGAATTTGTGATATTATTTCTAAAGCGTTCATTGATGGTAATGAAATCTATTTGATTCCTTGTTCTATCTGCAGGACTAATCCAAGTATACAATCTATGTGGATGTTTTTTATACCAAGTATTGGTGATCACTTGGTTGTTTCTGACACACCAATCGGTAAACCTTTCTCCATACACCCTGTATCCTCTTTAGTCATGGGAAAGGTGCCAATGACTGGAGAATATTGTTCCCTTCATTAAGAAATCAATAGGGGAAAAAAAATTAAAAATGTAGTTTGGCAAACCTTGTACCAGTCGAAGGGAAATAATTGAAGATCATTCTTAGGGACATGATTCCACTTGCATTTGGAAAAGGATTGGCATTTTAGGAATAGTCAACATGGCTTTACTAATCTTTAGGAATAGTCAGCATGGCCGTATTTCACAAATTTGGTGGAGTTTTTGATGAAGAGACAAAGATGACTGAGGGTAGGGCAGTAGATGTTGTTTACATGGACTTCAATAAGGCATTTGACACACTTCCTTGTGGCAGGGTGATCCCTAAGATTAAGTCACATGCAATCCTTGATGAGTTGGTAAATTTAGGCTTAATATTAGTTTTCAGAGGATAGTTCTGAAAGGATCAGTACCAAGTCCTATGATGCTGGCCTGCAGAGTTCCGCCAGCATTTTGTGTGTATTACTTTGATTTCCAGCATCTGCAGATTTTGTCTTGTTGGTTCTCGATTAGTAACTTGGTGTGGAATCAAGAGTCACAGTATCAAAATTCAGGGCAGAGTTGAGAAGTAATTTCTTCACCCAGAGGGTAATGATCTAACCAGAGGGCTCTGGAGGTTTTGTTGATGAGAATATTCAACACAGGGTAGGATAAGCTTTTAGATATTAAGAATAGGTGACTAGAGTAGGAGAGTGACACCAAGATAAAAGATCATCCTTGACTTTTTTGCATTGCAGAATGAGCATGAGGGGCTGAATGGCCTACTGCTATTTCTTCAGTCTCAATTTTTAAGGAAGATGGAAAAAGTAGAGAAGAATTTGGCACATAGAATGTATGTGAGGCCACCACTTTAAGAAGAAAAATTGAAGAAGCTGAGTAATTGTTAAAAGTGGAGTGTTTTAGTGTTTATAAGGAGCAAAGTTAAAATGCAGGCATAAATATTTAGGAAACGAACTGAAATAGTAGCCTTTATTGCCAAAGGGTCACAGTACAATAAAGATGACTTACTGCCATGATAAAACCTGGGCTGAGAATGCACCTAGAATATTGTTTATAGTTTTGATCTTCTAACCTGTGCAAAGAAATTTATTCACACAGAGGGTAGTGAAGTTTTGTAATTCTCTACTCAAGGCTCTGGAGTTGCTGACAGTACCCAGCGCAGACATCGATAACTTTTGGGCTTTAAAGGGATCATGCAGAGAAGTGGCACTGAGGTGAAAGGTCAGCTAGGCTCACCTTGGAAACGGTGGAGAAAAGGTTTATCAGCTTGTTTACTGTATGAGGAGCGAGCAACTAAACTGGGCTGATGTTCTCTGAAGTTTGAGGAGTGAATCTAATTAAACGTAAAATTCAAAAGCATGTAATAGGGTGGATGTTGAGATAATAATTTCCAAGACTGGAGAATCTAGAAACTCCAGAATAGTATGAATCTCGATGTTTTTTAGTGCAGCCCATCTTAATCCTCTGTATTCTTTGATTTAAAGCCTTTTCTGTGAAGAGCCTGACACAATGATAAACACTTCACGCTTTGAAAGGAAAGGAATGTTAATTTGCAGCTGTCCATTACTTCCATTTTCACAAAACTATGTTCTCAAATAATGCTGCATGCACCATCATTTTAATGAATGTATCCACCAGCAAATAGTACTTTTAGTTAATATGTAACCATTAATTTGCCTCTGTTTAGGCGACACAAGAGATTCTGCAGATGCTGGAAATTTTGAGCAACACATACAAAATACCAGAGGAACTCAGCAGCATCTATGGGTCTGATGAAGGGTCTCAGGCCGAAATGGAAACTGTTTGTAGAGATCCTACTCAGCAGCCCTCTTACATGCTCATGATGCTTGGGCACCCTACAGCAGGCACCTCAAGACTCCGGAGAGAGGATCTCCAAACCCCCGCATTCACTGGGAGAATAAACAGACCTCATTGAAACCATAGAACATTACAGCGCAGAAACAGGCCCTTTGGCCCTTCTTGGCTGTGCTGAACCATTTTTCTGCCTAGTCCCACTGACCTGCACCTGGACCATATCCCTCCATACACCTCTCATCCATGTACCTGTCCAAGTTTTTCTTAAATGTCAAAAGTGAGCCCGCATTCACCACTTCATCTGGCAGCTCATCCCGCACTCCCACCACTCTCTGTGTGAAGAAGTCCCCCCAATGTTCCCTTTAAACTTTTTCCCCTTCACCCTTAACCCATGTCCTCTGGTTTTTTTCTCCCCTGGCCTCAGTGGAAAAATCCTGCTTGCATTCACTCTATCTATACCCATCATAATTTTATATACCTCTATCAAATCACCCCTCATTCTCCTGCGCTCCAGGGAATAAAGTCCTAATCTATTCAACCTTTCTCTGTAACTCAGTTTCTCAAGTCCCGGCAACATCCTCGTAAACCTTCTCTGCACTCTTTCAACCTTATTAATATCCTTCCTGTAATTCGGTGACCAAAACTGCACACAATACTCCAAATTCGGTCTCACCAATGTCTTATACAACCTCACCATTACATTCCAACTCTTATACTCAATACTTTGATTTATAAAGGCCAATGTACCAAAAGCTCTCTTTACTACTCTATCTACCTGTGACACCACTTTTAGGGAATTTTGTATCTGTATTCCCAGATCCCTCTGTTCTACTGCACTCCTCAGTGTCCTACCATTTACCTTGTATGTTCTACCTTGGTTTGACCTTCCAAAGTGCAATACCTCACAGTTGTCTGCATTAATCTCCATCTGCCATTTTTCTGCCCATTCCTCCAACTGGTCCAAATCCCTCTGCAAGCTTTGAAAACCTTCCTCACTGTCCACTACACCTCCAATCTTTGTATCATCAGCAAATTTGCTGATCCAATTTGCCACATTATCATCCAGATCATTGATGTAGATGACAAATAACAATAGACCCAGCACTGATCCCTGTGGCACACCACTAGTCACAGGCCTCCACTCAGAGTAGCAATCCTCCACTACCACTCTCTGGCTTCTTCCATTGAGCCAATGTCTAATCCAATTTATTACCGCTCCATGTATACCTAGTGACTGAATCTTCCTAACTAACCTCCCATGCGGGACCTTGTCAAAGGCCTTACTGAAGTCCATGTATACAACATCCACTGCCTTCCCTTCATCCACTTTCCTGGTAACTTCTTCGAAAAACTCTAATAGATTGGTTAAACATGACCTACCACACACAAAGCCATGCTGACTGTTTGTAATAAGTCCCTGTCTATCCAAATACTTGTAGATCCTATCTCTTAGTATTCCTTCCAATAATTTACTTACTACCGATGTCAAACCTACTGGCCCAATAATTTTCTGGCTTACTTTTTGAGCCCTTTTTAAACAACGGAACTATATGATCTACATGAGCTATCCTCCAATCCTCCGTGGATATCGACATTTTAAATATTTCTGCCAGGGCCCCTGCAATTTCAACACTAGTCTCCCTCAAGGTCTGAGGGAATACCCTGTCAGGTCCTGGGGATTTATCTACTCTGATTTGCCTCAAGACAGCAAGTACCTCCTCCTCTTTAATCTGTATAAGTTCCATGACCTCCCTACTTGTTTGCCTTGTTTCCATAGACTCAATTCCAGTTTCCTTAGTAAATACAGATGCAAAAAACCCATTTAATATCTCTCCCATTTCTTTTGGTTCCATACATAGCCGACCACTCTGATCTTCAAGAGGACCAATTTTATCCCATACTATCCTTTTGCTCTTAGCATACCTGTCAAAGCTCTTAGGATTATCCTTCACCCTGACTGCCAAAGCAACCACATGTTTTCTTTTAGCCCTCCTGATTTCTTTCTTAAGTATTGGTGTCCTCTCTCACAACAACATCCCAGCACTGGGCCCTTAACTGGACTTGAATGGCTTTTTATATGCGACAGATACAGGACTCTTAAAAGCAGAGGCTCTATTTTGAGCCCTGTCATGGGAAGAGATTATTAAAAAAAGCAGTGCAGGGGAAAATTATGGATGTTCTAAATTTGTCCTTGGGAATTCAATCATAGACTTCCAATAGACTTGGTAATGGATGATTGTATGAGTTTAAGCATCTTTCACTATGGAAGCCAGGACAGATGCCTACTCTCATTACCACAGCGTTTGAGGGTGATGTATGCACGATGGCAGCTTGGATGACCACTCAAAGAGGAGAAGGAGCATTTGCAATGACAATTCCAGTTGCGTATTCAGACGGAGGCGTAGCGTAAAGATTTTTACTCCTCATGTATGTGAAGGATGTAAGATTTCAGTTCAATCAGGATGCCAAACCCATGTGCCAGATGCATATGCAACCCCAAGTAAATAGTGGTGGGGGTGCACCACCCCAACGATCTACCTGTCAGTCTCTGGCCCAGTACCTGTGCATGAGGCTGTAGCTCTTGTCTGTCGCTTTGCATCCAAAGTATTGGCATTTGTTTATTATTGTCACATGTGCTGAGATGGTGAAAAGCTAGGTTCTGGTTGCCATCCATGCAGACCATTTCTTTGAAGTAGCACAAGGGAAAAACAGTAACTGAATGCGGGATGTAGTTCAACAATTACAAAGGAAGTTCCGTACAGGTAGGCAATAAGCTTCAAGGACCGTGATACAGAAAGTTAGGCTGTAAGATCAAGAGTTCACATTAATCATACAACAGGTCGGCTCATTAGTCTTTTAACAGCAGGTTGGAAGCCGTCCTTCAGCCTCAGGGTTTTGTATCCCCTGCCCAATAGGAGGGGTAGAAGAGGGGTTATCCAGAGAAGGATATTATGCTGGCTACTTTGCTGAGGCAGTGGGAAGTATAGACAGGGTCCATGGAAGGGAGATGTGTTTTCCAAGCAGAAAGGAAGCATCCCATCCTTTTATCCCTGAAGGCTTCCTAAGAAGCAGTGGAAGAGCCATGTGTATTTCTCTGACATTCCGGTTGCCGTGCTAAAAACATCGTGGCAGAGAACCGGTGCACGTCAGTTGGGTGAATAAAGTGAATGTTAGTAGAGGGAGTGGCACAGCAGTGAATGCTGCCGCTGCCCCTCTACGGGAAGTCAATCCTGACTTCCAGTGTTATCCGTGCAGAGTTTGCACACCTTGCGGCACATTAGGCCGCAGCCTTGCCGTTTCTTCCAGCACATGTCAGTTTTTTACCAGGCCGAGTTGCTAGCTCGATGCTCAACCCAGCACCGATGGTAAGCGTGCAAGGAGCCGGACGGATTCGATCCTGGGCCCACTCGCCTTGAAATCCAGTGTGGATACCGCTACACCACCCGCTGCCCAATCTTCTCCCTGTGAACTTATCGATCTCTGCTGTGTGCTCTGGCTCTCTCTCCCTTCCAAAGATTTACCCATGGCTTAACTAGCTGCTGCAAAACTCCCATTTAGTGTAGGTAAGAGGCAAAAGGATTAAAGGGGGATTTATGGGCTTATGACAGAAAGTGCTGCAGGGGAATAGGACTCCCAGAATCATTCTGCAGGAGCTCACAAGGGCTTGGTGGTTTCTTCCCACATCATAACAGGCTGGCTAGAATGCACTGCCTGAAGTGTGCTAGATGAAGATTCAAATGCGGCTTTCAAAACAAACATAAAATATATTCAAAGATTTTTAAAGAATTCAGATCAACAGGAGAAAACCAGACGAAAGACATTGCTCTACAAAGAGCTAGCAGAGACCTGATGGGCCAAATGGGCACCATTCTTCCTGGAATAATTTTATGATTGACTGACTTTGAGCATCTTTCACCATATAAATTAGGCCAGATGTACACTCAACTTCCTACAGATTTTGTGGGTGATGTATGCAATAATGCAGTGGTATGCCAGCATGGGGATATCATTCATACCTGCTTGAAATAGGAATGATACTGATACAGCATCTGCACCCCGTGCTGCAGGAGTTGGGATGTCAGGTGGTTCTTGGGCACTTCATGGGTTGCACCTGTTTTGGGAATGGTCAACAAGAAAGAACCATTCCCCTTGGCTCTAAGTTTACAACTGCTGGCCATTATTTTCTAATTGAAAATTATGAAAATTGGAAATGAGCGGATTGTGTGGGAGTATCATTAAAATTGTTTAAGCTCCTCTGAAGTACCTTGGGATACATGGCGTTAAAGATGCTTGTATAAATGCAACTTATTATTCAATACTAACATCAGAAATAGAAACAGCAGTAGGCCATCTTGTCTGAGCCACCATTCATTATGGTTATGGATGTCCTTTACCTCTCCACCACTTACCTGCAAAACAAACATATCCCTTGATTCACTTAATATTCAAAACAATCCTGTAGATCTCTCCTTTTAAGTAGACTCGGTGTGGAGGCTGCACAGCTCCCTTGGAGAATTCCCGAGTGAAGAGATTTATGAATGCCCAGCTCTTTATTTTGAGACTGAATCTGGCTCACGACAGCCTAGACAGTGGAAATATTAATTCTGTCTCGACCAAGCCCCGAAGAGTTCAGCTTCTTTTTCTGATGACTCAGACCTAATTTGTCCAATCTCGTGAAGCTTTGCTGCATTACCTCTACCTCAAATGTAACATTCTTTATGTGGGGAGATCAGACCTATACACAAAATTCCAAATCTTGTCTAACCGGAAGCCCAGGTAATTGGATTAGGCCATCCCTCTGCTCTTGTACTCAAACTCACTTGCATTGAAGACTATTGCACTGTTGGTCTTACTAACTGTACTCAGTACCTGCATAAAAACTGGTCTCCCTGAACAACACCTTTTGATCTCTCTACCCGTAAAAATAAATCATCATTATGTGCCATGTCATATGACATAGGCAATTATGGTCTCATGACTATTATTGCTCTTGGCAAATTTTTCTACAGAAGTGGTTTGCCATTACCTTCTTCTGGGCAGTGTCTTTACTAGACGGGTGACCCCAGCCATTATCAATATTCTTCAGAGATTGTCTCTTGTGTCAGTGGTCGCATAACCAGGACTAGTGATATGCACCGGCTGCTCATGCAACCATCCACCACCTGCTCCCATGCCTTCATGTGACCTTGTTCAGGGGGCTAAGCAGGTGCTACATCTTACACCTGCAGGCCAGAAGAGGGAAGAAACCTTTTTATTTGGAGAACTGGGCGTCTATCACTTTTAGAGGAAGTGAATAAATGTATACTTGTATGCATTAATTTTTGCATCCCTTTTTTAGGAACAAAATAACATTCAAAACTGCTTTAAATGCATTTTCAGGAAATGCCATAATCTTTATCATAACATCTTTGTGGATATCAGATTAATGTGCCATAAATTTTCATTAGTAAGTGGCAGTGTAGTCAAAGATCAAGAAGAGTGGGTAGAATTGTGCCATCGGTTAGTCAAGTTCACTTCTGAATCCTGAATTATTATATTTTTAGTGTAGCATATGTGCAAGCACAATCTGCAGAGTCTCTTGTTGGGTTTGAGGGGATATCTGATTGTGAGATCAGTTTCTGTCATAGTTGCTACTATTAGCAGAATGTGGAGGCTGGATTTTCTTCGAGCAGTTGCTGTGGGGGTTGAAATGTGTAACTGCAGGGTAGACAGCTCATTAACGTCATGGTGTGGACTCAGCTGGATGATTTCTAAATCCAGTCAGTATTAACTCTTCCCAGGATGCGTCTAGCCAATAAAATTAGTACCCAAAACCAGCTTGCTCGTCTTAAAGGAGTGGTGCCTTTTGAATGCTGCAGGCACCATGTTCCACAAATGTATCTGGTCTGGGAGATACAGACACATCCTGGGAAAGAATGGGCTCAAAGCCATTAGATTGCTAATAGGTTGCAATTTAGGAGAAATTCTACTGTATGGGATGTCCTCCAGACATTGGTTCTAGGTGAAGTATCCGTGAAGTCAGTGTCAAGAGTTGAGCCCCATGGAGCTGGATGCAAAGTGTGCATGTGATCATAATCAGAGTCAGGTTTATTATCCCTGTCTGATATGACATGGAATCTTTGTTTCTGACAGCAATACGGTGCAAATATATAAAAAGCTATAAATTACAAAATAAATAAATAGTGCAAACAAAAGGAAATATAAGATCATTGTTCATGGTTCATGAACCATTCAGAAATCTGGTGGCCGAGGGGAAGAAAGCATTTCTGAATCGTTGAATATGTGTTTTCATATTCCTGATCCTCTGCCCCAATGATAGTAACAAGAAGAGGCATGTCCTAGATGGTGAGGGCCAGGGACTAACCTACCCATTCACCTTCAAGCACTGCTCAGTCCAGTGCACACACATCATTTACCCTTTCCCAAACTCCGTCAACGCCAGCCTGAGCTGTTATCCATCAGTTATTCCACACTTGACACTGCTGCGAGACTTGATCGCGTTTCACACCCTGCTCATACTCCCAGCTGTTAAACCGCAATGGACCCACTACCAAGCTGACATGCGTCCCACTGTTCAACAGGAGAACCCTCCAGAGAGCGATGGGCAACTCTGCACTGAATGCTTCTCAGAAATGGAGCTCCCTTTCTGTTGTTGGGACAGAAAGGGAGCAGTAACCGAAAGCTGGAGAATCCAATGTTCAAGCTGACAGGTTGCAGACTACCCAGGTGAAATATGAGGTGTTGCTCTTCCGATTTGTGTTCAGCCTCAAATTGGCAGTGGAGGAGTCTGAGGGCATACTTGTCATTGTGGGATTGAGAAGGAGGATTAGAACAGTTGATGCCAGGGGTAGTGAAAGACTTTGGATATTGAATTTGCAAGAGTAGTTACAGGAATTTTGAATGCAGTGGGGCACAATTAAAATTTTTGATTATGAATCTCTTTTGACCAATTGGTGGTGGCTTTTCCTGTGGTTAAGTGGACAGAGAAAGTAATATGAAGTACTGTGGTGACTGGGGATTTGGCATTACTCAGTGGTAATATGCTTAGCAGAATTCTTGGACTGCCTAGGCAACAAGGAGCGATTCGGTTTGCCTCCTTTCCTTCCTCTTCCTGCTCCCGTATGCTGAGCATATTACCACTGAGTAATATGCAGGGGGTTTCCCCTTCTGGTTTGCGGTGCTCTGCAGATGTCTCTGCTGAGGTAAGCCACCTGCAACACTTTGCTGATCATTGCTGCTCTGTAGAATCACAAAGCTTTCAGATGACACATGGGGAAAGTTTTTAATTTTTGATAAAATAAAAATATTTCTAAAGTGATATTTGTGTACATACCGGAAGGCAATCATGCAGACGCTTTCCTGCGGTATGGGTTCTCAGCAGGGGGAGATTGCCTCTTGTGTGAAGTCATCAGAACTGGTTACTCTGCCATCTCCTTACAACTGTAAACTACTCTGTCTGTATTGCATCCTCCCTCAGCGGGAGACCAGGCTGTGAACATTATAATCCAAATATCATCCAGCCAAAGCTCTAGTTAGTTGCAGGCAGAGATATTCACTCCTGTGTTCCATGGGGAATTGAAACGAGTCAAAATTTCTAATTACTTACTGAAGCTGCATGTTAGATTTCAGTGATTTGCGTGAACACTCACTATTTGCTGATACCACCCTTTCCTTCAAAATGGACGAGCTTGCCTTGTTTCACCTTGTATTCCATCAGCCATCTCTGTATCCATTCAATTAGCCTGTCTATATTTTCTTAAAGCTTCTCTGCCCCTCCACAATCCAGCCTGCAGCCCAGCTTTGGAACTTTATGTACATCATACTTAGTACCCTCATTGATAAATTTGTAAGCAGCTGGGATCCTGCTTTGCCCACTAGTCTCAGCTTCCCAAATCAAAAATGACCTGTATGACCTGTAAACACAAGAGATTTTACAGATGCTGAAAATCCAGAGCAACACATACAAAATACTCCCAGGCAGCATCTATGGAAATGAATAAACAATCAACATTTCGGGCCAAGACCCTTCTTCAGGACTGAGTCTCAGCCTGAAATGCTGACTGTTTTACCTACATATTTTGTTCTTTTGTTTGTCTTTTGCCTGTATTTTCTTTCTTGTTTCTAATTTGATGAACATGGAACCATTTCTCCTTTATCGGAAGGGCTTCCTAGTCTGTCACTGTTGAGCAGAAGCCTGCTGAAACCAACTGGGGCTGTGGTGACCATGACCCTAGTCTGGATCAGTCTGCTTGAGGTTTGTATGAGAAGGTTGTGCAGCACTTTCTCCATGACTGCCTGAGAGATGCACCTGAATGCTTAAATACCATTCAGTTAGTTTCCAGCATTAGTAATATTGGCCTGTTTCAACAGTGAACAATTTGGCCCGGTTGTTGAAGATCCCTTGAAGTTAAACTTTGAGGGATATTCATCAGCTTTGGACAAAACAGATGCAAAAAAGAACTGTATGGGTTCACAAAAATTAGATGGACCATATGATATTAATGTCAGGCACGAACTTTCAATGTGAATTTGTGCATTGCTGATTTTTGCTGTTGCGTAGATATAAGGAGTTTGTATGTTCTCCAAGTGACTGTGTGGGTTTCCTCTGGGTGCTCTGATTTCCTTCCACAGCTCAAAGGTGTACTGGTTGGTAGGTTAATTGATCATTGTGTAACACTTACCCAACAGGCTGGTATATGTCTAGGGGAAAAGGAGATCCAGCCACTCACCAACCCCACCTCCCGTACACACAGGTGCTGTGAGAATCAAGTTTATGCCGCGCGCACACACACCATATCAAACTCACACCAGATACCGTTATGGAATACACTTTAAAGATTTTACTAAAACTAAAAGAGTACTATGCAATACAATACATATGAAGGAAAAGAAAATAAGGTAAAAGGCACCAACTTATCAAAGTTCAGTCAGTTTAGTGCACATCGTTGGAACTCAACCATCGAACCATTCGACCCCTCGTCACTTTCCTCCAACCTCCACGTCCTCGCACCTGGGACCACGCTGGTGGTCGACCGAGCAGTGCGGCGCACGTCCACCTTCCTTGGCATCTCCTTCCCGACTCCCCTGAAAAAAACACCAAAACCCCCAAGCTCCCAGACCCACAAGACAAAATAACATTCCCCATTGGTCAACAAATGAATCCAATCCCAATATCAGCAAGTCTAAAGCTAAACAACTGCGAGAGAAAGCACTTATCATACAAAGAAGCATTCCTACTCTTAACAGAACAAAGAAACCATTTTGATTAACATACACATAACATTGTACAATTGTAATGAGGCTATGGTTAAATTGGGGTTACTGGGCAGTGTAGCCAGAAGGGCCTACTCCGCACTGTATCTCAATGAATCTCGAGCCCTGAACATTTTTACAACAGAATTTGCAATAGCCTTATTTCTAGGTTTTCACAGATTAACCAGCATTTAATCACACTGTGCTTCTGTCTTTGGGGTGAGTAATAGGGTGACCGTCAAGAGAAATGGAAATAGGCAGTGAGTGCAGAGCCTGCTGTGGCCATTCCCCTCAAAAATAAGTATACTACTTTGGATAATTTGTGGGGGATGATCTCCTGGGAGAATACCATGGCGACTGGGTTATAGGCACCGAGTGTGGGTCCTTGGTGTAGAAGGGAAAGAGAGAGAAGAAGGGAGCGGAAGTGATAGGCAACTCGATAGTGAGGGGAACAGACAGGAGATTCTGTGGACCTGAACAGGACACCTGGATGGTATGTAGTCTCCCAGGTGCCAGGGTCAGGGATGTCTCAGATAGCGTCTGCAACATTTTGGAGAGGGAGGGGGATTGGGATTGGGATTTCTTCTGGGGGAGGTATGACCTGTTCAAAAGTGACAGGTTGAACCTGAACCCGAGGGGGGCTGATATTCTCACAGGCAAGTTTGTTAGAGTTGTTGGGGAGGGTTTAAAATAACTTGGCAGAGGGGTGGGAACCAGAGTGAAGGGACTCAGGACAGGATGGTTGGTAAAAAAGTACAGATAGCATGCAGTCAGATTGTCAGGAAGGGCAGGCAATTTGGGACTTAGTTGCAGACAACAGGCTGAGTATCAAATCATTAGGGATGCAGAGTCAGAAAGGATAGCAAATACAGTGCTCAAAGTATCGTATCTAAAAGCACGTAGTATAAGAAATAAGGTGGATGATCCTGTTGCAATATTACAGATTACCAAGTATGATTTTGTGGCCATCTCTGAATCATGGCTGAAGGATGGTTGTAGTTGGGAGCTGAATGTCCAAGGTTACACGTTACATTGAAGGGATAGGAAGGTAGGCAGAGGGTGTGGTGTGGCTTTGCTGGTAAAGAATGACATCAGATCAGTAGAAAGATGTGACATAGATTCGGAGGATGTTTTATTCCTTGTGGGTTGAGTTAAGAAACTGCAAGGGTAAAAGGACGTTGATGGCAGTTATATACAGGCCTCCCAACAGTGGCTGGGAGGTGGACCACAGGTTACAGCAGGAAATAGAAAAGGCGAGTCAAAAGGGCAAAGTTATGGTAGTCATGGGAGATTTTAACATACAGGTTGATTGGGAAAATCAAGTTGGTAATGGATCTCAGGACAGTGAGTTTACTGAATGCCTAAGAGATGGCTTTTTAGAGCAGTTTGTCATTGAGCCTACTAGGGGATCAGTTATACTGCATTGGGTATTATGGAATGAACCAGAGGTGATTAGGGAGTTTGGTAAAAGAACCCTTAGGAACCAGTGATCACTATATGATTATGTTCAATTTGAAATTTGATAGGGAGTAAGTGATGTTTGATGTATCAGAATTTCAGTGGAGTAAGGGAAATTACAGTGGTATGAGAGAGGAGTTGGCCAATGTAAATTGAAAGGAGCTACTGACAGGGATGTTAGCAGAACAGTAATAGTGTGTTAGCAGAACAGTAATGATATGTGTTTCTGGGAAAAATGAGGAAGGTGCAGGACATGTGTATTCCAAAACAGACAGACAGATAGACAGACAGACATACTTTATTGATCCCGAGGGAAATTGGGTTTCATTACAGTTGCACCAACCAAGAATAGAGTAGAAATATAGCAAAATAAAACCAAAAATAATTAAATGATAATAAGTAAATTATGCCAAATGGAAATAAGTCCAGGACCAGCCTATTGGATCAGAGTGTCTGACACTCCAAGGGAGGAGTTGTAAAGTTTGATGGCCACAGGCAGGAATGAATGAAGAAAAATGAAGAAGTACTCAAAGGGTAAAATAGTACAACTGTGGCTGACAAGGGAAGTCAAAGCTATTGTAAAAGCAAAAGAAAGGGCATACAACAAAGCAAAAATTAGTGGGAATATAGAGGACTGGGAAGCTTTTGAAAACCTGCAGAGAGCAACTAAAAACATCATTAGAAGGGAAAAGATGAAATATGAAAGCAAGCGAGTAAATAATATCAAAGCGAATAGTAAAAAAATTTTCAAGTATGTTAAAAATAAAAGAGAAATGAGAATGGATATAGGACCGCAAGAAAATGAGGCAGGAGAAATAATAACGGGGGACAAAGATATGGCTGATGAACTAAAAGAGTATTTTGCATCAGTCTTCACTGTAGAAGATACTAACAGTATGCCTGATGTTGTGGTGTGTGAGGGAAGAGAGGTGGGGGCAGTTATTGTTACAAGACAGAAGGTGCTCAAAAAGCTGAAAGACCTAAAGGTACATAAGTCACTTGGATCAGATAAACTGCACCCTAGGGTTCGGAAAGATGTAGCCTTAGAAATTGTGGTGGCATTAGAAATGCTCTTTCAAAAATCATTGGACTCTGGCATGGTGCTAGAGAACTGGAAAATTACAAATGTTACTCCACTCTTTAAGAAAGGAGGAAGGCAGCAGAAAGGAAATTATAGGCCAGTTAGCCTGATCTCAGTGATTGGGAAGAAGTTAGAGTCAATTGTTAAGGAGATGGAGTACTTGGTGACACAGGACAAGATAGTACAAAGTCAGCATGGTTTCCTTCAGGAAAAATCCTGCCTGACGAACCTGTTGGAATTCTTTGAGGAGATGACAAGTAGGATAGATAAAGGAGATGCAGTGGATGTTGTATATTTGGACTTTCAGAAGGCCTTTGACAAGGTGCCACACGTAGTCTGCTTACCAAGTTAAGAGCCCATGGTATTACAGGAAAGTTACTAACATGGTCAGAGCATTGGCTGATTGGTAGGAGGCAGTGAGTGGGAATAAAAGGATCCTTTTCTGGTTGGCTGCCAGTGACTAGTGGTATTCCACAGGGGTCAGTGTTGGAACTACTTCTTTTTATGCTGTATATAAATGACTTAGATGATGGAATAGGTGGCTTTATTGCCAAGTTTGCAGATGATACAAAGATTGGCGGAGGGGCAGGTGGAGTTGAGGAAACAGGTAGGATGCAGAAGGACTTAGACAGATTAGGAGAATGGGCAAGAAGTTGGCAAATGAAATACAATGTTGGAAAATGCATGGTCATGCACTTTGGTAGCAGAAATAAATGTGCAGACTATTTTCTAAATGGGGAGAAAATCCAAAAATCTGAGATGCAGAGGGACTTGGGACCCCTTGTGCAGAACATCCTAAAGATTAACTTGCAGGTTGAGTTGGTGGTGAGGAAGGCAAATGCCATGTTAGCATTCATTTCAAGAGGTCTAGAATACAAGAGCAAGGATGTGATGCTGAGGCTTTCTAAGGCGCTGGTGAGGCCTCACCTTGAGTTTATGAAAAGTTTTGGGTCCCTCATCTTAGAAAAGATGTGCTGGCATTGGAGAGAGTCCAGAAGAGGTTCACAAAGATGATTCCAGGAATGAAAGGGCTATCGTACAAAAAAAGTTTGATGGCTCTGGGTCAGTACTCGCTGGAATTCAGAAGGTTGAGGGGATATCTCATTGAAACCTTTTGAATGTTGAAAGTCTTAGACAGAGTAGATGTGGAAAGGATGTTTCCCATGGTGGTAGAGTCTAGGACAAGAGGGCGTAGCCTCAGGATAGAGGGGTGCCCTTTCAAAACAGAGATGCAGAGAAATTTCTTTAGCCGAAGGGTGGTGTATTTGTTGCCACGTGCAGCTGTGGAGGCTAGGTCATTGGGTGTACTTAAGGCAGAGATTGATAGATTTTTGATTGGACATGCCATCAAAGGTTACTAGGAGAAGGGTGGGAAATGGGGAAAAAAAGGATCAGCCATGATTGAATAGCAGAGCAGACTTGATGGGCCAGATGGGCTAATTCTGCTCCTATGTCTTATGGTCCAAATCTGCACCTTGCCTACCCTTTGAGTGAGTAGTGGATACAAGAGTAAGCATTTCAACCCCTCCAGTTGATTAAGAACATAAAAAGCAGAAGCAGCAATGAGCCATCTGACCTATGCAGAAAGATCTTTGTCAATACTATACCTCCAAGCTCACATTAATCATGGCCCTTATTCTTCTGATGGTCCAAAGATCTATGGATTGTGGAGAGGCTAAATGAGGGCACATACATGGCCCAGTAAGGAAGAGAATTCTGAAGTTGTAACTGTATGTGTAAAGGGAATCCTCTTTCCCACAGTCCTAAACAGCCAAATTCTTGTCCACTCCCAGACTTACTCCCACTGGGGAATTGACTATGGTGCCCTATGAGATCCAGGCTGATGTCTATCAGCTGATAAGGCTTGAATTAGGAGATTCCAGCTACTGGAAGGGAGCTCAATTAGGTCAGACTGAAACCTCATTGTCATGGTGCCAGGGAGATGAAAACATAACTAGGAACATAATGGGAATAGGAGTAGGCCATTCAAAGTGAATACGCCTGATGTGTCCCAAGCAGGGTCTCAAAGGAGCAGAAGGTTTGAACTAAGCACGTGTTTCAAGCTCAAATGAGGCTTTCATGAGGCAATACTAAATATTTAATAGGTAACAGTGAATAGAAAGACTGTAGAGGAGTGGTTTTGGTCCATGACATAAAAAAGATTGGGAACCCCTGCTGTGGAGGCATATGGACCATGTGCAGGCAGAATGAGGTGACCTAGTTTGGCACAGCATTGTAGGCTGAAGGGCTTGTTCCTGTACTATAACGTGTCGTATGCTCATTGCCAAAGCAATGTGGAGCAGGTTAAGACCTACAAATATCTGGGAGTACAGTTAGACGAGAAGCTAGACTGGACTGCCAACACAGATGCCTTGTGCAGGAAGGCACAGAGTCGACTGTACTTCCTTAGAAGGTTGGCGTCATTCAATGTCTGTAGTGAGATGCTGAAGATGTTCTATAGGTCAGTTGTGGAGAGCGCCCTCTTCTTTGTGGTGGCGTGTTGGGGAGGAAGCATTAAGGAGAGGGACGCCTCACGTCTTAATAAGCTGGTAAGGAAGGCGGGCTCTGTCGTGGGCAAAGTACTGGAGAGTTTAACATCGGTAGCTGAGCGAAGGGCGCTGAGTAGGCTACGGTCAATTATGGAAAACTCTGAACATCCTCTACATAGCACCATCCAGAGACAGAGAAGCAGTTTCAGCGACAGGTTTCTATCGATGCAATGCTCCTCAGACAGGATGAAGAGGTCAATACTCCCCAATGCCATTAGGCTTTACAATTCAACCGCCAGGACTTAAGAACTTTTTAAAAGCTATTATTAATGCTTTTTGAGATAGTGATTTAGATGCATATCATATTTTTTACTGAGTTAAGTATTGTATGTAATTAGTTTTGCTACAACAAGTGTATGGGACATTGGAAAAAAAGTTGAATTTCCCCATGGGGATGAATAAAGTATCTATCTATCTATCTATCAGTCCACAGCCATCAGTGACAAAATGGAACAGGTTGGTCATTAAACTTGACTGGGGTCAACTTCAAACCCCATTTTCAAACTGTACCCTTGAAGCAAAGTCAGATTTATTATCACGTTATCATATGACAAGGAATGTGTAGTCTTGCAGCAGCAAAGACATAAAAATCTATAAATTACTAAAGTAATAAATAGTGAGAGAAAAAAGGTAATGTTCATGGATTAATAGACCAATCTGAAACCTAATGGCGGAGGGGAAGAAGCTTTCCTAAGTCATTCAGTTCTTCAGTTCCCTGGTGGTAGTAACAAGAAGATGGCATATCCCAGATGGTGAATGTCCTTCCTGATGGATGCCCTGTTCTTCAGATGCCACGTCCTGAAGATGCCCTCAATGGTGGTGAGGGTTGTACCCATGATGAGACAAGCTGAGTCTATATACCTCTGCAGCCTCTTCTGATTCGGTGTTTTGGAGGCTCCATACCAGGCAGTGATGCAACCAGTCAGAATTCTCTCCACTGTACGTCTATAGAAATCTGCAGGAGTCTTTGGTGGTATAACAAATGTCCTCAACTTCCAAATGAAGTAGAGCTGTTGGCTTGCTGACTTCGTGTCTGTATCAATGTGCTGGGCCCGAGATAAATTCTTTGAGATTATTATGCCCAGGAACTTGAAGCTGCTCACCCTTTCCACCACTGATCTCTCACAAGACTGCTGTGTGTTCTCCTGGTTTCCCCTTCCTGAAGTCCACAATCAGTTCCTAGATCTTGCTGACACCAAGTGAAATGTTGTTGTAACACCACTTAACCAGCCAGTCTATCTCACTTCTATGAACTTCCTGAGACTCTCCCATCAAACGTGTTGCCAGCAGTGATGGTGTTTTTGATCATGAGGGTAGAGCAGTGGGCTAAGCATGTATCCTTGAGTTGTTCATGTGAATGAGGTGTCAATGTTATTACCAAGGCACACAGTCTGAGCTCTCAATAAAGAAGCTGAGAATCAAGTTCCAAAGTGAGGTTACAGATGTCTAGGTTTTGAAGCTTGGCTATTAGAACTGAGGGAAGGATGGTGTATGACACCAAACTGTAATCGATATGTATATCTGATTTATATACCTGATGTATATCTTGCAGCTGTCCAACACCATCTGCTCCAAAGCAGTGGTGAGTCAGTGAGATTGCATCTGCCATAAACCTGCTTTGGTGCTAATTGTAGTGGGTCCTCTGTCTACATTTATACAATACCTAGAGCTATGAATATGAAAATTCTCTGTATTGCCCCAGGTCCTCAATAATTTCCAAAGGTTACCTAGGCTCTGGGTTTATCCAAACTTCTTTTCAGAATCAGGCTTAATATCACTGGCGTATGTCATGAAATTTGTTAACTTACTGCAGCAGTACAATGCAATATATGACAATATAGAAAAAAAATAAGTCAATTACAGTATATGTATATGTATATTAAATAGCTAAATTAAAAATAGTCCAAAATCAGAAATAATAAAAGTGCAGTGGAGTTCGTGGGTTCAAGATCCATTTAGGAATGGGATGGCAGAGGGGAAGAAGCTGTTCCTGAATCGTTGAGCGGTGCCTTTAGGCTTCTGTACCTCCTGCCCGATGGTAGCAGTGAGAAGATGGTATGTCCTGGGTGATGGGGATTTTTAATAATGGACACCACCTTTCTGAGGCACCACTCCTTGAAGATGTCTTGGATACTAGGGAAAACTGAACTGAAGACCTCGCCATCAACTCCAGAGGTGGATGGCATCTTCCTGAAGGAGCTATGCACGTATCGATAGAAGCCCACAGTCTAGGCTCTGAAAAATCTCTGCTCTGTTCTTTGCAAGAATATTTGGCAGTTTGTGGGGTGGAGATAGCTGTACCATAGATGTTTTTCTGTAATGCAGCCTGGTGTGTATGGCATTATATGAAACGTCCACCAAAACAGTTCATAGCAAAGGATTTTTGTGATCAGAGGCCTACATTGATGACTTTTAGGGCAATACCAGATGGTATTTGTATGCAGTTTTACATTTGCACTTTTGAAATTGTGTTAATGTTCAGCAGAGTAATTCCACCCACATCAATAGCTGCCACAAAGTGCATGGGAAAGGGAAGAAAATGGACTTCATCGGTATTAAACTCTCCAGCTCAGAGCTCGACAACTGTAGAAAGAGCAATTATGTCCTGAATATATGGGAGATAAATTGTTCATGCTTAATAACTGTTTTTAAATAGGTTGATTCTGCAGGATCTCTCAAAAATATTTAATCTGGATACTAAATTATTCAACCACAACAAGATGATCAAATGTTAATTAATAACTACAGGAAATGCAATGATTTTTACCTTTCGCAGCGTACTAAGATTCTGAATATGGAGGGATTGCATCGTGAGGTCTATAAAATCTTCAAAGCTGAAGAAAACTTGGTTTGGAAGATGGTTACAAGTTATGGTCAAAAGCAGTTCAAACTCAATAACATGGTCACCAAATACTGGAAAACAGAACCAACTTAAGAAAGGGGAGTTTAGACCTTTTAGAGAGATCCACATGCTCTTTGTCCAAATATGGTATTAGAAATTTTTTGTGGCATTTCAACCTTGATTAAATAATGTTCCACCACAGATAAATTTGCTAAATGTGCCAAAGATATCATGGAATGTTTCAGTGCAGGGAAGGTTACTTGCCTCTCAAAGTGTTCAATTGTTTATTCTCTCATTAGTCACATATTCTAATCCCACCTGCATACTATTACCATTTGCCCTTAATCAAGCAGTTTCATGATTTTCCTCTATAGGAATTTCTGATTTCTGCTTTTAAGCACAGAATTAGAGGCAAACATGGAGCAAGCACATTAAAACAATTATTTTAACTGAAGTAAACTCTAAGTGATCTGGATTGGAGAGGAGAAGCGGATAGCTGAGTTACAAACATGAACTTTACTCTCTGGAGTTCTCCAAACAAAAAATCAGTGGAGGTTGAATTGGTTAGGCTATGTACTTGGAAACCACACAATTTCTATGGAGGAATCCATTTCTTGTGGAAGTAGTGTGAAATTGCATGGAACCATTTTTACAAGCAAAGCTCCAAAGCCCCTAACCCTAAACCTGTCCTTGTTTCCATTTTTGCTTGAGGCCCAAGACATAACAGTTATGTTCTAAAGGTACTCACCCACTCCCTAAACTAGTCTATGTGTCCCTTCATCCCACAGAACTCATCCTGGCAAAGTTTAATCCCAGGTTGCCAATATTGCTAACGTAGTGGAGAGTCTACTGAAGTAAGGAGGTAGAGAGCCTACAGAAGGACTTAGATAGATTAAGGGAATGGCCAAAGAAATGGCAGATGGGATATAGTATTGGGAAGTATATGGTCATGGATTTTGGTGGAAGAAATAAAACGGACTATTTTCTAAATGGAGAGAAAATTCTAAAATCTGTGGTGCAAAGGAACTTGGGAGTCCTTGTGCAGGATTCCCTGCAGGGTCATTTTCAGGTTGAGTCTGTGGTGAGGAAAGCAATATAACAGCAATGTTGAGGCTTTATAGAGCACTGGTGAGGCCTCACTTAGCTTAGGCCTCTGAGCAGTCTTGAGCCCCTTATCTTAGAAAGGATGTGCTAACATTGGAGAGATTTGAAAAGAGGTTTGCAAAAATGATTCCAGAATTGAAAGGTTGTCATATGAAGAGCATTTAATGGCTCTTGGCCTGTACTCACTAGAATTCTGATGACTGAGGCCTGACCTAATTGAAATCTATTGAATGGTGAAAGCCTTGATAGAGTGGATATGGACAGGACGATTCCTATAATGGGAGAGTCTAAACCAGAGAATGCAGCCTCAGAATAGAGGTGTGTCCTTTTAAAATGGAGATGAGGAGGAATTCCTTTAGCCAGAGAGCAGTGAATCTGTGGAACTCATTGTCACAGACAGCTGTAGAGACCAAGCTTTATGCATATTTAGGGCTGAGATTGATAGATTCTTGATTGGTCAGGGCATGAAGGGATGCGGGGAGAAGACAGGAGACTGGGGCTAAGAGGAAAAGTGGATCAGCCATAATGAAATGCTGGTGAAGACTCGATGGGCCAAATGGCCTAATCTCCTCCTATAACTTATGGTCTTATGGTAGTGGAATTGCCAATTTGCCTGCAGAGTGTGGGTTGGTTACTTGACCTTTTCTCTTGCCTTTAACTTGAGAAGGAAGCAAGCTGGAAGGAGATTTGAAATTTAGAGAATGTTGACATTTTGTCCAAACCAACCAACCAGAGACGACAGTTCAAAATTTATGTCCAAACCTGAATTACGTGAGATTCAAACTGTTATACTATCATTTCCTTTGTCCTTCAAATCACTCTTAAAAAATTTCCTGAGGTCCTTCTCTTTCTGACCTACTTGTGTAAGTTTTTTTTTGTAACTCCAAAATATGACTTCCTTGAAATAACAGATAGGATTCAACCAGAGAAGGATATTTATTAAAGTCAAAGAGTGGTTGGCCAAGCAAATTAATAGTACCTTAAACAGTAATAAGTCTGGGCATTGATTTATTATTGGATTCAGGGGTGCAGACAATATTTCTTGGTGAGGATTTGCACCACAAAGATCCAGTCATTCGATGTCTTTGAGAAGAATTGCCCATCCCAATGACACAGAAGTTACTGTTTACCTAACATGCCTATATGAACCTAAACCAATTCTTTGTGCCTGAAAGTCTCTGCTGGTCAAATATTCAGCCCAGCATTTGTTCTCTGTACTGAGAAAACACATCCACTAAAGCTTAGATTTTCCAAAGATGTTCAGGATTAGACTAAGCCAACGGCACAAGGATGGCAGAGGCAGAAAGAGCACCTGAAATATAGAGCAGAGATGATTAGACAATCATAACAAGAGAAACGCGGGAAGCAGCCACACATAGCCACATGGTACTGACTAGGCAATCTCAATTAATCATGGTGGTACAGATTGCAATGGAGTGGGATTCACAGGGCCCACATGTGCTTAGCTTTATACTTGCTATCTCCCCTCTTTCTTTCCAGGAAGGACCTCACTCTGCAATGTCGACTGGAAATTTCCCTCCACAGATGTTGCCTGACCCACTGAGCTGCTCCAGCACCTTTGTACATTGCTTATCTTCTGGTGTTTTGTCTGGCCTGGTCCGTTCAATTGAATGGGGACCCTGGATGCAACATGACAGTGAAGATGAATGGTTTACTTTTTCTCTTTATATAGACAAACGTGGGAATATTTTTCAAAACTTTATTGTTTGTAAACAGAAATGAAGAATTCCAGGAAATGTTCAGTATTGGAGTTCCCTTTCCAGTGATTTCAGTTTGCCCCACCGCCAAGCTCAATATTTGCAGGCAACCAATTAATTTGGAAACACATTTCAGCTTCTCAGATCTGAGACATGCCTGCAGAGTGCTTATTTAATTCTTTCTGTGCCCCCGCTATTTATTTATTTTATCACCCGTAGTAACTTCTACATCTTGATCTGTACTGCTGCTGCAAAACAACACATTTAATGACATATATCAGTGATAATTAATATTCTGATTCTGATTGGAACCTTTTACCTATTTAATATTCATAGCCAATCTACAGCAATTCCTTTGCTATTTGATGTGCTAGTATTTGGCAGTGGGGTGGCCAAATATGTCTCTACCAAAGGAGGTGTAGGATGCTCTTTCCCTTCACTAGCCTGCAGGTTACCCTTGGCAAGGTGTAGCACCTGCTTAGCTCTGCGATCAGAGTCACATGAAGCCATGAAAGCAGGTTGTGGATGGTCAGATGAGCAGCTGGTGAATATCACAAGTCCTGGTTATGTGACCACTGACACCAGGCAGGCACTGGATGGGGGTCACCCGTCTTGTAAAGACACTGTCCAGAAGAAGACAATGGCAAGTCACGTCAGCAGAAAAATTTGCCAAGAACAATCACAGTCATGGAAAAGCCATGATCGCCTACAGCTATATCCAAGATGGCGGCGCGACGCAGCTTGCAGCGACCACTCTGGAGCTGATTATCTATTATTTGTGAAGCAGGGCGCCGTGCGCAATCATAATCGGATGAAAAACGGACGTGGGAGCACGGAGAAACATCTGGAAATCTCCAGGAAGACCTTCTTTGTTGCTGCTGCTGCTGCTGTGAGGTCCGGGTCTCTGCTGGGAAGAACAGGCCCCCAGTCCTCGGGGTTGTGTTGCCGATGGCCGTTGGTGGGGGCGTCTTAATACGCTCGGCAGAGGATGGTGCTCGGAGAAGCTGTGCCGGAGGGGATGGTCGGAGACTCGGAGGTTTGATGGATTCGGAGTCCGCTGTGATCAGGTCGCTTTCAATGTGTGCTGTGTCTGCAAGGCTGAGTCGGGCAGCGCCGTGGAAGTCCATAGCGGGGGTATTCCCTTCTGCCACCGGCGTGGGATGGCGAGTCTGTCGGGACCCTGGGGACTTGTGGAAACTAGATGGTGGTTTCTTTTGAACTTATAGTCTTTTAACATCTTTGGACTATTTTTACTGTGCCCATGGTCTGTTTTTTTTATCAATTATGCTATTGTTTGCACTGTTGTAACTATATGTTGTAACTATGTGGTTTTGTGCAGGTCTTGTAGCTTTAGTTTTTGGTCTTGTTTTGTCTGGTGGATTTGGAGCTCCTTTCCTGGGAACGCGCTAAGGTGGTAGCGCGATATTAATACGCAGCAGCCTCTCCGGACTCTGGATTGGGGATTGCCAAACGTTATGTGGATTTTCTGATGTAGTCTGTTTTGTCATATGCTTTTGTGATATCATTCTGGAGGAACGTTGTCTCATTTTTTAACTGCATTGCATTTGAGGTTTCTAAATGACAATAAACTGAATCTGAATCTGAATTATACGGCATGACACATAATGAGCGAACAAGGATTCTACATAACATTGTAAAATTAACTCAATGAAATCAGCTGATCCACAGCACTAGTTTCCTGCTGTGCTATGGTCTATTCCTCCAAACATTGGAAATGTCAACTTAAACCACAAGAGGACACAGGTAATACTCAGCAGCTGGAGATTCATGTCATAGTCAGTCATAGAGAGATATAGTGTTGAAACAGGTCTTTGGTCTACCAAGTTCATGTGGACCATTAACCACCCTTATTTTACACTAGTCATACCTGACTGATTTTATTCTCCCCAACTCGAGGCAACTCGAGTCAAGCTGAGTTTACCGTCATATGGAAAAGTACAGTGAGCTATGGGTACAATGAGAAATTGCTTGCAGAAGCATTGCAGGCACATTAATTCCAACTATGCACAGAGTATAATTATACATAAATTGTACAAGACTGTGAAGAAAAGCATTGTGCAAAACAAGACCTGAGTGCAAGAAATAACACACAGTCAGAGACAAGTCTGTGGTAGTCCAGGAGCTGGTCCGTGGTGTTCCAATGAGGAAGCTGGGTTAGGGCTATGCAGATTGATTCAGGAACCTGATGGTTATAGGAACATAGCTGTTGTTGAAGCTGGTAGTGTGGGGCATCAAGCTTCTCAAACTTCTGCCTGACAGTAGCAGAATGGAGAGGGCATGTCCTGGAAGGTGGGTATCCTTGATTATTGATGCCACCTTCTCGAGGCCATGCCTCCTGTAGATGCTCAAAATGATTGGGGTGGGGGTTGCTGTCCCTATGATGATTCAGGCGGAGTGCACAACTCTCTACAGCCTCTTGCATCCTGTGCATTAGAATTGCTGTGGCAGGCCATGGTGCAACCAATTAGCAGGGCATTTGTAGAAGTTTATTGTAGTATTTGGTAATGTACTGAACTTCCCTGCATTCATAAGAAAGCTGAGCTACTGGCATGCTTCCTTTGTGATTGCCCAGATAGCTACCACTCACCTACACACTGGTAGAAATTTACAGTGGGCAATTAACTCAAGTTTGGCACGTGGATGGATATCAGAGCTGCCAGTAGAAACCCATCCAGGCCCAGAGGGAGGATGTGAAAACTCCACACAGATAGCCCTACAGGTCAGGATTAAACCTGGGTTGTTGAAGCTGTACCGTGGAGAGGGAGGGCAACAGAAGCAGAGTTGATGTCTTGGGTTGGTGACCCAGTATCAGAGCTGAGTGTTTGGAAATAAAGCAAGTTTTAAGTTGTAGAGAGAACAAAAGGGATGGCCTGTGACTGGCTGGAGATCAGGAGGGGCTGAATGACTGAAGTGGTAATAGTGCCCACTGAGAGGAGGTAAAGAGATATCTGAAATCCAAGATACAGAGATGAGGGGCAGGAAAATATTGCTGCAAGTAGAATGTACATTTTGGAATTACTGAACTTCTGAAATAATTAAGTTCAAATTTGAGACTTGATGGCTGTAATGTACCACGTCAGAAGATTAGGTAATCTCCTTGAACTAACTTGGGTTTTGTTGGAACTGTGCAGTAAGTTAAAGAGTGATAGGTCTGAGTGGAATGGAGAGCTGATTTAATAAGCTTGGTATCAACCTTATAACTGAAGCACTCACCTACTCTGGGTTTAATTTCTCCACATCATACACATCAAATGCATTACACTAAAGGTGAAATTTTATTGCTTCTTTACCTGGAAGAAGTATTTGAGTCTCAGGACGGTGCGTAAGGAAGAGTGTTGCATGGGGAGGTGCTGCAGGAAAGACAGTGGGTCCTGGTGAAATGGAAGAGATGGTATATAGCATGGTGATGCATCATCACACTGGGAGATGTTTGAATGTGAAGCCTGGTGGAGTGGAGGTTGAGAGCAAGGACAACCCTATCCCTTATCAGTGTGAGAGCAGGTTGTTGGATTTGTTACACTGACACGAGGCTTTCTCCATTTACAGCAGATTTTGTAAAGAATAGGCAATATAAGGCTTGATTCTCGTGAACTCAAATAAAAGAAAAAGATATTTAGCTTTGATTATTAAATAGAGGAAGTTCCACCTGCTTATCTGGTTTGTTCTGATTTTCCATATTTTTCAGTACTATGACTACTTGTCTCCTGTGCTTAACCCATGGAGGCAGGTAACAGAACAGATGTGATAAGTGCAAAGGAAGACCTTTCGGCCGCACTGTTGTAGAAGATGGTGGGATGAGTGCAGAAATGACAGAGAATGAAAACAGGGAATGTAGGACTAACAGAATGCAGAGTGGGAGAAAGTGTGGGCACGGTAGCTGCAGAATTCCGTGGAATTATCATGGATATTTCTGCTAATCTATCCACTGAAATGGATATAGGGAAGCTGAGAAAGGAAAGAGAAAAATCAGAGATTAACCATGTAGAATTGAGAGTAGGGTGGATATAGGTAGCAAAGGTGAGGAAGCTTTCAAGATCTGTACAAGAGCACTGACACTGTCTCTGATTCACAAGAAAATGTTGAGAGAAGGGCCTGAATAGGACTGAAACAAGGACAGTTGCACCTATCCCACACTGAGGTAATTGTAGCTCAGACTACACAAGTTCTGCAGATATAACTTTTGATTTTGGAGGAAGTAATTAAAGGAAAAGGTGACAGTGCTTATTATAAGTATGAGGTCAAGCAGTGAAGTATGATCATGATGATGAGCGTGATAATGGATTTTTGACCCAAAATCTTATCTTGCTATCAGACCTCTGGGATTTCTGTTTCTTTTGTTGTAGGAAGCTTTGTCAAGTTACAAAAGCATAATTTTAAGTTGATTAGAGGGAAGTATAGGGGGATGCCAGAGGTAGGATTTTTTTTACACAGGTGTGGGGAATGTGCTATCAGAGATGGTGGTGGAGGCAGAGACTGTAATAGGGCTGTTGGCCAGGCTGGGTTTGATCTGGGGTTGTTATGATGAAGTTCTGTATCTTCAGCCAGTGGACTACCAGAAGAGGCTTGGACCAGAGATAAGGATGGAGTTGGATAAAAAATCTTTACTTGAAGATTGGTTTGTAGAGAACACAAGCTAGGACTTGAGAATTATTACACACAGGGTAGGTGAACTTAAGACTGAGCAAAGGCAAACATAACAGAGATAACTTAAATAGAGAAAACAAGGCACAAGTGTACTAATAGCTAAAACAGAACACCGGCGATAATAATCAACTAATAATCAAGGGAGGAGGATCGTCGGAGCCTGGAGGACTCTGGCACCCCTGGAGATCTGACTGAAGCATGGCAGATACATTAGAGGCATTTATGTAACTCTCAGTAGCTCGTAGGTAGGCACATGGAAGACAGCAAAATGGAGGCTATGGGTGAGGGAAGGGTTATATTGATCTTAGGGGAGGTTAAAAGGTCAGCACAACATCGTGGGCTGAAGGGCCAGTACTGTGCTTATGTTCCATATTCTATGAGCTTTATCCCTGGTTCTGCAGAGTATAGAAGTATGGGCCCACCTACTCAAATGGTCACCAGTCCTCAATTTACTGTTATCTAACAGTGTGGCAATTGCTTTGTTGTGCTAAGCTCTGATATTGCTGTATCTATTGGAAGATCTTGACTGCAAACTATGAGACACAGGAGGAGGACTGCACTGTGTATTGTATACGGAGAATATTGTCGGATCTGTTACACTGAAACTAGTCCTTCTCCACTTACTGTAGATTTTGTAAAGAACAAGAAATGTAAAGCTTTATTCTGATAAACTGGAACCAAACAGGATGTTTAGTTTTGATTCCAGTTTTTAACATTATGCTTATTTGTCTTTTGTGTTAATACCATTGAACAATTTTCGTTTAGACATGATTCGACATAATGATTCCCTCAGGATAGCTAGCAACGTGCATTTCATCTTGCATTACGTTATATATTGCAATGTACTGCTGCCACATACTGACAAATTTCATGACATATGCCAGTGATATTAAATCTGATTCAGATTTTGATCTGCTTTAGCAATAAAAAGACAACTACTTTTTAAAAATAGTCAGCAAAGTCAGAGACACAAATTTAGAGACCGCAGGGGCTGGTAAGTGGAGTAAAATTCAGATTGCTGGAGGAACTGAACAGGTCAGGTAGCATCTGTGGAGAGAAATGGACAGTTGATGTTTTGGACTGTAACTCTTTACCTGGGCTCTCAACTCAACATCAACTGTCCATTTTACTCCACAGATGCTGCCGGACCTGCGGAGTTCCTCCAGCGGCTTATTTTCGGCAAATTTAGGCACAACTTGCTTTTCCTTTTCCACTTCCATTTGTGAGGTTTAAGTTTAAGGAAATCTCAGCCTCTTGCACATCCTTCATTATTGCTGGCTGCTGCAAAACTGTGATGAAACACTGCGATGGAGGAGATGGGTGTGTGAGGGAGTGCCAGTATTGAGTCTTTGGGGTGGAAATAACAGACAAGAGGGATAGTGGCAGGCCAGTACCTCCTTAGCAGGGCTGGTGCATTTGAAACTTAAGCTTGCAAACTGTACTGCCAGTGTTTGGAAGCTTCAGTCAGTCCCTGTTATTTATATATTAATACTTGCAGAAGGGCAATGGTGTCATGGATGCCCAAGCAAAATTGGCTGCACTTTATCAGTCAAGCCAGTCATCTTAATACACAATGGTGTTAAGGTGGGCAATCCTGATCAGAGCCTAGTGGGTGAAAGTTTACATCTTGTCTGTTGCATCAGGGTAGAAGAGGTTATTAGCATGTTGTTTTACATGCAGTCCTTCACCCACAACCCTCAGCTACTCTGCTAGCAAGATGTTGTCACAGGAGGCTACTGACAAGGGAGCAAATGTTGGAGAAATAATTGCTCTATAGTTGGGTACTACATAATTCAGTTCATGTTGTTTATTTACTATCACTCATTGCCCCTTGAACTGAATGGCATGGTGGGTTATTTTCAATGCTGATTAAGAGCCAATCACATTGGTTTTAAAAAACATAAATGTTTCAAATATTCAGCAGGTTGGGCAGCATCTGTGGAGAAAGAAGCAAAAGTCAATGTGTCTGGCTAAAGATCTCACAAGCAAGGACATTGATAGTTCTGGATCTGGATTGAAATAAAAACCAGGATGATTAAAGGTGGAATATTTTTTTCATTGAATGGCATTAGTCAACAAGAGGGACTTAGTAAAAGAAGATATTGGAAATGAAAACAAAATGCTGGAAACACTCAGCAGGTCAGGCAGCATCTGCGGACAAAGACACAGTTAATGTTTCATGTCAGAGATCTTAAATTTAGTATCTTTTTTTCAATTGATAAGATGTGCAGAGAATAGCAGATGGAATTTAATCTTGATGAGTGTCAGATGATACACTGTCAAAAAACTAATAAGGTGATTATTGAGGAATGGAGGGAGTTTGGTGTATAAGTCCCAAGGATCCCTGAAGGTAGATGTGGTGTTAGGAAGACAAATGGGAATAGAATATAGGGGCAAGAAAGTCATGGTACAATTTTATAAAACATTGGCTAAGCTACAGCTAGGGTACTATGTATAGTTCTGGTCTCTTTATTACAGGAATGATGTGATGGAACTGGAGAGGGTGCAGAGGTGATTCACCAGGGCATTGCCTGGAATGGAGCATTTTGGTTCAGAGCAGAGACTGCGTTTTTTTGCCTTAGAGTGGTGAAAGGCAAAGGAGAACCTGTCTGAGGTATACCAAATTGAAGGGAATAAATGAGTAAGAAACTTCCAACACAGCAGAAATATCAGAAATGGGAGGAAATAAGTTCAGAGTAAAGATGAGAGGAAACTGGAGATGATTTTTTTAACCCAAAGAGTGATTGGAATCCGAAATGCGCTCCTTGATTTGATAGTGGACACTGGTAATCTGAACAATGAATTGACTCCTTCTACCTTAGGCCACGACTTATCAATCAATCACCCCTCATATGTCTGTAGAAGTCCTTGGGATTCTCCTTCGCCTTGTCTACTGCAGCAACCTCATGCCTTCTTTTGGTCCTCCGGATTTCTCTTATACTCCTCAAGTACTTCATTTGCTCTTTCTGCCTGTACTTGCTATGCACCACCTTATTTTTCTTAGCCAGGGCCTCAATATCTCTTGAAAATCAGTGTTTCCTAAGCCAGCCATTCCTGCCTTTTATTCTGACAGGAACATACAAACTCAATACTCTCAAAATGTTACTGTAGGATTAACATTCGGAACTGTGAAATACAACAACCAGCAAGTTGCATCGAGCTTGTTTGTGGTAAAATCAGGAAGACCAGCATCATGAGAACGTCAGTGGCCAAGCCAACTACAGCTTGATTAGACATCCATCCACCACCTTCACGTCACATTCCCTGCAATGAAGCCAACTGAAAGTGAATTAAGGAAGGTACTGGATGATGCCAAAACTGTCTGCATGTTGAGCACACGAATTGTTCCAAGTTACAAGTTCAAAGTAAGATTTATTATCAAGAGTACATACATGTCACCACATGCAACTCTGAACTTCTTTTTCCTGTGGGCATACTTAATAAATCTAGAGAATGGTAACTGTGAACAGGATCAATGAACAACAAATGCAAATATAGATAAATAGCAATAAATAACAAGTGCTTGAAATAACAAGATAAAGAGTCCTTAAAGTGAGAGCATCGGCTGTGGGAACACCAGAAACAGAATGAGTTGAGTTATCCTCTTTTGTCAAGAACCTAATGGTTGAGGGGTAGTAACTGATTTTAAACTGATATGCAAGTGCCATTTGTACTTTCTACCTGATGGCAGCAGCTAGAAAAGAGCATGGCCTGGGTGGTGAGGATCTTTGATGATGGACGCTGCTTTTCTATCATTTCATGTAGATGTACTCAATGGTTGGGAGGACTTTATCCATGATGTACTGCGATTAATCCACTAACTTCTGCAGGATTTTCCATTCAACGATATTGGTGTTCCCATACCAGGCTGTAATGCAGCCTATCTATACACTTTCCACTACACATCTATGGAAGTTAGCCAAGATTTTTGATGACTTACTGAATCTCCGCGGACTCCAAACGATATAGAGGAGCTATCATGCTTTGCAATTGCATTTATACGATGTGTCCAGGAAAACTATGAGGTGGTCTGAGAGGCAGAAGAATGGTTACAGGATTGCCTTGAGTCAGCCAAGCACTCTTCTGAGGATCTGAATGACTACACTAGGGCTGTAACAGACCTTGTTAAAACAGCTGGAGATGAGTGTGTCCCCATTGTTTAGGGTTTACCCCAATCAGAAGACCCGGATGAACAATGAAATCCAGAATCTGATGAGGGCCAGATCAGAGGCATTCAAGTCTGGAGATCAAGAATGCTACAAGAGTTGCAGGTATGATCTCCAGAAAGCCACCTCACGGGTGAGGTGGAGATTCCGGGCTAGACTGGAATCATTGAGGGATGCTGGATAGCTGTGGCAGGTTTTGAATACATAATCTAAAAAGTTAAATCCAGCGACACGGGGGCAGCAGAGCTTCACCCAACAGAGGACAAACAGGTGTTGGTGCCAACCTCTGTGCTTCTGGTTGAAAAGCATATTAGATGAAGTAAGGACCATGCTGCGCAGAGGAATTGTGAAAGCGATGAAAGCAGCGGTCTGACTACAACAGTTTTTGTGGCAACATATCTGAGAAAGCTTCTGATATGCTAATCAGGCAGTTACTTGTGAAATGCGACTGGTTTTAAGCTGGGAGAGAGCTTAAAGAGCTTCAGGAAAGATGCAAGTATTTGGCTTTTTTGAGTGTAAAGAACCAGAGCCTACTCTGCATGTATTAAAGGTTACTGCATGAACTACTTGTAAAAGCAAATGCAAAGACCAAAGCCCGGCTGAATGAATGGCAGGCCAAAAAGAATGGAGTCAATGGAGATACAAAAACAGAGGTTGAGGAAACCAAGAGGAGAAATCAGATCGTAAAGAGAGTAATAGAAGGAGTAATAAGAGAAACTCCAGTGAACTAAATGTATCTTCCCAAGATCAAGATGCCCAAACTAAAAGAAGAAAAGGGAAGGAGAAAAGAAGTCTACAGAGCTGTCAGAAACACTTCCTGCGGTCTTTGAGTCAACTCTTACAACCACCAGGAGGCTGCAGAACCTGAGATTGTTTCACAGGCACAAATCTTGCCTACCAAGCAGAGTGACCTCCCCTGTCAGGAAAGACATTATCCCACAAGAGTAAGAAATCCTCCACAGTGACTAAAGCTTAGGCCCGAATGAGACAATTTAAAATTTGCTATGCTGTGTATATAGCAGTGGCACTTTATAGTATATAGTTGAGATTTGTGTATATAGATTTTGGGCAGGTGGGGCTCGTCAGCTTGGACGGCAGTCACCTAAGAGAAGGAAAACTCTGATTTTAAACCTCCGCTGCCGTGTGGCCATACTCATCCATGGGAAAGGCTTCGGGAGTAAACCCCAAGGAAGAAATCAGAGAGAGGAGAAATGGGCTAAAAATTCTATATCTGAATGCACGAAGTGTCAGAAATAAGGCGGATGAGCTTGAAGCTCAGGTGTGAATGGGTAACTATGATGTTGTTGGGATAACGGAGACATGGCTGCAGGGAGATCAGACCTGGGAAATTAATGTACAATGGTATACGTGCTATCGTAGGGACAGAAATGTGGGCAGAGGGGGTGGGGTGGCCCTGTTGGTGAGGAATGAGATTCAGTCCTTTGCAAGGGGGGACATAGGATCAGGAGAAGTAGAGTCTGTGTGGATAGAACTGAGGAACAGTAAGGGCAAAAAGACCCTAATGGGTGTTGTCTACAGGCCCCCAAACAGTACCATGGATATTGGGTGCAAGTTGAATAGGGAGTTAACATTGGCATGTGGCAAAGGTAATGTCGCAGTAGTTATGGGGGAATTTCAACATGCAGGTGAATTGGGAGAATCAGGTTGGTGCTGGACCCCAGGATAGGGAGTTTGTAGAGTGCCTACGGGATGTATTCTTGGAACAGCTTGTACGAGAGCTGACCAAGGACAAGGCTATTCTGGATTTAGTCTTGTGTAATGAACAGGATTTGATAAGCGATCTTGAAGTAAAGGAGCCATTAGGAGGTAGTGACCATAATATGATGTTTTTATCTGCAATTTGAGAAGGATAAGGGCAGCTCGGAGGTGTCAGTGTTGCAGATGAACAGGGGAAACTATGGAGCCATGAGGGAGGAGCTGGCCAAAGTTGACTGGATGGATAGCCTAGCAGAAAAGACGGTGGAACAGCAATGGCAGGTATTCTTGGGAATAATGCACAAGGTGCAAAATCAGTTCATCCCCCAGAGAAGGAAGGATTCAAAGGGGGGAAAGGGGCCACAGTGGTTGACAAAGGAAGTCAGAGATTGCATAGCATTAAAAAAAAGGAAGTATGACAGAGCTAAGGTGAGTGGGAGGACAGATGATTGGGAAATTTTTAAGGAACAACAGAACTTAACTAAAAAGGCAATACGGGGAGAAAAAATGAGGTACGAACGCAAGCCAGCCAGGAATATAAAGGAAGATAGCAAAAGCTTTTTTATGTATGTGAAGAGAAAGAAGATAGTTAAGAACAATGTTGGGCCCTTGAAGAATGAATTGGGTGAAATTGTTATGGGAAACAGAGAAATGGCAGAAGAATTTAATAAGTACTTTAAATCTGTCTTCACTAAGGAAGACACAAGCAATCTCCCAGATGTATGGATGGGCCAAGGACATAGAGTAACAGAGGAAATGAAACAGATTGACATTCGGAAGGAAACGGTGATGAGAAAACTGATGGGACTGAAGGCTGACAAATCCCCAGGTCCAGATGGTCTGTATCCTAGGGTATTAAAGGAGGTGGCCCTGGAAATTGCGGATGCATCGGTAATCATTTTCCAATGTTCCTTAGATTCAGGATCACTTCCTGAGGATTGGAGAATGGCTAATATTATCCCACTTTTTACGAAAGGATGGAGGGAGAAAACAGAGAACTATCGTCCTGTCAGCCTAACGTCATTAGTGGGGAAGATGCTAGAGTCCATTATTAAAGATGAAATAGTGGCATAACTAGATAGCAGTGATAAGATTGGGCCGAGCCAGCATGGATTTACCAAGGGCAAATCATGCTTGACTAATCTATTGGAGTTTTTCGAGGATGTAACCAGGAAGTTAGACAAGGGAGATCCAGTGGATGTAGTGTACCTTGATTTTCAGAAGGCATTTGATAAGGTCCCACATAGGAGATTGGTGGGTAAAATCAGAGCTCATGGCATTGGGGGGAAGATATTGACATGGATAGAAAACTGGCTGGCAGATAGAAAGCAAAGGGTAACGGTAAATGGGTGTTTCTCGGAATGGCAGGTGGTGACTAGTGGGGTGCCACAGGGCTCGGTATTGGGACCACAGCTGTTTACAATTTACATAAACGATTTAGATGAAGGCATTGAGAATAACATCAGCAAGTTTGCTGATGATACTAAGCTGGGTGGCAGTGTGACATGTGATGAGGATGTTAGGAGAATTCAGGGTGACTTGGATAGGCTGAGTGAGTGGGCAGATACTTGGCAGATGACGTTTAATGTGAATATGTGTGAGGTTATCCACTTTGGGAGTAAGAACAAGAAGGCAGATTATTATCTGAACGGTGTAGAATTAGGTAAGGGAGAAATACAAAGAGATCTAGGAGTCCTTGTTCATCAGTCACTGAAGGTGAATGAACAAGTGCAGCAGGCAATGAAGAAGGCTAATGGAATGTTGGCCTTTATTACAAAGGGAATTGAGTACAAGAGCAAGGAAATTCTTTTGCATTTGTACAGGGCCCTGGTGAGACCACACCTGGAGCATTGTGTACAGTTTTGGTCTCCAGGGTTAAGGAAGGACATCCTGGCTGTAGAGTAAGTGCAGCATAGATTCACAAGGTTAATTCCTGGGATGTCAGGACTGTCTTACGCAGAGAGGTTAGAGAGACTGGGCTTGTACACGCTGGAATTAAGGAGATTGAGAGGGGATCTGATTGAAACATATAAGATTATTAAGGGATTGGACAAGATAGAGGCAGGAAATATGTTCCAGATGCTGGGAGAGTCCAGTACCAGAGGGCATGGTTTGAGAATAAGGGGTAGGTCATTTAGGACAGAGTTAAGGAAAAACTTCTTCTCTCAGAGAGTTGTGGGGGTCTGGAATGCACTGCCTCAGAAGGTAGTGGAGGCCAATTCTCTGGATGCTTTCAAGAAGGAGCTAGATAGGTATCTTATGGATAGGGGAATCAAGGGATATGGGGACAAGGCAGGAACTGGGTATTGATAGTAGATGATCAGCCATGATCTCAGAACGGTGGTGCAGGCTCGAAGGGCCGAATGGTCTACTTCTGCACCTATTGTCTATTGTCTAAATCCGGAGCCGGGGTCCCTAAGGCAGTTTGATGCTGTTTACAATTTCACTCTGGCAACCTCTGCGACAACACTGGTGTCAAGCTGTATCGGCACTTGCCCTTTCCTTGGACGACACCAGTGACATGGAGAGGGGGAACCTGCTGCATGGGCAACAGCCGGTTCTTCACATCCACCCGCCCAGGCTTGCGCCCTGGAGAGGACACAGTTCACCAGAGGTGCAAACCCATGACCCCCTGTGATCGATGACTGCCTACTACTACTAGGTGAGACGCACTCCCTGTTGAGTCGGAGTTTACGGCTAAGCAGGGAGGAATGTTGTGTATTTAATATTTCAATAATATCTGGGTAATGTTGCATATATGTATTGGTTGATTTAACATTCTTGTTCATTTAATGAATCCATTACAGCTTATGTGTATAAACATGTGAATTTCATATGTCATCACGCTACCTTGTGATACGGG
This sequence comes from Hemitrygon akajei, assembly GCF_048418815.1. NCBI lineage: Eukaryota > Metazoa > Chordata > Chondrichthyes > Myliobatiformes > Dasyatidae > Hemitrygon > Hemitrygon akajei. The sequence continues at coordinate 75,996,597 of NC_133135.1, read as the reverse complement.
CGCACCTCACTTAACGTAAACAGGATGTTAGTCCGGCGTTTCGGATCCTACGTTTTCCTTTGAAGTAGTTTAATGTTTTGAAGTTGCAGAACATAACTCTGGCTTTCCTCTGCTAGTTCAAATACCACAAAACTCCTGTGACATGGATTCAGTCTTGACCTCCAATGTCCTCTGTGTGGAATTCTTGTCAGGGAGGGGAGCAAAAGACAAGAAGGCATACTGTAGGTTTGAGATCAGAGGTGAGATATTTAAAAAGGATATCTGAAAAAATTCTTCACGCAGAGGGCAGTGTGTATTTGGAATGAACTTTGAGAAATAGTCAATGAAGCAGGAGCATTAGCAATGTCCAAAAGCTTTCTAGATAAGTACATGGATAGGGGACGTTTAGAAGTCTATGGGCCAAATGCGGGCAAATGGGACTAGCTCACTGGGCAACATAGTCATTTAGGCCGGCTGGCCCGGTTCCATACTGTATGTCAAAAAGACCATAAGAATATAGGACATAGGAGCAGAATTAGACCATTCTGCCCATTGAGTCTGATCCAGCATTCCATCATGGCTGATTTATTATCCTTCTCCCCGTAACCTTTGATGCCCTGGTTAATCCAGAACCTATCAACCTCCACATCAAGTATGTGCAAAGACTTGGCCTGCACACCTGTCTGTGGCAAAATATATCCATAAATCCACCACCCCCTGGCTAAAGAAATGCTTCCACATTTCTGTTCTAAATGGACATCCCGTAATTCTGAGGCTGTGGCCTTTGGTCCCAGGCTCTTCTGCTACAGGAAACATCCTTGCCACATCCACACTATTCAGAACCTTGAATATCTGATAGATTTCGATGAGATCCACCCTCATTCTTCTAAACTGCAGCAAGTACAGGTCTAGAGCCATCAAATGTCTTTCAAATGTTAACCCTTTCATTCCTGGGATAATTCTCGTGAATCTCCACTGGACTCCTCTGGACTCTTTCCAATGTCATTACATCCTTTCTTAAGTATAGGGTCCAAAGCTGCTTATAGTATTCCAAGTGAGGCCTCACCAATACCTTATAAAGCCTCAGCATTACTCCTTGCTTTTGTATTCTAGTCCTCTCAAAATGAATGATAACATTGCATTTGTCTTCCTCACCACCTACTCAACCTGAAATTTAACCTTCAGGGAATCCTGCATGAGGGCCCCCAAGTCCCTCTGCATCTCTGATTTTTGAATTTTCTCCCCATTTACGAAATAGCGCACACCTTTTTTCCTTCTGCCAAAATGCATGACCATACACTTCCCTACATTGTATTTCCTCAAGCATTCTTTGCCTATTCCCCCAATCTGTCTAAATTCTTTTGCAGACACCCTGCTTCCTCAACATAACCTGTCCTTCCACTGATCTTCATGTTGTCCGCAAACTTGGCCACAAAGCCATCAATGATCCTTCATGATCCTTCATCCACATCATTGACATACAATGAGAAAAGAACCAGTCCCAACACTTACCCCTGCAGCACACCACCAGTCATCGGCAGCCAGTCAGAAAAGGCTCCATTTAATCCCAATTTTTGCATCCTGCCAATCACCCAGTGCTCTATCCATGCTTGTTACTTTCCTGTAATACCATAGGCTCTTGTTTAGCAGCCTCATGTGCAGCACCTTGTCGAAAACCTTCTAAAAATCCAAATAACTAACATCCACTGACTCTGCTTTGTCCATCCTGCTTGTTATTTCTTCAAAGACTTCTAACAGATTTGTCAGGCAGGATTTTCCTCTCATGGAAACCATGCTGACTTGCCTCCAAATATGCCAAAAACTCATCCTTAATAATAGATTCTAACATCTTTCCAACAACCGAAGTCAGACAGACTGGCCTCTAATTTCCTTTCTTCTGCCTCGTTCCCTTCTTGAAGAGTGGAGTGACATTTGCAATTTTCCAGTCCTCAGGAACCATTCCAGAATCTAGTGATCCTTGAAAGATCATTACTAATGCCTCTACACTATCTGCAGCCACTTCTTCCAGAACCCTGGGGTGTAGTCCATCTGGTCCAGATGACTTTTCAGCTTCCCAAGCACTGTCTCCATAGTAGTAGCGACTGCACTCACTTCTTCCCCCTGACATTCTTGCATTTCTGGCATTCTGCTAATGCCTTTCTCAATGAAGACTGATGCAAAATGTTTATTAAGCTCCTCCAGCATTTCTTTGTCCCCTATTACTACCTCTCCAGCAGTCCGATATCCACTCTCATCTCTCATTTACAAAAACTTATTGTATCTTTTTTATATTATTGGCTAACTTACTGTCATATTTGACTTGTCTCTTTATGTCTTTTGTAGTTGCCTTCTGTTGGTTTTTAAAAACTTCCTAATCCTCTGCCTTCCCATTGCCCCCACTAATCATTTTGCTTTTATGCTGTCTTTGACTTCCCTTATCAGCAATGGTTGCTTTATCCTCCCTCTAGGATACTTCTTCATCTATTGCATATATCTTTCTTGTGCCTTCCAAATGTCCCCTAAGAACACCAGCCATTGTCGTTCTGCCATCATCCCTGCTAGTGTTCCCTTCCAATCAACTTTGGCCAGCTCCTCTTTCATGTCTCTGTAATTCCCTTTACTCCACCGTGATAGTGATACATCCAGTTTTAGCTTCTTCTCACACTCTAGGGTGAACTCTATCATATCATGATCACTACCTCCCAAGGGTTCTTTACCTTAAGCTTCCTAATCAAATCTGGGTCATTAAATAACAACCGATCCAGAATTCTCATTCTCCTAGGGGGCTCAACCACAAGCTGCTCTAAAAGAACCATTTCTTAGGCATTCTTCAAATTCCCTGTCTTAGGAACCAGCACCAACTGGATTTTCCCAATCTACCTGCGTGTTGAAATACCCCATGATTATCACAACATTATCATTTTTACATGCCTTTTATATCTCCATTTGTAATTTGCAGCCCATATTCTGGCTACTGTTCGGAGGCTTGTATATAACTCCCACCTGGGTCTTTTTACCCTTGCCATTTCTTAACTCTACCCACAAGGATTCTACATCTTATGATCTTATTTTTTACATCCTCTTTCTAAGGATTGGCTTTCATTTTTTACCAATAGAACCATCCTACTCCCTCTGCCTACCTGCTGTTCTTTCAATACAATGTGTATCCTTAGATCCTTAAGTTCCCAACTATGATCTTCTTTCAGAGATGAGTCAGAGATGCCCACAACATGATGCCAACCAATCTCTAACTGCGCTACCAGATCATCTACCTTATTTCGTATTATGTGTGCATTCAAATATAACGCCTTCAGTCCTGTATTCATCACCCTTTTTGATTTTGGCCCCGTTACACTCTAACTCATCCCACTGACTACAATTTTGCCCTAACATCTGCCTGTCTTTCCTCGCAGTCACACTACACACTGCATCTATTTGTCTACTGACTGCCCCATCCTTGGCCCTATTACCCCAGTTTGCATTCCCTGCTGAATTAGCTTAAACCATTCCCAAAAGCTCTAGCATTCTTTCCTGCAAGGACACTTGTCCCCTTTGTAACCCATTCCTTTTGTACCTGTCATTCCTTCTCCAGAAGAGGTTCCAATAATCCAGAAATATGAAACACTGCCCCCTTCACCAATTTTTTTCAGACACACATTCACCTGCCAAATCATTCTGTTTTTACCCTCACTGGCACATGGCACAGGCAGCAATCCAGAGATTACTACCCTGGAGGTCCTGATTTTCAGTTTTTGTCTAACTCCCTATATTCTCTCTTAAGGACCTCCTAATATGTATCATGACTTCTGCTGTTCACCCTTCCCCTTTAGAATGCCATGGACCTGATCCAAGCCATTTCTGACCATGGTTCCTGGGAGGCAAAATATCATCCAGGTATCTCTTTTATGTCCACAGTATCTGCTTTCTGCTCCTCTAATGATGGAGTCCCCTATCACTACTGCACTCCTACTCTCCCCTCTTCCCTTCTGAGCTACAGAGCCAGAGACTAGGTTGCTGTGGCTGTTAGGTTGTCCCCTACACTAGTATCCAAAGTGATATACTTAGGGGAATGACCACAAGTGTACTCTACACAGGCTGCCTATCCCCTTTCCCTCTCTTGACAGTCAACCAGGTACCTACCTTTTGCAGCTTAGGGTGACTACCTCCCTGTAACTTCTATCTATCACCTCCTCATTTTGTTTATGAGCTGAATGCCATTCCAGTTCCTTAACATGGTCTCTAAGGAGCTGCAGCTTGATGCCCTTTGTACAGAAGTAGTTATCGGGGAGACAGGAGATCTTCCATATTTCCCGTATATCACACAAGGAACATATCACTACCTCTGGAATCATTCTTTGTGCACTAGCTATGTGTTAACAGAGAGAAAAAAAACATACTAGAAACTTCCTTACTTTCTTAGAACCTCTTCCTGTGCCTGCTGCCAAGCCTGTTCTTGCCTTAGCCTGTTGAGCCAAAGCTGGACTACTCTAACAATGCCCATTCCAAGAATAGCTGCTCCACCTACACTTTACCTTTTATTGGCACCATGCTGATTGCCACCTGTTGAGAAAAAAGCCAAAAGCACCCAAGCTGCATCTTTTAAAATCTCACGCTGCATCACCAACTAGTCATCTCTTGCACTGACAGCTGCCCACCGAGAAGAAAATATGGGTTGGCAGGTGAAATGGCTGCTGCAAATTATTCCAAGGGCAATTGGCTGGTGAGAAAATTGAGAGAGAGATATGGTTGTTAATGTGAGGTAATATACTACAGGGAAAATTATAGGGGGAGTGGGATTGGTTGAATTGCTCAATAGACAAAATGGCTACCTTCTATGTCATAAGAAAATGTGCCATTACATTACATGTTTGTGAATTTGGTCACCATACGGTCATACGGTACAGAAACAGGTCCTTTTGTCCAATAGATCTACGCTGACCGAGATGCCCCCAACCAAGCTGGTCCCATGTACCAACTTCTGGCCCATAACCTTCTCAACCTTTCCAATCCGTACTTGTCCAACTCTCTTTTAAAGGTTGTTATTCTATCTGCCTATACCACTTGCCCTGATAGTTTATTCCACATGCATGCCAGCTTTGTGCAAAAATTAAGTTACCCCTTGATCTCCCTATTAAACCCTTCCCCTCACCAACAGTATACACTCTAATTCCTCATTTCTCAACTCTGCTAAAAAAGACTGAATGCATTCATATTATGCTCCTACTGATTTTATGCATCTTTATAAGATCACCTCTTGGTCTCCTAGGCTCCAAGGAATGCAATTTTAGTCTGTCCAACCTCTCCTTATAATGCAGTCCCTCAAGTCATGGCGAGTCTTTGTAAGTCTTTTCTGCATGCTTTCCAGCTTATCTTTCCTATGGTGGGTCTACCGAAACTGAGCAGCGTCCTGTACAATCTCACCAAGACCTCCCAACTATTGCACTCAGTGCCCTGCCAATAAAGGCCAGCGTGTCAAAAGCCACCTTTAATAGGCTCAATTCAATGTCAGAGAAATGTATACAATATACATCCTGAATTTCTTTTTCTTCTCAAACATCCATAAAAACAGAGAAGTGCCCCAAAGAATGAATGAAAATTAAATGTTAGAACCCCAAAGTCCCCACCAGTTCCCTTCCCATGTATAAATAGCAGCAAAGCGACCATCCCCTCCTCCACCAGCAAGTAAACATCGGCACCCCCCACCGAGCACTCAAGCGTGCAGCAAAGCTTCAATAAAGACACAGACTTGCAGTGCCCCAAAGACTACTCGTTCACCCAGTAGTTTGACATACCACAGGCTCTCTCTGTCTCCCTAATAAGGGAAAAAGAGGTGTCCTTGTTTCACAGTGTGAGGGGATTTATAACAAAACAACTCGCCGATTTATGGTGTTAAAAGTCTGTTGCGTTGCTTTTCCCGAGCTCTGTGCCCAAAGGTCTCAGGTCTCTGGGCACACAGCCAACAGCCAGCTCGCCTCTTACCATCTTCCATATTCCACTACACACCAGTTTTCTGTAGTGGCACTGACCTTGAATCCACCGGCCTCCAGAGCCATGAAAATCCAGCACCCTGAAGGCACGCTAGTCTTCTAGGCCACGGCCTTGGCATATCGAAAAACTGCTGGTCATGAGGCCTGAGAGCGGGTCCCATTCCCGCAAAGAACTGAAGTCAGTGTGTAATTCCAGGTCAGGGTCTTCAAAAGAACCCTGAAAAGGGAAAAAAGAGATATTCAAGATAGAAATAGAGCTGTTTCCCAAGAAGCAAGCAAAGGAGTCACCGTTAGGCACCATCATCCTAAGATCTACCCTTTTCACCACTCTGTCTACTGTGCTTCTATTTCATGGAACTAGGTATATGAATCCTAAGGCCCATCTGCTCTACAAGATTCTCCAGAGCTCTACCATTCACTGTGTAAGTCCTACCTCGATTTCACATTCCAAAATCCAGCACCTTGCCCTTATCTGAATTAAACTCCATTTTCCATTCCTCACATTCAGTTGATCATGACCCCCTGGAATTTTTTGATAACCTTCTTCACTGTCTATTATGCCACCTATTTTTATGTCAGCTGTAAATTTACTAATTATGCCCTGCACGTTCTTTACAAAGCATTGATATAGATAACAAACAAAAGGATCAAATTCAGAAATTGGCACTGAGAGAGAAGAGCCTTTGTGTGGAGTTGCTAAATTGTGATGGAATTGTCGAAGCAGGAGGTGCTTAACAGGAAAAAATGGGCACTGGTTTATAAGTGGCCTTTCTGTTCTGGTCTGAATATGTCAACCTACCACAGCTTTGTGGAATTATATCTTGAAGTTTCCAAATTGTCATTAATTTGAAGCAAGTTAAATTCCTCAAACAAAAGTGGTCATTTTCCCTTTCACATTGAGCCTCTTAGGAGATGAATTGCTTCTACTCACACCAGATCCTGTTGATAGCATTACTGTGTTTAATAATGAGCCAAGTGCACATAACATAATGTGATATAATTGCAAACATTTACTGTTTTAATTATTAATTTATGCTTCTGCACACTATAGCAAGAAGATCAATTATTTTCTGCAATTTTTGAGCAGAATGTAAATCAGGCTTTTGTTCACCAGTTCCTTCTCTTCATTGCCTCTGCCTATTGATTAAAGGCAACAGCATTTAAAACAGAATGGATCACTGGGTCTTGTTCTACTGTGTACAAATGGCCAACAGTGAAATGAAGCATTAGTGATTTGTGAAGGAAAATCCCTAGAAGGCATCAGTGGTATTACCATGCTTCATAGTTCTGTGACAGAAGGAGCTTTTGTTCTTGTATTAGCATCGTGTAGCTTGCTGAAGTTGCCCATCAACAGTGGCACTCCGAAAATAAAGGACAGAGTAGCTTGAAGAGCCATAAACTTGCACAGAAATGAGACAGCTGGTGGATGGGAACTGGGGGAACACAACTGACTTCAAGCCCCAAAAATTCATGGTTTAAAAGCTTACAGTCACGCCGCAAGGTAAGAGGATCTATCGCCCAACTGGTTCCCGTCGATCAAGGTGCCTCTAAGCCTGTCTCATTTACCTGATTTTAGTTCATATCCCATGAAACCCTTCTTTTCCATTTACATGTCCAATTTCCTTTTAAATGTGGTAAATATACACTGTACCTACTTCAACCACGTCCTCTGGCAGTACCTTCCATATATTAATCACCATTTGAGTGGAATAAGTTTCCAGTCACATTCCTACCAAACTACTTCACCCCCTTGTCCTCTAGTTCTTGATTTCCCAAACCTGAGAGAAAAACTGAGCACATTCACCACTATCTATGCCCCTCATGATTTTAAACAGCTCCATAAGATCACCCCTTGTCCTCTTATGCTACACTGAGTCAAGTCCTAGCCAGTTCAAACTCTCTCTATAACTCAGCCCGTCAAGTCTTTTCCAATGTGTCATGTGTTGAATTGGTATTAGAGGGCAAAACTTCAGCTTCCAAGTTTCACAGGTGCTGGGGATTTCATTGTCAATCCACTGGCTTAAAAGGTGAGGGGGGAATAAAAAAAACCACTTCTAGCAATTCTGCCAGATATGCAGATGATGCCCAGCAGGCTGGAAATGAGAAATGCAGTTGTACAAGCTGCACTTCCTGCTAGGCTGGTTGAGGCCCAAAGCTTTGATTATACTAAAAGCACATGGTCAGGGCACACAGATGATGTAGGTATTTTAGGACCAAGACTGGGAGGAATTCCTTCTCTCAGTGGTTGGAGAACCTTTGGCATTCTCTTTGCTGGATAGCTGTGTAACCCCCAGAGGTGTTCATTCAGTAAAGGGATTGATGTGTTCCTGAGGACTAAATGAATCAAGGGGAAGTGGCGATGGCGCAGGAAAATGGTGCTGGTGAGGAAGATGAGCCGTGATTGTGATGAATGGCCAAGCAGGTTCATTAGTAGATGCACAGATTCTTATGGTGATATGAAGTGAATTGGCAATTGTGTGTAAGTGAAATTTAAAGCCAGGTGGGTGGGATTTAAGTTGGTGCCACAGAGTTTTGGAAGGGCTTTTTTTTGTGATTGAGAGGATAAGGAGCCTAGAAACTGGTGACTAACTATGAAGAAAGAAGCAAGGAAGAGCATAATGTCAATAAATGGGTTGCTCAGCTGTTGATCACTAAAGTGGTGTTGCCCAACCTTGTGTCTAATATAACTGTGGTTCCGTTAAGACCATTCTTGCTTCCCCACCACCAACCGCAGCTTGTGAGCTCAGGTCATGCTGCGTGGACGTGTGTGTGAAATCTAGGCCAGAACTATGGTACTGTGGAAGTGCACTCCTGTCTACGTTTAGTCTAACCCTGTAGGTGAATATTACAGATTTGTACCATAACAAGAACAGAGGAGTTATCCCTGATATCTTGAACAATATTAATCACCTATTTAGTAGTGCTGAAATTATTTTTTGATTTCTTATCAGACCTTGTTGTGCACTGAACTAGCATCACGAATATTCTACATCAAAAAGCTTATGTAGATGTTGAATAATTCAAGGTTTATGGAATGTCTTGGATTTGTGGTGCACTCGGTAAGCAGAACAATGCTGGGATTGGAGTTTTCAGTCCTGCACACTAAACCAGGTTTGAGTATCATACACTGACAGTACAATTCATGTTGAACTGAACATTTCCACTTTGTTCAATTTATTTCTTACCACACGGGTTCTTTCACCCCCAGAATTACCACTATTTCCAAGTATTTGCTTTAATAATAAGAACAAATTTTGAGCGTGTTGTTTAGTGCAAAAATAATTACTTTGAATTAATACGTAACCTAGTGCCAATAAAACTCAGTGACAATGAGAATATTGTGCATTAAAAGGTTAAAATTACAGTAAATCTGTCAGGTCAAGCAGTATTTTCAGTATGACTCTTGAATAATCAGAAAACAGATTATAATTGTTCTCAGTGGTTAATTATGCTATCTGTGAAGATTCTAATTCCTCCTTGCCAATCTTGTTTCCTCCCACATCCCAGAGGCATTTTGATTGGTCATTGCAAAATATTAGAGTGTGTGTGGCTGAGCAGAACTGATGTGTGAGTGTGAAAATAGGTTAACAGGAAGTAAATGAGGGATTGAGACTAAACTGTGAGCTACCATAGAGTAAAGGAGCCAAATGGTCTTCATAGAGAAAAGATTGAAGGTGGTGTTTCCAATCAGTATATAAGTGTCTATCCAAATTGGCAAGGCTAAAACAGCCAATGGAGCACTGCACTTCACGTTTAAACACAGTGTTGCTGAAGCTGTAACTAACTAGAACTCTGAGCTACTTCATCTGTGACCTACTGTACACTCTCAGCTTTCTTTACCCAACGGTTGGTGGCTATGTAATTAAAATTGTGCAGAGAGAGAGACAGTGCAGGAACAAGCCACTCAGTCCTCCAAGACATTGCCAATCACTCCACACAAACCTTATCCCAGCTGCGCCAGCCTTGAACTCCAGGACGGGTCTTCACATGCTGCGATTGTGTCTCCCATCTCCCCTTCCCCGAACACCACTCTGCCATCCCCTCTCCCTCAGATCCCATCGTTAGCTCCTGGGCCCTCAGAGGCTCCATCTTCCTCTCACCCCAACCCTTCCCTCTCCACCGACACTACCAGCCTCCCTCCCCCCTCTGATCCCATCTCTCATCCGTGCCGGGTCTTTACCATTCCCTCCAACCTTCAGCTCTCTGAGGCAGAGCGCTCTGACCTCAGTAAGGGCTTCAGCTTTGTCCCCCTTCGCCCACACCTCAGCGAGTCCCACGTACGCCATGATGCTGAACTTTTCTTCGACCGGCTCCGTCTCCAAACTTATTTCTTTGGCAAGGACTCTCCTACCCCCACTGATGACCCCTCCTCCCATCTTCAACCCTCCTCCTCTTCATGGACACCCCAGTCTAATTCTTCTGCCTGCTCTGGATCTCTTTATTGCTAATTGCCGACGGGACATCAACCGTCTCGGCTTCACCACACCCTGTTCCAATTCCAGCCTAACTCCTTCCAAACGCTCTGCTCTCCGCTCCCTCCTCACCAATCCCAACTTCACTATAAAACCTGCTGATAAAGGGGGAGCTGTTGTTGTCTGGCGTACTGACCTCTACCTGGCCGAGGCACAGCGACAACTCTCTGATACCTCCTCTTATTTACCCCTTGATCATGACCCCACTAAGGAGCACCAGGCCATTGTCTCCTATACCATCACCAACTTTATCAACTCTGGGGATCTCCCATCCACTGCCACCAACCTCGTAGTTCCCACACCCCACACTTCCTGTTTCTACCTCCTACCCAAGATCCACAAACCTGCCTGTCCAGGTAGACCCATTGTCTCAGCTTGCTCCTGCCCCACCAAACTCATTTCTGCATACCTTGACACTGTCTTATCCCCCCCTTGTTCAATCTCTTCCCACCTATGTTCATGACACTTCTCACGCTTTGAATTTTTTCAATGATTTTAAGTTCCCTGGCCCTCATCGCCTTATTTTAACCATGGACATCCAGTCCCTATATACCTCCATCCCCCACCCGGATGGTCTCAAAGCTCTTCGCTTCTTTTTGGATTCCAGACCTAACCAATTCCCCTCTACCACCACTCTCCTCCGTCTAGCGGAATTAGTTCTTACTCTCAATAATTTCTCCTTTGGCTCCTCCCACTTCCTCCAAACCAAAGGTGTAGCCATGGGCACCCGTATGGGTCCCAGCTATGCCTGCCTTTCTGTTGGCTTTGTGGAACAGTCCATTTTCCAAGCCTATACAGGTATCTGTCCTCCTCTTTTCCTTCGCTACATCGACGACTGCATTGGCGCTGCCTCCTGCACGCATGCTGAGCTCGTTGACTTCATTAACTTTGCCTCCAACTTTCACCCTGCCCTCAAATTTACCTGGTCCATTTCTGACACCTCCCTCCCCTTTCTTGATCTTTCTGTCTCCATCTCTGGAGACGGCTTATCTACTGATATCTACTATAAGCCTACAGACTCTCACAACTACCTGGACTATTCCTCTTCCCACCATGTCTCTTGCAAAAATGCTATCCCCTTCTCACAATTGCTCCGTCTCCACCACATCTGCTGTCAGGATGAAGCTTTTCATTCCAGGATGAAGGAGATGTCTTCCTTTTTTAAACAAAGGGGCTTCCCTTCTTCCACCATCAACTCTGCTCTCAAACGCATCTCTCCCATTTCCCGCACATCTGCCCTCACCCCATCTGCCCACCACCCCACTCGGGATAGGGTTCCCCTTGTCCTCACCTACCACCCCACCAGCCTCCAGGTCCAACGTGTAATTCTCCGTAACTTCCACCACCTCCAATGGGATCCCACTACCAAGCACATCTTTCCCTTCCCGCCCCCTTTCTGCTTTCTTCAGGGATCACTCCCTATGCAACTTCCTTGTCCACTCGTCCCCCCCATCCCTTCCCTCCGATCTCCCTCCTGGCACTTATCCTTGTAAGCAGAACAAGTGCTACACCTGCCCTTACACTTCCTCCCTCACCACCATTCAGGGCCCCAGACAGTCCTTCCAGGTGAGGCGAAACTTCACCTGTGAGTCGGCCGGTGTGGTATACTGCGTCCGGTGCTCCCGGTGTGGCTTTTTATATATTGGTGAGACCCGACGCAGACTGGGAGACCGTTTCGCTGAACACCTATGCTTGGTCCGCCAGAGAAAGCAGGATCTCCCAGTGGTCACACATTTTAATTCCACGTCCCATTCCCATTCTGAAATGTCTATCCATGGCCTCCTCTACTGTCAAGATGAATCCACACTCAGGTTGGAGGAACAACACCTTACATACCGGCTGGGTAGCCTCCAACTTGATGGCATGAACATTGACTTCTCTAACTTCCGTTAATGCCCCTCCTCTCCTTCTTACCCCATCCCTGACATATTTAGTTGTCTGTCTTCTTTCTCTCTCTCTGCCCATCACTCTGCCTGTTCTCCATCTCCCTCTGGTGCTCCCCTCTCCCCCTTTCTTTCTCCCTAGGCCTCCCATCCCATGATCCTTCCCCTTCTCCAGCTCTGTATCACTTTCGCCAATCACCTTTCCAGCTCTTAGCTTTATCCCACCCCCTCCGGTCTTCTCCTATCATTTCGCATTCCCCCCCCCCCGCCCCCCCACTATTTTTAAATCTCTTAGTATCTCTCCTTTCAGTTAGTCCTGATGAAGGGTCTCGGCCCGAAACGTCGACAGCGCTTCTCCCTATAGATGCTGCCTGGCCTGCTGTGTTCCACCAGCATTTTGTGTGTGTTGTTTGAATTTCCAGCATCTGCAGATTTCCTCGTGTTTAAACCTTATCCCAATCCATTTCATTCTCCCTCTCCTTTCCCATCAACTTTCCTCTCATTTCTATGCCATGAGCAATTTATGGTGGTCAATTAACCTGCCAATCCACATTTCTTTTTGGTTGTAGGAGGAAAGTGAAGCACCCAGATGAAATCCACAGGGTGCAGGGAGAACATGCCTACTCCATACAGAGAGCACTGGAGATAAAGATCGAGCCCAGGTTTCTGGAACTGTGAGGCAGCATATCTACCAGCCAAGTCTGGAGTCTTCCTTCTCAACCTTCTCTTGTTATCTCTATTGCTTCTCCTTTTAAGACACTGACTAAAACCTATCCTTTGATAAAACATCAGACCTTTATTTTAGTATCACATTTATGGTCCATTTTTACTTGATTAGGCTACTGTGGGGCATCTGGGACATTTCATGCAGTAAAGACACTGGATATGCGTATTATTGATTATCAAACTGTGTATGATATGGGCAAGAATGATGCAAATTTATTTCTTCTGTGCTCTGATATTATCATCAGTTTGCTTTCAAAGTACCGTAGTTGTAAAGTTGCATATTATTATCATTACCCCCCAAAAGATAATTTCTACATTGTATTAAGGAATTAATACTGCTTATGCTGCTTACTGTATATGTGCGCATAAAAATACACACACAAGTTCATCATTAGGCAGATGGAGGATTCAATTTAGATAAACCAACAAAAGTCACTATGTTAAGAGAGTTTATTGCTTGTAATGTATTTGCATAACTACTGTCACGTGTTCACAAAATCCCAGAATGCCACTCTCATTACCCTGACTTTGCGGGGTAATGATGCAGCTCTATAAAACTCTGGTTAGGCCACACTTGGAGTACTGTGCCCAGTTCTGGTCGCCTCACTGTAGGAAGGATGTGGAAGCCGAGTACAGAGGAGATTTACCAGGATGCTGCCTGGTTTAGAGAGTATGCATTATGATCAGAGATTAAGGGAGCTAGGGCTTTACTTTCTGGAGAGGAGGATGAGAGGAGACATGATAGAGGTATACAAAATATTAAGAGGAATAGATAGAGTGGACAGCCAGTGCCTCTTCCCCAGGGCACCACTGCTCAATACAAGAGGACATGGCTTTAAGGTAAGGGGTGGGAAGTTCAAGGGAGATATTAGAGGAAGGTTTTTTACTCAGAGAGTGGTTGGTGTGTGGAATGAACTGCCTGAGTCAGTGGTGGAGGCAGATACACAAGTGAAATTTAAGAGACTACTAGACAGGTATATGGAGGAATTTAAGGTGGAGGGTTATATGGGAGGCAGGGTTTAAGGGTCGGCACAACATTGTAGGCTGAATGGCCTGTACTGTGCTGTATTTTTCTATGTTCTATGTTCAATCTCTTCTTCACACTTGAACTGCCACTTGGAATTTCTTCTGTAGGTGCCAAAGTCTTCGACCACTGGGAGGTCTAATTGCAACATGGCAGGTTTCAGACATTACAATGTGTAATTAGATGAGTGTGCTCTCACAACTTTAACTGTTACACATTCAGTCTAGTTCACAAAGTCAGGCCATCTTCATCTTGCCCTTTCAGCATAAAAGACATTCCTTTTTCCTTCTGCGTGCATTTCTAACTCCACCTTAATTATACTGATGATATAATTATACTGCTGATATGTTGCCCAATTACAATAGTTTTCACATTTTTATCACTCCTGGGGAAAAGTAGCTTCAACTGAGTTCACCTTACACGTTATTAGTATCTATCCTATCACTTGTACTGTGAGTTTAGTCTGATCCAGAAGTAGAGACTCAATCTCCATTTTAAACATATCAAACTTCTCATTATCTTAAAGACTCCCCCCGAGCTGCCTGATATTTTACATTGCTTGGTGCTGGTCTCATTGTGAATTGTTTTTGAACTTCCTCATTGTGAAATCTGTATCTGTGAACAGCACTTTATGTGAGAACTAACCAATGCACAGACAACATCTCTCACTTTGAATTCTATTCCTGGTAGTTCTGCAGTTCTTGGGTTGCATCTGCATGTCCTCGTTAACCCTGTGCCTATTAGTGAGCTCTGTATCAGTTCCTCCTGATTCTTTTTGCACCATTACCCCATTTGGACTCTTACTTTCCATGAAGTCAGCAATTAAGCTGTGCAGCATCAATGAGAATTGGACTTAATCCAATTACAGAAAACTATTGTAATCACTCATCATCCCATGCTTACTGACCTATTTTGGTTTCTGCTACAGCAAGGATCGGGCTATAAATGTCTTTTCTCCCTACTCAGCTTTTCCTCTCTTTTTTCACTTTTCTCTATGAAGACCATTTGGCTCCTTGACTCTATGGTAGCTCCCAGTTTAGTCTCATTCCCCCGCTTACTTCCTGTTAACCCATTATCACACTCACCCACACACACTCTAATATTTTGCGATGACTCTGGGATGCGATGCTATCTGTGAAGTTTCTAATTCTTCCATTAGATGATGGGATTGATTCTGGGTAACTGGAACCGTGAGGAACCTGCCCCTATCAGTGTTGACCAGAATCTCCCTCCATCTCAACAAGATTGGCAATTTCAGTGTTCCCCCAAAATGACACTGGTTACCTGTTCTCTGTGTTTGTTAGGCTGTCCGTGAGCAACATACTTCTAGTTTGAATATATCTATTCCATATTGGTAATAGAGTATTAGGTGTAGGGGATTATAATCGCCTCTTTGTCAACAATCATAAATCCTTTTCAGTATTTGCAGCCAATCATTATTCTGTATTGTTTTCAAAACAATTTATCTGTTTCTTTCTCCCTCTTTCTCTTTCTCCTTCTCTCTCTCTCACTTTCTCCCCCACTTGTTCTGAATGTCACTCTCTCTCTCTATTTATTACACACACACACAAATTAGGCAATGTTTCAATGGAAAACTACAGGAAAATAATGTCAGTTCTGAAATAAAAACAGGCAATTCTCAATATATTGTAGATAGAGCAGGGTGGAAGATAAATCACCTTTTGCACATTTGATACTTGTAAATTGAGGTCTTAAATTGGGGCTTTGCTAGTCAGAAAAGCTACGTAAACAATTGAGATTGCTGTTTTATTGTCTCATTAACCTTAAACTTTAAGCCCCACTGAAAGCTCCTAGGAAACATCATTCTCAGACGATAAAACAGTCACATTTATCTGGTCTATAAATACAGAGTAATGATGGTGTTTTTGTAAAATATGTACATAGTGTTAATGTATAAATGATAGGGAAGCCAAGCAAATCAAGATGAACAGGGGGTTATTTATACACCTGGTATACCAAAAGTCTTTGTGAAGGTACATTAGAAAGTGCTTGCAGAGTGCGGAAATTTCCATTTCTTCCCCAAATAATGGGGTTGGATTATTGTGAATTACTTCTAGTGTCACAGTGAATCTGCTGACTTTCAGTTTTAACAGTTCACTATCGTAAACTGACGCCTGGTTGCCACCTTTTTCCCAATAGTTGTGGAAATTTCCATCGCCTCTGTTACAGTGGGCTGGGTGCTAATCAAGGGCAAGGTACTGAGGCTGAAAAATAAGAGTTTAATTACTTTTGAATTTATTAATTTGGTGATTTATTTTGCCTTTTTCTTTGAAAAGGTATTCGTTGAAATTCTGTGTTTTCCCAGTAGACCCTAAGCCTATTGGGAAATAGACACAATGTTTCAGTTTCAGTTATTGAGATTTTCAGCTGTAGAATAATCTACATCTCCAAAACTTAAGTGGCTTCTTTGCCTCTGTTTTCCTAAAAGTACACTAATACTTTCATGTGAAAATGGTCAAGGAAAACCCAAGTAGACCAGTAAGCCTATATCCATTTCACGGTAGAGAATTGTGATAACTATCATTTCACAGAATGCTCCTCTCTTGCTTAGACCATCACCAACACTTGCCCCACCCCACCAAACACAGCCATGCCTCCTCTAGGGCAGAAGGTAAAAATATCTTCAATGACCGATTTTGCAGAAACACGCCGCTGAAATTCTCCTCCACTCCTCAGAGGTGAGATGATGAAAGCAATCATTTAGTACCTCACCTACCTTTTTGTTATGCTGCGGTATAATCTACATTCACAACCTCTACAATATCTTGCAGTTATACAGTATAAAATCAGCTCTTTGCCCACAGCCGAGATCCATGCTGATTATGTTTTATACTAATTGCATGTTTTAAAATTCCAGCACATTCCATTTCACAGTTGTTTCCATGAACCGGTACTTGATACTTATTCATACAGCTCACACTTGCACTAGTCTCTTAAACACAGTAAGCAGCTTGATTACTTACCCGAACTGACGTTTGCATAATTTGGTGTGTCCATCAGCTTCATCTGACTATTTTACATAACTAGTCTACCATCTGATTTTTTCCCCTATTATTATAAAAAGTTAAGTCATTTCTCAGCCAGTCCATTTCCAGGACTACAAATCACTCTGTTCTAAGTCTAGTTTGTAACACTATGAAAGTTTAGACCAGGAGTTCCCAACCTTTTTTATGCCATGGACCAATAATATTAAGCAAGAGGTCCGTGCACTCCAGGTTGGGAATCTCTGATTTAGACCATGCATCAATATATTCCGCAGGGATTACTCCTTCCACGATTCCCTTGTCCACTCATCCTTCCCCATTAACCTCCCTCCCACCACTTACCCTGCAAGCAGCTGAAGTGCCACACCCGCCCATTCACCTCTTCCCTCCCCTCCATTTAGGAGCCTGAACAGTCCCTCCATGTGAGGCGACACTTCACCAGTGCTGGGGTCAGCTACTGTGTCCGGTGCTCCCGATGCAGCCTCCTCTACATTGGTGAGACCCGTTGTAAATTGAGGGACTGCATTGTCAAGCACCGCCGCTCCATTTGACAAAAGTGGAACTCCTCAGTGGCCAAACATTTTAATTCTGATTCCCATTCCTGTTCTGACATGTCAGTCCATGGCCTCCTCCTGTGCCATGATGAAGCCACCTTCAAGGTGGAGGAGCAACACCTTATATTCCATCTGGGTAGCCTCCAACCTGATGGCATGAATATCAGTTAAAAAAAAAATCATTCTCCTCCCCTTTTCTTCTATTTCCCCTCTCTGGCCTCTTACCTGTCTATCGCATCCCTTCCCTTTCTCCCATAGTCCGCTCTCCTCCCCTATCATATTCCTTTCTTTCTAGCCCTTTATGTCTCCCTCCCAACTGGCTTCACCTATCGCCTTCTGGCTATCCTCCTTCCCCTCCACCCACCTTTTTATTCTTCTCCCTTCCTTTCCAGTCCTGAAGAAGGGTCTCAGCCTGAAACGTCGACTATTTATTCATTTCCATAGATGCTGCCTGACCTGCTTAGTTCCTCCATCGTTTTGTGGCTATGTGGCTATCATTATGCAATGTTTCTCTGCATCATTTCAAACATATCTACGTACTTCATTCCACATGCAAAATGGATACAGTACTTCAGTTGAGATCAAACCAGCATCTAGAGGAATAATGTTCTTGTAAAAGATGAACGTTTCACCTCACAATCGACCTCGTCATGGCTTTGCAGCATGTTGCTTATCTGCACTGCACTTTCTCTGTAACAATAGTACTATATTCTGCATTCTCATTCACTTCTCCTTTGTACTACCTCAAAGTACTTGCGTTTTGAAATAACCTGTATGGATGGCTTGCAAAACTAAGTTTTTCACTATACCTTGGTACAAGTGACAATAATAATAATAAACTAATTTCTTTGTGTTGGATTAACCCTAGGGATTTACCCTGGTGATCCAGCAGTAAAATGGCATCATTGGCTGCCCCCTCCTGCCATTAGACACCCGGGTTCAATTCTGCCCTCAAGTCAGGAATCGGGCAGCAACTTCTGTACTACCCCAGTGTACACACTGGTGTGAAAACAGGCCTCGCAGCTCAGTAGCCGGCCTCTTTTGAAACACTGGCAAAACATTTCAGGCTTTATTTTAATGTATTATTTTTCTGGCCTTGTACATTGCAAGAAATCTCACACGCTGTCCAACAGAAATAAATAAGCCTTCATGTTCCAAATGCAGATGAGAGAAAATTAAATTGCATGTTTAGCCAGCAAGCAATCTTGATAGACTGGGACTCTGTCAGATCTGTGAATAACTGGTGGAAGTGAGGCAGAGTACATGACTAAATATACCTTCCAATGGATGGAGTTTGATTTTATTTATTATACAGTTTGTCAGCTGTTCAAACACCACTCAGTGGCCATTTTACTGGGTACACCTGCTGCTTAATACAAATGTCTAACCAGCCAATCATGTGACAGGAAATCAATGCATAGAAATATACAGAGATAGTCAAGAGGCTCATTTGTTGTTCAGACCAAACATGACAATGGGGAAGAAATGTGATCTAATTGACTTTCATCGTGGAACGATAGTTGGTGCCAGATGAAGTGGCTTGAGTATCTGAGGATCTGTTGATCTCTTGGGATTTTCAAGCAGAGCAGTCTCTAGGGTTTAAAGCGAATGGTGCAAAAAACACATCCAATGAGCAGTGGTTCTGTGAGCAAAAACTCTTTGTTAATGAGAGTGATCAGAGGAGAATGGCCACACTGGTTCGAGCTGACAGAAAGGCAACCGTAACTCAAATAACCACACAGTGGTGTACACTCTGAAAACACAACATATTGAACTTTGAAGTGGATGGGCTACAGCAGCAGAAGAGCACACCAAGTTCCACTCCCGAACCTAACAAATTGGCTACTGAGTGTATATCAGCTTACACCTGGAAGTGCCTGGTTTCTACATAGATGCTGACATAAACACGTTTACATTCTCTGATAAGAACTTAAGAAACAGAAACAGGACTAAGCCATAGAGCATGCTATTCTTTATGGCTTAGTCCTGTTATGCTCTGCTATACAATAAGATTTTGGTTCTAATTTGGCATGTTTTGGTAAGAAGATAGGACAAGCCACATATACTTGGGAGAGTAGAGATCTTGAAGCAAGAAATTCAATTGTTTTGTCAATTTTGTTTTCAGTCACATGATTAAAAATTGACTTTATATGACACGAAATGCACTGATACTCATCATGGGGTAATTTGACATCTTTCTAGAAATTCGATGTGCACTTCCTGCAGTGAATCAAAGCTGAGGTGATTTCCATATCAGTTGTGCGCTCTCTGATATCATCTTAGTTGCAACTCTCCTTTTGTATCATTCTTGGGAGATTAGACTAAGTTTGCTCCTTGAAGAATCCGTTCTCTAATACTGGTTAACGAAGAAGAAAAAGAAGCAGGCGTGAGTCATTCACTTCTTTGTGCCTGTTCTGCCATTCCATCAGATCACCCTCCTCCTCACAGTAACACAATCTCACACAATTCACTTAATATCTAAAAATATATTCTTCACTATTGAGTGCACACAGGGTTGGAGCCTCCACACCCTTCAGTAGAATTAGAAAGATTCATTCCCCTGTGGATGAAATGTCTTCTCAACTCTGTTCTGAATACTTGGGCCCTTATTTTGAGGCTGCGACCTCTGCTTCTAGATATGCAGGGATCATATCATTTCGAGTGTCATACAAATTTACTATTTCAATCGGTATTCTACTCTTCCAGAGTATATAGTCCTCTTAGTATATAGGCCTTGCCATCCCTAGAATCAATCTTCAGTCCATTTCCTCAATTGCAAGCATATACTTTCTGTATATGGTATTCAGAGTGAAGTTTCACCAGAAATTCATGTGTACTTCAGATTCACCAGCCAGATGTCTCTTCTTTTGTACTCAATTCCTCTTGCAATGCAGGACAACATATTGCCTTTCACTTTAATTAAGTGCTGGATCATTAGTCATTATATAGAATGATGATGAAACATACCACTCTTGATATTCACATTGTTTAAGAATGAATCCATCTTTCCATTTTTTGAGCTGACGTAGCTGATATTGTATTTTTCCACATTTGGTCTTCCATGCCTTCTCCCATTCACTTACTTTGTTTATATTTCCTTGGAGCCTTGCTGCAGCCTGTTCATTACCCATACTGCCAGCCAACTTTATATCACGGGCAAACTTGGAGAGATCACACTTGATCCCCTATCCAGGTCATTGATGCAGATTATGAACAGTTGGGGTCACGGTATCAGTCCCTGCAGTGCCCCATGGGGCTGAGTCCTTCAACTCAAAAATGACTTTTATTCCTGTTTTGAAGACAAGAGAGATCGCTGCAACCTGGAGCACAAAACAACCCCAGAAGAACTTAGTAGATCAAGCAGTGTCTATGAAAAGAGACTATTCCTATAGGTTATTTTGGCACATCATGGGAGCCCTGATACCTCTTGGATCCCAATCCTTTTTACTTAGCTAACAAAGGGCTAGATTGTTGGCCTTTAGCCATTGGCTCTCGCTCATACTAACCCTGCCCCCCCCCCCCAATACTCTGATCTTCCTTAATCTGGTGTAAAACATATAATAGCAAAATGTACAGTGCCATTTTATGCAGGGCCTTGGTGTTTGAGAGCACCTGATGCTCAAGTTGTCAACAATATAAGAAAAGGAAAGGGACCTGAGTGAACAATTGCAAAAATCATTCGAAGTACAAATACAAAGTTCAAAGTAAATTTTATTATCAAAGTCCATATATGTCACCATATACAACCCTGGGATTCATTTTCTTGCCAGCATACTCAATAAATCTATAGAATTATAACCATAACAAAATCAATGATAGACTGCCCAACCAGTGTGTAGAAGACAACAAACGGTGCAAATGCAAGTATAAATAAATAGCAATAAATATCGAGAATGGGTTGAAGAGTCCTTGAAAGTGTGTACATTGGTTGTGGGAACATTTCAATGATAGGGCAAGTGAAGTTGAGTGAAGTTATCCCCTTTGGTCCGAGAACCTGATGGTTGAGAGATAATAACTGTTTCTGAACCTTGTGTTATGAGTCCTGAGGCTCTTGTACCTTCTTCCTAATGGCAGCAGCGAGAAGAGAGCATGTCCTGAGTGGTGGGGGTCTCTGATGATGGATGCTGCTTTCTTGTTACAGCATTTTATGTAGATGTCCTCAATGATTGGGAGGACTTTACTCATGATGTACTGGGCTGAATCCACTTCTTTTTTTGAGGATTTTCCATTGAAGGGCATTGATGTTTCCATACCAGGATATATTATAGCCAGTCGATATACTCTCCACTACACATCTATAGAAATTTGTTTACGTTTTAGATTTATGCTGAATCTTTGCAAGGAAGTAGCGGCACCGCCGTGCTTTCTTTGTAATTGGACCCAGGACAGGTCCACTGAAATACTAACAACTAGGAACTAGGAATTTAAATTTGCTAACCCTCTCCACCTCTGATACTTCGATGAGGACTTCTGGTTTCCTTCTCCTGAAGTCAATAGTCAGCACCTTGGTCTTGCTGACATTGAGTAAGAGGTTGTTGTTATGACATCACTCAGGCAGTTTTTTAATCTCTCTCCCATGTGCTGATTCATCACCACCTTTGATTCAGCTCACAACAGTGGTGTCATCAGCAAACTTGAATATGGCATTGAAGCTGTGCTTAGCCACACAGTCATAAGTATAAAGTGAGTAGAGCAGGGGATGAAGCACACAGCCTTGTGGTGGACCTGTGCCGATGGAGATTGTGGAGGAGATGTTGTTGCCAATCCACGCAAACTGAGGTCTGCAAGTTAAGAAATCCAGGATCCAATTGCATGAGGAGGTACTGAGGCCAAGGTCTTGGATCTAATTGATTAGCTTTGCAATGCTGGTTAATAATGACATTCTTAAAAACATCAAAAAGCATTTCCAAAGAAAATTTGGAATGCAGCTGTTCCCCTAAAGTGGCTTCGAGTGTTGTTTTGGAATTCTGCTGCAGTACAGTGAAGGTTTCTCCCTATAATAAAAAGCTTGCTGATATCCTGGAGAAGGAGGAAGAATGTAAAAGATTTACATGACTGCACTGATCAACGATCATTCATTTGGAAATGGTCTGAATTCAACTCTACACAGCTCACACCTTGGATATGCTCTATGTTAATCCCTATGGTCACACTTGTCACAGTGGTGCAGCTAATAGAGCTGTTACCTTGCAGTTTTGAGGACCCAGGTTTGATCCTCAACTCTAATACTCTGTATGGGTCTTGCACATTCAGTCCATGATCATGTTAGTTTCTTCCAATGCTCCATTTTCCTCCCATATCCCACAGATATGGCTGTTGTAAATTGCCTCTTGGTATAATTGAGTAGTAGGCCCTATTAGGGATTTATTTTCAGAGTTATGGATTTAGATAGATAACAGGTGCTAAACCATTCTCCAGAAAATAAAACCTGTTCATAGTTCAACCTCTGCTGATGCTTTAAGGTCATCAAAAGTAATCACTGGTTGTGGGATATTCAGAATCAAAATCAGGTCTTTTATTGCTGTTGATCCAAGTTTATTACAAAATCCTTTAAAAGATACTGAAGACAGACCAAGGGCATTCAATGGTCAGGTTGACCAGCCTGTGGATCATGCACTTAGCTACAGTCAGCAACCCGTCATTCTCAGGAACTGAACAATACAAACTTCCAACAGACCCATCCTTTAATAATAGCCCGTCTGACCACCCATTGATGTTAAACCATTCCCATTACTTGTTTCTTCCCACTCACCTGCTTTCCCCTGAAGCTAAGTCCAGAACACATCCATATTGATTGAGAATGTAATTATCAGATACTGGAATTAAAGTATCTCGGGTCCCGGGGGTTATTGAGGAGGTTCGTAGGCAATCTTTATTATCTCTGACATATGTCATGAAGTGTGTTATTTTATATCGGCAGTACAGTGCAAAACTTAAAAACAAATCTCTATGAGTTATAATTAAGACAAATAATTACATAGTGCAAAAGAGGAATAATGTGGTTGTGTTCATGGATTCAGACTGCTTAGAAACCTGGTCAGAATCTAGTGTATCTAGAAGCAGGAAGACAACACCAAGCAGAGTTCAGAACATGTCTGTTTGGTCACTTATTATGCTGTATCCCACAATACTAACAAAAGAAGTATATTTTGAGTTTCTGGAGTTTGTACTCAGAATTTTCAGACAAGCCACCAGCATATGAATATTCAAAAGGGATACTGGAATGCACTACCACTGTAAATATGTAATTCTGTAAAAAGTTACCAGTCTACGTTCAAAATATTAAAGTGGGTAATTGTAGCTATTGAAGTTGCAGTTAATTCTTTATTGTTGCCTTTGTGTTTAAAAATTATATAGCATTCTCCGGAAAGAAGAGAAATATCTTCTCCTTAGATCTGCTGTGTTGAATAAAGACCTTTTATTTCTCCCAGCTACAGGTTCCATATGGCTCAGTTCAGTTGTCACAATAGACAGAGAGAGTGGGAGAAAGAGTATAATTACAGGTCTCCGAGGAAGCAAGAAGAAGGAGAATGAATTTGATGCGGTTTCTCTTTTGTGGGCTGTCATGGACCTGATGGGTTGAATAGCCAGCATCTGTGTCATACATAACAGCTGCATGGCTCCCCATGCCCTGCAGAAGATGTTATGGCTTACATCATTCACGGCCAGTGGTGACCGTTCTGTGTGATTGCAACAAACTGCGCGTCAATCTAGAGTATATTAATGCCAAAACTCGGTGTGTGAAGGAGGGGTGGTTTTGTGGCTGTGCAATGGGCTGTTGGACCTGGCTGCACTACTTGTTCTTTACACGACTTTCTGTGGAGAAGTGCCTTTAAACCACAGTCACTGGTCAGTGTAGCATGTCATGTGGGAGATGATTTGTTGTATTTTGTGGACGAGTTTCTCCAATGTCATTTGGCAGATGACTTCACCACCAGCATTTGCAAGCAAGCAGCTGGGCCTTACTTGGCTGGCAGTGAGGCCAATCCAATGGACCTCCTTTCAGATTTTAATCCATAATCCCACTGTACTCTGCCCTTGAGATGAGGAGATGGTTCACTGCCTTGTGGAGGTTGAGTGTGCCAGTAGCACACCAATGGCCCTACTTCATTTGCAGTGCAAGGAGATTTTGTGTACCACCAAAGACTCTTACAAGTTTCACAGAAGTGCAGGGGATGCCACTCTGATTGGTGGCATCACATCATGGTATTGAAGCTCCAATGCACAGGATTGCAAGAGCCTGAAAAGAGTTATGGGCCCGGCAAATTCCATCACGCCTGCAACCCTCCCCACCTTTGAGGACATCGTCAAGAAGCAATGCCTTAAGAATGCAACATCTATGACCATCCAGGTCATACAATCTTCTCTTTACTACAGATGGGCAGGGGGTACAGGAGCTTGAAGTCCCACACTCATTTATTCAGTAGCAGCTTCTTCCCCTTCACCATCAGATTTCTGAACGGTCCATGAGCTCATGAACACTACCTCATTATTCTTTTCTTCACCACTGTACTTATTTATTTCTGTTCTTTATTATACTTTTATGTCTTTGTACTGTACTGTGCCACAAAACAACAAATTTCATGTCATATAACCCAGTGATAATAAACTTGATTCTGATTTAGATGCCAAGAAGTGCTGGAAATGGGTGCAGAGGGTCTTTTCAAGGTCTATCCTCAGCTTGTGCTCATTGGGATCACTAGGTCCTCTGTTGTGGTGCTTTGCGGATCACAGAATCCTCTATTGTGATCATTTTCCCCAAAGCAAATACATAATACAGGCTTCTGTGATCTGGGAGGCAAACTGAGACAAACATCAGCTGCTGTTGGAAGATTCTTAACTCAATGAAGGTGCTCGTTGGTCTACTGGAAACTTGTTGGTCTTCCATTGTAAGAGAATGTCCACAGCCAGTGGTGCCAGATGGCACAGGGAGTGTGTGCTGCATCACAGAGACTCTGTAGAGAAGGGCTGCAGTCTAGGGTCCCGCAACTACCAGATACTGAAAGTCTGGGTCTTGTGTAACAGCCTCTCAAACACTTCACAGATGCTTTGTTTAAGAAGATAATGTGAGTGGCAGTGATTTTTTATGAGAAGATGTATTGAATTACTCTTAAAATGAACATAGAGAAAGCCATGTCCCATTTATATGAAGTGTATGTAATAGGGATAAAGTACCATTTTGGAATAAAATAAAACTGGCAAAATTCCTTAGTGCACATATTAATTGGGCAATTGTCTGTGCAGAAAATTGTTGAGGCCCTCCAGGAAAAGGAGGTAATGGTTGCTGTTGGCAAATTCACTGAGCAGACTGGCACAATACCACATCAGCAGAACTTTCAGAGAAGCACCCAAGCCCTTGGTTGAGGGGTGGTAGGTGTCGTCCGCATCAGATCCTTCATGAACAGCAAATGTCTCTGTACCACTTAATCTCTGCCCTCAAAGCTGTAGTGTCGATCATCTGCCTCTACGTCTGCTTAGAAGGTCTGAAAAGGGATGCAGTGGCTTTGTCAAGGCTCATTCTGAACAGTTAGATAATACAATAAGCCTACAGGTTGATCCATTTATGGTTATAGATTGTCTGTGAATGTACTGGAGCCCCATTTCACATGCTCCCCTACTGTGTAGCATCTTCAGTACATTAGAAGCATGTTGGTGCGTTAGTAAGAGCAAACTCCAATAGTGTAGAATCCGTCCAGCACCATCAAACTGGATTATTAGAGTTTTATTGTGATCTGCCTGCTTCATACAAAGTAGTTAGTGCATATGTAATTGATAACTGAAATGATAATATGAGTGTTTTTTGACCTTAGTACTTTGCAGGAGTAGTTGCTTATTAATAAGTTTAAGTTGCAGGTGTGGAGGGTAGGACAATATTTTCTTCCTGTCGTGCTGGTCAAGCGTGAATGAGTGCAACTTTCATCAAATGCGAAGCCAAAACACATCTCCACTGAACAGCAGCATTAGTAAACAAAGCGTCATCTGATGACTGGCAGTGCACTCGTTTGCATTGTGTTCCAGCTTCCAGTGCACAGCATGTTATTGGCTTGAGAGAGGAGTGAAAAGGATACTGAGGAAAGCCATTGTCTGGAAGATATTGGGCATTGTCTTTTGCCTTTTGTTTGTAACACTAAACAGGTGGAACCTGAGATATCAAACTGTAGTGAAATGTTTATATCCCGTCTGGGTAGTATTATTGAAAGAGGGACCATCCTATGAAAGCAATGCAGACTAGGGCTTCTTGCAATAGTCAGGAAGAAAAATAGCCTCCTGTGGGAGTAACAATAAGACAGTCACTCACAGACATCAGCCTCCAGCTCCAGCCCTCGGCATGCTCCAGCCATCCAGCAAGATGGTGCCCGTGACCAGTGACAACAGCTTACAAAGCTGCAGGATATTCTTCTTTTCCTAAATATATTTCTTCTTCTGGACTGTGATCGATTGCAGCCTGTAATTTCCCTTTTAACAATGTATTTTTGGGTCGACTGCAATCTCTGGGGGATTCGGGGTGGATGAGGTATTGTATCGATTGCTCATGGTGGAACACAAACCTGTGGTCCCCTCCATTACTCCCCGTTAATTAAAGCATCGAGCAAGATTAAAATCGTTGAGGATGAGAGAGGGGGAGAAACAGGTGTTCAGCACTGTTGGCTTGTATTTGACCAGGTTCTTTTGCTGTTGGCAATCCAACAGGCTTGGGTCCCACACCCACACCGCTGGGTTAGGGAACAGCTGCTGCCTACAACCACCGGTCTTCTGGATTGGCTCACTTCAGCGCAGAACGTGCTTTGCGGTTGTGGACTCGCATCAGGGATGCTGCATTTCCCGTTCTTTATGCTTTTTTTCTGTTAACTTTTTTTACTGTTGAAAAAATGTTGAATTTCCCCATGGGGATGAATAAAGTATCTATCTATCTATCTATCTATCTATCTACTCTTTACGTGATTTGATCAGGGCTCTTCAGCGGTGAACTGTCTCTGCAGCAGTGGCCAACACCAAATTAGCAAAGAGCTGAGGACTCACTTTTGGGGACTCTGCAATTAAAGTTATTTGTCTACTTTTTATTGTTAGCACGATTTGTTCTCTCACACACTGGGTGTTTGATGGTTTTGTTGAGTGGGATTTTTCTTTAAATGCATTCCGTTGTGTTGCTTTGTTTTTTCTCTTTCTCCTTTCTCTCCTCTCTCTCTCTCATCCACTTCTCTCTCCCTCTCTCTATACAACAACTCTCATTAAAATCAGTAAACTGTTGTCTGGTTTCAGGGTCCCCCTCTCTCAGTAGTTGGGCCATATCCAAACATGCTGACGGAAGGTCTTAATCCTAAGTGTCGACTGTCCATTACCCTCCACAGTACAGTTTTACACTATTAAATCAACCAATGATACAACTATTAGAGCTGCTTCCTCCCAGCTCCTGCGGCCCAGGTTCAATCCCAACCTCGGGTGCTGTCTGTGTGGAGTTTTCACGTTCTCCCTGTGACTGTCTGAGATTCCTCTGAGTGCACTGGTTTCCTCCCATGTCTCGATTGGTAGGTTAATTGACCATTGTAAATTTACCCTGATTTGAGGGTGAGTGTTAGAATCTTGGGGGAGTTGATGGGAAAATGAGAGTGAATATGTTACAGAGAAAATTAGTGGTAAATAGGATTGCTCTTTTGCTAACAATTTGATAGACTGAAATAGCCTCTTATGAGGAAGTGTCGAAGGCAGGCACTCAGATAATGAAAGAATGTTCAAAGCAGTTTGAATAATTGACATCAGCAACAGTGAGAACTTAGAACATCCAAAAATGCAGCACAGGAACAGGCACTTCAGCCTATGATATTGTGCCAAATTAAATAAACTAGTAATTAGAAACATAGAAAACCTACAGCACCATACAGGCCCTTCAGCCCACAAAGCTGTGTCCAACATGTCCTTACTTGAGAAATTCCCTAGGGTTACCCATAGCCCTCTATTTTTCTGAGCTCCATGTACCTGTCCAGGAGTCTCTTAAAAGACCCTATGGTATCTGCCTCCACCGCCATCGCCGGCAGCCCATTCCACGCACTCACCACTCTGCGCAAAAAACTTACCCTGACATCTCCTCTGCACCTACTTCTCAGCACCTTAAAACTGTGCCCTCTCGTGCTAGCCATTTCAGCCCTGGGGAAAAGCCTCTGACTATCCACACGATCAATGCCTCTCATCATCTTAAACACCCCTATCAGGTCATCTCTCATCCTCCGTTGCTCCAAGGAGAAAAGGCCAAGTTCACTCAACCTATTCTCATAAAGCATGCTCCCCAATCCAGGCAACATCCTTGTAAATCTCCTCTGCACCCTTTCTATGGTTTCCACATCC
Organism: Hemitrygon akajei; assembly: GCF_048418815.1. Lineage (NCBI taxonomy): Eukaryota > Metazoa > Chordata > Chondrichthyes > Myliobatiformes > Dasyatidae > Hemitrygon > Hemitrygon akajei. Next base: position 75,967,627 of record NC_133135.1, on the reverse strand, counting down.
TTTCTATAGTGAGGTGGCCAGAACTGAGCACAGTACTCCAAGCGGTGTCTGACCAGGGTCCTATATAGCTGTAACATTACCTCTCGGCTCCTAAACTCAGTCCCACGATTGATGAAGGCCAATGCACCATATGCCTTCTTAACCACAGAGCCAACCAGCGCAGCAGACTTGAGTGTCCTATGGACTTGGACCCCAAGATCCCTTTGATCCTCCACACTGCCAAGGGTCTTACCATTAATACTCTATTCTGTCATCATATTTGACCTACCAAAATTAATTAAGTGCCTAATTTAACAAATTATTTTGCCTACACAAATACCCATTCCCAGTCATTATCTGCATAATCACGTGCTGATTTAAGAGCCTCTGAACACCTCCATAGTTTTTGCCTCCACCAACACCCCTGATTGCACATACCAGCCTAGCCAGAGCTTTATAAACCTGCAACATAATTTCCTAATGAACTCAATACTTCAACTAATTAAAGCAAGCATTCCATGTGCCATCTTTGCCGTTCTATTAACCTGAGCAGGCACTTTCAGGAGGTCATGGACTTGGACCCCAAGATCCTCTGTACATTCACATTGTTAAAAATCTTGCTATTAATTGTACACTTGCCCTTTACATTTCATTTCCCCAAGAGCAACACCTCCCACTTGGCCAGATTAAACTAAATCTGCAATTTATATCTCTATATCTGCACTAGATCCATATCTCACTATATCCTTTGCCAGTTTTTTCTACTATCCTCCACACTACCAATATTTGTGTCATCTGTGAACTTACAAACTCACTCATCCACGATTCCATCCAGGTCATTTATATATGACACAGACAGCAGAAGCCCCAGTACAGATTTCTGTGGAGCATTACTGGTCATCCATCTCCAGCCAGAGTAAGTCCCATTGACCACTATCTTCTGAAATCTATGGTCAAGAACTTCTTGCTGAGTATCCTATTAGTGGCTTTGTCAAATGCCTTACTAAAATCCATGTAGACATCATCCATAGCTCTACCTTCATTAACCACCTTCATCACCCACTCAAAAAACTGTTAGATTAGTAAGACTTAACTTGCTTCACACTGGATTAGATCCCAAATTAGATCATGGTTTTCAAAATGCTCATAAATGCTGTCCCTAAGAATCCTTTCCACTAACTTCCCTACCACTGATGTAAGGCTTACTGGTCTACGGTTTCCAAGACTGCCCTTACTCCACTTCTTGAAGAAGGGAGCAACATTAGCTACTTGCCAGTACTCTGGGACCTCACCTGTGGCTAGAAAGGACATAAAGATCTTTGTCAAAAGCCCCAGCAATCTTATCGCTTGCCTCTCTCATTAACCTGGGGTGTAACAAAGGACCTTGCAATTGGAATATTTCCTGTACAAAAGATATATAGTCTGGCACAGGATGCACAGGTCTTGGAAATAAAGATCGCCATTACTTTTCACAAACACATTTTATTAATGATCTCATTTAATAAATATACTCAGACTAAATGGGCTGGGCTGATAAATATATACATGGAAATGCACAGAATAAAAATGAGTATTTTCACTTATAGAGTGATCAACCAACAAATGGACATTGTATCATAAATACTAATGCATTGATTTAAATCTACTGTGTTCATTTTGAACATTTAAACATATGTGCACTAAAACCCTGTATATTTGATCTTCTATCGCCATTACAGCTTGGAGATTTTAAGGATAGGCAAAGCTTATTTCAGCATGCTTTTTGATGGTTAAGAAACAGTTTTAAACAACTTGATGGCAAAGGTAAGCTGGAGACAGGAGCCTGGCACAGCGACGAAGCCCGTTGGGAAAGGATTGCTGTCACACAAAATTGCATTCCATGTAATGGCTGGAAATCAGGAGCAAAGGGAGCACCATAAGGAAGTTTCCCAATCTTCACCTCAACAATAATTTACAACAGTAGAGTGAAACTCGTGACCCATTGATGCAGGCAGTGGAGCAAAACTGAACTTAGTGCACAGATTTGGTCCTGTGCTATGTTCCTCAGCTGAACCTCCTTTGTGTTTGACTGTTACTGTGAGTCTGGTTTAACACATCTAAGTAGACCTTTGATCTCAGGAACCTGGGGTACGAGTCCCTTTCCATCAGGCTGTAGACTCTCTTTTGGGCATCGTTAAAGCAGGCGTGGTCTGGCTCCAGCACGTTCTTCCTGGTGAGCTCACGTGTTTGAAAGTCGATATTCACCTGAGAAAGAGAACGAGCTTATGGTTACCCTGCTGCTTGCAGAGGTGTACTGACATTGGGGCAAGAAACTACTTTGTCCAGAGATTAGTTTAGTCCTTGCTACTCTAGTTTACCTCATTGCCTATAACCTCAGTGGGTCACACCTAGTGGGTCTGATTTATGGTCATTGCACTCTTAGGCAGAGATGGGGTTTGCGTATCTCTCCATGGGTGCCTCGGGTGGTGGTGGAAAGAGAGAGAGAGATCTGCCACTCGAGGGACAGATCCTGTCACAATCATGGAGTCTGCGCGGCCTTGCACATGGGCTGCGGAGTGAGTTCGGCAAACACGCTCGTGAGTATGCATGTTTCAGCTAATTACTGTTTCATTGTGGTGATATTTAACTCCCTTCCTCTCATTCCAGTCTTGTCGAGACTTGCCCAAAAGTAGAGCAATATCTACACTCCCTGTTTACCGTTGTCCTAGTTCCAGGAAAGAAGGCTACCGGCTGTTGCTGTTAAGGAGCTGTATCTATTTAGTATAATGGGGAAAGATTGGGTAGGGTGGGCTTATTTTTTCTAAAGCAAAGGTCACTTGAGAGGTGGTGAGAGTCATTGATAGAGTAGAGCAGCCTTTCTCAACCTTTTTGCCCTGGAGGGGGCCCTCAAATAATCCTCAGGTCTCAGGGAACCCCTATGTAAAAATTATTATATTTACAGCTCATGGTATGTTAACATGACCAATAAGTTGTAGATATAATAATCCAAAAGTAATTGCTAATGCCCTTTTGAGTAAAGATTGAATTTTTAGCCAACCTTTCTTGAAAAAAAAGGTATTAAGCTTAGCTTACCTTTCTTAAAGTTAATCACTTCCTTTTCCTTCTATAAATTTTAAAAACTCATAAAGCAAATACTATAAATCCTGTTAAATAGCTGGCTTAAGCCAAAATGGGATATATTTTCTAAAGGTAGGCTTGGTAGATGTAATTTAAATGAAGGTTGTAAATTAATTTTAATTAATGCTATTTACAATATGAGAAATTATTGATAATTTTGAATAGTAAAGTTCCGAAAAACCAGGAGTCTTTTCAAGGTCTCGTTCTGCACCTTGTCCTAGCATTTTACCCACTATAATTTTACATGCTTGCATTATTAGGTTCTCACCAAATGTGTGACTTCTCTTTTTCTGGGAATAGATTCTGCTACTAAATAACCTGCTTCCTGATTTTTTTTTACTAACTGTGACTTTATTAACAAAAGCTTTATTATTTTGTTTTGAGATTCCAATAGCCGTTTCTGCACTTTATGTGTTCTGTGGCTGTGATTAGTAGTTAAGTGTTGTTTTGCTGGACATCTGTAAGTTGTTTGCCACAGACTAGGCACAATTGAACAGGACAACTTGGCCAGGCCGTGGAAAACCCATCGATAGGTAGTTTTCAATGTAAAGACGAACTTATTTTATGTCTCCGTTGTTGAGCTAGTGCAGTGAAATGAAAAAAAAAATGGCATAATAAAGAACTAAACGAGAAAACTACAAAAAAACTTCACAATTCAATTCACTTCTAACCTACACTATCCATCTTTTGCAATGTTTACAACAACAGCAAAGCGGTAGGCCATCAGTTGAGTCACAGCATGTAAAAATTTTCCCCCAATTTTCTACTAGACTGTTAGAGTTTGTTTGCTCCCATAAGACTGTCAGCAGCATGTAACAGGAAGTTGGGGAGGTGAGGCTGACATCACAGCCCAAGTTAGGTGAATCCATTCAATGCTTGGAAAACGCACTTCACGCTCCTCATCCGCCTACTGTCTGTGCAATAGAATGCTCACAAATTATTAACAGTCTCCCCTATCTCCTGTCAAAAACTGAGAATGGACTCAAGCAAATAAGCATGGTCCTACTGTGCACTGCCATACTGGGCTGAGAGACCTCGAACGAGATTGCTAATGGGGCTGCTCGGTCACTGCCCACAACTGCGAGCACTAGCATTGCCTGTTGCGTGAAGTTGAAAAAGTGATGTTTATTTTTAAAAATCACAATCTCTCGCAGAACCCCCAATGACCTTTCACAGAACCCCGGATTTGAAACCCTGGAGTAGAGCGTCAAAGTCTCTTTCCCTTAAAACGACTATGAAAAACAAGAAAGGTGTACGCGTCAGAATGAGAGGAGGTTTGAAGGGGGTGTGAGAGTGTTGATATCTAGAGCACACTCCTAGACGAAGTAGTTGAATCAGATACAATTACCATGTTTAAGAGGCATTCATACAGCTGAAGGATGGTAGAGCTGTAGTCTGAATGGGATGAACGAGGTTGGTGTAGATGGGCAAAGTACAAACGTTTGTAGTTGGCTGAAGGACCTTCTTCTGTTCTATGTGTTTGAGGGGTTATGGGATAGATGAATGGCGAACCCAAAACATAAAAGCTAAGTCCTTAATTTGTCTCAGTACTGTGCCAATTTGGTGCTGTGCTCGGAAGGCTGAGTTTTTCCAGTAATACTCACTCCCAGGAAACATGGTTTAATTTTCTTGGCAGTGCCCCCAAAACATTGGGAATGATGGGGAAAATCATAAAAATAGTTACTTTCATGTTTCACTCAGCACAGTCCATTTTCAAGTAAGTCCCAATGGCGACACGCAACCTAATTTCTGGGCTATTTAAGCAACACACACAAAATGCTGGTGGAACACAGCAGGCCAGGCAGCATCTATAGGGAGAAGCGCTGTCGACGTTTCAGGCCGAACCCCTTCATCAGGACTTTGTTAGTCCTGACGAAGGGTCTTGGCCCGAAACGTCGACAGCGCTTCTTCCTATAGATGCTGCCTGGCCTGTTGCATTCCAGCATCTGCAGATTTCCTCCTGTTGGCTTCTAGGCTATTTGGCTGTAAACTACTTTGAGGTACCTTGAGTTGGTAAAAGACATTGCGGAAAAGCAATTCTTTCTGAGTTTTTTTGCCATGACTTTCCAAGTGATGACATTTTTTCATCTGAAATTCTAAATCAAAGCCAGATAGCAAACCGGTTCTTTCTTTTAAAGAGGATTCCTTTCCTGTGCAAGCAAGCAAATATTATTTTTAAGCTCTTGAACAGCAAGTTAATAGCTTCAACATAACAGCTTTGGTGTTATGCATTCTTTGGGCATTCAACACAATTCTTCAAAATGATCACATTTTAAATTGAAAAAGACAGTGTCAGTCACTAAAAGTGATTTTTAAAATCATCAAAGTCTTGCCTCTCTTGGAGCTTGAACATCTATAAATTCAGAGTAGATCTTCTTTGCCTTTGAAGACAATTTTGCAGGTGATTTGGTTTTCTTGTAGTCTTCACAGGCCAGCCAGAACTCAATGTTCTCCTCACTGTATTCAGAGCGAAGGAATGCTCTAAAGGCAGCCAAACCATCTGACAGGGGGCAAAGATGCAACGTCATTACCACAGCCTAAACAATGTTTTGCTCTGTTGTTTCTGTCGTAAAGAGTCAGTGAGTATCTAAATTGTTCAACATTAGAAAAGGAAAATCACCTGAAATGTAACTTTTGTGTACAGTACCACTTTAGAGAGGACAGTTCTGTTCAGAATTTCTGGCTTGCTTGCCTAACTCCTGCAGGAGCATGTGGAAATAGATGCCAGCCAGAGACTGTCATACTTTGGCAACACAAGTAGGCATATGATCTGTTTCTATAGCTGTGCATAGCTTTGCCAAGATCATAATTGGTTGACAGAGGAAGTGCCAGGAATTTTGGGCCCAATTTAGACTTGTGATCAACCTGCCACTTTACTAATGGGCCTGAACTTGTTGACAAATGCCATTTGCTCTTCTTGACGCTGAAATATTTTTGAAGCCACTTCTCTGGACAGATCAATACTCCCTGTTGGATGGCAGTGAAAGCAATTTCTTCAGCCAGATAGCTTCCACTCTTATCATGGTCATTCCCTTTGTGCTCTCCACTGCTTCCCATCCCTGCAACTTTAATCACGATTGGTGAAGAGCCATTTTCCAGAAATTTTGACTTATACTCTCTCAACAGTTACTGCCAGACTAGCTGAGTATCACAAACTGGTAGGTTTACAGTCCACTGTATATTGCCCCTAGTCTGTAGATGAGTGATAGAATCTGGGAGAGTTGTTAGGAATGTGGGGAGAATATGTTACAGAGGCTAGTGAAGGATTGCGATTACACTGTGAGCCAGTGTAGGCTCAATAGGTAGAATGGTCATCTATACCCTTTGGTAAATAGGTACAGAGTGGTAAAGACAGAAATATTCCCAACATTTTTGCTTTTGTTATGTTATTATTTATGATGCTGTTAGCTGTGTCAATAAATGGGATATTTTCCTTTCATCCCTCAGTTCAAAAGATGGCCAATCTTCCCCTTCCTTCCAAAGGAAATTAATGATTTTATTATCTATTATGTATCTATCTACCCATATTTCAATTTGTCTGCTCATTTATTTATTTATTGGTCTGTTTGTTTATTTGTTTATTTATTTATTTAGAGATGCAACTTGATACCAGGCCCTTCCAGCCCAATGAAAATTATTCCTCAATTGTTGTCTTTAAATTAAAGTTGATCTATATTATAGCCAGGGCAAAACTAAGACATCAATGAATTGGAATCTTTGCATCTAGAATTGTTTCATTTATATTTGAATACTTCAAATAATTTTTTCTTAAAAAGTTAGTTGAAGTAGGTAAATGGAGAAAACTGTGAGAGGGCAGATAGGATAATCTTTGGAAACAAGACGCTTTGTGCCTGAGGAGTGAAGTTGGAGGAGCCCTGCCCAACACACCAGCAGTTAGGGCAGAAGGGAGGTTCTAGGAAGGGGGTAGATAGGCATTTACTTTGGAAAGTAACCAGGAAGGGATAGAATCAATGAAGGAATGCTATTTAGTAGTGGACCTGTTCTTTGAATGAGCGCATCATCAGTTTTGTCATAACTGTTCTTTCTTGAGATAATTGAGAAAATATTGATTGTCCAAGGAACCTTAAATGCATACCCTCTACCACAAAACCATCTTTTTTTTCAAGCCTCAGTGCATAGAACACTTTCCATTTTTTTTTTCCAAATTAAATCTCATCCCATTATGAACCTGTTTTCCCTGGCTGCTCTATTGGAACCATTAGACCCTGACTGACCCTAGGTGCTGATGAATTTCTAACCCCTTCTACTTAGGCTTCACTGTGTATGCACAACAATGTCTGCTTTGAAGCCTAATATTTCTTGTGGCTGAGTCTGAGTTATTATCAGCTCTTGAGTAGCCAAATAATCATCGTGTGGCAACATTTTATGATGCCTGAGAAGATGTGTTCATGAGAAAACGTAACTAGGCACATGGTTTGAGGTCTTTTCTCATGCTCCTGATGATATAATCATGGTTTAACCCTGTTTCTCAGCCTCTCTGGAATTCCAGAGTGGTGGAACAGGCCACAATGACCTAATGTTGTTCTCAAAAATGCATCAACTCCACTTCTGTTTACAAAATACAGCTGGATTTGAGATGTTTGGAACTGAACAGAAGCATTTTTGTTCCTATGCCCAGGTCTACCAGTGTAATTTTTGGCCATTAAGATTTTGGACAGCAGGCAATTAGCTATCTTTGATCTTATTTGAATCATTCTTTTGATTCTAATTGTGACAAAATTCTACATGCTATTTTAAACTCCAATAACTTTCTGAGGATTTGGTTTTGAAGTTAAAACATATCTTTTTCATGAAGAACTGTCAATCTTGTTAATGACATGTTTCTTCCATGAAAAATCTCTTATTCAGGAATGCAGAAAAGGGTCTCATATAATTCGTTACCCTTTATGTCACATTATTTCAAGATGCCATGACTTAATGCACACTTTGTGTCACTACAAGTTCACATTAGAAAAAAATGCTATCCACAATTTGAAAGGGTTAAAGTGAAAGAAAGGTATTTTCTCCGAAGTATTACAACTTCGCTCTATTCTTAATGTGTGCTACTATACTTAGAAAAGGAAGAACAGTTTCGTTTAACTTGGTAAAAAAAAGATAACCCAGTGTGAAATAAATCTTCAAATATATCTGGGAGAACAGTCAAGAGGAAAATTTGCAATGCAGCTTTCAATAGGGCAGTGGATAACTAGTAAAATATTGCAAAGCTGTGGGGGAGGAATGGGACGACTACAATTGGTATTGGTTTTGTTATTGTCACATGTACCAGGGTACAGTGAAAATCCGATCTTACATACAGATCAAAACGTTACACAGCACATTGAGGTGGGACAGTTAAGACAATAACAGGATGCAGAGGAAAGTGTAACAGCTACAGAGAAAGTGCAGTGTGGTGGCTAGAATGGAAATAAAGAACTAAATGCCCTCCTTTGCAAGTTGGGGTAATTTTTTCTGTGCTGATAAACTTTGACTTACTTATCTTGTTATTTATACATGAGTCAAATTCATCAGCAATTGACAGGCATGTCAATCACAGTGGCATCACGACTAAGCCTGGGGGTTGAGGATGACCATTTTGCTCTTTCGCACTGTGGATTAACGGCCCTTTCTGCGAAGGTTTATGATTTTCAAAGCATAGCTGGGGGGGGGGGGGGTAAGTGAGGAGAGTGAAAGAAAGCTTATCGATACATTTGAAGAAGACACACCAGTGGGAATACTTCATTAGCAGTCTGAGGAGATTAGTATGTTACCAAAGGCACTAAGAAATTTCTACAGATGTACAGCAATCTGATTGGTTGCATCACTACCTGGTATGGAGATTCCAACGTGCAGGATCAAAAGGGGCTGCAGTGAATTGTAGGTTAAGTCAGCTCCCTCAAGGCCTCAAGCAACCATTGAGGACATCTTCAAAAGGTAGTAGGTCAGGAAGGTCCATCGTTAAGGACCCATATCATCTGGGACATGACCTGGTTTTGTTACTACTGTCACAGAGGAGGTACAGGAACCTAAAGACACACACTTAATGTTTTAGGAACAGCGTCTTCCCATCTGCCATCAGATTTCTAAACTGTCCATCAACCCATGAATGTTACCTCACTATTGTGCTGTCATTTTTTTAAAAATTGCACTTTATAGTAATTTTTGACATCTAACATTTCTCATTGCTGCCATAAAAAAGCACATTTTGAACAGGATTTGATAAGCGATCTCGCAGTAAAGGAGCCATTAGGAGATAGTGATCACAATATGATAAGCTTTTTATCTGCAATTTGAGAAGGATAAGGGCAGCTTGGAGGTGTCAGTGTTGCAGATGAACAGGGGAAACTATGGAGCCATGAGGGAGGAGCTGGCCAAAGTTGACTGGACGGATAGCCTAGCAGAAAAGACAGTGGAACAGCAATGGCAGGTATTCTTGGGAATAATGCACAAGGTGCAAAATCAGTTCATCCCCCAGAGAAGGAAGGATTCAAAGGGGGGAAAGGGGCCACAGTGGTTGACAAAGGAAGTCAGAGATTGCATAGCATTAAAAAAAAGGAAATATGATAGAGCTAAGGTGAGTGGGAGGACAGATGATTGGGAAGTTTTTAAGGAACAACAGAACTTAACTAAAAAGACAATACGGGGAGAAAAAATGAGGTACGAACGCAAGCTAGCCAGGAATATAAAGGAAGATAGCAAAAGCTTTTTTAGGTATGTGAAGAGAAAGAAGATAGTTAAGAACAATGTTGGGCCCTTGAAGAATGAATTGGGTGAAATTATTATGGGAAACAGAGAAATGGCAGAAGAATTTAATGAGTACTTTAGATCTGTTTTCACTAAGGAAGACACAAGCAATCTCCCAGATGTATGGATGAGCCAAGGACATAGGGTAACAGAGGAAATGAAACAGATTGACATTCGGAAGGAAACGGTGATGAGAAAACTGATGGGACTGAAGGCTGACAAATCCCCAGGTCCAGATGGTCTGCACCCTAGGGTACTAAAAGAGGTGGCCCTGGAAATTGCGGATGCATTGGTAATCATTTTCCAATGTTCCTTAGATTCAGGATCAGTTCCTGAGGATTGGACAATGGCTAATGTTATCCCACTTTTTAAAAAAGGAGGGAGGGAGAAAACAGAGAACTATCAACCTGTCAGCCTGACATCGGTGGTGGGAAAGATGCTGGAGTCCATTATTAAGGATGAAATAGTGGCATATTTAGATAGCAGTGATAGGATTGGGCTGAGCCAGCATGGATTTACCAAGGGTAAATCATGCTTGACTAATCTGTTGGAGTTTTTCGAGGATGTAACCAGGAAATTAGATGGGGGAGATCCAGTGGATGTAATGTACCTCGATTTTCAGAAGGCATTTGATAAGGTCCCACATAGAAGATTGGTGGGTAAAATCAAAGCTCAGGGCATCGGGGGGGAAGGCATTGACATGGATAGAAAACTGGTTGGCAGATAGAAAGCAAAGGGTAGTGGTGAATGGGTGTTTCTCGGAAAGGCAGGTGGTGACTAGTGGGGTGCCACAGGGCTCGGTATTGGGACCACAGCTGTTTACCATTTACGTTAACGATTTGGATGAAGGCATAAAAAATAACATCAGCAAATTTGCTGATGATACTAAGCTGGGTGGCAGTGTGACATGTGATGAGGATGTTAGGAGAATTCAGGGTGACTTGGATAGGCTGGGTGAGTGGGCAGATACTTGGCAGATGGCGTTTAATGTGAATAAGTGTGAGGTTATCCACTTTGGGAGTAAGAACAGGAAGGCAGATTATTATCTGAACAGTGTAGAATTGGATAAGGGAGAAATACAAAGAGATCTCACAGTCCTTGTTCATCAGTCACTGAAGGTGAATGAGCAAGTGCAGCAGGCAGTGAAGAAGGCTAATGGAATGTTGGCCTTTATTACAAAGGGAATTGAGTACAAGAGCAAGGAAATCCTCTTGCATTTGTACAGAGCCCTGGTGAGACCACCCCTGGAGTATTGTGTACAGTTTTGGTCTCCAGGGTTAAGAAAGGACATCCTGGCTGTAAAGGAAGTGCAGCGGAGATTCACAAGGTTAATTCCTGGGATGTCCAGACTGTCTTACGCAGAGAGGTTAGAGAGACTGGGCTTGTACACGCTGGAATTAAGGAGATTGAGAGGGGATCTGATTGAAACATATAAGATTATTAAGGGATTGGACAAGATAGAGGCAGGAAATATGTTCCAGATGCTGGGAGAGTCCAGTACCAGAGGGCATGGTTTGAGAATAAGGGGTAGGTCATTTAGGACAGAGTTAAGGAAAAACTTCTTCTCCCAGAGAGTTGTGGGGGTCTGGAATGCACTGCCTCGGAAGGTCGTGGAGGCCAATTCTCTGGATGCTTTCAAGAAGGAGCTAGATAGGTATCTTATGGATAGGGGAATCAAGGGATATGGGGACAAGGCAGGAACCGGGTATTGATAGTAATTGATCAGCCATGATCTCAGAACGGCGGTGCAGGCTCGAAGGGCCGAATGGTCTACTTCTGCACCTATTGTCTATTGTCTATTGTCATATGTCAGTGATGATAGACTTGAATCTGATTCTTAATCCCTAGTTGTTTTCCTTCCTTGGAAAAGTGTTTCTTGTTTCGTTGCATCTTTCTAAGAATTTACTGCTCTCCTGTCACTCAGAAGGTTAACGTTCCTCCAGGCACTTTTAACATCCAAAAGGGACTGAATAGATAACAGTTTAATAAAACAATGAAAATAAATCTAACATTTTTTAATGTTAGTTTTACAAGTCAAAAACAGTCCAATGAAGTGTGATACTATATATCAAACATTATAATATTTTTATATTGTTAGTTTTGGATGGTTAAATCACTAACCTCAGCTGTCATTTTACACACCCTCCCAGTAGAAAATCAAAAAGTTTAAGTGTACTTACACTTATGATCCAGAAGCAAATGAAATGATTCAGTCCATTGCACAGCTTCCTCTGTGGACAATCTTTTGAAGGACCAGCAAAGAATATCAGTTACTTTCATCTCAACTCATCTCAGTCCAACATTATATAGAATTTCCAGGCATGGCTGAGAACGGGTTTCATTTTATATATACAGCTTATTTTTCAATATATCCTGCTTATAGTAGAGGTATCATCACATCAACCTGTAGGCTACACAAAAACAGACCAATGTTCCATATGAACCTCCTCCAATTATGTCTTGTCTCATCATCTCTTATTTTCATTCCTCTCTCCCTCGGGTATTTCCCTAGCTTTTCATTGATTGCTGTCTCCTTTCTGAATACACGAATGTGTGGAATATATACAGTATAAGTGAATTAAATTCATTTGCCACTACTAGTAATATTTTTTTGGCAATGGTCTCTTGGTATTAATTACTGAAAGATTGTGGGAATGTTCTGGGACTCCTAAATACGAGATCAGCCAAGCTTCTATTGAAAGGTGGACCTGGTTCAATGGGCTGATTTGACCAAATCCTTCTTATGCTATAACCCATATAATCATGTATAACTTGTGTATAATTTAATTTTATGTTTTTCTTGTGAATGCTGCCTATAAGTTGCTTTGTGCCTGTGATGCTGCAAGTAAGATTTTTATCACATCTGTGCATACATGCACTTCTGCATATGACAATAAACTCTACTTTGATTTTGACTTTGAATTTGACCTGTTCACTCTTTACCAAGTGCTTGGAGCTTCCTAACTGTGGATGAGTAATGTCTATCAAAGCTAAGGACATGCTACCTCATCAGAGCATATCTCCAGCTCCTTCTCACCATTTCTATTCCACTCACACTGGACTGTTAGTGCAGCTCTGAACATATGGATAAGACGCAGGAGTAGACCTTTTAGCTTCTTAAGCATGCTTCACCGTTCACAAACAGCATGGGGCCACATTCCCATCCGCCCGTAGTAAGCTTTCAGTCCCTTTGCTTTTCAAAATATTCCTTCCATATTCCTTAAAAATATTCAATGGTCTTAGAGGAAAATAAATTCCAGAGACTCACAGCCCTCTGAGAGAGAACAGAACAGCTAATTTTGTTGTAAATTGACAATACTTTATTGTTAAATAGTAGTCCCTAGTTCTAGATGCTTCCATAAGAGGAAGTATTCTCTCAACATCCATCTTTCAAGATCCCTCAGGATCTTAAATGTATTTTAATCTTCAACAAAAATTTGATTTTGCAGAAAATGTCACAGAAGATTTATACTGTAGAATTTACACAAACACAATCTAAGAGACCTTTAAGCTCTTGCACACAATGCAAAATTTTGGCTGGATTTGAGCATATAAATAGCGATCATTTTCCCAATAAAAATCATTGTAATGATTTCCAGATCAAATGGAACCACTCCAGAAATTTGACCAAGCGCTTACACTTGCACCAGTGCCATAATTTCTACATCAGATGTAAGTGAAGTTGTTGCCCAGTCAGTTAGGTCATCTTGTTCTGAGCTGCACTTGTTGATATTTTGGATGATTGCCCACTGAGCCAAGAGTTCCATGCAGATTCTGTTCCTTAACTTGTCATATTTAGGCACACAGCACCAGACCACCTCAACTCATGGATCTCCTTCCCTCCCTTTAAAGCCTAATTGCAACCTCAGCCTCCATGACTCTGGTTCTGACTGAATGACCTTGGTACTGAGCCTCCTCAATCCCAAACCTTCTGAAAGCCTTTAGCCCTCTTGGCACCCAGATCATGGCACAGGTCCTAGGCTACTTGAGATATCCCTTGCCACAGTACATGGAGGGATAGGATTACGGGCTGTTGTTGATGCCTTGGCCTGAGACATTAGTGAAATTTATTGCAGTGAGTCTTCATCCAAAGTATCTATTAGGTGCATGACGTGGCAACGGTTTAACACATTTCCCCCACAACACCGAATACCTAGCTTGATAGGTTTACATTCAAAAAGTTCCTAATTGTTTATTTTCTGTAAAGGAGGTTCAGAGAGGTGCTTCCTCCATATATTTACTGTATAGGCTACTGAGTAGGCCCTGCAGTTGTTATGGCGAGCATTTATTCAGCAAACCTTAGTCATGGAAAGGGCTTTCCACTGGGAAGACCAGGTTATACACAAACCATAGGGGTAGACCTTTTAGCTTCTTGAGCATGTTTCACCATTCACAAACAGCAGGTTTGCACCTGAGCATATTAAAAGGATCACTCAAGGAGGAATTTCACTGGGTGTTACATGGGTAACATATGGTGATACCCCATACTGCTTCCTCCAATGGCATCATCCCGTCCAATGTTACGACCTCTCCCCCACAAAGCCTGGAGGTTGGAGGCATGAGGAGTTGTCCTCACCTGGCTGCCCCTACTGTTCTTGTGCACTCTCCCACTAAAGCCAAGAATCAGCATTAGTCTAAGTCCCAAAATAAGTTATGTGTGTGGTCTGCCAGATGGAACTGTGCTTCATTGTCTGGAAGGGCTAATGGCTGTGGATTGCTTGGTATTATTGCTGCCTGTTCATCTGTCGCCTATTGGAAGAAAATAAAATGAAACCAAATTTGCTCATCTTTGAATCAAACTGCCTTTCAGCATAAAAATAATAGATGAAACAGTGAAGATCCAAACTGGAAAGTCATATTTTCACCTTACCCGCAGTGTTTGCCTGGATTTTGATTCATTTTATTGACAGTTCCTCCCCTTTCTACCACTGGCCCTATCCCCAAAATAAAAAAGTTGGCTTTTTCAAAAGTAAGATCTGCTTTATACTTCAAGTATGAGCTTGCAATTTTTTTTTTGTTCATTCCCCCAACTTCGCTGAACCTGTGTTACCATTTTGCCAGCTCACAGCTGACGTGGGCCTCAAATCCACTGAAATGTCTTTTAAGCACATCATCTGGTACCTAATGCAGCTGAACCCAGCACTGTCCGCACCCTCATAGGCAAATGAGTTTAATACATGTTGCTACTTAAAGCTAATGCCTCTCGAAGTCCAACCCTATGTTCCCGTTGTGAGAGGAGGGAACGGGTGAGGCTGGCCAACAGGGCTCCGGTGATGCAGGAAGGGCCAATCCCCTGTACAGAGGATGCAGTGGGGTGCAGACAGAGATTTTTTTCTTCGGTGCATTAAAAAGCTAGATCTAATTAATTATTTCATTCCCCCCCCCCCCCACATTCCAGTAACAATTACTTACTTTAAGCATCTGATTGGCTTCTCATGTTTACTGGGGAGAAAGGAGCTGAAGTCGCTGTAGGAGTCGGACTTCTGTGATAAGCAGCCCAGCCGTGTCTTCATTGCTCTGGACCTGTGAGGACATACAACAGTCCCGGTCTTTGAAAGCATTCCCTACTTTCTGCTGCTGTGCAACTAAATTTAGAGAAGGAAATACACACCGCAAAGATCACATACAGTACAATTCCTTCAAACATCAGCACTGATCCTGAAATAAGACAAAGTTACAGATAGGCAGGGGCAGACTGAGATGAGATCATGAGTACTCTTGCCATTCAACAGATTTAACTCCTGATTGTTTCCTTTCACTGACCACAGCTGGAATAAAAGTGGGGGGGGGGGAGCAAAAGGAATGGATGCCCACTTGTGATTACATTTTTACCTAAACAGGGATTTAGGGACAGGCACGGATGTGAATAGGTGCATTGCAGAGGGGCCAGCCCTTGAGTTGTCAATGTTGATTTCGACAGTTTTGGAGGAGTATTTAGACTGGGTGGGGCGTCCGCTGCCATTCCATGTAGTATTTTGGCGGTTCCCAGAAATTCCCATTGCAACAATGATTCTGCGATTGGGTTTTAGCTTTCTGAGCCTCTGACTACAGCACATTGGCAGTTGTATCAGTTGGGTGACTGCCAAATATTGCCTGGGAGTTATTCAACTCAAGACCGGCTTGAAGTTGATCCCTGAAGGACAGATGCCCATGTTAGGGAGTCACATAGGACTTGCAGTATCTAAACTAGCATCACTCTGAGCAGTGAACTTTTTCTTAACAGGGCAGTGTTGGCAATACCAACAGAATAAGCCTTCCATGAGGAAGATCAACCATGTCTCTCACAGCAAAACGTGATTGTGAGGATTTTGGTGGGGACCAGTGGATTAAAGAGAAAATGAGATTTGTGGCGGAGGATGGGGCACTTTCAGAGAGGTGAAGGCAAAGTGAGGATTTGGGGAATTCAGTCAGAAAAACAATCCAGGAGATCATGAACAGAATGGTGGGGTTGAGGAGGAATGAGGACATTGAAGGCAAGGAGGAGCAACGATGTTGCAGGTGATGGAAATTAAAAAGAAGCTGGAAATTGTCAGCTGATTTGGTAGCATCTTTGGAAGCCGGCAGAGCTAACATTTCAGATTGATAACCTTACATCGTGATCTTTGGTTTCTAATACAATTCTAATGAAAGATCATCAAACTGAAATGCTAGCCCTGTTTCTCTCCGTGCAGCTATTGCCTGATCTGAGAATTTTCTGTTTATAGTTTGAACTTCCATCAGTATTCTGTTTTTTTTTTTACTTAGTTCACTCCACAGGAATGCATCTCTCTCGAAACTACTGTGCCTTCACTGATCAGGGTCAGGATATCAGTAAGAGCTGCAAGCTAAATCAATGTAATAATAATTCAGCAGTCTGCTCCTTGTGGGTGAAGCTTACCAGTAACCAGTACCATGTCAACGTGCTCTGTTTGCAAATACCTTTAACTGAATTCCACTGAACGTTCACAATCTAACATTCTGTTCCTCAGTTGTATGATGAATGCTTATTTTCCTATTTAAACTTCTTTTGATAGCAAGGCAGGGGAGTTTTACTGGAGTCACAGAAACTACATGTATAAGGAGGAGCATAGTTAATTTCGGAACCAGACCTTTCGATGTTGGGAGTGCAAAGTAATCTTTAAAATAAATGCACACATGTGCAATGCATCAGGAAGATAGGAAGAACATTGCTCTCCATTATGATAGGAGGGACATGCACAGAAAGAATGGCTCAGACTGTGGACGTTCACTGTTTCATTTTAAGATCCCAAAGGATTAACATATCTACTGTAGAATCACATTTACAGATTCAAGGATTCAAGAGCCTGATGGTTGAGGGATAATAATTGCTCCTGGTCCTGGTGGTGTGAGTCTTGAGGCTCCCGTGCCAAGCAGTGAGAAGAGAGGATGGCCTGACGGTTGGGTCCATGATGATGGATGTTACTTTCTTGTGAAAGCACTCTGTGTAGATGTGTTCAATGATGGGGTGGCTTTTCCCATGACAAACCGGGCAGTATCCACAAATTTTTGTAGGACTTTTCATTCAAGAGCATTGGTGTTTCCATATCTGGCCCAAAATGGAGGTCAACATAGAAGGGAAGGGTTTGATTGATCTTCGAGTAGGTTAAACGTTAAACGAAGGGCCTATACTGTGCTGTAATGTTCCATGTTCTATATTCTACAAAGAAGCTTTAACATTCTAACTTGACGAAGGTGCATGTTAATCGTGTATGAGGGAAATTGAAGCCGCACAGTGTTCCAGCTGGTAAGGCCACTGCCTTGCAGCTTCAATCCTGACACCTGGTGCTGTCTGTGTGGAGTTTGCACATTCTTCTTGTGATGGTGTGGGATTCCTCCCACATGCCAAAGTGGTATCGGCTGGTAGGTAAATTGGCCACTGTATGCTACCCATGGTGTGTGGGCAACGGAGATGATCTGGAGGAGTTACAGTGTCGTAGAGAGATACAACACAGAAACAGACCACTGACCCCACCAACTGTCTATTGACGGAAATGGGTGGATTATAGATTATGTAGTGTAAACATAGCGGGGAATTAGATTGTAATATGTGCCAGTTTAGACCTGACAGGCTGCAATAGCCTTCAACATTGTAAGGGAAATAGAAAATTAAAAGAACAATTTAATTTAGTTGCATGTTGAAGCGCTAATGAAGCAATAACATGGAAAGGAGATGTTCCTTCCATCATGTTAGTGCCCTCTTCAGAAATGCAAAATGAAGGGACCAAGAACATAGGATTCATATCCCTGTTTAGACTAATTTAAGACTGATACAAAATGGCCCACCATGAACTCTGTATATCATCTGCAGTTCTGCCCTAGGTCAAGCGTTCAAGTCAGAACTAAAGGAAATCAGTGAGCTTGTTGAAATGACAGAACAACAAACCTTCGCAGAATTATCGAAGGCAGCTGAACAATGGAACTCTGCGTTCATGCTGCAGGCTGAATTCAGCTTGCATGACTTGACATTTGTTGGCCCAAGTCCTCTTTCATTATCGTATTTCATGTTGTGAGCATCCTGTCACTCATTATGTAACCTATCATTTCCTCCCCATGGTTTAGAAACACTGCCTTAATACACCATGCTGACCCCAGTAGAGAGCTAGATGCTGAGAGCACTAATCATACTCAGCTTTCTCTTTTTTAACCTCTTCCCCCTTCCTTCCCCTTTCATCATTCCCAAACACAGGATCCAATTAATAAGCTACGACTGTTCTACTGATCTTACTATTTGACACAGCCCTGGACATCCTAGCAGTCCCTCAGGACTGAGGATGACTTGGAAGTTGCCTTTCTGTGATTTCTTTTAGTGTGAAGTGGTTTAGAATGTAAATACATGGGTGCACGCAGATGAACACACGGGGTCTCCGCAAGGGCACACTTTCTCCATCTCCGTCACACGCTCTGCATCAGCCTGTATGTTTTCTTCCTGCAAGTACACACGTATACATGTTTTTGCCCATAACCTGTGCCGTTGCCTCTCCTTCAACACCTCCCCCACAAATCCATCCAATTACCTCTCAGGACTGGGGTTTTAATTTATCTTATGACAGTGTTTTATCTTATCCTAGATTAAACCTTTCTGTCCTGGAATCATTGTCATGAACTTCCATTGAACCCTCTCCAGCGTCACCACATTCCTTCTCAGAAAAGTGGTTAAAAACTGCTCACAATACTGACAGTGAAGCTTGACCAGGGCCTAATAAAGCCGCAACATTACATCCTTGCTTTTATGTTCTGATCCTCCCAAAGTGAACGCTAACATTGCATTTGCCTTCCTCACCACCAACTCAACCTGCAAATTAACTTTTAGGGAATCCTGAGTGAGAACTCCCAAGTCTTTTTTGCGCCTCAGGGTTTTGAATTTTTTCTCCATTTATAAAGTAGTCTTCGCTTTTATTTTTTTTTAACAAAATGCATGACCATACACTGTCCTACACTATTTTCCATCTGCCACTTCTTTGCCCATTCTCCTCATCTGTTCAAGTCCTTCTGTAGCCTCTCCACTTCCTCAGCACAGCCCCTCCACCTCCCCTCATATTGTCTGTGAACTTTGCAACAAAGCCATCAATTCCGTCGTCCAAATCATTGACCTAGAACGAAAGAAGCTCATTATTTAAATGATAAGCTGCAGAGTTCTGAGACACAGAGGGATTATGGTGTCCCAGAGCACACTCCACATAAGGCTTATTTGCAAGTACAACTCGTTAGTTAGGAAAGCCAACAGAATGTTATTGTTTGTTTGTTTAGTATTTGGCAGCTCCAGCATGACTCTCGTGCAGTCATCTGATGGGAAACATCCCTGAACCAACACACTACGTTGTTATTCCTTCTTTTGTACTATTTATTTATTTTGCATTTTATGGTCATTTTATGTCTTTGTCTTGTACTGCTGTCACAAAGTAACAAATTTCATGCATTCCAGATTGACTTGGAGATTGTTCCTTGTGGACTTCATGCGCCAGATTTAGAGAGCTAATGGGGCCAGTCGGGGCTTGGCTGTGGAGCGGGAAATCACAGAATGGCTTGGAGACGGTTCCTTATGGACCGTGCACGCCAGTTTTAAAGAGTGAGTAGGCCCTGTGGGGACTTTTCTGGAGCAGTTAATGAGAATGTGAGCAGAATAAAGAATGGGAATAATGTAAGACCGGAGTAAACGAATGGCAAATAGTTAGTGGGTAAGGGGCCTGTTTCCAAGCTGCATCTCTCTGTGACTTTAAGGTGTCCAGGATTGCGGAGTCACTCAGGATAAATGAGTGAGCCATGTTTCTCAGAAATATGGCACTGACGATGAGGAAACCCTTCTTATGATCCATATCAAAGGGCACACTGAGGGAGTGGAATCATTCTCTTTTGAGGAAGACACTGGATACTTTGTGGGAGCTCTGACTGGGCTCTTAGAAAGCCAGCAATGTAGATGCAGTCCCCCAACTCAAAGGGCCTGGACCATTCTTCATTGAATTGAAGCAAGATTTCTGGGTGTAGTTAGTCCAGAATACACAGGAAGAGCTCATACTCAGAGTCAGCTCAAGTGCTTAAGATGTCTGTTCTCCTCTGAAGTCAAAGTCGATGAAATCATTCCTTTGTGAATACAGTGATTCCCCTGATACTATATTGAAGCAAGACTTGGCAGAGGTTTGTTGTGACCACTTGGAAAGATATTGTGTGAAGGTAAATGGCAGTCCACATGAATTTGACCTCCACAGAGGCATCAGTCCAGGCACCAGACCATGGCAAAATTCTTCTGGCAGCATCTTGCATATCTTGGTGATGCCATCCATGGAGAAGCTGAATCCATGGATGTGTTATCAGACAGAGTGATGTAAGGATGTGGTGGCTCTCAAAACTCTGTGGGACTAGGCTCTGTCTTTGCTTCTTCTCTTGAGGCTTGAGACCCCATCCTGAATGGCCATACCAGCACCTCTAGTAACGTAGAATTCCTAGTGGTGTCACCACTGAGGTGCCCATTGAATAAGCACCTTAGCAGCTAAAGGCTAGAGATAGCCAGCTCAGTAGATATGAGCACAATATCTGCAATTTGGACAATATCTGAACAGCTTACAGGAAGTTATAAAATTACCCAGTCAAACTTCCTGATGGCAACAGATTTTTCATTTAAATGGCAAAAAAAGCAATTATAAGTTGTGCTTCCTGATTCCAGCCTCTACAGGCTATCTTCAAACATACATGATGTTCTCAGTTCAACTGAGATTGCACAAAGATGATTGTATTTGGAGGTCTGAAAGCTGGAGACCTCATTCATTTCGATGTGGTTGGAAGTGGGTTTTACCTGAAGAATGAATCACGCTTTGATGATGTCTGAATTGGCATGGATCACAGGCACCGTCCCTCTGGGCTGTGCGTGAGTGTGGCCACGCAGTAACTAAAATGCTCCCGTGCACATAGCCTTTCTTGTCATGCAGCTGAAGCTTTCTTTTATATAATGTGTCACGCAGTTTTCACGACACATAAAAATTTCCTGCTCAGAGAAATGGTTGGTCTTCACAGCTTTACAAAAAGATTAGAGGGAACGTTGATCACAAGTTGCAATACCCATCCCAATTTTATACCTTCGTCTAGAAGTGTTTGCAGCAGTATCTATCCATGGTAATATTACACCTTGGAGGATTGACAGTAACATCAATTCCCAGGCTTATGTGGGCTCTCATTCCAACATGAGTATCAGTTATTATCTAGTATCCCTCTTAATTGTCATTACCCATTGTTCACTCATACTGTAGAGCACATTGAGGCTCCTGTCTGGCTCATTTGAGTATGTTTGGGAGCAGGATCTCTCTTTTGCCCTCCCAATATGCTAAACTAACAGTCCCAGTCATCTCAAACTGGTGATTAAAACTGGGGCTCCCTTAGCTGAAGAATTGAATTCACCTAGGCAGCCACATTCTTTGCCCTGAATAAAGCATTGACTGACCATGGGTTAGTGAACTGCGCATTTCTGTCAACAGAGCATCTACCTAATGATTATCTTTGATTCCAGAGAATCTTTGACAATGGATCAATGCCACGCAACAACCCCACTGAGTTTGGAATCACTTTTCACAAATCTAACCCAAGCCAGCTCCCAGCAATGTTTCCGTTGCAGGCGTGATGGACGGCACTGAAGTAGGAAGCTGATCCAGATGAACAATGCTCCAGCTGGAGCGCCACACTGTGAAAAGCCAACGAGAGAGAAAATAGGACAAACTCACTGTGTTGTGCTGGTCTTTTTCTTGGCGGGTTTTCCTTTGTGAATTCCGTAGTCAGGTAAGCTCTCTGTCGGAAGCTGTGACAAGCTGAGCTATAGAAACAGGAGAAGCAGACCAAAAGATGCTTTTTTTTATATATATATAAGTGCAGATCAATACAGTTTCTTAAGAACATTTTAAATGGTGTTTCCTTATTGAGATTAGCAAGTGACATAAGGAAGGTACTCCATTGGCTACAGCACAAAAAATATTTGTCATCCATCGTTAACTGATCCTGCAAATTGTGTGCATTTTACTGACTCATTACCAGCTCGGACATATTAGTCTTTTATTTATTGTGTGTCTCCCATCTTCTCAAAAATGATTGATGGCAGTTTGTACAAAGATAACCCTGTTTTGATTTTTGCATGAATTTTGACTTCACCTTTCTGTAAAAATATTCCCTCCCCCTCCCCTTTTCTTTTATTCCCCGCTCTTGCCTCTTACCTCTTCTCATCGGCCTATCACCCCCTGGTGCTCTTCCTCCTCCCCTTTCTCCTATGGTCCACTCTCTTCTCCTATCAGATTCCTTTCTCTCCAGCCCTTTACTTTCCCACCCACCTGGCATCACCTATCATCTTCTAGCTATCCTCCTTCCCTTCCCCCCACTTTTTTATTATGGCATCTTCCTCCTTCCTTTCCAGACCCGAAAAAGGGTCTTGGCCCAAAATGCCAACTGTTCATTTCCATGGATGCCTGAATTGCTGAGTTCCTCCAGCATTTAGTGTACGTTGCTTTTAATTTCCAGCATCTGCAGAATTTCTTGTTTTTGATCATTGTGCTCAGAATGAATTCAACTATGTGTGAATGACATAGTTTGTTTTGTCTCTGGATTATGTGCAGTTCACTGAATTTTTAGGATTCATAGTAAGAACACTCCCACTTCAAAAACAAGCTAAAGCATTTTCTGTTTGTGCTTTTTGCTTCTTTTTCTATTGGATAGAGATGACTATATTTGCCTAAGAAACAGCAGCAGTGGGAAGGGATCTTTAATGAAGAACAAGCCAGCCTTCATTTATCATTTCCCGAAGGCCAAAGCTGTTAGATAAAAACACCAGACCACAGACTAAGCACATTTTTAGAGAGCAGAGAAATAATAACACATGCTAAATGCGATGGAAAAAGGATTGCTGGGAACACTCGGGGGCACCAGTCACAGTCCAAAATAGCTTGCAATTTGCAATGCTGATGGCCTCTTTGGGAACTTACAGAATAGAACGATGCTGGGCAGCCGTTGAGTTTATTGCCACTGAACAATGAATAGCTGTATCGCATGCTGAGGGAAGCACTACTCTTAATAAGAGCGCTGCTTCAAATTAATTTCATACAATGATGATGCCATCTGAGACTGGCTACTTTTTTGTAAAGTAGGAGATTGCCTGGACAATTTGTAGGAGTGACCTGCCTGACAGTACCCAGAAAGAGGAGAGCAGAACCAGAGAAATGAACAAAAGCTCTAAAAATCTGGGATCAGGGTGCAGGCGCCTGACACTCTGAATCACTGCTCAAGTGGATGCACGTTCTGGCCTCTCGTGCATTCCGAATTTTTTATTGTCTGCCATGCCTGTGCTGGGGGGTGGGGGAGGGTCAGGAATTCCCACTAAACCACTCCGCACGTCCTTCTTTTCTCAAGGCCTTCCTAAAGCCTCCTTGGGCTGAGCTGTTGCCTTATTTTCTGAAATCTCTGCATTTAGCGTAGTATCAAATCATGTGATAATCCAGAAATAAAAAACTTTAGGACAATTGCCCACATTGTTAGCAGTGGACTTCAAATTCCACAGTACCTCAAAAGGGCATTAAGGTGTTGCTGTGTTGGATGCCTCGGTCTGCTGTGTTCTAAGTGTTCCAACACACGTCTTTAAGGCATCACAGAATATAGGACATATAGCAGTATAACACAGGATGGGCCTTTTGCCCAATGATGCTCTGCAACCTATACATATAAACCTACAAGATCAATCTAACCCTTCTCTCCTATGCAGTCTAAATCCTCCATTTTTCTTTGTCCATGTGTCCATCCATGAGTTCCTTAAATATTCCTTTTGGATCTCCGTCTACCACCACCACCAGCAGTGCATTCCAGACACATCACTGCTTGTGTAAAAAACCTACCTCTAACATCTTCCCTAGACTTTCCTCCACTCAGCTGTCTGTGGTATTGCCCACTGCCACCCTGGCTGTCTACTTTATTTATGCCTCTCATCATCCTATACACCACAAACATGCCACCTCTCAATGTCCATTGCTCCAAAGAGAAAATCCCTAACTCATAAAATATATCAGGGAGAAGCCCAGTAAATCCCCTCTCCCTCCATGTCTTTCCTACGATGAGACAATCAGAAAATTTAGTGTGACGCTGTTCCGGCGCCAGTGACCCAGGTTCAGTTCCGCAGCTGTGTGTAAGGAATTTGTACGTTTTTCCTGTGTCTGCGTGGGTTTCCTCTGGGTGCTCTGGCTTCCTCCCACATTCCAAAGACATACGGTTTTATAGATTAATTGTTCACGTAGGTGTAATTGGGTGCTGTGGGTCTTTGGTCTGGAAGAACCTGTTACCATACTGTATCTCTAAATTAAATAAATTACTCAAAGTGTGGTCTAACCAGAGTTTTATAGAGCTTCAAAGCTGTTGAACTCATTTTCCTGTCTACTGAAGGCTAGCCCACCACACGCCTTCTTAACCACTCTACAAACTTACATGGCAACTTTAAAGGACCTATGGACTTGGACACCAAGATCCTTCTCTTTCTCCACACCACCAGTAATCCTGTTCTCTGACTTTAAGTTCCATCTTCCAAAGTGCATCATTTCATACTGTTCTGGATTGAGTTCCATCTGTCAGCTCTCCATCCAAATCGGCATCCTGTCTACATCCCATTGCAACCTACAGCAACCTTCTACACTATTCACAGCACCTCCAGCCTTCATGTCTTCATATCATTAAGCATGATATTGAAGGCTTCATCCATTTTGTGGTGATAGAACCTTACTCTTCATTATCTCAGCCATTGAAAAGCTAATGGAGGTAGCCAAGCCGATTGTGGACTTTGGAATCATGGGATTTCGTGTGATGATTGTGGTGGATTCTTGAGTATTTTCGTGGCTTTGGGCATCTGCTGTGATGAGAGTCCTTGACGAGGATGGTTTGGACCCAAATGCTGGAGTATCTGAGGCTAGGATTGAGACATGGAAAACTGGATCGAGAACTGAACACGAAACAAAATGCTAGACGCTATCTCTGGCTGGGCTGACGATTGAGCATGGAGGCTCTGTTCAGATGCTCCTTAAATATTCAATTCTTGGCACCCAAAACATGATTGCCAATTAGCGGTATGGTCCTGAATCTTTAAAGGGGCCATGCCGGCTAGCCATATTCCAGAGAGTTAGAGCGTCTAATCCCTGGAAGTTGGCATGGTTAGGTGCATGTTGTAAAACACCTGCTTATTGGTGGTTCTGGTGCTCAGCGATGTTGGCAGTGGGTTTGGGACTTGGAGCTGGTCTATCTCTGATGGGATTATACACTTGGGGATGTCAGTTACTGGTAGGATAAGGAGGCAGGGATCATGCAGGAGGACTGGCAATCACAGGCTATATTGGGAAACTGAAAGGTCCATCATATTGGTAATTCCCTGAAGGCTTTGTATGTGGTTTTGTGGAATTTTGGGAGATTACTGCTTAAACCAGGATCACTCCAGAAAAAGAAGGAAGCCTGTGACTCCATGACGATCAGGCGTCTTGATCCCTTTGAACTAATGCCAATGCTGGCCTTAACTTTCTCTGTTGGGAAGAAATACAGATACCTCTTCTTTCTTTATGTTTAGTGCCTGTCATATTGAATCATTGATTGATAAGATTTAGAACCATTTTAGTATTGTGCTGACATATCTTGGCAGCACAAAGCAATTGTTCTTTGTGGCACATACTGTCTAATTGTACATAAATGTCTATCTGTTTGCTAACGACATTCCAAGTTTGGGAAGTAGGGGGTTATGTGTACATAGTGTAACTTTTTATTGCTTTGGGTGGGTTTATCTAAAGCCAGAACGAACATAATTTTTATCATGCTACCACTTCAAAGTGGGATCAGAAGATATAGAATCCTTGTAAGAAGAGGTTAAAAAAATTCAAAGGTAAAAAGACTCTGATGGGCATTATATACCGGACTCTGATCAGTAGCCAGGACGTGGGGTGTAAATTACAAGGGGTGATAGAAAATCTATGTAAAAAAGGCAATGTTACGATGGTCATGAGAGACTTCAATATTCAAGATGCAGGCTTCCCTAAAGGTTAACTTGCAGGGATTAGCTTGAACTTTTTTTTGGGATTCCTAAAGCCTTCAACTCTGTCAGTCAAGGGCTACCATGGAATGCTATCTGCAGATTGAATGCTCACAGGTGTATAGCAGACCCAGTCTCTGTGCACCCTAATGTCAAACAAATGTTCAGGAGAGTGAATCCAAGAGAACGTCGCTCTTCTGATACAGTGTTTATACTACTTAAACACAAACTATATGTGTTTAATTACCGTTTCAATGGCTGTAATCACCTACTTAACTTTAACATCTTGAATATAGTCAGTTAACTTTACAGAATTACATATTTACAATGGTTGCTCATCCCAATCTCAGAAGATGAGGCAGTTGGTATACAAGTAGATGAAGTGTGTAGTGAGTCTGTGAAGGATAGGTAGATGATAGGGCAAAATTACGGTCAGTAGGATGGGTTGAAGTGCATCTTTAAACAAAATAGCAGGTTCAACAGTACGACAGTCTGGAAAAGCGAGGATAAAGTAGCAGGGAAGGAGAGTGCAGGAGAGGTTACATAAATCTCCAGGATAAAGAAAAGTTCAGAAAGGGATAAGAATTTAACTTCTGGTAACATGGTAGCAAAATTGAAAAGGGTAATGAATATGGGACTGAAGATGTTTTATCTGAAATGCACACACTATATGGAATAAAGTGGATGATCATGTTGCACAGTTACAAAATGGTGGGCATGATGCTGTGGCCATCACTGAGTCTAGTTGAAAGAAGATCATAATTGGGAGCTTGACATTCAAGGATGCAAGTTGTATCAAAAGGACAGGCAGGTAGGCAAAGGGAGTGAGGTGGCCCTGTTGGTAAAAAGTGAAATTAATTTCTTAGAAAGAGGTGATATGGGATCAGAAGATGTAGAATTCTTGTAAGTAGAGGTTAAAAATTTCAAGGCTGAAAAGACCCTGATGGGAGTTATATACAGGGCTCTGAATAGAAGCCAGGATGTGGCTACAAATTATAAGGGGTGATAGAAAACTTATGTAAAAAAGGCAATGTTACGATGGTCATGAGAGACTTCAATATTCAAGATACAGGCTTCCCTAAAGGTTAACTTGCAGGTTGAGTCAGTAGTAAGGAAAGCAAATGCATGTTATCATTCATTTCAAGTGGACTAGAATATAAAGGCAAAGACGTAATGCTGAGGCTTTAAAAAGCATTGCTCAGACTGCACTTGGAGTATTGTGAGCAGCTTTGGGCCAATTACCTAAGAAAGGATGTGCTGGCATTGAAGAGAGTTCAGCGGAGGTTCAAGGGGAATGATCCTGGGAGTGAAAGGATTAACGTATGTGGTGTGTTTGAGCAGAGTCGATAAGCCAAGACCTATTCTGTTCCTATGTCTAATGGTCTTAAAGTAATCCCTAACACCATATCAAAGTGACAATAGATATTGTGCACTATTTCCTAATCCTCAGGAGGCACTTCTCAATGAAGGCAGAGGTCGTTGATGAAACTCACCATTGCCTTGTACACAACTACAGCCTCTGGCCATTGGCAAGAGAAAGTGTTTGAATATCAATACCTCAAACCTGGCACAGAGCTTATTGTCTACTACCCTACCCTGCCTTCTGTGTGCTTCTAGCACTCGGACCATCTATGACATGCACCTCAAACACCAGAGAGAACCCAGCACTCTTATCTCTACAAAATCCTCCAAATCCACAGGTAAGATAAGGGAAAAAATGTCACTCTCCTCTTCAAGGACAACAACCCCAGTGTTGGGGTTCTTATTACATACATTTGGCTCATTTGAGCAAGTCTTGTTATCCATGCCTGACACCAGACTCCAAAATAGACACTGTATTTCCAGCTCTAACATGGAAAGTACTGCTGGAGAAGATAGTTCCACACTGTTCTCAAAGCCTTCATGAAGCAATGTAACTTTTGGAAATCCAGTCTATGACCACTTAAGATGGAGAAGATGTGTTGGGGATAGAAACATAGAAAACCTACTGCACAATACAGGCCCTTCGGCCCACAATGCTGTGCCAAACATGTAACTTCTTCAGAAATTACCTAGGGTTACCCCTAGCCCTCTATTTTTCTAAACTCCGTGTACCTATCTAGGATTCTCTTAAAAGAGCCTATCATATCCGCCACAACCACTATTACCGGCAGCCCATTCCACACACTCACCACTCTTTGCGTAAAAAAACTTATCGCTAATATCACTTCTGTACTTACTTCCAAGCACTTTAAAAATGTGCCCTCTCATGTTAGTCATTTCAGCCCTGGGAAAAAGCCTCTGACTATCCACACGATCAATGCCTCTCATCATCGTATACACCTCTATCAAGTCACCTTTCATCCTCGACCGTTCCAAAGAGAAAAGACTGATTCTAAATAACACAGAGCATAGAAACATGTGAGGAGGACTGTAAGAGATTTAATGAGATTTAGATTGGCTGGTGAAATGGTCAAGTATGAAGTTAGGAAACTTGAGTCTTTTCTTGGGAGACCAGCGTAAATGCAGCCCAAACTACCCTCCCACTTGCTGCACCAGCCACCCTCTGTGGCAGCGTCTAAGGGACCCTTCTTGGTCTCATCAGCTACCTTGGAACCCACAAAGCCAGAGAGAGGGAGCAAGTCATCCTTGACTCCAAACTGATAGCTTCAGGTGAAGGAGGCTATCTGTTAAGAGAGAGACACATCTCTGATGACTAACTCAGCTCCTAATGGAAAAATGAGCAGTTGAGTAAGGAACACATGGACTACATATACTCATGGAACGATGATGAGAGAATTGTTTAAATAAAAGATTAAATTTGGATTAAAACAGCAACTCTGCATGAAATTGGTTGAGCTGCTGATGATGAAATCCATGACCACTGGACACGACTGAAAGCTCAATGAATAAGCATGATTTTCCTTATGATTCCAATCACAGAGTTTGACTTCACAATCCACCATGCCCAGTGTTGAAGAAGGGGAGGCAAGCTTCAGACCATTGTGCTTCGGAGAAAAGTTCTCTAAGTAGGTGTCAGGAAATGTAAAGGGGGCAAAAGCAGAGCAACAGAGACGATTCAGCGATGAATGATAATTTAGTAATAGACTGCAAGAGTAGCAAGTCTTGAGGAGCCACAAAGCGAGGAAGAACAGATACTAAATGCCACAGGCAACAAGGTAACTGCAGGCTATGAGCAACTGGTTGAGGCTGGCTGGTTCGATGAGTGAACAAGGACTGTGGAGCAGAGCTGGGTTTAAATAGGCTGCAGGTGATCAAATGGAAATGAAGAACAGGTATATCCTGTCATCTGGGTGGAAACTAGGAGGTGCCCACTTGTGCAGGCCTGACAGGACCACTCTCTCCCCTTAATAATGGAGGCAAAAAATGGTCTAGGGCGATCCGGATGGAACTCCAAGATGAAACTGAGACCTCCCCTCTGGGACGTTCCCTTCCCAGTTGACCACATACTGTACATCATATCCATGACAACGTGAATCCATCAATTACTGAACTATATACACTGGACCATCTTCCATTGTACTAGGTTACAGAGGTGCAGGCTCAACAGTGTTGAGTGATCCATAGACACGGGCTTGAGACAGGACACGTGGAAGAGAGGAGTCATCCTGAGGGTAGGTGGCAGCTGGAGATGGCAAGTAACTGGATTGATGTGATAGGTAATCTTGAAAGGACCAATGAACCAGGGCGAGAGCTTGCAAGAGTCAATGCACAGGGGCAGATCTTGGCTAGACAACCAGACACGGTCCCCTGGAATAGTCTGGCTGGGCACCTCCAGTGGTTGGCATGACAGCTCTAGGTGTTTGCAGCTAGGATGGCCCTCCATACCTTCTTTCAAGTACTCTGCCAGTGGTGAACCAGGGCTCTGGTGGACAGGACCCCCACCATTGGTTTCTCCACAGGAAACAATGGGGTTAGTAGCCATGAAGCACTTCAAAAGGTGATGTACCCGTGGCAGAGAAGTTGTGTAGATTGTGGGACAACTCAGCCCAGGGCCGATCCTTTGTGGAAGGATTAGAGGTGGTGAATCATTGGAGAAACTTCTCAATTTGCTCATTGGCTCTTTCTGACTGTTGCTCTCTGAGATGCAGAGGAGGGAGCAGAAGGCTCACCAGAAATGAGAGATGAATTGTGTGGCCCCGGCAGACAGTGGAGGTGAACTGTAGAAAGTGTTGGAGAACCAGGTCTTCTGTCTCAGTGGCTGGTGGAAGTTTGGAAAGGGTAATGAAACAGGAAGCCATGGAGAACCAGTCCAGCACTGCCATGACTACTATGGCCCCTTTGGAAGGAGGCAAGCCCTGTGAAATCCATGGTGATGTGGGACCACAGGTGTTGAGGGACCAATAGGGACTGCAGGATACCTGAGGGCCACTGGTTGGAGGATTGGCCTGGGCACATTGACCAGCAGGCAGCGACGACCTGCATCATAGTAGGCCACCAGAACCGGCGTCGCAGAAAATCTGGAGTCCATTGTGCGTCTGGATGGCCAGAGAGGGGTGCGGAGTGCGTCCCCCTGGAGTGCCTCAGAGTGCACGGCTGTCATGCGGTCATCAAGTGTGTTGGCTGGAGCAGGCCTGGCGGATCTGGTTCTGAAGAACCAGAGGAAGTGTGATCTGCAGCAGCAGACCAGGTTATCGGTGAGGTAGGGGATTTGGTAAGGGAGATGAGAGGAGCCGTGATTTAGCTGAAGTTGCTGATGAATGGCAGTAGATGTTGGAGAGGACCAAGAAGCTCTGTGGCTATTTGAGGGAGCAGAGTCGGGGCTATTCAACGACGATGCACAATTTCTCTGGGTCAGTGGCTATGCCTTGGAGTTAAAGGACATAACCCAGGAAGCAAATGACTGGGCTGTGGAACTGACATTTCTCTAAATAGCCATACAGTTGGTTTTCAAGGAGACACTGAAGGACTAAATGGACATGAAAGATGTGGCCTTGGGGGTCGTTGAAAAAGATGAAGATGCCTTCGAGGTAGACTAACACATACCTGTGCAGCATGTTTTGGAGTATCTTGTTAATGAAAGCTTGGAAATTTGCTGGACTGTGTAAAGTTCGAAAGGTATCACCAAATATTCGTAATGGTCAATGGGTGTTATGAATGCCATCTTACAATCATCCCCCTGACAGATAAGAATCAGGTTGTACACACCCCATAGATCCAATTTGGTGAAGATCTGGGCCCCATGGAGTGTTTCAAATGCACTATCCATCAAGGGGAGAGGATAACAGTTCATAATACTGATTTTGTTGAATCCATGGTAGTCGATGCAGGGATGGGGACCCCCATCTTTCTTTTTGACAGGGCAGAATCCTGCACTGGCTGAGCAGTGAGATGGTTAAATAATGCCATGCTGCAGCTCTTCAGTGATGTAGTCATTCATGGCTTCTATCTCAGGAAAGGAGATGGGAAACAGATTACCTCAGGAGGTGTGGTGTCTGGGAGGAGATCAATCACACAGTCATGTAGCCTGTGAGGTGGCAGGGAGCTGGCTTCCCTTGTACTGGTATTCCTGTGAGGTCGAGGGGTTCCTCCATTTCCTCAGATTTACAGTGTGATGTCAGCTGAGGGTGCAGGCAGGCTGGTCCCCAATTCAGCGGTGAACCGGATGACCAGGGGAAGTGAAGGTTGTGAGTGGAGAGCCGGGGGTAATCCAAGATGGGAGAAGTGTTGGGTGAGGTGATAAAGAGGGAGTAGGTGGTCTTGTGGTGCTCTCCAATGTTCACGTGCACAGACTGTGTGCATGCTCTGACCATCCCAGACTCCAAGGGATGTCTGTCAATGGCCTTGATGTGAAGGGGTGAGTGATTGGCTCAGTAGAGGGTCCAAGCTGTGCACACACAGTTCAGTCCAGAAAGTTGCCTGCTGTGCGAGAATCCACCAGAGCCTCCTGTGTACATAGAACTGTCGGGATGTGGAGGAGGATAGAGAGACTGTGGTGTTGGAACAAGGGGCCGGGGATCTTACCAGATAGAAGGCCCGTTGTCTCTAGCTGGTGGTGCCGTTTCCTGGATGCAGTGGACATGTGTTGCATGGGTGATGGGTTGTTCTGCAGTAAGTGAACAAATTGTTTCTCCACCAACTTTCACACTCTTGGGGGTTAAAGGAGATCTTCCTAAATGCAACACACACAAAATGCTGGTGGAACACAGCCGGCCAGGCAGCATGTATAGGGAGAAGCACTGTCGATGTTTTGGGCCGAGACCCTTCGTCAGGACTAACAGGAAGGTTCTCGGCCCGAATTGCTGACAGTGCTTCTCCCTATAGATGCTGCCTGGCCTGCTTTGCTCCACCAGCATCTTGTTTGTGTTGCTTGAATTTCCAGCACCTGCAGATTTCCTCGTGTTTGCGTATCTCCCTAACTGCATGGGTTCTATGTGCGTCACTGATGAGGGTCCTGCAGCTTGAAATGGTTCTGGGAATGGAACTGGGGTTCTGGCTGGTGATCTGGAGGGTCATTCCACAACACACCTGTCAATATGGAGGGCCAGAGTGATGAGGCTTTCAAGGCTGCTGGGCATCTCCCAGGTAGACAGCTCGTCTTTCAAGCACTCCGAGAAGCGAGGGTCTGGAATTTCATGGTGTAATTCAGCACCAAACGTGAGGCTTAACGCAGGTGAAGTATCCAAAACACTGCCTCCCTTTCACTTCCTGGCTGGTCGAAATTCCCTCAGATTTATTGCAAGTGATAGTTTTATTGTCTCAGTTAGTAGTAGCCTGGGTGAGAGCTCGCCCAGTCGTGAAAGAGATGACGAAGGCAATCTTGGCTCAGTCCATAGAGTACAGAGATGGCTGGAGCTCAAACTGTAAGATGAACTGGGACAGGAAATTGCGGCATCGGGTTGGGGATCCAATGGAGCATTTGGGCTCCAGAATCTGGGGTTCTGAGGGGAGGAAGTTGACTGGCACGGGATTGCAGTAATGAGATGGAAAGTTGGTTGAGAGTGGCAAGCAGATGGTCAATGGTTTGCAGCTGCTCCTGGATCATGCACTCGTGTCGGTGGATGACTTCCTCTAGCTGAGGAAATCTGCCAGGTCAACCACTGGTTCACCCATCCTCTCAGGGAATGTAGAGGAGGCTTGACCCAAAAGCAGAGTGGTGGAGATGGTTCAGCAATGAACAATAACTTTATTAATAGACTGTGAAAATAACAAGCTATGAGGAGCCAAAAATTGAGAGAGAACAGATGCTAAACACCACAGGCAACAAGGTAATTGAAGGCTAGGAGCAACTGGTTGGGGCTGGCTGGTTCGATGGGAAAACAAGGACTGCGGATGAGAGCTGGGTTTAAAATAGGCTGCAGGTGATGAATTGGAATCATGTGGTAGAATAACTCCTGTTAACTGGGTGAAAACTGTGAGGTGCCTGCTTGTGCAGGCCTGGCAATAGGGGCAATTACAGGGTGATTGCTGTGTACTTTGTATCAAATAATCCTGACAAAACAAACAACCTTTCGTCCATTCAGTAACATGGTGGAGTGCACACAAAATGCTGGAGGGATGCAAACAGTCAGGGCGCATTCATGGAAATAAACAAACAGTTGATGTTTTGGGCCAAGACCCCTCTTCAGGACTGAAAAGGAAGGAGGAACATGCCAGAATATAAAGGTGCGGGGAGGAGAAGGAGGTCCGGCCAGAAGGTGGTAGGTGAATCTGAGTGTGTGGGAAAGGTAAAGGGCGGGAGAAGAAGGATCTGATATGAAAGGAAAGTGGAACATAGAAGAAAGGGAAGGAGAAAAGAACCCAGGGGGACGTGGTAGGCAGGTGAGAAGAGATAAAAAGCAAGAGTGGGAATAGAAATGGGGAGGAGGAGGAAATTTGGAAGGAGAAATCGATATTCATGCCATCAGGTTGGAAGCCACACAGATGAAATATAAGGTGTCGCTCCTTCACTCTGGCACAAGAGGAGGCCACAGACTGACATGTTGGAATGGGAATGTGAGAAAACAGATCTGGAAGCCATGTGGAACAAGATGGTGACAATGACAAGCTCCCGGGAAGGACATATGGCTGTGAAGGGCAGCAGAGTTCACAGAGGGGGCACAGTGAGAGAGGTTTTCACTGAACTCCTGTCAAAGAGAAGATTTAAACTTCTTCAGGGTAGGCATCCCTTGAAGAGACTTCTCAGAGGAGCAGCAGATCAGAAACAATGCTGGAAAAAAGATGTTGGAAATCCAAAGCAAAGCACACAAACTGCTGGAGGAACTCAGCAAGTCAGGCAGCATCCATGGAATTCCTGATTAGAAAGACATTGGCCAAATATGTTTCAGACCATAGATGTTCATTTATTTGTACTCTTTGATTCATTTGTTTGGGCACAAGAGCTAAATAATGAGAATTCTATTTCTTATTGTTTCTATATAAATGAAAGGAAGGAAATTTACTACCCACCCTTGCTCTGTGTTTGAAAGGAGAAGCAAACATGCTCCCTTCATGAGGAAATGCCAACACGTCAGTTCTTGCTGCATTACTGTAGCCATGTGCATTTATTCAATGTTATTGATGTATATGCTGTTCTTTTGTAAGTTTCACCCACACATGCTGTGGAACTGTGGGTTAGAGGATCGTAGCCTGCAAGCCCAAATGTGGCAGCCATAAGGAGACTAATTTCTATGAGCTTTAAGTCTGGTCTGCTTTGGTAATGTAGCTGAACCTTATACGATCTGTGGCTTGCTGATTTTGTTGGTTCTTTTGGATTTGTTCTGTGAACAGACGGGCAGATGGGGATGAGCAGCTCTGGAGCCTCGGCAGCTATTCATGACTCCGTGTGGCTGTTACCTCTTAATGCCTTTGGTTAACAAGAGTGCCTCCATCTCAGATGTAAAATGGGTAACAGACCACTTTTCAGAGGGCACATCAGAACTCCCATGATGCATCAGTCTTCAAAGACCCAGCAGTAATTTGAGACTGCAATCCACCGTCCATCCTGACGATGCTCACACTTTATTCCTACGCTCTCGTACCCTGCTGCATCTGTTGGTCCTGCTTCCTCTGATGTTCTGCTGTGATAAAGCAGGACTTGCAGGACACCTGAAAGACTAAATCATATTTAGCTCCAGTCACTTCATTACACACAGAGCTAATTCTATTTCCACTTTTTTAAAAAGAGTAACTGTCTTTACACTTTTGTCGTTGACACTCAACCTGTGTAATCAGAAATGCCATGGTCATTGGGCTAATGGTGATAGAATACAAGTGTTTGAATTAGGAACAAAGGGAGACCATTTAACTCATTGAGCCTGCTCCACTATTCAGTAAAATCAGGGCTGATCTGACTGCAAGCTCAATTTCATATGACTGCCCTACATAATAGCCTTCCAACCCTTGCTTGTCTTAAACATACTCTAAGGCTGCTTGATGCACCATCAATAACTCTGAGACATGGGTTAAGGTAGGCTTTTATTGGCTGGAAGAAAGCACAAGCAGCAAGTGACCATCACACAACATCCTGGAGACTGAGGAAGGGTCTGTGGCTCCAATCGCCTTTATACCGGGGTCTGTGGGAGGAGCCACAGGAGCAGTCAGCCCGGGGGGGGGGGGGGGGGCGTGTCCAGACAGGTATATGTAGTTCACCACACTGCTTCCACTGTATTTTAAGGAAGAGAATTCCACAGACTCACAGAGAGAGAAGAAAAAACGACCTCACCTCTGTCTCTGTGGGCCACTCTGAGTTCCCGAGTAAAGAAACATCCTCTCCACCCCACCTATTTCTGATTTGCAGCATGGTTTAACTCAGGGTTTGCAGCTGAACTCGAGGACATCTCCAAACACGGCTAATTGAATTTCCCCACGAGGGGAGAAGTGCACTGTGCAGATGTGCCTCTCTAACAAGCCAACTGTGAATTTACACAGCGTAGTGTTGCCTAGATGATGTAATTATTGTTAATGTTTGTTGGAACGACAGTGAGATCTTAGTTGATACGCTAACACAAAAGAAATCACAGTGAACCCATTACTTTTTTTGCACTACTTATTTAATTTGCTATATATATAAATATAATTAATGTAATTCACAGTTTTTACATTATTATTATGTATTGCATTATACTGCTGTTGCAAAAACAGCAAATTTCATGACATATGCTGGTGATATTAAACCTGATTCTGATTCAGTTCTTCCCTGGACTGCTTTGAGAGGTTTTCTGCAATATAACATTTCTGAGAATCAAACATTTTTTTAATAAGAGGTCATGTTTATTGACTAGTGTCATTTATTTCTAAGTATGTAAAGAATTGCAGAGTCTTTATTTTCCACCTGAAAATTAGTAGAGGATAATAATCTCAGCAATTAAGACTGACTTTTGAATGATGCACAAGTATTCTGTCCTGACACCTTTTAGTTCTCATCTTTTCATGTGTTCTGCCCATTAGAAGACTGTTTTCCTTTGGAGATGTTTTGTTGCAGTCTACCCTAGTCCTTAGTGCTCCCTTGTTCAGAAACAGTGCAATACCAATGTGATTGCTCGCTAGTGTGGCCCCAAAAGGAATTGCATTTGCTGAACAGTGACAAATGACTTGCCCTCAATATAAATCTTTCCTTTTCTCTGAGGCCAAATTAAGCAGCAAGTTGTGGAATGGGTCACTCAATCATGGCTGCGTGTTTTTAGAAGGACGCCAGTCATTAGTCATCCAACAGTTTCCTAATTATTTCACTCAGGAACTCCATGGTCTAAACCTCTGTATTGGAAAGAGGTGAAATACCTTGCAAGTTGCTTTTTAATGCCTTTTATTTAAATTGCTGAGCTCTTTCTTTGTGCGTAACTGCAAGCTGTTGATTAGTAAGATTAGCATAACTGTTGTGTTCTCAGATATTTGAAACAGAGACATATTGCCCAGGAGGAAAATGGTGTATAACTGTAGTCTTCATATAATAAGAAGGATGCCGTGACATGGCGTAGGAGGCAGACGAAGGAAGATAAAACACAAGAGCTTATCAAAGCTAGGAGAAAATAATTAATGGTAAATGCTGAAAGAGGTTGAGGCTCCCTTCTTTCAAAAAGAAATGCGTAGAAATACAACCAAAGTCAATATGGAACGAAGGGGTTAATATATGAGGAGCTTTTGGCAGCTTTGGGCCTGTACTCACTGAAATTTACAAGAATGAGGGAGGATCTCATTGAAACTTACCGAATGTTGAAAGGACCAGATAGGGTGGACATGGAAAGGATGTCTCCTTTGGTGGGGGGATCGAGAACTAGAGGGCACAGCCTCAAAATTGAGGTGCGACCTTTTAGAACAGAGGCAAGGAGGAATTTTTTTTTAGCCAGAGAGTAGTGAATCTGTGGAATGCTCTGCCGCAGACTGAGGTGGAGGCCAAGTCCATGGGTATATTTAAGGCGGAAATTGAAAGTTTCCTGATCAGACAGGGCCTGAAAGGATATGGCGAGAAGGCAGGTGTATGGAAGTTGTGTGGGATCTAGGATCAGCCATGACGGAATGGCGGAGCAAACTCGATGGGCTGAATGGCCTAATTCTGCTCCTATGTCTTATCGTCTTATGGTCTTAAATGCTACATAGGAGTAGGTCACATTGTTGTCTGTTCTGTAATTCATTTCTCTGGAGGAATAATACAGGTAGAGAACAATTACTGATGCTCCTGTACAGCAACGTTTGGTGCTATCGACTGGGGGTGTATTTCCAGTAATAAAGGTAATGAAAGTCTTCTTAGGATAGAAATACAGGAGCAGTTTTCATGTTTGCAGAGTCCAAATTTCAATGGCACATTGATGGTCACTGGTAAATCGAGTGGAGAACCTGAGGGGTTCTCTACTCAAAGTGTGGCAAGAATGTGCGAAGTACAACCACTGGATGATGTTGAAGCAGAGGGGAAAGGTTTCAGGTAGAGGAGGGAACCACAATGTGGAGAAAAGAATGGAAGCATCTGCTGATAGGAAGGGGTGGAAGTGGAGGGATAGAAGGAGGCTTGAGAGGAAGAATAAGCATTGGCTTGTTAAACAGATGGACCACATGACCTGCTTCTCTGCTGCCAACTTGTAACTTGAGGGGATTTGCAAAGGAAGGAATCCTCAGGCAGAACATATACTAGGAAATTGTTTGATGATTCAGGAAGGAGCAGGA
Source organism: Hemitrygon akajei (assembly GCF_048418815.1). Taxonomy (NCBI): domain Eukaryota; kingdom Metazoa; phylum Chordata; class Chondrichthyes; order Myliobatiformes; family Dasyatidae; genus Hemitrygon; species Hemitrygon akajei. Next base: position 75,929,199 of record NC_133135.1, on the reverse strand, counting down.
TTGAAATATATTATACCCTAAGTTGGTTGACAGCTTTCACGTGGAGAGAATATTACCTTTTGTGGGAGAATCTAGAATGAATTAGTCATAGAATCACAAAGTGAAACAACAGGAAAACAAGCCCTTCAGTCCATTCCCTGCATGGACCCGTTTACAATAATCACGCGTTAATCCTTTTCTTTCATTCTCCGCACAAACTCATCAACTCACGTCAGGAAGGAGAAAGTGTCGAGAGTGGTAGACATTAAGGTGGAAGGTGGATAAATCCCCAGGGTCTGGAGTGACACTAGGTGAAGCAGTTGAGGAGATGCTGGGTCTATCACAGAGCTTTGTGCACTTTTGTTCACCACAGGTGAGGAAAGCTCACATTGTTCCCCTATTCACGAAAGGGATAAACCAGGACGTTACAAGGAGTGAGCCTTGCGTCAGTACTAAGAAGATTGTTGGAAACAGATTCTAAGAAAAAGGGTTTTTTTTATGAAAACGCAGAAACTGGTTAGGAGTCAATGGGCTTTTGTGCAAGACAAATCCTGCCTCACAAATCTGATTGAGTTTTTGAAAATTGATGAAAGTAACACAGTAAACGTGGTTTATGTAGACTTTAAAAGGCTTTTGGCAGAGTCCCATGTACAGGTCTGCAAAGTCTCAGTCCAGAAGATTAGGACACAAAGCTGGCTGAGTAATAAGAGGCAGAGCGTAGTGATCAATGGATATTTTTCTTACTGGAGGTGAGTAACTAATGGTGTACCACCGGGTTAATGCTGAGACCAGATACTTGGATAAGAATGTAGTTGAACTGATTAGTACATTTGTTGATGAAACAAAAATTTCTGGAGGAGTAAATAGAAAGAAGAGTTTGAAAAGATACAAAGGGACACCAGTCAGTTGGAAAGTTGGGTGAAGTGGTGGCAGATGAAATTAAATCCAGACAATTTTAAGTTAAAGCATTTTGAATATCAAATACTAACATGATATATAGAGTAAATGGCAAGGACTTCGGGTTAGTTGATGCACAAATGGACTTGGTTCGTAACTCCCTGAGAAAGGCAACATAACTAAATGGGTAGTGAAGAAGGCTTTTGGCCAGTTTCCCTTCATAGGCTGAAGTTTGAATATAAGAGATGGGATGTCATGTTGCAGCTGTACAAGATACTAGGTAGGATGCACTTAGTGTATCGTGAGGAGTTCTGGGTGCCACATGACAGGAAAGATCTGGTAGCATTAGAAAGGTTTCTGAAGAGATTTGCTTCAGAAAGAAGGGCTGTGGTTACAAAGAGGGATTGGATAGGCTGAGTTTATTCCCACTGGAATATCACTTATATAGATGTCTGAGTAAGTGGCTAAGACAACAACAGCAAATCAAGCCATTTACAAAGCACTTCATACAGTGCTTCACAGAAACATTAGAGTAAAGACCATCACAACCATATTAGGCCAGAGGAGTGAAAATATGCTCAGGAAGGCATATCTTAAAGGCTGACTTTAAAGGGGAACTAGAATAGAGAGGTAAGCATTTTGTGTAGTAGGAACGTTGTCAGCAAGGCTATCATTAGATGGCAAGCACTAGCTCATGGAAGTGGTGTTGCACTTGGTGCATTTACCAGTCTTGATGACCCTCAGCATTTCAGTCCAATGATGAGAGTTAGTTTTTTCTCAACCAATGATGGTGTCTCAGCAGGTTCTGGAACATTCAAATTAGTTGCTAATGTTGAGGATGACAGATTGATTGCATTGTGAATTGTGATATCCACTACTTTTGATATGCATAATATCAGAAAGAAACAATAATCATTGTGGATCGAGCAGTAGTATATCAAGGCAACTGGATTTTCTGTGATGTCTAGAGTGTCTCTTTGATGTTCCTTTGATGCACAGATCTGTATATCGGCGAGGCAAAACAACCACTTCACAAACGAATGGCCCAATACTGGAGGGCTATCGCCTCAGGTCAAGACTCGGCTGTATGTCTACACTTAAAGGACAAGGGACCCTCCTTTGATGATAACAATGTGCACCTTTTGTCAGGGAGGACAGGTGGTTTGAAAGAGGGGTTAAAGAAGCCCTGAACAGAGGGGGGTGGGGTACGACACCACCTATCAGCTACTTACAATGCAGTCCGAACATCTCTAACCCAGCAGCTCCACAACAGTTCACACCTCCATTCATGCAAAGATAAGAGTAAAGACCCTCTCATTACCTCTAGGACCCTCACGTGATTGCTATACCTTTAAACAACTCACAGTTCATAAATTGGAAAATCACCCACCATGGATCAGAACTGAAGAAGCCTCTCGGATGAGTAGCGAAACGTCTTTTAGACAACACAGCAAGTCCTGTTGCCTTGATATACTAACGCTTGATACACAATGACCTGGATGACTGAGTGCCTTCATAGATAAATAGTCATTGTGATATTAATAATTGTGAAATTCCTCCACTTATCATTTGCATTTGTGTAATAACCCTATTAAATCTGGCCGTCACGAAATTAGAAAAAAATTATTTTCATGCAGAAAAATGCGTGTCCATGTTTGCAGAACTTTCTGAATTGTGGTGACACACATTGATAGTTTAGATAGCCGGTGAAACCCTTAGGTTTAAGAAGTCTTCGGTCCCTATTACTTTGTGTAGTCATAAAACCAAAGACACAAGAGATTCTGCGGATGATGGAAATCTGGGGCAACACACACAAAATGGTGGAGGAATTCAGCAACTGAGGCAACATCTATGGCTATCAAAGATGCTGTCTAACTGGCTGAGTTCCTCTTTTATTTTGTGTGTGTTGCCTAAAGGATGATGATAATGACTGTCTAACTTGCTGAATTAGACACTCATATTGACAGATGTTGTCTAACTTGCTGATTTCTTCCATTATTTTTTGGGTGTTGCATTCAGGATAATGAAAGCTTCTCTATTTTGTTTTGCTTCAAGTGAGCATATTGGGAAGGCAGTAGACCAACTGGACTGATAGTAATTAGAGTTGGGTCAAAAAGGTTCTGTAAATGCTGCAGGATAAATGCTGTGCAGCTGTCTGAGCAGTAATATAGACCATCACTCAGCTATTCATTTTCCTTCTGAGCAGGCTGGGCCTAAGAAGGATGAAGTGCCTAGGGCTGAATCAAGGAGATTTATTCCAGTCCAGACAGTCTGCTAAAGGGCTGCCTGCAAGTAAGTGCAAATTACCTTTGGACAGTAATGATACTTCAACCATGAAGTAGCTTTGAATTATTAAATCTTCTTTATTTGGGAGGCGGATGGATTGAAAGTAAATGGAGCAGAATTTTCAGCCCACTCCCCATCTCCCCAGTTTGCAGACATTATTCACAATCCTTCCGAGACAGTATGCACTTGGACCCAGAGCAGGGTGAGCCAGCTACCCGGACCGCAGAATCCCCTGACTCCACAGAGTAACCAGTGTGACGACAGGGGCTCCCACAGAACAAAGGAAGCCCTGCTCCGTAATGCTGCTGGTGGCTTTCACAGCCGGCAAAGCCTTGCCACTAGCCTAGCGGGACTTCTAATGATTTTTAATTGCTTTGGCTAATTAAGATTGAAGTAAATTGAAGGCAATGCGGGGATATGAATCACGTGCAGGCTGATGTGCAGTTTAAATTGGTATAGTCAGCACAGATATCATGGGCCAAATGGCCTGTTCCTCAGAAGTACATTTATTCTATAAATGGTTACATTTGTAAACTTTCATTTCTTGAAACATTATAATAAATAAAGCTTATAAAAACAGTCCTAAAATCCATACTGTCTAACCAAAAACAGTAAACTAAAGTTAGCCAATTTGCCTCCTTAAATAAGGCCATACAGTTGCTTGGCACCAGATTAGGGAGGCAGTTTCCCAAAAACAGTGCAAGACTGGACCCTGTAACTGGCATCCAGCAGCACAACAAGACCCCTACTGAGTCTGTAGCAAGGCTGAGACTCCCAAGTTTGACAGGGTGGTGGGCTTGGGGGCACAAGCCCAACTTTACTGGTTCTGATTAAAAAATGAACTCCTAGAAGAACCAAGTGGTTAAAAGAATATTGGTGGAGGCAAAGGGATGGTCAACATTTCAGGTTGAGATTCTGCATCAGGACTGTTGATGTGTCTCCAGATTCACTGCTGCTTGAAAGGATGAATATTTTTACATATTTCCACCTTTGTGGTATCAGTCTTGACCCAAGGCATACTCCCCCATGAGTAATATTAAACCAAACTACCAGATGATCCAATAGATTCAATGATATCTTGAGACAGAGAGAAAAACTGTATGAAAACAGGCCATTCAGCCCCACTTGCCCGTGATGCCCATCTACACTTGTCCCATTTTTCTGTGTTTGGCTCATAGCCCTCTAAAGCTCTGTATCATTTAAAAAAGAACAAGGGTTCCTCCCATGAGTTAGCCTACATTTGAGGGATAAACCAACAGAATAAACTGTCCTTCTTACTTCATTGCAGTTCTGGGAACTTGCTCTCTGCAAGTTAGCTTCACTGTCTCCACCTCACCACAGAAACAGTGTGGCAAAAGGACTTAATAAAAAAAACACTTCAGGACTTGTTAACAATGCTGTATAAATATAACATCTCACATTCTAGGAACTATGTATTTTATAGACACCACATACGTGGAAAAACACAGCTACAAATAGCTGTGTGTAACATGCCTGGTTAAAATTGAGTGTAGGGGATGCTTGCTGCTAGGGTCATTGAGCCAAAGAGCCAGACAGCACAGAAACACAACCTTTGGCCCACCACTGATCGTCTAGCATCCATCTACACTAATCCAGCTTTACATTCCCATCATCACTGACGTCTCCACCTCTCTACCGCTTACCTACAACGCAGTGGCAAATTAGTGGCAAATTAACCTACCAATCCGCGCACCCAAGGGCGTCAGCGGGAAACCTACATGATTCCAGGGAGAACCTGAAGACTCCACACTGGAGCGCCAGCATTGGAAGTCAGGATCGAACTGGGTTGATGAACTGGGCGGCAGCGACTCAACCGGCTGTGCCACTGTGTCACCTGCACTTCAGTGGTCGCAACATATTTGAGGTGGATATGGTCAATCCTGGGCACTGCATACTGTGTTGACCTCAACCCTGGCACACGGTTTGCTCTTGGTTCACCAATGAGGACATTTTACATGAATTGTTTACTGACAAGAGCTCCCTTTCTAAAGGCTTATGTTTGGTGCTCTCATGCTGAGTTTCTCACTGTGGAATGCCTTCTTACCATTACAGAAGCCCAGTAGGAAGCTTAAATAACTCTGGGTATTTTTTTGCCATTCAGTGCTGGCATAATCCTTGCACCTTCTGAAACTTGGTAAAGCAACTTGTATTCCAGCAGTCATTAGTTACATTGCTATTTGTTTTTAAAGATTTGATAGAAAACCATACAGGGCTTGAACAATTTTTTTCTCTCTCTAAGGGATTGTATAAAAAACATGTAAGCATTCAGCTATTAACCAAATATTTGGATTTTTAAAGCTATTTATATGCTCAGCGTACCCGGCAAAGTCCATTTAATTTGCTAAATGTTAATATTTATCCAGCACAGCCTGCACATAAATCGACAGGCTCGGAAAAGAGTGAAATCAGCATTCCAGCATTCATCCATGTTAGACGTAAAAAACAAATAAAAATTGCTCTCAGAGATCAAGGTGAAGCAGGAGCAATCAATAATTACAATGCTTTGTTGCCTTATTTGTACTGTTAAAAAATATTTTTGATGTAAACCTAGTATTTCAGTTCAAGCGTACACACCACAAGATAATTAACAATGCAGACGCCTTACCTTTCTGGCACTTGTAAACAATGTAAATGGGGCTCGGAAATGGCTTTTCTTGCAGTTGGTAGCCTGCAATGGAGCCGGAATGCTTTGAATGAAGCTTTCAGGCACCTCTTGGTACATCAGCTTGTTTGGAGCCAGATTTGTCGCTCTGCCTCTGCTGAAGTCTCACTGGGGGAAATGGTCCGAATACCAGCCCTGCATCCTAACAAGCTAGAGCTATTGTTGGCTTCTGTAGTCTCTGAGGGCACAGCCTATACCAAGCTCCTTCTGTATCCTTACTCGAGACAGTAATGCATTCAGAGCCTGAATGTACATACAAAATTTATCTGGTGTGGGAGGAGGGGGAAGAGGAAGGAAGAAGGGAGGATTATTTTGCATATGCTAAGGTAGTTTGACATGCAGCTGAGAGATAAAGGAAACCAGAATTGAAATGGTTATGCCAAAAGCATTTCTTTTAAGCATTTGGAATCTGTAGATAAAAGCCCTGACTCCTGCTGAGAAATGCAGTGAAAGGTTCTTTTGTTGAACTATGCACATTCTTTACATTTTGGCAGGGAGTTTCAGCTTTCTGAGGAATTGTCTTGTATAGAAATAGACACTTGCACAAGTGACCAGAATGTGTTAAAAGATCTACGAAATGTATAGTAAATGGGCACTAAATAAAAACGAAGGGGATTTTCATTCTTATATCTGCTGTTATTATTAGACTTTCACACTATTATTTCCTGAACAAAGAATTACCTCAGGGAGATGAATGTTCTGCTTTGATGAAAAAATTACATTTATGTTTTCTAAAAAATATATAGTCAAATCCCAGTATTCCAGTGCACACAAAATACCTTGGAGACTGGAAGTCTGAGAATTTAAAGCCAGGAATGCTGTCAAAGTTCAGCAGACCAGGCAGAGGGATGTAAACAGTAGCAGAAGGGGAAGAAAATCCGAGACAAATGTGCTTGATGAAATATGGCGACAGGGTAAAGGGGAGGGGAGTAAAGAACAATGAAGGAGTCCTCTCAGCCTTTGGGAGGTAAAAGGGCAGGTGATTAAGGTTTCTTGGAAGATATGACAAAACCAACAGACCTGGGAATTTCAATGGCTGTGATTTACGTGGAGCTCTGAATAAGAGACTGTTAAATCACATTCAAATTTTATATCGCAGTCAGACAGCAACAAAACGCTGAATCTGCATAATCTATCAAACACCCTCCGACATTATCCTGTGCTTTCAACCTCTTATTAACCTCCTTAAGTTCTGCCACTGACCAGTACAATGAATTAACCTATTAACCCAGACATTTTTGAGATTTGGAAGGAAATGGGAATACCCAGAGGACACCCACACTGTCACAGGAAAAATATACAAGCTCCATTCAGAAGGTCACGATTGGACACAGGTCATCTGGAGAGTTGAGGCAGCACAACTGTGCCACCTTCAATTGTGGAACCGAAAGCAAACTTTTGCTAAGAAACTGGCAGGGCAACAGAAGACCGAGAGTAGGTTAGCAGACAAGTAGCCTAACTGGATGGGTTTAGTGGCACTCCACACATATATCTTGAGGCTGTTGTGATTTATATTATTTATAAGTGACTCAGACAAGGGATAGAAAGACACACATACAAGTTTGCTGATGGCACAAGGATGAGATTTCATGAAGTGTAGATGGAATTACTGAATTACAAAGATGGTAGAAATGAGAAAAACTGTGGGAAATATACTGTATCTATTTAGAACATTGGTTAGAAATAATGGTGCCCAAAGTATCTTGGAATTCCATGAAAAAAGCTAATTAAAATATCACAATTGGTGTAGAAATTGACTCAAAATGGTGACAAATCACTAGCCTTTGTACTTCAAGGCCAGGATGTACCAGAAATTAAATTTATATCACCAACACCCCAAATTCTTGTTAGACCATGCCAGTAACCAGTCAGTGATCCACAACGCAGTGAGATAAACATGCATGCTTGAGGGATACCAGTGTTCATTGTTGGCAAGGAGGAGGTGTTACTTCCGATTCGCACACACTGTGGTTCCCTGGTGAGAAAGTCAAGGATCCTGTTGCTGGCGGGAGGCACAGAGGCCCAGGTTTTGGAGCTTGTTGATTAGAACTGAGGGTATGATTGTGTTGAACGCTAAACTGTAGTCAATAAATGGCAGTCTGATGTAGGTATTGTAATCTCAGGATCAAAAGAAGATAGCGCTAGCAAAAAAATGCAACTTTCAGATCGTTGACAAAACTATTTCTTTCACTTCTTGTGTCTTTTTCTTCCAAATGTGGCTCTACTATGTTTGGAGCCTGTGGCCTACATTTTGGTGGTGTGTTGTCAGGCCTATTGAGTGCTCTGGCATTTTGCTATCTCCAGAGAAGTTTGGTTAGGTTTCGGGTGAAGGGTGCCAAAGAGCTTAGAAATGGGGCACAAATCCATGATCAACTCCATTTCTCGCCGATCTCGCTGATTAAAATGCTGAGGAAGATTGAATTCATTGAAGCGAGTGGGTGTTTCGCAGCCTCTCACTCGCTGTTGCTAGAAGAAGGTGTCTGCATGTGACGGTCTCTCTCGTTTGCTATTCCCAAAGAAAGGTCTCTGTACATGAATGGTCTCTCTCTCTCTCTCGCTCGAGGCTGTCAGAGGATAATGCTGGATTTTTGGGTCTCGGGCAAGGTTTAATCAATGCAGTTTGTGGATTGGACTTTGTAGTTCATGTAATGATGTCTTTCTGCTTTCTGATCTTTCCTTTCTCTGTAACAAACAGACCAATCCTGCCGAAGGGTCTCAGCCGAAACATCGACTGTACTTTTTTCAATAGATGCTGACTGGCCTGCTGAGTTCCTCCAGCATTTTGTGTGTGTTGCTCGGATTTCCAGCACCTGCAGATTTTCTCTTGCTTCTCCTTTCTCTGTTGTTATTTTGGAAGACTTTAAATCAGGCGGCCGCCTGCAGATTACAAACTCTGAGCTGAACTGAGCTGCCTGGATTCTTTCAATTCGGTGATTTCGATTTTGTGTATTTTACTCATTTGTTGCCATTTCTTTATTTTTTGCACGGGGGTGGGTGTATGTTTTTGTTTGAACGGGTTCCATGATTTTCTTTGTTTCGTGTCTGTCTGTGGAAAGACGAATCTCAGGGTCGTATACTGCATACGTATTTGATAATAAATGTACTCTGAATCTTTGAATCTTAAAGTTTTATATTTTTGATTTACAAAAATTGCAACATGGGGATTTTAGTCACGGATCAACCATGATCTCATTAAGTAGCAAAACAGGCTTGCTGAGCTAAATAATCTTTCCTGTTCATGTTTTTTTTATATATTCCCATGCATTGACCCCTCCTTTCCCTTCCCTTCCGTGCTCTGCACTTGCAGAGAAGTTACTGCCTGCAGTACCATTTACAGACTTGACCAAAGGTCATGAGCCCAAAGCATTAACTGCACATCTGAGAACATCTTGCATTTTCCCTCTTACTCTCGTTATTATGACCTCACATGAGGAAGATCTCTGCAGGTGTTTTTTTTTACCTATGCATGTTTGAATTATCCATTGGCTTATTTAGGAAGCCCAAAAACTAACAGAGTTGTTGTAGGGGTAGGGGTAATTATGAGGATCAAGGCCCTTCATCTGGTTTCCTAGACTGTCTAGATCACAGGTTCCCAATCTTTTTCATGCCATGGACCCCTACCATTAACTGAGTGGGTCCACGGACCCCAGTTTGGAAACCCCTGGTCTAGATGAAGGTTCTTGACCCAAAACACTATTGTCCATTTCCTTCCTTTGATGCTGCCTGATCTGTTGAGTTCCTCCAGTGCTCTCGCTTATGTGGTGTCCTCCACAGCTTTGAGACACGTTGAAATGAAATTCCAATAATCTGGATCAGTAGAGAATTCGATAGTACTAGATAGCAGATTTTCAGGATTATTAGATGCAGTTTTTATTTTACTGAAACAGACTTTTATTCTACATTTTCACAATAATGTAATAAATCTTCCGGTAAATCTAGTACATTTAAAGGGAGCATGAGAAACTGGGCCCTAGTGAGTCGAAAGAGGGTTGAAGTAGGTTTCTGAATATCAGATTAGCTGAGTTCCTAAAACAAAGCCTCTGGCCTAATATAGGAAACCCAGCAGCTAATTTGCAAGCCTGACAAAAAATAATGATCAGAAAAATACCTCTGATGTAAGGGCTGAAAATTAAGGCAGGAGTCTCTAGGAACACTCTCGACTCATCTATTAAAATCATGGGATCTTTTACATCCCCCTACCATAAGGTTGCCAGCAGCTTCATCTGGTACAGGCCTTCCTATTGTTAAGAGTGGTTCCATTTGAGTTTGATATGGACTGCCTACTGGGTGGGCAAGAGAGAAGCTTTGGAAGGATGTGCTTGCAAATGACATGGAAGAGGTGGTGGGGATACTGGGCCAACACAGAGAATAGAAATTATTGAGGCAGGCAGAATGATGAAAGTTGAGGAAGGGACTAGCCACGCTGGGATTCTGGTCTAGTTTTGATTTAGGAAGATGAATGTTGCTCTTGGGATAACTTAATCTAAGTTCCCCTAAAAGGAGCCTTGTTTGGAGAACCTGTGCACTCTGAGACAGCGACCCTGTCAGGGACAGAACGGTGATTCATACAACTGCTTCCACAACACACGTCAGCGATAATAAATCTGATTTTGACTCTGAATGAACATTAGCATGCTCTTCCAGGCCATCACCCCCAGCACTGAGGTCAGTCGTTTTCGATAGGTTGACCATGTTACTCACATACCTGGCACCGGACTCCCAAAGCAGGCATCCTATTTCTACTGCTGCCATGGTTACAGACTACCTGATGGAAAAGGGATTCTCCAAAGTCCCCTTGAAAACTGTTACACCCTCACTGGCTTGTGTCAATTTTCCAGCCTTCATTTTGTAATTGATTGTTTGGGCTCACTTGTTTCTATCTAAGACTGGATAATTCATGGGCCCTGACAAAGATTCCAAGATGAATGATAAATGCCATTTGATTTGATCTCCAGGTTCATGACCTTGTAATCTATTGCAGAAAGAAAACCAGCCCAGAAGTTCAAAGTGAACATGTTTTCCCACAGCTATTGCTGAGGAAAAAAGGTAGGCTGAACTACAACAGGATGCAAAGGTCAAAACCAGTTAATATAATGAATGTTGCATGTTTAACTGATTCCCATTAAATAATTATAATTCAATAATAAGAACAAATATGATAATTACAACTCCGCTGAATTCATTAGTGAGGATTTCACTTTGCTTTATTTATTAGAGGGCAATCTGCTTTGAGTAAAACTCCAGGTCTGAAAAAAAACAAACTGACATTATGCACTTGAGGTCTCCGATAAGACCAGTCTCAATGTTCAACAGCTGAGCTAGTGAATTGAAACAAAAACATTTCATATGCCCAAAAATAACTGCTAATGTTAGCTAGCATGTCTGTACTTTCTCACTCAAATTGCCTTTAAGCTGCAGTTTACATGTTTTACTGCTTAAGTTAGTTATTGGACAATTACAAATGAATTATGAGCAGGAGAGCTTGGTCAGGATATAGTCATGGAATGCCTCACATTATTTAAATAGTTTCAGATATCCCTCTGAGCTCATCCCTCCACATTGAGGGGGGTTAGTTTATTTTGCAATTCTGTGTGGTCTGAAGTGTTTGATGGGCTCATTGTGGAGCAGTACATCTCTGACATAGTGAACAGATGAATAGTTTGTGAGGTGGTCCTCTTCTGTTGCCAATTGCACTGGACTCCCCTGTGCTTTCAATGAAAGACTTGAGGTTGTCAACGTCATTCTGGATGTGCTTGCCCAGTTTGTGAAGTCATGGGCCAAGGTTCCCACAAGTCAGTGAAGATGTAACAATTTTCAAGAATCCTTGAATGTGCTTTCCTTTTACATGAGATGAATTATGAAAAGAAGCTGGCGACTAATATCAAAGAAGATACTAAAAGCTTTTTTTTAGTATATAAAGGGTAAAAGAGAGTCGAGGGTAGATATAGGACCAATAGAAAATGATGCTGGAGATATTGTAATGAAAGCCGCAGAGATGGCAGAGGAACTGAATGCATATTTTGCATCAGTCTTCACAGTTGAAGACATCTGCAGTACACCGGGCATTCAAGACTGTCAGGGAAGTGAAGTTTGTGCAGTGAAAATTACGACTGAGAAGGTGCTCAGGAAGCTTAATGGTCTGAGGGTAGATAAATCTACCTGATGGAATGCACCCTCGGGTTCTGAAGGAAGTAGCTGGAGAGATTGTGGAGGCATTAACAACGATCTTTCAAGAATCAATAGATTCTGGCATTGTACTGGATGACTGGAAAATTGCAAATGTTACTCCGCTATTTCAGAAGGGAGGGAGGCAGCAGAATAGAAACTATAGGCCTATTAGCCTGACATCAGTGGTTGGGAAGTTGTTGGAATCGATTGTTAGGGATGAGATTATGGAGTGCCTGGAGGCACGTAACAAGATAGACCAAAGCTAGCGTGGTTTCTTGAACGGAAAATCCTGCCTGACTAACCTAATGCAGTTTTTAAAGTAAATTACAAGCAGGATAGACAAAGAAGATGCAGTAAATGTGATGCACTTGGATGTTCAGAAGGCCTTTGACAAGGTGCCGCATAGGAGGCTGCCTAGCAAGATAAGATCCCATGGAATTACAGGGGAGTTATTAGCATGACTGGAGCATTAGCTGATTGGCAGAAAACAGTGGGAATAAAGGGATCCTATTCAGGCTGGCTGCCAGTTACCAGTGGAGTTCCGCAGGGGTCAGTGTTGGGACCGCTGCTTTTTACGATGTACGTCAATGATTTGGACTATGATATTAATGGATTTGTGGCTAAATTTGCCGATGATACAAAGATAGGTGGAGGAGCGGGTAGTGTTGCGGAAACAGAGAGCCTGCAGAGAGACCTAGATAGTATAGGGGAAAGGGCAAAGAAGTGGCAAATGAAAGACAATGTTGGAAAGTGTATGGTCATGCACTTTGGTGGAAGAAATAAATGGGCAGACTGTTATTTAGATGGGGAGAGAATTCAGAATGCAGAGATGCAAAGGGACTTGGGAGTCCTTATGCAAGATACCCTAAAGGATAACCTCCAAGTTGAGTCAGTGGTGAAGAAAGCAAATGCAAGGTTGGCATTCATTTCTAGAGGTATAGAATATAAAAGTAGGGATGTTGAGGGTCTATAAGGCACTCATGAGACCACATTTGGAGTATTGTGTGCAGTTTTGGGCTCCTTATTTTAGAAAGTATATACTGACATTGGAGAGGGTTCAGATAAGATTTGCAAGAATGATTCCAGGAATGAAAGGGTTACCATACGAGGCACATCTGGCAGCTCTTGGGCTGTATTCCCTGGAGTTCAGGAGAATGAGGGGGGATCTCATAGAAACATTCTGAATGTTAAAAGGCCTGAACAGATTAGATATGGCAAAGTTATTTCCCATGGTAGGGGAGTTCTGGACAAGAGAGCACAACTTTAGGATTAAAGGACGTCCATTTAGCACAGAGATGTGGAGAAATTACTTTAGTCAGAGGGTGGTAAGTCTGTGGAATTTGTTGCCACGAGTGGCTGTGGAGCCAAGTCATTAGGTGTATATAATGCAGAGATAGATAGGTTCTTGATTAGCCAGGGCATCAAAAGGTGGGGAGAAGGCAGGGGAGTGGGGATGACTGGAAGAATTGGATCAGCCCATGATTGAATGGGGGAGCAGACTCGATGGGCTGAATGGCTTCCTTCTGCTCATATATCTTATGATCTGGCAATCTGTTATCCTGGCAGAGCTTGGAATAGGACACATCCTTTCTCAGATGAAGGGACCCAAAACTGCTCACTGTACTTGGTGCGGTCTGATCAATGCCTTATGAAGTCTCATCCTTGCTTTTATATTCTACTCTTTTCAAAATGAATACTAACATTGAATTTGCCTTCCTTACCACTGACCTACTCGCAAGTTAACCTTTAGGGAATCCTGCACAAGGACTCCCAAGTAACTTTGCACCTCTGGTTTCTGAATTTTCTCCCTGTTTAGAAAATAGTCTATGCCTTTATTCTTTCTACTAAAATGCATGACCATACACCTCCCTTCAATATATTCCACCTGCTGCTTCTTTGCCCATTCTCCAATATGTACAGCACTTCCTGCGGACTCCCTATTTTCTGAACACTGCCTGCCACTCCACATATTTGTATTGTCTGCAAACATGGCAATAAGGCATCAATTCCATCATCCATATCATTAACATACAGTATAATGAATAGTGGACCCAACACCAAGCCCTGAGCACCACCACTAGTCACTGACAGCCAAACAGAGAATGACCTCTTTATTCCCACTCTCTACCTCCTGCTAGTTAGCCAATCTTCTATCCATGCTAATATCTTTCTTGTAATATTATGGGTTCTTATCTTGTTTAGCAGCACCTTGTCAAAGGCCTTCTGAAAATCCTTTGTCTATCCAGCCTGTTATTACCTCAAAGAATGGATTTGTCAGGCAATATTTCCCCTTAAGAAAACCATGCTGACTGGCCTATTTTATCATGTGGTTCCATGTACTACTCTGAAACCTCATTCTTTATAATGGCCTCCAACATTTTGCCAACCATGGAACAATGGGGTGTAGTCTGTCTGGTCCAGGTGACATATCTACCTTCAGCCCTTTCAGCTTCCTAAGCACTTTCTCCTTAATAATAATGACTACACTCATTTCTGCCCCTGGCACTTCCCAATTTCTGTCTTACTGCTGGTGTCTTCTACATGAAGACTCATGAAAAATATTTATAAAATTCATCCTTCATTCCTATGGCCCCAACTCCTAGCCCTACGGTGTCATTTTCCAGCAGAGTCCAATATCCACTGTTGCCTTTCTTATACTCTTTATATGTCTGAAAATACTTCTGGTATACACTTTTATATTATTGGTTATCTTACCTTCATATTTAATCTTTTCTCTCCCTGTTGCCTTTTAAGTTTCCTTTTGATGGTTTTTAAAAGCTTCCGAATTCTCTATCTTCACACTAATTTTTGCTAAATGATGCACCCTCCCTTTTGCTTTGATGCTGTATTTGACTTCCCTTGTCAGCCACAGTTCCTTTATTCTCCCTTTAGAATATTTCTTCTTTGGGACGGATCCATCCTACACCTTCTGAACTGCTCCCAGAAACTCTAGTTATTACTGTTCTGCCATCATCCCTGCTTATGTCCCTTTCCAATCAACTTTAGTCAGCTCCTTTCCCATGCCCCTGTAATTCACCTTTACTCCACTGTAATACTGATACTTCTGATTTTAGCTACTCCCTCTCAAACTACAGGGCAAATTCTATCATATTGTGATCACTTCCTCGCAGTGGTTCCTTCACCGTAAGCTCCTTAATCGAATCTAGTTCATTACACAACACCTATTACCATGGCTGAGTTTGGAAAAGGATATGTGCTTTAGGAGTCTGGTGCCAGGCATGTGGACAATGTGGGCAATCCAGCAAAGGTGACTGAGTGTAATTACGAACATGAGAAAGTCTGCAGATGCTGGAGATCCAAAGCAACACATGCAAAATGCTGGAGGAACTCTGCAGGCCAGGCAGCATCTATGAAAAGAGTAAACATTTGACTGGCCCAAAATGCTGACTGTTTAATCTTTTCCACAGATGCTGCCTGACCGGCTGAGTTCTCCCAGCAGTCTGTGTGTGTTGCTTTGAGTGTAATTAGGGCCTCAGTGCTGGGGGTGATGGCCTTGGAGAGCATGATGACATTAGTTCCAGACTCAGAATCAGTTTCAGGTTTATTATCACTGACATATGTCATGAAGTTCGTTGTTTCGTGGCAGCGTACAGTGCACGACATAATAAATGACTATCAGTACAACAAGAGATACAAATAAACAGTGGAGCATAGGACTAGTGAGGCAATGTTCATGAGTTTACATTCTGTTCAGAAATCTGACGACAGAGAGGAAGAAACTTTCTAAAACATGAAGTGTGGGTCATCAGGACCTTGAACATCTGACCTGATGTTAGTAATGATAAGAGGACATGTCCTGGATGGTGAGGTCCCTTAATGATGACTGCCGCATTTTTAAAGCTGCCTTTAGAAGATGTCCTCAGTGATGGGGAAGATTATATCTGTGATGGAGCAGCCTGTGTCTACCACTCACTGAAGCGTCTTTTGGTCGTGTGTTTTGGAGCCTCCATACCAGGTGGTGATGCAACCAGTCGGGATGCTGCCTATGCTACGGCTGTAGAAATTTGCGAGAGTCTTTGATGACAAACCAATGTCCTCAACTCCTAATGAAGTATAGCCGCTGGCACATCCTTCATCGTTACATCAATGTGTTGGGCCCTGGATTGAACGTCTGAGATGTTAGCACCCTGACACTTGAAGCTGCTAACTCTTTCCACCACTGAACACTCAATGAAGACGGGTGTGTCTTCTCCCAACTTCCCCTTCCTGAAATCCACAATTAATTACCCATGGTTTTAAAGGATCCTATTGGTGGTATCTCTGTGGTGCATTGAGTACTAAGGTGCTGTAGTTTTTGCATGTGTTGGAAGTGTATAAAAGGGCAGTGATCACTTCTGCCCAATGGTCTCTGACTTTTGAGATGAGTTTAAGTCTTTTCCTTAAATGAGCAAGAATTGTATTGGTATATTGAAGGCAACAGTAACCACTATTCGTGTCTTCCTTTGTTGAGAAGTGGCAAAGACAGAGCCAGGCTTGAGGATTTCTTGTATTACTCCTTCCATTTGGTACTAATGTCTTTCAGATCTTGATAAGTTTATCCCCTTGTCTCATCTCTGTGGGATGAGTTCCCTGAAGGTGGACTTACCAAACGACGTATGTCTTGTTTTTATTGTGAGTTACTGGATCTCCTATCCTTTTCCTGCCTACAAGCTGCTCTTTAGATCAGACTTCCACACATCTGTAATACCACGATGCCCTAAAGGAGTATAATGCATCTTGAAGGCCTATACACAGTATTCATCACCACAGCTGGACTGAGATGCCCAATAAAGGCATTTTTTAAAGAATAAGTTGAAAAGAATAGCATACTGATATCTTATCTGCTGTAAGTGTTGCTCTTGCCTTGAATCCTCAGTGATACACACATAAAAGGCAGAAAGCATTCAAACCACTGTGCCTGGGAATACTGATACCAAGCCAATATACAAAGTAGATGTTTATCTTCCCAAGCTAAAATAGGATTCCCACACCCGCCCCATTCCCCTTCCTATAGCATTCTGTTTTCTGTTGGATTTCAGTCCTGGATGCTTCTGAAGCTGTATCTTTTCACTTAAAACTTGCTGAAGTTTCCAGGACAAATTTCCCTTATGTCTGTGTTAATTATCTCCTGGTTGTTTTCATCAATTCAGTCCTAGTGTTTGTGATAGCACATGGTGAGTTGGTTAGAGCTGCTGATTCACATCTTCAGCGGCTCAGGTTCAATCCTGACTCAGTGATATCTGTAGGTAGCTTCTGCACTCTGTCACCAAGTGAGTCTTCCAAGTTACTCCAGCTTCACAGAGAAATGCAATATAGAAACAGGTCCTTCAGCCCACTGTCTTGATACTAGCCACCAACCACCCATGTTTACTAATCATGCATTCATCCCATTTTTTAATTTGCCTCACATGAACTACCATTCACCAACTTACAAAGAGCAATTTATTGTGGTCAGCTAACCAACCACCCTGCACGCCTTTGGGAAGGTGGAAGAATCTAGAGCATGTAATCTCCACACAGTCAGGGTTGAATCTGGACTCTGTCACTGCATTCTTCAGCTTCCTCCCTCCTCCAAAAAAAATGAGTGGTAGACTCGCGGAGAGTTGATGGGAAAGGGGGGAGTAAAGTGGGATAAGTGTACATGGGTGCTTGGTGGTTGAAATGAACCTGGAGGGCCAAAGGCCCCATTTCCATGCTGTATGTCTCTAAAAACTATCTCTTCCCAGCTGCTGGTTATAGTGGACTTCAGGGCAGTCCAATTATTGTGGACATTGTGACCTTTATCAGTCAAAGGTTGTCAGGTTTTCTGTGAGATGCCCTAGAAGATCAGGGTGAGCTGCCTCAATGACTATCCCTGGTGGCATATCTAGTGTAATGAAATAATTTGAGAGGTTAGTCATGGCTAGACTTAGCCCCTGCCTGAGCAAGGACCTGAATTTGCCTACCACTACAACAGGTCTCGGTACTCAACCATCATTACAGTAAGCTTCAAAACTGGGCCTCTGCAACTGGAACCTTGACTTGCTTATCAGGCAACCACAGTTCAGTGATGACATCTGACATTGAACACTGGCACACTACAAGGATGTGTTTTTAGCCCACTGCTCTACTCTCTCTGCATTCGTAACTATATAGCTAGGCTGAGCTAAAACACCGTCTGCATAGTCCTTGATAGCAACACTGTCATTGGCAGAATATGAGAAGTCAATGAGGAGGAGTTTGGGGTAAAAAGATTGGCTGGTTGAGTGGTGTTGCAACAACAAACTTGCACTCAACATCAGCGAGACCGAGGATGCTGCCACAAGCGTATTCAACACTTCACTCACCAGGCTGCTCCCTCCGCGTGCTTCAAATCAGCCCCCATCATCCCTTTACCAAACCACTCTTCACATTTAGATCTAAACAGTTACTGCCAATGTCACCAACATCAACCATCATGAAATGTTTACCACAGCTAGTAACGACACAGATCAAAAACCCCATTCCCGTCACAGTGAGCACGCACCAATATACTGAACGATCGAATCGCTCTACAACAGATGCCGTAGCATCCGTCATGCACCTGGCCGTGACACACCGAGAAAAGGTGGTGCGGCACAATAACATGCTGGTTAGCACAACGCTTTACAGTACCAGTGACCCAGGTTCAATTTCAGCCACCGCCTGTAAGGAGTTTGTACGTTCTCCCATGACCATGTGGGTTTTCCCTGGGTGCTTCACTTTCCTCTCACAGTCCAAAGATGTACCGGTTGCTAGGTTAATTGGTCATTATAAATTGTTCTATGATTAGGCTAGGATTAAATTGGGCGGCGCAGCTCAAAGGGCTGGAAGGCCTATTCTGCACAGTACCTCAATAACTAATTAAATAAATAAATAAAGTGTGACATATGTCCGACAAGTGGAGAGCCAGTCAGACTCTGTCTGCTGTCTCTAGATTTCAGTTCGGCATTCACCACTTAGTCTCACAGACCTTGGTGAACGAACTCCTACTCTTCAGTCTAAATACAGCACTGTACAATGACAGTTGGACTTTCTAATCAACAGACCTCAGGTCGTCAGGATGCACAACTGCTTCTCCCTCCCCCTCATCCTCACTGAGGGTGCCACTCTCCATGGTGTGCTGAGCCCATCGCTGGACACTAAGCTGCTGCACATGACTGCTCGGCCAGACACCCGAGTAATTACAAAGAGGAGGATGAAGAGCTCAGAGCCTGGTCCCAGGCAAATAACCTCGACCTGAAAGTCAACAAGACAAAGGAGATGGCTATCGACTTTAAGAGAACTTACACCAGTCACAGCAATGGAAACTAAAAGCAGTTTCAAAACCCTGGGAGTGCACATCTTGCATAAACTCTCATGGTCCTAGAGCACATTCTGCATAATCAAGAAAACTCACCAAGACCCCTACTTTCTGAGGAAGCTGAAGAGAGCTGGACTACGCACGTCAATACTTATGACCTTCTATAGATGCGCAGTAAAGAGCATCCTAACAAGCTGTATCAATGTGTGGTGTGGAAATACACTGCAGCAGACAGGAAGTCTACTCAACCGATGGCCAAAACTGCCCAATGCATCACTGGCATCAGCCTACCTGCCATCAAGGACATATATACAGAAAGTGCCAGGAAAAGGATAGCAAAAGCATAAAGGATCCCACCTTTCCCTGCTCATGTCTGGTTGTCCCACTCCCATCAGGGAGGAGGCCACATAACATCCATGCCAGGATCACCAGACTCATAAACAATTACTTTCCCCAAGCAGCAAGGCTGATAAACACCTCCACCGACTAGCCCACCCCACCATGCCCCCTCCACCACAATTTAATCATTATTTCCTGTCAGAGTCACCTAATGTATAAACACTCCTGTACCTAGCGTCACTTTATGTTCATACAATCAATGTATATAAACTATCCTACATATTTATATTTAATGTGTTTTTTATTATTACATTCTTATTGTATTTTTTGTGTTGCATCAGATCCAGAGTAACAATTATTTTGTTCTCCAGGTGTACTTGTGTACTGGAAAATACATCAGCAATCTTCAAATTGATTGTGGACTTACGGAAGGGGAAGTTGGAAGAACACATGCCAGGCCTCACCGAAGAGTCAGAGGTGGAAAGGGTGAGCAGTTTCAAGTTCCTGGGCATCAGCATCTTGGGAGATCTATCCTGGGCCCAACACATTAATGCGATCAAGAAGATGGCATACTAGCAACTCTACCTCATTTGGAGTTTGTGGAGATTTGGCATTTCATCAAATGTTCTTGTACATTTCACTGGGTGCACAGAGGAGAACATTACGGCTGGCCGTATCACCATCTATCTTGGAGGGTGCAATGCATAGGATCTCAAGAGGATGTAAACTCAGCCAATTTTGTCAGGACATAAGCCTCCCACTATTAAGGAGATCTTCAAGAGGTGGTGCCTTAGGAATGTGGAATCCATTATTAAGGACACTTACCATTTGGGACAAATCCTCTTCATGTTACTACCATTGGGGAGCAGGATACAGGAACCCAAAGACCAACACTCAACATTTTAACAGTAGGTTCTTCCACTCCACCATCAGGTTTCTGAATGGTCCATGAACAAATGAACACTACTGTCTATTTTCCTTTTACACTATTTATGTAGTTTGTAAGTTTTAGAAGTCATATGCGTGCCCACAGACATTGACTGCGCAACACATTTGTCTTCCTTGGACTTCGAGAGACTACTACTAAGTTTTAGCAACTTTAGTTTTGCTGCAACATCACTCAACCAGCTGATCTGTTTGCTCCTGTAAGCCTCCACAACACCATCTGATATTCTATCAAAAACAGTAGTGTCATCAGTGAATTTATAGATATCATCTGAGTTGTGCTTAGTCACAAGATCATGCATGTAGAGAGGGCAGAGAAGTGAGCTAAGTCTTCATTCTTGAGATCAATCTGATAGGTTATTACCTATCTTCACTGACTGTAGTGTTTCCAAATATGAAGTCAAGGATCCAGCTGCAGAGGGAGGTACAGAAGCCCAAGTTTTGAAGTCTGCTTATTAGTAGTGGTTTTGAGCACTGAGCTCTAATCAATAAATGGTAGCCTGACAATGTCTTGCAGTTGTTACATCTAGTTGTACCCACTGCCTTGTTCTTTACACTGGTGATTTCTTGCTATTGTGTCTCACACAGGGTAGCATTGTTCGTGTCAGTAAATACAGTGGCATGCAAAATTTTGGGCACCCCCTGTCAAAATTTCTGTTACTGTGAATAATTAAGTGAGTAGAAGATGAACCTGTCTCCAAAGGTCATCAAGTTAAAGATGAAACATTCTTTTCAACATTTTAAGCAAGATTAGTGTATTATTTTTGTCTTGTACAATTTTAGAGTGAAAAAAAGGAAAGGAGCACCATGCAAAAGTTTGGGCACCCCAAGAGATTTGAGCTCTCAGATAACTTTTACCAAGGTCTCAGATGTTAATTAGCTTGTTAGGTCTATGGTTTGTTCACTGTCATCGTTAGGAAAGGCCAGGTGATGAAAATTTCAAAACTTTATAAATAATCTGACTCCTCAAACCTTGTCACAACAATCAGCAGCCATGGGCTCCTCTAAGCAAATGCCCAGCACTCTGAAAATTACAATCAATGATGCCCACAAATTAGGAGAAGGTTATAACAAGATAGCAAAGCGTTTTCAGGTAGCTGTTTCCTCAGTTCGTAATGTAATTAAGAAATGGCAGTTAACAGGAACGGTGGAGGTCAAGTTGAGGTCTGGAAGAACAAGAAAACTTTCCGAGAGAACTGCTCATAGGATTGCTAGGAAGGCAAATCATAACCCCCGTTTGACTGCAAAAGACCTTCAGGAAGATTTAGCAGACTCTGGGGTGGTGGTGCACTGTTTTACTGTGCAGCGACACCTGCACAAATATGGCCTTCATGGAAGAGTCATCAGAAGAAAACCTTTCCTGCATCCTCACCACAAAATTCAGCGTCAGAAGTTTACAAAGGAACATCTAAACAAGCCTGATGATTTTGGAAACAAGTCCTGTGAACTGATGAGGTTAAAATAGAAGTTCTTGGCCACAATGAGCAAAGGTATGTTTGGAAGAAAAAGGGTGCAGAATTTCACGAAAAGAACACCTCTCCAGCTGTTAAGCACAAGGGTGGATCGATCATGCTTTGGGCTTGTGTTGCAGCCAATGGCACAGGGAACATTTCACTGGGAGAGGGAAGAATGAATTCAGTTAAATACCAGTGAATTCTGGAAGTAAAAAAGCTGAAGATGTAAAGAGGATGGCTTCCACAACAGGATAATGATCATAAACACACCTCAAAATCCACAATGGACTACCTCAAGAGGCACAAGCTAAAGGGTTTGCCATGGCCCTCACAGTCCCCCAACCTAAACATCATCGAAAATCTGTGGGTAGATCTCAAAAGAGCAATGCATGTACGATGGCCCAAGAATCTCACAGAACTAGAAGCCTTTTGCAAAGATGAGTGGGCGAAAATCCCCCAAACAAGAATTGAATGACTCTTAGCTGGCTACAGAAAAGCGTTTACAAGCTGTGCTACTTGCCAAAGGGGTTGTTACTAAGTACTGACCATGCAGGGTGCCCAAACTTTTGCTTCGGGCCCTTTTCCTTTTTTGTTATTTTGCAACTGTAAAAGATGGAAATAAAAGAAGTAATCTTGCTTAAAATACTAAAGAAATGTGTCATCTGTAACTTTATGCCTTTTGGAAATCAGGTCATCTTTTACTGGCTTAGCTATTCACAATAACAGAAATTTTGATGAGGGGTGCCCAAACTATTGCGTGCCACTGTATCTTCACACTTCACTGAATAATAAACATTTTGAACAGAATGTCTAATACTGAAGTTAAGAAATATAACCCACTGATATCTTATCATCTGTGGCCATTATTACTCTCGCAGTTAATCTTCTCTGTTGCATGCATAAAAGGCATAAAGCATTTAGCCCTCTGAGACTGGGAATACTGATCACCAGCCCAATATACAAAACAGATCTTATTTATCTTCCAAAGATAAAACAATTATCATTGCTCCTCTCTTTATTAAACAAGTCTATCTTTGGTCTGCTTCTAACGACCCATGAAAGTCAATCCCAATTTTAGAATTGACATCAGCCTTTTTGGACTGTATGCAAAAGCGGTCTATTCTGGCTATCTTTGCTGTATCTTTTATAGGATTCATTCAGATTAAAGATTCATTTTATGGGGTCTGAAAGCAAAATACTGTAGATGCTGGAAATCTGAAATAAAATGCTGGAAACACTCAGAAGATCAGACAGCATTTGTAAAGATAGGAATAGAGTTAACATTTCAGGTTAATATAATGTCAGCTTTATCTCTCTATGCAAAATGCTGCCTGACTTGCTGATATATTCCCAGCATTTTGTTTTTGCTTTATTTCAGTTTATTTGGACATTAGGTGGCTTGGAGACAATCCTGAAGTATATATATAAATTTGTCCACTAATTATATATATGATGCACTTATTCGGTAACTTTGTACGGTCTTCTTTTAAGAGAAGAGCTAAATCTCAAAGGAAATATTTCACAAGACTGAAAATAAAAATTGCGTCTCTAAAAATAATGTGTCTTTTTGTTCCATCCAGTTATATACAGTGCTACCGAAGAACTTGAGGATAAGAATCTACCATGGCTTGTTCTCAAGTATTAATAGCAGTTCCAAAGATTTGATTTTGAACAAATATGAATAAATAAACCTTAAAAACTCCCTAGTTATCTTTGACATCCAAGATTGGCATATTTTTTCCCCAAAGTCATGTTTAGCTAATAAAACTTTGAGTGGGAGGGAATAGTCCACTCAGAATTGGTGTTAAATGAGTAAACAGCTTTCAGCAGTATAAGTGCTATTTTCCAGAGAATATCCATGGAATAGTGCATATGTTGCTTCAGGGGGTCAAGGGGCAGTTGGTTAGGGCACTGGCATCAAAACTAATAACATAATTGCTGGAGGACTAGATCCAGCTAAGCAAAACTAAAGTTTCAATTCCCTCTGCCTTTCTTCTGTTTTGCAATCAGCTTATATGGTAATTGAATACATGATGTCTTAAAAACATAAAAACATAGAAAACCTGCAACACAACACAGGCCCTTCGGCCCGCAAAGTTGTGCCAAACATATCCCTACCTTAGAAATTAGTAGGCTTACCCATAGCCCTCTGTTTTTCTAAGCTTCATGTACCTGTCCAAAAGTCTCTTAAAAGACCCTATCGTATCCGCCTCCACCACCGTTGCTGGCAGCCCATTCCACACACTCACCACTCTGAGTAAAAAACATACCCCTGACATTTCCTCTGTACCTACTCCCCAGTACCTTAAACCTGTGTCCTCTTGTGGCAACCATTTCAGGCCTGGGAAAAAGCCTCTGACTATCCACACAATCAATGTCTCTCATCATCTTATACACCTCTATCAGGTCACCTCTCATCCTCCGTTGCTCCAAGGAGAAAAGGCCGAGTTCACTCAACCTATTCTCATAATGATGCTCCCCAATCCAGGCAACATCCTTGTAAATCTCCTCTGCACCCTTTCTATGGTTTCCACATCCTTCCTGTAGTGAGGTGACCACAACTGAGCACAGTACTCCAAGTGGGGTCTGAACAGTGTTCTAAATAGCTGCAACAATACCACGCAGCTCCTAAATTCAATTCCACGATTGATGAAGGCCAATACACAGTACGCCTTCTTAACCACAGAGTCAACCTGCGCAGCTGCTTTGAGCGTCCTATGGACTCGGACCCCAAGATCCCTCTGATCCTCCACACTGCCAAGAGTCTTACCATTAATACTATAATCTGCCATCATATTTGACCTACCAAAATGAACCACTTCATACTTATCTGGGTTGAACTCCATCTGCCACTTCTCAGCCCAGTTTTGCATCCTATCAATGTCCCGCTGTAACCTCTGACAGCCCTCCACACTATCCACAACACCCCCAACCTTTATGTGATCAGCAAATTTACCAACCCATCCCTCCACTTCCTCATCCAGGTCATTTATAAAAATCACCAAGAGTAAGGGTCCCAGAACAGATCCCTGAGGCACACCACCGGTGACCGACCTCAATGCGGAATATGACCTGTCCACAACCACTCTTTGCCTTCTGTGAGCAAGCCAGTTCTGAATCCACAAAGCAATGTCCCCTTGGATCCCATGCCTCCTTACTTTCTGAATAAGCCTTGCATGGTGTACCTTATCAAATGCCTTGTTGAAATCCATATACACTACATATACACTACATATCCGTATACACAACGTATCCATAAACACTACATATCTGTATACTTGAACAGGGGTAGAAATCCTATCGTTATGCATACTGAAGATGTCATGCACAACAACTTTGTGTGTGTGTGTGTGTGTGTGTGTGTATATATATATATATATATATATACACACACACATACACATACATACATACATTTTTCAATCCTTGGACATGAAGCCTAGAGTTCTATAGGTTAACAAGAAAGAGGCTTAGCCTCTCATGAATTGAGCATGCAATTGTATGTCTCAAGGATCGATCAGAATGAAGAGTTACATTAGTTCTTGGAAGTAATGCAGAGGTGCATTTTGGAGGGGGTGAGGTCCCACTCATATCACGCACAAACAGAGAAAGATGACTGGATTACACAGGAGAGAAAAATAAACAGAAAGGAAAAGCAAAGTTCAGGAAATAAATTGGCCATTTTGAAATCTAAAACATTGAGCAAAACCTGAAGAATTGGGAGGTGCCACTTTTCGTTGCTGATGTTGCATGTCATAAAGGTTGTCTTTCTGTAGCTAGCATTTTTTAAACGTTTCAAAAAGGATCCGGGTATCACTAACAAGATCAGCATTTATGGTCTGTTCCGAGCTGTCACTGAGAAGCTGGAGGTGAAGCACATTCTTGAATTGCTGCAATCATTCTGGTGAAAACCTGCTTCAAATTATACCCACAGATGAAGAAGGACCAAAAATACACTCTGAAAGTGGGTGGGAAGAGAACCTGCAGCAAGTGGCATCCGATATCCTTTTAGCTGGTAAAAGGCAAAGGTTTTGTAAAATCTCTCTGCCTTCCACTCTTATCATATATCTTTCTGTTGCCTTTGTCCACCCCATTCTCTTTTCCATCAGTTTAAGACTTGCCTTATCTATAGCTTTTCCCCATTCAGTTGAAACTTTGACAGTTTCAACAAAAACTGTTCGTTGAAATAGTCCATAAGATCTTTTTTTAAAATCAAGCATTAAATTTTCGATAACTCCTGAACAGCTGCAGTAAAACAGATATTAGTAGCTTGCTTGAAATCACAATGAAATTGCACATGGAAAAAAATGAACACGGTTAGCCATTGAGGTAGCAAAATCTGGCCAAGCCTTTGGTCTAGCTGAGCAAAGGGAGTTTTGCACCAAACACCAATGCATTCAAGGTAGAATAGATACTGTTCATGTTGGTGAGTCTTAGAGCTGTTTGTTCCTGACACCAGGCACAGAAGGTGGGAAAGTGTTTAATTTTCATTTTAGTTACCCATGCTCTTAAAATGCACGGGGTATGCCAAAGCAAGCCAGAAAGCAAATAAAAATTGCTGCTTTGAGTGTGGAGCATGAGATTAGGGAACATTTCATTCCCACAGAGGTCTTGGGAATGTCATGCCATGAGGAATCATTGGCATGTTGTTAACGGAGTGTCGGATGAAAGTTTGAGATGGAATAATGTGCAAAGTTCTAGGAGAGAATAGCAGTCAACAAATTAGTTGTGGAGCACTCTAGTGAAGAGCTGGTGCTAATGCAGTATGACTTACTCTGTGACCAGCCAACATTACAGCCATTGGGAGAGCAGGATTAGGTATTTGTGTCTGGAGATGCAAGTGCCAGCAAATATAGTTGCAACTAATAGTAGTTGTACAGCATGAACACCCACCCAGAAAGACTGGTGCCCAGAAGATAATGTAGAGATATCGTCACTTCAACTTGCATCTGATATCTAATCCCAAAAGTGCAATGTTTTAAAATGATACTTTGCCAATCGGCATTATCCTGAAGGGACTTGACAGAGTGACAGATGTGGAGAGGATGTTGATGGAGAATCTAGAACAAGGGGTCATTGTTAAGAAACAAGAGGTCAACAATTTATGTCAGTGATGGGGCGAAATTATTTCCCTCAGAGGACTGAAAGCTTTTGATGGTGGTAATAGAGTCTTTGTATAATTTGATGATAGAGTTGGATAGGTCTTTGAAGAAAAAAAGTAGGGAAATATAATTAGGACTAGGCAGGAATGCAGAATCAAAGTTATAATAACATCAGCTATGATCTTATTGAGTGGCTGAGCAGATTCGAGGATGGAGTGATCTGGTTCTGTAAGTGTCACTAGCGAACTCAAGTACAGGAATCACAGAGACTTTGGCAATTCATTAAAGCTAAAGGTTTATTACAAAAATTAACTAGAAAAACCAACAAGAATTCAAGCAAACCATGCAGAATCTTGAAGAATTGAAATTACTTACAATACACAGAAGAACTCGGTCTGAATTTCACCTATGAGGAACCACAATGACGGAGCAAAGAGGGGTAGGCATGTCCCCCTGAAGTACACCCCTGGAGAACATAGGGATTCAGGCCCGATCAGCAAACATAGGTGTCCAGACAAAGCAAAAATCCCCAAAGCCAACAACTGCAATACAAGACCTTGAAAATACCATGCTAATTATATTATCCCAAATTAAATAGAGGTGATGAATGCAAAGAGAGGTTAACAATCCTCATGATCCAAAGGAGACACCTGCAAAACAAAGTAAAAATCAGAGCTAGGCCGAAGACCAACAATTAGACGTAAAAAGTAAACAATCCAAGGAACAACACAGTACCACAAGGTGAACCTGAGAAAATACAGGGAACGTACTAACAGGAAGAATAATCTCTTTTTTAAAAAATGACTCCTGGTTGTGACAGGTTCTGATCTTAATTAACATGGTTTATATCTCAGTACTGCTCTCCTTTCAAGTATGGATCTTTGTTCATTCATCTATAACATTGCAGCATGATGCAGTATAAAACCTGTCACATTAAACTCATCTCTAAATTATCATTCAACTTTGAATAAACCCCCATTTTGAATAATTAACTGCTGGCATGAACATATTCTGCCAGCTCTGAAATCTGAAAAAGGATTGCCAGCCTGAAACATTAACTGTTTCTCTTTCCACAGATGCTGCCTGTCTTGTTGAACTTTTCTAGCATTTTCTGCTTTTTAAACCACTTTCTACCACTTGTCCTGTGTACTGTAGCAGGAAATGTGTGGGACAATATATTAATTGCACTTGCTTTGCAATGTGGAATATATACATTTTGAAAGATGGATCTCAGAAGTACTTAGAGGGTGATCAAGGATATTCTCAATGGAATTGACACGAGACCCTTGAAACAAAATTTAAATTGATTGTGTATGAAGGAGCATGAATTGCAGGAGATGGATTTTTACCCCATCTCTGCTTTGTTGCATTCTGTGGAGGTTAAACACTTCATCTACTGTCAGAAAAGAAATGCAGAGGTATCATGGGTCACTGTGCAATTTCTCCTACCACCATAATGGATTGCTTGCTATTGAAGCCTATGCTCCTGAGTGCATTTCCACCCATGTAATTACTCAAAGATTGACTTAAGGGGAGACATTGAAACAGCAACTTTTACTGTTAATGCATCGGGGAAAAAAACAACCCACAAGCCTGAAATGATTTTATTTTTCCATCTGTACATTTATAATTTATTAGTTACTTCTATATGTACAGAGTACAGATAGGGAATAAAATAATCCACATTTATTTGTTGTTTATTCTTTATAATTGGTGAATGTTGTTTTTTGTTACATCTTGTGTCATCACACCACAGCAAATTCCTAACACAGATAAATGTATTTGGTGAATCTTCTGGTGAAATGGTGGTGCGTTCGGATGCAGCAGCCTCTCCGGGGTCAACCAAAGGTGTTTTCTTTTATTTGTTGTATGTTTTTTATGATTGCAAGACTGGACTCCAAGAACGTTGGATACAGCAGGTCTACCACATCAGTGGGCTGCTGGTTGATCGGAGTCAAAGGAGCTGACTGGCGTGTCGGAGGAGGAGCTGGACTGGGTTCAGATGAGCCGCCTGCTGCTCAAAGGCATCGGAGTTGGCGCACAAAAGCGGAGTGCAGAGTAACGGTGGGAGATTGTCTCGGACAGCAAGACCCTGTTAGACATTGATAATGTAAGATGCTGCAGGCCTGGCTCCCTTGCTCGGTGGTGAGACAGATGGTGTGGGAGCTGCGTAGCTTCAGTTGTAGCGAGGAGTGGGCCTCAAGCCATGGGCTTGCCTGCTGCTGCAGTCCAGGTGAGGGGATGCCGGAGGTGGTGCAGCATGCCATCTGTGTTCAGTTGGGTGCTGGCCTGTCCCATCAGTGCTGCCCGCCAGTGTTTGATAGGTGGACTGACAGGCTGAATTACATGTGTCTGTGGACTGACTGGAGACTGTATCATCAATTTACGGGACATGTCATTTGGGGGTCATTTGGTTGTATCCATGTACGGTTGAATGATAATTAAACTTGATTTGATTTGATTTGAACGAAGTTGATTCTTGATATAGACTGAAAATTTTTAGTGGTCTTACTTCAGTTTTAAAAAATCCCAGAGATTTGTTTAATTACTACAAAGAAATAGTTTTTTTTGTTCTAATTGTGTTTTGTCTTGTAAAAGCTATGTATAATGAATGTTTAGTTTATGTTTTCTTGTGAATGCTGCTTATATGATGCTGTGATGCTGCTGCAAGTCAATTTTCCATTGCACCTGTGCATCTGTAGTTTGCCTTTGACTTTATTCCCTTTACAGATGGAAAGCTGCTCTTCTTTCTTGATCTGGACACCCTTCATCAACATAATTTAATCCAATTCTCCTCTCAAGCCTCAGGAATGAGAGATAAGTGCTAACTTTAGCACTATTGCAAGAACAAGTTAATTGCTTTGAATGTCCTGAAACTCCATTGCTACCAGCATACTGGGGTGCAATTAATTGAGAAGCACTCACATTAATCATTGTGCATGTATCTCCGTAAATGAGGCTTTTATGAAATAGAATTGAGAAGCACATTTTAATCTTCAAGGTCTGATATAGGAGGACATCTGTATATGCAATGGTTTATAATGCTTCTACGGTTGACCCTTTCCCTTTGTGATTTGAGTGGAAAATTTTGCTATAATTCTGGCTAACAGATGTGTCAAGATCTGAAAATAGTGTTGTTCACTTTGCATGGGTCACTGCTAGTCATATTGAAACTTCATCAGCGTAGTTCCAATTGAAAAACATCTACATTTCTGCACTGTTGTCACACAGCACCTTTATCGAATGAACAATGAGAGATACCCCCATACCTAAATAAAAAACAACGAAGGGGCACATGATGTTATAAGGAGTGAATTCCTGTAGAAAAAACTATATCCCCAGGGAATAATGAGAGGGGAGTTTAGCCCGTGTTACAATAGTCGTATTAATATGATTTTATTGATTTGGACTCCTAGGGTTAGGGTTAGGGTTAAAGTTAGGGTTGGGGTTATGCATGAACAGCACGTTCCAAATGTTTCTTTTAGTTTGCTGCATTGTATTAGGGCCAGGCCATGGGCAGATTGATTTACTGAATTGAGCACTTCTGTTCTCGAATCTTTACCACAGGAGCAAGGACCTCTGATTGACAACAGGTACTGTGGTTAGACTGGAATCAGCCCAACTTGGATCCCTACATGGCTCAGGAAATGGGCCCAATGTGACTCCAGACTACATTTGATAGAGCTTCACTATTCCCACCATTCCATCTGGGAGTGTTGTCAATCCTGTTGGAAGAGACTGATTCAAGCAAGTTAATGTCAGATCTGTCATAAGCAATCTTGGAAATTCAAGCCCGGGTAAACATGAGTGTATCTCTCAAATGTTCGGATTTTTGCTCGACTTCGGTCAATCCCATTGTGACAGTGCTGTCATCAGAGTGAGCTGTCTGGAAATTCCAATTGCAAATTTTGAAATCATTGCCTGAGCTCTTCCGTTTTAATCCCAGTTGTCCCATTGTTCCGTAAGATCTAACGCACATGAGAAAATAGGACATCTGTTGTTTCGAAGTAGCAGCATTACTTTAAGTTACAAAATAAATGAATAATGCAAAAGGTGAATACTGGCAGAACATTGCAGTACTGCCTATAAGCAGACTGTGCCTACACCAACAGAGCACGATGCAGGAGTTGGCTGAAAGGTTGTTTCCTCTTTTCCTATTTAGGCAAACCAAGCCTCAGCAGTTTCAGGACTAAGGCTGTGGGTGTTTAGAAACAGAATGTGACAGAGGAAGTTAACTACTCTGGCCACTTCTTGTGCTTGTGCATCGAAAGAGCAACCCTTCCAAAGTTGTTGTAAAATAGAGCCGCTGAGGATGACTGGTTTGCCCTCAGAAGCTTTAAGAATATTGACATCAAATGCCTTGTTACAACAAATGTGTCTGAATTTTCAAAACTGATGTACCACGTAAAACGTGCTCCCTTTGTAAATGTACGGCTTGAAGGAACTGCAATAGAGATACAAGAGGCTGCAGATGCTGGAATCAGGAACAACACAAAGAATGCAGGACAATCTCTGTGGGTCGGGCAGTATCTATTGAGGGAATGGACAGTCCGGATGAAGAGCCTCAATATATACAGTCAACTCTCCAATTCACTCCATAGATGCTGCCTGACCCATTGAGTTCATCCAATCCTTTGTCTGTTGCTATGTTTAAAGAACCGTTCCTTTTCATTCAAAGTATTGGAGTAAACTACTCTGCTGCAATGATATAAATTACATTTGATCACTTGACATAAAAACTTTAAAGTGTGATTTAAACTTTATAATATCGTAAGGGTGGCAGAGTAACTCAGCTGGTCGATCTGCTGCCTCTTAGCTCCAATGGCCCAGGTTCAGCCATACCTGCCTGTGTGGAGTTTGCACCTTCTTCTTCTGACTGCAGGGGGACTTTTCAGGTGTAGCTCTTTCTTCCCACACCAGAAAATTAGCGGGTTGATCGCTTTTCGAGGACGTGAGAGGTAAAATCTGGGGAATGGTGAAAATGAGTAAGGTTGATGGGTTGGAAGAGAATAAAATGTATAGATTAGGATATGATTAGTATGAAAGGGGACTTTATGGCTAGTGTGGATTTGATAAGCCAAAGGGCTTGATTCCATGCTGTATTGATGATCCTATAACATGGAATTGTAATGACACATGGGAACGTTGTGGGAGATTTAAGGTGGTTGAAAGAAAGTATTAGAGAGATGTCAGAGGTAAGTGGGTGCATGGAACACACTGCTCGGGGTGGTGATAGAAGAAGGTACATTAGGGACATTTAAGAAACTCTTAGATAGGCACATGGATGACAGTAAAATGGAGGGCTACCTATGTAGGAAGGAATGGTTAGATTGATCTTAGATTAAGGTTAAAAGGTCGGCACAACATCATTGGCCAAAGGGCTTGTACTGTTCTATACTCTACGTTTTATAAAGGAAACAGGAAGTATTGTTAGAGAAGAGGGATTATGAAAACAGTGTTAGAAGCATAGAAAACATACAGCACAATGCAGGCCCTTCGGCCCACAAAGCTGTACCAAACATGTCCCTACCTTTGAACTACCTTGGCACTACCCATAGCCCTCTATTTTTCTAAGTTCCATGCAGCCATCCAGGAGTCTACTAAAAGACCCTATCGTATCCGCCTCCACCACCACCACTGGCAGCCCATTCTATGCACTCACCACTCTCTGCGTAAAAAACTTACCCCTGACACCTCCCCTGTACCTACTTCCAAGCACCTTAAAACTATGCCCTCTCGTGCTAGCCATTTCAGCCCTGGGGAAAAGCCTCTGACAATCCACACGATCAATGCCTCTCATTATCTTGTACACCTCTATCAGGTCATCTCTCATCCTCCGTCGCTCCTGGGAAAAAAGGCCGAGTATACTCAACCTACTCTCATAAGGCATGCTTCCCAATCCAGGCAACATCCTTGTGAATCTCCTCTACACCCTTACTATGGTTTCCACATCCTTCCTATAGTGAGGCGACCAGAACTGAACACAGTACTCCAAGTCGGGTCTGACCAGGATCCTATATAGCTGCAACATTACCTCTCAGCTCTTAAACTCAATCCCATGATTGATGAAGGCTAATGCACCGTGTGCCTTTATAACCACTGAGTCAACCTTCTTAACAGCTTTGAATGTCCTATGGACTCGGACCACAAGATCCCTCTGATCTTCCACACGGCCAAGAATCTTGCCATTAATATTATATTCTGCCATCACATTTGACCTACCAAAATGAACCGCCTCACACTTATCTGGGTTGAACTCCATCTGCCACTTCTCAGCCTAGTTTTGCATCCTATCAATGTTCCGTTGTAATCTCTGAGAGCCTTCCACACTATCCACAACACCCCCTACCTTTGTATCATCAGCAAATTTACGAACCCATCCCTCCACTTCCTTATCCAGGTCATTTATAAACATCACAAAGAGTAGGGGTCCCAGAACAGATCCCTGAGGCACACCACTGGTCACCGGCCTCCATGCAGAATATGACCCGTTTACAACCACTCTTTGCCTTTTGTGGGCAAACCAATTCTGGATCCACAAAGCAATGTCCCCCTGGATCCCATTCCTCCTTACTTTCTCAATAAGCCTTGCATGAGGTACCTTATCAAATGCCTTGCTAAAATCCATATACACTACATTCATGGCTCTACCTTCATCAATGTGCTCAGTCACATCCTCAAAAAATTAAATCAGGCTCGTAAGGCATGACCTGCCTTTGACAAAGCCATGCTGAATATTCCTAATCATATTATGCCTCTCCAAATGTTCATAAATCCTGCCTCTCAGGATCTTCTCCATCAACTTACCAACCACTGAAGTAAGACTCACTGGCCTATAATTTCCTGGGCTATCTCTACTCCCTTTCCTGAATAAGGGAACAACATCCACAACCCTCCAGCGCTTCGGAACCTCTCCTCATTGATGATGCAAAGATCATTGCCAGAGGCTCAGCAATCTCCTCCCTCACTTCCCACAGTAGCCTGGGGTACATCCCGTCTGGTCCCGATGACATATCCATCTTGATACTTTCCAAAAACTCCAGCATATCCTTTTTCTTAATATCTACATTCTCAAGCTTTTCAGTCCACTTCAAGTCATCCCTACAAGATCCTTTTCTGTAGTGAATGCTGAAGCGAAGTATTCATTAAATACCTCTGCTATTTCCTCCGGTTCCATACACACTTTTCCATTGTCACACTTGTTTGGTCCTATTCTTTCACGTCTTATCCTCTTGCTCTTCACATACTTGTAGAATGCCTTGGGGTTTTCCTTAATCCTGTTCGCCAAGGCCTTCTCATGGCCCCTTCTGGCTCTCCTAATTTCATTCTTAAGCTCCTTCCTGCTAGCCTTACAGTATAATCTTCTAGATTCATATCATTACCTTGTTTTCTGAACCTTTCGTAAGCTCTCCTTTTCTTCTTGACTAGATTTACAACAGCCTTTGTGCACCATGGATCTTGTACCCTTCCATCTTTTCCATGTCTCATTGGAACGTATTTACTCAGGACCCCATGCAAATATCCCCTGAACATTTGTCACATTTCTTCCATACATTTCCCTGAGAACATTTGCTTCCAATTTATGATTCTAAGTTCCTGCCTGATAGCCTTATAGTTCCCCTCACTCCAACTAAATGTTTCCCTAACTTGTCTGTTCCTATTCCTCTCCAATGCTATGGTAAAGGATATAGAATTGTGATCACTATCTCCAAAAAGCTCTCCCACTAAGAGATCTGACACCTGATCAGGTTCATTTCCCAATACCTGATCAAGTACAGCCTCTCCTCTTGTAGGCTTATCTACATATTGAGTCAAGAAACCTTCCTGAACACACCTAGCAAACACCATCCCATCTAAACCCCTCACTCTAGGGAGATGCCAATCGATATTTTGGAAATTAAAATCTCCCACCACAACAACCCTGTTATTATTACACCTTTCCAGAACCTGTCTCCCTACCTGTTCCTCGATGTCCCTGTTACTAGTGGGTGGTCTATAAAAAACACCCAGTAGAGTTATTGACCCCTTCCTGTTCCTAACTTCCACCCACAAAGGGGTGATCAAAGAAAAGCTCGTGTTTCTATTCTATTATGCAATGGGATTTTATCTGTCAGTTAGTCACTGCAAACTGCTCAGATCACTCCCGAAGAGAAGTTGGCTTTGGACCATGATGGCAGGAACCGTGCTGAGACGGCAGCTGTAGTCAGGGAAGTGAACTGTCAAGATGGGAAGTAGTTTCTCAGGGTATCACTGGGGCAGACTGATCACTGGAACTGTTGTGAGTGTAACATCTGAGGGTGTTAATAAGGTCAGAAAGGAGAACTTTAGTGTCAATGGTTATAATCCAACCAGCTGAGGCAGAGGCAGCTCACCCCAGAGTAATGAACTTCGGCTTATTATCATTTCTTAAAAGTTTCAAATCTGGACTCCTACCCAGCTGGCTGTATTGTAATTACCCGCTGCAAGCATTGAAGACAGGGGATGCTCCTGAACTATTCCAAGCAAAAAATATATATACTGTACTACAGTAATTAATCTTTCAACCGTAACTCCCATCTCTAGTAGTTGTGGCCCAGAATGATTGCAGTCTGTAAGTAACCCCTTCCTCTGTGTTGCAGTTAATTCAGTCATTTCTGGTTCCCACACTCTTACCTTGGCAACTCCTTAAAGTCCTGCTGAATTTGTGGATTCATCTGCCAGGAGATGCCTCAGGGCTCTGAACGGACACCAACCCAAAATGATTTCCCAAGGGCAACTAAGAAGTAAGTAAAACTGCAATCCATCGAACCCCTTGCTGAACTCTACTCACTACTCAATTCCTAAGAGGGCTGAAGCAATATTTTAAAAAGATTTGCTGCAAAACAGTGACTGAAAGGAAGGGTTTTTTTATTTGTTAGATAGTACAGCAAAGTATACACGGGATATTGAGAAGAGAAGGAACTGGGGTTTATAGCAGAGGTCCTGACACTAGATCAGATAATACTGCTTCTACATGATATTTGAAAACTAGGCTGGTCAATTTGCATTAGTTTTATCTGTTGACTTGGTGGGTGTGGAGCTCAATTCAGCTGGATGGGTGATTATTTTTTGAAAACATTAATCTTTGCGAGAATAGAGTGAACAGTACTATAGAAACAGATGGGTCTGGATTAATTGCATGCATGCAAGGAGCTGCTAACAGAACAACGGAGAGAAGATGCAAGCACAGGATAAAGGTTCAAAGGTTCATTTTATTATCAAAATATGTATGTAGAATACAACTCAGAAATTAGTCTTCTCCAGATAGCCGTAGAATACAGAAAACCATACAAGTAGTTGAAAGAAAGGCATCAATCCCTTTGTACGAAAATAAAAAGAAATAAAAACTCACAAACCCCAAACACCCCTGAACCCTCCCTCGCACTAAAAACTAACGATCACCCAAACCCCCAGCCTGAAATCCACAAGAAGAAGGAATGGGTGAGAACACGAAAAAAAGCCATGGAACTGAAAGAGGCAAATATGAACTACAATTAGTTGGAACTACAGCTAATGCATAAATCTCAGAACTTTGGTAACTTTGCTGAGGGCAGTGACAGCGGCCCCTCCGAGAGCAGGAACTCGAACCAGTGGCCCCTCCGATGTCAGCGGCTCCTCCACATCTGCCTCGATGTTTCAATCTCCCTCGACGATTTAACTATCAGGAAATGTAGTCAATTACGGCCCCTCATTTTGTCTCCGAGCTTCTCCTCATGGTAGCTCGTGCTCGCATTTCTCTCCTGGTGTTTCCTCGGGACAGCAGAGCACTAGCTCACGCAATCTACAGACTAAGTCATAGGCTCCAATAGTTTCAAAAATAAAGTTAAGATAAAAAGGACGAGTAGAAGATGTAGAAAAGCTGAAATGATTGAAAAGATGTTGCCTGAGGAATTGTTGTTTGCTGGCACTATCTTGACCAGATTGAAGATGTGGGTAAGAGAGTGAAAGCAAAGCCATAAAGGAGGCCTAAATGAAAAAGACACCTATGGCCATTGGTACTCAAATACCCACAACACCCCATCTGTTTCAACATAATAGAGGGGTAAATGAAAAGACAACCCCCGTCCCCTCTCAGTTGCTTTATCTATTAGGGTTAGTTCAGCAAAAATCCTTTCTGGCTGAATAAGGCAATCGAAAAATTGTCATGACATGTCAGTAGACATCTCAAACAACCCACGTTATCTGATGCAGGCACTTCTCCCTCATGAATCCGTCAAGTCCCTGTCAGATGAGTCAAGCACGTTCACTGATAATCTGTTGCTAAGGATCAAAGCAGCTTCCCTCCCACACCGCCACATCACTGAACCTCTGAGTAAAGGAACTTTTTCTCAAACTTTTACTTCTTGTACCCCTTCCCCTCTTCCCACCTTCTTAATCTGGCTTCTATCTCCTTCCTTCCCAGTCCTGATGAAGGTTCTCAGCCCAAAACATTGACTGTTTATTTCCCTCCATAGATGCGGAGACTAGCTGAGTTCCTCTGTTATTTTGTACATGTTGCTCCACATTTCCAGCACCCGCAGAATCTCTTGTGTTTATGCTTTTTCTGGAATCTAACTTGCATAGCCCTCTCTTCCAAAAAATCTTTTGGGTTTGAGATTGTAAGCGCGTGCATTTAATACAGCACGGTACCAGAATTAAGAGTTAAAGTTTAAGCTGACAGTCTCCAAACCTGCACTGTGGGAGTGAGTATTGCACTGCCAGAGATGCAATATTTTGTTAGACCAGATTTGTAACGCCAGGTCACTATACTAAGTAGCAATGGTAGAGTTATCCTGTTCAATTGATTTCCTATCAATATCACTAAAACAGTTGGCCTGGCCATCACCATACTGCTCTTTGTGGGAGCCTGCTCTTTACAAATTGACTGCTTACAATGCAGTAGGAAGTACACACATAAGGAATGCTTCCTTAATTGACAAGTACTAGCTGATGTCTTGATGTCATATAAGTGCAAGTCTTCAATTCTCACTTTTTGGCAATGTTGAGTTTTAAGGTATCAGGAGACCAAGGTCCAGAAGGTGAGTAAAACTTTCCCACGATGGGCAAATGGGACTAAGTGGAGGAGCGGCCTGGAGCAGAGTTTCAGACCTAAGCAGGTCCCTGGTTTGACAGTTAGTGCTGTCCTCTCAAGGGAGAGACAGGACAAATCTCCACTGTGTTCCCTCTGAGACGGATAGGAAAGCCTTGCAAAAGTTTACTGCTGCAAGCTCATTGGAGTGAGCATTCTCATCCCTGCGATGAAATCATTTCATGGCCTGATCTAAACCCCTCCCTGCTGTAAGTGGGTTGAATGCCAATAGTGGTTGGGATCATACTTAATTGAAATTTCTATGCCCCTAAAAGGTAGAAAGGCCTGCCAAGAATTGCAGTCAGAGCTATTTTAGGTGAGATGAAAGCGGGTGACTAATGCTTTTGGAACCGTTCGCAGCAATGGAATGAAGCATTTTTAGTTTAGTAGGAGCTGCGGGAAAAATTGGTGGGAAAAGATAATTTCCTGTGTATGTACATTTAACACAAATTGAACATGGTTTGACATGCAAAGTACAGATTTGCATTTCAGCTCAATTATGCTGATCTCCTTTTACCTACTGATTTACAAATGTGCATTGCTCCTGGTAATGCTAAACCTGACACTCCACTATTTTAATACTATTATATGCAGCAGAATAACACAGTAACTTGATTGGCTCAAACTGATCATCACTGGGGGTGGAGGGAATTGATGTGACAAGCAGACTCCTCTACTTTTGCACTATCACTGAGAAAGTTAAGGCTATTCTTTCAAACATCAAAATCCTCTGTACATAATTCCTGGAATTTATTTAGCATTAGGAAGAGATTGCAATCAGTGTGGGATCAGA
This sequence comes from Hemitrygon akajei, assembly GCF_048418815.1. Lineage (NCBI taxonomy): Eukaryota > Metazoa > Chordata > Chondrichthyes > Myliobatiformes > Dasyatidae > Hemitrygon > Hemitrygon akajei. The sequence goes on along the minus strand of NC_133135.1, from coordinate 75,890,167 downwards.
AGTTTCAAGCAAACTGACTCTCCCACAAAGCCTAGAATTTAATCTCTATGTCCAAGCATATCAGATTTTAAAAAATTAAATTTGTACTCTATGAGTTAAATTACATATATAGGAAATACAAAACAGTCTTGATTACATTGATTGTGTCATTAAATCATACTCTTAAAAAAACATCAATGTTATTTTTGATACTTCTTGAACAATGCACCATGAAATGTATTGAGAGCTTGTTCCACTGGGCCCAACACCTCAGTGTTCAGTGACAGTTGGATGCCAGAGTGAGTGCTTCTTACCCGCAAAAGCCTAATGCTGGTTGCATTGGGATCCAGTACATCCTTTAGAACGTACTCCTGCACCTTGGAACGCGCAAGGGCCGGCATTCATAAATTAGTGTCACCTTTGCACTGGAAGACCAACAGATTTTGGGCAGGCCAAAGTAAACCCTTTCACCAAGCTGTTGTCCTTACAATAACAGTCAATGTCAAAATCAGTTAGCATGTGCTTTTGCGTGTAAGAGTTTAAGCAGGTGGTAAGACGCAGGGCAAGCCAATGGCTCCTCACAAGTCTGTATCGTCTATATCAGAATTTTGCACTTTGCACTCCTCTGGGAAGAGAACAGCAAAGAGGAGTAACACAGAATGGTTTTCATCTTTATAATATCTCTCACAATCCTGAGACATTTTGAAATGAAGTTTTCATTGTAAAGTAAGAACTAAACTGCACACCCCCCCAAAAAAATAGAAATATTAATTCATCAATAATTATTTTAGGTGAGTTAAACAAATCATAAATATTGACCAGAGGACAAAGAAACTTGTCTGTTCTTCCTTAAAATAGTGCGTTGGGATCTTGAAACAATCTAACGTAACATAATTGAGCAGATCAGCACCCCTTCAGCACTGCACTGAAGTATCAATCCCCAGTCTAGTGCTTCATTCTCTGAGGTGAGGCAAGGATACACAAGGTAATGAAACAGATGCCACAGGTGGCTGATGGGAAATTAGAGAGGAGGCATTATAGAACACATAACTGCACAGTACTGGGCAAGCCATTCAGCCCACAATGCTGTGCTGACCTTGATGACAATTTATATTAAATTTCCTCCTATGTATTATCTATATCCTTCCAGTCCCTTCATATCTATCTAAAAGCCTCTTAAACTGCCAACTTCCCCTACTAACACTGGGTAACCATTTCAGGAATGTACTGTTAGGGCATATTCTGGAGTGAGGGTATATAGGAAACGTTAATTTCACCAGCGACCAATCTTCAGACATGAATGTAGATTGTAGATTGGATTTAAAATGCGTTCTGAACAATAGTTTTCCTGCAGCTGTAGACTGGAGCTGACTGCAAACCAGACAACGCTGATTAACATTCATTTTGGGTGTCTGGAGTATGGGGCAAAGAAGGAGGTGTGTGAAAACCATGTGTAAATCAAAGGAAGCACTGTAGATACATTGTAACGATAGAATTGTCCTTTGATCTTTAGCATATAAAAATGTCATATAATATTGGATCAAGAGGCCTCTTCCTCCAAGAGTATCTCAATATGATGCCTGATGCTCGGTTTGATCATGGCTGATCATCCAACTCAGAACCCTGTACCTGCTTTCTCTCCATACCCCCGATCCCTTTAGCCACAAGGGCCATATCTAACTTAGTGGACACTTCTGTGTCCACTAGCTTCAGTGTCTCTCCAGTGAGTTTGTTCATGTTACAAAACCTACCACTCTCTGTATAAAAACCTTTGCCGCTCGCGTTGCGTTTAAATTTTCACTTTCGAATATTAAAAGCATGTCCTCTAGTGTTTGATGTTTCTATTCTGGGGAACCAATTCTGATTGATAACCCTATCTATGCCCCTCATAACTTTGAAAATCTCTACCAGGTCGCCTGATGCTCGAGAGAGAACAGCCTTTACTTCTAGCTCATACCCACTAATCCAGGCAGTATCCTGGTAAACCTGCACACATCCACAGTTTCCACATCCTTCCCATAAAGAGGTAACCAGAATTACACATAATTCTTGTGTGCACTCAGACTGAAGTTTCATGTGGAGTACCATGCAAAAGTCTTAGGCACATGTATACAGCTAGGTTGCCTAAGACTTTTGCACAGCACTGTAGTAATTTTATGTATTGCACTGTACTGCTGCAAAAAAAACCAAATTTCATGACATATGTGAGTGATAATAAACCAGATTCTGATGTGGATCTCTACTGTGGACTGAGAGGGGGAAGGGGGCAGGGAGAGAGGAATGATAAATGACCCCAACACTCCTTTCTTTGTTCCTGCAGATTTACAAACTCGCTGTGCACACCACATTGACAAATACAGTACTGTGTAAAAGTCTTAGGCACCCTGGTGCTATATGTCTGTATGGGCCAAAGACTTTGGCACAGTACTGTAGCTGTAGCATGGCTTGCTTACCTTTATACTCAATAACCCTACCAATGAAGGCAAGCATGCCATAGACCTTCTTTATCACCTTATCCACTTGCATGGCCTTCAACTATGGATTTAGACCTCTGTACCTCAATGCAATGAATGGCTTACCATTGACTGTATGCTTCCTCCTTTCATTTGACCTGCCAAAATGTAACATCTCACTCTCGTCCAGATTAAACTCCACCTGCTGCTTCTCTGCCCATTTACACAACTGAACCATATTCTTTGACAGTCCCTTACACTGTCCACAACTCCACCGTTCTTGGTGCCATGCACCTGCTAATGCATCCATTTACATGTTCATTCAAATAATTGATCTAAATTACCAAAAACAGAGCTCCCAGCACTGATCCTTGTGGAGCACTACTGGTTGCAGACCTCCCGCCAGAATTACAGTCTTCCACGCCCACTCTGTCTTCTATGAGTAATCCAAATTTTATAAATTCAAATTTATAATTCATTCTGGCTGCATCTTTATCTCTTAAATCAACCTACCGTGAGTGATCTTATGAAATGCTTTAGTGAAGTCCGTGTAGATAATTTCACCGCCTTATCCTTATCATGCTCCTTTGTCACCTCCTCAAAAGTCTGTAGTTTGTAAGGCATGAACTGCCTCACACAAAGCTATGCTGACTGCCCCTGAGCGGGGCATACCCTTCCAAATGTGTATAAATCCTATCCCTCAGCTTCCCTACCACTGTCCTAAGGCTCAGTGGTCTATAATTACCTGGATTTTTGCTATTTCTCTTCTTAAACAAAGGCATGTGATGTTGAGCATGTGAGAAAGAATAGATTATGGGGAAGTAAGTAGAGGAAAAGAATTGTGTCGCAGACAGGATCAACTGTAGAGCCTCTTTCTGTGATTCATGAAAGTGAAAGATGAAATACAGCAGTTTACTGTGAGGCAGAGAAGACTTAAGGAGGGCCTAAGGCTGCAAAAGGAGAATGGTTAAGCCAGAGGAAGCAGGCAGGAGGCAAGAAAGTAAGAACATTGAACATAGAACAGCACAACACGTTACAGGCCCATCTGGTCCAAAAGAATATGCTGACCCTTTGACATACTCCAAAATAATTCGAACCCTTCCCTCCAACATAGCCCTCCATTTCTCTTTCATTCATGTGCCTATCTAGAGTCTCTTAAAAGTCCCTAATGAATCTGATTCAATCTCTTCCAACTTACCCCTGACATCTCCCCAATGTTTTCCTCCAAACACACTAAAGTTATGTTCCCTCATATTAACCACTTCTGCCCTGGGAAAAAAGGCAGTCTATCTACACCTCATGCCATCTTGTGCATCTCTATCAAGTCAGCTGTCTTCCCCCTTCTTTCCAAAAAGTCCAAGCCCACTCAGCATATCCTCCTAAGAACTTGAAAATGTGCAAGCACGGGAAAATTGGATATATGGACAGAAGCAGGCTGGTGAGCTGTCAAAAGTAGAATAGAAAGGAAGTCATTTGCTAAAAGAAGAATTTTGTCTTAGAAACTGGGCCTAAAGAACTGGAAAGGGAGAATGGAGACAATTATTGATTAAAAGGAATGAACTGTTCACTTGGAGGAAGATAAACTTCTCTGACTTCCTACACGAGGCTTAGTTAGGGTCACATTCTTTAATTGGATGCCAGAACTGACTTCAAACCCCTATTACAATCAACTTTGGCGCTACGGATCTCTCATTCCATAATTCTCATTACGCTAGAAGGTAATGCTTGTGTAAGGTAATATAATTGGGAAATATGTGCATAATTCACAACCACTGGCATCACTTTAAGAGACTGGTCTGACAGGATGACATAATTATGTAAAGGTTTTTAGTGCATGCTTGTTTTTAGGTTCTGGAGTTCAATAAAATCTGTTACAGGTTTCATTAACCATAAAACACCTGGCTTTGTTTTATTTCCAAAAACCTGCATTGGTGACCCAGATGCTCTTGGACAATACCAGAGTTATTGAACATGTCGGCCAACACAGTCACTTTGAAACTGCCAGAGTTTTGGGAGCAAAGTGCCATCACGTGGTTTGTCCAAGCAAAGGCCCAGTTCACTCTGTGAGCAATCACCGCCAATGACACCATATTCTACTACGTGGTGGCATCACTTGGAAACTCCACGGCTATGAGAATGGTGAGTCTGCTTGAACATCCGCCTGAACATGATAAATACGGATCACTGAAAGCTCACCTTTTACAGACTTACAGACTATCAGAATCTGAACACACCAAACATTTGCTCTCCTTGCCTGGCCTTGGCGATGCTAAACCTTCAGAGCTAAAGGACCACTTTCTGATTCTCCTAGGAAATCACCATCCTCGTTTTGTTTTTAAAGAACTCTTCATGCAGCAAATGGCTGATCAAGTTATCATAGCCCTCACTAATGCACCCATGAAGCACCACAGGGAGCTTGCTAAAATTACTGATTGTCTACTCTCAGCCGGGGAGCGGTGCATTATTCCTCCTCCGTTCTCAACCTCAATAAGCATGGTCAGCAAGATCCCTGACATACCGATCTCCACAGCTGTGAAACAGATAATGCTGGGCCTGTGTGTTACCATGATTGCTGTGGTATGAACGTGAGGAAGTGCCGAGCACCTTGCAGCTTCGATAGTGCCAGCGTATTGGGGCATCAGAGGTCTGTGAACACTGTGGATTCCAGCTGCCAGGGTCTTCTACTGCTCATTACGGATACCCTTTCAGGACGACACTTCCTGTGTAACACGGGTGCGCAAGTGAAATCGCTGCTTATCATTCCCTGCCCAAAGAATGCAACAGTATCCTGCCTAAATGACTATCATTCAGTAGCATTAACATCAATATTACGAACTGATTTGACTGGCTGGCCATGGAGCACATCAAAGCCTTTCTCCTGGCTACATTGGTGTTGTTCCTCCAACCTGAGTTTGGATTCATTTTGTCAGTAGAGGAGGCTGCAAAATGATAGGAGAAGACCGGAGGGGGTCCAAACTCAGGTTGGAGGAACAACACCTTATATACCGGTTGGGTAGCCTCCAACCTGATGGCATGAACATTGACTTCTCTAACTTCCGTTAATGCTCCTCCTCCCCTTCTTACCCCATCCCTGACATATTTAGTTGTTTGTTTTTTTTCTCTCTCTCTGCCCATCACTCTGCCTGTTCTCCATCTCCCTCTGGTGCTCCCCCACCCCATTTCTTTCTCCCGAGACCTCCCATCCCATGATCCTTTCCCTTCTCCAGCTCTGTATCACTTTCACCAATCAGCTTTCCAGCTCTTAGCTTCATCCCACCTCCTCCGGCCTTCTCCTATCATTTCGCATTTCCCCCTCCCCCCACTACTTTCAAATCTCTTACTATCTTTCCTTTCAGTTAGTCCTGATGAAGGGTCTCGGCCTGAAACGTCGACAGTGCTTCTACTTATAGATGCTGCCTGGCCTGCTGTGTTCCACCAGCATTTTGTGTGTGTTGCTGTTATTAGACTTCAGTTCGGCATTCAACACCATTGTACCCCTGAAACGTGGGTAAACTGTCCTCGCTGGGTCCCAACACCTCCCTCTGCAATTGGATATGGGACCTCTTAACAGTAAGTCCACAGTCAGTCCATATTGGCAGCAATGTCTCCCGTCCATTACACTGAGTACTGGCGCTCCCCAAGGCTGCGTGCTCAGCCGGCTGCTGTTCACATTGCTGATGCTGTGTCACGGGATCCAGCTCAAACCGTGTCTTCAAGTTTGCAGGTGGCACAACAGTGGTTGGCCTTTTCAAGAATGATGACAAGATGAAGCATAGAAAGGAAGGGGAGCGGCTGGTGGATTGGTGTGAGAAGAACAATCGAAGCCTGAACATGGAGAAGACAAGGAAATCATTGTGGACTTCAGGAAGGTGCAGACAAACCCTCCCCCTCTGAAAATACATGGCTCCTCCATAGAGAAAGTTAAATGCACTAGGTTCCTGAGAGTTCACATCATGGATGACCTCACCTGGTCCATTAATATCACCTCCCTGAACAAGAAGGCACAGCAGTGCCTCCAAATCCTAAGAAGATGGAGGCAGCAAGGCTGTCCTTCCTCCCCATCTTAACTGCATTTTACAGGAGCACTATTGAGAGCATCCTGACAAGTTGCATCTTCATCTAGAATGGGAGCAATCAAGTATCAGACCAGAAGTCCCTACAAAGGACTGTGAGAACAGCTGAGAGGATCATGATGGTCTCCCTACGATCCATCGGGGACATTTATCAAGAGTGCTGTGTACGCAGGGCCCATTGTATTATTAAAGATCCCACCCATCCATCCAGCACCCTCTTTGACTTTCTACCATCAGACAGGAGACTACGATGCATAAAATCAAGAGTGGTCAGGATGAGAGACAGTTTCTTCCCCCAGGCCATTAGGCTTCTAAACTCTGCCCAATCATATTCGAAGTGTCACTGGTTAACCTGTTACATACCTCACAATATTTAATATTAATGCACGAGTTTGTTATTTATGTGTAATTCATCTGTAGATTGTATCATTACCTTCATAAGTTATTGTGAGTATGTGTGTTGCGTGTACTACTGTGCTTTACCCCCTGGTTAAAGAGACATTGTCTTGTTTCTCTATCCATTATATGGTTATATACATTATATACATGTATATAGTTTAATGAAAATAAACTTGACTTGACTTGATTGACTTGCCAGCATTGCCTATAGATGAAAGGCAAAGAGTGATGAAACATTGCTGGAGGCTGCCAACAGCAGCAAGATCCAAATTTACGGGACACGACAGGTGACATTACACATGAGACTTTGTCCTGGCTAAAATAGCCAGACCATTGCTCAGTTCTGATTTCCTGTGTGTCCAAGGATTGTTAATTAATCTTAAGAACAGCTGGCTAGTGAATATCAAGGACTTTCAGTCGTGACCTTGCTCCCCCAGAAGTTCCCCATAACAACTCTGTCAGGCATATGCACCACTGCCTGTGAGTTTACTCGACTGCTGGGCGAATTTCCAGACCTCACCGGGCTCACATTCTCCGCTACAGTCTCCAAATATGGGGTCAAGCAAATCTGAACATATTTCTCAGTTCCACACATTTTTTGAGCGCTTAAGCCAACACAGGTTGATTATTAACCGTGCTAAATACCAGTTTTGGTTGTCAACCATTGACTTTCTCGGCCATTACATCTCAGAAGGTGCAAAACGCCTCCCATCAAAGGGAGCCAATTTCCCACCACCCCGCACTACAAATAACAACTGGAGTTTTTAGGTATGGTATATTTCTGCCACTACTTTATTCCACGAGCTGGTAAACTTATGCTCCCCCTGTATAGTGCGTTTAAAGGCAATACCCCTAATCAAGTGCTTGACTGGTCAGCAGACATCATCAGGGCTTTTTATGATACTAAATGAGCTCTTTCCAACGTGACTCTATGGGCACACCCGCTCCCCAATGCAGCCAAAGCCATTACTACTGACGCCTCAGACTATGCTGTGGGTTCTGTGCACGAACAGCTGATCTGTGGTGTGTGGCAGCCACCCGCCTTTCTCAGCTGGCATTCCCCCCACGCCCCTCCGAAAGGAAGTTCACCACGTTTGACCGTGAGCTTCTCGGCCCCTATCTGGTTGTCTGCCATTTTTGTTTTCTTCTGGAGGGTCGCCATTTCACAGCATTTGTTGACCACAAACACCTTGTGTACACCTTGTGGCCAAAATATCAGACCCTCGGTCTGCACGGCAGCAACGCCATCTGGCCTACATACCCTTGTTCACAGTTGATATACGACTTATCAAGGGGAAAAGTAATAGTGTAGCTGCTTGCCTCTCACAGCCAGCTGTTGAGGGGTTGACTATGCCGGCGTGGCAGCTAACCAAGTTACTGACCCGAAGGTCCAGACTTACCGAGCAGCAGTCACAGGCCTGCGGTCAGTTGATATTCAGTTAAGAAAAGCTAAAGCTTCTGTCCCATCTGATGTCTCAACTTGCCCCATTGTACCCTCAAACTGGAGACAGACTGTTTTCGACTCCATACATGGTCTCTTGCATCCAGGCCAGAAGGCCTCACAGGAACTGGTTGCACTAAAGTCTGTTTGGCACAGCCTCAGGAAGGATGTGCATGATTGGACTGCAGCCTGTGTGGAATGGCAGTGGACAAATATTACCCATGAAGTTCAGGTGCCATTGGCACCTTTTGAGGTTCCTGAGCAACGGTTTGACCATGTCAATGTGGACCTTGTTGGTCCTCTTCCCCCCTCCAGTGGTTTCCTGCACCTCCTTACCATAGTGGACCATACCACCAGGTGGCCAGAGGTCATCCCTCTAGCATCGATGATGGCTGCAGACATGGCTCGGGCATTCATCAGCACCTGCGTTGCTCGGTTTGACACCCCATCTGATGTTGCCTCTGACCGTGGTCCCCACTTCATTTCAAACTTCTGGGCTGTGTTGGCCCAGAGCCTGGGCATTAGATTATGTCACACCACACTGTATCCCCCACAGCCCAATGCTTTCAATGCTCCTTCAAGGCTGTTCTGAAGTCTCCACTGACCGATGAGGGTTAGCATGATTGTCTTCTGTGGGTCCTGCTGGGGCTCAGAACAGCTCCAAAAGAGGACCTGCAGTCGTCCATGGCATATGGACAGCCATTACAAATGCCAGGTGACACCACAACCATCTGGTTGTCCCCTCAACAGCATTCCATCCTCTTCAGTAAATCCAATTCCTTTTCACTTATTCCTACTTCCCATCATGGCATAAAGCATTCTCGGGTTCCCGTTCACCTACATTACACCTCATTTGTTTTTGTCTGCCATGATGCACACCAACACCAACTTACAGTGGCCCACCCCACGTTTGGAAGAAAAGGCTTTTATCTTAGATAAGAGGGAAAAACCTGAACGTATTTCTGTAGATGCCTTTAAACCAGCCCACCGAGATTTAGAGTATTCCGTTGCCCTGACCCTGCTGTTCCTCCACACTCATTGAGATCTGCGGGGGACTGTGTAGGGTAACACTATTAGGAGAAATGTATATAATTCACAACCACTGACATTGAGTTGGGGTTCCATTTTAAGAGGCTGGTCTGACACAATGACGTAATTACACAAAGATTTTTAGCATGTTTTTCTTTTTAGGTTTTGGAGTTCAATAAAATGTGTTACCTGCTTCATTTAACATAAAACACCTCACTTTGTTTTATTTGGGAAAACCTACACTTGTTACGTCAAAGTGGGCATTGTATTCTTATTGTTTATTCTTACTTAACCTGTTAAATAACTTGGCATTAATTGACCCAATGCAGAGTATGGGACGATAGTGGTCTGCAGGATTTAGCACTTAGTGTAACAACAACATAAGATTTATGTGCAAGATATCAAAATGAAAGCTGTATTGCCATTTGGATGCATTATTCATGCTCGGAAGACTCCACACATAAGTTCTTATCAAATAATTGTTATAATTGTCATGAAACAGCAACAAAGAAATCAGTTTTGTTACTACTTCATGGCAATTAAAAGTAACTAAACTCATACTGCATTAACAAATGTCAACACTGGGTTCCATTTTTGGGAGCTTGGAGAAGGAGCTCGTCTTTATCTGTCATTGGCTTTAAGAGTCACATAGGACAGAAACAGGCCCATTGACCCAGCTGGTCCATGCCGACTGACGTTTCTATTTAAGCTGGTCTCATTGAAATCCATTTGGCCCATATCCCTTTAAAGGTAGAGCACAGAATAATACAGACAGGAACAGGCCCTTCAGACCACAATGTTATGCTGAACTAATTAGATTAGTAATCAATTCCTTCTGCCTACACAATGTTCTGCACATTCGTGTGCCTATCTAATGCCATGATCGTAGCTGCCTCTGCCACCAGCCCTGGAAGTGTTTTCCAGGGCACCCACCGCTCTCTGTGTTAAAAAAAAACCCTTGTCACATACATCTCCTTATATCCACTGTGATGAAGTGCTTTGAGAGGCTGGAGATGAAATATACCAACTGTTGCCTGAGAGTGAATTGGATCCGCTCCAATTTGCTTACCGTCACAACGGGTTGATGTTGTGTATTTATTATTTCAGTAATATTTGAGTAATATTTTAAGTATATTGTTTAATTATATCACAGAGTGCATTGGCAATGACTGAACCCAAGTGTGGAGAAAGGACAGACTCCCATGTAGAGACAGAAACAAGAGCTTATTCATAGGAATTCCAACAGAACATTGGCAGCTCAACCAAGTGGCACCACGAGACAAACCATTCTCAGAACCTTGTGATAAGCGCCAAAATAAGAGTCCGCTTTAAATAATCACAGGACAGGGAAAACCTCAGCCAGTCAAAATAAACTTGACAAGGTTAAACATAAAGCATCAGAGCTCATCGACTCTAGTTAAGGCAACAAATAACAAATAGAATCCTCGGAGCCAACTCTCTACTGCTTGCCATACAGGCCGCAGGGCTCTTGACAGATCAGGCATTCTTTGTTTGCTTAAATAATTCATTATGGGTTATATGTAAAAGTACATGTATGGTGTATGTCAATTCGCCACCTTGTTATAAGGATGCACCTTACTAAAGTAAAAATAGAGTAGAAATGCTATTCCAGTCTTCCTGTGTTTCTCTTACGATTAGTTTTATGTTTTGGAGTTACAAACCACAACAGTAGTGACGAGTAACTTTTAAAACAAACCCGAAATGATTACCTACCTGTTAACGCACAGCATGTTTAAAGGGAAAAGAAACGTTTGAGTAAAAAAAAGCGCAGCAGAACAGTCAAGTAAAAAACATTGCAGCAAGTGGTTGCTTCGGAAAAAGAGGGAGAAGTTTGAGTTTAAAAAAGCGAGCACGTCTTTTTTGTCAGAAGCACAATGAGATGTTTGAGTGAAAAAACAGGCAGAAAAGGACAGAATTCACTGGTTCATAAACAGTGAGTATCAGATGACAATAATAAATTTAAAAAAAGAAAAAGCAGAAATAACTGGCTACCTCAACAAAGATAGATGTGATGGGTTGCACAAAAGATAACTGGGTGATGTACTGTATATTGAGTGAACTGCGCAGTATTTTAAAGCAAATGGAATAACTGATGAAAAACGAGTGTCTGTGTTACTGAGCACAGTTAATGAAGGAGCATATTGCTTGCTTAGCAGTTTGACTGCTCAAACTAAATCAGGCAAAATGAGATTTGCTGATAACATGAATGAGATCCAGGAACATTTAGAACTAAAACCATTTTTGATTGCAGAATGTTTTAGGTTTCATAAGCAGATTCAAAAGGAAGGGGAGTCCATTACAGCTTGTGTGGCTGAATCGAAAAGATTGTCTGAACATTGTCAGTTCAGCGATAGGCTTAATGATGCACTGAAAGATCGTTTAGTTTGGGGAATCTTACAAGAAAGCATTCAAAAATGGCTCCTAACTGAAGCACAACTCAAATTTAAAAGAGTAGTTGAAATCGCTGTATCAATGGACACAACAGACAGAGACTCAGCTGAGTTGCAGTCAGGAATAAAAGTAAGTGTGAACGAAATTACAACGTCTAAACAGCTAAACAGAAACAGGCCTGGCTGAATAAATTGTGTTACTGTTGTGGCAGGGGCTCACATACACCAGACCAATGCAGGTTTAAAGGGGAAACTTGCAAAAAAATGCAATGAAGTAGGACACATACAAAGAGCATGTCAGGCAGTCAAAATAAGTGTACTGCACAGGGAAGAGAAAAATATAAAAAGTCAAGTAGTATTTTCAAAAAGAGCACTAATCAAAGTTCAAAGTTCAAAAGTCAAAGTAAATTTATTATCAAAGTACATAATATGTCACCATATACAACCATGAGATTCATTTTCTTGTGAGCAAAGTCAATAAATCCACAATAGAGTCAATGAAAGACAAAACAAAATAAATAACAACAATAAATAAATATGCAATAAGTATAGAGATCATGAGATGAAGAGTCCTTCAAAAGTGAGTCTATTGGTTGTGGGAACATTTGAATGATTGGGCAAGGGAAGTTGAGTGAAATTATCCATTTTGGTTTAAAAGCTTAATTGTTAAGAGATAATAATTGTTCCTGAACCTTGATTTAACTTTATAACAGGTGATAGTAATCTGCATGCTATTGATGAAATATCTGATTATTGGGAGAGTGACTTGGAACTGAGTAAACCTGAGATTTACAAGCAAAAACTAACAATAGACAAGTAATATGGCTTACACCAGAAGAGAACGGCAAATTTATTAAAATGGAGTTGGACACTGGCTTGGCTGTTTCAGTCAACCCACAAATGTGTTTGAACGACATCTCAAAGCCTGCTGATATTCAACTAAGAACTTATACCGGAGAAAAGACAACTCCTGTGAGAAATACATTCATAACAATGAAATCCAGCAACCAACATGCCATATTGGGCTTGTATGTGGTAAAAACAGGAGGGCTGGCATTGTGGAGACATAATTTGCTGAGACAACTAAACCTTGATGGAGTTCAATCCACCATTTGCATGCCACATCCTCTGCAATAGAGTCAACTGAAAGTGAATTATGAAAGGTACTGGATGATACCACAACAGTGTTCAAGGGTGGCATTGGAAAGCTCAAACATATCAAGGGTAAGATAATGTTAAATGAAAATGCTACACCTATGTTTTACAAAGCACATCCAGTTCTTTCTACTATCCCCACTGAGGTAGCCAGTGAGCTAGATTGCATGGAGGCTGTAGGAATTCTTTTCAAGACTGAGTGGAGCCAATGAGCAACGCCAGAGGTTCCAATAGCCAAGAAGGATGGGTCTGCTGGATGTCTAGTAATTTTAAGGTCACTAGCAACACAGTGCTGAAAGTAAATTACTACCCTCTGCTCAGTATAGAGAACACCTTTGCAAAACTTTCAACAAAGTGGACTTAGCTGAAGCCTACCTACATATGGAGATGGAAGAAGAGTCCAAAGTGTTTCTCACCATAAACTGTCACAAAGGGCTTTATCAACATAATAGGCTTACTGTATATTTGGAGTAGCATCTGCACCTGCACTCTGGCAGAAAGCTATGGACCAGGTGCTGCAAGGCTGCCCAGCCACTTGGTGGTAACCTGGATGTTATCACTGTTACTGGTAATGATGACAAGAAACACCTCCAAAACCTCTATACAGCGCTAAAAAGATTCAAAGATTCCGGGCTGAGACGCAACAAATGTGAATTCAGTTACTGTGGTTACACCATTCATGCACAAGCATTACACAAATGTGCTGAGAAATTTCAAGTCAAGGTGGATGCCCCAAGGCCAAAGGACATATCACAGCTGTGGTCCTTTTTAAGGATTTGTCAGTTACTATAACAGGTTCCTGTTCAGCATGGCTACGGTGATCCACTCCTTGAACACATTACTACAGATTGGGAAGAAATGGCAATGGACTAAGCTGTATGAGGTGGCTTTCCAAAAGACAGAGAAAATGGTGATGTCAGACACTGTATTCCTACATTATGATCCAGATTGTCCAGTGAAGCTTGCCTGTGACACCTCGCCTTACGGTGTAGGTACAGTCATGTCACATGCTTTGAGTGATGGAAGTGAACACCCCTTAGTCTTTGCATCACACTCCCTTCCCACTGCAGAGAAAAATTGTGTAGAAAATTACAGACAGGCATTGAGTCTGGTTTGGGGGATAAAACATTTCAACCAGTACTTGAGAGTTTAACTTATCATCAGCCACTGGTGTCCATTTTCATTCCACAGAAGGATATTCCACTAACAGCAGCAGCACAAATACAGAGATTGGCTCTGCTTCTCGGAGGACACAATTACAAGATTGAATTCAAAAGGATGACTATGTCGCGACACGCTCCCGACAACGCCAGCTTCTGGGATTTAGATGTTCTAACTCTCCGGAGTATGGGTACGTGGCGCGGCACTTTAAAGATTCCGGCTGCCCTGCTAACTGGCAGCCATGTTTTGGCACCAGGATTTAATATTTAAAGAGCACCTGAACTGAGGCTCTCTGTTCAATTGTCAGCTCAGTTTTGGATTCTCGTCTAGCGTCTAGTTTAGAACCCTGTCTTCTTTTCAGTCCTGTGTCATTCTAGTCTCAGATACACCAGCACTTGGGTCCTAACCATCCTTGTCCAGGTGTCTCACCACAGTATGATTGAGTCAACATGGACCCACCAGTGTACTGGTGTCTTCTGTCAGCTGTGGCCAGCTACAGTAAAAGAATTTCAAGACAGAGCCTGGGGATTCACGCCGTCCTGGTTTCATGTGCAGGGAGGAAGTCAGAGTCGCTCGGGTGAGGCTGTTGGTTGCTCTGCAGAGCCCGTCCATCTCCTGACCCTGGAGAGATTCGGCAGTGAGCTGGGCTCTTGCCGTGACTTCCTTATTCATTATTCGTTGGTGTTTGAACTCCAGCCAGCCCGGTTCCCTATGGAGTGCAGAGAGGTGGCCTTCACGATCTCTCTCCTGACCGGGAAAGCACTGGCTTGGGCAACCGCACATTGGGAGCGGTTTGCTCAGGTTCAGAGGAGCTCATGGCTGCCGTAAAGAGGATGTTCCATCATCCCATCAGAGCAAACTGAGCCTCGGACTGTCTGGTGAAGGTGTGTCGGGGCACTCGGTCAGCAGCCAATTGCGCTACCGAATTTTGGACTTTGGCCCAAAAGAGTGGCTAGAACAGAAAGGCCTTGGTCACTCTGTACCACCACAGATTCTGTGGCGAACTAAAAGATGCCTTTGCCTATGAGGAGCCAGTAGAGGACTTAGATGCTCAGATTGATCACTCCATCTTAATAATCACCTGGCAGAGTGAGAGTGGGACTACCTCAAGAGGTGGAGGAGGGCTACCCCGAGCCCAGCCTCAATACATCACAATTCCATGCCCCGACTCTGAACAATAACCAGCCTGTTTCCTGCTCAGGATCTCGTCGAACCCACGCAAAATGGCTGCATAAGAATCTCCGCTGATGAGAGTTTCTGGTGTCGGAGTCGAGGTTGCTCTATTACTGCGGGGAAACGGGTCACTTGCTGGCCGGACATCTGGAGCTGCGGCTGTCGGGAGAACTGTTTGGATTCTTCATTGTTGGGAGGACTGTGACGGTAGCAGCCACTACACCCAACCTCACGGATTTAGGTGTCACACTGAGGGTGGACATCTCCTGGAGTAAGAACAGATGAGAGGTGAGTCTTCTTTGGACTCTGGGACAGCTGGAAATCTTTGGACTTGGGGACAGCCTGTCGGCTCAGCATACCGCTGCAGAAGGTGAACCAGTCCATGCCCGTAATTGACTTGGATGGCTGTCCGCTTGGTTCCAGGCAGATCTGGCAGCAGACATTAGTCTTAAGGATGAGGATGGAGGATCATGTGGAGAACATTGGTTTCTAGATCATTGAGTCTCCTCACATACCCCTGATCCTTGGGCACCCTTGTGTGTCCCAGTGTAACCCTTCCGTGAACTGGAAGGAAGGGAGGATCATTGAATGGTCCAGTTGCTGCAAGAAGACATGTTTTCAGTTTGGTGTTCCGGCCCCCAGACTCTCCCGAGACCATTTGCCTTCTGTTTAGGGTAACCTAAAGCCTTCAGGAAACCCAAGCCTACCTTCAAGGGGAGACAAGCCGGCTCCAGCCAACAAGCTTGTACAAGTCCCAACCCTATCCAGTCAGGGGTGTGCTGGAACTAGAGAGAGGGAGGATCTCCAGTTCAGCAGCAAGCTAAGGTGGTGCCCAAGCAGTCTGGAACTCTAGCAGCTAAGCCAAAGGGCTCCATTTGCCAGGTCCCATCTAAGGAGAAGGCTCCAAAACAGAGACCCTTGGAGCTTAGACCCAGGAACACAAGGACAATTTGTCTTGCCTTGTTGCCAGTGTCTGAGGACGAGGATTTGGACTTTCATTTAGCCTCTGTTTTCCCTAAAGACTCAAGAATGGTCAAGAATCATTACCCTCTTCCACTCACGAACACTGCCTTCGAGATTCTCCAAGGGGCACAGGTGTTCTTGAAGCTAGACTTGCAGAGTGTGTACAACCTGGTTCACATAAATGAGGGTGATGAGTGGAAGATGGCATTTAACACATTGACAGAGCACTATGAGTACCTGGTCATGCCCTTAGACCTTGTGATGATGCCAGCAGTTTTACAAGCCTTTATAAACGATGTGCTCTGGGATGCTCTACATAAGCACGCCTTCATCTACTTGGATGACATCCTAATTTTCTCGAAGGCAATGGAGGAGCACATTGCTCATGTCAGAGATATCCTAAAGAGGCATCTTGATCATGGACTTTATGTCAAGCTGGAGAAGTCCAAATTTCACCTAACTGCCATTTCATTTTTGGGTTTCATCATCTCTAATGGCAACGTCAAGATGGACCTTAGTAAGACTCAGGCAGTCAGAGATTGGCCATGAGCATCCAGTGTGAAACAAGTCCAACGATTCCTGGGATTTGCCAACGTTTACTCTAAGTTCTTCAGAAACCAGCTCAATAGTGGCTCCGCTGACAGCACTAACCAAGAGATCCACAGGCTCTTTTGTTTGGACTACCGAAGCAGAGGCTGCCTTTGCAGAGCTCAAACAGCAGTTCACGACAGCCATTTTGGTTGCACCTAACCTGGACCTTCCCTTCATTGTGGAGGTGGGTGTCTTGGACATCGGAGTGTGTGTAGTGTTGTCTCAATGGACAACTTTGGACGATAAACTGCACCCATGTGTGTCCTTCTCCAGGTTGCTATTGCCAACAGAGGTGAACTACGACGTCAGAAATAGAGGGCTACTCGCGGTCAAGTTGGCTCTGGAGGAATGGCATCACTGGTTTGAGGGGCCAAGAACCCTTTTATCTTATGGACAGAACACAAGAACCTAGCTTATATTCAGGAGGCCAAAAAACTGAATGGGATAATTTAACACATAAAGCAGGGAGGAATGTTGTATATTTAATATTTCAGTAATATTTGAATAATATTGTAAATTGAGGGGCGGAGCGAAGTGATGATGGCGCTAAATGGCGACCCCTTTACTTGCATCTTCAGAAACAGCTCTACTTCCATCTTTAATATCTCTATTTTTTCCTTTCAGGGTTCTTTTGAAGACCCTGACCTGGAGTTACACGCTGATTATGGTTCTTTGCGGGAATGGGACCTGCTCTTGGGGTTTCATAACTGGCTGTTGTCCGGCACGCCAAGGGCTTGGCCTAAGGGTTCAACTCTGCTTTGGAAGCCTAGGATCTCAGGGCTCTGGAATAGGGCAGATCGAAGGTTAATGTCCCGGACTGGTATGTTGTGGGAGCTGGAAGATCTTTGACTGTGTGCCCAGAGACCTGAGATCTTTGAGCACAGAGCTCGGAAAAAGTAATGCAACAGACTTTTAACAGCGCAAACCAGGGAGTTGTTGGTTATGTCTCCCCTCTCGCTGTGAAAACGGAGACACCTCTTTCTCCCTCATTAGGGAGAGAGAATACCTGTGGTATGTCGAATACTGGGTGAACAAGTAGTCTTTGGGGTAACTACAAGTCGGTGTCTTTACTGTTGCTTTGCGCATGCTTGAGTGCTCAGTGGTGGGTGCTGACGCTTTTTTTTGTTGGTGAAGGGAGGGGGGATTGTTTGCTTGCTGCCGCTTACACACGGGGGAGGAGTTGGGGGTTACTTTGGGGTTCTAACATTTAACTGTCATTCATTCTTTGGGGCACTCCTCTGTTTTCGTGGATGGTTGGGAAGAAAAAGCATTTCAGGATGTATTTTTAAAGAGCAAACATGAGGAAATCTGCAGATGCTGGAAATTCAAACAACAACACACACAAAATGCTGGTGGAACACAGCAGGCCAGGCAGCATCTATAGGGAGAAGCGCTGTTGACGTTTCGGGCTGAGACCCTTCATCAGGACTAACTGAAAGGAAAGATAGTAAGAGATTTGAAAGTAGAGGGGGGAGGGGGAAATGCACAATGATAGGAGAAGACCGGAGGGGGTGGGATGAAGCTAAGAGCTGGAAAGCTGATTGGCGAAAGTGATACAGAGCTGGAGAAGGGAAAGGATCATGGGACGGGAGGCCTCGGGAGAAAGAAAGTCGGGGGGGGGGGAAGCACCAGAGGGAGATGGAGAACAGGCAAACAACTAAATATGTCAGGGATGGGGTTAAGAAGGGGAGGAAGGGCATTAACGGAAGTTAGAGAAGTCAATGTTCATGCCATCAGGTTGGAGGCTACCCAGCCGGTATATAAGGTGTTGTTCCTCCAACCTGAGTTTGGATTCATTTTAACAGTAGAGGAGGCCATGGATAGACATATCAAAATGGGAATGGGACGTGGAATTAAAATGTGTGGCCAAGGGAGTCGCGTAGGGAGCGATCCCTGCGGAAAGCAGCAAGAAGGGGGGAGGGAAAGATGTGCTTGGTAGTGGGATCCCGTTGGAGGTGGCTTTCCGCAGGGATCGCACCCTAGGCGACTCCCTTGTCCACTCGTCTCCCCCATCCCTTCCCACTGATCTCCCTCCTGGCACTTATCCTTGTAAGTGGAACAAGTGCTACACCTGCCCTTACACTTCCTCCCTCACCACCATTCAGTGCCCCAGACAGTCCTTCCAGGTGAGGCAACACTTCACCTGTGAGTCAGCTGGTGTGGTATACTGCGTCCGGTGCTCCTGGTGTGGCCTTTTATATATTGGTGAGACCCGACGCAGACTGGGAGACCGCTTTGCTGAACACCTATGCTCGGTCTGCCAGAGAAAGCAGGATCTCCCAGTGGCCACACATTTTAATTCCACGTCCCATTCTGATATGTCTAACCATGGCCTCCTCTACTGTCAAAATGAATCCAAACTCAGGTTGGAGGAACAACACCTTATATACAGGCTGGGTAGCCTCCAACCTGATGGCATGAACATTGACTTCTCTAACTTCCGTTAATGCCCCTCCTCCCCTTCTTACCCCATCCCTGACATATTTAGTTGTTTGCCTGTTCTCTGGTGCTTCCCTCCCCCTTTCTTTCTCCCAAGGCCTCCCATCCCATGATCCTATCCCTTCTCCAGCTCGGTATCACTTTCACCAATCAGCTTTCCAGCTCTTAGCTTCATCCCTCCCCCTCTGGTCTTCTCCTATCATTTCGCATTTCCCCCTCCCCCCACTACTTTCAAATCTCTTACTATCTTTCCTTTCAGTTAGTCCTGATGAAGGGTCTCGGCCCGAAACGTCGACAGCGCTTCTCCTTATAGATGCTGCCTGGCCTGCTGTGTTCCACCAGCATTTTGTGTGTGTTGTTGTCAGGGTGTATTTTGTATACATTTGTCTGACATTAAATTGTACCTTTGAAACCTTTGAAGTATATTGTTTGATTAAGCATTCTCTGCTTGTTTAAGTAATTCATTATGGATTGTATGTAGAAGTCATTATGCCACCTCATCATAAGGGTGAACCTTGCTAAAGTAAAAACAGGGTTATTCCCAGCTCTGGGTTTTTGTTTCAATTAATTTTATCTTTTGGAGTTACAAAACATAACAGTCAACATCAGATACCATTCACTTGACCCTGGAACATCTGTACAGTGAAGATGTATACACCAGGATGCTCTTCATTGAATACTGCTCAGCATTTAATACCATCATCTCCTCAAAACTAATCAATAAGCTTCAAGACCTTGGCCTCAATACCTCCTTGTGCAACTGGATGCTTGGCTACCTCACTTGCAGACCCCTCTCTCGCCATCCTAGGTTCCCTGAACTTGTCCTTCCTTCTGTCTAGAACACTCTGTACACATCCTGTACTCTGTGTACTTAGTCTTTAATCTCCCTGCAGTTGTCAAATGTTGACTTGCCCAAAAACAGCTGTTCCCAAGCAACTGTCCAAAGTTCTTGCCTAATCCACCTGTAATTTGTTATGCTTCAATTTAATATTCTCCTGAAAGGTCCACCCTCTCCATTAATTATCTATAGATACTTTAAATGTTAAAGTTTTGGACCCTACTGTCTGTTCTGCTACTGTAAGGTCAGACACCTCTCCAAGCTGATACCCATGATCAGGTCCAGTATGGCCCACGTTCTTGTTGGACTACCTGCATATTGCTTTAAGAAACCGTCCTGGATGCAGTTAAACAAATCCTGCCACGTCTAAACCTCTTGCACTAAGGAAGTTCCAGTCTGTATTGGGGAAGTTGAAGTAAACCTTTCCTATCTGTGCACCTGTTTGAGTGTCTTTTATATCTTGTTAATGTACCACCGTCAACCACTTCCTCTGGCAGCTCATTCCTTACACTGACCACGCTCTGGGTGAAAAAGTTGCCCCTTGATTTTCTACTGAATCTCTCTCCTGTCACCTTAAACCTATGCCCCCTGGTTCTTCATTCCCCAACATTGGGAAAAAGACTGCATGCATTTACAGCCCCCGCAACCACCCGCCCTATTTTATACATGTTAGTTTTCTAGTCATGCCATAGATGTTTAGAAACACAAAAGAATTCCGTTCACCCAGTACTATTTAACTAATCCCCACGACTGCTAGCAGAAATACATTGTGAGCGAATGGGTTGTGCGAAGACTTGGATAATCTCTATAAATGAGAAGGAGTTAATATCATTGCCGAGGGGGAAAAGAGGGAAAAAGTGAGAGATATAAAGATAAACATTCTAACTGACAAATTAAAAGACAGTAGGTATTTCTAGCCAGCCTACATAGATCATGTCACTAGCACAGATTTTTTTTACTATCACGTAACAAATAATCACTGAAAATTGGAAAGTGGTCGGCATTTTGACATGTTGAATCGATTTGGCAGAGGCACAATAGACCATCTCTTCTCTCCATTCATTTAATGGTGAGGGGCCATCAGAGGCAGCACCAGCTGTGACTTCTCCAGTTGCCCCTGAGAAGGAAGCTGTGAGCCACCTTATTGAATCCCGGCAGATCCGGAGGTGCAATCTCTCACCCTGCCATTCGGATCACCTGGCAGCCTCCAGTCCCGGTGAGAGTTCCAGCTCTGCTTGGTGCACCTCCTGGAGGTGATCATCCTTTGGGTGATAAAGCCAATTACACACTGACACACTCCCCCAAGCGACAGAGAGTGAGTGTTGAAGGAATCTGACTGCGTTTCTGTAGTGTGCTTTATAGATGGATCACTGTGCCTCTGACGGAGGATGCTGTTGAATGTGGTACCTATCAATCAGGCTGCAGTGTTCCAGCTAAACAAAGCCCCTCTTGTCCCCATGGAAGGCACCCTATCCTCTGATTTTAATGCTGCTCAGGGTTTCAGTGGTACACCTATCCATCTGATGGGGATAGTTCAGATTCCACTAATCCCACCAACCAACCCAGCGATCATCACTTGAGGTGAGGAAATGCAATGGAAATCACCTTTCACATCTTACCTTCTCCAAGTTCTGAACAGCTCACCTAGATTCCTTACCCCAATCCCTCAGCTTTCTCTTTGTTTGTGAATAACATTCTCTCCCGCAATGGCGTTCTTCCACATCTGGTATCTAAATTGGTAAACTGGTGTATTATTGTCATTTTTTTTTATTATTTAGAGATACAACACAGTAACCGGATCTTCTGACCCAAAGAGCACGTGTCCCCTAATTACACTCCTATGACCAATTAACCTCACTACCCCTACATCCTTGGAATGTGGGAGGGAACTGGAGCACCCGGACGAAACCCACCTGGTTTTGGGGAGAACGTACAGTACATAGTCCTTTCAGACAACAACGGAATTGAGCACAGGTCACCAGCGCAGTAGTTGCATTACGGTAACAGTTATGCTACTGTGCTGCCTCCTAAAGAAAATCGTTGCTTTGCTTGCCATCCGTACAGATTGTTTCATCACATCAGTACATTGAAGTTGTACAATGGAAGGCAATAATAGAATGCAGAATGAAGTGTGAGAGAGAACGTGCAGTGCAGATAGACAATAATGTTCAAGGCCATGATAAGGTACATCGTGAGATCAGGAGTCCATCTTATCATAGCAAGGGGATCTTTCAATAGACTTATAAAGTGGGATCAAAGCTGTTTGAGCCTAGTAGTTCATGTTTTCATGCTTTTGTATCTTCTGCCAATGGGAGGGGGCAAGAAGAGAGAATGTCCGGGGTGGATGGGATTTCTCTGTTGACTGTCTGTTTCCCCTGAGTAGAGTTCATGAGAAAAGATGCATTCATTACTTAAACCCAGCACAACTCCATTTAATGCCCATCATGTATTCATCAGTCATCAATGTTTAATCTCCTGCAATGCCGGATCAAGTAAAGTCTGGTTTCACCCAAACGGTAATTCCAGCTACAAAGTCACGTTTTTCTTCTCCAGGATACAGAAAGAAATTATTCCACTGAGGCAAGAAGGAAAAAGGATCCAAAGAATGTTTAACTCTGAGAAGCTGGATGTTGCCTTTAAGAAGTGAATTAACGAGAGTATTAAGAATATTAATCAACCAAAGA
This sequence comes from Hemitrygon akajei, assembly GCF_048418815.1. Classification (NCBI taxonomy): domain Eukaryota; kingdom Metazoa; phylum Chordata; class Chondrichthyes; order Myliobatiformes; family Dasyatidae; genus Hemitrygon; species Hemitrygon akajei. Next base: position 75,867,378 of record NC_133135.1, on the reverse strand, counting down.
AAACAAAGATAATTCATCTTAAAAGTATTTATAAATTTTCTTGAACAAATGCAGGTAAACTAAGGAGCTGTGTGGCATTATCCATTTTGAAGGAGACATTAACAGGTTGGATCGTACCTGCTCTGGCATCTGTTCATGCTTGTTCCACATACTTCTTCACAAACCTTTTGATCTAATAGAGCTCCTATTCAGGCCATTGCATCACACTCCTGACTTGAGCAATCAGGAGATGAGTCATTCATCCTGAAATGCGCAAATGTCTTGCAGCCGCTTTTGAGAAGGCTGGTTCAATGAAACCTCCGTACAGTACTCACTCCCATGCTATTAATAATGATGAACTCAGTGATGCTGTTCAAAGTGGTTGCTTCCTTCTCTTCATCAATACTTGCTGTCACTTTGACAGTGCAGATGATCCCTGCCTTTCGTTACCCATATTAATTCCTTTCAGCATCTTTCAGAGTTCAGCATATTGGGCCATGGGCCTCGTATCTCCAGAAAGGGGAAATTTTGTTTGGCAATCCCCTGTGCTGATATTGTAAGATTTTCTCTCTAGACATACTGTCAGTGGAGAAAAGAACCCCAGTGTGGAAGGGTGAATCGAATATATCCAGTGACAGATACCAAACTGAGGACATTTCTCATCAGGAATAAAAATGAAGTGAATCCAGCAGGGAGAGCAGGCTAACAAGACATGTTGAAGCAGGAAGACGAGGTTAGGATTTTGTCAGTTTGGATGAATTGATTACTAAATGCCTTGCTTGCTTTCTCTGAACAGGAATTCATGTTTTGAGAAAGTGCAATCAGATGCTTCCTTTGTCATTTTGGTTCTGGTGCACGATACGGAAAAATTATAACTAATATCATTCAAAGCATAAGGCTAACAATGAAAGCTAATTGTATCTTTTAGTGTCCCTACATTCACATTAAGGGATTAATTTCAAACTGTTACACCCTCAGCTGGAAGCTAAGGGCGTTTCTTTTTCCACAATGGGCTTGACTTCACCCTGTGGGACTCAATCTCCAATGATACTCAGCTGCACATTTTAGAAACAGGCCTCTGGTGTGTCTTCCATGATTACTTGAAGCCACTGCTATTAAACTGAAGCATCTGCCTTACGCATAATGACTTGGAGCCAAATTATTGATGTCTCACAGGCTAGAAGCCCTTGAGAAGCATTTCCGCCTATGCTATAAATCTTGGAACCGGATGACTGATTTGCTTTGATGCCACAGACCAACCTCTTCTTGGGGTAGTTTTGTTTCAAAAAACGTTTCTTTCATTGTTCAATTAACTCAGCTGAAGGAGATCAAACGCTGAACATTATTAATAGTCCTAACGAAGGGTCTCGGCCCGAAACGTCGACAGTGCTTCTCCTTATAGATGCTGCCTGGCCTGCTGTCTTCCACCAGCATTTTGTGTGTGTTGCTGAACATTATTGTATGGTTAACACTGCATCGGGACAGTAGATCTAAAAACATGGTCAAGCTTAAGTCGGTACAGTGACACAGCTACATCAACAGCTGCCTTACAGCCTCAATGAACTGACCTGTGCAGACTGCATCTGTGCTGCTATCATATACACAGCTGACGGCATGGTGGTATTACTGTCTCACAGCACCAGCAACCCGGGTTCCATCTCGACCTCCGGTGCTGTCTGTGTGGAGTTTGCAGTCACGTGGGTTTCCACCAGGTGCTCCAGTTTCATCCCAAATACCAAAGTTGTGACAGTGTTTGGTGAACTTCTCCTGGCGTGTGGGTGAGTAGCAGATTCCGGTGGGGCTGTTGGAGTGGCGGGGGGAGCAAGAGTTGATGGGAGTATGGGGAAAATAAAAAGAGGATTGGGGTGGGATTAGTATTGGTGAATGCTGAATGGTTGGGTATGGTATGAAAAGCAGACAGCTGCCACAAGATTGTTTCTGTGTCCTAACTCACTTTGAACACCACTTTTCTATCTCACCAGTCTCTTCTGGGCTGTACAACCTGCTGAAATTCCATTGCTCCTCAGATTTGCACTGGGTCAACCCTGAATTCAGTGAACGCACCATTGTCAACCTTGCCTTCAACCCCCAAGCTGTGGAGTTTCCTTTACCTTGACCACTCTTGCTCTTTGCTGCTTGGAAACTATCTCCTTGACCAGGGTTTTGAGCTTGCTCTAGAGCCTCCTGGTTGTTAAGTTTTGTCTCATAGTTAAACAATGTCCCTTTTCAATTGCAGCCCTTGTTTTCCAATGCTTCTCCAGCTCAGAAATCTCCTCCGTCTCTGTGACTCTCTAACCATCCAGCACCCAACTCCTACTTTTGTTATTGTTTACTTTTATTACCGAAAAAAAACAGAAATAAAGTGTGTGCAAGCTTCACTAAGCAGGCTTTCCTTCTCCTTGACTTCTCCTCATTAATGGCTAGGTCACAAATATTGCAAGCATTATCTCTGGAGCACTAAGGATATTAGATGTCATCAGGCTGCACTCATGAAGTAAATGATGACATCATGACAACCTTACTTGCGTTGTGCAGCTTGCTTGACATTAACTTGACCTTGCCTTTACTATTGAGTACAAATAGACTTTGTTATTCACTCTGACTCAGATCTCTACTCCTTACAAGGCACTGACATCCTGGTCACAAAATTCTTACTTTATCGGCTACTTTTCGCAGCAAGATCTAAAGGCGATTGTGCAATAGTTCAAAATTTTAACCCATGAGAGACTTAGTAAGGTTGGAGTGGAAGATGTGATTCCAAGCTTTTCACTTTAACTTCTGTATCAAGGAGAGGGAAAGGGGTAGTGTAGTAGTTAGCACAGCACTTTACAGTATGAGCAGCCTGGGTTCAATTCCCATTGTTGCTTGGAAGGAGTTTGTATGTTCTCCCCGTGAGTGCCTGGATTTCCTCCGGGTGCTCCAGTTTCCTCCCATTGTAAATTGTGCCGTAATTAGGCTAGGATTAAATTGGGGGATTGCTGGCCAACGTGACTTGAAAGGCTGTAAGGAACTATTCCACTCAGTATTTCAATTAATAAATACTTCAGCTCCAATGTTAATCATTGACACCTCGATGTCTTCCAGCACTTCTCTGTTACAGGGCAACATACAGACAGGTCGCTGTAGATTTCCTTTTCTGACCTCAAGACATCGCAAAGTTTTTTTTACCAACAATTAAATACTTCTGAAGTGTGCAATCACGTGGTAATGTGGGAAATATTGGCAAAGTAAACTCACAGGTCACGATGCTGACTAGATAACCAATCTCATCTGAGCTATTTCTTGAACAAATAAAGTCCAGTTTATGAGTGGGTCCACTTCTGGTTAGTCAATCATCTCTCTTTACACCTTCATTTCTCCAGCTTCTCTCCACAGACAACCCATACTTCTAATTAATCAACTTGCTGCTACAGCATTGATGCTCTGGCAGATCTGCTTCATTCCTATTTCTTTTCAAAATCCCTGCACTCCCCTTTGATGCAAAGTCCTTTACAGTGGGAGATAACTTGCCTTTTCAGTAACTTAACACAGAAGTAGCTGGTGCCATGGTAATTATACGCATACAAATACCCAGTCAGTCTAGGCACAAACACAAGAGATTCTGCAGATGCTGGGAATCCCGAGAAATGAATAAACAGTTGACATTTCAGGCTGAGAACCTTCATCAGGACTGGAAAGGAAGGGGGAGGAGAGGAATGAAGACAAGCTAGAAGGTGATAGGTGAAACAGGTGGGTGGGTGAGGGCAGAAGGAGCAAGAAACTGTGAGGTAATAGGTAGAAAAGGCAAAGAACTGGAGAAGAAGGAATCAGATAGGAGAGGAGAGTGTACCATGGGAGAAAGGGAAGAAGGAGGGGCACCAGGGGGAGCTAATAGGCAGGTGAGGAGAAGAGGTAAGAAGCCAAAGTGGGGAATGGAAGAAGGCGGAAGGGGGAGGGGAAAATTCCAGAATGAGAAATCGATGCTCAAGCCATCAGGTTGGAGAGAGAATACGAGCTGTTTCTCCTCTATCCTGAGAGTGGCTTCATTGCGTCAGAAGCGGAGACCATGGGCTGACATGTTGGAGTGGGGGTGGGGATAGGAATTTAAATAGTTGGCCACAGGCAAATCCTGCTGTTTGAGAATGGAGCAAAAGTGGTCGACAAAGCCGTCCCCTAATCTACGCCGGGTCTCACCAATGTGGAGGAGGCCGCATCCGATTCGTGTGACTGGGCTAAGTTTAAATATGTGGGTTGTTGGGCGGTGCTGCTTGTTGGGCCAGAAGAGCCTGTCCCACGCTGTATTTGTAAATAAATAAATAAGGTTGTGTGTGTGTGTGTGTGTGTGTGTGTGTGTGTGTGTGTGTGTGTGTGTGTGTGTGTGTGTGTGTGTGTGTGTGTGTGTGTGTGTGTGTGTGTGTGTGTGTGTGTGTGTGTGTGTGTGTTTATTTATTTACAGATACAGCGTACTGTGAAATCTGCTCTAGTAACCTGAGCTGTAACAGCATGCACTGACACCCCATGGTATTTATATTTATTGAGGTTTTTTTTTTGTTTTTTATAGTGTTTTTCATGCTTATTGTGTTTCTTATGCTTCATCGGGTCTGGAGTAAAAACCATTTCATTCTCCTTTACACTCGTGTACCGAAGAATGTCAATAAACAACTTTTTATCTTGAATCTTGGATCTTCAGAGGCCTCAGACTGCATGAAAAGCTTGGGCTGGACTTTGACATTTTATTTGCATTGGCAGCTGAATGAACCATTGCAATTCGCAGCATTTCGTGCTGCAGCAAGGACTGGCAATGTGCACAAACACGATTCACCCTCATTAATCTGCGCAGCACACCTTGTCATTCCTCAGGCTGTCACAACAACGATGAGTTTGTTTTTCCTAAAGGCATCAGGCCTATTATCATGTGAACTTTAGAACTGTTCTGAGCTAAATTTTGACCTATTTTCAGTCAATGACTTTTTTTTCCACGAAGTCAAAATTAAATAAAGAGACCAATATTTTGTAAAGTAGCATAAATAGTTATGGCTATTGTCTTTCTGTTTGTTTATGTCATAAAGATGAATACCAGGAAAATTGTACATTTAAGTAACTGATGTTTATTTTATCCACTACAATGGAAAAGAAAATGTTATTTGCTAGTGCAACTCACACAAACTACTGGAGAGACTTAACAGGTCTGGCAGCATCTATGGAAATGAATAAACAGTGGGCATTTCAGGACAAGACCCTTCATCAGGACTGGAAAGGAAGGGGGAAGAAGCCAGAATAAAAAGGTGGGAGGAGGGCAAGGAGTGCAAGGTATAAGATGATAGGTGAAAGTAGGTGGCTGGTGGAGGAGGGATGCAGTAAGAAACTGGCAGGTGATAGGTAGAAAAGGTAAAGGTCTGAAGGGGGGAGGTGATAGGCAGGTGAGAAGAAAAGAAGAGGTAAGATGGGGGCCAGAAGAATTGAAGAAGCGGTTAGGGGTAAGGGGAAAATTACCAGAACCTGGAGAAATCAGTGGTCATACCATCAGGTTAGAGGCTACCCATATGAAATATGAGTTGCTGCTCCTCCAACCTGAGAATGGTCTCATCATGACAGAAGAGGAGGCCATGGATCAATATGGTGGAATGAGAATGGGGATTGGAATAAAAAATGGTTGGTCAACGGGAAATCCCACTTTTTGTGGATGAAGCCAAGGTGCTTGACAAAACAATCCCCAATCTCTGTCAGGTCTAACCAACGTAGAGGAGGCTGCATTAGGAGCACTGGATACAATAGACGACGCTTACAGATTTGCAGGTGAAACGCTGCCTCACCTGTAAGGACTGGTTGGGGCCCTAAATGGAGATGAGAGAGGAGGTGAATGGCCAGGTATAGCACTTCTTCTGCTTGCAGGGGTAAGTACCAGATCAGATTTGCTGGGTGAGTACCAAATATAAATCCCCCATCTTACTGCTAACAGGTAACTCTCTCAACAAATCTAATGAGCAGAGCTATGTTCTATTTCCACTCTCTAACACCTGCAGTAGCTTTGCTTCAGGACATCTCTGAGATCTGTGCCTGGACAGGTAATAAACACCTTGGTTGTGTTATGCCATCGTTCTCATACCACCAATAGAAAAGCAATCTTAAAGAATAAGAAACCAATGTCTTTTGGGCTTTTCTATTCACTTAATATACAATAACCTCTCTTGCTTTGGTGTAAGTCATTAAGTGGCAGAAAAAATTGGATTTAACTGGAACCCTTCAGCAGCAAGTTTCTTTAAAGGGACATGCCAAGAAATCAGTTAAATATCACAAACATACTCATATCCCAGGCTATTAGTGACCAGCAGGGAGTTAGGAGTGGGGGGTAAGGGTGGAGCTAATTAATATCTGCAAAATTCTTTTGAACTCAAATTGCATAACCAGGAAAACAGATGGGGAGACTGCAGGAGTGAATGGAAATGCATTTGAAAGCTCCATCTGTTGCTAACAGTTGGATACCAATACGAGTGTAAGTGAACGACCAGGATCAAAATTGAGGTGGTAGCAGAGTTCCTGTTAGAAACAAATTTCTGTGTGGAAAGGGTAGATGACACATCAACTGCTGCGTGTAAATTAAATTTCAGAACTGAAGTAGAAAATTGGGAAAATTGGACTGAGAATTGCATAAAAAGCCTGATCTTGTAACTGCCAGTGAAACATATATAATAACAAAGATTCATCTGCAATTAAGAAATCTTATATTTTTCATATCATGCTCTTGCTTCAGGACCTCAGCAGAAAGATTAATGTACCAACCATTTTCTTCTTCTTCCTGTAGACTTTAAATTTCACTTCAATAGATTGATGGCCATCATTTTTGAGAAGCTCCAAAATCAATTTTAAAAAACTATTCAATGTTCATGTTGATTTTAGAACATTCAACATAGAACATAGAACATTATAGCACATTACAAGCCCTTTGGCCCACAATGTTGTACTAAATTTACAACCTACTCTAAGAATAATCTAATCCTTTCCTCCTACATTTTCCATTTTCCAATACCCATGTGCCTGTCTAAGAGTCTTTTAAAGATTCTGCCTCACCCTCTTTCCTTCTGCATCTTCCATTTACCTGACGCATTAATTTACAGAGGAGCTCAGCTGTGCATAGTGGCATCTACTGTAAATTTGAAGGCTGCATCCAGGGTTTACCACTGGGAGCCCAGAGTACTCGAATACTTGAACAGAGTGTGAGCTTCATTGTGCTTGAGAGGTGTGTTTAGGCCTTGCGTAAAGAGGAGTCACTTTATAGCTCCCAGACTGAGAGGACTACAGTTATGAATTTGTCTACTTTGTCTATCTAGTGGTGGCATCCGTCGGTCTCGAGAGACCATGGATCTGCGCCTGGAGTTTCCAGGGCGCAGGCCTGAGCAGGGTTGTATGGGAGACCGGCAGTTGCCCAAGCTGCAAGTCACCCCTCTCCACACCACCGATGTTGTCCAAGGGAAGGGCACTAGGACCCATGCAGCTTGGCACCGGTGACGTCGCAGAGCAATGTGTTGTTAAGTGCCTTGCTCAAGGACACAAACACGCTGCCTCAGCTGAGGCTCGAACCGGTGACCTTCAGGTTACTAGTTTGATGCCTTGCCCACTAGGCCACGCGCCAACACGTATTGTCTATCTATTGATCACACTAATCACCATACCAGCTCTCCAACACTTTCTAACAATCTTTCAGCTCAGTTTTTATTCTGAACCCTTGAAACCAATCCCCACCTTCCATGTTTTGACCTTGGCCCACCTCTGATTCCTAGGCCATTGACATTAAACCCCTTCCACTCCAACCCCTAATTTCCTTCTTCACCCTGACCTCTCAGCTCTTTTACCAATTCCCACCCTGCCACCATACGACACAGCCCCCTGATTGTCTTTGTACCCTTCACACTGAGGAAACATACCAAAGAAAGGTCTTTGCAGTGGTGCACATCACCTTGGGCCTTGAACCTTGATGAACTTAATGCCCATTGGCTCAGTATACATCCTGTGTTGAAGGCACCCACGCAGCCACCATTCATCTTTGGGCAATGGTGATAGATTCTGCACCTGGTGGGTCCTGCTCTGACACAAGGGCCTGACAAGTTAACTTTACTTCCCTCCCTACCGTCTGACCTGTGTTCTCCAATTTCAGCTTTGCGTTCCATTGCCCTACAGTATTATGTCTCAGGCGCACGTTCACTGCCTTCCACTGAGACAGCCAGCCAGCTCTCCATTGCTTATAATCACCAACACTTACTCTCACTACTGCGTAAGAGCTAAAATTCTGGCTTTCAACTATTCTGAAGTGGATCATCCCTGAAGTCATCGACCCTATGACTTGTGTTGCAGTAAGACGGTACAAATGGAATTTGCTTAAATTGTTTCATCAGAGGCTGAATGTAACACAGGTATTCCTTAATTCATGAACAATGGACTCAAAATCCATTTACCGACTATGTGCCACCTTTGCTACACTGGGAACCCCTGCTTGCGCGATCAATGGGAGGTTCACCTACTACACCAGCGCTACCTCGGAAGCGGCATCGGAGGCGAGGGAGAAGGGCTGGTGTCCTGGTGAGGTTGAGATGGTGTGCTAATCAGCCGCCACTTCCCAGCATACTCCTGGCTAATGTTCACTCCCTGGACAACAAGCTGTGTGAACTGAGAGCCAGAATTTCCTACCAGTGGGAAATAAAGGAATGTAACATTTTGTGCTTTGTTGTAGACCTGGCTGACAGAGGAGTTACTGGATCATGCCATCGAGCCCTCAGAGTCTCCCTGTTCCAGGAAGACAGGTCTAAAACCCTCTCTGGGAACAGTAAAGGAGGAGGGGTATGCTTCATGGTCAACAATGCCTGGTGTGACCTCTGGAACGTGCATGCCCTTAAATCCTTTTGTTCCCTGGATCTGGAGTACCTGGTGCTGTGATGTAGACCTTTCTGGTTGCTGAGGGACTTCACGGCTGTTATCATCACAGCTGTGTGTATTCCTCCGCAGGCTGATCCTGATCTGGCTCTCAGGGAAATGTACGAGACCATCAGCACCCTGGAAACTGCACACCCGGAGGCTGCCTTTATCGTCGCTGGAGACTTTAATAGAGCGTCGCTGACTGAAGTGTCTCTGAAGTTTTGTCAGCACACAGAGAGATAGCATACTCGACCACTGCTACTCTCTCTTCCACAACGCTTACAAAGTGCTCCTCCACCCTCCATTTGGAAAATCGGATCATTCCTCCACTTTGCTGGTGCCAAAGTACAGGCAGAAGCTGAAACAAGAGGCGACCATAGTTAAAACCGTCCACTGGTGGTCTGACTAATCAGCCTCCTCACTACAGGACTGCTTTGATGATGTCAACTGGAATGTCTTCCATGATGAGGATGTCTCTGAGTTCACGGATGGGGTCACGTTTCATCCGGACGTGCATCGAGGATGTTATCCCCCAGCAATTGGTCAGGGCCTATCCAAACCAGAAACCCTGGGTTGACAGTTCTGTGCGAGCCACACTTACCACGTGAGACAGAGCTTACGTTGCCGGTAATCAGCAGGAGCTCGAGAAATGTGGCTACGGTCTGCGTAAAGTCATCGAGGCACAGAACAATACAGGGACAAGACCCAGACACGACTCTCCAGCAACAACACACGCAGCTTATGGCAAGGTCTGCACACCATCACCGACTTCAAAGCTAAACGAAGTGGAGTTTCCAACATCACTGCCTCTCTCCCAGATGAGCTAAACCTTTTTTCCACTCGATTCAATGTCACCAACACTGAGCCCCTGAGGAGACCGACACACCATCCGTACACATCTGGAGAGCAGGGACGCTTATGTGAGAATACTGTTCTTGGACTACTTAGCATTCAACACCATAATTCCCTCCAGGCTCGACAAGCTCAGAGACTGCAGCCTTCACCCTGCCTTGTGTAGCTGGATCCTGGACTTTCTGTCAGATTGCCAGCAGGTGGTAAGAGTGGGCCCCCTCACCTCTGCCCCTCTGACCCTCAACACAGCTGCCCCTCAGGGCTGTTTCCTAAGCCTCCTCCTTGACTCTCATGACTGTGTCACCACCCACAGCTCCAGTCTGCTAATCAAATTTGCTGACAACACCTCACTGATTGGCCTAATCTCAAAAAATGATGAGGCAGCCTACAGAGAAGAAGTGACCACCCTGACACAGTGGTGTCAAGAAAACGACCTCTCCCTCAATGTCGCAAAAACAAAGTAGCTGATTGTGGACTACAGGAGGAATGGAGACAGGTTAGTCCCTTTTGCCATCAATGGATCTGGAGTTGAGAGGGTGAATGGTTTTAAGTTCTTTGGCATACACATCACCGAGAATCTCACGTGATCTGTACATACCGGCTGTGTGGTGAAAAAGGCACAATGGCGCCTCTTTCACCTCAGATGGTTGAAGACGTTTGGTGTGGGCCCCCAGATCCTAAGAACATTCGTTCGGGGCACAATTGAGAGCATCCTGACTGGCTGCATCACTGCCTGGTAATGGAACTGTACTTCCCTCAATTGCAGGATTCTGCAGAGAGTGGTGCAGACAGCCCAGCACATCTGTGAACTTCCCACTATTCAGGACATTTACAAAGACAGGTGTGTAAAAAGGATCATTAGAGACCTGAGTCACCCCAACCACAAACTGTTCCAGCTGCTATCATCTGGGAAACGGTACCGCAGCATAAAAGCCAGGACCCACAGGCTCCGGGACAGCTTCTTCCACCAGGCCATCAGACTGTTTAATTCATGCTGATACAACTGTATTTCTATGTTATACTTGACTATCCGTTGTACATGCTATTTATTATAAATTACTATAAATTGCACATTGCACAATTAGACAGAGAAGTATCATAAAGATTTTTACTCCTCATGTATATGAAGGATGTAAGTGATGAGTTCAATTCAATTCAGTTCAACTCAATTCTCCTCTATAATGCCACAGATACATGGAGTTGTACAGCAGAGAAACAGATCCCTCAGCCCACAAAGTCCCTGTCAGCCATAAGCACCCTTTTCCACTCACCCTGAAATAGCCCGTTTCATTCTCCTCACATTAACAACAACTCCCTTCAGGTATTACCACACATCTACTACTGACAGTCATAGCGTCAAACAGCTTGGAAACAGGCCCTTTGGGCCAAATGATCTACAAAACCAAGTTTCCCATTGAAGCTGCTGTCACTGGCCTGCATCTGGCCCATATACCTCCAGACTTTTCCTATCGGAGTGGTTTTTAAATATTGTTAATATACCTGCCTCAATCACTTCCTCTGGTAACTCATTCCATACACCGTTCACCTTCTGGGTAAGAGCATTGCCTGTCAGGTTCATATTAAATCTCTCCATTCTCACCCTAAATCTATGCCCTCTAGTTCTTGGTTCTGCAACCATGGGAACTGGAGGCAATTTGGTTAGCCAGGTATCAATCCTCATGTCCTTGTGATGTGGGAGGCACACAGAGGAAACCCAATACCATCTCACACACACACACACACACACACACACACACACACACACACACACACACACACACACACACACACACACACACACACACACACACACACACACACACACACACACACACACAGCAACAAATCTCTAGAGTTGGTGGCAGCAGCTTGATCAATTGCACTTCTGAACTTCTTAATGACTCTCTCACTCTCTCTCTCTCTCCTTCATTCCTTCAGTAATCTCAGCGGATACATTTCAATAAGACTGTGAAGGGAGACGGCTAATCAGCAGCTTGCTGCAATACTGTTTTAAAAAAACAGCTTCATCCAAGAAGGTGCATTTGGTACCAACCCCGATTTAATCATCCTTGTGAGGGTGTCCAGGTAGAACATTTCTGCTAAACCTCTGCGAACAGGACCCTTCAGATCAGCTGTTCCAGAATCACAGCCATCAGCGCGCTTGTTTAATATTAGGACTGAAGCACACTTGTCGCTCTTGTTAACATTCGGGTGAGTGCCACCCTTGTCATTTGTGAGTGAGACCTCTAATTATACATGATTGTGAGGTCTGATCTAACTTGTAAAAATGTAATTATTTTAAATCATATTCAACAACACATAAAATAAGAGCTATTTGCACTAATTTATCTGGAGTTAGATCTGAGTGTTTGCCCTGTAAATGAAATAGCTACCATATAAAATGGGTGGTGGGTGGAGATAATGTCTCTACCACAGGAGGTGCAAAGCACTCCTTTCCTCTGCTGGCTGCAGGTCACCCTTGGGCAAGGGTAGTATCTGTTAGTGCCCTTTATCAGGGTTACGTGCAGCAATGGGAGCAGGTGGTGGATGTTCGTATGAGCAGCCAGTGTATGTCTCAAGTCCTGGTTATGTGACAACTGATGACAGGCTCACAATCTCTGAAGAGAATTGATAATGGCTGGGGTCACCAATCTTGTAAAGACACTGCCCAGAAGAAGGCAATGGAAAACCATTTCTGTAGTAAAATTTGCCAAGAACAATCATGGTCAAAGACCATGATAGCCCTCATCATATGACACAGCACATAATTATGATAGTGATGACCATATAAGAATATCATTCCTTGCTTCCCATCTCACATTCATACCTGATTTGTCATTGCATATCCAGCTGCTGTGATTAGTCTGAAACAGAAAATCACTGTTGATAATCTGAAGCTCCATTGCAATGTAAGCAAGAGATGAGTGCAAAGAGGCTTCAGGGAAATATATAGAAGCAAAATGAATAGCTGTAGAGAATTAGACTCTAACCTAGCCTCTAATTCCCCTACATCCCTGTCCCTGAACCCTAACCTGATGCTTCAATTACCTATCTGTCCCCAAAACCATCCTTACAAACCTGAAACAACATCTGCTCTGGGTGGCTAGGCCATACAGAGGGCTATGGATATTGCCCACTGGCATTAACCAATGGGTGATCCCAGTGATGTTACTGAGATCCAATCGGCTTACATTGAAGAAGACCTCTAGACAAGGATTTATGATTAAAAGGGCTGAACAATAACAGGGAAGACAATTCAGTCAGTGTGTGCTGCCAGTAGGATTTTGTTTTAACCCAGTCAGTATACATTCAATTCCATTCATTACTCTTTAGCAAACGAAGGAGACCATAGTGGCAAGCAGCAAGTTTCACACAATTTTCACACACAGACTGGTAAGTGGCAAATTCTTTACCATTCACATTAGGCAATGACCAATTTCAACAACAGAGAGTCAAATTGTTCACTCTAGATGGCCTAGATTTCCTTGGCCTAGTCCCCCAACAAGTTGAACTATTTCCTTCAACATGTCACTTTTGATGTCCTCATGTTCTTGCTCTGCTCATTGTTCTAAGCTGTAGAAGTTAGAGATTTGAGCATTTTAGTCAAAGAAGTCGTGACAAAATATTCCTAGGTGGTATACTCTGCATACACAGCATCTAATTTGCATATGGCAAGGCCATTCAATAATCAAGTAAATTGTAGCTTAATTAGGACACCGATTTTATTTTAACACATCATGGGATAGATGACACCCTCTTGCAGTGCAGAACTCCATTACTGACAAAGTGTCAACCATCTCCCTAAGAGACGGAGTTACTACAAATTGCGCAAAAAGTTGGTAGAATCTGGTTTAATGACTGATGAGAGGAAATGTTTTTAGCATTATTTGACTGTGCAGTGGCTAACAGAGATGCAGGTTACATGTGAAACACAGATTACCACCTCCACTTATCATTAATTAATAAACACGTAATCATATTTTGATTCAGTGCTGTCTTTCAGAGGATTGGCTGATTAAAATACAACTCAATGATTTATAGATTCCCTTTAAGAATGAAACTGATTTTGACTTTTCCCTAGTTTTTTTGTCGATTGTTTTAATGAAGGTTGACCAGTTTAGGGAGCTGAATCAACATGAACAAGTGAAATAAGTTAATTATCCCAATCGTTTCAAACCGTCAAATACGATGAATTTCTAAAGCACTCATCTGGATGATGCTACCTTTATTTTAGAATTCAACAGAGGGAATGATAAAAAGAGTATTAACATTCATCATGGTAATTTACTGTCTGTTGAGTATGAACCTTGAATGATTGACTGACAAACTTCCTTGGATTTTGAATGGTAAATGTAACGTCAATGGTCAAATGCTCCACCTGCTGGCCCACCTCAGTGGTGTGAGCACTCAGAGATCAGCAAAGGAAGCTTAAAGCAATCTTAAATTGTCTCATCCCTCCTGTTGACAATGGCACCACTATTTCCACCCCCATCACCACCCCATGCCATTTGATACAACTTAATCAATCTGAGTAGTATAAAGACACATCCTAGTACCAGGGGTGCAGTGCTAATTTTTTAAGTGCCGGAGCTGACAAAATGCTTGCCATTTCCTATATCCTCTCTCTATATATATGTCACACCCAATTTGTGTACCTGCTTATTTCATGTACTGGGCAGCTTCCTTGCCCCATTCATGTATATAACCGTATAACAATTACAGCACGGCAACAGGCCATCTCAGCCCTTCTAGTCCATGCCGAACGCTTACTCTCACCTAGTCCCACTGGCCCGCACTCAGCACATAACCCTCCATTCCTTTCCTGTCCATATACCTATCCAATTTTACTTTAAATGACAATACCAAACCTGCCTCTACCATTTCTACTGGAAGCTTGTTCCACACAGCTACCACTCTCTGAGTAAAGAAATTCCCCCCTGTGTTACCCTTAAACTTTTGCCCCCTAACTCTCAAATCATGTCCTCTTGTTTGAATCTCCCCTACTCTCAATGGAAAAAGCCTATCCACGTCAACTCTATCTATCCCCCTCATAATTTTAAATACCTCTATCAAGTCCCCCCTCAACCTTCTACGCTCCAAAGAATAAAGACCTAACTTGTTCAACCTTTCCCTGTAACTTAGGTGCTGAAACCCAGGTAACATTCTAGTAAATCTTCTCTGTACTCTCTCTATTTTGTTGATACCTTTCCTATAATTCGGTGACCAGAACTGTACACAATACTCCAAATTCAATCTTACCAATGCCTTGTACAATTTTAACATTACATCCCAACTCCTATACTCAATGTTCTGATTTATAAAGGCCAGCATACCAAAAGCTTTCTTCACCACCCTATCCACATGAGATTCCACCTTCAGGGAACTATGCACCATTATTCCTAGATCACTCTGTTCTACTGTACTCTTCAATGCCCTACCATTTACCATGTATGTCCTATTTGGATTATTCCTACCAAAATGTAGCACCTCACACTTATCAGCATTAAACTCCATCTGCCACCATTCTGCCCACTCTTCTAACTGGCCTAAATCTCTCTGCAAGCTTTGAAAACCTACTTCATTATCCACAACACCACCTATCTTAGTATCATCTGCATACTTACTAATCCAATTTACAACCACATCATCCAGATCATTAATGTAAATGACAAACAACATTGGACCCAGTACAGATCCCTGAGGCACACCACTAGTCACCGGCCTCCAACCTGACAAACAGTTATCCACCACTACTCTCTGGCATCTCCCATCCAGCCACTGTTGAATCCATTTTACTACTTCAATATTAATACCTAACAATTGAACCTTCCTAACTAACCTTCCATGCAGAACCTTGTCAAAGGCCTTACTGAAGTCCATATAGACAACATCCACTGCTTTACCCTCATCAACTTTCCTCATAACCTCTTCAAAAAATTCAATAAGATTTGTCAAACATGACCTTCCACGCACAAATCCATGCTGACTGTTCCTAATCAGACCCTGTTTATCCAGATAATTATATATACCATCTCTAAGAATACTTTCCATTAATTTACCCGCCTCTGACGTCAAACTAACAGGTCTATAATTGCTAGGATTACTCTTAGAACCCTTTTTAAACAATGGAACCACATGAGCAACACGCCAATCCTCCGGCACCATTCCCGTTTCTAATGACATTTGAAATATTTCTGTCAGAGCCCCTGCTATTTCTACACTAACTTCCCTCAAGGTCCTAGGGAATATCCTGTCAGGATCTGGAGATTTATCCACTTTTATATTCCTTAAAAGCGTTAGTACTTCCTCCTCTTTAATCGTCATAGTTTCCATAACTTCCCTACTTGTTTCCCTTACCTTACGCAATTCAATATCCTTCTCCTTAGTGAATACTGAAGAAAAGAAATTGTTCAAAATCTCCCCCATCTCTTTCAGCTCCATACATAGCTGTCTACTCTGATTCTCTAAGGAACCAATTTTATCCCTCACTATCCCTTTGCTATTAATATAACTGTAGAAATGTAATTGTAGCATGTAATGAGCAGGTACATAAATTTGGTGTGATTAGGTGTACTTAATAATATGACAAAGTATTGCACGGTTGCACTCACTAATTATCATAAAATATAATTATCAAGCAAGTAAAGAAAAAGATGGTAATCATGTATTTTACCAATTTAGAAGTAATTACCTACTTACCAAATGCCACCAATGAGAAGTTTTGCAATAATTTCAACAAAGGGTCAGGAGTAATATGTGTTTGGGGGTCTGAAGCAACTCTTGTCCTGGTGTCATCTATTGATCTGTGGTACCGCAGCCATGATGTGACGTACGGCTCAGGATTCCACTGAACTAGAGGAGATCTGTGTAGTTTAACAAACATAAGTGCTGACACGTGATTTATGAGAATTCTTGAGCGTGTTGTTGTTATTATCAAGTTCATGTGACTGAATCCTCTCTCACACTCAGCAGTACTAATAGGAATAACTTGTGAACAGCTCAGTAATGGGCACAAATCTTGGGGGATGCTGCATCCACAATCCTCCAAATAATCTCAGAAGGCATATATTACAGAGGAATAAGAAAGCTGAAACCTCTTATAGAGAGATGATATTGCAGCTTCTCCATAATTAGGCAGTATTTCAGCAAGCCAGTTATCTTTATCAAGGTCACACATTTCATTTAGCAGGGATTTATACATTTATACTTTTAGAAGTTTGAGAACCTTTCAAAGATGTTGCTGTGAACATATGGTGCTGCAAATCGTTTATAAGACTAGTAAGAAACTGTAGATAATTAGTGGAGGCAATTTTGTTGTTGCTTGTTAAGGTAATTTCTCCAAACTTCCCCTTTTTAACTGCCTCTTGAGCTTCTAGAGTTTCTGTACCAGGTTGTTCTTTCAGTCCATGCAGTGATCTTATACTCTGTTGGATCAGTTTGTCTGCATAAACAATCATAGTAGTGCATTTCTGTAAACACTCTGACAGTAAACCAAGTTCGTGCAACATGTCATACATTAGAGCTAAGTCCAATAGAAACTGTTCAGAAGAGAGTCTTTTCAACAGGTTTTTCTGTCACTCCATATAACCATATAACAACTACAGCACGGAAACAGGCCATCTCGGCCCTTCTAGTCCATGCTGACGCTTACTCTCACCTAGTCCCACTGACCCGCACTCAGCCCATAACCCTCCATTCCTTTCCTGTCCATATACCTATCCAATTTTACTTTAAATGACAATACTGAACCTGCCTCTACCACTTTTACTGGAAGCTTGTTCCACACAGCTACCACTCTCTGATTAAAGAAATTCCCCCTTGTGTTACCCTTAAACTTTTGCCCCCTAACTCTCAAATCATGTCCTCTTGTTTGAATCTCCCCTACTCTTAATGGAAAAAGTCTAACCACGTCAACTCAATCTATCCCCCTCATTATTTTAAATACCTCTATCAAGTCCCCCAGATCTTGTTTCATCCTTCATTGCATTTTCAAAATGAAAACACAGTGCTTCATTATTTTTCCACACTGCTGAAACTATTCGAAACCAGTTAACTACCCACCTGGTGCCCAGAACACATTTGTTGTTCTAGTTGAGAGGCACATTCAGACAGTTCCTTTTGACTTAGAGGTGATCTACTGTAAAGAGAGTACAATTTGTCCATAAATGATTGAAAATGATTTATTCCATGAACTTCTGTCACCGAATCACCTACTGCAAGTGCTAATCTGTGATTAAGACAGTGCTAAATTATCACATCAGGGTAATGTTCCTTGAGAATTGTAGCAACACCAGATTTGACACCAAGCGTTATGCTCACCCCATCACTAGCAAATGCTACAAGGTTCTGTTTCAAGTAAGAGTCATCAAACCCATGGTCATTGAGACAGTTCAATAGATGCTCAGCAATAGTTTCACCTTTCTGATCAGGCATTCAATTAGATCTAAAAACATAAAATGGGGATCGTAAACACAATTCCCTTCACCCATCCCAGTTTCACTCTGCCTCCTCCTCCAGCTGCCTATCACCTCTCTCATGATTCTGCCTTCTTCTACTACACAGTGCTTTCACCTTACATTCATTCTTCGCCTTTCCTGCCTATCCCCTCCCTGCTTCCCCTCCCCCACCCCTTGAACTTTCCCCTTACTGGTTTTTAACCTGACACCCACTAGCCTTCTCCTTCCCACTCTCCCCCACCTTCTTTATAGGGCCCCTGCCCCCTCCCTCTTCAGTACTGACGAAGGGTCTCGGCCCAAAACGTTGACTGCTCGTTGCCACGGATGCTGCCCGACCTGCTGAGTTCCTCCAGCTTGTTTTACGTGTTAAAATGGGGATCACCTTCCTTATCACTTTCACATTTCAAATAAACTATTAGGGCAGTCTTAATGCCCAAGCTTGTTGATTCATCAATGAGAACAGAAAATTTGCCATTTATCTCTTGAAATGCTGGCAAATTTTCTTTTCCATATTAATGGCAACGTGATTAATTATCTCTGTAGCACTAGTGCAGGAATGCAGTCCAGTTCCAATGTCAATACCATTTTTTTTTTGAAGTTCCAATAACCCAAAGTGATCAAAGTGTGGTCTGTCATTCTGAGCTAAATAACACGCAGAACGAAAAATTGAATAAGTTGCCTTTAGATGCGAAGCATTCATGGTGTCACATAATTTTCCAAGAGCATCTTCACTAGCTATATTTTCAACACTTAGAGCAGCAGTGAGAGCTTTTGATAGTTTGTGATCCACATTTCTTCAGTCCAAACATCTGAACAGGGTTACAAGCCTGACTTTGAAGGACCATTACTTTCAGAACTGCATTTGGACCCGGTTAGAAAATCTGAACTAGAAGCAGGCGATACACAGCTTTCGTCACTTTTACTGTTATCAGTCTCTTGTATGTTATTGTTACACTCCTCAGCTTGTTTATGAAAGAAAGAAGTTAACGTTGTTTGCTTAGAAGCCATAGGGTTGTTAGTGAGAAAAATTTACTTTTGTAATCCATGGACCACCACAGATGTAGCCTTACTAAGTGCTTTTTCACGTATAATTTTGCCATCGACAGGGATATGCTTCTGTGACGTCCCTTAGCCACACACCTAATGCTTTCTTAGTCTTTGCAAGCACCTTATCACAAACCAGAGAGACCATTTTTGCCGTTGTAGGGGCAGCACTTCCACGAATTTCAGCTTCTTTCTGCTTTATCGTGCGAATGCTCGATTCGTTCTCACCGACCTAACGGCCCACTTCGGCAAGCGACACGCCACTTTTCAAAAGATCTAAGATTTTTTTTCTCGGTGAACAATGCTCAAGCAACGAGTGCTGGAAAGAGACTGAGGATCTGTGAAATGGCAGGAGGCTACAGCAAGTTGTGCTGGGACGACGGGTCGAGCGAGGAAGAAGTTCACAAATACCTAAATAAGAAACAGTCACAGCTCCAGGATTTCACCAAAAATGATCAAATATCCTGATGTTATTAGTGGTATTTTCCCCACCAGCCACCAACCCCTCTCCCCAACCCCCGCTTACATAAAATTCCCTCTGTTTAATATGCGGCCTCTGTTAAATTCCCCGCTTGTTTATTTTCACAGAGGTGCTGGAGTTGCACTCCGGTGAACTCCGGCAGCACTACACCCCTGCCTAGTACTCTCTGCTTTTAAAAGAAATTAGTTACTGAAGTCATCCTCTGTGCCAAGGGACGGCTTAGGAAGCAAACTTCAGTTTATATCAAACAATGATTTATGAACCATTGTAAAATAAAAACCTTGTTCCTGACAAGTGCAAATTTAATGTCATTTGCAAGACCTTATAACAAGGTGACAAGAGTTCATATGAGATGGCATGAGAACTAACTCATCAACCACTTCCCCTCCACCATCACCCTCCTCCGTCAGGCAACCAGCCAGTTTCCCTCCAGAACCACCCTCCTCCACCCGTCAGCAATTTTTCCTTTGGCTCCTCCCAATTTCTCCAGACTTGAGGAGTTGCCATGGGCCCCAGCTGTGCCTGTCTTTTCTTATGGCTCTGTAGAGCAGTCCATGTTCCAAGAATTCTGCAGAAATGCTCCTAACTCTTGCTCCGCTACCTTACCGATTTCATTGGTGCTGCTTCATGCGCCTATGCTAAGCTCGTCCATTTCATCAATTTTGCCTCTAACTTCCATCCTGCCCTTAAGTCCACTTGGTCCATTTCTGACACCGTCTTCACCTTTCTCAATTTCTCTGTCTCCATCTCTAGAGACAAGATGTCAACCAACATATTTATAAACCTACCAATTCCCATGGCTATCTTGACTATACCCCTGCCCTCTCTGTCTCCTGTAAAAATGCTATTCCCTTTTCTCAGTTCCCTTGTCTCTGCTTTCCAGGACATCAGAGATGTCCTCCTTCTTCAAAGAATGACGTTTCCCTCCCACCATCATTGATACTGCCATCACCAACATCTCCTCCATTTCCTGAATATCCCTCTCACGCCATCTTCCTGCTGCCTTAACAGCAATAAAGTCTCTCTTGTCCTTACCTACCGCCCCACGAGCCTCTGCATTCAACCCATCATTCTCTGCACTTTCACCATTTTCAAATGGATCCTACCACCAAATACATCTTTAACTACCCCCCCCCTCCACTTTCTGCGGGGATCACCCCCTCCGTGAAACCTTTGTCTATTCGTCCCTCCCCACTAATCTCTCTTGCTGCACTTCTCCCTGCAAGAGCCAAGGTGCTACACCGGTTTATACACCTCCTCCCTCACTTCCAGTCAGGGTCCCAAACTGTCCCTCCAGGTGAGGCAACACTTCACCAGCATATCAGGTGCGGTCATCCATTGTGTCCAGTGCTCCTGATGCTGCCTCCTCTACATTGGTGAGACCCATCATAAATTGTCAGACCGCTAAATCGAGCACCTCCACTCCATCCACCAAAAATGCAATTTCCTGCTTGCCAAACATTTTAATTCCAATTCCCATTCCCATTCCATGGTCCCTTCTTCTGCCACGATGAGCCCCCCCTCAGGATGAACGCCTCATATTCCATCTGGGTAGCTTCCAACCTGATTTCAGGAATATTGATTTCTCCTGGGAAAATAAAATTTTCCCTTTTCTTCTATTCCACACTCTGGCCTCCTACCTCTTCTTACCTGCCTTTTACCTGCCCCTAGTGCCCCTCCTCTTCCCTATTTCTCCTATGGTCTACTCTCCTCTCCTGCCCTTTACTTTCCCACCCACCTGGCTTTAGCTAAGATCTTTGAGCTATTCTCCTTCCCCTTCCCCAACCTTTTTATTCTGGCATCTTCCCCCTTCCTTTCCAGTCCTGAAGAAGGGTCTCGGCCCAAAATTTCGACTACTTATTCATTCCCAGAGACGCTGTCTGACCAGCTGAGTTCCTCCAGCATTTTGTGTGTCTCACATGAGAACTATGCCTCTCAGTTATCCTATCCCTCAACCTCATCCTTCATTCGAAACAGTTTGTCTCAATGAGATGCTCTGGAATGGAGGGCAGGACTCCTGACTTAGCCCAGGTTCCAATTCTCCGCATACATGGGTTAGTTGACAGCCGGGATTTGTTGCAATGGTCACGGCACTTATATGCAGTACTGACACTTAGGGGGGAGCTGTCAGTATCAAGGAGGTGTGGGGGGGGGGGGGGAGTCTGATGTCAGTGAAGAAAAGAATCAGAAAAGAACAAATCTTCATATAGTTCATTTCCAATTGTCTATCCCCCTACTGCTCGTCGGTTTACTCTTGGAAAATAGAGACCCAGTGTACCTAGACTTTTGCACTGGATGAAGAGGGAACGTGAGAGCACCAAGAAGCAAAAACCACTAATTGTTCCTTCCACCTGCCCTGTCACTTAACGCCCCACCCACACTGAAACCAACTGTTTGTTTCCATCAACTCCATCCTCGTTATGACTACAAAACTAGTGCAGAACTCACAGCAGTTATGTCTCATCTACTGTAGAAAAATATTATTGTTTAGCAATTGAAGGTGACAGGCTGCATCATACTGGAGGGTGACTGAGTTTCCACTTCCCCTCAGTGTGACTGTAATATCTCACATTTCCAGTAAATGGTGTTGTTCTCAGCAGTGTTTAAAGTGCTGTCTCTCTGAGAGAGAGAGGTTACTGCGCAACCTTGCTCTAACTTCAATGCACTTAAATCTTAGTAAGTTAGGACTTCTACACGTCAACACCTACCACATTTAAAAATCACTCAAGTACCTTTGGACTGCTAAAAGTGGTGAACAGCATTGTTTAAATCAATGTTTCTTTTCCTAATTTCATGTAAGGGAGCAAAAAATTCTCTTCAGAATCAGAATCAGGTTTTTTATCACCAACATGTGCCGTGAAATTTGTTAACTTAGCAGAAGCAGTTCAATGCAATACATGATATAGAAGAAGAAGCAAGAAAATAATAATAATAATAATAATTAAATAGCTAAATCAATTACAGTATACATATATTGAATAGATTAAAAACTGTGCAAAAAAAATGAAATATATGTTAAAAAAGTGAGGAAGCATCCACAGATTCAATGTCCATTTAGGAATCGGATGGCAGAGGGGAAGAAACTGTTCCTGAATCGCTGAGTGTGTGCCTTCAGGCTTCTGTACCTCCTACCTGATGGTGCACACAAGGCAGTTTTTATATTTTTTTAATATGTATTTGTGCACTGTTACATCTTGGTGTGAAGTCTAAGATACTTGCAGTTAAGTAATCAGAGCTGGATGGCACATAATCCCTAGTGTATCACTCAACCGGATACCCATTAACAGACAGGGTTTTACTTCAATCTGAGGAAGAGAACTGGTTTGCAATCGAAGGAAGGTGTGAGTTCTGGAGAGGTGGCACCTACTCCGATCCTCCGTCTCCCTTCTTTTTTCAATGAACACTGGAGTGTATGATCAGACGGAGTGGGGATTCACTCCTATCAGAAATGGGGCCAAGCCAGTGGCAGAAGGGTCTTTGGACTCTAGCAAAGTATAACTAGATCTCCTGCTGAAATGTCACTGCCTGCAGGCAATTTATGGCTGCCCGCCCTAAGCATCCTGAGAGCTGTGCCCAGGCAGCAAGAGGGGAGTTCAAATTCACTCGCGGCACATGAGCTGGCGGAACTTCGGCCTTGCTGGACCATTTCATGGTCGCCAAACTAGCAACCCAAACCCTTAGCTCACTTCTTCACTCCACTCTCAGCAGGACGGGTAGTTGTACCTCTGAAGAGCGTGGGACAATGTACAGATCTTGGGACAAAGTAATCCCCAAACCCTCTGTTTGCACCTGCAGAAAGAAAACATGGAATAAGTGGCAGAGAGCCTGTAGCCCACTTCCTTACTGAAAGCTAAAAAAGTTACTGCAGCCTTACTACACATGTTGGGTCTAAAGAACAACTTGCTTTGATTTGGCGGAGAGCAGGAGAGAAGGAACAAAGACTGGAATAGGCCATTCTGGAGTGTGCTCTAACTGCTAAGTTCCACGTAGATAAAAGCTCTCAGTTTCCATAGCTTTAAGGGTAGGGAGCTCTGAAGGTTCATGACCCTTTGAGAGAAGAAATTCCTCCTCGTATCCTTTCCACTTCAATGAACGAGCCCTTATACTAAAATAAAAGCACTGGTCCTGGACTTTTGCATGAGAGGAGGCATTGTCAGATTCAGATGCATTGTTTATCACGTGTACATCGAAGCGTACAGCGGAACGTGCCGTGTGCTGGGGGAAACTCACAATCGTCACTGCACCTTCCGGCGCCAACACAGCATGCTCACCTTATCCACAGGCAATGACAACAACAACAGGTCAACAGTGACAAAACAATAATGGCAAGACAATCCTCGTACCTCCCTCCCACCCACCAGTCCTCTAGCCCCCAGGACAGGCAAGCGCTGGTCTCCAGCTTCCAGTGGACTCAGACTCGAGGACATTGCATCTTCGACTTCCCCGGCAGATTTGCCGAGACTCACAGACCCAGGCTTCAGCATCCTCTTGGCAGTCCCCTCAGAATGCTTTTAACTTCAATGAGATTGCTTCATCCTACTTCAAACTCCACTGGGTAAATGCCCTTCGTCATGAGCCAATTCTTGCATCCTAGAAATTAAGCAAGAGGACCTTCTCTGAACTGAGGCAGGAGACTGCGTACGGTAAGGTGTGAGAGCGGATAGGGGAATAACGCAATGGGTTCAAAGGAATAGTGCAGGGTAACAACAGAACTTTCTGTAGCACTTATTGTCTGAAAGGTGACAAACCACTCGCTTTTAAATCAAATGAAATCATTATTCTTTTATGTATGATTCACAGATTGTCAAACTGAAGCATTCTTCCTCTTTGGTAGGTAGTATTCTCCGTCAGGTCTCCAGCATTCACACTGCTCTGCGACTCGGAAGCTGGGATCATCCTGTGCACTTGCAGTATAACATTGTAAAGGGGTTGATTGGAGAACACACTGCTGTTCCTCAGTCAGCTTCATTTGAACGGGAGGATAAATAAAACACAGGTATGAATAGGCATCTGTTTAGAAACACAGTCCTTTGCTTTGTGTTGAGAAGTGCAGTCATTCAATGCCTGTTCCATAGCTTTCATATTGTCACATCCTGCCATTCTGCCCATTGAGGCTATGGTGGCTCTTCCATCAATGCCACACCCCCACTTCATGCCATGCAGGAATGTCCCTCATGCAGTATAAGCCCCATCAGATTACACAGTTCTTTTACTCTTCCCCTACGTCAGGGGCTCCCACCTTTTTAATGCCATGGTCCAATACCGTTAAGCAAAGGGTGTGTGGACCCCAGGTTGGGAATCCCTGATTTTTGTGATAGAGGTGTGCAGCGACCAATTAATCTGAAGAATACTGGATTTTTGGGATGAGGAAGGAAACTGGAGCACTGAAGATGGGGCCACAGGAAGAATGTCTAACTGCTCCGGAGTTAACACCGGAGGTCCGGAAGGAATGTTGGCCGCTGCTGCGCCACTCATTGTGTTTGGTCTGATGGCAGAGCTGTAACACAGCTAACACAGAGGCTTTCAGACAGCTTCAGCCACCCAGGCGCTCTCTGCATGGAGTTTGCGAGACCGCAAGCATTTCCTCCGAATGCTCCGGCCTCCCAACTCATTCCGCAGAGGTGCTAATTGGCCACTGCAAATTACAGCTCAGGTGTGAGAGCAGAGTTGTAGGATCAAGGGAAAGTTTGTGAGAGCGTGGGCAGAATAAAGTGGGACTAATGTAGGATTGATGAAAATGGGTGCTTAATGATCGGCATGGACTGGATAGGCCAAGGGACCTAGTTCCATGCTGGGTGACTCTGCAACTCTATGTCAGAGCAAGTGGCTGTCACTAACTGAGAGGTGGGTAGATTGACTAGTCCACTGCTCAGCCTGACCCAACTTGAGTATCAGAAGGTTTCAACCAGAGTCAGACCCAGGTTTAGTACCACTGGCATTAAAAACAGGTATATCAAGCGTCTTGAATTTGGATCTACAGCCTAATTTACTTACAGCAATTCTTGGGATCATTCCATTGGAAGCAGGCGGTATTCCTGTTTCGGCTCTACGGATGATAGCTTTTATAACTTTATTGGCTAGGAGAGCCATTTTGCTTAAATGGAAGGACTCTAATCCACCTACTGCTCTTTATTGACTTTCTTCCATTATGTTCAGTTTAGGTTTAGAGAAAATAAGAAGACGGACATTTGATACATCCTTTAAATTTGAGGAAACTTGGTGACCTTTTATTCAACATTTTCATATGCTTTGATTTATGGCTCTTCCAGTTACCTTCTCGGAGTGTCAGATTTGACCAGAAAGTTTTTCCTTTTTCTTGCTTTCACTCTCAGTTTGAGCTGTCCAGTTCTTTTTTTCTCCTTTTTTGTTTTTTTTTGTTTTGTGGGCTTTTTTGTGTATACTATAATTATAAAAGTTTCTTTATCTTTTTTTCCTCTTTTTATGGATAAGAGGAGAATCAATTATCTTTTTCTTTATTACATACTATTAGATTAATACTATGTATGATCTTCATAAAGTTTATTTTACCTTTTGTATGAATTGTTATTGATATAGATATTTGAGATAATTCTCCTTTTGTTTATATATGTACTCTTTTATTTAACTAATAAAAAGATTGATAAAGAAAGAAAAACAGGCATATCAAAATTATGAGGTAGCCAGGTCCCAGGACTAAACTGCAGCCTGGCTTAACCTAGGTGAGCACAGAGTAGCAATCTTATTACAGTATTTAACTCCTTTTCCCTTGGTTTTAAAAGCAGCACTGCACAAACACATTTTTTTCAGTGAGGAAGGCTGCTGGTTGATAGCCTTCCTTGCAAAGGATTAGCATTATAAATACGACCACTGGGGGCTGCACATGGACAGAAGTTCTCACAGCCAGAGTTTGAGAGGCCAGAGAGAGGCAGCGGGTTATTTGTGTCTTCCACACAATGGCGGTATTGGGGATGAATGGACTATAAACCTAGAAGTGATCCTGTTGATCCAACACACACATGGAACCCTTGCAGCCAGAGCTGGCAAGTAGTGCAATGGAGTCATGCATGGAAACAGGCCACTTGTCCTACTAAATCCATGCTGACCAACAAGCACCCATTTATACTTATTCCATATTATTCTCCCACATTCCCACCCCCACCATCATCCTGTACCCTAACACTCGCTTGATTGAAGAAGAGGGAGAAGCGGAAGTTACAGCAGAGTGGATCCCCACAGAACCAAAACATATTCACACATTTAATAAATAAAAAAGTTAAAAACTTGGAGGGGTCTAGTGGCTGTACAGTTTAGGCTTCATTAGCCCCAATCAGTCAAGAGACAAAATTCCTTTTTAAATATGCTGATACAGTTGTTTTAAATCGTATCACTGCTCTTTACTTCACGCCCTCCCCCTGTCCCGATTTCAACTATCATCTGCCACCTTGTAGTTCTTCCTGCGCACCACCCTCCCCCACACCTTCTTCCTGCCCTGGCCTGCTGAGTTCCTCCTGCACTTTCTGTGCATTGCTTTGGATTTCCAGCATCCGCAGACTTTCTCCTGTTCGTGATTTACTGCTCGTCTTTCCTCATATATGACGACAGAAAGAGAACAAATCTCTTCCTGGACAATATGAAGTCTGGTGTAGGAGCTGATTCTCTTTCAAAGATAAACTTGCTTCCTGGCCCTGTGTTTTGTCAAGAATATTAATGCTTCATGAATCATTCTTCAAAGGGCAACTAGAACCTTTTCTGATTCTGCATTTGGCTGGTTACTCAGGCAAACTTTTATAGATGCAGGCAGAAATCTTTATTATTAGAAGTTAATATTAAATGCAGTTCATAACACATAAATCACCCGGGTTTCAGAAAAATGTGTGACAGTGGGAAATTTCCTTGATGTAATAAAGACACACTGACACAGCATGGACGCTGTACAATTAATTGGAAGTGATGACCAGCTGGTATTGTTATCTCCAGTCATGAAATGGCTAAAGTAAGCGTATCACTACTTGTTTTTCTTCAGGTCCAAATATAGAACAAGAACATACCTTTAAAGTAAGTCAAAAACTTTGTCAATGGAATTGGAAAATCTTTGTCACCAACCCTCATTTTGACAAGAGGTTTCAAGGCTATTTCTCAGGAAGATCTGTGTTATATGACATGGTTTTATTTGAGCAGCTTTCTCAGAAAAAGAAAGAAAATAAAATCCTGTGTCACTGCTGAAAATCTAGAATACAAACTCTGTGCATGTTTAAATGGTTCTGTTTATTATCAGAGAATGTATACAACATACAACCTTGCTTTCACAGACATCCACAAAAAACAGAACCCCAAAAGAAGGAATGACCAAAAAACATTAGAACTGCAAAGACCCCCTCTGCCCCTCCCTTGCATGAGCAGCAGCAAGCATCAATGCATCAACTTCCCCTCTCCCTTGCCCACTTCAGAAAAAAGCATCAGCTGTCATGGTCTGGTCCATGGATTCCTCATTCCACTTATTTCCTTTTCCCCATGTTCTGCTGGGCGCCTTGATGAAGGCACTGATCTTCATTTCGTAGCGGGAGCATAAAAGGCTCTGGGTTACAGCAGTTATTGCTGGACCGTCATCAGAAGTTTATCACCGGTAACCAGTCACCGGAAGCCAGTCATCTCACCGTAGCCACTGCGGCTATGCCCATCCCGGGACCGCTGAGAATCGTGGACTCTAGTTGCTTCGGTGCCTGTGGCTGCTTAGCGAATTCAGTTGTTTTCATGTCCAGCTGAGTTGCCAGCTATTTTGCCACTGCTCTGAGTAAGGTACGAATTCTGTCGTTTTCGTGGCCGGCTGAGACTTGCTGATCGTTTGCTGCCACTCCGAGCGAAGATACAACTGGACTGTCATTGTGTGGTTTTGTCTCCTCGTTGTCCAAGTCCTTTCCAGCTGAGTAGGTCCGGCCGTTGGCCGCTACTCCAAGTTGGGTATTCTGTCTCCTCGTTGTCCAAGTCCTTCCAGCTGGGTAGGTCCGGCCATTTGCCGCTACTCTGAGTTGGGTATTCTGTCTTTCCGTGGTCCAAGTCCAGAACAAGTCCAAGCTCGTGGTCCGAGTCCCGAGTCCAAGCCTAAATCCAAGTTCCAAGTCCAAGCCTAGATCCAAGTTCCGATTCCAAGCCAAGATTCAAGTTCTGAATCCAAGTCAAGGTCCAGGTCGAGATCCAAGTTCCGAGTCCAAGTCCGTGTCAAGTCTGAGTCCGAGTCCTAGTCCAGGTTTTACCACTTCTTTATCCAATGTTTACATCCATGTTGACATTTTGTCCTCAGTCCCTGACTTTCCTAGTAACTCTCAATAAACTCAGTTCTGTTTATACTACCTCTGTGTCTGTGTCCTGCACTTGGGTCTGCTCCCAATTCCCCCTTGTAACAGTCAGCACCCACCACCCACCAAGCAACAGCAAAATGTCCCAAACAGAGACCGTGATCTGCAGCCAACAGAAACTATTGTTTACCCTTCGTTCAATGTGCCACAGACTCTCTCCCTCACTAACAAGGGACAGTGAGATATCAACCATTTTTACAATGCAAGGGGAGACTGACAGTCACTCTTTCTATTTTACAGTCTCCCGTGTCACTTCTATTCTGAGGTTCTCTGACTTGAAAATTGGCAGCAAACTCTCCCACCATCAGGAGAAGGAGAGAGAATACAGAGACCTCCATCCATAGATTCGCCACTGTGAAATCCTGTTGTTCCATCTCCTGTGACACCTCATTTGGCAGTACCAACCTGGAATTGGTCATCTGATGGTTTTGACGCTAAGTTTGCAGAAGATACTAAGATAGGTGGAGGGCCAGGTAGTGTTGAGAAAGCAGGGAGCCTGCAGAAGGACTTTGACAGATTAGGAGAATGGGCAAAGAAGTGGCAAATGGAATACAGTGCACATTGGCTGAAGGAATAATGGTTTTCTAAACAGAGTAAATTCAGAAATTGGAGATGCAAAGGGGCTTCTGATTCCTTGTCCAGGATTCCCTAAAGTTTAACTTGCTGGTTGAGTCGGTGGTGAGGAAGGCAAATGCAATGTTAGCATGCATTTCGAGAGAACTGGAATATAAAAGCAAGGATGTGATACTGAGGCTTTATAAGCCATTGGTCAGACCACACTTAAAGTATTGTGAACAGTTTGGGTCCCCTTATCCAAGAGCAGATGTGTTGGCATTGGAGAGGGTCCTGAGGAGGTTCACAAGAATGATCCTGGGAATTAAAGGGTTAACGCATCAGGAGTACTTTATGGCTTTGGACCTATACTTGCAGCAGTTTAGAAGACTGAAGAGGATCTCATTGAAACCTATGGAATAGCGAAAGGCTAGAAAGAGTGGACATGCAGAGGGTGTTTCAGATAATGGGAGGGTCTAGGTCCAAAGGGCACAGCCTCAGAATAGAAGAATATCCCTTTAGAACAGAGATGAGGAGAAATTTCTTTAGCCAGGGGATGGTGAATCTGTGGAATTCATTGCCATAGATGGCTGTGGAGGCCAAAGAATTCGATATATTCAAAGCGGTGTTTTAGGACATACTGGGAGCAGCATGGTTGGATCTAAAAATAAGGTGACAACTCGGCAGCACAGGACTTTCATCAAACAGCAAAAATAATATGCCCACACCATCTAATATAGGTTCAGTATTTCTGTCTCATCTCTTTCTGAATGATGATAAATAATTAGACAGCTGCTTGGAGAAGGAGACTCCAAGGACATCTCCATCTTCAGTTTTGGCCAGCATGTTGAATTCTAAAGACTTGGCTGAAGCATTCACAACCGTGATCAGCCAGGAATGCTGAGCAGGTTGTCCACTTCAACTTCCCCTGAGATTCCCACTACTTCCACCCAATTGAATTTAGTTAGTACAGCAAAATCCATGGAGACAAACATTACCCTAACTGTAGTACTGAAAACTTCTACTCCAGAATCAGCTGTCCCTTTGTCCAAGTTGTTCCAGTACAGTTCCACTAATGGTATCTACTCAACAATGTGGAAAATTGCTCAGAAATGCCCTACTTCACAAAAAGCTGGACATTTCCAATCTGGCAATTTACTGCTTAATCAGCCTGCTCTCAAACATCAGCAAAATCTGCTGTTGATGTTGCTTCGCAAACATGAGGAAATCTGCAGATGCTGGAAATTCAAGCAACACACACAAAATACTGGTGGAACGCAGCAGGCCAGGCAGCATCTATAGGAAGAAGTACAGTCGACGTTTTGGGCTGAGACCCTTCATCAGAACTAATTGAAAGAAAAGATAGTAAGAGATTTGAAAGTAGGAGGGAAAGGGGGAAATCTGAAATGATAGGAGAAGACAGGAGGGCGAGGGGTGAAGGTAAGAGCTGGAAAGGTGATGTTGCTTTCTTAGTTGCCAATAATCTTCTTATTGATACTGAGTTTGGTTTTGCCAGATGCACCAGCTCCAGGCCTCGTTGTCCCCTTGATCTAAACATGAATTACAGAGGTGAAATGAGAGTGACTGACTTTGACAACACAGTAGAAATTAACTAAATACCTTGGCAATGCTGAAGTCAATGGTGTCAGTAATTTCATTTTACGTCTACTTTTCTCTGAGTTTGGTCTGAACCCATGCAGATGGATAAAACACAGAGTAGCACAACTCAAAATTTAATCTATTAAAAACCCCAGCAAATGCCACAAATAAAAACCTATAAATACAGAAGCCACAAATGATATTACACAACATTACCAAAGATAGGATATACAATGTTACCGACAATTGTATTTTAACAAGACTTCTATAAGTTCTACCATATATATTTTAAACCATGGATACAACTGCTGGCCTTCCTCTCCCAACAGGGGGTCAATCTTGCTTGTAGTTGCCTTGTAAGTTACACTTTTGCCTCTAATTGTTATTTATTCTCTAACTTTAGATAACTTTAGATAGAACTCATTATGTCAAGCATCCATATTATTCTACCTAGGATTTTATGCATGGAGTCTATTTATCTGTGCCTTTAACTGCAGCTGCTTTTCTTTCGCTCTCTCTTTCTCACGCACAAACACGCACACACGCACACACACATCTTCCTCTTTCTCCCTCTCTCTTAGCACAAATAGACTCCCACTCATGATAATTTGATGAACACAACCTTCCCTTTTGATTGCACCACCTCCCATCCTGTTTATTCAAAAAAGGGACACTTAACACCCAGTGATAGCACAATAAAGGTGATTTGATGGGAGGAAGATTCAGCATAGTTTATCATCAGACTCAAATTTGTTTAGCAAGTGTTTCCACCAATATTTATGCCAGTAGATACCTGTTATGGATGGAGCTAAACACATTGATGTAAATCTGTTATTTTGTGCATAGTTTCTTACTTGGCTGACATTGTTACACAAGTGAAACATTTGTCCTTTAAGTAAACGTCAGATAAAATGCTTCAGGGCTACCTGCCCAGTTCTGCATGACAGATTCAACTCTGCAGTAGGAATTTCAGCCAACCTTTTGGTCAATTTTTGCTTCACTGTCAGTTACACGTTATTGCTGCAGACATCCGCCTACAAAGGGCACTAAAGGAGAAAACACTCATTGTTCAAAGTTACAAACTCTTAGACCTTGGGCTCAACCCTCCCTTTTGCAGCTGGATCTTTGACTTCCTGATCAATAGACTTCCATCAGTAAGGAAAGGCAGCAACAAGACTGGTGCCTCACAAGGCTGTGCCCTCAGCCTCCAAATCTGCTAGCTCTGTACTCATGAGTGCATGGCCAGGTTCTGCTCTAACTTTACCTTTAGGTATGTAGATCATACCACCTCAAATAATGATGAGTTCAGGAAGGGGGTGGTGCATGTGATCCTGTTTAGATCAATGGTGCTGAGGTCAAGAGGACTGAGAACTTTATATTCCCAGGAGTGCACACATCGCCAATAACCTGTTTTAGTCCAACCATATTGATGCTATAGCCAAGAAAGCTCACTGAAATTCTACTTGCTCATTCCAATAAATTTGGAATGTCCACTTTGATCCTCACCAATTTTCAGCAGTGCACCATAGAAAGCATCCTTTCTGGATACATCACAGGTTGGTATGGCAACAGTTCTGCTCATGACCACAAGAAATTACAGTGTTGTTGACACAGCACATCACTGAAACTAGCCTCCCTTCTATGGACCACTACTAAACTTCTTGCTACCTCGGTAATGCAATCAGCATAATTAAAGATCCTGCCCATACAGACATTCTCTCCTCTCCTCTCCTCCTCCCATTGGGCAGAAGATTCAAAGCCTAAAAATTCATGCCACCATTTTCAAGGATAGCTTCTGTCCCACTGATATAAGACTGTTGAATGGTTCTCTAGTACAATAAGGTAGATTCTTGACCCTACCTTGTTATGAGCTGCACCTTGCTGTCTACTTGCTCTACACTTTCTCTGAAATGGTAACACTTTATTCTGCACTCAGTTATTGTTCTATCTTTTATTACCTTAATGTGCTGTCATACTGTATTGATCTGTATGAACAATAAGCAAGGCAAGCTTTTTTCTCTACCTCAGTACATGCAACAATAACAAACCAATTTACTAATTTATGCTGCATAATGGAATAAGGTTCTAGTTGTTGGAAGTTAATAACTCCAGGCTCAGGAGTTCCTCTAGGCAGTGTCCCTGGCCCAACCATCATCAGCTGCTTCATGAATGACCTTCCTTCCAGAGTTGGAATGCTCACTGATGATTGTACAATAGTCATTTCCATTTCTAACAGCTCACATCATATCTGCTTATGCTTAAAGGCATTCCAGTCAATTAAACCCTCCAATCAGACAGAGGCTAGGCAACACCTGAATTCAAAGCATTCCCATTAGCAATACCTGGACCTAAAACTCAACTGGTTTACAGGTTCATCGTCAGAAATTTTGTGGAATTGCTTGAAGCATTCTCCAGCCGCAAAGGACTAGCGTGCATTGTCAGTATGGGCAACAGATCCAACAAAGTGCCCGCCCTTCTTCTCTCCTGTCACACCACAATCGACATGCCTCTCCACCCTGAGGCCTGTGGGTGACAGTGTATGAAGAATGTAGATGACCGATACAAGCCCACCTCACATTTAGTAAAGGAGAATGAGATGGAAAATGCTGGCAGTATTGGATGGACCTTCTTCATAATGTATGTTTCATTAGGTAGATCAGTATAGAAGTTGTCCTGTCCAACTGTTTCTTTTCAAGATCCAGTATGGATTAATCTTGGCAAAATGGCAGCTCATTTAGTCATACTGTGCTGGAACTCAAACCATGTTCTTCTGCTGTGTTCCATCCTTGGTCATGTGGGGAATTGGTGTTTTTGATAAGTGGTTAGCGTTACTGCAACAGCTATATTTTATTGATTTTAAACAGGTTTCATGATGATCTGAACCCTAATGCCAGGTGATTGGGGGAACATCCATATGAAACCAGCTGCCAATGTGGCAGCTAAGTGACGTGAGCTTTGTTTGGTGCAGTGGTCACTGGGAACAAAGGAATGGATGGTTGGTGCCCCTGATGAAAGTGCAGGAACCAGCCACCATCAGTCCCTTAAATCAAGTTCATGTCGACCATTTCTATGTCATCCTTACATTTATAAGAATGAAAGCTGTAGAGAAAGATTAAAGAAGGATCTGCTTTATTTGAAATATGTACACTGAAGCATACAGTGAAATGAATTGTTCGTGTCAAATCACATCCGTGGAGATTGTGCCGCGGACAGCCTGCATGTTGTCTGAATCTTTCACTTATGGTGGAGAGAATATTGACTGGTTCTACATGGCCTGGTATGGAAACACCAATTCCTTGAATGGAAAAGCCTATAAAAAGTGACAGATACAGCCCAGTCCATCACAGGTAAAGCTCTCCCCACCACTAAGCTTCACTCAACTTCACTTGCCCCATCACTGAACTGTTCCTGAAAACTACAGACTCACTTTCAAGGACTGTTCATCTCATGCTCTTGATATTTATTGTTTATTTATTTCTTCTTATTATTATTATTATTGCTTTAGTTTTGTATTGACACAGTTTGTTTCCTTTTGCACATTGGTAGTTTGTCTTTCCTGATGACTACAGTCGGCCCACTTTATCCGTGGGGAATTGGTTCCGAGGCTCCCTGCGGATACCAAAAATCGCGAATGCTCAAGTCCCTTATTTAATCTGCCTCAGTGCAGTGGACTTTAGGACCTGGCGGAGCCCACAGTGTTTCTGTTCTGTTGATGGAAAACGATCACGATTGAAAATAAAGTGGAAATAATAAAGCATATATGTAAAACTCAAGGTCCGCGGGCCAAATCCGTCCCGTGGTGGAATTATCTTTGGCCCACGAGATAATATCTAATTACTATTAAAGCTGGCCCCAGTAATCGAAGCACCTATGGCGTATGATATGGCTAATGCTGAGTTTATTCAGGTACCAGGTTTTCAGGGTTTTTAGTGTTTATTCAGCAGTCTTGCTCGGCAGTCTTCTTCATAAGAAACGGAATTTGTAAAGTGAAACACTTTGTAGTTATAGCAGAGACTGAGACACATGAGAGCAGGCTGAAAAAACGGAGGCAACGAAAGCTGCGTACGCACACGTCCGACTGATCCGGCCCGCATGAAGCTGCATTTTGCTCAATCCGGCCCGTGACCTAAAATGAGTTTGACACCCCTGTAATAAAGCGTTTGGAAAGAGGCGAAATACCATCGGTCATTGGAAAAGCGTTAGGCTATAGTCAGTCAACGATCGGAACAATTTTAAAGGATAAAGTGAGAATAATGGAACATGTGAAAGACCCTGCCCCGATGAAAGCTACAATTATTACTAAGCAACGCAGTGGTTTAATTATAGATATATGAGGGGTGATTGATATGTTTATGGCCTAAGGTAGGAGTCAATTTTAGAAAACCTAGCACATTTATTTTTCAACATAGTCCCCTCCTATATGTACATACTTAGTCCAGAGGTTGTGGAGCATACGGATCCCTTCCTTGTAGAAGTGATCCACAGCAGGGGTGATTGATAAGTTTGTGGCCTAAGGTAGAAGGAGATGAGTTATTAACATCAAACTTTCTGCATTATCACTCAAAGAGTTGAACTGCACGTGCATGTAACGAGAGCATCTTGGACCTCCAGGTAGTCTACAGCAGAGGTGATTGATAAGCTTGTGGCCTAAGGTAGAAAGAGATGAGTTACACAGCTCTCGTTACATGCACATGCAGGTCAACTCTTTGAGTGAAAATGCAGAAAGTTTGAGGTTAATAACTCATCTCCTTCTACCTTAGGCCACGAACTTATCAATCAACCCACACTGTAGACCGCTTCTGAAGGTCCAAGACGCCGACTTCTACAAAGAAGGGATCCGTATGCTCCACAATCGCTGGGCTAAGTGTGTAAATGTAGGAAAAATAAATGCTAGGCTATCTAAAATTGACTCCTTCTGCCTTGGGCCACGAATTTATCAATCACCCTTCATACATACACTTCTTTATATGCATAGAAGGGTAAAATATATACGATATACTTAGACAAATGCTTGACTAACTGATGCTAAATAATACCGGATGCACCTGATCCAACTTACTTATAATACCTAATACAAAATAAATGCTATGTAAATAGTTGTTATAATGTATTGTTTGGGGAAAAATGACAAGAAAAAAAGTCTGTACATGCTTGAACAATAAGTGCTGGAGAGAGAACTTCCAGTTTTTCCTGATCTGTGGTTGGTTGAATCCGCGTATGCCAAACCAGCGGATAAGGAGGGCCGACTGTACAGTCTTTCATTGATTCCATTGTGTTGCTTTGACTTGGCTGGGTGAGAGGGTGCCTCCCCTCAGCAAATGAAGAATCCTTGAAAGTGAGTCCATAGGAGATGCCTCCTCATGGAAGACATAATATACTGAAACTCTCCGCTTCAGGTAATTAATCTGTATGCTCACCCGTGCGGAGTGAGCGGCTGGCCATCTTCGACAGTTCCCATCACCGTTGACAATGTTTCAGCCAGTCATTCTAGTTGGTGGTTCAACTGCATCATTGATGCGACTGGACAATCCATTTGTGCTGACAACAGGCTGGACAGCACCTCCATCTTCCTGAAGCTGCGTGATGCCTTCAGCACCCCTGAAAGGCAAGCATTCAAGCTCCCAGATGTCAATATCTTGGAAGGTCTTTCCTGAGCACAACAATCAATGCAATCCCAAAGAAAACATGCCAGTAGTCTCTCCTCATTAGGAGCTTGAGGATATTTTGTCTGGCACCAAAGATTCCTATAAATCTCTATAGATTGCAGTGAAGGGCATTCTGATTGGTTGCATCAGTGCCTGGTTTTGACTCTCTGATGCACATGATCACAAGTAGCTGTAGACTCAAGCCAGATACATCATAGACACAAACCTTCCCACCATACCCCCAGCAGCTGGCAACTCCTCCGGAATCCCATGAGACACGTCAAACCTTTCTTCTGTGACAATGTGTATATGCCCCATGGCCCCGCGTCACTGAGGTCACCGATAGACGGTGGCAGTCCCACCGCCGAGACATCAGCACCAATCCGCACTAACACAAAGCCTAAATCCCCCATTTTACCAATTTTTCTGCCTACAATTTCAACCTTACCGATAGCTCTAACCGTACTCAAACATCAAATTAACACTTGGTCCGAGGTATGCATGTCCACCCCACTTAATATGCAGACATGACTAATCGGTACTCATTCGATCTCACACCAGAGTTCAATCTTATCCGAATCCATCTCCCCTCGTTTAAACCGGGGCAAATTACACCGTATCTGACAAAGTTAAATAATTCAAATCCCGGATGAGAAACCCCACACATGTAGGGGTTTCTGTGCCCTACACATCTGTGCCCCCAATTTACCCCCGTTTGCCTAGAGTGAACCCCGCCAATAGTGCAATGCTTCAACGGAAATACGGTGTAATGCCCCCCAGTACACGCTCACAACCCAAATACCAGACAATACACCAAAGGTGAGTAAATAATTGCAACTTTATAGTTATTTCTTAGTGATGAGTTAGTAGAAACAGATAACCTCAAGGCGCCAAATCAGTAAGTTTATCAGTTTGTGCACATAATATTTTAACACGTTGACGCTCACGCCTCCGGTTCCATCCACAACGACCTCCTGAGCCTTCGGCCACCGTCCGAACCGCTGACTTCCAGTATCCGCCGCCCTGGAACTGCTGTCCGCTCCTCACACATCCGTCCTCCTCTCTCGCTTCCTGATAAAGACCGCGAACTCCCGCTCAGCTCACACATACAAGATAGCATAACAATTCTCCATTGGTTAGTTCCCCCCTTATCTGAAGTCATAACCCAAACACTCCAGACACAGAAACCTATTACAGCATTAAGTAACATTGCAGAGAAGCCATTTCATTATAGCAAAACAGAGAAACCATTTTGTTAGCCTGAACAGTTAACACCACAGTTACTGGTACTGAGAGCCCTACAGATATAAGAAATAAAGTCAATTCAATTCAATTCGATTCATTCAATTCCCTTTGGCTAAAGAAATTTCTCCACATCTCTGTTTTGAAAGGGTGCCCTCTATCCCAAGGCTGTGCCCTCTTGTCCTAGACTCCCTCACCATGGAAACATCCTTTCCACATCTACTCTGTCTAAGTCTTTCAAAAGGTTTTGATAAGATGCCCCCCCCCCCCCCCACAATCCTCCTAAACTCCAGCGAGTACAGAACCCAGAGCCATCAAACGTTCCTCATGTGATAACCCTTTCATTCCTGGAATCATTCTTGTGAACCTCCTCTGAACCCTCTCCGATACCAGCACATCTTTTCTTTAATAAAGAGCCTAAAACTGCTCTCAATACTCAAAGTGAGGCCTCACCAGTGGATTATAAAGCCTGTTCTTATGTTCTGGACCTCTTGAAATGAATGCTGACATTGCATTTGCCTTCCTCAGCACTGATTCAACCTGCAAGTTAACCTTTATGGTATTCCACACAAGGACTCCCAAGTCCTTTTGCATCTCAGGTTTTTGGATTTTGTCCCATTTAAAAAAATAGTCGGCACATTTATTTCTTCTACCAAACTGCATGGCAATGCATGGCAATGTTGTACTTCATTTGCCACTTTCTTGCCCATTCTCCTAATCTGTCTAAGCCTTCTGTAGCCTACCTGTTTCCTCAACACTACCTGCCCCTTCACCAATCTTTATATTATCTAAAACTTGGCAACAAAGCCATCTATTCCATTATCTAACACATTGATATACAGCATAGAAAGAAGTGACTGTAAGTATTGAGAAAGAGAGAGAGAGAGAGTGAGAAACGTTTCTAGAACTGAATAAAGAAAAGTTGGTTTGATGGAGTGATGAAGAATGTTGAGGAGAAATAGAAGGAAATGATCAGACATTTATAACCAGGCCCATGAGGTGCTGATATTAAGGAAGCGGATGAGATTATAGACCAAAAGATCAGAAAGACTTACCGTATTCAGCAGTATATTTTTTTTTAGTTTTCATGTGTGCATTTCACTTGAGAAAATACAAGAAATAATTCATATTACGGGAAATTTACTGTGTCTCTGTTGGCACACAGCAGGCTGACAGGGTATTTTTTGAATCGGAAGTTCTGGTCTTTATCAGAGTTTGATTATATCACCACATGAATCTGCTACATAAGGATTGTTACTTTTGTCGTAGGCAATAATAAAATCTGTGCGGGCAATTTTCGCCAGCAATTTTGAACTCAAGTACCAAGTGTGAGATCTTATTTTGCTGTGACTGTGGGAAACCACAAAACAGCAATGGAGATAAGGGAGGCATGATTCACAGTGATGTCACCACTCCTGATAGGAACAAATTATTGGCACATCAATTCTGTGTTTATGGGAGCTTTCTGCGCACATATTATTCAAAAGTACAGTTGTGGTTGGTATTAATGACTCCAAGAGGTTACAGAAGAGTCTTCATAAAGGCAAGACCCTCATTTTATGTTGCCCTAATGTGCTTCCTTCCACTGTCCCAGCCTCTGAGGACACCCATTCCAATGCAGCGTTGTGTGAGGGCAAAGTACAGACAAACAATGACACAGATAAAATTGCCGAGAATCCAAAGCAACTAATGATAGGTAAATATGTTATTTTTCTTAGCAAAAACCTTCACTTTTCATACACTTCTAGTGGATTTGATGTGATTAGAGCCCACATTAAAACACCTTCAACACTATGGGTGGCGGAAATGAATTTCCCCACACTTCACCGAACAAACTAAAGTTTAGTACAATGCCAAATAATGGGAAGCAATGACATTAAGAATATAGAACTTAGAGCAGTACAGCACAGGAACAGGCCCTTCGGCCCACAATTTGGTGCTAACCAATTAAATTAGTACTCAAATGGCCAACTAAACTAATCCCTTCCGCCTACACAGTCCATGTCCTTCTATTTCCCTCACATTCATGTGCTTACTAAATGTTTCATAAAAATGTATCTGCCTCTAACAGCACCTCAGGCAATCCAGGCACCAACCACTCTGTGTAAAATACTTGCCCCTCACGTCTCCTATGGATTTGCAATGAACTTAGACCCCCAGATCCCTCTGTTCATCAACAATATTAAGGGTCTTACCCTTACATATGACTTACCAAGGTGCAACACTTCACACTTGGCTGGGTTAAACTCCATTGTTTATGCCATTGTTCCCCCCATACCTACGACTGATCTATATACTTTGCTAGTCTTCTACGCTGTCCACAACACCATCAATGTTCTTATCATCTGCAAAGTTACTAAACAACCTATCTAAATTTTCATCCATGTTATTTGTATGCATTACTAACAGCAGTGGACCTAATACAGATCCCTGTGGAATACCAGGCCTCCAGCTAGAACAAGTCTCTTCAACCACTAACATCTGTCTTCTACGGTCAAGCCAATTCTGAATCCAAACGGCCAATTCACCATGGATCTCATGCATCTTAATCTTCTGGCTGAGCTTCCCATAAAGGAACTTATCAAATGCTTTACTAAAATCCATGTGGACAACATCCACAGCTCTACCTTCACCAATCACCCTTGACATCTTTAGCAAGCAGTGTCTCAGAAAGGCAGTGCCCATTATTAAAGACCTCCAGCACCCAGGGCATGCCCTTTTCTCACTGTTACCATCAGGTAGGAGATACAGAAGCCTGAAGGCACACACTCAGCAATTCAGGAACAGCTTCTACCCCTCTGCCATCCGATTCCTGAATGGACTTTGAAGCTTTGGACACTACCTCACTTTTTTTAATATACAGCATTTCTGTTTTTTTGTACATTTTTTAATAATCTACTCAATATACTTAATTGATTTACTTGTTTACTTATTATTATGTTTTATTTTATTTGTTTATTTTTCCTCTCTCTGCTAGATTATGTATTGCATTGAACTGCTTCTGCTAAGTCAACAAATTTCATGTCACATGCCAGTGATAATAAAACTGATTCTGATTCTGACCTTGTCAAAAAATTCAGTCAAGTTAGAAAGTCACGACTTGTCCCAAACAAAATCATGCTGGTTCTTCCTAATTAGGCCATGGTTTTCTATATGCTCATAAATCTTATCCCTAAAAATTTTTTCTGGTAACTTTACAACCACTGATGTGAAACTCACTGGTCTATGTATTCCAGGACTATCTCTTGTTCCCTTCTTGAATAATGGAACAGCATTAACTAATCGCCAGTTCTCTGCGACCTTGCCTGTGATTAGAGAGGACGAAAAGGTCTGAGCAATTTCATCTCTTGTCTCTCTCAATATCCCACCAGGCCCTGATGAATTATCCAGCTTAATGCTCTTTAAGAGATAACAACATTATTTCCTTCTTTACCTCAAAACGTCCTAGCATATTTGCACTCAGCACTGATCTCCCTGTTTTCCACATCCTTCTCCTCAGTGAATACTAATGTAAAGCACTCATTTAAGATTTCACCCACCTCTTCCACATCGAAGCAAGTTTTCTACCCTTTATCCTTGATTAGTCCTACCTACCCTCTCCACAGTTACCCTTTTGCTTTTGATGTGCAGCAGGTATAGAAGTCTTGGGATTCTCTTTAATCCTTCTTTCCAAGGATTTTTCATGGCCCCTCTTTGCTTTCCTAATTTTCATCTTGAGTTCTTTTCTGGCTGCTTTATAATCTTCAAGGGCTCTGTTTTAGTCTAGCTTCATAAGCTTTACATACTTTACATTTTTCTTCTTGACTAAGTTCATTACCCTTCTCAAAATTCCCTTACCTTGCCACCCTTGTCCTTTCTTTTGACTGGAACACCCTGTGCTGTACGCTGCGCATCTGGTCTTTAAACAGCCTCAATATGTTGGATGTGGGCTTCACCAAAAACAGTTGTTCCCAACTAATTCTCCCTAGTTCCTGCCAAATACTCTCGTAATTTGCCCTGTTCCAATTTAATACTCTCTTGCAAGGTTCATACTTATCCTTATCTAGTCAAATCAAATTTATTGTCATCTAACTTTTTTTGTGTACTGTATATAACCATATAATGTATATAGAAACGAGACAACGCACATATAACACTTCAAGCTGTACATCCTGTTGTATCTATTACTTGGCTTCTGCCTGTTTATACTGACCTTGACACCTGCCTTATTTGGTTTGACCTAAATGAGTGGCCAGACTAAACGGCAGGGTTTTTATGGAATATATTTTAGGACGTGCTTGTTGCTGAAAAGATCAGCACTTACTCAACCAGGCCACCCTGACAGCGCCTCCCACAACT
Organism: Hemitrygon akajei; assembly: GCF_048418815.1. Classification (NCBI taxonomy): domain Eukaryota; kingdom Metazoa; phylum Chordata; class Chondrichthyes; order Myliobatiformes; family Dasyatidae; genus Hemitrygon; species Hemitrygon akajei. The sequence continues at coordinate 75,824,972 of NC_133135.1, read as the reverse complement.
GCAGCCTTTATGAAGAAGGACGAGAGTCACAGGCAGATGAGAACACCATTTGCCAGTTCTCTTTTTCCCTTTCCACCTTCTTTAAGGGCTTAGTGAATGTCCTCCCACAATATTGTTTCAGCATTTAGTTCCTGCTATGATGAAGGAATGGTGATATTTGCAAGCCAGGAGGCACATTTGCAAGGGGTAGTGTTCCAAAGCACCTGTGGGTCTTGTGATTCCTGTTAGATAGTGGATAAGTAAGGTGCTGTTGGATTAGCCTGGAGGGGTATCTCCAGTGCATTTTGTAACAATCACACATAAATAACAAACTTAAGTGCATTGATATTAAATATTGTAAGATATGGAACAGATTAACCAGTGAAACTTTGTATACAATGAACCCGGGAGTTTAGAAAACTAATGGCCTGAGGGAAGAAACTGTTTCTCACCCTGACCACTCTTGTTTTTATGCATCGTAGTCTCCTGTCTGATGGTAGGAAGTCAAAGAGGATGCTGGATCGATGGTGGGATCCTTAATAACACTAAGAGCCCTGCATATAGAGTGCTCCTGATAAATGTCCCCGATGGATGGTAGGGAGACCCCCATGATCCTCTCAGCTGTTCTCTCAGTCCTTTGTAGGGACTTCTGGTCTGATGTTTGACTGCTCCCATACCAGATGGAGATGCAACTTGGCAGGATGCTCTCAATGGTGCTTTTGTAAAACGCAGTTAAGATGGGGGGGGGGGGGGGGGGGAGGTGTGGGGAGGAGCCTTGCTTGTCTCGATTTTCTTAGGAATTGGAGGCACTGCTCTGCCCTCTTGTTCAGGGAGGTGATATTAAGGGACCAGGTGAGGTCATCTGTGATGTGAACTCTCAGGAACTTTCTCTCTACGGAGGAGTCATGTATTCACAGAGGGGATGGTTTGTCTGCACCTTCCTTTGTCTTTTCCACATTCGTGCTTAGGTTGTTCTTCTCACACCAATCCACAAGTTGTTTCACTTCCTCTCTATACTCTGTCTCATCATTGTCTTTGTTAAGGTCAACCACTGTTGTGTCATCTGCAAACTTGATGCCACGGTTTGAGCTGGATCTTGCTGCACAGTCATGCGTCAGCAGTGTTATCAGCGGGCTGAGCACACAGCCTTGGGGTGCTCCAGTGCTCAATGTAATGGGACGAGAGATATTGTTGCCCAAAACAGACTGACTGTGCTGCCTTTATGGCAGTTATTTAGTTTTTAATATTTTCACTTAGTAATTCGTGTGTTAGCATTTTTTAGTTAAAGTTAGGATTGTTTAAGTAAATTCGTTGTCTGTAATATATCGCGGCATGTGATGACGTCACATCCGGTTTCGCCGCGTCCTGTGGGAAAATACCGGTTTGGGAAAGACGGGAAGGTGGGGACCAGACACGTGCAAGTCCAGCGCAAGAAAAGTTGTCTTCTACGCACCAGAAACATAGTGAAAGCAATGCTGTAAGTCAGATAATCGATATGTTGAATTAAAATGTTAACGCTGATTCCGTTAAAAGTAACCATGGTCGATAAGGTTTATGTTTTCGTTAGTTAAAGAGTCGGGATAGTTTGTGTTGAAGTGTATTTAAAGCAGTCAATGGCGTAGATAGATTCTGACTGTATGCTGCACTTTAATGTAATGTAGTTGTTGTAGTTTTACCTTTGCAAGTATTCACGATGTAAATGTGATATCTAGAAGGAAACAAACACTGTACCAATCTTGTATTGTTTTATCAACAGTTTTCACCATACGTTAATGTGGAAGAGTGAACAGTAAATGGTTAATCTTACTGCGACCCTGTTTTCATTAACGACAGTTTACCTCGGCGTTTAACTCGGGTTCCGTTACACCCGAGCGAGAACGCTACAGTGAAAAAGCGGCATTATCAGGTGTTTCAAGTGCAGCAATGACAACTCAGTTCAGCATCAAGTCATTGCCATCCAGCGACAGGGGCAGTAGGGCATCAAGTAAGGCCACCCAAGCAAGAGCTAAAGCAGAAGCCGCCAAGGTGCAAGTGCGCTATGCCAAACAAGAAGTAGAAATGAAAAAGGAAGCGGCTGCCAGAGAAGCCGAAAACCAGTTGGAAAGAGCAAGGATAGCAGCAGAGTTAGAAGTGCTGATGCTAGAACGAGAAGAAGAAGCTGCCAGGGTGGAAGCAGATTACATAGAAGAGGCTGAAGGTATGCATGATCCGGTTGACGGAAAATCTACTTCAGAAAAGATCAGGTTGGAACGCACATGCGACTATGTCCAATCTCAAATAGACTGGAAGATTTGTTCTTCCTCTCCACACTTATTTGATAATGTCCCATTTCATGAGGAGTCTCAGAGAGGCCCGATCGCATCACATCCATCCGAGGAAATCAATTTACGCTTGCAACTCCGTGATGAACTCAAGAGTGTAAGGGCTCACGACAAGTACTTCTCGACACCAAACTTACCAGATTTGGGGAGAAGAGAGGCAAAGACCGAATTCAGAACAGCAAATTCCATAACAAATGTACACCCTCAGTCATATACCCGCCGACATATTCCCCCAGCCAGCATGCCACTTGCAGTTGAACCCATGGCACAGTATTTAGCACAACGGGATCTCGTCACTTCTGGACTATACCAGTTCGACAATAAACCTGAAAATTACCGTGCATGTTACTCCATATTCACCAACGCTATCAACAGAGTCCAGCTCAGAGCAACCCAAGAGTTGGATCTTATGGCGAAATGGCTGGGAAAAGAATCATGTGAACAGGTGAGACGCATACGTTCAGTGTACATCAACAAACCCGAGCTAGCCTTGAGCAAAGCATGGGAGAGACTTCGGGAGGTCTATGGGGCCCCCGAAATTATTCAAGCGGCGCTATACCGATGTCTGGAAAATTTTCCTAAGGTGTCAGCCAAGGACCACATTAAGTTAAGGGAGCTCGGAGATTTACTCATGGAGATTCAAGGCGCCAAAGAAGATGGCTACTCAACTGGTCTAGTATACCTAGATACTCCACCCGGGATTAGACAAATCGTGGACAAACTTCCATTTGGGCTGCAGGACAGGTGGGTGTCCGTTGCCTCAGAGTACAAGGAAGATCGCAGAGGTCGATTTCCTCCCTTTGAGTATTTCACTAGGTTTGTGTGCAAGGAGGCGAAGAAGCGAAATGACCCTAGCCTCATGGGTCCAGGAAGCAGTACAATTTACACCAAGCCAGATAAATCCTCTTTGAATAATTTCAACATTAATAAACCAGTCTCAGTGCTTAAGACTGAAGCCTTTACAACTAACAACGACCCTAGCAAAGATTGTCCATTGCATAACAAACCCCACCCCCTCAAGAAATGCAGAACATTTAGGGAAAAACCCCTTGAAGAGAGGAAGGCCCTTCTCAAGGAGAAAAGAATATGTTTTAAATGCTGTTCCTCTACCTCTCACCTTGCCAGAGAGTGTACGATCTCCGTGAAGTGCCCGGAATGTAATAGCACTAATCACGATGGGGCCATGCATCCCGGCCCATTACCGTGAACCGACAACGCTCCTTCACCCCCACAACAGGACGGCGGGGAGGGAGAAGCTCACTCCAGGACAACTGTTGTCAGCTCGAGCTGTACAGAAGTTTGCGGTCAAGCTCAGTCAAGCCGTTCTTGTTCTAAGATCTGTCTCACTAAGGTGTACCCTAAGGGAGCCAAAGACAAGGCCATCAAAGCCTATGTAATTCTGGACGATCAGAGCAATCGCTCACTAGTCAGTCCAGAGTTCTTTAACTTGTTCAACATTGAGAGTGAGCAGTTCCCATACTACCTTAGAACTTGCTCAGGCAACATGGAAACTTACGGAAGGAAGGCTGAAGGCTTCCAGATCGAGTCCCTGGATGGTAAAGTCGTCATCTGTCTCCCTCCACTCTTAGAGTGCAATGAAATCTTGAATAACCGCGCTGAGATCCCGACGCCAAGTGCAGTGCTACACCAGCCACATCTCCACCACATCGCCAAACACATCCCAGAGCTGGATCCAGAAGCAGAAATACTCCTGCTATTAGGAAGAGATGTTCTCCGGGTACACAAGGTTAGGCAGCAGGTCAATGGACCACACGATGCCCCCTTTGCGCAACACCTGGATCTGGGCTGGGTGGTGATAGGAGAGGTGTGCCCTGGCAATGAACACAAACCGACGGTTAACACACTCAAGACCAATGTGCTAGAGAGTGGCCGTCATTCAATTTTTCAACCCCGCACAAGTGTCACGTGTATTAAGGAAGCACGACAAGGCTTTAACAAATGCAAAGTAACTGACGAGACGCTGGGTCAGTCAGTCTTCGCTCAAATGGAGCATGATAATAAACTTGCTCCATCAGCTCAAGATGCCATTTTCTTAAAAACAAAGGACACCAAGGTCTTCAGAGATGAAGCAAATAATGGGGTCGCCCCACCGCCTTTCAGAGAACCACGCCAGTGCTTGCCAAACAACAAAGAGCAGGCAGTTAAGCGATTCACGCCCTTGCAAAAAACCCTGAAAAGGAAACCTGAGATGCAGCAACGCACCCGATTGACCCACGAGGTACTGTGCGCACTAATGGCAGAGGTCACAGCCATTATAAATGCACAACCACTCCTACCCGTGTCTTCTGAGCCGGAAAACCCCTTCATACTCTCGCCATCAATGCTCCTTACGCAGAAGGCAGGAGCTCCCCCTCCACCGGGGTACTTCTCTGATAAGGATTTGTACATAAAGCAATGGAGGCAAGTCCAGGCTCTGGCAAATCGGTTCTGGTCTCGTTGGAGACAGGAATATCTACCTTTGTTGCAACACAGACAAAAGTGGACAGAACCCCGCAGGAATATTCAAGTTGGAGATTTAGTCCTGCTCAGGGACAAGCAAATCGCCCGCAACAGCTGGCCAATTGCCAGAGTCACTGCCACATTCCCTAGTAGGGATGGACATGTCAGGAAGGTCGAGTTGAAAACTACCGACCAAAGCGATGTGAAAATTTACCAAAGGCCAGTTACAGAAGTCATTCTACTTCTACCTAATGACTGATTTAGAGACTGAAGTTTGGTATTATGTTCATTGTGACCTTACAAAGGTCAAGCGGGGAGTGTGCTGCCTTTATGGCAGTTATTTAGTTTATAATATTTTCGCTTAGTAATTCGTGTGTTAGCATTTTTTAGTTAAAGTTAGGATTGTTTAAGTAAATTCGTTGTCTGTAATATATCGCGGCATGCGATGACGTCACATCCGGTTTCGCCGTGTCCTGTGGGAAAATACCGGTTTGGGAAAGACGGGAAGGTGGGGGCCAGACATGTGCGAGTCCAGCGCAAGAAAAGTTGTCTTCTATGCACCAGAAACATAGTGTAAGCAAAGCTGTAAGTCATAGATAATCGATATGTTGAATTAAAATGTTAACGCTGATTCCGTTAAAAGTAACCACGGTCGATAAGGTTTATGTTTTCGTTAGTTAAAGAGTCGGGATAGTTTGTGTTGAAGTGTATTTAAAGCAGTCAATGGAGCAGCTAGATTCTGACTGTATGCTGCACTTTAATGTAATGTAGTTGTTGTAGTTTTACCTTTGCAAGTATTCACGATGTAAATGTGATATCTAGAAGGAAACAAACACTGTACCAATCTTGTATTGTTTTATCAACAGTTTTCACCATACGTTAATGTGGAAGAGTGAACAGTAAATGGTTAATCTTACTGCGACCCTGTTTTCATTAACGACGGTTTACCTCGGCGTTTAACTCGGGTTCCGTTACACCCAAGCGAGAACGCTACACTGACCATGGCCTTAATGTTAAGAAGTCCAGTATCCAAATGAAGAGGGAGGTGTTGAGAACCAGTGAGGACAGTTTCTAGGATATGATGGTGTTGAATGCTAAACTGAAGTCTATAAACAGCGGTGTGGCATCTGAGAACCCATTTTCCAGGTGGGACAGGACAGAATGGAGCACAGGCACTATTGCATCATCAGTGATAAGCAACTGGAAAGAATCCAATGTAGCCGGGGGATAGGCTTTAATGTGCTACATGAGCATCAGTAGCTATCCACATTCCTGCACCCATTCCTGCCTTTGCTAAACTAAGTATCTGTAATAGTCATAGTTCTATATACTGACCCATGCTCTAAGTTTGTCACCTTTATCCACAATACCTCTAATAATAAAATACAGCACTTCAAACTGTACATCCTGTTGTATCTTTTACTTGGATCCTGCCTGTTTATACTGACCTTGACATCTGCCTTATTTGGTTTGACCTAAATGAGTGGCCAGACTAAACGGCAGGGTTTTTATGGAATATATTTTAGGACGTGCTTGTTGCTGGAAAGATCAGCACTTACTCAACCAGGCCACCCTGACAGCGCCTCCCACAACCGCAGCCTTTATGAAGAAGGACGAGAGTCACAGGCAGATGAGAACACCATTTGCCAGTTCTCTTTTTCCCTTTCCACCTTCTTTAAGGGCTTAGTGAATGTCCTCCCACAATATTGTTTCAGCATTTAGTTCCTGCTATGATGAAGGAATGGTGACGTTTGCAAGCCAGGAGGCAAACTTGCAAGTGGTGGTGTTCAACGCACCTGTGGGTCTTGTGATTCTGTTAGATAGTGGATAAGTAAGGTGCTGTTGGATTAGCCTGGAGGGGTATCTCCAGTGCATTTTGTAACAAGCGGTAGTAGAACAGTGACTGTTTAGGGCTGCAGATGGAAGCCTATTTAAGTGGACCAGACTTCCTGGATGGGAATGAAATTCTTGAGTGTTTCTGGAACTGAACTCATTCAGGTAAGTGAACTGTATCCCACTGCTGTCCTGTACTTTGTAGACGGTGGAAAGTGATTGGTGTGTTTGAAGGTGAGTCACACACCAAAGGATATCCTAGCTCTGATCTACGTTTATACCGCAGTATTTATATGATTGTCTAAGCATACTTTCTGCATAATAGTGACGCCATTATGTTGGAGAGTTGGTGTATACAATGCCCTTGAATATCAAGGGAGAGTGATTAGACACTTGCTTGTTGGAAATGGTCATTGTCTTTCCCCTTTCTTAAAGGAGTTTATGTTAACTGAATACTGTGGAAGTGGAATTGCATCTCAACTATACACACAGTAAATTATATAATGCAGCTACTGAATACAGACAGCCGCAGCAGAGTAAATTTTAAACTGACTCATTCAGTCCTAAAGTTTTAGAGCATAATACCATAAGACATAGGAACAGAATTAGGCCATCTGTCCCATCGAGTCTGCTCTGCCATTCAATCATGGCTGATCCTTTTTTTCTCCTCCCCAACCCCAGTTCCTGGCCTTCTCCCTGTAACCTTCGATGCCATGTCCAATCAAAAACCTATCAATCTTTGCCTAAATACACAAACAACCTGGCCTCCACAGCTGCACGTGGCAACAAATTCCACAAATTCACCACCCTTTGGCTAAAGAAATTTCTCTGCATCTCTGTTTTGAAAGGACGCCCCTCTATCCTAAGGATGTACCCTCTTGTCTAGACTCTCCCACCATGGGAAACATCCTTTCCACATCTATTCTGTCTAGGCCTTTCAACATTCGAAAGGTTTCAATGAGATCCAGCCTGATCCTTCTGAATTCCAGAGAGTACAGACCGAGAGCCATCAAATGTACCTCATATGATAACCCTCTCATTCCTGGAATCATCCTTGTGAACCTCCTCCGAACCCCTTCCAATGACAGCACATCTTTTCTAAGATGTTCACAATACTCAAGGTGAGGCCTCACCAGTGCCTTACAAAGCCTCAGCATCACATCCTTGCTCTTGTATTCTCGACCCCTTGAAATGAATGCTAACATGGCATTTGCCTTCCTCACCACTGACTCAACCTGCAAGTTAACCTTTAGGGTTTTCTGCAGAAGGGCTCCCAAGACTATTTGCATCTCAGATTTTTGGATTTTCTCCCCGTTTAGAAAATAGTCCTTACATTTATTTCTACTATCAAACTGCATGACCATTTAATTTTAATCACTGTGGAAGGTTTCTTACTCTTGTCAGATAATGTCTTCCTTGACAAGGGGGATCACTCTGCTTGAGACCTGTGGCTATGCAACAATCTCAGGTTCTGGGGCTGCGGCCGTGGTGGTTGTATGAGTTGACTCAGAGATTGCAGGAAGTGGTTCTGACAGCTCTGGACACCTTCCATCTCCATTTTTCTCTCGGTTCTGCTTCGATCCCTCTCTTTTTTCCCCACGTTCCTTCTCTCTTTCACACCACACCACTCTCTTTCTCATTCACATTCTTTTTCTCCATCTCTTCCCTCCTTTTCCTTCTCCTAGTTTGTGCACCTTGATCTTAAGAAGATGCTTTTAGTTCACTGGAGTATTTTTTTAATAATCCTTCTATCGCTCCCTTTACGATCTGATCTCTCCTCTTGGTGTCCTCATTCACAACATCCTCTGATGAATCCTCTGTTTTTGAATCTCCATTGACTCCTTTCATTTTAACCTTCCATTCATCCGGCTGGGCTTTGGTCTTGGCAGCTACTTTTACAACCAGCTTTTGCCTCCCACTTGAAGTTCATGCAATAACCTTCATGCACACAGAGTAGATTCTTGATCTTTATACTCACAAAAACCAAATGCTTGTAACTTTCCTAAAGCTCCTTGAACTCTCTTCCAGCTTACAACCAAGCCACATTTCTCAAGTAACTGTCCAATTAACACGTCAAAAGCTTTCTCAGATATGTTGCCTACAAAAACTATTGTAGTCGGACCACCGCATCTGTCACTTTCATGCTTCCTCTGAACAGCAAGGTCCTTCCTTGGTCCAATATGCTTTGCAACTAGAGGCACTGAGGTTGGCACCAACACCTGTTTGTCCTCTGTGGGGTTTCTGTTCATGGAGTACTGCTTGGAGACAGTTGTGGCATCATCCAGCATATTTCTTAATTTGCTTTCATCTGGCTTCATTGCAGGGGATGTGGCATGCAAATAGTGCATGGATCTCCTATCAAGTTCAGGTTCAGATTTGGTTTATTGTCATTTAGAAACCACAAATGCAATGCAGTTAAAAAATGAGACAACGTTCCTCCAGAATGACATCACAAAAGCACATGACAAAACAGACTACACCAGAAAATCCACATAACGTTTGGCAATCCCCAATCCAGAGTCCGGAGAGGCTGCTGCGTATTAATATCGCGCTACCATCTTAACGCGTTTCCCAGAAAGGAGCTCCAATCCCACCAGACAAAACAAGACCAAAAACTAAAGCTACAAGACCTGCACAAAACCACATAGTTACAACATATAGTTACAACAGTGCAAACAATAGCATAATTGATTAAAAAAAAACAGACCATGGGCACAGTAAAAATAGTCCAAAGATGTTAAAGGACTATAAGTTCAAAAGAAACCACCACACAGTTTCCACAAGTCCCCAGGGTCCCGACAGACTCGCCATCCCACGCCGGCGGCAGAAGGGAATACCCCTGCTATGGACTTCCACGGCGCCACTGGACTCAGCCTCGCAGACGCAGCACACAATGAAAGCTCCGTTGAACCCAGCCTCGCAGACGCAGCACACACCGAAAGCAACCTGACCGCAGCTGACTCTGAGTCCATCGAACCTCCAAGCCGACGACCATCCCCTCCGGCACAGCTTCTCCGAGCACCATCCTCTGCCGAGCGTATTAAGACGGCCCCACCAACGGCCATCAGCAACGCGACCCCGAGGACTGGGGGCCTGTTCTTCCCAGCAGAGTCCCGGACCTCACAGCAGCAGCAGCAGCAACGAAGAAGGTCTTCCTGGAGAATTCCCGATGTTCCTCTCTGCTCCCACGTCCGTTTTCAATCAATTATGATTGTACACGGCACCCCACTTCACAAATAACAGATTATCAGCTCCGGAGTGGCCGCTGCAAGCTGCGTTGCGCCGCCATCTTGGAAATCAAGTTGTAGTTGCTTCACCCAATCGTGGCCCCACAATGCTGGTCCTTCTGTTTTTACCACATACAAGCTTAATGTGCCTTGTTGATTGTTGTATTTCACAGTTACAAATGCCATTCTCACAGAAGTTATCCATTCTCCAGTATAAGTTCTTAAGTGAACGTCTGCAGGCTTCAGTTTAGTAACTTTGAAATGCTGTTCAAACTCATTTTGTGGAATGACTGAAACAGCCAAACCAATATCCAGTTCCATTTTGATTAATTTGCCATTCACTTCTAGCATAAGCCACTTGTCTATTGTTAATTTTCACACTGTAAATTTCAAGACCATATAATCCTATGTTACTGTCATCATTATTGGATTTTTCGTCAACTGCGTGCAGTTAAATGCCCTTTTTGAAACAGTAACTAGACTCTTCCCTGTGCAGTTCATTTATTTTTGTCTACCTGACATGCTTTTTGTACTTTGTTGCATTTTCTACAAGCTTTGCATTTATTTGGTGTATGTGAGCCCTGGCCACAACAGTAACACGAGTTATTCAGCCAGGCCGATCTCTCTGTCCAATTTTGTTCCAGCTCACTTTCATTCCTGACTGCAGCTCAATTGTGTCTCTGCCCCTGGTTCCCACCGAAACAGCGATTTCCACTGCTCTCTTAAATGTAAGTTGTGCTTCAGTTAGGAGCCATTTTTGAAAGCTTTCTTTTAAGATTTTGCAAACAAAACTATCTCTCAGTGCATCATTAAGCCCATTACTGAACTGGCAATGTTCAGACAATCTCTTCAATACAGCCGCGTACACTGAAGTGGACTCCCCATCTTAGTGATTCACTTATGAAACTTAGTGTTCTGCGATTAACAATGACAGGTTTGAAGTGTTCCTGCATCACTTTTACACTTGTAGCAAAGCTCACTTTGGATGGTTTGTTTGGAAAGGACAAATTTTGAAGCAAACTCTATGCCTTAAAACCCAATGCACTTAGCAAAATTGGCATTCGCTTCTCATTGACTATTTCATTGGTTTCAAAATATTGTTCTAATAGCTCAGTACAGGCAGTCCCCGAGCTACGAACGTCCGACTTACGGACAACTCGAAAATATGAACGGAGGGAGGAGAACACCATCCGCCATCTTAAGTCGTTGCCGTTAACACCGTGTTGAGTGTGTAGCTTTGTATTTGGCTTAAATATTTCTTAGCAAGATTCACCCTGAACCCCCCCCCCCCCCCCCACCTTTTCCAGTCAGCACCACCCCCACTTGTCCCATTTAACCTGTCTCACTGCGGGTGGACTTTAGGACCTGGAGCAGAACAAGAGCCGCCGCCCGCGGCTGCTGCTGTATTTTTTTTAATAAGTGCAATCGTCAACAATAGCCAGATCAGAAATGTTGATCGAGTCAACTAGTTCCTAAAGAGAACTCTGATAGGCCAATCAAGACTGCTGCTCAGGGATAGAACATAATATCCGCAGTTTTCTGTTCCATTTTCGGAAAACGATCCCGATTGAAAATAAAGTGGAAATAATAAAGTGATTAGAAAGAGGTGAAATGCCATCGGTCATTGGAAAAGCGTTAGGCTACAGTGGGTCAATGATCGGAACAACTTTAAAGGATACAGGTAAAGGATAAGGTGAGAATACTGGAGCATGTGAAAGGCCCTGCCCTGATGAAAGCTACCATTATTACTAAGCAACGCAGTGGTTTAATTATTGAAATACATACATTTCTTAAGTGTTTTATATGCATAGAAAGGTAAAATATATACTATATACTAAGACAAACGTTTGACTAACTGACGCTAAATAATACCAGATGTACCTGTTCCAACTTATGTACAAATCCGACTTAAGGACGACCCAGGAGCGGAACTCGTACGTAACCCGGGGACTGCCTGTATACTTAAGCCAATTACCTATTGTGTAATCAAACATGTCAATCATTCCGATGTAGCCAGCCATTGCTGATTTTTAAAAATGATTATTATCAACCAGTACTCGTTCTTTATGAATGCATGAATTGTTTCATTTTGACTTCTTTAAAAAACACTCGATTGTGTCTTCCCTTCTGAAGACCATATCTGCATGTGCTGGGTGTTTTTATTTTTACTCACTTTTTTTTAGTTCGAATATCTCATTGCATTTTAACAGGTCAGTAGCTGTCTCTGGGCTTGTTTTAAAAATACCTCGTCACCAATGTTATGTTTTGTAACTTTAAGAACATTAAGTTAATTCAATGGACGACGCAGTGATTCCAAAATACAAGTGTAACTTCATCTTTACTTTGAGCGAGGCATGCACATATCACATATTAGCATGATGACATAGGCAATTAACATATTTTTACATATAACCTGTAATTAATTAAACTAATTAAACAATAAGTGCTTAATCAAACAATATATATACAAGGTTACTCAAGTATTATTGAAATATTAAATACACCTCAAATAACACCTTTGGTTGGCCCTGTAGAAGCCACCATCTTACCGGTAGACACACATTCGCCTGCTTATCTGACGTATTTGTCTCCACTGCAATGCATCACAGGCACACCCCCTCCCCCACTCTTTGTATGTAAAAACATGCCTTGTTAGTTGAATTGCTATTTTCTAATATCTTAGAGTGATATACTGAGACATGGTGACAGAAATGTTTGGCGATAATTCTCTCAGATTTAGATGCTGTGTCTGAATGCTGGGCATTACCACTGCGATCAGTGCGGTTGCTTAGAGAGATAAAGGCCTCAGGTCTGCATGTCCCAGTGGAGAAGGACACTGTCCTGACACCACGATCTTTCCTGTTATTTAATTAATTATCTTTGTTGTAATTCCAATCACCATCTATATTCCAATACATTAGGTACAGAGGGAGGGACACACACACACACACACACACACACACACACACACACACACACACACACACACACACACACACACACACACACACACACACACACACACACACACACAAAAGACTTCAAACTTAACTATCTTCTGCAGCAGTTTAACATGCCTTTTGCATTTTAACAGCAATAGATATCAAGCTTCCCCAGTGATGTCTATATTCCATGAAGGATTCAAAAACTACTGTGAAAACAGGAATAATCATTTGATTAACACTCTGCGTGTTAATGAGAAAAAGATCTGATTATTAAATAATTTTCACAGCCAAAATAGCTTTAATTTTAGATGTTTGCATATAAAATTGCAAATGGAAAGGGGAGTGCGGTGTTGCTATAGAGATCGGCATATTTCTCCTCAGCTTCAACCATCAGAGATCCAGCCCTTCTCCCCAGGTAACTGACACAACTCTTTTTCAGGATTCAAAACCTTCTGCTCTCCTTTCCCTACATCAGCATTTCCCCACCTTCATATGTCTGACCCTGCCATGTTGATCTTCCCTTAATCTCAAAGTAAAGGACTCTAAAATTTAATCAATTCCTGTGTTCAAAATGAGTACACAAAACAGTACAGCACAGGAATAGGCCCTTTGGCCTACAATGCCTGCGCTGAACACAAAGTCCAATTAAATTCCTTCTTTTGCCTGTACATGATCCTTATTCCTGCGTTCCCTGCGTTCCTCTTGTCTTCCCATCTGTCTCTTTAATGCCACTATTGTGTCTGCTTTTAGCGCTCCCCCTGAAAGCCTGTTCTAGACACATAAAACACTGTTTGTAATAAAAACTTGACCCTCAAATCTCCCTTAAACTTTCTCTTTCTCACCTTAAACGCATGTCTCTAGTCTTTGACATTTCTACCCTTGGAAAAAGATTCCGACTGCCTCCCATAATCTCATCAACTTCTGCTATCTCATCTCCCTCAAAACAGCCCAAACTTGTCCACCTTCTTCTTATAGTTCAGACCCTCTAATCCAGGCAGCATCTGAGAATACCTCATCTGCACCATCCTTCCCATAACCAGACCACCTGAATGGAACACATTATTCTAAGTGTATCCTAACCAAGGGCATATATAGCTGCAACATGTCTTTCTGACTCCCTGACTCTTATACTCAATGCCCCGAGCACGGAAGGCAAGCCTTCTTTACCACAGTCCTCCGCTCTTTCCTCCCGGATTCTTAGATCCACGAATGAAAACAAAATGTAGGTGATGAACGTAGAAACTTTGAAACATTGGGGGTATTATATTCTCTTCACCTGTTTTTTTTTAAAGATGCCTTGTATTTTCCTCTCCATCCCCTCGTGTGAGGAAGTATCCCATCTTGCACAACAGGAGGAAGGTAATGTTGCATGAGTATTGTGGCTGGGTAACTCACCATCATTGCCGGGCAGCACCTGGTGTTTATCTATCAGCTCTTTGCATAATGATAAAAACCTCATAGATAAGGGAAATTACGGAAGTACATTTATTCCTAACCTATTCGACACTGTCCATTAGTGCAATATCTTGGCACTTCTGTGAATGACCCTTTACTGGAAGGGTGTAGATGCTATATACTGAGCTCTCAGCCAATTTATGCATCACATTTTACCTTATTTGCTTTTGGTACAATACATTTTGTGTCTGAAATTACATCACCAGCTCTTCTCCCAGAGAAGTGACAACTATTTACTGTTGTAATTAATAATGCAGTGGATCTGCTCCAGCACCTATGCAAAAGCATCAGTTGAATCGCTCGTGGAATTGTGATGAATATTCACTTCCTGTGACCCTTGGGTTCCTTGCAAAGCTCACTTTCTAAACACTGCGGCCGCTACCTGAAAGATAACAAGCAGATGTACGTAACCTTCCAACTAATATTGCTTTGTTTAGTTTCTGGTTGTAAATGGGGTCAGTCTTCAGTTCTTAAAATGTAAATGACAGGCAGTAATCAGTTTGAAATTACAACAGGCACAGTCTCTAGAACAGCTTTGCAGTCACTCTGTCTGTAGAAGCAGATGCTAGCTCACGGACCTGATCAAGATGCGGTATAAGACAAAGGGTTGCTTAAGTTGGCTTGTTTCAAACAGATAGTGCTGACTAAGTTGCTTAGTTCCAGGGAGCTTGCAGATCAGATGGACAGTATTATTTAGCATTACATATAACTGGTGTGTTTATAGTTGGCAGTTTTATGTACTCAAGCAAGTTAGCTTTATAGCATTAATTGTGATCTATAAACATTAAGATGAAAACGATGTCTCCAAGATGCTTTTAGACCATTTGTGTAAAGGGATACCTGAAGAAATGTAATATGCATGTGGAGTCATCCAAGTGATAGAGAAAGAGTATAAATGTAGAGAGCAGATCAGGCTTATTAGGAATGAGATAATGTACATCAATAAACCTGAAAGGAATGCAGGGTGAACTAGAATCCATTTCTCTGGCTTTGATTTCCCTGATGGACAATTTGTTCATCTGTATTAAGTCATATTAGTTTACGGAAATTGTACCTGTGCTTTGGAATTCCTTTGTGTCTTAGAAATCTTGTTTTCTCTGTTTTGGAAATGCTTGGTGTTTTAGAAATGGTTTGTAATTTGGAAATGTTTAAGATGGAAACCCTCTGAGTTTTAAATGTGTTTTAAAAATGTTGTTTGGATTTAAATGTGCATCACAGTGTTTTAAACTACTTTGTTTGCTGGAAGTATTTTCTCCTTGTAGGAAGGAGGGACCCACCACTCAAATAGTGGGTATTGGCAGCTAACCTCGCTATGGAGAATAAACAAGAAGGTGAACTAGTCTTTGAAGCCTAGGTAGTTGCAATGTAATCTCCCTTAGATAGGGCTTGAGGTGTTTGCTTGAATCCAGAACTTTACGGTCAGCAAACACAATATCATCACAGAATAAACTGAAAGTACATATCAAATGGTGTTGCTGCTTTATTTAATTCATAACTTACCTTTGCCTGCATCGACTCTTTTGAACTGCAGGGGGCATGTTGCTCCACTTAGTTTGCAATCAACAAAATTAAAGGAGCATATTTTGTAGGTAAATTGCAGCTGACATGTCAATTTGTAAGAATGTTCATCAAACAAATATTTGGATGTTAAGAAATCACTTACATCTGGAGACCTTACTTTTGCATCCAAAAGGACCACAGTCTTGTCGTAGGTTTAGGAGTCTTGCATGCCTCAATGACCCAGAGAGCTATGTTGGCTGGAGTCAGGGTTTTATGCTTTGGCTCTTGGAAGCGTCACCCGTAACAAATAGGTCAGAAGCCAGACTAAGAGTGGTCCACTGGTCCTCCAGGTTTGGGGGTTCAGCTCTGGGCTAACAACCCTGATTGAAAAAAAATCAAAACTGTTACAGAACCAGCAATGAGGAATCCTTCTACATCTGTGTGTGACAGTATTCCTGGCTCTCCACCCAGGACTTGGAGGACTGACACTAGTGAAAACCAAGCGGAAGCTACTGATATGATGAGGAATGCCCTGAACGCCATCAGGGATGGAGGACCTTCATTGCTGCCTAAACGCCAGTGGCACAATGGGCAGTAAGTAAGCAAGTACTTAGATGGACGGGCCTCCTTAATTCATTTGTTCTGCCTGCTTGAAGACCCTGCTCCAGTCTGAATGCACTGGCCAAATATCAGTGAATGGGCTGCTTCTCATGAACTGTGTCTCTGCAACAAAGGCAGGTTTCAAAGTGTAGAACTGCCCAAGCAAAAGGATCAGGATGTGGGCAACTGCTACTTTCTCCTTAGTTTTGGTGGTTTTCTCCTGCTTCTCCTGAGGAAACACTGAATCTCTCTTGATTCAGCCATTTTAACCATAGCCAGACAGTCCTCTTCCCCTTAAGGTCTATCCATTTCTCTTTCCCCTCCTGGGTAAGCTTGACGACTGTTAAGCCCACCAGCTGTGGCTAAGTAATTGCCGTTTATACTGGACTGACTTCCACAGTAAGCCCCCATGATCGGATACCCACATTTTTCAAGCAGCACTTTTAGCCACTGCACTCCACTATTTCACTTTTGTTACCGATGTTGGCCTTTCCTCACTTTCCCCTCGTTGATGGCTGCCTGATGTACCCCACCTGGACACTAGCTGAGATCCTCTATAGTGAGGTGCTGCTCCCATTAGTCTGTCCAGCAGTGTGAGGAGTGAGGGCTCTGGGGCTTTCAGTACCAACAGGGCAGGGCCATGCTGGTGAAATCAGCAGCTCTTCCACCACCCCCCCCCCCCCCTTCCCTGTCAATATTCTGTTTCCTTGTGCCATCCGTCACATTTAGAAACATCAGCAGTGCCTCAGTTTGCAGCCCTCTTTTTCAAATGAGAGGATCGTTGGTTCACGTCATACTGTTCAGTCCTGAGAGAAAACCATCCACGGTGTTGCACTGAAAATCAAAACAAAGGGCTGGTGCTGGAAAACTGAAACAAAAGCTGAAAATGCTGTAAACATTGGGAATGTCAGGTAGGGCAGCAAGGTAGAGTAGTGGTAGAGTAGGGGGCAATATTTTACAGTGCCCCCAATAGGGGTTTAATTCCCACCACTGTCCGCAAGGAGCCTGTACACTCTCCCCGTGAACACGGGGGTCTCCTCTAGTTTCCCCCCACAATCCACATGCTATGTCGGAGCTGGAAGCATGGTGATAATTACGGGCTGCCTTCAGCACATCCTCGGACTGCGTTGGTAATTGACACAAAGGACTCACTTCAGTGTATATTTTGATGTACATGTGACAAATAAAGCTAATCTTTAAATCTTATCAAATGTGCAAAGAGAAACTGAGCTAATATTTCAGGTCAGGGACCTGAGAGCCTGTAATAACAACCCGCCTGAGAGTTCTGCGTTCTGCTTCATGGTCATAAAGGATACTCTGACAATGCTTTAAAGAGTTTCAAAGCTGTAAATTTGTGTAGGCAGATGGGATTACTTTAGTTAATTACAGGTTTAATTAGTTTGGCACAACATTGTGTGGTGACGGGCTTGTTTTTGATCTGTACCATTCTATGTTCGATGTTCTGTGTGCTACGGGAGCCACCCCTCCAGTATTGTGGCTAATCTTTATCTTTACCAAGAAAGTAATTATCTTGTCATTGCGTTGTTGCCCATGGGGACTCGCTCTGCACAAATTGGCTGCTGCACATCCAACAGTAGGCCTTTGGCTACAAGAGCTGTGGGTTGTCTGGAAAGAGATACAAAAAGACATTGTAAACTCAAGGCTTTCTTTCCTGCTGTATTTTTTTGATTGTTGTACTTGGAATAAAAATCTGAGCATGAAATCTGTGTTCTTCATTATTGTCTCTGAAGCAAAACCGACGCATCAAGAGTACAATCTAAGAGGGAAGAGGGGTGCATGAGAGTTCCTGGTACCTCGTTTATCTGGCACACGGGTTTGCTCAGTGCCAGCTTACTGCATCCATACTAACTGTTGGACATCATTTACACTCACTTTAAACACCCCATTTATTGTACCTCTGCTCACATTCTCAGCAACTCCCCAAGATTCTGTCACTCACCTACACACTAGGGACAATCTACATGCAACGTGAAGCTTTCTGGGATTGTCTGAAACTCCCTTTAGCAAGGTAAGCAATGGTCATGATGATCACTTTTCAAAATTTGTAACTTAACAATTTTATAGGAAATATGATGAAGCAGCGCTTCATTTGGCCCACCTGTTCACTGGGGAGAGAAGCAAACACAATGAGCTTTGGGAATGACTAAACTGGCTTTAGGTCAGGAGTTCTGTTTAATTCAAAGATATTTACACCCATCAAACCAAACACCAAAACTGAGCAGGTGACATCTCCTTTACAATGAGAAAGAACAGGTGACATCTCCATAAACAGCATTAAATTTGCCAGTTTATGGAGAGAGAGATTTAACATATTTATACTTCGCTTGCCACTATGAAGTACTAATAATATTATAACCTGTCTTCGCATCCCAGGACAGCCCATCTGTTCCTGTCAGTTTTTGGCAATTGCATTTTCGGATGGTGTCAGAGCTCAAGGTCCCCTTGTCAGTCAAAGAATCCTCCCTGCACATCCCTCACCATCTGTTTTTGCCTTAATCCTGTGATTCTGAGCAATGGATTAGTTGGTACCATGCTTACCCCAAGTCAAATGCGTGTGCATCAAAAGCATTAGAGCACAAAATATGGGCTGCTGTCACTCCTGGGCTAAATGGAAATGAGGAAGGGATGTATACTGACCCCTTCTGTCCTTTCGGAACAAGATCAGAGACACCCTCTCCCAAGTCCTGGTCACAGCTGTGCCTTAACTCATGTGATATCTTGATGTTAATGTTTTGGGACGCTGGCCATCACATTATTACTTTCTTATCATTGCCCTTGAGAAATTCCTGGGGAGTTGCCTTCTGGAAATTCTGTAAATCTTGTGAAGATGCTTGCCCAGTACTGTTAGGTAGGGATTTATGTAGTCACAATTTAATTGCTGTTACTTGGACCTTAGAGATATATAGTTACACAGCATGGAAACAGGCTCTTCGGTCCAACTAGCCCATGCTAACCAATGTGTCCATCGAAGCTAAAACTAGAACCATAGAACATTACAGCACAGAAACAGGCCTTTTGGCCCTTCTTGGCTGTGCCGTACCATTTTCTGCCTAGTCCCTCTGACCTGCATCTGGGCCATATCCCTCCAAACCCCTCTCATCCATATGCCTGTCCAAGTTTTTCTTAAATGTCAAAAGTGAGCCCGCATTCACCACTTCATCTGGCAGCTCATCCCACACTCCCACCACTCTCTGCATGAAGAAGCCACCCCAATGTTCCCTTTAAACTTTTCCCCCTTCACCCTTAACCCATGACCTCTGTTTTTTTTTTCTCCCCTGGCCTCAATGGAAAACTACTTGTCTGCATTTGGCTTATTGCCCTCTCAACCATTCCTGTTCATGTATCTGTCCGTGTACTTTTAAAAGGATCTTATAGAGTGCCCTTTGGCTACTGTGTTTCCTACATTACAATTGTGACCATGTTGCAAAACTACTTGATATCCTGTAAAAAATTTTGGAATGTCTTGAACAGTTCATGAGAGTCATTATGTGACTGTCTTGATACCTAAACTTTCAACATCAGTGGCCCTGGACAAGTTAATGAATGACAAACATGTATGGTTGCCATTCCCATTAAGTATAGAGTACAGAGTTCCTCTTGTCTTCACCTACCACCCCAGGAGCATCCACACATCATTCTCTGCAAATTCCACCACCTCCAAAGGGGTCCTACCACCAAACACACCTTTACCTTTCCCCCATCTTTCCGATCCACAGGGATCGCTCCCTCAGTGGTTCCCTTGTTCATTCCTCCCTCCCTGCACTTACCCCAGCAAGTGACCCAAGTGCTACACCAGCCTATTCGCCTCCTCCCTCACCTCCATTCAGAGCCCCAAACAGTCCTTCCAGGTGAGGCAACACTTCACCTGCAAATCTGCTGGTGTTGTCTATTGTGTCTGGCGCTCCTGATGCAACCTTCTCTACACTGGTGAGATCTGCCATAAACTGGGGACCTCTTCATCGAGCACTCCACTCCATCTGCCAAAAATGGATCTTTCCAGTTGCCAAATATTTCAATCCTGATCCCCATTCCTGTTCCTCTAAGATAGCAGCGCAACACAGCTTGCAGCGGCCTCTCCGGAGCTGATATCTGTTATTTGTTAAGCGGGGTGCCGTGCACAATCCTAATCTGATGAAAAACAGACGTGGGAGCACGGAGGAACATCTGGAAATCTCCAGGAAGACCTTCTTCGTTGCTGTTGCTGTTGTGAGGTCCGGGTCTCTGCTGGGAAGAACAGGCCCCCAGTCCTCGGGGTCGCGTTGCTGGTGGCCAGTCACAGTGCGCTCGGCAGAGGATGGTGCTCAGAGAGACTGTGCCAAAGAGGATGGTCGGAGGCTCGGAGGTTCAACAGTCTCGGAATCCACTGCGGTCAGGGCGCTTTCACTGTGTGCTGCGTCTGTGAGGCTGGGTCCAATGGAGCTTTCATTGTGTGCTGCGTCTGTGAGGCTGGGTCCGATGGAGCTTTCACTGTGTGCTGCGTCTGTGAGGCTGGGTCCGATGGAGCTTTCACTGTGTGCTGCGTCTGTGAGACTGAGACTAGCAGTGCCTTGGAAGTCCATAGCGGGGGTATTCCCTTCTGCCGCCGGCGTGGGATGGCGAGTCTATCGGGACCCTGAGGACTTGTGGAAACTGTGTGGTGATTTCTCTCGACCTTAAAGTTTTTTAACATCTTTGGACTATTTCTACTGTGCCCATGGTCTGTTTTTTTATCAATTATGCTATTGTCTGCACTGTTGTAACTATATGTAACTAGGTGGTTTTGTGTAGGTCTTGTAGCTTTAGTTTTTGGTTTGTTGGGTGGTAGGGTTGGTCTCCTGACTTGGTGTGTCTGGGTAGTCTTGTTTTGTCTGGTGGATTTGGAGCTCCTTTCCGGGGAATGTGCTAAGACTGTAGCACAATATTAATACGCAGCAGCCTCTCCGGACTCTGGATTTGGGGATTGCCAAACATTATGTGGATTTTCTGGTGTAGTCTGTTTTGTCATGTGCTTTTGTGATATCATTCTGGAGGAACGTTGTCTCATTTTTAAACTGCGTTGCATTTGTGGTTTCTAAATGACAATAAACTGAAATTCAATTCAATTCAATTCAGCATGTCGGTCCATGTCCCCCTCTTGTGCCACAATGAGGCCACCCTCAGGCTGGAGGAGCAACACCTTATATTCCACTTGGGTAGCCTCCAACCTGACTGCATGAATATCAATTTCTTCTTCCAGTAAAAAAAATCCTTCCCCTCCCGTCTTCTTCTATTCCCTACCCTGGCCTCTTACTGTTTCTCAACTACCTTATCACCTCCCCTGGTGATCCCCCCCCCCCCTTCCCTTTCTCCTATGGTCCACTCCACTCTCCTATCAGATTCCATGCTCTCTACTCTTTTACCTTTCTTACCCACCTGGCATCAGCTATAACCTTCTAGCTGTCTACCATTCCCTTCCTCCATCTTTTTATTCTAGCGTCTTCCCTCTTCCTTTTCCAGTCCTGAAGAAGTGTTTCAGCCCGAAATGCCGACTGTTTATTCATCTCTAGGGATGCTGCCTGACCTGCTGAGTTCCTCCAGCATTTTGTGTGTGTTGCTTTGGATTTCCAGCATCTGCAGAATTTCTCATGTGCCCACGATGAGTGACTGATCTCACCTGGGAAGCTCAAGGACAATTGAAACTTACAGTGGAAGAGTATTGCTAATTGCAGGCATGAGAATTGAGATTGAGGAAGATAAGCTCTTTAAGCAGAAGCAATGAAATTAATTTGTTTTGGTAAAAGGTTAAAGAGCAACTCATAATATTGGAGAATTTGTAGGACTCCCACTGTGCACATCTCTCCTTTGCATTGCCTGTAGCTGCTGTCAAACGTATTGGGATCTGGAGGTGTTGGGTTGTTATGGGGACTTGAGGTGGGTGACAGTGGCTCCAGGGAATCTGGTCAGAAGAAAGTCAGATGACTGCCTTCTTGGTCATTTCTCTCACTTCCTAACTTACAAATAATTTCTGTTCCATGACATTTTGAGGCCAGCCCTAAGCAATAGGTTGTCTTTGTTTAAAATTCTGTAAACTCCATTTCGTTAAATGAGGGAGGAAGGAAGAAGTACAGTTAAGAGGCCCACTGGGCTTTGGTCAGGCCTTCTCAACGTTATCCATCCAGGAGCTGTGGAACTCACCGAAGGAGTTGGACAATCCAATGCATTGGCTGAGGAACCTGCAGTAGGAGCTACTCAGCCCACTGCAGGAGAAGGTCAGGCTCCTACATGGTTGGAGTAACCCACTGCAGGAGGCTTGGAGCTCACCAGAAGAGATACAACCCACAGCATTAGTAATGCAACCAAATGGAGGTAGTGAAATGTACAGCAGGAGCAGGGCAACCCACATTAGGGACTGTCTAGATCACAGTAGGACAACACAAGCTACTGCAGGATTAGTGGCACTTATTGCAGGTGAAAGGCAGCCTACTCGAAGACAATGCATTCTGCTGGGGCTACACACCATTCTACTTGATCTAAATAATTTATTATGTTGCCTAGCTTACTGAATACATCTGGTATGTTTTATTTTTAGCTTCTAATATCAGTATTATTCTACTTCAATATGACTGATCATTAGGAACAACACTACCAGTCCAAATACATATATACAACAGATCTAAAGCTGCTTGTACCGTTACCAATATTTAGCTTCACTGTTTGATTAGTAGGTTGCAATGTTCCTAGAGTTTGTGGCTTTGCTCTTAAAGTTGGCCGCACGGCTCCCGCAGTGGACTGTGTTGCTGCCCCAGTAGGTTGGCTCGCTCCTGCAGTAGGCGCTGTGCCTGTGGTAAGTTGCATTGGTGCTGACGCAGGCTGAAAAACTCCGGCTGTCATATGCATTTGGCCTGGAGTCATCAGCCGACATTACAAATGGCCACTGCTGTGAATACTCTGAACACTTGTAAATCCATAGGGAATGTTATGCAAAGAAGACTATACACACATAAAGCATCTGATTATCAAACTTGACTAACTGAGGTTTAATATTCATTTTTGAATTCAACTTCTTTACATCCAAATCTGCCTGCGAGCTAATGGCAAAGTTGTGAATAGTATTCTGGAAATAAAACCAGAACTGCCCTGGAAAGTCTTTTCATTCTACAGAAGAAATGTGTCTTACCAGAGGTCAGAACGCCCCGTGAACTTTCATAAAAACACTTTACATCTTTCTAGGACAAGTCCTATGAGCACCTACTGACTGATCAGTACATCTGCCAGGATTCCCTGAAACACACCAACGTATTGTTCAAAAATAGTGAACTGTGGTCATGGGTGACATTACTGGACTAATGGTTCAGGGTCCAGAATTCAGTTCCCAACAGGATGGCTTGGGAATTTAAATACAATGAATGTAGTAGACTGGCGGAAAAGGCCAAGTTCAATGTAACTTACATTGAAGTGAAGGAAATCTTCCTTTATTATCCGTTCTGATCACTCAGCTCAGTTGTGTTGATAGCCAGCTGTCGGTGGATTCTAGATTTCTACATCTGTGTAGCACAGTGCAGATGTGCGATTGTAGGGAACTCACTGAATGTTTGGAGGTGGTGTGTCTGAGCTCCACTAAGTCCAGGGACCATTCCTGATCACAGAGGAAAAAAGGGCTGGAGGCTCTTTGTCTCTGTCCCTCAGCCTCATGACAGGCATTACCAGGTCATTAAGCAGTCCTGACTTTTGGATTTTTCTCTTTAGTTAATATTATTGCTTACAATTAACTTACATTAGATGAATATGTTTAAAATATACTTACTATTTTTTACAAATGTACTGTTGACAAATGTATGTCTCTGAACAGCAGAGACATTAAAAATTGAAAGTTTAAGAAGGCCGCACTGCTAGGACTGGGGTAAGGGGCTCAGTTGACAAGTCTAATCATGGCTCAGTTTTTGAGGTCTAACCATTTCCCTCTGTCTGAGGTCAATTCACACCCAAGACCTGTTTCATGTTGGTGGTACCATGGTGTTGAAGCCTAGTTGTTTTTGGGGTCGACTCTTGTAAAATGCACATGTGAGGCTCATGGTGGATCAAGGTCATCTGGCAGGATTTGTCAGATAGACAAAAGTGCAGTCGATCTTTTAATCACCTTCTGCAAATCATTCTTTTGTATCAGATAGCTACAACAGTACACAGGCTGCAGGCCATCAGGAAAGCAACAAGGAAAACATTCTCAAGGGCAATTAAGATTGAGATGTAAGAGTCAATATTGCCTGCACACCATGGTCCATTAAAAATCACCTGAAGTGACACTGATTAAAGGAAATGGGGCTGGGTGCCTACCACTGCCACTAGCATCCCAAAGACCACTATAGATTTTACTGTTTTATGTTGGCACAATCCATTACCCTAATCTAGGGTTTAATGCTGAACATTGCCATCTCCCTAAATCCATCTCCTTGTTTTAGTTATCAGTTGTAGATTTGTAATATTTATTTATAATTCCACTTCACTGGAATTGGAATGAATTAGAATCGGTTTATTATTGCCACACGTATCGAGACACAGTGGAAAGCTTGCCTTGCACACCGTTCATACAGGGGGAATCACTGCACAAGGTATTGAGAGAGTACAAGGTGAAACAATAACAGAATACAGAATAAAGGGTAGCAGTTACAAAGAAAGTACAATATGGTGCAAGATCATAATGAGGTAGATGGTGAGGTCACGAGCCCATCTTATCGTTCTAAGGAACCGTTCAATAGTGTTATGACAGTGGGTTAGAAGCTGTCCTTGAGCCTGGTGGTACGTGCTTTCAGGCTTTTGTATCTTCTCCCCGATATGAGAGGGAAGAAGAGAGAATATCTGGGGTGGTTTAATCTTTAATTATGCAGGCTGCTTCACTGAGACGGTGAGAAGAAAATCAACTTTCACACCCTCGCCCACTGTCAAAATTCATGTCGATGAGCTACAAGGAAATGAGGGGAAGGGGGTAATGAGCCCCTATCCCAACAGTTGGAAGGAAGAGATAGAGGAGGCAAAATGGGAAAAAGTAAGGTTGTCATGTCACTGGATGAAGTTCCATTGGGAAACAGGAATCAGGTTGTCATACTCAGCACACAAGGGAAAGGGGGAGTGGGTGTGGACGAGGTAGGAAAAGTACATTACAACGTCACAAAGTCTCATGCTTCGATTGCTATATCTGATCCCAACACATCAGCAAAAGCCTCTCCCTTACCAATGTGCATTAGGGTGGCCGAACCTTCCTTTGTGCTCACGGTCCCTTTCCTGCTGCCTGGAAGTGTCACCTGCAGAAAGCTGTGTCACATTAAGGCAATGCTCCATAAACGCTGCAGGTTGAAGCCGTACGCTTGAGCCAGGGGAGAAGGAGTTTTGAGAGTGAGTGAGTGAGTGACAGCAGGAAGCGAGGCAGGAAGGCAATTTGAGCAGCTATTGGATCGAAAGTAAATTTCAAAGCTTCCTGGATACCTCCTTTTGCAGCCACTTCTTGCTTTTGCTAAATTACTTGCTTTGCCATCCTTAACCACATCCACTACCTACCTAGGAGGACAGGGTCATCTGGAGTTTGCATCTGCTCAGCAAGACCTAAACACTTCAGGACTTTATTGGAATTTGCCTTGATCTACATCTGTTCTGCTAAGGTCATGAAATCCATCCTGACACCATCACCACCCATCACCCCGCTTTCCAACTCCTCACCAGCTTTACAGCAGAATATCAAATTAGCACATACTCTCCTCCTAAAAGTTATTTAAAGACATCCTTTCACTCTTTCTGTCCCCATTTTAAACTTATCAATCAGTAGAGGTTTGTTTTCTCAGTCTTCATGGCAAATAACGGAAGAACAAATAAAACCAATATGGAAATGCTGTTCCAGGAAATTGAAATGATTGATTTGCTGCTTTACAGAAGGCCTTTCAGTCCAGTGCAGGCTTCCACAAGAACAATTTCATCCACTTCATTCCCCCTCTTCTTGTTTCCCCATGACTTGTCAATGTACCCTCTCACACACAGGGAGCAAATGTTTAATTTGAGATGGGAAAGTTTTAAAGGTGAACTGAGGGGTAACATATACATACAGAGGGGTTTGTTTGTGTGTTGCTTTCCATTGATTCAATTGTACTTCTTTGGCCTACTGTGCAGGCCTGAGGAAAAAGAATGTCAGGGTAGTATATGGTACATATATATACTTTGACAATAAATTTACTTTGGACTTTGGAACAACTGCCAGAGGAATCTGCAGAGGTCAATTACATGGTTTAAAAGACATTTAGACAAGTACATGGATAGGAAAAGTGAAGAAGGAAATGAGAGTTGTTCAATTAGACAACTAAGTCAACACAGAAGATTTGGGCTGAAGGGCCTACTTGCATGCTGCATGAATCTCTGGTTCTCCTGCATGCCTTTCGGATGTAGAAGGGTACTGTGTATCTACAGGGAAACCCAGGCAATCCAGGGAAATGTACAAGTTCACAGTTCCACGAAGACAGCACTGGGAGTCAGGATTGAACCCGGTCACCAGAGTTATGAGGCAGCTGCTCTACTGTGACACCCTTCTATTATTGTAAAGCTGCTTGCCAGTCTTTCCAAAACCATGACCATAAAATCCTTTTGCTTGAACATTTCTCTGTTCTAATTCCTCTCTGCTCAGCACCACTGAAAACTGATCAAATGTTATGCTGTTTGGAGAACAGTTTATTGACTTTCAGGACCACTTAATAGTTTCCAATGACTTCTCTTTACCCTCTTGATAATTATATCAGATCTCTTTCTCCTGGAGAAAACCAAGAAACAATGAGTGAAATGCAAAATATTGGAAATCTAAAATCAAAACAGAAAACAGTGCTAATACCCAGCAGATCAGGTAGGATTCGTGAAGACAGAAGGTTATAAAAAAAATGGAAGTGAGCAGGAAAAGTAAATCTGTGGAAGGAAATGGACAGCTTCTCATCTGCACAAGCTATGAGCTTTTGCAGTGGTGGTGAAAAAGTGCCATGGATAAGGGCCTGTCTACAGAGGCACGTAAGAATGAACGGGTCATCTTCAGATTGCAGTCATTGGCTAGTCAGGTGCCACAGGGGTCAGTACTGAGCCCTTGACCACTTATAATCTGTAATGATGACTTGAGTGAAGAAATCAAGTATACCATAAGCAGTTCCGCTGATGGCAGATGGTTCTCGAACAGTGAGGAGAGTACATAGAGCCTGGAAAGATGAAGTAGAATGGCTAAGTGAGTGGGTAAGAATCTGACAGCTGGATTATAATGCGAGAAATTTGATAATTCATTCGTTAATTACAGGTACAGTGAAAAACTTTGTTTTGCATGCCATCCTTACAGTTCATTTCAAAACATAGCTACATCAAGGTAGTGCAAGGGGAAAGCAACAACAGATTGCAGAATATACTACAATTACAGAGAAATCAGAGCTGCAAAAGGAGAGACGGAATAACCCAAAGATCCACCCACTAACCACAGCCACCACTTACACTACACCAGAATGCATGGATCCCAGGTTGGTGTCTACAACCACATGAAGACCCACCAGTAGACAACCCCTTAGAAGAACATTATAGTTGACTCAAATGATTGTACTACTACTAATACAGAAAAAGGGTAGTTCATGCAGACAATGCGGTGCAAGGGCCCTGACAAGGTAAATTATGAGGTCAAGAGTTCATCATTATTGCACAAGAAGTCCATTCGATAGCTATCCACTTCTGAAGAATGATAAAGCAAATTATTACTTATATGCATGGAGATGACAAAATGTTTTGGTACAATGGAATTTGGTGGTCTTTGTGTATGAAGCAGAAAGGGTTGGCACGTCACTACAGCAAGAAGTTTGGAAGACTAATAGAATGATGTTTGGATTGCAAGAGGGGTGTAGTATAAAAACAGGGAAGTTTTGATAACAGATGAGGCTGCATCTAGAGGACTGTGTGTTGTTTTCCATGTGTAGGAAAGGACATATTTCCACTGTAGACAGTGCAAGAAGGCTGTGACTTGGGATGAAGTTGTCGATGTATTAAGAGAAGTTGAGTAAGCCAGACATATGCTCTTTGTTCATTGGAAGGTAGAACAGTGAGAGATGATTTTACTGAAATGTGTTAGAGAATCAAGGATTCTGGGTATAGAGTGGGAATGTAATGTCGAGGGTAAGATTGGACAAGCCTTGATCTTATTGAATGGTGGAGTGACCTCAAGGGGTCAATTAATCTCATTCTGCTCCTCCTTTGTATGTGCTCATGCTCCAAAATGACAATGTTTTGGGTTGATAATCTTGCGTCAGTACTGGTGAATTTTGATGGACAGAAATTCTTGAAATTATAGTTGATAGTTGTAAGGTGCCTTGTTGGAAGGTGAGGTGCTATCCCTTAAGCTAGTTACTAGGTTTGTTGGAACAGTGCAAGAGGCCATTGTCATTGTCAGAGTGAACTGACTTAAACTAAATTAAATCTCAGGGCTACTATCACAGACTGAAACAATGGGTCCTGCAGCCAACCTGCATTTTGTTTCTCCAAAGTGTAAGAGACCCTATTGTGAGTAGCAAATGCAATACATTTAACTGGATGTGAACAGCTGCTTTGGAACTTGAATAAAATGGCAATGACTTCTCTTTACCCTCTTGATCTTTACGTCAGGTCTCTTCCCCTATTTCATGTATTGCGCCAGTGATCTGAGAAAGGGTTCTGAGGAAGGTTCATTCACCCAAAATGCTGACCGGTTTCTCTTTCAACAGAAGTTGCTGGACCTGGCTCATTGGATCCCTGGATTTTGTTAGGGAAGAAGGGTTGCAGTTCTTGTGGATGTATGAGGAAATTCCATGAAAAAGGCACCGAGTACTGGAGAAATGGAAAAGGAAACACAGAATACACTAAATGTTTGGAAAAGACATTTCATGTGGTTCTAGTGGTCCCCCTGCTGGTGTTTGTGCTCCATTTCACCTTGCTCCCTCGACCAACTCTCAATCTTGGCATTTTCCTTCGTGCACAGAGTTAATTGTTGATATATGAATGTTTTAGCAAAGAGGGTGGTTGTTAGAAGGCTGAAGTGTGGGCAAAACTGTCATTAGTTTGGAAATCTAAAGAGAACAAATCTCCTATTTAGGTCTCAGTGTTACTTACTCAGTTTGAGCTAAGTTGATGCCACGCACAAGGAAGCTGAACAGCTACAACAACACTCAAAGTGCTCATCCATTCAAAGACAATGCAGTCTATCTGACCATCCTTCCATTTATGATCCTGAACTTTCTCTCTGTCAGCCAGCACTAATTATAGAAACTCGCCAAGCTTACATCAACATATTTCCCAAGTCCGCAAACATTATCACCTAGAATCTCTAAGGGTTGCAGGTAAATAGGAAATGCCACAAGCTGCACTTGCCCCTTCAAGTCACAAACCATCCTGACCTGGAGCCACATGGCTGTGCCTTTGTGGTTACCAGGTCAAATATCTAAAACTGCTGATACACTGGTACAGTGGAAGTGTCTTTACCAGCTAGAAAGTAGTGGCTTCCTCAAAAGCAACTTGGGATGGGCAACAAATGCTGGCATTGCCAGGAATTGTCACATCGGAAATCCCAGGAGCATTGTAGTTCAGACTTTGAGCTGACTGACTTCCATTGGGAATTCACAAATAGATTGATGTCTTTTAAGGGTTCCCCATTTCTGATCTCTGTTCAGTCTTTATTCTGGGAAATGCCTGAATGGCAGTGTGGAACTGGTTTTGTTTCTGATATTACAGTTCTCCCTGTTCCCACGGAAATTCAGCAGATTGTCTAGACTCTTCTTAAAGAACAGAAACAATTTGGTTCCAGTCAGGAAACACAAGGGACTGCAGATGCTGGAATATGGAGCAACAGGCAATCTACTGGAGGAACTCAGTGGGTTGAGAAGTATTTGTTGGAAGAAAGGAATTGTCATTGTTGCGGGTTGAAACCCTGCGTCTGAACTGGGAATGGAGAGACAAGATGGTCAGTACAAAGAGGAGAAGGGGAGTGATGAGAAAGGATTCTGATTTATGGATACAGGTGGGAGTGGGAGATAGGGACAGGTGAATGATAGATGGAGGCAAATGAAGAGACAGAGAGAGGAGAAAGAGGGAAAGCAGATCTGATGGGAAGGCAGGAAGAAACATGGACAAAACCTTTCCTCCCACAGATACTGCTTGAAAAACTGAGGTCTTTCAGCAGATTGCTTGTTACTCTGTGAACTCTCACTGGATTTAGAATAATATCTGGGATCATTAGACATCCAGGGAGATTTAGAAGTTAAATTCTTGATATGGCTTTCTCAGATATAGATTATTTTCTCAATATTATAATGTCATTCGAGTACATATTGTTAATTGATGAGTTACATTGGATCTTTCACTTCTCTCCAGCTCACTGATGCTGCCTCTGTTAATAATGATGGATGAAATGTTGATAGATTATGGCATTGAGCTTCTCTGAAGCTTCTTTTCTAAAAACGGACAATTTCCTATAATGATTTTTTCACTACCATATGACATTGTATTGGCCAGTTAAACACTGAATGAAAACCCACAGGAATACTGGAATTTGAGCACAGTGACAGCTGTTGCTTGGCTGCTAAGAGTTACTGCAGATTTACACCCAGAAGACAGTTTTGAAATGAAGATGGCACATACAACATAACCTCACTTCACTTTGTCGCCTTACAACCGCGGAACTTCTGCTTCTTATTGCTGTTACCTGGAAGTGAAGGAAGTAGTATATAAATAGCTGGAGCCTGCAGCCATGAGGCTCAGGAATAACCAAATGCAGGAGTTCTAAAGTATATAGAAAGAAAATGAGGGAAAGGAAGACTGGATTAAGAATAAGTAGGATAAAAATAAGGGAAGGTTTAAAAAGGTACATTTTACACTTTTTAATCTCTAAGTACAGCTTGTCAGTGGGTTGTTACAGTTGTTTGTTTTCAGACTCTCTTGATTCAATTACTCCCTTTCAAGTCCAAAAGGCCTGCGAAAATAGTTTAAAATAGTACTTATGCCACTGAAAACCCAAAATTAATTTCCCAGGTGGGAATTTAATTCACATTTGTTGCACAATATCAAGACTTGTAAGATTATGAGAGGCATAGATAGAGTAGTCACACAGTATCTTTTTCCAGGGGTTGAAATGTCTAATACTAGAGGACATGCATTTAAGGTGAGAAGGGGTCATTTCAAAGGGGATGTAAGGGGCAAGTTTTTTTTACACAGAGTGGTGGGTGTCTGGAGTGTCCTGCCTGGTGTGGTGGTGGAGGCTGAAAAATCAGAGACCTATAAGAAATGTTTAACTAGGCACATGGATGTGAGGAAAAAGGAAGGATATGGACATTGTGTAGTCAGAGGAGATTAGTTTAGTTAGCCATTTGATTAATAATTTAAATGGTTTGGCACAGCATTGTGGCGAAGAGTTTGGATTGGTATGGAGGTACTGTCTGCAAATCCTTGAACGGAATTCTTTCGGGAAGTAGAATATGCCGGGTAAGTCCATAGCAAACAGCTTCAGTAGTGTGTAAGTTAATCATCAGCCTGTGATGTTGAAAACATATTCTCTGAGTTATGAATTACTGTAAGTTTCTGGATGGTTTTCATCTCATCATTGTTATCCCCAGACAAACAGATCTCAATGCCTTGATAGGTTGAAAGAAGTTACAGGTATCAGAACATAAAACATTGAGCATTTAGTACAGCACAGGAACAGGCCCTTCAGCCCACAATGTTGTGCCAAACCAATTAAATCATTAATCAAATGACTAACTAAACTAACCTCCTCTGCCTACACAATGTCCATATCCTTCCATTTTCCGTGCATTCATGTGCCTAGCTAAACATTTTTTAGAAGTCTAATGTTTCTGCCTGCACCAGCACCCCAGGCAGTGCATTCCAGACACCCAGCACTATGTGAGTAAAAGACTTGCCACTCATGCCCCCTTTGAAATTATGAGCATGTGTGAGTATTATTGCCCTACTATACTTCTTTCATCCACACCATTATGTCATAGAGACATAGAGCACTACAGCACAGAAACAAGCCCCTCGGCCAATCTAGACCATGCCAAATTGTTATTCTGCCTAGTCTCATTGACCCGTCCCAGGACCATAGCCCTCCATACCCCTCCCATCGACAAGCCTATCCAAACTTCTCTCAAATGGTGCAATCGAACCCACATCCACCACTTCCACTGGCTGCTCCTTCCACACACGCACAACTCTCTGAATGAAGAAGTTCCCCCTCAAGTTCCCTTTAAATATTTCTCCGTTCACCCTTTACCTAGTCTTGCCCAACCTCAGTGAAAAATATCTGCTTGCATTTACCCTATCTATCCCCCTCATAACTGTATATACCTCTATCAAATCTACCCTCCTTCTCCTATGTTCCAGGGAGTAAAGTTCTAACCTATTAAACCGTTCCCTATAACTCAAGTCCTCAAATCTCAGCAACATCCTTGAAAAGCTTCTCTGTATCCTTTCAATCTTATTGATAACTTTCTTGGGGTAGATGAACAGAACTACACGCAAGGCTCCAAATTAGGACTCAGCAACATAAAGAGGAGAAAGGGTTCTAAATATTGAGTACCACCTTTGTAACAATCCTAAACATTCTGATATTTTGAAATATGTCAGGCAGAGTGTATAATTTATAACATTCAGTTGATCTATCAACAGTTTTACACTCACCCATTCTAAAGAAAGTACCTACACTTTTAGAACACTTTTCTCAAAATTAAGATGTACCCAAGCCTTTTGTGCCCAGCAAAATACTAGAGGCTGTGGTGAAGTAGGAAGTAGAACAAGATATAAAAATGAAATAGTGTCCTTAAGTCAACAGATTTTGCGATTGTGCATCAGCATTTATTGCATTTTTCAAAAACAAAGCACTAAGAGGTTAAATAATCACCACAATCTGTAGAAATGTACAGTCAACTTCTTGTGAATGAGATGCATTAGTTATAAATTCAAAACCCCCTCTGTAACAATCTTCCTGTCATCTAGTTGTCCAGGCTTTGATAAAAGTTTTCTTTATAAATGTGTAGCTTATATTGAAAATATTAGTGCGACAGAAACACAGAGTTGTAAACATTTTAGTAGGTTTCAAAGTACAGTAATGTCTGAAATGTGACAGGACAGTATTAGCTAAAAGTGGAATTATAATCATAGATCAATGCAAATAAGAATGACTAATTAAGTTATTTTAATCAGATTCTGAAAAGCAGCAAGTGAAAAGCAAGATCTAAAGCTTCTGGAATCTCAACTAAAAACAGCAAATTGTGGAAATGTGTGAATCAGACAGCATCTGTGAAGGGAGAAGTAGACTGATAACCCGATGAAAGGACAATTTCATAATATGGCTAATGAGCTGAAACTTTAACTTTCTCCACAGATTCCTCCTGATCTGCTGAATGCTTCTAGCATTTTCCGTATTTACTTCTGAAAGGAATTAAATAATTTGATGTAATGCGATTAATGATCACTATATAGTGAATCTTAAGTTATACATAATCAGAACTGCAATATATTTCAGTCACAATTTTATTTCCATTTTGCTTTTAGTCCATTCTCTGTATTTCCAGCATCTACCAAATCTCCTGTATTTGTGAATTGCAGCATCTTTCTCTATCAGTACTTTTATCTCCACCCCTCTCATCTCACCTCATCCCCTCATCCCAGATTCTCCTGGAAAGGAAAACAACCAGCCTTATCCCGGGAGGTAAAGTAAGCTAATAAGTACCAGAGTAGCTTACCGGTAAGAAAATAGCTGATGCATTCAGTTTAGTTGGGTTAAAACATTAATGCTATTGACACAACTGTACGACTATGACATTTCATTTACCCACTCAGGCCTGCATACAAATCTAGACTCACAGTAATCTGCTTGACTTTTGACCCTTCACTTTTCAGGCGATAATAAATATTTCAGGGGATATAATAATTATGGATGTATAATAAATACATAAAGAAATATATTTTAAAAAATAATTCCTGATAGACTTCCCTTTTTATAATAGATACATATGATCTGTATGTCAGATTGCTGTGAGTTAAAATTAGTAAAGTAACACTTTGGTGTTACCAATTTTCTATAGTAGCTGATATACAACATCTTACAGTGCCACTATATGCCTATTATCTGGGAGATTTGCTACCAACAGCATAATCATTGGCCACCTTTGCAAAGTTATAACTTCAAATCATTTGAACTCGGGTTTTTCCCATCTAGGTTATCTAAATTTCAATCTTGATATCTCCAGTGCAACCCACTATCCACACTCCTCATTGCTTTGTTCCCTTTAGAATTTCTATTCATTTACTTTCTGCTGATTTTCCAATTGAAAAGGTTGTTGCCTACACATATCCTGCTTTAGCTGAGAGAATGACTCATAGGCTTTGCATCTTAGTGAAGAACAGGAATCGGAGCAAATGAGGGGACTAAGTCCTCGTTGTGAAATTGCAAATGAGACATTTTTTTACATTTAGTTCAACACTAACTTTTGATAAAGGTCTAAACACTGAATTTCTGTTAGAGATTCTCCAAATGTTTGGCTGAGGTTTCTGATTAAATGCTCAAAGAGGTGAGTTCACAAGTCACAGTCAAAAATCTCACTGTAAAGACTCTGCCTGGTTGTGCGTCTGGTTTAGCTCAATGCTTTGACACAATGATTTAGTGTCCTTAAAGACAACCAATTTAATTGATAGTTATTTCTTAAGTGATTACCTCAGGAGAGAAGGGGGAATGGGGAGGGATTGTGAGGGGTTAAAACAGTGGGAAATGAAGGGGTAGATGGGGATTGGGGAAAGGTAGAAAAACACAAAAAGAAATGTTTGTTTGATGAGGCTAGCAGAGGTTTTGGACATAAAAGGAAGGGTTAGAAGATTTAGACGGGACCCGAAGAAGGATTATTTTCAGGCAGAAGGTGATTGGAATCTGGAGCTCACTGCCTGGAGGCAGAGACACTCAGAAATTTAAGGAAGTATCTTAATGAACACTTGAATCACCGAGGTATGGTAGGTTACAGACGGAAGGCTGAAAATTGATCGTAGCATGGACAGTTTCTTGATAGACAGATGTTCATGATGGGTCAAAAGGCCTGTTTCCAAGCTGTATAAATATAGCATTGTGGATGATGAGGGCTCTAGAAGGCCATTATATTTTCAAGTTCATGAAATTTAGGTCATAAAACTATAAGGTATAGGACCAGAATTAGACCGACCAACATATCAATTATTTTTCCCTCTCAACCCCATTCTCCTGCCATCTCCATGTAAATTTAAAATCATAAGACCATAAGACATAGGAGCAGAATCAGGCTGTTCAGCCCATCAAGCCTGCTTCACCACTTCATCATGTCTGATTTATTATCTCTCTCAATCCCATTCTCTTGCCTTCCCCTCACTACCTTTGGTGTCTTTACTAATCAAGAACTTGGCAACTTTTGCTTTAAATGTACCCAATGACTTGGTCTTCACAGCTGTTTGTGGAAACAAATTCCACAGTTTCACCAACTTCTGGCTAAAGAAACTCCTCCTTACCTGTGCATAAAGCTCTGCTCGCTTTATATTGTGAGGCTAATCACAGCTCCAATAACATATTTAAACTTGCTGACAAAACAACTGGCTTTGGCCAAATCAAAGCTGGTGATGAATCAGCATGTAGGAGGTAGATTGAAAAGCTGGCTGAATGGTGCCACAACAACAAACTTTCATTCAATGTCAGCAGAACCAAAGAGATGATTATTGGCTCCAGAAATAGGAAACCGGAGGTTTATGAGCCAGTCCTCATCAGAGGATCAGAGACGGAGAGGGTCAGCAACTTTAAATTCATTAGCATTATCATTTCAGAGGATCTGTTCTGTGTCCAGCGCAGAAGTGCCATTACAAAGAAAGCACGACAGCGCATCTACTTCCTCAGAAGTTTGCGAAAATGGAGTATGTCATCTAAAATTTGGACAAACTTCTACATATGCTTGGTGAAGAGTATACAGACTAGTTACACCATGGCCTGGTATAAAACACCAATGCTCTTGAATGGAAAAGCCTACAAAACATCTTGGACAAACACGAGGAAATCTGCAGATGCTGGAAATTCAAGCAACACACACAAAATGCTGGTGGAACACAGCAGGCCAGGCAGCATCTATAGGGGGAAGCGCTGTCGACGTTTTGGGCCGAGACCCTTCGTCAGGACTAACTGAAAGGAAAGATAGTAAGAGATTTGAAAGTAGGAGGAGGAGGGAAAATTGCAAAATGATAGGAGAGGACCGGAGGAGGTGGGGTGAAGCTGAGAGCCAGAAAGGTGATTGGCAAAAGGGATACAGAGCTAGAGAAGGGAAAGGATCATGGGACGGGAGGCCTAGGGAGAAAGAAAGGGAGAGGGGAGCACCAGAGGGAGATGGAGAACAGGCAGAGTGATGGGCAGAGAGAGAAAGAAAAAAAGGGAGGGGGAAAGAAACTAAATATATCAGGGATGGGATTAGAAGGGGAGGAGGGGCATTAACGGAAGTTAGAGAAGTCAATGTTCATGCCATCAGGTTGGAGGCTACCCAGCCGGTATATAAGGTGTTGTTCCTCCAACCTGAGTGTGGCTTCATCTTGATAGTAGAGGAGGCCATGGATAGACATATCAGAATGGGAATGGGACGTGGAATTAAAATGTGTGGCCACTGGGGGATCCTGCTTTCTCTGGCGGACAGAGCGTAGGTGTTCAGCAAAGCAGTCTCCCAGTCTGCGTCAGGTCTCACCAATATATAAAATGCCATACCGGGAGCACCGGACGCAGTATACCACACCAGCCGACTCACAGGTGAAGTGTCGCCTCACCTGGAAGGACTGTCTGGGGCCCTGAATGGTGGTGAGGGAGGAAGTGTAAGGGCAGGTGTAGCACTTGTTCCGCTCTTATCTTTGTATCATCTACAAATTTGTCACAAAATCATCAGTTCTGTTATCCATATCATTAATATATAATGTGAAATGTAGAGGACCAAACACCCACCCCTACAGAACACAACTAGTCACTGGCAGCCAACCAGAAAAGGTCCACTTTTTTTACCGTTTAGTTGACTGGCAACAGGAAATCGGCTATCCATGGTAGTACCTTTCCTGTAATACCATGAGCTCCTATGTTATTTAGCAGCCTTGTGTACAGCACCTTGTCAAAGGCCTTCTGAAAATCCAAGTAAACAACATCAATGACTCTCCATTGTCTATCCTGTTTTCTACTTCCTCAAGGAATTCCAATAGATTTGCCAGGCAATCTATTCAGCTACTTCTTTCAGAACCTAGATTGATGTCCATTTGGTCCAAGTGACTTACCCACCTTCAGACCTTTCAACTTCCCAAGTATTTTTTC
This sequence comes from Hemitrygon akajei, assembly GCF_048418815.1. Classification (NCBI taxonomy): domain Eukaryota; kingdom Metazoa; phylum Chordata; class Chondrichthyes; order Myliobatiformes; family Dasyatidae; genus Hemitrygon; species Hemitrygon akajei. The sequence continues at coordinate 75,787,312 of NC_133135.1, read as the reverse complement.
CTTAGTCATAGAAACTACACTCACTTTTCCCCCCGGCATTCCCGAATCTCTGGCATGTTGCTAGTGTTTTCCACCATGAAGGATAATGCAGAATACTTATTCAGTTTATCTTCCATTTCTTTGTTCCTCATTACTACTTCTCCAGGGTCATTTTCCTATGTTCCAATGTCCTCTCTTGTTTCTGTTTTACTTTTTATATTTCTGAAATGAAACTTTTGGCATCCTCTTTTATATAATTGTCTGGCTTACCTTCCTATTTTATCTTTGTTCCCCTTGGCTTTTTATTTGCCTTCTGTTGTTTTTTCAAAAGCTTCCTGATCGTCTAGCTTTCAGCTGAATTTTGCAATATTTTATGCCTTTTGTTTTTATGTTGTCTTTGTTTTCCTTCATCAACCACGGTTGCCATATCCTCCCTTTAGAATTCTTCATCTCTTTTGGGATTAGATGTTCCTGCATCTTCTGAATGTCTCCCAAAAACTCTTACTATTACTGGTCAACCATTATTCCTGCTAGTGTTCCCGTCCAATCATCTTTTGCCAGCTCCTCTCTCAACTGTAATACTAAAACATCTGATTTCAGCTTTTCCCTCTCAAAACCGCAGGATGAATTCCATCATATCGTGATTATTGCCTCCAAAGTGCTCCTTTACCTCATGCTCCCTAATCAAATCTGGTTCATTGCCTAATTTACTTTTTCCTTCATGGGCTTGATAACAAGCTGCTCTAAAAAGCCATCTCATAAGCATTCTACAAATTTCTTCTCCTGGGATTCAGTGCCAAATAGATTCTTCCTGTCTACTGCACTTGAAATCCCCCATGACCACTGTAACATTGCTTTTTTTACATGCCTTTTCTATTTCCTGTTGTAATTTGTACCCATTATTCTGGCTACTATTTGAAGGTCTGTATATATCTCCCATCAGGATCTTTTCACCCTGGCATTTTCTTAAATCTACCTACAAGGATTCTAAATCTTCTGATCCTATGTCACTTCTAATGAAAATTTGATTTCATTTTTTTTTACCAAGAGAGCCACACCACCCCTTCTGCCCACCTGACTGCCTTTTTTGATCGCATAGGTATCACGCTGTTGTTCAGACTGAAATAAAGTAATCTTAAATATGAAGGAGATGTTGTTATGGATAGTGCCTATTAAATTAAAATTAAGCACACTAACTCAGACTTTAATGCTAATGTTAACCTTAGAGCTATAATGGTACAAAAACTAACCATCACTTAACTTCAATAGAAACAGACATTTCTAATGTAGCTGCTCTAGAAAGAAACCTATTATTACTGAACTGCTATGAACAGAATTTGATTAGTTTTAGTCACTTGCTGTTAGTCTCCTTCTCAGGATCAATAATTTTTGATTAATTTTAAGCATACTTATTTTACTGCTATTAGATATCAAGAAATCCATTATTCAATGCTATTTTGTTAAACATGACAACCTTGACAAAGACCACAACATTTTTGCTAATTCATACATTTTTCGTATCTGCAGATCTCATTTAAAAGTCTAAAATCTTGAAATCGCAAAACAGAAATCCATATTGGCTTATTGATCTCAACGAGGATGTTACTAAAATAATAATGCCAGAGAGGTAGACATACATGCTAAAGATTTGTGGGAAATAATTCAGCAACACAATCCAGGTCTACACAATATAGATGAGTTCAATTCACAGCAATCAATGTCTGATCATTCCATTCCAAATGAGCCATGCACAATGAACCCAGTCATGACAAACAAATCTATACTTCACCAAACAACACTGAGGTGAGGTGAGGGCCTCTGTCTCCCAAAGTTGACTGTGGATATTGCATCCTGGCTGTCTAGATACACAAGCCTGGGCAGTACGATATGGAGAGCAGGCTGTGGCCCATGTAACAAGCTCCCCCTCTCCCCGCATCTGATGAACCCAAGGGAATGGCAAACCAATACAGTTTGATACTAACAGCATCGCAGGAGTTGCCCCTCCCAGAATTGAACTCAATATAGGACCGCCTTAGTGACTCCAACTCCGGATTTTTCCCTTGGGGTTTACTCCCAAAGCCTTCCCCATGAATGGGTATAGCCACAAGGCAGCAGAGGTTTGAGATTAGAGCACTCCTTCCCCTGGTTGAGCTGCCAACCATGGCTGACAAACCCCATCTGCCCAACATGATTGGTTTAAGGCATTAGTAAGCCACCTTTGCCCTTTCTCCTGTCAGTAGAGATGGTTCAGCCAGGCTTAGTAGCTAAACCACACATGAAAGCCAGGAGCTGGACTTGTTTGTCAGAGGCTATTGAGGTGCACTCCATTGGGAGTATCTAAAAGGTAGCGGGAGCTTGTCCCCATTAGCACCCTCCAGCTATCAGAACTTTAAGGAACCAACCAACACTAATGCATGCAAATTAGGCAATTACATATAACACAAGAGATACTGCAGATGCTGGAGATCCAGAGCAACACACACAAAATTTGCTGGAGGAACTTAACAGTTTAGGCAGCATCTATGGAAATGAATAAACAGTCAACGTTTTGTGTTGAGTCACTACCTCAGGACTGGAAAGGAAGGAGGAAGATGCCAGAATGAAATGATGGGGAAGAGGAAGGAGTACTAGCTAGAAGGTGATAGATGAAGCCAGGTGGGTGGGGAAGGTAAAAGCCTGATAGGAGAGGAGAGTGGACGAAAGGAAAGAAGGAGGGGCCCCAGGAGGAGGTGATAGGCAGGTGAGGAGAAGAAGTATTGCCCAGAGTGGGCAATAGAAGAGGGAAGAGGAGGGGGAAAAAATTACCAGAAGGAGAAATCAATATTCATGCCATCAAGTTGGAGGCTACTTCGAGAGAATGTGAGGTGATGCTCCTCCACCCTGAGAGCGGCCTCATCGTGACAAAAGCTAAGCCACCATATTTTTGTATGTGGCAGGAGACCAGTGTGCTCTTTGTCTAGGCTTTCACACAGTTTTTTAAACATTCTCATGTGAACTAGTCTTTGTTTAATGAAGTTAACCATTTTTGTAGTATCATCTGGAACTTTCCTTATTTCATTTCCAAGAGTTTTTGACATCAGCACCTCTTTGTGAAGAAAGCAGAGTGTTGTGACAATGTCAGGATTTTCTTTTTTTATATATATAAGAGAAAGGAAACCTCTCATGGAGCCAGCCATTGATGGAGCACCATCAGTACAGATGCCAACAGTTCCTCCAAAACAGACCTTTTGTTTCCAAATATGAAGACAAAACATTAAATATATCTTGGCCTTTGCTTCTTTCGGGTAACTCTTCACAACAGAAAAAGTTTTCTTGAATTTCACCATCATTTACAAATCTTACAAACTTGATTCACCAGTCCATGTAAAACTCATAAGTAGCTTTCATTGTAAGGATGGACTTTTTGTGCCATTGTTGTACTAGTGAAGTGAAATGACTCAGAAAATTGTAATTCTTCATCATTAACCTTATCCAAATTGTCCTCAGGCCTAGGCCCAGAATCCTCCTCTTCCATCTCACACCTCCTCTTCAAAAATTGCTACAATGGACAGTCTTTAGAATGAAAATTCCCCTCTAGTTTTCTACTACACCGGTAGACTTTGTTTGCTCCCGTAAGTCAAGAAGGAGAAGATGGCGGAGTTAATTCAGGAGGGAGAGGCTGACGCCACATCCCAAGTTTGGCGAAGCCAGTCCATGTTTGGAAAACGCACTTCAGGCTCCTCACCAGCCTGCCGTCCTCCCTTCAGTACAATGCAGTGCTCACCATCAGCCTACCATCCTACCTTCTGTACAATACAATGCTCCCCAATTATCAACAGCCTCACGTCAAAAAGTGAGAATGGACTCAACCAAATAAACGCAGTCCTATTGCACAATCCATACGGGGCTGTGAGACCTCTAACAAGATTGCGAATGGGGCTGCTAGATCACTGCCCACCACTGCGAGTGTTATCATTGCATATCATGCAAAGTTCAAAAAACAATGCTTATTTTTTAAAAATATGGTCTCTCGCGGAAGCACGGTTGAGAAACCGTGTGCTAGATAGTGCAAGCCATCAGCATATAGATCCACAATTTCAGGCCACAGCTCTTTCACTTTGCAGCTTCCCTCTCATTGTTGGAGGGTCAATGTTTCTGGTCCTACGTGGCTGCTTATCTCTATATGTTGAATATGAGAGTAGGTCAAAATGCATCTAACAACTGGCAGGCAGATCTTCACAACTGATAGACAGATACCGGATGCTGAGTCGTAAGCCTAGAAGTTCCTCATTGTGGGCTTCTGGTCAGTGTCATAATATCATTAGGTTATAGATCATGTAAACAGGCCTTTTGCCCTACTGTCTCCTCACCAATTATCAAGCAACCATTTGCACCAATCCTACAATCTAATCCCATTTTATTCTCCCGTCATTCCCATCTTCCTTTGGACTCCACCGCTCACCTACAAATGAAGGTCAATTTTAAGCAAGGATGCAATGTTGAGACTTTATAAAGCACAGAACAGGCCTCATTTGGAGTATTGTGAACAGTTCCTCAAAAAGGTGTTGAAATTGGAGACGGTTCAAAGGAGCCCTCAAAAATGATTCCAGGATTGAATGGCTTGTCATATGAAGAGTGTTTGATGGCTCTGGGTCTGATTTCACTGGAATGCAAAAGAATGAGGTGTGACCTCATTGAAACCCATCGAATGGTGAAAGACCTTGATAGAGTGAATGTGGAGAGGATGCTTCCTATGGTGTGAGAGTCTAAATGCAGAGAACACATCCTCAGAATAGAAGGGCATCCTTTTAGAACAGAGAATAGGAGGAATTTCTTCAGAGAGTGGTGAATCTGTGGAATCTGTGGAATTCATCGAACCTGGTGAATCTGGAGGTCAAGTCTATGTATATTTAAGGCAGAGGTTAATAGATTCTTAATTGGTCAGGGTATGAAAGAATACAGGGAGAAGGCAGGAGACTGGGGCTGAGACGAAAAATGGATCAGCCATGATGAAATGGCAGAGCAGTCTCGATAGGCCGAATGGCCTAATTCTGCTCCTATATGTTATGGTCTTTACAGTGGCAAAATAACTTATCAACTCACTTGCCATTCGGATATAGGCAGAAAGCGAAGCACGAGGGGAAACCCCAGTGATTGACAGGAAGAACATGGAAACTTCCACCCAGTCAGCATCAGAGATGAGGACTGAACCAACGTGCACCTCTACGGCTGCACTATCATGCTGATGTTACAGATATAGTGATAGCAATGACTGTAATAATATTTCAAAACAACTTTCTAAAAAATTAAGTTCAATGGTAGCAGCTCCAAAGCAATCTTAACAAGCTCTCCCATCTAACACTAATAAAACTGAGAATGATGGAAGTACCCATGTGGAGAAAAAAAGTGAACATTTCAGGTTGATGACTGTTGTCAAAATGTTTAATACCTTCATCGATAGTTATTGTGTTTCAGGAATCTCCATTATGCATCCTTATTACTGAGTCCAGTATTTTCCCTGCTACCAATGCAAGTTCTGTTTGTATTGTAGTGAGACTCTTGAAGGATTACTTCTAGGGATTGGTAAGGTGCTCTTTGTATTGGGAACTTATCTGTTTATTTATTGACATGTATAGGCCCTTCCAGCCCTTCCAGCTGGGCCACCAAGCAATCGCCTGATAGAATCCTAGCCTAGTCACAGGGCAATTTACAATGACCAATTGACCTACCAACCGGTACGTCATTGGACTGTGGGAGGAAACCAGAGCATCCGGAGGAAACCCACGCAGTGACGGGGAGAACGTGCAAACTCCTTACAAGCAACATTGGGAATTTGACCCCGAATGGTCACTGTTTCTGAAACAGAATACCAAAATATTATTGATGAAATTTCTGATGAGGAATTATTGGCCCAAATTGTCACCTTGGGTTCTCCCTCCAGTTCTCGCTCCCACTGCTTTTGTTAGGCAAAGAGAAGTGCTGTGATGGTGTTAATCCTCTTTCCCATCCCCCTGTAGAGACAGAAATGGCTTCAGTTTAACAATTCAGTCTGGAAATTTCTTCTAATTAAACAATGCCTGATAAGATGGTTAGATAAGTGCATTTTCTTTTTCTTTCCTTCTGATCCGCCCAGGTCCTTTCAGACCTCACTCCCCCTCAGTCTTTTACTCTTTCTTCCCTCGCCCATCTTATCTACCTGCCCGTTACCCACAATCTCACTTAGTCCAATATTTCCCCTCCCCCTTGTTCCATTCACTGCTTTCCTTTCTTATCAGATTCCATAATCAGCAACTCTTTGTTGTCTCCACCAATCAGCTCCCTCGCTCTGTCACTGTCTCCGCCCTTCCCTCCCACCCCTGGCCTCGTCTGCCCGTGAACACCTCCTCACTGGGATTCACCTATTGTGTTGCTATTCCTGCTTCACTCCTCCTCATCTCTTCATACTTCCTATCCCCACTTCACACTCTCAGTCCTGATGCGAGGGTGCAGACCCCAACTTCTGCAGCCTCTTGTGGCTCTGTCTCTGCCCCTGCCTTCGTATAGCTTAGCCCATGTGTTCACGATTCGTAGTATCACTGCTGCCCAAGGCCCATCTTTGTACCATCCTTACTGGTGTGCCAACAGTTTTCAGGCTCCAGTGTTGCAACGTGATCTTCAGCAAACACTTCAGATGACTTCTCAGGTGCAGCGGTGCATGGCTACACATTCGTCAGCAGCTGAGGTGCTTCAGTACTGGGTGCCCGCAGGCACTTTGTGACACAGCTGTAACCTCAGTATCCAGACCAGGTGTTTTTCTCAAGTTGCCCTCCTGCAGAGGCAGGAGAGTTTTGCTTCCTGAGGAATGGCTGGGGTCACACTGGAGAGGAAAGGGAGTGTGCCCTGTGCTTTCAGAGAGGCAATGGAGATCAAAATAAATAGCTGAAGATAAAGGTTAACCAAAATGAAACTACTGTACACACGAAGTCAGGCAGCATCCGTGGAAAGGTAGGAGGAGAAACAGTATTAAAGTTTCATATCCAGGAGCCTTCCTCAGAACTGGAAAGAGAAAGCTGAACTTAGCTTTAAACCGTGCAGAACTCTGCGGTGGTGGGGGTGGGGGAAGGTGGAAGGGAAAGAAAAAGAGATACGTAGATCAAAGGGAATTTCTCTGATAAGGTGGGCGCATATAGATTAATCGGTAGTTAGAAAGTGATTATGCTTCTCTGAAAGCACTCTGTGTTCCTAACAGTAGGGCTGTGGGATATGTTCCTTAGGTCTGTGTATACTCACAGACCGAGAAAAACTGTGTCAAAAATCACAGGCAGATAGATGATTGGCAGAAATGGCCGACGAGTTACCTAAACTTGGAGAACGTGATATTCGGTCTGGAGAACTGCACTGTAGCCAGATAGAACTCGAAGTCTGCATGGGGCCTCATTGTAACAGTAGCAGAAGCCACAGGAGTTGGAGTGGAAAGGGGAATTAAAAGTGGCAGGCAACAGGAAGTGCAGGGTTGCCACTGCAGATTGAACGCAGGTGCTCAGCAAAGATATCAGTCAATTTGCATGCAGAGGAGACTGCATTGTAAACACCAAATGCAGTACACCCGTACTGACAGAGCACATTATCCATTGTGGATGAGCTATTCACTGTGAAAGCATGCCACAGAATCCCTCCAGGAGGGATCACAGTGGGATCACAGATCACAGTGGGTGATCCTATTGACCGGAAAAGTGCATGGTACTGGGTGGAATACTTAAGGGCAATCCGAGGGGGATCTTCTTCGTTCAGAGTGTGGTGCAAGTGTGGAATGAGCTGTCAGTAGAAGTGGTAGATGTGCGTTCAATTGTAACACGCAAGAGCATTTTGGATAGGCGCAAGGATGAGGGGGGATAGATTGGAGGGCTATGGTCTGGATGCAGACAGATGGGACCAGGCAGAAGATAAGACCAGCACAGACTAGATGTTCTGAAGAGCTTGTCTTTTGTGGTGTAGTGCTCTTTGGCTCAATGACTCTACTGCAGACTGGTTCCAAAAAAAGTCAATTCCACCGCCTCCTTGATAATGTGAAGAGTCGCCAGCATTTAATACCAATGCCAACTTGTTTTTGATTCACCTACATTAATGCTCTGGAACTACCTTTCCCTCTAACAGCTTCCTTCTCATTCCTTATATCCAAAATCCATCCAAGTTCTCTTTCTACTTCCATGATCCTACCTCCTATATCTCCAACTCTACAGGTTCATACAGCAAACAGTGGGGCAGGAATGGAGTAGTCCCTGGAATGATTCTGCAGCTAGGAAACTGAGAGTGACCCTACCACCAATTTCAACTTTGAGAACTATAGCAGGTCTCCACAAGTTCTGACCAATAAATCCTGGCTTTTGTACGTTTGTCTCCACAGAGAAGTATAGACATGAGAGTGGGGTCCTCTGTAAACCCTAGGTGGAAAAGATAGCACCGATCTGCGGTCTTCCTTGAGGTCGTGGCTCAGAGTTAGTTATTTTCAGAGGTCTTCTTTTGGCTCGTAGGGATGGTTTGTGGGGTGGTGGGGGGCAGTGGTTAAAGGTCAGGTTATGGTTTAGGGACAGGGATGTGGGGGAATTAGAGGACAGGCTGGTATCTAAACCTCTGCTCTGTGTTCAAAGGCCAGTAGCAAGGAAGTGCTTAGAAGTTGGACTGGCAGAGCAGCAAAAATGTTTGGGTCCTGTCATCACTGAGACTGAAGTTCAAGGCCTAGTTTTTAGGTCCCATCATCAGCAAGCCCAGCACTTGAGGCCTGAAGTTCTGACCCTTATCCAGGGTCCTCATTCAACATTATCTGCAAATCCTGGATCAATACTGAAGGTCGAAGCCCAAAGGTTAATCAGAAGTCCGGATCAAAGAACGAAAATTGATTGGAAGTCCAGATCAAAGCTCAAAAATCTATCACACGCCTGGATCAAAGCCCAAAGTTTGATTGAAGGTTTAGATGAAAACCTGAAGGTCAATTAGAAGTGCAAATGTTGAGGCCCAGTGACAAATCTCTGTGAGTCATTGGAAAAGTTGGGGCCCCAGTGTCTTAGAATCCATGAGTTCACTGGAAACTGGAGGCTAAAGATGGACTGTCCTGGACTGTGGTGGGGGGGGAGAATTGCTTTGCTTTCGTTGCTTGGTATGTTCTGTGTTGTTTGCATTATAGTGTTGCTATGTTGATTCTAGAACGTGTGGTAATAATTGCCTCCCCCTGCAAAGTCATGAGTGCGTTGGTGTCTAATGCAAATGTCACATTTCACTGTATGCTTTGATGTATATGTGATATATAAATCTGAATCAGACTCTGAATAAAAAATCTGCAGGTGGAAAAATATGTTGGAAACAGTCTACAGATCAGACAACGTTCGTGGAAAAAGGTTGACGGCATTTAGGTCAAAGAACATCAGATAGTTGGATAAGATTGGGTGATTGTTTATTCAGCTCACCTGAAGATTTCCCAGGACTTGCCATGATGTCTTTGATACCTGGAGTCCATCCCCATACAATCCAGCCAATATTGGGCAGAGGCACATCCCATTCCCATTCTGATATGTCAATCCTTGGCCTCCTCTACTGTCGCAATGAGGCCACACTCAGGTTGGAGGAACAACACCTTATATTCCATCTGAGCAGCCTCTAACCTGATGGCATGAACATCAATTTATCAAACTTCCGTTAATGGGCCCCCCTGCCCGCTCATTCACCAGTCCTCATCCTCTTTTCCCTCTCTCACCTTATCTCCTTGCCTGCCCATTGCCTCCCTCTGGTGCTCCTCCCCACCCTCTTTTCTTTCTTCTGTGGCCTTCTATCCTCACCTATCAGACTCTCTCTTGTCCAGTCCTGTATCTCTTTCACCAATCAACTTTCCAGCTCTTTACTTCACCCCTCCCCACCCCCCCAGGTTTCACCTATCACCTTGTGTTTCTCTCTCCCCTCCCCTACCTTTTAAATCTACTTCTCATCTGCTTTTTTTCTCTCCAGTCCTGCCAAAGAGTCTCAGCCCAAAATGTCAACTGTACTTTTCTCCACAGATGCTGCCTGGCCTGCTATTTCCTCCAGCAGTCTGTGGGTGTTGCTCATTGGAAGTCTGTTTTGAGTGAAGAAGGTGCAAAGAAGAGTTAATATTAAGTGTGAGCAGTGTGCAGAGTAAGAGTCAAGCTCATGAAGGCCTCCAAATGGACTGGAATTGACCCTTAAGTAGTATGGTTTTCACTGGAAAGTTTTAGTAAGTACAGCGTGTTCTATGAGTAAGCAACAAGAGTTGCATTATTGCTGGCATCATTGCAGCAGGTTTCACACGGTAACTATGATGCTAATTCTAGTCAATCTGGGCTCATCTGTTCTGTGCTGCCATGAGACCCGTAAGCAGTCACGATTTTGCTATTCTCATTTTCAAGTGCGTGTATTGTATCCTTTAGAATGAATTTCTAGGCCACAACTGAAGGTTGCCATCTCTGACCACGCTCCCTCAGTACTGCACCAGAGAGTCAGCCTAGATATTGAGGTCAAGCCCTTCAATAAGGTCTCCACGCTCTTTCATTCAATAACTCAAAAAGCATAACATTGTAGGTGGAGACCGCCCCAAGCCCTCACTATATTTGAGATTGCGCTCTACTCTGAACTTCCTCACCATTGCCTTACAGATTATCTATCTAGTAGGTTCCATATGAAACACATCCACCAACATTGCCCCACTCTTGCCCCTTCTAATGGGGCCCCCATTTCACTAAGCCCCTTCACGGATTATCTGAGAAAACTAAGCCTGCTCAGTGTCTGTGGTTGAGACATCCCCATGCTGAAGGGCGCCTGGTTTGCAATTCTTGTTGTCACCGTTCTCTCAGGTTAGACTATCAAAGTCCAAAGCCTTCTCTCATACAACTGGTGGGTGTCATGGAATAGTTGCTGTAGTGGTAGTTAGCAGTGTTATTCCTACACCACTCAGTCAGCCACTCGCACATGGGAGGAGTTCACATACTGTGCAAGCAGTGTTGTCAATAGCGCTCAGTTGAATGTCCTGCAAGGTTGGCATCCGGGTGTCTCTCTGCACTCTCCCTCAATATTGAACACAACACTTGTGGCCTCTGAGTGCAAGTTGGCTGAGGAGTGGAAGCAACAAGGCTGTTATTTGACCTTACTCTGTCTTGGGCCAACAACTGGCACAGACAGTTTAGTACAAAAGGCGAAATCCATCTCTCTCCACGTACATAATGCTTATTATCCTTCTAATCCTTACATCCTGGATGTTCCTACTGTCCTAGCCCCAGCCTTTTCTTCAAATGGTGACTATCCCCCTTTAAAATGTGCAATAAAGTGACTGAGAATATCAAAGGATATTGAATACTGAATTGATCCGTATCTCTATTTACCGATAACTTCACCACTCTCCAGTTGAAACCTTATGTAGGCAAAGTTCTCTTCTGTTCAGCATTATGATGAGGCAATTCTTACATGCTATGAACAGGGGATGGACTTTACTGTCTTTTTATGGAGTTGTGTGTCAGCTGACAGAACAGTACAGGACCGGGTTAAAAAAAACTCACTTAGCTACTTGATAGTCAGAAAGTGAATAAAAAAACTAGCCTGAACAATTACCTTGTTTGCTCTGCGCTCTGTGATTCTGATGCTGAGGTGTTCTCACTAGCGGGAGTGTTACAAACGAGGGGACGCAGCTGCAAAATAAGGGACAAGTTACTTAAAATTGAAGTGCACAGAAGTTTCATCTCTCTGAGCATAATGAAACCTTGGAATTCTTTGCCACTAGGGTGGTGGAGGCCAGATCATTAGTTATGTTTAAGAGACATATAAATTTATGAAAGGTCAAGAAATTTAGGGTCATGAGGAACTGGCAGAGAAGAAAAGAAGAGGTCTGCATAGATCAGCCATGATTATAATGAATAGTGGGACAGGCCTGAGAATTCTGCTCCTATTTTCCTGCATTCTTATAATCCAACTGAAATCGAAACTTTGCCTAAATGCTAACAGCATAGTCAGTGTGATTTTTCTTCAGTCCACCTGGTGAAAATCTAGTGGGATTGATGATTCTATGTATTGATGTGTCTTCAAAACTCCCTTAGCACAGTGACAATGCTTCAACAGCTGCCTTCTTCACTACAGTGGAGGGGAATTCTATCTGCGTTTCTAATGGTTCTGTGGTAAGACTTCTTTCTCAACTGCACTGGCGATGTATTTCCAACAATTAAACAAGAAAGTCCAAGGCTTCTGTTGAATTTGTGGTTAGATCTATCCTGTGTGACTGTAAAACAACACCGGGGAACTTTGAGGACCTTGGCTGCTTGACTTCTAAGGCTTGATCTAAAGTGCTAGAGGTAGAAGGTTAGAAACTATTGACTTCCTGTCTGTTGCTGGGCTTCAGCCAACACAGCAGAAAGACGCTGTGTGCAAGCAGTTCTTGGCCATTGGGTTCTACTAATCTAGCTCAACAAATGCGTACTATTCTCTAATCTTTCTTTCACACAGGATATATGGTGGAAAATTGCTGACTTCCATCAGAATGATGAGAGAGGTTTGCATCAGTATTCATCTTCTACATGTTTAGTCTATGCCCTATGGGTACAGCTTGAAATAACAAATAGGAATATCAGAAATAAAAGCAGGAACAGTATAATCAGTTCTTCACACTTGTTCCACCATTCAATGAGATAGTGGCTCTCCTTTTTTCTGAATCGCAGTCTCCTCCACTAATCCCAAATCTCTTGATTTACTCACTATCCAAAAACCTATTGGTTTTTTTTATTGTCCCATGTGCCAAGGTACAGCAAAAAAACTTTGCTTTGCATGCCATCCAGGTGAACCCTTTCAAACCATAAGAATGTCAGGGTAGCACGAAGGGAAGGGCATTAACAGAGTGCAGACTGTAGTGTTACAGTTACAGAGAGAGTGCACTAAGGTGCAAGGGCCATGACGAGGTAGGTTGTGAGGTCAAGAGTTCATCTGTTTTGTAAGAGAAGTTTGTTCAAAAGTCTTATAACAGTGGGATAGAAGCTGGCTGTGAGCCTGGTGGTGTCTGTTTTCAAGCTTTTGTATCCTCTGCACAATAGAAGGGACTCAGGGGGTGGGGGGCATCTTTGATTATGTTAACTGTTTTCCCAAGGTAGCAGGAAATGTAGATAGCGTCCATGGAGGGGAGACTGGTTTCTGTGATGGACTAAGCTGCCTCCACAACTCCCAGCAATTTCTTGCGATCTTGGTTAGAACTTAGTCCCTGAGTATATTTGGTGAGTAGACTGAGCAGTTACCTTGAGCAGGGAATTTCAAATATTCATTGTACATGTGGTGAGGAAGTATAGGATCCAAGGCGCCATAGAATCTCTGGTGAAGATCTGTGAGGACAAGCAAGGATTTTGGTTGAACGTCCGCCCTCCAGTGATGTAGCATCTTCTCAGTACCATGCCCATCTGTCAGCCCAGATTACATGTTCATCACATGAAGTTCTACCTGTTCATGGCAGAATGGCCAACCTCCAAATGAGCAAGTGTACACAAGAAAAGGCTTAGTTGTGGGTGCAGTTCAGGTCTTCAATTAGAACTCCCTGCAGGCTCCAGACCTTGTCACCAGTGAGACCCTCGTGTTACTGGCCGTCACTGTCACAGGCAGGTGGACAGATAGTAGTATGATGCCTTCCGTCTCATTTCGTTTCCTTGTTTTGGTCTTTTTCTGGATTACCATACTGTCTTTCAGCACTTGAGTGACAACTGGCATTTTAGGAGCCATGGATCACGAATGAGCCAACACATTTGCTGCCTGCAAGTTATTAAACATGGAGCTGGAGACTGTCAGATTTAAGAGGACGCCCGAGTAACCTGGGAGCATAGTCAAGCTGGCAATCAAATCAGGAATAGATGGTCTGGATTGGCAAAGTGGTTCTCATTTGGAACACATTGGCTCTTGTTTCCCTCTTTTTTAATAATACTTCCATGACAAGTTGCACCTTTGAAAAGTTGCTCCTATGACTCTGGCATGGATGAAGGCCATGGATCAAGTGTTGATAAGTGGGTGTTGGATGGTCAGCATAGAAATATGGGCCAAAGAGCCTGTGTCACTACTGTGTATCTCCATGACTAGAAACTTTAAAACCTAGCGGTGTTTCCTAGCCCAGCAGATGCTCATGGGGCAGTGTGAAGGATAGCGTCTCGATGCTGCCTGTGTTAGAGCAGTAGGTTCACCTTGCAAGTTACTGTAAGCTCTATAGTATTATCTTTCATACAATCTGTTGGTGTCAGAGATGGCCTCTAGTAAAGTTCTGAGGACCAGCAACAGTAATGTCATGAACAATGTTAAATTAATGAAAGCTAACATTTGAAGAATTATTACATATTTTACAGCAAAGATATATTGTATATACTGCCTCTGGAAGGCATAGAAACCAAACGGCACAGGTGGTAAACATTTAACACATCATTGAAGAATGCTGTATGTGCATTTACTGGGGAAAAAAATCATAATTTATCCAAGGAGGAACAAGAAAAGGGAAAGGGAAAATAGAATGCAGGGATAATTTAAAAACAGAAAAATATTTTTTCTATAGTTTGTAATGTAAAGCTTTGTAAAAGTTAATGTGGCCACTGTTAGAGAGTATGAAAGGAAATTATTTTGGGGAGTAATGAGCTCTCAGAGAAATGAAACGCAAATGGTGCAGTAAACCTCCTAGAAGTAGGCACATATAGCAAGTTTAGAGAGAATGGGAGCTGAAATCAATAAATATTAGCTTCAAAAAGATAATCTCATAATTTCAGAAAAGAGAAGCAGAGAGCGGGAGAATTGTACAGACCATTTGGTCTGACATTAGTAATAGATCTACCTATTTATGGAAGTTATAGAGAGAATGCAACAAAGGTTCACCACAGTGATTCCAGAAACTGGGGATAAAGAGGTTGCCTTGTGAGGAGACATTAAACAGATCAGGCCCAGACTCTGATTTTTTAAAGGAGCCATCTAAAATCTTAAAAAAGACTCAACAGAGTAAATGAAGCGTTGATGTTTCCCTTGGCTGGGGGTTCTGGAAGATGACATTACAGTCCCATTATGAAGGATGGTTCATTCGGAACAGAGATGCAAAGAAATTTCTTTATTTGTGGGCAGTGAACCATGGACATCTCTGCTCAAGAGAGCTCTGGAGACTAAGTTGTTGAGCATATTCAAGGCAGGTGATGAAGGACTGTGGGATCAGTGTAGGAAAGTGGAGCTGAGATAAAAGATCAGCAATGATTTGACTGAATGGTGGGAGAGACCTGAGGGGCCAAATGGATTACCCCTTTCATATACATTCCATTTTAACAATTGAGCACAATTAGTCTTGCTATTATTCCTCATCTCTGTTTCCAGGATTGTCAGGTTTTCTATTGCAAATCCTTGCTCATTATATAGTTTGAAGTTAGTGGAGGAAACTACAAGGAGAAAATGCAGGTAAGCAGTTAATTTCAGGGTTAACTTGGAGTGATAATTTCACACAGATATGAAACAGATTGCATGCCACTGTCGTACAGAAATAATTTGTTTTGCACCCAAAATGGGAACAGGATCAATTCACTAGTTACTCAATTTGGTAGTTCTCCCCTTTTCCTGGTGACAGACCACATCCTCAGTCGTGGAGGGGGCGTATTCTCACTAATGTACATAAGAGTTAACTGTTACCTGAAATAACCAGATTAGAATGTGGTCAGATCAACTATTCATAGTAAAGCTATGCGATAGCAATCATGCATTGGATAACCAGATTATGCATAATGCAAGAATTTTGCAAAATAATGGAACATGGGGCATACTTGAACATTGTAATTTAAGTCAGTGGTCCCAAATAAATTCCATTCCACCCCAGGCAATTTCCCCTCCGTGACCAGAGCCACAAGTGATACCGCAGATGTTGGAAATCTGGAAGAATACACACAAAAGACGGGAGGAACTCAATGCGTCAGGCAGTGTCTCTGGAGGAAAATATCTGGAGGCAGTCGATATTTCGAGCGAGACCGATCATCAGGATCTAACATCCTGAATTGACAACTGTTCCTTGTCCCCCATTGATGCTGCCTGACCTACTGAGATCCTCCAGCATCTTGTGCGTGCTCCCTCCACGACCTCCACCTGAACCTACTAAAACCAACTTTCCAGGATCAAAGTCTGTTCTCAGTAGATCCACTGATTCAATAATCCAATAAATCTTTTACCAGTCTGTCGTAGCGAGTGCAGTCTTTACGGTTTTATGTTGGGGGAGCAGCATCCGTGCTGGTGATGCAAAAAGACTAAATGAACTCATCAAAAAGGCTGGATCCATCCTTAGCTACAACCTAGACTCTTTAGAGTTAGTGATGGAGAGGAGGTCACTAAACAAACTGTTATCCATTACAGACAATAGTCAATAGACAATAGACAGTAGATGCATGAGTAGGCCATTCGGCCCTTCTAGCCAGCACTGTGATCATGGCTGATCATACGCAATCAGTACCCCGTTCCTGCCCTCTCCCCATATTCCTTGACCCCGCTATCTATAAGAGCTCTATCTAACTCTCTCTTGAATGCATCCAGGGACTTGGCCTCCACTGCCTTCTGGGGCAGAGTATTGCACATATCCACCACTCTCTGGGTGAAAAAGTTTTTCCGCATCTCTGTTCTAAATGGCCTACCCCTTATTCTTAAACTGTGGCTGCTAGTTCTGGACTCACCCATCAGTGGGAACATGCTTCCTGCCTCCAGTGTGCCCAATCCCTTAATAATCTTATATGTTTCAATCAGATCCCCTGTCATCCTTCTAAATCTGGCACATCCTCCCCACGACCTACTGAATAAGCAGCGGAGCACCTTTTCGAACGGATTCATTCAGCTCCACTGTCACGAGGATCGTTACAGGAAATCTTTCCTACCAAATGCAATCAGCATATACAACAGTTCATCTCAGTGCGACAGGAGAACACGTCTCTGTTTTATTACTGCACATTGGTAAATTATTGTTGTGTATATTACTATTCTGCACTTTATTATTAGTTAATTCTGCACTCTGCTAAGTGTGTTTTTAAATGTTGCTGTTGTAACAAAAGAATTTCCCAGTCGGGATCATTAAAGTACTTATTATTATTATTAAAGGAACCAGTCCTGAAGCAGGGTCTCGGCCTGAAATGTTGACTTTTCAATAATTCATTTCCATAGATGCTGCCTGACCTGCTGAGTTCCTCCAACATGTTGTGTCTGTTGTTCTGGATGTCAGGCATTTGCAAACTTTCTGGTGGTTATGTTATTTTTCAAGAAGCCTTGTTGTACACTGTCTTTTCAACCTCATTTCAGAGTTGGACCGCAAAATGTTCTGTATTAGGAATCAAGGACACTAGTATTGACACACTGTCCCTCGAATCTGTCATCATCTTCTCAAGACCTATCTGTGCATGGTAGAATAATGTAAGGATAAAGTTAATTATGTAAAAGCATAATGTATAATGTCACATTGTTTTAATCTCAGATTAAACTGCTGTACTAGACAGCTATCTGACAATACAACATTCAGAAGAACCACAACTGAAACTCCCACCCGATGTCTGCTTCCTGTCTCCTCTTTCACCTGGAGCCTGCAAAATGTGCTGCTAAAATTATTGAGCCATCAACACGTAAAGAGAAGCATAGCCTGCGGACAGAAGTTTTGCATTAAGCCTCTGGCTCAGCAGAGGCGGTATATTGCTCCAACTGGGGAAGCAGCGGGTTTCAAAAGACAATGCAAGGAATGGACCGCTTTATTTATATAGATGGTTATCAAAATGCAGTTTCGCATTTCAACTGGTCTGCAGGGTATTTTTAACTGCTGACGTCAAACACTTTGCATCTACCTGAAGTTACAATTAAATGCAACTTCGCGGAGGCCGCGAGAACCGGGGGGCGGGTCCAGGCTCTCCACAGCCAATCAGCTCTCACGGAGTCGGCTGGATCCCGGCTTCTTAACCTAGTCCAAGCAAAGGCGGTGAAACATTCTCAACCTGTGCAGTGGTGAGCGTTTGGTGTTAGCCGAACCTCATCCCCCGGGGAACTATGCAGACTGTACTCTATCTGTTCCCGCAGTTAAACTTGTCAGCTCCAAAGGAGGAACCTTACAGGATTATCAAACCCCAGAATCAAGAGGGGAAAATGGACAATAAAAACAGGTAATGTTGAATCTTGAAAATCAGAGTATTGTGCGCTTTGAGAGTTTTGATTCGGACATCATTCATTTCCCTCGTTTGATAACTCGTGGGAAAGGGCAATGTGCAAAAATAGTTGAAATGCAACTTGGCGTATACTCGTGAACAGCGCACCGAAGCAACGAACGTGCATTTCTCTGACCATATTCAAATATACATAATTTAACATTTTGTGAGCTTGTAAACTTTATTCTGCACCTGTTCCACTTGATGGACACACTTTAAGTGTGTAGAAATTATTGTTTGTTTCATTGTTTTTTTTCTAATTATTATTTCCGAGCGTAAATTCTGCTGACTTTGCCCATTAAAGATTTGTGATGTTAATGGTTCTGAGAGTAGTGGCAAATGTTGCTGCTGCAAACTGAGTTTAGATCGTTTGAAAGAGTGAGTACTTTTAACAGTACACTGAAGACCCAGAACTTGGGACTGCAAGTAAAACAGACTGTAGTCACTAATACAGGTGATCAGCCTTCAGGAAAATCCTTTTACCCAGTGAGTGGTAGAATGTGGCTTATAAGAAGTAGTTGAAGATCATAGATGATAGATAAATGAGAGTGAGAAAGGTATGAAAGCGTTTGCAGGTGTAATGTTCTCCTATGCCATAATGACCAGCAAGAGTCTGCGGATCTGAAGGTCGTGATTGTATGGTGCACGAGACTCACTGTGGAGATGGGAACGTGTAGAGACATTAAGGGATGGTAGTAGTGGTGGGGCTGGGTAGGTGTAGAAATAAACCTTAAACCAAGGGGCGCTAGTTGTTTGGTCTTTTTCTCATCTGCCCATTGGTGCTCCCTATTGACATCTGTGGGCTAAAATAGGGTAGGGTAAAAGCAGTTTAAAAAATACTGCAGATACAAAGATTCTAAAAATTTTTTAAAAACACAGAAAACCCTGGATGCTTGCAGGTCATTCATTCTGCATTTGTGGGAAGAGAAACCACGACAATGTTTCCCATTAAAGACCTTTCTCAGAACCCAGAATTCCAACCAATCTTCCAGTCTCCTTCTGGATGGTTGAAATGGTTCCTCCAAAGGGGGTGAGGATGTTCTATTATTTCCAGCTGTTGCCTGACTAGACTTTTTAATATTGTATATTGCAGGGGTAAAGACAGGTGGCATCGACTGAGTCTCATCCTACAGAAAACAGACTCGCAAATCTTGGCGCCTCTGCTCAGCAAACCTGAAAAAAACAAGTAAGTTTTGCCCACATCTCGGAGTACAAACAGTAGGTCCCTATCACCACTGACTGAATCTTAAATCATTAATCGCAAATACATCAGCTCAGTTGTAATATTGGTAAATGATCCCATTCGTAAGAAGTTAGATAAGCTATGTCCTCCTGAGTTTGTGTCGGTTTTAAGGTTTCTCTCCCTGACAATATATATTTAAAGGAGTCCTTAAAGATCCTATCTCTTTATATTATAGTGATGCAGTGTGTGTTAATTTAAATAAAAACTGAAAATGCTGGAAAATCCCAGCAAGCCAAGCAGCATCTGCAGAAAGAGCAGTTTAGGGGCCCAGACCTGAAAGATTAACTAGTTTCTTTTTCAACAAATGCTGCGTTTTTGCAGTATATTTTGTTTCTATTTCAGATCTTCAGCATCTGCTTGTTCTTTTTTTAAATTCCCGTTTCACTAATTTAAATTTTGCTGCTTAATAATTGAGATAAAGCTAAATGTGTTGCTCAAGTGCCTTCAAAGCTTAAGCACTGTAAGTGCCACTCTATCTAGTATCACTTCTTTATTCTAAAGTCGAATGCTTTAGAAATAAAAGTGATGAAGAATTAGAGGGGTCTGCAAGCTTCCCTTGCCTTATTGCAAATTCAGAGTCTTTGGTTTTATCTCACCTGCTGACCAAAGCCGTCTGGTTTGTGGTTGAGTGTGTTCTTGTTTTGCAAGTAGGCGCTGTAAACAACAGCACGATAAGAAACCAGCCTCCACTTCAGCAACTGAGTCTTGCAGTGGTTTCTGGTACTGCTGTGCAAAAGGTCTTGTGGGGCAGCAGCGGTAGCGGTGGACTGCACACCGCTTTCTGCAGTACGCAAGCTTTCCACTCGCTTCAACAAGTTTGCTGAACTGAAAGCTGCCAGTAATTTAGTGTGCCAGGAAAAGACGTCAGCTAGCTTTACTATGTCATTTAAAAAGACTCAACTGACGAGGTTGTTTAAATTTAAATTGCATTTTTCTTCCCCAGCATGTATCTTGACGAGCCTTCCAAATGGGGTGAATGTCTGCAGAAGCTTTTAACACATAAGAGTAAGTATCACTTGTACATCGCTGAGAAGCATTAAAATGTGAAAGCTCGGCAGTTCAATGTATGAGTAATGGAGAGATTGACTTGAATTAATTGCTGCAAACAGGGATGTAATCGAGTTGAGAAATGAAGTAAAAGCAGGTTATTTTGTTGCTCAAGCCTGCCCTGTCAAACAACGTCATCAGGGCTGTCTTTCCCCAGGCTTCATCTCATCTTCTATGCCAATTCCTACAGCCCTCAATTCCTGGTCTTTCAAAATTGCCCCTACAACCTTTTCAAATAACCCTGATGGTCTAGCCGTCCAACCCATTGACAATAGAATTTCAGATTTTTATTACTATTAGCTTAGACCAGTTTGGTTTCTGGGATGTTTGAGGAGATCAGCTCAGTCCGGTTTGTATTCACCTGAGTTAAGGAGAATAAACAGGGACCCAATTCAGACTCCAACCATTCTGATACAGATGTCGTATTTGACGGGGGAAGAATGGTTCCCCTGGCTAAGGAACCTGAATTTTTAAAAAATTAATTTAAGGGATCTGGGTTTCCAGGCTGAGCTTTGTTGCCATTGAGGTAGTGGTGAGCTGCCTTTTTGAACAGATGCAGTATTGGGGTGCGGGAATACTCATACTGCCGTCGCAGGATCACCACCTGAGGTTATTGTCAAGATACTTGGTTCTAAAATGAGGAGAAACTTCTTCTCCAAAGGGTAGTGAAACTGTGGATTTCTCCAGGGCGAGGAGGGAGGTAAACTTTGAGACACAAGACCAAGGATTTTGAGGATTAATTTGAAATAATGAGCCTCACCTCTAGTACAGTAGGTAGTACTGCTGTCTCAGTCTTCTGGCGACTTGGGTTTGATGTTGGCCTCTAATAGTGTCTCTGTGAATTCTGCACTTTCTCTCCATGGCCTCTTGGGTTTCCCCAGTGTTCTCTGATTCCCCCCCCCCCCCCCCCCACACTCCTCCACATCCCAAAGACGTGCTGGATGATAGGTAAATTGGTTTTTGTACATTGCCCAAAATGTGCGGAAGTGGTAGAAGAGTCAGGATAGCTTTGATGGACATGACCGATAGTAGTTCCAGGGAATAAAGTGCACCTTTGCCATGGGGTTGTTCTGAGAGCTGCCATAAACTTTGCACTGAACAGCCTCCTCCTGTACCATGAGGGTTAATAACAATGGCAATGTGGGTTTGAAGACTCCAGTTACTCCCACTTTATAAGTTGATCTTTCAGTATATCAATGATCCACAACACAATTTGTATTTGTAGAACAGAGCATTACACCACAGGAACAGACCCATGTTGTGAAGTAACTAAATGCCTACCTAGACTAATCTCTTCTGCCTACACAATGCTCATAGCCCTCTATTCTCTGCATATATACTCGCTTATCTAATAGCCTCCAAAATGCCTCTATCATATTTATCTTTATTACCACCTCAGGTGCCTATCACTCCGTGTAACAAAATAAACTTGCCCCACACATCTCCTTTGATCTTGCCCTGCTTTCACCATAAATGCACGCTCTCTAATATTAGACATTGCAACCCCGAGAAAAAGAAACCAGCTGTTAAACCCATCTATGCCTCTCATAATCTTGTAAACCTGTTGGGTCTCCCCCCACACCCCCAAGCCTCTGCCGCTTCAGAGAAACCTCTTGTCCAGCCTCTTGCTTTGTTTTATGATTTATGCTTTTGAATCAATCATTCCCTTCAAATGTTGAGGTGCAAAATCTTGGCCAAATATTTTGTTTATGATGCTGTCTTTTAAATTACAAAAAAAAGGGCTTTTATAGTTAATCAGGCAGAATTGATATTAATGACACCTTCTGCTTTCTCTTAAAGCTGGCTTGGCTCTCTTTCGAGCTTTTTTACAATCGGAGCACAGCGAGGAAAACATTGAATTCTGGTTAGCTTGTGAAAACTACAGGAAAACTAAGACACTCGCAAAGCTGTCTTCCAAGGCAAAGAAAATCTATTCTGATTTCATCAGTACAGATGCTCCAAAAGAGGTAAGAGCAATTCTCATATGGCCAAGCATGATGACAACTACAGAAGCCAGAGGGGAGACAGGGATATTACTTTTTATCACCTGGAATTCCTCATTTGAAAGAGAGTGGAACTGGATTCATTATCCACTTTTAAAAGTAATTTGTGTATATGAAGAGGGAAAACTGAACAGTTTTAGGGAAAAGATCAAGGCAATGGAATTATAAATATGATAAAGAGTAGACTACTTGGCCCATCAAACCTACTCTCACATTTATTAGTATCACAATTCATCTCATTGTGATCTTAATGTGACACAAGTTTGGTTCTTCTCTTCAAAAAGCTGATGTGGGTCTCCCAAAAGATTCAGTGTGATTAAGGTGATGTTTTGGAATATCCTGCACTGTGCAAAAATGTTAGGAGTACAATAAGATATTGAACCAAGCTATACTCTAGTCTTAAAACTTAGGAGATTCAATATGATTTTAGGGGAAGGAGCACTTCACATTGAGCTACTGCTGTGTCATCTTGAAACACCTGACGTTTGCAGAACTTGGAAACAACATGACCGGAAATCTATTACTCTAGATACTTCTGCTTGCAATGTCTGCATTCACCAGGAATTTCAGGATGACAGTGCTATCGTCTGTGACAATTGCCCTCTCTAGAAAGGCCAATACACTGAAAGTGCAGAGGTACAAGGCTCAATGTGGCAGCTGGGGAGATTAAATAAACTTGTGAATTAACAAACTATGTTATTAGTAATGTTGGTTATGCGTGTACCAGCTAGGTACAATTCCATTTGAATCATCTGTCTCCTTTAGGGAAAATTATTTGGCCAAGTGACAGAACCACAGCAAACTTATTGACCTTCCAGTAAACACAAAGTACACTGCAGGTGCTGTGGTCAAATCAACACGTACAAACAAGCTGGATGAACTCAGCAGGTTGGGCAGCATCTGTTGAAATGAGCAGTCACTGCTCATTTCAATTTATTGACCTTCTGCCGCTCACTGAAACGGCAGAGTAAACCCCTCTGTTTAGAAACAAAGGGGACAGGCAGTTGTGGTGAAGAGCAACCATTTGATAGTGACCTTTGCTGAAAGTTGCACATGGGTTTTTAGACTGTATTAAGACACAGGAGCAATGCACAATCAAAGACACTTTGCTACAATTGGAGTACTTGATATACTTGAATATAATTGGACTTGCTTTCATCTTGATGCTTCAGAAAACTAATTGGTTCCATTGATTTTTTTTGTGAACTAGGTGAACATTGATTTCCATACTAAAGAAGTGACGAAGAAAAACATTGCACGGCCAACTCTGTCTTGCTTTGACTTGGCGCAGAAGAAGGTGTTCAGTCTGATGGAGAAGGACTCTTATCCCAGGTTCCTAAAGTCACAGCTCTACAGGGATTTGCTTCAGGAGTCAGACGTTCAAAGCCCCGGGCACAGGCCACGATCTCACTCATTTACGTCAATGGGTGTCCTTCAGACACAGGCAGAGTTCACTGCCTGGCTCTAATTGGATGGAAAAATCCTTTCTTTGGTAGCAATTCTGTCAGCGATGACATTCCAGGACAAGAAGTCTGGTTACTTTGTGTTGCCTAAAATTCTGATCACCTGCAGTAACTTTAGGTCATGTGCTGGACCATTCATAAGACATTTTAATGAATTGTGATTTTTATTTAAATTAATTCCCTGTTAATTTAATGAAGTCTATGAGGTGGTACTCATTGTAAATCTGTATGTAAATTATTTTGGGTTTCAAAGTGTGAACATATTTAATATTTGTATAATTACTTGACTTTGTGTGTGTGTGTGTCATTTTGTAGAATAGTGAATGAAGAGTCACTGAAGTAATTAATTTTCAATAAATGGATTTTTAAAAAATAATGTTTAGTTTTTGTTATTAATTGGATTGATAGTCCCCTCCCCACATATTTGTTTTTGATTCACCATCCTGAATCCATTCGGGTGTGTACCTAAAATAGTCGGTTTCCCTCATGTTCCAGCTATGAATTAGAGTGCCCGGTTAACTTCCGGTCGCCTCTGGCAGGTGGGTCTTAGACTGTGAGAGAACTCCAGCACTTGAGTCAGAATGTGGTGAGTCTCAATATCCAAGCACAAATGTCCAGATGAATTAACCTGAAGTCAGTCACAGAATCATACGGTATGGAAGCAGGTAATTCAACACTGACCAGTGGGCACCGTTCCGTATTAACCCCATCTCTTTGTACGTGGTCCATAGTACTCTATACCTAAGCGGTTCAGATGCACATCTAAATGGTGTCAGCTTTATCCATTCTCAGGCAGCATTTTCTAGGTATTTGACACTCCAAGTGAAGAGGTCACCCTCTGAACCACTTCCCTCTTCCTCGAAACCTCTATCCTCTCATTTCATCTACCCCTGGTACGGGAAAGAGTTTGCTGCATTTTAGTCTATTTACTAATTATTTATCTCAATCATCTCGCCCTCAACCTGCTCTCCAGAGATGACAGACCTAGCTTCTTCTGTCTGGCCTCATAACTGAGCTGCTGCTGAATCTCCCCTACACTGTGTCCATTCCTTTACTTGGTGACCAGTACTGACTGATGGCTGGCTGGTGGCGTAGTGGCATCAGCGCCGGACTTGGGAGCGAAGGCTCCTGAGTTCGAATCCAGCCAGCTCCCCTGGCATTGCTTTTCAACCATGATGGGTTGAGCAGTGGGCTAGCAACTCGGCCTTGTAAAAACAAAAAAGCCTGCTACAGAAACGGTGCCCCGATGACACTGAGTTTGGGCTTCCTTCTTCTAGTACCATCTGTTCGATGAGATATTAAACCGGAGGTAGTAGGGACAGGGTAGTAGAGAATATTTCTATCAAGGTGTCAAGTTACTCTTGTTGAAAAGAATAATATGTCTTGGCAAGCATTCCCTCAGTCAACCTTGCAGAAAAAGATGTTTGGTCATTATCCATTTCTATCTACTATGTGTAAATTAGCTGCTAAGTCCTTAACACAATAGAAGTGACTACTTTTGAAGTATTTTATCAGCTATGAAATGTTTTGTGATTTTCTGGAAAGGACAGGTAAGGTTTTATATAACAATAAGGCTGTCCTTTGCAGATGTCACCTGCTGCCATTTCACCTGGAGCATGGCGTAATTGGCCAAAAGTGACCACGGGTCTGCTTGGGAAAAAAACTGCTATCTCTGGATTGTCTGCAAGTACAGAAGAAAGTTGGGGGGTGGGGGAGGTAAGTGTTTTGTGGAGGCACAAGAGAATGCAGATGTGGGAGGAACTCGATGGGTCATGCAGCATCTATGGAAGAAAATGTACAGTCAACCCTTCCCTGGACAATGGGGGTAGGGTGAAGTGAAATTCCTTTCTCTGAAGCCAAGCAGGAAAATTCTGTTCACCCATGGCTACGGAACAGAAAGTAATTGATTATCTACCAGTAGATTCGTCAAAGTAACTGTTGTCACCAATAATAAAATAACTGAGCTCAGAGCATACTCTTACAACTCGAGCATACTTTTTATTTACTTGTGTACAAGGGGAGCAGCATGGACCCCGGTTACCCACACTACTCTAAAGTCTGAACAGAAAACTAATATTTTTATACAGAATTGGCTAATCATTTATGGATATTGATCATTGTGAATTGCAAATTCCTTATTCGCAAGATCAATCAACTTCCACAATACAGATGTTAAAGACAATCAAAACTTCAAGCCAACAGCCGATGATATTGTGAAGTTAGTAAGGGCAATAGAGCTGTTAAAAGTCAATCAAAACTTTGAATGGACAGCCGACAATATTTTGATGTTAATAAAGACAACAGAGCCATGGTTGTTGGGTATGTTTCGCCTCCCTCCATCACTCTTATCTCATCTGTCTCCATAACCCCAATTATGTAAAGAGATGCTATTTTAGGAAGACCTTTCTGGAAAAGTCTCGCTACAGAGATCTCACATGTTTGTCTTGAATACACACTGTTGCAGTCTATCTCATCTGTAGGAAACTGAGGTGACTTCAAAGGTCTCACTTGACCACAACTGCCCCAGGCTATTGTTGTCCTTAGCCCTGCCTTACCACAGCCTTACCTGAGATGCAGAGCCTGTTTTGAATTAAAATCTTCAGCCCAGTGAGTGGACATCAGGCACCATTTACACTACCCCTGAATTTAAAAGAAAGAAAATGCTGGGAATAATCAGCAGGTCAGGTCACATCTGTGGAACGAGGAACAAGGTTACATTTTCAAGTTGAGGACCCTTTATCAGAAATGAGAAAGAAATGAAAGAATCTTGTCATCTCTGTCCTCCACACTTCCTGAAACTTCTTTCGTCTCCTTGCGGGTTCTAAGTAAAGGTCATTGACCTCAAATGTTAGCTCTGTTTATCTTCCCTCAGATGTGGCCTGACATTCTGAGTAGACTCATTGAGTAATAGAGCACTACAGCACAGAAACAGGCCCTTCGGGCCATCTAGATTGTGCTGAGCTATCATTCTGTCAAGTCCCATTGGCTCGCACCTGGACTAACACTCCAGACCCCTCCCACACATGCACATCCAAATTTCTCTTAAATGTTGAAATGAAACCCACGTCCACTACTTCTGTTGGCAGCTTGTTCCACACTCTGACCACTCCCTGTGTGAGGAAGTTCCCCCTCAGGTTCTCCTTAAATATTTCACCTCTCACCCTTAACCTATAACTTCTAGTTCAAGCCTTGTCCAACTTCAATGGAAAAAGCCTGCTTGCGTTTATCCTATCTATATCTCCCATAATTTTGTATACCTCTATCAAATCTCCCCTTATTCTCCCATGTGCCAGGGAATAAAGTTCTAATGTATTCAGAACTTTCCCCATAACTCAGGTCCCCAAGTCCTGACAACATCTTGTAAATTTTCTCTGTACTTTTTCAATCTTACTGATATATCTCCATAGATAGCTGATCAGAACTGCACTCAAGACTCCAAATTAGGCCTCATCAATGTCTTATACAACTTCAACATAACATCCTCAATCCTGTACTCATTAAATTGATTTGTGAAGGGCAACGTGCCAAAAACTCGCTTTATGGTCCTGTTTCCCTGTGACACCATATTCAAGAAATTATGGATCTGTATTCCCATACAGTTCTACCATACTCCTCAGTGCCCTACTGCTCACAGTGTAGGACCTACTCTGGTTTGTTCTCTCAACATATTTACAGCATGTTCTGTTTTTATTTCCAGCATCTGCAATTTTAACGTGGCGGTCTGCCCGAAGCTATCACAGCTCGGGCTGTCGGAGTTTGGAGTTCGGTTCCGGCAAGGTTTGGAAGGAGTTTGTACGTCGCCCCATCAGTGCGCGGGTTTCCTCCGGGTGCTTCAGGTTCCTCCCACAGCCCAAAGACATACTGGTTAGTAGATAAATTGGTCATTGTAAATTGTTCTGTGGTAAAGGCTAGGTTAAACAGCTGACTTGCTGGACAGTGCATCTTGTTTGGCCAGTAGGACCTGTTCCTCACTGTACCTTTAAAATATTTTTTTTCTGATTGACACTGTTCCCACTCTCTGCACTTTCCTATCAACGGTCTCCAAGCTCCACCACTCAGCTGCACTCCAAGGGTAACTCACACTGGCTGATTAACTTACCGGCCCTCGCGTCTTCGGAATGTGGGAGAAAACTGGAGCATTCGGATGATGGCAGTGCAAATCAAAGGAAGAATGTGCCGACTGGGTCAGGACTGAATCTGTGTCGCCGGAGCTCTGAGCTATCAGTTCCACCATCTGCACCACACATCTTCAGTGGAGCAGAGGCATCGCAGACTTTAACTGGAAGGTTCCTGCACACTATGAGGGTGTGGCTCTGGCTGCATGGCCAGAAATATTACTAAAAATGTGTCGCAGACAATCAGAGACTGAGGATTTAATTTAACGATTAGCTTTATTTGTTACATGTACATCGAAATATTGAAACATATAGTGAAATGCGTCACTTGCTTCAGATCCAATTAGCGATGATTGTGCTGGGGGCAGCCTGCAAATGTTGCTACGTTTCTGGCATCAGCATAGCAGGCGCACAACTTACTAACTATAACTTTGTTTGTACTTCTTTAGAACGTGGGAGGAAACTGGAGCACCTAGAGGAAACCCACAAGATTATGGGTACAACATACAAACTCTTTACAGACAGTCCAACCCTGACTGTAGATCACTGGTGCTGCGAAGCAATTGTGCTAATTCTTACAATACCGTGCCACCCCCAGTTAGGAGTGGGTTAAAATCTCCCTCCAACTTTTCACAGTAAGTGGCTAGTGTTCACATTGGTCTTCAGTTCTGAGGGAATTTCTGTGCAAGATAATCCCTTCACAGCTTTCATGACTTTCCTTATCTGTGGTTACGTTTTCAGCTTCCTGTCACCTGCTCCTTTACTTTCTGTCAAGCAAAGATGTTTAAAACTTTTTAAATGGCAGAAAACAGTGAATAGTTTAAAAGACAAGGGATGAAAAGTGCAATTTAGAAAAGACGGTTGAGAGATTGTGTCAGAATTGCCCAAGATTTGCCAGCAACTGGAAAAAGCTGATTTGATTTCACGGGACAGAAACTTTTCTTCAGTGAACTTAGGCCAAGAATGTAAAAAGTGAAGGTAACCTTTAGATCCGGTGTTGACTGCTTTCTGCTGCAGAGCAGCGGAGGCTTCATCGCAATCAGAACCAGCTTTGTTATCACTGACATACAGGTCTTTTGTGAAGTTTGTTGCTCTGTGGCAGCAGTACAGTGCAAGTTATAAAATTACTATAAGTTACAAAATAAATGGTGCAAAAGAAAAGTAATGAGGTGGTATTTATGGTTTTATGGACCATACAGAAATCTGATGGTGAAGGAGAATAAGCCATTCCTGAAACATTGAATGTGGTATTCAGGCATTTATACCTCCTTCCCGATGGGAATGAGGCAAAGAGGTCATGTCCCATCTGGTGAGGGACCGAAATGGTCGATGTCACCCTTCAGGCACAGCCCCTTGGGGATGTTTTTGATGTCTGCCCTTAAGGGAACTATCTGAGACTACAACCCTCTGCAGCCTCTCGTGATCCTGTGTGTTGGAGCTTCCATACCTCCTTGTGATGCAACCAATCAGAATGCTCTTTACTGTACACCTGTAAGAATTTGAAAGAGTCCTTGGTGCCATACAAAACCTCCTCAAACTCCAAATGAGGCAGAGCTGCAGGCCTGCCTTCTTTGATTGCATCAATGTATTGGGCCCAGGATTGATTCTCTGAGATGTTTATTTATTTATTTTGAGAATCAGCACAGTAACTGGCCCTTCCAGCCCAACAGGCCTGTACCACCCGAATACAGGTAGTCCCCAAGTTACGAACGTCCGACTTACGGACAACTCGTACTTACTGAGGAAGGAGAACACCGTCCGCCATTTTAAGTCGTTGCTGTTGACACTGTGTCGAGTGTTTAATTTTGTATTTGGCTTAAATCTTTCTTAGTAAGATTCACCCTAACCCTGCCTCCCCCCCCCCCCCCACCCCCACCCCCGTTCCGGTCGGCTGGTGGCGCAGTGAGATCAGTGCCGGGCTGGAGAACGGAGTTTCCTGAGTTTGATCCAGTGATAGACCGTTCCCTTGCCAGGTTGATGTCGATCCAGTGACTCCCGTACCATTCATGCTGGGTTGATGTTGGGCTTGCAACTCAACCTTGTAAAAAAAAAACACTGCCACCTCCAGTTTAAATTCCCATGTGGAATATTGTGGAGGATCAAATACCTAAACCCAGCACAGCCCCTACTTGTCCCATTCAGCCTGTCTCAATGTGGTGGTCCTTAGGACCCAGTGGACCTCGGGAGCCGGCGCAGGTCGGGAGCTGCCGCCCGCAGTGTTTCTGTTCCATTGACGGGAAGCAATTGTGATTGAAAATAAAGTGGAAATAATAAAGCGTTTGGAAAAAGGTGAAATGCCATTGGTCATTGGAAAAGCATTAGGCTACAGTCGGTCAACGACTGGAACAATTTTAAAGGATAAAGTGAGAATAATGGAGCATGTGAAAGGCCCTGCCCCGATGGAAGCTACAATTATTACTAATTGTAATAATTAGTAATAATTATTGTTACTAATAATTATTATTATTAGTGGTTTAATTATTGGAATACATACGTTTCTTAAGTGTTTTATATGCATAGAAAGGTAAAATATATACTATATACTAAGACAAACGTTTGACTAACTGACGCTAAATAATACCGGATATACTTGTTCCGACTTCCGTACAAATCCGACTTAAATACGGACTCAGGAACGGAACTCGTACATAACCCAGGGACTGCCTGTACACCCATGTGACTAATCAATCTACTAATCCGTACAAATTTGGGATGTGAAGGAAAATGGAGCACCTGGAGGAAACCCACGTGGTCATGGGGAATACGTACAAACTCCTTGTAGACAGCGATGGGATTGAACCTGGACCATTGGCCCAGTAGTTGTATAGCTAACCACTATACTACCAAACCACTTCAGGATGCCGAAGAAACTGAACCAGCCCCCTCTTTCAGTCACTGATCCCTCACAGAAGATCAGTGTGTATTCTTTTGACTTCCTCTTCCTGAAGTCTGCAATCAATTTCTTGGCTTTGCTGGCATTGAGTATAAGGTTATCGTTGCAACACCACACAACCAGTCAATCTATCTCACTCTCATGCATCTTCTTGTCACCACCTGAGATGGCCAAAGGTGAGAGATACGCATATAACATCTGATAATTGATGGAGCCTATTTTGACTTTGGATGGAAGCATGGAGAAGGTAGTATCTGTATGTTCTTGTAGAGAAAGTTAATTATTCATAGGTTGAAATACTCATCCTTTTCCTGGTCTTAGCTTCCTTTCCAAAAATGAATACTTATATTAATATTTTACCATCTATGAATTTGGATCAAGCACTCTTTGAAATATAGGCATTATCTCATTGTGGGGAAAATGACATACAATGCAGTTACCATCAAGTATTATAGTTTTAGAGATTAGGACTAGGCAATGAAGAGGGCACGTACTGTAGAACATAAATTTAAACTGGGGCTTTTTGTGGTGCACTGGTTTGCCTGTCGAGCATTTGCACTCATGACTCTTGGATTGGAACTTCAGTCGACAGCATTTGACCAAGAGGAAAAAAATACTATGTGCTAGTCGCACCTGTATCCAACATCTACAATATCACTCCAGCTTTATAACTTCCACAGCTCTTCATTCCTTGTCCCACTGATAGCAGATGTGATTTAATTCTCTTCTATCCCCTTTTCTGTAAAATATTTCTCAAAATCTACCTCACTGTCGTTCTATGAAGTGTTCTTGCCTACCAAAGGTTTGGCCATAATTCTAACATCTCTGAAGCTTGCTGGAACTTCTAGGGAGAGACTTCAATACAGTAACCTTTGTTGCAAGTTATTGTTCTTGCTGTGCAGCAGTTTCCTCATTAGAATTACAATCGAGTTGCTTCTTTGCTTTTATTTTATTTAGCAATAGAGCACGGTAACAGGCCCTTCCTGTTCAATGAGCCCACGCCATCCAATTATACCCATGTGACCGATTAACCTACCAACCCATACATCATTGGAATGTGGAATGAAGCTGGAGCACCAGGGGAAAGGGACATGATCATGGGAAGCCAATATAAGCTCCTTATAGGCAGCACGGAACACTGTCTTATATGATATGAAATTTATTGTTTTGATGCAGCAGTACAGTGCAAAAGCATAACATTACTATAAATTACAAAATAAATAATTGCTACAAGAAAGAATAATGAGGTAGTGTTCACAGGTCCATGGACTATTCAGAAACATGACGATGGAGGAGAAGAAGTACCGTAGGTCTTTTCTTAGAACCATTTTTTCCATGTCCCTCATAGGTTAACCCTACTTCCTCTAAATGCATCTGATATCACTTACCCCCACCGGTGGATGTGGAACCTTGTTCCACTTTCTTAGCACTGTTTTGCCAGTTAAGTTATATTTATGAATATCCCTTTTTTTGATTCCTGGTAACTTCCTTAAATTCATGCCTTTTAGTGCCAACTATTTTTACGTTTCTGCATGGACCAGAAGGACATTGGAAAATTGGTGCAGAATCAGACTTCAGCCCCTCAAAGCTGCTCCATCATTCAATATGCTATGGCTAATCTACCCCTTAAGGTTGTTAGAGCTGGGGGTGGTAATGGGGACAAGCTTCCACTACATATTAAATGCTCCCAATGGCGTGCACCACAAAGAACCTCTGACAACCAACTCCAGGTCCTGGCCTTCATGTGTGGCTTATCTACTGAGCCCAGTGGTACCATTTCCACGAACAGGAGAAGGGGCAAAGGCGGGTTACTGGCACCTTAAAACCAGTCACTTTGGGCAGATGGGGCTCATCAGCCATGTTTGGTAGCTCATCTAGGAAAAGGAAAACTCAGATCTCAAACCTCCGCTGCCTTGCAGCTATACCCGCTCATGGGGAAGGATTCAGGAGTAAACTCCCAGGGAAAAGTCCGAAACTGGAGTCACTAAGGCAGTCCTGCACTAAGCTCAACACTGACTGGCAACTCCTGCTGTGCTGCTGGTACCAAACTGTATCAGTCTCTACCATTCCTTTGGGTTCATCAATTGTATGGAGATGGTAGCTCACTACATGGCTTGCTCTCCATATTGTACTGTCCAGGCTTGCATATCCAGACCACTAGGATGCAATATCCATGGTCAACTCTGACCAACGGAGGCCTCAGACTCAGTATCTATCCCAGGCCTCGTCATATCTTTTGTGCCGAATCCCCACAGCCCACAATTCTAGGAGCAGTCAAGATTTTGTCTACCTCTTATTTAGATACCAGCAGACTTGTGGTAGAATGGTAGAGAAATCCCTCTATTTACCCTCCTCTGTGAGTAGTTCTTCTGCATCCAGTCTTTAATAACCACCTCTTAAGTTTGCAACTTTGATGTGCCATTCACATTTTCCCACTCATGGAAACATCACAATACCCACCCTCTCAACCTTCATCAGGATTTCAGAAGTTTCACTGAGGTCTTCCTTAAATTCTTCATGATATGGACATCAGAACTTTACACTTAGTGGTCTTATCAAAGTATTACAAATTGATCTCTCTGAAAATAAGAGATGACACTTGTTCTGATATATATCTAGCATTTTTAATGGATGTCAATTTTTTTAACAACTGGGTAGCTGAATGTTAAGATTCACGTACACATTTGGACACTTGGGTCCTAATGGTCTGTATTTTGATGCTGTACAGATCATCTGGCAAGGGTACTTGCAGATATTTTTAACCTCACCCTGATTCAATCAGAGGTTCCCACCCCAACAAGACTACTATCGTCCTGGTACCTAAGAAAAACCAGATAATGTTCCTTAATAACTACCGCCCAGCAGCTCTCACATCCACCATCATGAAGTGTTTCAAGGGGCTGGTCACGGCATGCGCTAACTTCAGCTTCCTAGGCAAACCTCAGTCTTCTGCATCTCACCTACCACCATGGCATATCTACAGCAGATGCCATCTCCGTTCATCTCTGCAGTATTTAGATACTAGGGCTGATTGATAAGTTCGTGGCCTAAGGTAGAAGGAGTCAATTTTAGAAAACCTGGCATATTTATTTTTCCTACAGTTACACACTTAGTCCAGTGATCGTGGAGCATACGGATCCCTTCTTTGTAGAAGTTGGCGTCTTGGACCTCCAGAAGTGGTCCACAACAGGGGTTCGTGGCCTATGGTAGAAGGAGATGTACTATTAACTTGAAACTTCCTGCATTTTCACTCAAAGAGTTGACCTGCATGTGCATGTAACGAGAGATGTATAGCTCATCTCCTTCCACCTTAGGCCACAAACTTATCAATCACCCCTGCTGTGGACTACCTGGAGGTCCAAGATGCTCTCGTTACATGCACGTGCAGTTCAACTCTTTGAGTGATAATGCAGAAAGTTTGATGTTAATAACTCATCTCCTTCTACCTTAGGCCACAAACTTATCAATCACCCCTGCTGTGGACCACTTCAACAAAGAAGGGATCCATTTGCTCCACGGCCACTGGACTAAGTGTGTACATGTAGGAGGGGACTATGTTGAAAAATAAATTTGCTAGGTTTTCTAAAATTGACTCTTTCTACCTTAGGCCACGAACTTATCAATCACCCCTCATAGTAAAGACACCTAAGATATGACTATTGTTTACTGACTTCAACTCCACCCTTAGTACTATAATTCCAAGCAAACAACCCTTGAACCCATGAACATTAGATCACATTTTCCTTTATTTTTGCACTACTTCTCTGTTTTTTTATATTCCTTATTGTAACATAGTGTAGTTTTTCAGTTCTGTTCAGTTTCAGTTTATTGTCATTTAGAAACCACAAATGTAATGCAGTTAAAAAATAAGACAACATTCCTCCAGAATGATTTCACAAAAACACATGACAAAACAGACTACACCAGAAAATCCACATAACGTTTGGCAATCCCCAATCCAGAGTCCGGAGAGGCTGCTGCGTATTAATATCACGCTAGCATCTTAGCGCATTCCCCAGAAAGGAGCTCCAAATCCACTAGACAAAACAAGACCAAAAACTAAAGTTACAAGACCTGCACAAAACCACATAGTTACAACAGTGCAAACAATAGCATAATTGATAAAAAACAGACCATGGGCACAGTAAAAATAGTCCAAAGATGTTAAAAGACTATAAGTTCGAATGAAACCACCACACAGTTTCCACAAGTCCCCAGGGTCCTGATAGACTCGTCATCCCACACAAGCGGCAGAAGGGAATACCCCTGCTATGGACTTGCACGTCGCCGCCTGACTCAGCCTCACAGACGCAGTACACAATGAAAGCTCTGTCAAAACCAGCCTCGCAGACACAGCACACAGTGAAAGCGACCTGACCGCAGCGGACTCTGAGTCCATCGAATCTCTGAGCCTCCGTCCATCCCCTCCAGCACAGCTTCTCTGAGCACCATCCTCTGCCGAGCGTATTAAGACACCTTTGCCACCGGCAACACAACCCCGAGGACTGGGGGCCTGATCTTCTCAGCAGAGACCCGGACCTCACAGCAGCAGCAGCAAGGAAGAAGGTCTTCCTGGAGATTTCCAGATGTTCCTCCGTGCTCCCACGTCCGTGTTCCATCAGATCAGGACTGCGCACAGCACCCCGCTTAACAAATAACAGATATCAGCTCCAGATTGGCCGCTGCAAGCTGCGTCGCACCGCCATCTTGGCGAGTTTTTATGTATTGCACTGTACTGTTGCCACAACACATCAATTTCATGACATATTTCAGCGATAACAAACCTGATTCTGATCTGCAAATTCCTAAATCTGGAACTCAGATGGATCCTTGACTTCCCAATGAGCAGACTGCAATCAGTAAGAACAGGCAGCAACACCTCCCCCACAGTTACTCTCAACACTGGTGCCCGACAGGGCTGAATCCTCAGCTTCCTGCTCCTATGCACTTGCGACTGCATGCCTAGATTCTGCTCTGACTGCATCGGGGACATTTGCAGATTACCGCTGTAGTGGGCCACATCTTAAATAATGAGTCGGAGTACAGGAAGAAGATGGAGGGCCTAGTGACATAGTGTCTTGACAATAACCTTTCCATCACTGTCAACGAAACAAAAGAGCGGGTCATTTTCTTCAGGAAGGGGCAAAGTACATACTCTTGTTTACATCAGTGAGATCAAAAGGATTGAGAGTTTCAGGTTCCCAGGGGTGAATATCACCAACAGCCTCTCCTCTTCCAGCTATGTTGACACCACATCCAGAGAGGTTCACTAGTGCCTCTACTTCCTCAAGCAGGTAAAGAAATTCTCCACGTCCCCTTTGATCCTCGCCAGTTTTGATCGATGCACCATGTCTTGTCCGGCTGCACAGCACCCTGGTATGGCAACTGCTCTGCCTACGGCCACAAGAATCTGCAGAGCTGTGGACACAACTCAGCACCCCATAGAAACCGACCTTCCCTTCACAGGTTCTGTCTGGACTTCTCACTGCCTCAGTAAAGCTGCCAGCAAAATCAAAGTCACCACCCGCCACAGACATTCTGTCTTCTCCCTTCTGCCATCAGGCAGGAGATACAGAAGTCTGATAGCACTTACCACCAGGCTTAAGGATGGTTCTTATCCTGCTATTGTAAGAATTTTGAATGATCCCTAGTACAAGAAGGTGGGTCCATGACCTCACAATCTACCTCTTTATGACTTTGCACCTCACTGTCTATCTGCCCGGAATTTTCTTTGCACTGTTAACAGTTTATTCTTCATGTTTGTACTACTTCAATGCAATTGTAATAAATGAATGAATTGATCTGTCAATATATGTCGGAATCAGGTTTATTGTCATAAATTGGTTAACATAGCAGCAGCAGCTCAATGTAATGCATAATATAGAAGAAAAAACAAATAAATGAACTACAGTATATGTATATTGGAGATTAAAAATTGTGCAAAACCAGAAATAATATATATTGAAAAACTGGGGTAGTGTTTATGGGTTAAATGTCCATTTAGGAATCGGATAGCAGAGGGGATGAAGCTGTTCCTGAATCACTGAGTGTGTGCCTTCAGGCTTCTGTACCTCCTTCCTGATTGTAACAGTGAGGAAAGGGTATGCCCTGGGTGCTGGAGGTCCTTAATAATGGACGCTGTCTTTCTGAGACACCACTCCTTGAAGATGTCCTGGGTATTTTAGACAATAGACAATAGACAATAGGTGCAGAAGTAGACCATTCGGCCCTTCGAGCCTGCACTGCCATTTTGAGATCATGGCTGATCAATTCCTATCAATACCCGGTTCCTACCTTGTCCCCATATCCCTTGATTCCCCTATCCATAAGATACCTACCTAGCTCCTTCTTGAAAGCATCCAGAGAATTGGCCTCCACTACCTTCCGAGGCAGTGCATTCCAGACCCCCACAACTCTCTGGGAGAGAAGTTTTTCCATAACTCTGTCCTAAATGACCTACCCCTTATTCTTAAACCATGCCCTCTGGTACTGGACTCTTCCAGCATCTGGAACATATTTCCTGCCTCTATCTTGTCCAGTCCCTTAATAATCTTATATATTTCAATCAGATCCCCTCTCAATCTCCTTCATTCCAGCGTGTACAAGCCCAGTCTCTCTAACCTCTCTGCGTAAGACAGTCCTGACATCCCAGGAATTAACCTCGTGAATCTACGCTGCACTTCCTCTACAGCCAGGATGTCCTTCCTTAACCCTGGAGACCCTGCTTGTGTCTTCCTTAGTGAAAACAGATCTAAAGTACTCATTAAATTCTTCTGCCATTTCTCTGTTTCCCATAACAATTTCACCCAATTCATTCTTCAAGGGCCCAACATTGTTCTTAACTATCTTCTTTCTCTTCACATACCTAAAAAAGCTTTTGCTATCTTCCTTTATATTCCTGGCTAGCTTGCGTTCGTACCTCATTTTTTCTCCCCGTATTGTCTTTTTAGTTAAGTTCTGTTGTTCCTTAAAAACTTCCCAATCATCTGTCCTCCCACTCTCTTTAGCTCTGTCATATTTCCTTTTTTTTTAATGCTATGCAGTCTCTGACTTCCTTTGTCAACCACTGAGGCCCCTTTCCCCCCTTTGAATCCTTCCTTCTCTGGGGGATGAACTGATTTTGCACCTTGTGCATTATTCCCAAGAATACCTGCCATTGCTGTTCCACTGTCTTTTCTGCTAGGCTATCCGTCCAGTCAACTTTGGCCAGCTCCTCCCTCATGGCTCCATAGTTTCCCCTGTTCATCTGCAACACTGACACCTCCGAGCTGCCCTTATCCTTCTCAAATTGCAGATAAAAACTTATCATATTGTGATCACTATCTCCTAATGGCTCCTTTACTGTGAGATCGCTTATCAAATCCTGTTCATTACATAACACTAAATCCAGAATGGTCTTGTCCCTGGTCGGCTCTCGTACAAGCTGTTCCAAGAATGCATCCCGTAGGCACTCTACAAACTCCCTATCCTGTGGTCCAGCACCAACCTGATTCTCCCAGTTCACCTGCATGTTGAAATTCCCCCATAACTACTGCGATATTACCTTTGCCACATGCCAATGTTAACTCCCTATTCAACTTGCACCCAATATCCATGCTACTGTTTGGTGGCCTGTAGACAACACCCATTTGGGTCCTTTTGCCCTTACTGTTCCTCAGTTCTATCCACACAGACTCTACTTCTCCTGACCCTATGTCCCCCCTTGCAAAGGACTGAATCTCATTCCTCACCAACAGAGCCACCCCACCCCCTCTGCCCACATTTCTGTCCCTACGATAGCACGTATACCCTTGTACATTCATTTCCCAGGTCTGATCTCCCTGCAGCCATGTCTCCGTTATCCCAACAACATCATAGTTACCCATTCGCAACTGGACTTCAAGCTCATCCGCCTTATTCCTGACACTTCGTGCATTCAGATATAGAATTTTTAACCCATTTCTCCTCTCTCTGTTTGAATCGCTGCCTATTGTGCTTAACCCAGCTCCCCGAACTCCCATCGGGCTATACGCCCCTAGAATTTTGTTGTCCTTCCTACATTTACTTATTCTTTCAACACATTTAACTCCATGTTCCGTCAGACCATCCCTCTGTACACATTTTGTAGGCTAGTACCCAAGATGGAGCCATCTAAGTTTACGATCCACTGCAGCTTCTTTCGGTCCTGTTCAGTTGCCCCCACTTGCCACCCCTCCCATCCCAGACAGTGATGCAGCCTGTCAGAATCCTCTCCACAGTACATCTATAGAAGTTTTTGAGTGTTTTTGTTGCCATACCAAATTGTGACAATAATAAATCAATTTACCAATTTCCATGCAGGGCATAGAAGCCCACTTGAAAGACACCTCATCCACTACCATTCCACACACTCCACTCCCAACGCACAATAACAGTGGTTTGTATTATTTTCAAAGAGAACAGCAAACAGTCACAAGACTCCTTTAGATAGCACCTTCCAAGATCAAGGAATTGTGGGCAATGGGGAAATGGCACAGTAGAGATGAAGAGGCCTGGGGTAGATCAGCGATGACATATTGAATGATGGTCCTTTACCAGCTAGAAGGACATGGGCAATAAAAGCATGGAAATACCATTAGGTGGAAGTTGTCTGCCAAGCCACAGACCGACCTTACTCAGAATATGTTGTTGTTGCTTTGTTTGGTCAAACTTCTGGAATTCTGTCCCAAACAGGGAATATGTTCACCGTATGACCACACCTTAAGTTTTGCGATGGTTCAAGGAAACAATTTGTCACTGAGTTTTCATAGGCAGTTAGAGATGGACAATTAAATGCTGCTGCATCTTGCGAAGTCCACATCCCTGGAATGAATGATAAAAAGGATATCTGGGAGCATATCAAGGAAAAAGGATTAATTTATTCACCATATA
Organism: Hemitrygon akajei; assembly: GCF_048418815.1. Taxonomy (NCBI): domain Eukaryota; kingdom Metazoa; phylum Chordata; class Chondrichthyes; order Myliobatiformes; family Dasyatidae; genus Hemitrygon; species Hemitrygon akajei. The sequence continues at coordinate 75,747,528 of NC_133135.1, read as the reverse complement.
TATTTACCTGCTTTAGGGATTTACTCTGGAGTGTATCATGCAACAAAAACATTATTCAACAATCATAAAGATTTATATTAAAATAAAAGTAGAGGTTGAAATACGTACATAATTACCAGCATGTACTTATAATGTAAACAACATTATATAATGTGGTTTGAAGTGTTTACAGTGCAGTGTCTGGGGTAATAGATAGAGGGGGATGGAGAAGTCTAACCAGAATGGGTGATCAGATTAACTGCCTGGGAGAAAAAAATTTAAATTTGGCATGGAGGTTTTGTTTTAATAGCTCTTTGGTGCTTTCCAGAAGGGAACTTTTGGAAAAGGCAGTTTTCAGGCTGGTATCCGCCATGATTTTTCCTGCCCTCTTCTTTGTTCTGGACAGTAACTGATGCAGTCCAGCAAACAGTTCAAAGTCCAGGCTGAGGCTACGTAGAATAAGGATTACCACATTCACTATCTCTGCTTGATACTGAGTTTTCCTGACTAATTGTTGAAGCCAGGCATATGGATCAATAATCACCCGATGGAGTCGGTGAGAACATCATGGTAGTGTTGCGCTTTTACAGGGTTAGCAACCTCGATCCAGTTCTCCTGCCATCTGAAAGGGGTTTGCACTTCCTCATTGAGATCGTGTAGGGTTTCCTCCAGGTGCTCCAGTTCCCTCCCACTTTCCAAAGACATACTGGTCAGTAAGTTAATTGGTCGCATGCGTGTAATTGTGTAGTTCAGGTTCAAGGGCTGGAAGGGTGTGCTATCATGTTTGATCTCTAAGTTGAAAATTAAAATAAATTTAAAATCAGACACAATCTCACGGTTCAGGTGAACAGTTTGAGGAGCTACTAGGATCCCAGAGCAACATGGGAAGAGATGGCCATCATGGTATATCACTGAAGGTTCTGTCATGCTCTATTACATTCTGTGGCTCTCTAAACATTAAAGACCCTTGGTTCTACAGGTCACTGTGCCGTCCTTTTCTGCCTCTGAATTGCTCTTTGCAATGTAAAATCGCTCCTTGCAAAGCCAAGCCGCTGGTTTGTAAAGAGATGTGGAAAACATCTGCACTGTGGAAGGCACTAGCAGGATGGTGGATGTTCCAAGTGTCAGGGGGCATGAAGTATGTGAAGTTACTATAACTAGAGAGAAGTTTCTTGGGAAACTCCACTCTTCAAGAAGGGAGAGAGGCAGAAGAAAGGAAACTATAGGCCAGTTAGTGTGATCTCAGTGTTTGGGAAGGTGTTTGAATTGATTATTAAGGATGAGGTCTCAGGATACTTCGAGGCACAAGATAAAATAGGCCATAATCAGCATGGTTTCTTCAAGGGAAAATCTTGCCTGACAAAATCTGTTGGAATTCATTAAAGGACTAACAAGCAGGATAGACAAAGGAGAATTGGTGGATGTTGTGTATTTGTATTTTCAGAAGGTCTTTGACAAGGTGCTACGCGTGAGGCTATGTAACAGGCTATGAGCTCATGGTATTATGGGAAAGATTCTAGCATGGATAAAGTGGTGGCTGATTGACAGGAGGCAAAGACTGGGAATAAAGGGAGCCTTTTCTGGTTGGCTGCCAGTGACTAGTGGTGTTCCACAGGGGTCTGTGTTGGGACCGATTCTTTTTATGTTATATGTCAATGATTTGGATTACAGAATTGATTGCTTTGTTGCAAAGTTTGCAGATGAGATGAAGGTAGGTGGAGGGGCAGGTAGTGTTGAGGAAGTAGAGAAGCTACAGAAAGACTTAGACAGATTAGGAGAAAGGGCAAAGAAATGGCAGATGCTAGTGTCGGGAAGTGAACTTTGGTAAAAGAAATGAAAGGTTTGACTATTTTCTAAATGGAGAGAAAATACAAAAATCTGAGATGCAAAGGGACTTGGGAGTCCTTGTGGATTCCCTAAAGGTTAATTTACAGATTGAGACTGTAGTGAGGAAGGCATATGCATTCATTTCAAGAGGACTAGAATATAAAAGCAGGGATGTAATGTTGAAACTTCATAATGCACTGATGAGGCCTCACTTGGAATATTGTGGGCAAATTAAGGCCCTTTATCTTAGAAAGCATGTGCTGAAACTGGAGAGGGTTCAAAGGAGCTTTACAAAAATGATTCCAGGATTGAATGGCTTGTCATATGAAGAGCATCTGATGGCTCCAGGTCTGTACTCACTAGAATTCAGAAGAATGAGGGGTGACCTTAATGAAACCTATCAAACGATGAAAGGCCTTGATAGAATGGATGTGGAAAGAATGCTTCTTATAATGGGAGAATCTAAGACTAGAGGACACTGCCTCAGAATAGAGGTTGTCCTTTTGGAATAGAGATGAGGAGGAATTTCTTTAGCCAGAGAGTGGTGAATCTATGGAATTCTTTGCCACAGGCAGCTGTGGGGGTCAAATCTTGGGTGGATTTCAAACCTTGTTAATGAAATGATAAACAGGAGTGTGGTAAATAACAAAGATGATAGCAATAGATTTCAAAAGAATACGTGATTGGGAAAGAGCAGATGAAATTTAACGTAGGGAAATGTGAAGTGACTCATTTTGGCAGGAAAACAGGTGAAACACTTTATGTAATGTTTCTGGTACTGGGAAGCCAGGCGGCCATGAAAAACACACCCGAGAGATGGAGAGGTGAGGAACAAATGTGCCCCTGTTTATTTTACTTCATCTATACAGAATGCTGTCTCACATTACATTCAGTACGTAACACACAGGGAAGATTGACACTTTTAAGGGTCAAAATACGCATGAGTACATAACAATTTAAACTACATGATAGAATAATACAATTTTGAAAGGGGTATAGGAACAGAGAGTACAGGAGTTACCTGTACACATAGCTTTCAGTGTTACATGCACACACATTCTGTTCTGTAAATGGAGACATACAGCACAGAAGTAATAAAGTTGCTATATATTTTTATTGATCACTGTCTGGGCCTTTGCAGCAGCATAATTTCCAATCGAGAAGCATAAACACTATAAATGGTAGAAATCAGAAATGAAATTGGAAAATGATGGAGATACTCAACAGGTCAGGCAACTCCAGTAGAGAGAAAAGCAAAATTATGATTGAGCTTGATGCCCACTGTTAGTGCCAGACATTTTCTCTAATTACAATCTCCATCTCTGGGCCAGTTTAGAAAAAATGCCAGAGTCTTGGATAGGATAAAGGAGACTATCAGAATCAGAATCAGAATAAAAATTTATTATCACTGGCATATGTCATGAGATTTGTTGTTCTGAGGCAACTTGGATGCAGGGATGAGAGGCCTCAGTTACATGGAAAGACTTGAGATATTCAGCTTGTTCTCCTTAAACAGTCAGGAGCTCTGAGAAAGGAATGCAGACTAAAAGATTGACTGTTACTCTTTTGCGTTGATGATATCTGAAGATTATTCGCTAACCTTGAGGTTATTGAATCACTGGAACTACCTCCTCCCACTGTCTTAAATTCATGAAGATATAGAATCATACAGCCTAGAAACAGGCCCTTCAACCCACTGAGTCTGTGCTGAACCCCAAGTATCCGTTTTTAATTCCCCTCAGATTCCACCAATCGTTGGAGGAGGTTTGCAGTGGCTAGTCATGGGAATGTGGTGAGGTATCACAGAACCTTGCTTCCTGCGTCACTGTTCCACCCTGCTGACTTCAGTGTGTCTGGTGAAGCTCCTCAGGCCTCACAGGCCTCCTCAGGATCTCTCTCCTCCACCAACTCCTTCACCACCTTGTCCGAACACCACAGAACACCTGTGCATAATCATTCCCAACCTCGCAGGACAGTTGATGTTCTAGAGTGGTGGTCCAAACCAGTTTCAGTGAATATCCCTCCATAAAGCAGTGTGTTTTGGTGTTAACCAGCACAAGCTACTGCTAATCAATTGCAACACTGAACTGAACCAAGCCCTACTGAACTCGGCACCCAATAAGTAGCATTGGAGCTAAACTCAGAGTTTGTAGGCAGTAAATAGAATATTTTTTTATTTAGAGATACAGAGCAGAATAAGCGTACTGGCCCTTTGAGGCGCACCTCCCTGCAGCACTTCCCCCCCACCCCAAAGTAACTTTAGCTTAATCATGGGACAATGTACAATGACCAATTAACCAGCATGAATTTAGACTACCGGAGGAAAGTGGAGCACTTGGAGAAAATCCATACATTCCACGGAGAGGGTGTACAAACTCCTTGCAGAGGATGCTGGGATTGAACACCGAACTCAATGTGCTGTGTTACGTTACCGTGGCACCGAATTTGCATACTGCCTGCATTACACTCAATGCAACTAAGCTAACCTTGCTTTGCAATCCCTGTCCCAAGTTTGGTGATGAGTGTCGTCAAGATTTATTTCCGAACAGTTCTCAGCCCAGACGGAGCATATTTCAACCCATTCATTATGCCTGTGCTGGGATTTTGACAGAGCTATCTTGCAAAACTTTAGACAAGATAGAAGGTCCTTTTAATTAATTCGTTTATGATATCACTAGCAAGAATAACCTCAATGAGCTAATTGCTCTTGAGAGGTCGGTGATGAGCTGAATTGAAAGGCATGGTTGGTAGGAGAGATTAATTTGTTTGACCATTTATCATTCAATTTTATGCTTTATGTCTTTCTTGTCTGACTTAAGTTCTCTAAGTAGATTTGATTCCGTTACCAAGGAAATAGTTACCAAAGCGTCATATATTGATGGTTGAGGAAGGGGTGTCAGGTTTATCAGATATTACATTACAGAAGGAAAAAACTGTACATTGAAAGAGAAAGAATTACCTCAGATAAATACTTCGTGGAGATTTGTGATTTTTTTGATTATATGATATATATGTACAATGTCTGAAATACATCTTATGGAAATGTTTGTTTGATGAACTTCAATAAAAAAATAAATTACAAAAAAAAAGAAAGAGAAAGAATTATAAGTACTGTAGTTACTGAAGCAATTATCAGACTAAAAAGGCACTGGAAAAAGTGAAACAATCAGGAAAATTAAATAGGAAGTGAGGGAGGAAGAGCCAATCCATTGGCTGGGATTCCTACAATAGTTCATGTTAGGCACATGAGAATGTGAGAGTTGCTTCCATGGAAAGAGAAAAAATATGAAATAAGCAATTCCTTGTTTTCTTGGTTCTTGCTTAATATTTCCCTTGATCTTCAGGACTTGATTTTGACACGTGGTTAGCCTGTTAGTCAGTGCATTCAGACAGTGTAGGGTTGTGGGTGAAATAGAGTCATTTTCTCTCCTTAACAAAAGCCACAGCCCATTGCTGACAAGCAAACAAGCAGTTGCCTTACACCAATGCGATTACCTCAGACATCATCTCTTAAAGTGAACACGGCAGCTCTATGATGGTGTTTGTGAATTATATAGAACAGATTCTATTGTGAACAATATGTGTTGTCTGTCACCCATTATGTTACCCTACAACAGCATTGCTCTTCTGAATGCAGTGACATTGGGAATGGGGTTAGACCTTTCTGCATGAGTGAAAACGGCCACAAGCTGCAGAAGTGGAAAAATGTTAACTGAACCAGACACTGCTTTTCGTGCCGTGGGTTTCTGCAGAGTATTGCTGCTGCCTTCATTGCCCGTTGTGGTTGCGTGGGAACTGAAAATTGCTCTTCTGAGCCACTAACCTTAGTTCAAAGGTACTTTGTAACTTCGAGTTCATTGGGTTTTTTTTGTTTGCAGTTCTGAGCATATGAAAAAATGGGATTTTTCCTTTTCTGAAATACTGTTATGAGTGATGTGCGATGGAGTGATATGATATATCAGTATGATTTTTCTTTCCTTTCCCATCTTAATTTCTTCAAGCCTATCTCATTTTATGAATCCTTCAGATACAGTTTTCTCACCGCCATGTTCAACCATTCCAGTCGTCTCTAGCCAGATGTTATTTTGCACCCCACTCCCCATATCCTGGAGCTCATATTAACCAATGCTGCCACTATCAAAATTTGAATTCATTTATCAGCTTTGTACTTGCTGTGCATCAAAACATTGAGCTTCAGTATTAATTCTTCCCCTTAGATCCCATCTTGAACCTTCTTGACCATGATGCCACTCGCAACACTCCAATTCTGCAAAGTTCTCAATTTATGTTTCACAGCAAGATATCAGAGATCCTCCAGTTCGAGCCTCTTACAGCTCCATTGCTTCAGAATTGGCAGCCTTGATTATCCAAAGCTCTTAAGATAGACCATAAGATATTGGAGCAGAAGTAGGCCATTTGGCCCATTGAGTCTGGTCTGCCATTCAATCATGGGCTGAGCCAGTTCTTTGGGTCATCCCCACTCTTCTGCTTTCACCCCATACCCTTTGATGCCCTGGCTAATCAGGAACCTATCTAAATCTGACTTAAATACACCCAATGACTTGGTCTCCACAGCCACTCGTGGCAACAAGTTCCACACATTTCCCACCCTTTGACTAAAGTAATTTATCTGCATCTCAGTTCTAAAAGGATGTCTTACCTCACTAAACCATTCTGCTTGTCTTACTTTCCTTAAGAAGCATCCTAAAACCAACTGTAGGGTAATGTAATTGGTGGAAGCATACACAAGTCACAACCACCGACAGTGAGTTGGGGTTCTCCTTAACAGGCTGCTTTGACGTGATGAGATAATTATGTAAAAGACTTTTACCATGCTTTGTGCTCAGTTTTCAGAGTTCAGTAAATGAGTTGTTATGGATTTTCTTAAACATAAAATGCTTCACATCGTTTTATTTGCGAAAACCTACACAATGACTTTTATAATACATTTAGTCAATTCTCCTATACTGCCTAATGTGTTTCAACATTAAATGTGGGGCACTTAGGGAGATCTTCCTATATTAAAAGCACTATTTAAATACAGATTGTTGCTTGTGTAGCATTGGTTACTACCTCACTAAAACTGATATAACTCCAAAATATAAAACTAATCAAAATAAAAACAAGGGAGCCACAGATGTGAGTCCAAGTTAATTTTTTACTTTAAGTGAGATGTGAATGTATATGATGTGGCAGTGTCATGACGCATGCAATTTACGCACATTTACATATACCCTGTAATACATTATTTAAATGAACAAGAATGATTAATTAAACAATATATTTATAATATACTCATATACTAGTGATATATTAAATACACAACACTTCTCCCTGCTTAGCTATAAAAAATTCAATATAGACTGCATCTCAATTTATATACTATATATAGAGTATATACAATATCAGAATCAGAATCAGGTTTATTATAGACAATAGACAATAGGTGCAGAAGTAGACCATTCGGCCCTTCGAGCCTGCACCGCCATTCTGCGATCATGGCTGATCATCTACTATCAATACCCGGTTCCTGCCTTGTCCCCATATCCCTTGATTCCCCTATCCATAAGATACCTATCTAGCTCCTTCTTGAAAGCATCCAGAGAATTGGCCTCCACTGCCTTCTGAGGCAGTGCATTCCACACCCCCACAACTCTCTGGGAGAAGAAGTTTTTCCTTAACTCTGTCCTAAATGACCTACCCCTTATTCTTAAACCATGCCCTCTGGTACTGGACTCTTCCAGCATCTGGAACATATTTCCTGCCTCTATCTTGTCCAATCCCTTAATAATCTTATATATTGCAATCAGATCCCCTCTCAATCTCCTTAATTCCAGCGTGTACAAGCCCAGTCTCTCTAACCTCTCTGCGTAAGACAGTCTGGACATCCCAGGAATTAACCTTGTGAATCTCCGCTGCATTTCCTTTACAGCCAGGATGTCCTTTCTTAACCCTGGAGACCAAAACTGTACACAATACTCCAGGTGTGGTCTCACCAGGGCCCTGTACAAATGCAAAAGGATTTCCTTGCTCTTGTACTCAATTCCCTTTGTAATAAAGGCCAACATTCCATTAGCCTTCTTCACTGCCTGCTGCACTTGCTCATTCACCTTCAGTGACTGATGAACAAGGACTCCTAGATCTCTTTGTATTTCTCCCTTACCTAACTTTACACCGTACAGATAATAATCTGCCTTCCTGTTCTTACTCCCAAAGTGGATAACCTCACACTTATTCACATTAAATGTTATCTGCCAAGTATCTGCCCACTCACCCAGCCTATCCAAGTCACCCTGAATTCTCCTAACATCCTCATCACATGTCACACTGCCACCCAGCTTAGTATCATCAGCAAACTTGCTGATGTTATTCTCAATGCCTTCATCTAAATCGTTGATGTAAATCGTAAACAGCTGTGGTCCCAATACCGAGCCCTGTGGCACCCCACTAGTCACCACCTGCCATTCCGAGAAACACCCATTCACCACTACCCTTTGCTTTCTATCTGCCAACCAGTTTTCTATCCATGTCAATATCTTCCCCCCAATGCCATGAGCTCTGATTTTACCCACCAATCTCCTATGTGGGACCTTATCAAATGCCTTCTGAAAATCGAGGTACACTACATTCACTGGATCTCCCTTGTCTAACTTCCTGGTTACATCCTTGAAAAACTCCAATAGATTAGTCAAGCATGATTTGCCCTTGGTAAATCCATGCTGACTCGGCCCAATCTTATCACTGCTATCTAGTTATGCCACTATTTCATCTTTAATAATGGACTCTAGCATCTTCCCCACCAATGACGTTAGGCTGACAGGACGATAGTTCTCTGTTTTCTCCCTCCCTCCTTTCTTAAAAAGTGGGATAATATTAGCCATTCTCCAATCCTCAGGAACTGATCTTGAATCTAAGGAACATTGGAAAATGATTACCAATGCATCCGCAATTTCCAGAGCCACCTCCTTTAGTACCCTAGGATGCAGACCATCTGGACCTGGGGATTTGTTAGCCTTCAGTCCCATCAGTCTACTCATCACTGTTTCTTTCCTAATGTCAATCTGTTTCATTTCCTCTGTTACCCTATGTCCTTGGCCCATCCATACATCTGGGAGATTGCTTGTGTCTTCCCTAGTGAAGACAGATCAAAAGTACTTATTAAATTCTTCTGCCATTTCTCTGTTTCCCATAACAATCTCACCCAATTCATTCTTCAAGGGCCCAACATTGTTCTTAACTATCTTCTTTCTCTTCACATACCTAAAAAATCTTTTGCTATCCTCCTTTATATTCCTGGCTAGCTTGCGTTCGTACCTCATTTTTTCTCTGGCATGTGACGTGAAATTTGTTAACTTAGCAGCAGCAGTTCAATGCAATACATAATCTAGGAGAGAGAGAGAGAAATTAATAATAACAAACAAAATAAACATAATATTAAATAAACAAGTAAATCAATTACATATATTGAATAGATTTTTTTTAATGTGCAAAAACAGAAATATTATATATTTAAAAAGTGAGGTAGTATCCAAAGGTTCAATGTCCATTTAGGAATCGGATGGCAGAGGGGAAGAAGCTGTTCCTGGATTGCTGAGTGTGTGCCTTCAGGCTTCTGTACCTCCTACCCAATGGCAACAGTGAGAAAAGGGCATGGCTTAGGTGCTGGAGGTCTTTAATAATGGACGCTGCCTTTCTGAGACACCGCTCCCTAAAGATGTCCTGGGTACTTTGTAGGCTAGTGTCCAAGATGGAGCTGAATAGATTTACAACCTCCAGCAGCTTCTTTCGGTCTTGTGCAGTGGCCGCTCCACACCAGACAGTGATGCAGCCTGTCAGAATGCTCTCCACAGCACTATAGAAGTTTTTGAGTGTACTTGTTGACATGTCAAATCTCTTCAAACTCCTAATGAAGTATAGCCTCTGTCTTGCCTTCTTTATGACTACATCAATGTGTTGGGACCAGGTTCGATCCTCAGAGATCTTGATACCCAGAAACTTGAAGCTGCTCACTCTCTCCATTTCTGATCCCTGTATGAAGATTGGTATGTGTTCCTTCGTCTTATCCTTCCTGAAGTCCACAATCAGCTCTTTCGTCTTACTAGCATTGATTGCCAGGTTGTTGCTGCGGCACCATTCCATTAGTTGGCATATCTCACTCCTGTATGCCCTCTCGTCACCACCTGAAATTCTACCAACAATGAATGTATCGTCAGCAAATTTGTAGATGGTATTTGAGCTATGCCTAGCCACACAGTCATGTTGTATACAGAGAGTAGAGCAGTGGGCTAAGCACACACCCCTGAAGTGCGCTAGTGTTGATCATCAGCGAGGATATGTTATCACGAATCCGCACAGATTGTGGTCTTCTGGTTTGGAAGTCAAGGATCCTATTACAGAGGGAGGTAGAGGCCCAGGTTCTGCAACTTCTCAATCAGGATTGTGGGAATGATGGTATTAAATGCTGAGCTATATTTGACGAACAGCATCCTGACGTAGGTGTTTGTGTTGTCCAGGTGGTCTAAAGCCGTGTGGAGAGCCATTGAGATTGCGTCTGCCGTTGACCTACTGTGGCGATAGGCAAATTGCAGTGAGTCCAGGTCCTTGACTGAGGCAGGAGTTCAGTCTAGTCATAAACAACCTCTCAAAGCAGTTCATCACTGTTAATGTGTGTACACACACACACACACACACACACACACACACACACACACACACACACACACACACACACACACACACACACACACACACACACACACACACACACACACACACACACACATATATATATACACAATATAATACAACTATAAAGACATCCACAGCATAGCAATGTTTGAAACCATAACTTGACTTCTTATCCTTTTCTCTTCCCTGCGCTGTCCATTTATTTTTGTCTTTGTATGTATCCTACTTTGTTGCATTTTCTGCTGATTTTGTCTTTTAAACCTGTATTGGTCTTGTGTATGAGAGCCCCTACCGTAACGGTAACACAATCTGCTTGGCCAGGCAGGTTGCTGTTTTTACGTTGCACTTTTGTTCACACTCTCTTTCATTCCTGGCTGCAACTCAATTACGTCTCTCTCTGTGGAATTGCTCTTTTAAATGTAAGTTGTACTCCAGTTGGGAGCATTTTTGAATGCTTTCTTGTAAGAGTCCACAAACTAAATGACCTCCCAGTGCATCATTAAGCCCAACACTGAACTGACAATGCTCAGACAATCTCTTGAATTCAGCCACGCACGCTTAAATGGGCTCCTCTTTTTATGAAACCAGAAGTGTTCTGCAATCTAAAATGTTTTTGGTCCCATCCTCATCGCCGCTGTTATGTTTTGTAACTCCAAAACATAAAACTAATCAAAATGAAAATGAGGGAGCAAAGAGATGTGAGTCTAATTTCGTTTTTTTCACTTTAAGCGAGGCGCGCACATATATGACATGGTAGTGACAAGCCTATTGAAATCCATGCACTTTTACATATAGCCTGTAATGCACTATTTAAACCAACAAAAATGCTTAGTCGAACAATATATTTATAATATTACTCAAATACTACTGATATATTAAATACACAAAACAAATATTTCTCTTTATGTAAATATGTGAATAAAAGAAGGAACCCTCAGGCTGTGTATGTTTGGTAATTAATTAAATGGTGCATGTGAGGTTTTATTTCAAATTAATTTCTGGTTGTGAATTCTGTTGAGTAACTTCCTAAATAAACATTTTGAAAATACACTTCAAAGTGTCAAAGTTAATTTAGACATACCAGAATAGATACCGAGTTTGTAAGGGAGATTGAATAAGCTGTGTAATGGGAAGACGTTGTTGTAGCTGTTACACTTTATTCTGCATTCTGTCATAGTTTTGCCTTGTATAACCTCAATGCACCATGTAATGATTTGATCTGTATGAACCATATGCAAGCCAAGCTTTTCACTGTACATTGGTAAATGTGACAATAATAATATCAATTCCAATTGCAATTCTACCTCGTTTCATCCCAACATTCTCCCCTTCTGTCCAAGGTAGAGCGTCGTTTGTGCAATTAATAATAAATATTCTATCTTTGCCACACGTTTTCTTAGTTGACTAGAGAGCTGAGTTCGACACCACTCTCATTTCACCTTTACATATGGCAGTGGACACTGAGTAATGGTTAGGAGTGGTGATCCTTACTGAGCTTTGTGTTCCATCTTTTCTCAGGACAATCAAAGGCTAATGGTACCTCTTATATCAGGCTAGCAGAGCATAGATTGAACAGCATGGCTTGGCTCACAGCACTCTGGACATTTACCTCTAAATCATACCAATCAGCCAATATTCTTACAGAATAAGTGACATTAATTGCATAAATATAAATAGTTTTGGCTTTATGAAACACTGTTTCCTATCTTATCACTAAAACCAATTCTGCTGGGATAGTCTGCAGTAGTGTAAAACAATCTATGAGCCAGCTATAACTAGACTGAAACTATGACCCTTAGCTACCTGCTGGTTTGTTCAGATTAGATCTGACTCTGACATGGGTGACTTGCAAAGCTGTGTAATTAAGCTCCTTTGAAGTCACATTCTAGTATTTCTGAGACCTTATCCGGCAGGTACTGGATTGGCAGGTGCGTGTTAATCAAGTACACCATTTAACCCAAAATCGGCCTGCTGGCTTCCCATCCCCTCTGAAACATTGGTCACAGGAGTATCCTGGTGTGTGAAGTCCTGGATAACCAATCTTTCATATAAAAAGCTTCACATGATGATTAATTTTCATTACACACGCTGTAAAAGTTTCTCAATGTCTTCCAATATGTAACTATAAGTTTGATGATACTTTTGCGGGGAAAAAACACTTATGTTTTAGAGGCACAAGAGATTCTGCAGATACTGGAAATCTTGAGCAACACAAAAAAAAGTGATGGAGGGTGGCAGAGTGGTTTAGTGGTTAGCACAACGCTCTGCAGTACCAGCCACCGGAGTTCAATTCCTGCCGCTGACTGTGAGGACAACGTGAGTTTCCTCCGGGTGCGCGAGTTTCCTCCCACATCCCAAAGAAGTACCAATTGGTCACCATTGTAAATTGCCCCATGATTCGGCTAGGGTGAAGTCAGGGGATTGCAGGGTGGCACAGCTTGAAGGGCCGGAAGGGCCTCTTCCACACTCAACAAATCAATAAATAAATTTGGTTCTGATGAAGGATCTTGCCCTGAAATATCACTTGTTTATCGACGTGCGGCGATGTACTGCCTTTACCCAGGATATGCCCTCTTCTCATCAAGAAAGATGTACAGGAGCCTGATAACACACATTCAATGTTTCAGGAACAGCTTCTTCTCTTCCACCATCTTATTTCTGAATAGGTAATAAACCCATGAACACTACCTCATTATATTTTCCTCTCTTTTTGCACTACTTATTCAATTTAATTTTCTTCTTTTATGTATCTTATTGTAGTATATATGTTATCATGTATTACAATGTACTGCTGGCACAAATTACAATTTTCATGACGTATGCCAGTGATATTACACCTGATTCTGATTCTGAACTGATTTTGTGGGTGTTGCTCATCTACATTCCTGAATGTAGTTGAGATTAAGCACTGATTTCTAGCACCCCCTTCATCCCCGTGAGTTGGCCTTTGCTCCACAAGAACTGCGATCCATTATCTACATAGACAATAGTCGGGTGCTAACTTGTGGAAGGAAGTAGCTATTGCTTTGGGGCATGTTTACATAGCTGGTGGATGGAAGTAGGGCGGTGCTTGCAGATTCTTCTCTAAACCAGCTGTGCTTGCCCTTTCAGCTTGTCAATAACGAATCTCTTCTGCTTGTAGAACCGGACCTCGGATAAACTCGGAGTCACTGCAGAGGGTGCCACTGGAAGCAAGAGGCCGATTGACAGCCCTGCCTGGGAAATACATTCAGCAGTTTACAGCAGGTTCAGCATTTCTGCTCCTGATGACATTTCATTGATCTGATAAGTTATGTCTCCGTCTGCAGATATGGCCTGACATGCACAGCAAGTCCAGCACTTCCGTTCATCACTTCAGCATGTCCCTGTATGCAGATGAAGCTGTAGAGATGTCAAGAAGTGAACTCGGCCCCATTTTTTAATTTTTAGATTCACAGCGATATTGTTTACAAATAGGTCATATCTCAAAGTGCTATAATGTAATGATATCTGTTGTGCTGATCTCTTGCTTTTAATTAAATTTTCATTTAGATAAGGATGACTCACGGATTAAAATCTAGTTTACACAGCTGTAAAGAATGATGACATCTCTATTATTCAGCAACTGAGCGGACATGAGAGGACACTCTTATTTCCCTTGACTAAATTTGATTCCTGTCATCAGGGCATTGCTATATCAGTATTATTAAGTGCCTCCATACCTCCTCTATCTCCAGACACGTTTTTCCCCTTTATTCTTGATTTGCCCTATTCTGCTTCTAGTCACCCTCCTCTTTTCCACATATATGTAGAATGCCTTGGGTTTTCCTTAGTCTTATTTTCCAAGGCCTTCTCATGTCCCTTCTTAAGCTCCTTCCTAGCTAACTTATAATTCTCAGGAGCCCTGTATGAATTTTACTCTCTGAACCTTAAGTATTCTTCCTTCTACATCTAGAACAGGGGTTCTTAGCCTGGGGTCCATGAACTTGGATGGGAAAGAATTTATATCTTTATTTTCACTAACCTCTAATTGAAATTTAGCATTTCTTTCAATTATGATTGTAGGCAACAAACCACAGTAGTATTAGCAGTACCTGTAACTTTGTCACCAATAGAAACCACAGATATTTTCATATCACATTACAATTGTTTCGGATAGCTGAAAATATTTCATCACTACTTTGAAATTAAGGTAGTTGTTAGACCCGCCGCTAGATTGAACGTGATCACAGTCTTTCTGTCTGCAGACGCTCGTGCGACGTAGCTGTCCCACTATCAGGCTGCCCCGAACCAAATGGTGAAGCCTGACGTTCTCACACTTGTCAACCAGAGATCTATGTTGCTGTCCATCACGCCTATCTACAATTGCTTGTTCATCAAAGTGTAGAAGGAGGTGAGCTGTTTTGTTCCTTGTTGAAGTTTTACAAACTGGACAGTTCCAGTGAAAATTCTTTGCTCTCCGTAAGACTGCACAGCTTTAGTAATACAAATAGGTGTCGACCAGGCAAGTGTAAACATACTGGTGGTTGGGATAACTGTTGAAGTGTATTATTTAAAGTAATATCTTATTATTGCTAACCAATTGTGAAATGATACAGGTCATGCACAGCGTTGTAAGTTCCGTGAGTAGCAGGCGTCCTTCCTTTTTTTTTCTTTGTATTCCATTTTTGAAGTAAAGACATAGACGCATAGACAGCTTTACAAGTGGTGTTATAATTCTGTGCAAATACCGCACATCTTAAAAACAACTTCTCAGAACACTGCAAACAATATCAGAAATGGAGCCATTATTTCTAGGAAGGCACAGAAAGTTATGTGATTCCATGTGCAATAATAACCAAAATCCAGGAAAGTCACGGTGCCTCGTGTCTGTCTGACTATCTAAAAGTGCTAAAACTTTGTATATATTGTAAAACCTGTCTTTTTTTTAACTTGGCATACAAATTTCTTAAATATCTTATATTTCTCTTAACTAACATTCAATTTACTTATTTCTTTGCAGATTTATCAAATTACTTAATAACCATAAAAAATACTGAGTTTCAAAAAATGTCAATTGAATCAAATACTTTATTTATTTTATATATTTTTACATTAATAAAGAAGAACATTTATTACTATATCCCAAATTTGTTTTGTTATATGTTTTGATAACTGTGGTTCAATACAATTGTTTTTTGAAGAGGTCCATAGGCTTCATCGGTCAGCCAAAGGGCTCCATGGTATAAAAAAAGTTAAGAACCCCTACTCTAGACTAAATGCTCTACCTCCCTTGTCAGCCATGGTCCCTTCACCCTGCCATCTTTTTCTCTCAGTGAGACAAATCTATCCAGAGCCCAGTGCAAGAGGTCCCTAAATAACTTTTACCTTTCTTCTGTGCATTTCCCTAAGAACAACTGTTCCCTATTTATGCTCCCAAGTTTCTGCCTAATACTATTGTAATTAGATCTCCACCAATTCAATATTGTCCCATATTGCCTGCTCCTATCCTTGTCCATGTTTATGCTAAATGTCAGGGTCACTATTTCCAAACCGCCCACCACTAAGAGGTCTCTCACTTGACCAGATTTAACGCCTACATCCAGTTTGACCTCCCCTCTAGTCAGCCTGTTCACATACTGTCAGCTGTTCAATTCTTTCTGGACACAGCTAACAATTTCTGTCCCATTCAAACATTTTGCACTATTGTGGTGCCAGTTCATATTAGGGAAATTGAAGTCAGCCATAACAACAACCTTGTTATTTTTCGACCTTTCCAAAATCTCCTACCGATCTACTCCTACACTCCTCAGTGTCTTGGATGCTATTGGGGAGGCCTATCTAATACACCCAATAGAGTGAATGCTCCTTTCCTGTTTCTAACTCTACCCACATTGACTCGATAGACGATCCCTCTATGATGTCTTCCCTTTCTACAGCTGTGATACTACCCCTGATTCGCAATGTCACTACTCCGCCCCTTTGACCACCCATCTAAACCCTAGAACATCAAGCAGCCAATCCTGCCCTTGTGACAGCCAAGTCTCTGTAATGGCCACTCTCCATTCTCTCTGTTCATTGCCCTTGTTCTTAATATTGCTCATAGTAAATACATTTCACCCACCCAAATGACTGAATTTATGCTCTACCTATCCTTCCTCACAGTCTCTCTGCATATTGCATCTATACTTTGCAACAGCTGCTCCATCATCTGACCTAGTATTCTGGTTTCTATCTCCCTACCAATCAGGCTTAAACCATGTCCAAAGCTCTAGCAAATCTGCCTGCAAGGACATCGGTCCCTCTCGGATTCTGGTAAAACCCATCTCATTCATACAGGCCATACCTTCTCCAGAACAGATCTCAATGACCTGAACCCCTGCCCCCTGAACTGACTCTTCAGCCACACGTTTGTCTGCCATATCTTGCTATTCTCACCCACACAGGTGTGTGGCACAGGCAGTAATCCAGAGGTTACCACCCATCATGCCCTGCTTCTTAGCTTCTTTTCTAACTCCCTACAGGGCATCTTCGTGGCCTCATCATTAGAGCCTATTGAGTTGGAGTGTAACATATATTACTATGGATGGAAGATTGCTTAAAGAGTAGAAAAGGGAGATTAGAAATAAGTAGATGACCTACTTTTATTGATTCATTCACAGGATGTGGAGGTCTCAGGGGAAGGTAACATTTATTGATAGGCCAGGTAACAAGCAGACTTCCTTCCCTGACAAACAGTGAGTTCTTTATGATTATTGATATATCACTGTGCTGTGTTAAAAATCCTTCCTTATTTAAATAATTAGGACTTGAAGCTTCCTTTCATGATATTCTTGCAGCCTTATAGCAGTAATAGACTTATTCACTACAGTAAATTGCAGAAATAAAGCAGAACACACTAATTCTTCAGGCACTGTAATATCCATGACTTGCTTTCTAGGGAATTAGTCTACAACAGCTTTGTGTTTAGAAATAGGTTAAATAATCCTTCCTTGACGCAAGATAATTTTTGTTTTTTATGCATTGATACTAAAGGAGAAAGTAGGTCATGTAAAATTGGAAACAATAGAAATGAAGGCAATAAGCATTTATTGGTAAATAATTGCACCTGGGTTCATTTAATGAAAGGAACTAAATTACTTAGCACAGTACCATTAAAATTATTGTCTTTTAATTTGCAGACATCCTTAAGGTGTATTTATAATGGTGTATGGTGATGTTTTTTGGGAAAGGTAGAGATCAGAATAGTTTTTCCTTTATGTGTGTAACTGAGGTGTAGAATTGGACTAGATGTTGATGATGAACAAATGGCCTAATGTGGCTGTCAAATTATTTTCAAAGAAATCAACTTCAGGTAAAAATAATAAGCATTTTATGTTGGGGTGGGATTATCAGCAACAGAAGCACAAAATGAAATATTGCTGGAAATGATATAGAGATTGAGAAGCACTGATTGAATGAGTTCATATTTCCATTTGGTGAACTTTCATTGGCAAAAGAATAGAAAATAATAATCATAATGGACTTTAACAAAATAAAAGGCAGGGAAAGTGAGAAGAGGAGGGACAAATTAAAGTGGAGATACCTAACAGGGGAGAAAACAGAAGACCATAAGACCTTAAGACATAGGAGCAGAATTAGGCCTTTCGGCCTATCAAGTCTGCTCTGCCATTTCATCATGGATAATCCATTTCTCTTTCAACCCTGTTCTTCTGCCTTCTCCTCATCACCTTTCATGCCCTTACCAATCAAAACCTAACAACCTGTGCCTTGAGTGCACCCAGTGACCTGGCCTCCACAGAATTCCACAGATTTACCACTTCTGGCTAAATAAATTCCTCCTCATTTCTGTTCTAAATGGATGTCCCTCTATTTTGAAGCCATGTTCTCTGGTCCTAGACTACCACCAAGGGAAACATCTTCACATCCATTCCACCTAGGCCTTTCAACATTCAATAGGTTTCAATGAGAAACCACCCCCCCCCCATTCTTCTAAATTCCAGTGAGTACAGAGCCTTCAATCGTTGCTCATATGATAACCCTTTCATTCCCATAATCATTCTCATGAACCTCCTCTGAAAAGCGTATCCTTTCTTAAATAAGAGGCCCAACACTCCTCACAATACACTAAGTGAGGCCTCACTAGTGCCTTCCACAGCCTCAGCATTGCATGCTTGTTTTTATATTCTGGACCTCTTGAAATGAATGCTAACATTGCCTTCGCCTTCCTCACCACTGATGCAACCTGCAAATGAACCTTTAGGGAATGTGGTATGTGGTTTACACATACCACATACATACCTGTGGTATGTCGAATACCGGGTGAACGCGTAGTCTTTGGGGTAACTGCAAGTCTGTGTCTGCTGTTGCTTTGCTGCATGCTTGAGTGCTCGATGGTGGGTGCTGATGCTTTTTTTTTTGCTGGTGGGCGATGGGGGATCGTTGCTTGCTGCTGCTTACGTGTGGGAGGGAGGGGAGCTGGGTGGGACTTTGGGGTTCTAACATTTAACTGTCATTCATTCTTTAGGGGCACTCCTTTATTTTTGTGGATGGTTGCAAAGAAAAAGCATTTCAGAATGTATATTGTATACATTTCTCTGACATTAAATGTACCTCTGAAACCTTTGAAACCTTTGAACTCACAAATCCCTTTACACCTTGGATTTTTGAATTTTCTCCCTGTTTAGAAAATTGGCTATGCCTTTATTCCTTCTATCAAAGTGCATGACCATACATGTCCTGACACTGTATTTCATCTGCCATCTCTTTGCCCATTCTTCTAATCTGTCTAAGTCCTTCTGTATCCTCTCTACTTCCTCAACACTACCTTCCCCTCCACCTATCCTCGTATCATCTGCAAACTTGGCCACAAGGCCATCAATTTCATCATCCGAATTGTTGGCATGCAACTTAAAAAGAATCGATTCCAACGCAGACCCCTGTGGGAAACCACTAGTCACCGGCAGCCAATCTGAAAAGGAGCTTTTATTCCCACTGTTTGCCTCCTGCCAATCAGCCAATGCTCTATCCATACTATATCTTTCCAGTAATACACTAAGCTCTTGTTTAGCAGCCTCATGTGTGGCACCTTGTCAAAGGCCTTCTGAAAATCCATGTACACAACATCCACTGATTTTCCTTTGTCCATTCTGCTTGTTATTTTGGCAAAGAATTCAAATGGATATGACAGGCAAGATTTTCCCTTAAGGAAATCCATGCTGACCATTTGGCCTATTTTGTGCCTCCAAGTATCCCGAAACCACATCCTTAATTATCAGCTCCAACATCTCCCCAACAACTGAGGTCAGTCTAACTGGCCTCCACATTCCTTCCTTCTGCCTCCTCCCTTCTTGAAGTGTTGAATAATGTTTGCGATTTTCCATTTCTCTCAAGCCATGCCAAATCCATTAATTCTTGAAATATCGTTACTAATGCCTCCACAATCTCTTCAGCTCCCTACTTTAGAACACTGGAGTGTAGACCAGGATGTCCACATTACTTATCTCCCTTTAGACTATTCAATTTCCCAAGCACCATTTCCCCCATTACTAGAGAAACATAGAAAACCTACAGCACAATACAGGCCCTTCAGCCCACAAAGCTGTGCCGAACATGTCCTTACCTTAGAACTACCTAGACTTACCCATAGCCCTCTATTTTTCTAAGCTCCGTGTACCTATCCAGGAGTCTCTTAAAAGACTCTATCGTTTCCGCCTCCACCACTGCCACAGGAAGCCCATTCCACGTACTCACCACTCTCTGAATAAAAAACTTACCCCTGACATCTCCTCTGTACCTACTCCCCAGCACCTTAAACCTGTGTCCTCTTGTGGCAACCATTTCAGCCCTGGGAAAAGCCTCTTTCTATCCACACGATCAATGCCTCTCATTATCTTGTACACCTCTATCACGTCACCTCTCATCCTCCGTCACTCCAAGGAGAAAAGGCCGAGTTCACTCAACCTATTCTCATAAGGCATGCTCCCCAATCCCGGAAACATCCTTGTAAATCTCCCCTGCACACTTTCTGTGGTTTCCACGTCCTTCCTGTAGTGAGGCAACCAGAATTGAGTGCAGTACTCCATGTTGGGTCTCACCAGGGTCCTGTTGAGCTGTAACATTACCTCTCGGCTCTTAAACTCAGTCCCATAGTTGATGAAGGCCAATGCACCTTCTTAACCACAGAGTCAACCTGCAGAGCAGCTTTGAGTGTCCTATTGACTCGGACCCCAAGATCCCTCTGATCCTCCACACTGCCAAGAGTCTTAAAATTAATACTATATTCTGCCATTATATTTGACCTACTATCTCTCCAACCTAATTGTCCCAGTGGTCCAATATGTATTCTCGCCTCTCTTTTACTCTTTATATTTCTGAAAAAAATGTGGGTTATCATTTTTGATATTATTGGCTGGCTTACCTTCATATATAATCTTTTCTCCCTCTATAGTTTTTTTTTTAAATTGCCTTCTGTTGGTTTT
This sequence comes from Hemitrygon akajei, assembly GCF_048418815.1. Classification (NCBI taxonomy): domain Eukaryota; kingdom Metazoa; phylum Chordata; class Chondrichthyes; order Myliobatiformes; family Dasyatidae; genus Hemitrygon; species Hemitrygon akajei. The sequence goes on along the minus strand of NC_133135.1, from coordinate 75,726,595 downwards.
GGAAAATTTCCCAGTTCTCTAACTTCCCACTGATTTTTACTCTATTAAATATCCTTTTATTTGCTTTAATGTTGGCTTTGATTTTCCTTGTCCGCCATGGTTGCGTCATCTACCTTTAAAATACTGCCTCTTCTTTGGGATGTACTTATCCTGTGCCTTCCGAAATGCTTCCAGAAACTCGAGCCATTGCTGCTGTGCCAATATCCCTGCTAGTATTCCCTTCCAATCAACTCTGGCCAGCTCCTCGCTCATGACTCTGCAATTCCCTTTACTCCACTGTAATACTGATACATCTGACTTTAGCTTCACCCTCTGAAACTTCAGGGTGAATTCTATCATATTATGATCACTGCTACTTAGGTTCCATCCCTTAAGCTCACTAATCATATCCAGTTCATTACACAAAGCTAATCCAGAACTGCTGATCCCCTAGTGCGCACAACCACAAACTGCTCCAAAAAGCCAACTCGGCAGCATTCCACAAATTCTCTCCCTTGAGATCCAGCATCAACAATTTTCCCAGTCTACCTGCATTTTGAAATCCACCATGACTAATGTAACATTGCCTTTTTTGACATGCTTTTTTTAAATCTCCCACTGTAATTTGTAGACCTCATCCTGGCTACTTTTTGGAGGCCTGTAAATAACTTCCATCAGGATCTTCTAACCCTTACTGTTTCTTAAATCTACCCACAAGGATTCTACATTTTCCGATCCTATGTCACCTCTTTCTAAAGATTTTATTTCATTTTTTTTACCACCAGAGCCATTCCTTCTCCTCTGCCTACCTGCCTGTGCTTTTGACAGATTGTGTAACCCTGGATATTAAGCTCCTAATTACAGTCGTCTTTCAGCCATGCCTCTGTGATGCCCACAATGTCATTCCTGCCAATCTCTAACTGTGCTACAAGATCAGCTCCCTTATTTCATAAATAACATGAATTCAAATATTTCACCTTCAATCCCGTACTTGTCACCCTTTTCAATTTTGTCCCCGTTACACTGCAACCCATCCCACTGACTACAATTTTGCCCTATCACCTGCCTGTCCCTCCTGACTGTCTCACTATACACTACCTCTGTTTGTAAACCAACAAACCTATCCTCAGTCCTGTCACTCCAGTTCCCTCCCCCCTGCCAGATTAGTTTAAACCCACCCCAACAACTCTAGCAAGGGTACTGGAACCCCTCAGTTTCAAGTGTAACCCATCCCTTTTGTTCAGGTAATACCTTCCCTAGGAGAGATCCCAATGACCCATAAATCTGAAATTCTGCCCCCTGCACCAGTTCCTCAGCCACGCGTTCTTCTGCCAAATCATTCCGTTCTTGCCCTCACTGGTGTGTGCCACACATAGCAATCCAGAGATTACTACCCTCAAGATTCTACTTTTCATTTTTCTACCTAGCTCTCTAAATTCTCTCTTTAGGACCTCCTCTCCATGTCACTGGAGAAGAAGGATGCTTATGTGAGAAGGCTGTTCTTGGGCTACAGTTCAGCATTCAACACCAAAGCTCCCTCCAGGCTTGATAAGAAGCTCAGATACCTCGGCCTTCACCCTGCCTAGTGTAGCTGGATCATGGACTTCCTGTCAGATCGCTGGCAGGTGGTAAGAGTGGGCTCCCTCACCTCTGCCCCTCTGACCCTCAACACAGGAGTCCCTCAGGGCTGTGTCCTAAGCCCCCTCCTTTACTCTCTGTATACCCATGACTGTGTCGCCACCCACAGTTCCAATCTGCTAATTAAATTTGCTGATAACACTACATTGATTGGCCTTATCTCAAATAGTAACGAGGCAGCCTACAGATAAGAAGTCATCTCTCTGACACAGTGGTGTCAAGAAAACAACCTCTCCCTCAATGTCGCAAAAACAAAGGAGCTGGTTGTGGATTACAGGAGGAATGGAGATGGGCTAACCCCTATTGACATCAATTGATCTGGGGCTGAGAGGATGAACAGCTTTAAGTTCCTCAGCATACACATCACCGAGGATCTCACATGATCTGTACATATTGGCTGTGTGATGAGAAGAGCACAACAGCGCCTCTCTCACCTCAGACGGTTGAAGAAGTTCGGCATGAGTCCTCAAATCCCAAGGACTTTCTACAGGGGCACAATTGAGAGTATCCTAACTGGCTGCATCACTGCCTGGTATGGGACCTGTACTTCCCTAATTCGCAGAACTCTGCAGAGAGTGGTGCAGATAGCCCAGCACATCTGTAGATGTGAACTTCCCACTATACAGGACATTTGCAGAGACCGGTGTGTAAAAAGGGCCCGAAGGATCATTAGAGACCGGAGTCACACCAACCACAAACTGTTCCATTTGCTACTATCCGGGAAACGGTACCGCAGCATAAAAGCCAGGACCCACAGGCTGCTTCCACCAGGCCATCGGACTGATTAATTCACGCTGATACAATTGTATTTCTATGCTATATTGACTGTCCTGTTGTACATACTATTTATTACAAATTACTATAAATTGCACATTGCTCATTCTGACGGAGGGTAAAGATTTTCACTCCTCATGATTGTGAAGGATGTAAGAAATAAAGTCAATTCAATTCAATATGTCCCAAGATATCTGGCTGCTTCCCTCCCCTTTAAAATGTTGTTAGCGCGATCCAAGATATACCTGATCCTGCCACATGCTAAGCAACACACCACTTGAGTCTCCTTATCACATCCACAGTCTCTTCTATCTATGAAATCTCCTATCACCACTGCATTCCTCCTCTACCTCCTTCCCTTCTGAGCCACAGTACCAGAGACATGGTTCCCCCCCCCCCCCCCCACCAACCCCAATGGTATACTTGTTATTGAGGAGAACAGCCACACGCATATTCTGTACTGGCAGCCTATTCCCCCTTTCCTGGCAGTCACCCGTTTGCCTGCCTCTTGCAGCCTTGGGGTGATCACATCTCTGCAGCTCCTCGGTTTTCCTTATTAGCTGAAGGTCACCAGGATGCAGCTCTAGTCCTTTAACACGTTCTCTGAGGAGCTGCAGCTCGGTGAACTTGGTGCAGATGAGGTTACCCGGGAGGCTCGACTTCTCCCAGAATTCCCACATCTCGCACAAGGATCAAAACACAGCCCCGGAGCCATTCTCACTGCCCTGACTCTACACTTACAGATGAAGAAGGGGTTAAATAATAAAAGGATGAAGGCACAAAGGAGGAAGAAAGTAGTAGCCAAGCAAATAAAGCAACAGCTGGGTCCAGAGGAGGAGGAAGTGGCAATTGTTGAACAGATCCTACAAGAAATATTAGAGGCATGAAGAAGTAACAATTACAAAATGACAGACATGCATGCTGCCTATACCTTGGAAGGCATATAGTTCATGGATGAAGAACTTAAAACTAAGACGCTTAGTAATAATCAAAGAGCTTTAAATATACCAGTTTCATTTGAGTTTGATGATTTTTTTATAAAACCAAACTTTAGAGACAGAAATTCATTTTTTAAGCTTTCTTTTTTAATTCCAAGAAGGTCATAACCTTGCCATTGGGTTTGGAGACTTGCGTTCCGCAATGACCCGGAGAACTATGCTGGCTGGAGTCAGGCCATTATGCTTTGGTAGGGTCGCCATGCTAAACAGATCAAAGGGTACAGGCCAGACTAAGAGTGGTCCACCCACCTTCCTTTTTCAGGGGTTCAGCTCGGGGCTAACGACCCTGATTGGTAAAACAACGTTTTTACAAAAATAGCAATAAAGAATCCTTCTACGTTCGAGTGGGAAAGTGTTCCTGAGTCTCCAGCTAGGACTTGCATGACTGACAGTAGTGAAAACCGAGAGGTTGCTAGTGACACAATGAAGGAAACTCTGAACACTGCCAGAGATAGAGGACCAGGCAAAACAATTAAAAAGTAAAGTAAAAAGATCGATATGGCAATCGCAAAGCTTGCTGCAGCAGACTCTCAGAGGAACTTTGTTAGTACGTCATCTTCATGTATCAACAAGAGCACTTTCTGTATAGACAAGAGCTTTATTTGAGGAGAGGAGTTAAATGTTATTATCCTGGTTGTTTCCTTCTTACAATAAGCTGTTGAGGTACTAGTTCACATCAATGATGGTTGAGCCAACTTGCTATATCAAATGGCGAGGCCAAAATAAATGCAAAATGGTTGTGAGCACAGCAACAACTTTTGAAGGATTGGTGGGAGACAAAGGAGATTCAACGAAGTCTCCTCTGCTGTCTTAGGGAAAACAGGAAAGAGCCATTCTGAATGCACCGGAATATAGATGAAGTCAGTCAACTATCTGTACCAAATCTTGAGCTTCTGCAGCTCCATGGTGCTGCATTCCACAGGGAAACATGCAGCACCCTTTTCCACTGTGTAAATCCTCAGTGTAGGATTCCTATCTCCAGTCATTAAGTTGCCTGGGTGCATGTTTAGCAGTCTGCCTCATTTATGCAAATCAGGAGAGAACCTAAAACTCAGGTAGGTCCTACACTTACTTTCCAGACAATATTTTCTGGTTTCCCAGTGGGAGATAAAACTCAAGCACTGTGTTTCTTCACTAAATATCAGCACATATAGGCTGCAGGACACCAACAGGCCTCAACCTCTTTGTTACAGATTTAATTAGTTTAGGGTAAGCCACTCTGAAATGTAGCAACAAAAGTTGTGGTCTACATTGTTCACATGCATGTAATTACTGTGTGTTACTTAAAGCGGGCAGAATCACCTGAAGCTTTTCCCAGTGAAATGGAGCCAGCTGCAGACATTTGATGTAGCAGGTCCTGGCTGGTTTCATCCAAGTTCATCTAAGTTTGCAATGCATTCATTGAAGGAGTTCATGAAATAGGATCCTCCTTCATTAGCTTATCACTTTCCAGTTCATTTCACAAAAATAAAGATACAAGATTTTCCCTATGGCTTGTTAACAGATTAAACATCTAAATAAACAGACAGACACGATAAAAGTTTTCTTTTTAGGGCAAATAATTACTCCTATGATATTATTATTATTATTATTATTATTATTATTTCCTTATAAACACCACTAGGGATAGAGACTTGAGTACTAGAGAAACAAAAATGATTTACTGTTCATGCCCTGGCCTGAAACCTTAATGAAATTGTTGAAGAGTTAATATTATGCCTTTTATTATTTTACATAGTAATAAAATAGTTTATTGCCTTGCAACAAAAAGGGTTAATTCCTGCTATGCTACTGATACATACTGGTTATGCATTGGAAGTGATGCAAAGAGGGCTGAGAAAATACATGAGAAATAGAAATGGTAGCTCTATTCATGAGAACCTTCACAACTCAGTCAACTGTCACATAGCAGCTTCCTGCTCTGCTGACAGTCAGTTCAAGCTTTATTCTGAGGATGTGGTGAGGGGGGTTTCCATTTGACACTCAAGTGACGTTAATGGCATGTAAGTTACTCTATAACTTCTCAATATATATATATATATTGTTGGGCAGAAGTGCTTCAAATCAAACCATGCATTGCTTGCAAAGTCCTATACTTTCATCTTTCACCGTAATTTTGCAGGTCACTTTTACTCCATAAAAGAGGCAAGCACCTTTTCCAGAAAGTTACTTTTACCTCTGAGGCAAGTGGGTATCGATTGCTACTAATTTGAATGAATCCTCTCTGCCCACTCTGAATTGTTCCGTTGGTATTGCTGGTTATTCACTTAATCCAAAAATCCTACTAGTAGGAAACATAGGCAAGGCCACAGGAAAAGAGCTGGAAAGTGAGATTAACTGTTAGCTCTTTCAGAGAAACCACATAGGTATGATAAACCCTTCTGTGCTGCAAGCTTAGTTCCAATGCACTATTCCAAATATATCCAGTGCTTACGGCTATGATGCATTTCCATAGAGGGCAGAATGTCCTGAGACGGTTCTGAGTGAATTCGTGCCAGCAGCAGACATTCGGCACAATGTACCAGTTCCTGGCTGGTCCAGTCCTGAGTTTGTGATGCTTGCTGATAGAACGCATAACATCTCGACTGACTGCTCAACAGGATCTCCCTCCCCCCTCCTGTCAGTTTCAGCTTCGTTTCTCAAGAATGAAGATACGGTAATAGATTTTCCACACAGTTGTTTTACAGATGAAGCAATAAAATAATAGTCAGGTATGATATAAGCTTCCTTGTTAGGGTAAACAATAAAAGTATTTTGGTAAAATGCTTCAGTGAGTTCACTTGCTGTCAGTAAACACCACTGAGAATGAAGGTTACAGCGTTACAGTTAGCAGGAAGATTAAAGCATATCCCCACATATGCCAGGGAATAGAACATGGTTTGCACCTGGTTTCTGTTTTAGCTACAGACACAGAGAAGAAACACACTTAATATTTGACGTGATTCTGAAATAATTAAAAATAAAGATCTTGATTTTTTTTCTCTGCTGAAGAAGTGTCTAGGAAATGTCCCAGATGTGGTGAACTTTAAAACACCCTGGCTCAGTTGTTTCTCTGCACCTTGGGGGTCCCTACTGTTAACTGTGAAGTTAGTTTGGCAGGGGTGGGGAGGTGCTGTAGGCAGGAGAGCTGTTTTAAGGTGCACCTATATCCTCCTGAATCAGCTGATGGGGCTTTTGAAGGACCCCTCTCCAAAACTGGTCACTATTGAGCAGAGCAGATTTTGGCCTGACCCATAAGAGGGTTTTCAGCACACAGCACAGAACGAGGCCCTGTGGTCTAAAACGTTCATGTTGACCATCAGGTGCCAATCGGGTGTCCGGTCGGCAGCTTCCAACTAAAAGTAATCATTGACAACAGATAAGAAAACTTTCTGAGGAACGAGGAGGAGGAGTGCACCTCGCAACTACACTCTCTTGCCAAGCTCTACTACCCCACCTCACCTCCAGCACTGCTCAACTCCCAGTCCCTCCCGGGTGATCCAACGTGGATAGTTCTTAGGGAGTGAGACCCCTGTGGAGATGTTGCCCTTAAAGGGTTGATGAGCCCCAAGAATGAACGTTTGCAGTATCGTGTTGAGAGACAGGATCCTTGACAGCCTTCACCTGTCCTGTTCTCTTCCTCACATGTGGAATAGCAGGGAGACAGAGAATGGTGCGACTAAATGCAAAGTCACAGAAAGCATAAAAATCTGAAGCAGTCGCTGGACCCCTGGGAAGTAAGAAGTGTAATACTCTGAGCTTCCTATGTTATGAGAGGGAATAACAATGCTAGATGCTGACAGATGTATGATCCTGAACTCTGATTAAATACCTACAGAGAGGTAAAAATACCAGTGCATTACAGATGAACCTAACAGCCCATGATACTGTATTTGCATGGGCTAGGATTATTGAGTATAATACCAAACCATCATAATGCCCCTTCACAAGATAATAGTGTACCATCAGTACAGTTTCCAATTTCAGTCTCTTCATTCATTGAAAGATACTAAGACATTAGAAATAGTTTAATTTATAAGAAAGTGATTAATCTACAGTTTTTTAAATGGGTTACGGTTATCTTCAAAAGCTAGATCTCTTAAAATACAGAATCTTGTGGCCAAACCTTGTTTCATGAAAGTTATTTCATTTGGGGGTTAAGTCAAAGGTTAAAATTCAAAGTACCCTGAAACAAAAACCAACCAGATTCAAACCTCTCTGCTTTTGGTTTTGGCAGCAATGGGATGACAACAGACAACCAATCATCTCACAAGAGGCAGACCACCTATTTGAATATTATAACGGTGATGAGTGTCAGCTTGCTCACAGCTTCTGGAAGCCTAACAAGTGAAGGGAGGCAAGGAAGGCTGAAACAATGTCCGTGGGTCTTAATTTCTTGATTAATTGCATGGATTCATTGAACCATATAAAATCCAGTTACTGAGGCCACTTACTTCTCCCCATCTTCCTCCGTTAGAGGACCAAGCTCAAATCTTAGACCACCTGAAATGGAATCACAAATGTTGACCCATCTGTGGGAAACAGTAGATTTTTTAAAAAATTGTCTTCAATCGTCAGTTAATCAAGCTTTCATTTCCCCCCCAAAACGGTTCTGTGGACTTCCAAACAAATTCAAGGATGGTCACAGGTTATCCATACCCTTTCTCCACTTTATGGGCTCATCCAACAGTCAAAGCAACGCGGGTCTCCGCATGTTTGGGAGCAGAGCAGGTGACTGATACTCTCACAGCTATTTATCTTTGCTTCGAGGTACAGCACGGTAACAGGCCCATCCAGCCAAAGAGCTCGCACCACCAATTACACCCATGTAACTAATTAAACTACAAATCCATACATCTTTCAAATGTGGGAGGAAATCAGAGCACCCAGAAAAAACTCATACAGTTATGAGGAGAACATACAGACAGCAGCAGGAATTGAACCCGGGTGGCTGACGCAGTACACGAAGTGCCACGCTAACGTGCCACTCCATTCATGTTTCAGTGTGACATAACGCAATTGGTGTGAATTTGATGATCGAAGCTGAGTGGTGAGAGAGAATGTGTACTTGCAAGTGTGTGTGTGAGAGAGTCAGATGTGAAGGCATTTTGGCTGTTAGATGTCATGTTCCCAAACAATTGGTATAGTGAAACCATACAGTAGATGCACAACTTGAAAAAGTAAAACAAAGTTAAAACAGCACCAGCAATTTTCATGAGTTAGACTTTCCTCTGCTTCTTAGTGTTTATAAAGACTCTGGATGTTGGGTCTGCCAGCTTTCTACCACCTGATCTTAAGATTCCCCAGTGGAAGCTGTATTAGGTAAATTCACCTAAAGATGTATCGGAGTCCTATAATGATACGTAAATATAAAGAAATCAACTTAACATCTATTTCTGTTAGATAGATAGATAGATAGATAGATAGATAGATAGATAGATAGATAGATAGATAGATAGATAGATAGATACTTTATTCATCCCCATGGGGAAATTCAACTTTTTTCCAATGTCCCATACACTTGTTGTAGCAAAACTAATTACATACAATACTTAACTCAGTAAAAAAAATATGATATGCATCTAAATCACCATCTCAAAAAGCATTAATAATAGCTTTAAAAAGTTCTTAAGTCCTGGTGGTAGAATTGTAAAGCCTAATGGCATTGGGGAGTATTGACCTCTTCATCCTGTCTGAGGAGCATTGCATCGATAGTAACCTGTCGCTGAAACTGCTTCTCTGTCTCTGGATGGTGCTATGTAGAGGATGTTCAGAGTTATCCATAATTGACCGTAGCCTACTCAGCGCCCTTCGCTCAGCTACCGATGTTAAACTCTCCAGTACTTTGCCCACGACAGAGCCCGCCTTCCTTACCAGCTTATTAAGACGTGAGGCGTCCCTCTTCTTAATGCTTCCTCCCCAACACGCCACCACAAAGAAGAGGGCGCTCTCCACAACTGACCTATAGAACATCTTCAGCATCTCACTACAGACATTGAATGACGCCAACCTTCTTAGGAAGTACATTCGACTCTGTGCCTTCCTGCACAAGGCATCTGTGTTGGCAGTCCAGTCTAGCTTCTCGTCTAACTGTACTCCCAGATACTTGTAGGTCTTAACCTGCTCCACACATTCTCCATTAAAGATCACTGGCTCCATATGAGGCCTAGATCTCCTAAAGTCCACCACCATCTCCTTGGTCATGCCATATTTACACTAGGCACTGACATTATCACTACCCTCTTACTCTTTATGTACTAAGGCACCTAGACAATGATTTAGCCATTAAAATTTGTCTGCAATCAGGGAGAACTATCAAACAAAGAGTGGTTTCTATGTGGACAGTTCTGCCTGGCCATATGGTTGAGGCAGGTACAATAACAACTTTTGAAAGGCAGTTAGACAGGTACATGGATCGGAAAGGTTTAGGAGGTCATCAGCCAAATGCTGGAAAATGGGACTAACTTGGATGGGGCACCTTAGTCAGCATGGACCTGTTGAGTCAAAGTATCTGTTTCCATGCTGTATAATTTTATATGACTATGTAAAGGTAAACTTGATCCAATTTTGCAGGAAGTAGGTCTTTTAGAACAAACTGAGGCTTGGTAATTGTAACAGAGTTCATTCAAATTTGGCAATGAAACATTGAGTCACTGACAACTGTCTAGGTTTTTACCTCGTTTCTCACACCAGATCTTCTGAGAGCTGGTTTGAAGATGGAAGTTCACTGCAGGTTTATCCCCACTGGAAATGACAGAGGTTAAAATGTGGGGCTGTCTGACAGGGATGTTCCCCTCCCAAGGCCCAGAGGCCTGTGCCGCCTGGAAGTCCCGGATGAGGGATTTGTCCAGGATGTCAATGGCCTGAGCCCAAGAATGCTCCCAGGGCCAGTATCTCCCAATCCATGAGATACTCTGGACTCTGAACCACACCCATTAAGATTCCAGCAGGTGTCGCACAGAAGAGATGAGAGACACATCCAGCAAGCAGGGAGGAGCGGGAGGGGTGACTGGAGCAAGGGGGAGGGGGGGGTGGAAGTCACTGGCTTTATCTGGGAAACATGGAACACGGGGTGAATCTTCATCGGTGATGGTAGGCACAGTCTATTTGAAGCTCTGTTGAAAGCCTTCTCCACTAGTCCCACATAGTGTAGGGCCAGCTTGCAGCTCTCACCTTTCAGACGAAGCTCTCTGGACACCAGCCAGCCTATCTGCTCTGGCTTCGAGTGGCCTCACCTAAATGACCATGTCAATCCCTTGGTCAGGAAAGAGGGGTGACTGGAATCCCTTCTGGCATTCAAAGGGAGACATACCCTTGGGGGATGACTGGAGGTTATTGGTCGCAATCTCTGCCCAAACCATTTGGGAGTTCCAGACAGTGGGGTGGAAGAGACAAGGCAACACAGGATTGTCTCCAGCTCCTGATTCAGTTGGATCAATGGATTGGGGTTGGAAATCTAATGAGAGATTGCCTGTGCCTTCCAGAAGAGAACAGAAAGACTTCCAAAAATAGGACATGAACTGTGACCCTTGATCAGACACTATATCCTGAGGTGCAGCCCGAACATGTGCTGAACCGTAAGGGTGGCAGTCTCATGAGTCACAGAAGCCTGGGGAAAGCAATGAAGTGGGCAGCTTTAGAGAACAGGTCCACAACCATCAGGATGGTAATTTCTGTCTGATTGGGGCAGACCAGTAATGATATTCACCAAAAGGTGGTATCAGGGACGGTGAGGCACAGGCAGCTGGCGGAGCAGACCCTCAGTGTGCTGATGTGACATCTTCCTCTGGGCAAAAGAGGGGCAAGCAGAAATGAAGTTGTGGGCATCTTGGGACACAGACGGCCACCAAAATCATTTATTTTTAAATTGCAGGGTCTGTTGACTTCCCAGATGGGCAACCAAATGAGAGAGGCCCAACTCCAACATAGTGGCAGGAACAATGAGCAGATTGGGAGGTCCCCAGCCTGGGCCAGGATCAGACTGTTGGGTAGCCTTCACCTCTACCTCTATTCCCCAGATCACTGGAGCAGCAATGCATGAGCGAGGAAGGATAGGCTCTGGATTGGTGTTGTCCTCAGACACGTTAAACTTCTGGGAGAGAGTATCGGCCTTGGTATTATTGCTGCTGGGACAGAGGGTGAGGGTGAAATTAAACTCGGAGAAGAAGAGATTCCAAAGGGCTTGACAGAAGCTGAGTCAATCGGTGTCCCAATTGTAGGAGAGGTTCTTGTGGTCTGTCTGTACCAGAAAGAGGTGCTCTGCCCCTCCAACCAGAGTCGCCATGCCTCCAGGACCTCCTTGACAGCCAGAAGCTCTTGGTTCCTGACATTGTAATTTCACGTAGCAGGAGTCAAGCAACAGGAAAGAAAAGCACAGCGGTGCATCCAATTATCCATAGAAGAGCACTGTGAGAATAAAGCTCCAATGATGACACCCAATGCATTGACCGCGACGAGGAATGGATGAGATGGGTCTGGATGTTGCAGCACCAGGGCAGTGGTGAAGCGTCGCTTAAGTTCTGAGAATGCTTGGTCTACTTCACTTGTCCATAGGAATCCTGCCAAGATCTTCTTCATGAGGATTTCCAATAAGATGGTGGCACGTTCAATTGCAGTGGCTTCTACGGGATCAACCAAAGGTATTATTGTCTTTTATAAACATATTTTTTATGGTTGCAAAACCCTGCTGGATATTAAGAACTGAAAGTACTGTAGGCCTACTCCGTCAGTGAGTTGCTCGTTGGCGGAGAAGCTTAATGAGCTGGACTTGGTGTGGATTGAGCTGCTGCCAGCGTCAGAGGAGTCCGTGCATGAAGACAGTGATTGTCCCAGTCACTTTCCTTGTGATCACACGACCCTGTTGGACATTGTTAATACGGAATGCTGCTAGTCCGATTCACGGATTTATTTGCAGGTGGTGAGGGAAGTGTGGCATCTGTTGTAGCGAGGACGAAGTCTGAAGCTGCAGAGCTGCCTGTTTACAACCACCCAGGGCAGAGATGTTGGAGTCAGTGTACTCCACCAGAGTCAGTGTGGCATGGCATCCAAGTTAGAGTCAATGCTCCCCCTAGTGTTCGCTCGGCAGAAGACAAGTGGTATTGTGTTCCACTGCACTCTGCTGTTACATTCATGGACTCAGCGTCTTGGACTATATGTTTTTCCCTGTGACTGTGTTTTACTGATATCTTATGTCTTGTGTTGTGTGTCACTGTTGGTACCGTGTTTTGCACTTGGCCCCAGAGTAACACTGTTTCATTTGGCTCTATTCATAAGTGTTCAGGTATAGTGAATGACCATTAAATTTGAATTTGAACTTGAGTGCATTTATGAGTGCTGCGATGGAACTGAAGTTTCTGATGAAGCAGCGATAAAAGTCTGCAGACACCATGAAGGGCTGCACTTGTTTGACCGTAGATAGTTCGGGCCAGTCTGTGACTGCATGAACTTTACACAGGTCCGTTTGAAAACTGGGAGGCATGATGATAGAGCCCAAGAACAACAGCTGTTCTCTGTGGAACTCACCCTTTTCTGGTTTGGCATTAAGGATGTTCTCGAGGAGCCATCTGAGAACCTTTTGTATGTGCTGGACGTATTCCTGGTGAGAGCGGCAATAGATAAGAATGTCATCCAAAGACACAAAACAAAGTGATTCAACATGTCCCAGAGCATATCAGCGACCAGCACTTAAAAAACAGCTGGTGTGCTAGCCAGACCGAAAGGCATTATGCGGTTTTCACAGTGGCCAGTGGAGGTGTCTTCCACTTGTCCCCTTCTTGAAAACAAACCAGGTTGTAAGCCTTGCACAGATCTATCTTGGAGAATATGTTTGCTCCCTGGAGATGTTCAAATGTAGAGGCAACCAGGGTAAGGGGGCAGCATTACTTCACCTTGATGCTTTTGAGGGGCCAATACTCAATGCAGGAATGGAGGCTGTGATCTTCCTTGCTCACAAAAATGAAGCTTGCCCCTGTTGGTGACATTGGCAGATAGATAAGGTGAATACCTCCTTGATGGCCAGCATTTCAGGACAAGAGAGGGAGGACTAGTACCAGGTCAACACCACAGTCGTATGTCTAGTGTGGAGGCAAGGAGATGTCCTTCTACTTACTGAAGACCTCAAGAAGTTCAACATATTCAGCTGGAACACCAGACAGGTCCACCCTAGCAGTTGGCAGACGAGGGGATACACTGACAGAGGCTTGAGATGGACTGAGGCAGGTAGACAGACTTGCCGATCCCCACTCTTGGAGCAGCTTTAAGGACCATTCAACCCAGGGGTTGTGTCAAGATAGCCAAGGAAGGCCAAGCAACAGCAGCAGTTCAGGCCAGTCAACAATATAAAAGCAGAGCTGTTCACTGTGGTTGGCTTCTAGCACACGTTGGAAGGGTTCTGTGGAAAGGAGAATCTTGCCGGTGCCCAGAGTCTGACCATCCAGAGCCTTGACATTGATATTCCCTTTCTATTGTTGAGTCAGAACTCTCCATCTTTGAGCCAGAGGCTCCCGGCATCACTGGAGTCAATTAATCCCTGAAGCTCATGGACCTGGCACCCCCACTATAAGGAAGTTGGGAGCATTTCGTGATTTAGGTAAGATACTCGCAGGGAGAATCAGCCCGTTAGAATTGCTCTTCCTGCTGATGGGTATCCTTTTTTACTGGACATTTTTTACTGGCCTGCGCATGCCGAATGCCTGCACTCATTCCACCCTGGAAGGCAGTGACGAGGGATCTCTCATTCCACCCCGTGGGGGAACCTTGTTCCCATTGAGCAATGTACAGGCTAAGTGGGGGTCCATCTAAAAGATTCAACATGTAAGCCAGTTTACACACATCATCACTGCACTGAGCTGGCTGGGCCTGGAAAGTGAGCTCACACTGAGTGTAGCAGCTACTGGAAAACAAACCAAAACGGCTGAGAGTCAAAGCCAGGGTACTCAGAGCTTCCAAATAACGAATTTCCAAATCTAAAAAGCTACATTCGATCCTTTATCACAAACAAGCAAAGACGAGCAATCTTGTATCAATAACAAACTAATGAAACTATAAGCAATATAGGCTAGGTCCACACTACGCCGGATAAATCCGTAACCAAAGCTTTTTCTCTTCGTTTTTACCCTCTGTCCACAGTGAAATGGCGTTTTCATCCCCCGAAACCGGAGCTTTTCAGAAACATAGAAAAAAACATAGAACATAGAATGGTACAGCACATTACAGGCCCTTCGGCCCACAATGTTGTGCCGACCCTCAAACCCTGCCTCTCATATAACCCCCCATCCTAAATTCCTCCATGTACCTGTCTAGTAGTCTCTTAAAACGCTTTCCAGAGTGTGTATTTTTGAAAACGCCAGATTGGCTGGATCAGTGTGGACGGGGTAACCGGAGACTTCTGAAAACGCTGTCAGACGGCAGCACGCTATTTCATTGTTTTCTTGAATGCAACCTAAAAATTTCAGAACAGACAACAAAGAGACTGAAGCTAGAAGAGTTAGAAATGTACTCATCAAATACTTTGACCCATAACTTACTGAATAAATAAGTATACTTACTTTGCTCTGTTTTCTGTCCTTGCTTGTATGAAGGTGGTTTACCTATTTATGCAAGTACTTCTCTGACAATAGATGTGTAACAGCCTAACGTAACATTGTATGGAAATACAAGATAACACTGATGCAGACATGTTTTATACATTTAACAAGGTGCTTTATTAATGCAACAGAGTTCGTCAGTTTTTCAATGTTCGTCATCAGCCGGGTCAATCTGTCCGTGAACTCCCTGTCGGTTGCCTCCATACGCTCCAGTATTTGTTTTTTTTAGTTTTAAGTTCTCCTGCACGAGAGCCTACAGCTGTCCGTCATTTTAAGTTTTTCTAGTCTATAACTACACAAACGCACACTTTCACAGTGAGATTCGACACCAAACATGTCGCTTGTTTTCGGTAGATGTGTCCTGCGCATGCCCAGTAGGAGGAGATTCGCCGAAATCTTCGTTTCAATGTGGATAGAGATATTTTCAAAAACGCATAGTGTGGACGCCTATCATTTTTACGCGAACCGGCGTTTTCAAAATTATCCGGTCTAGTGTGGATGTAGCCATAGTGTTCTTAGCGTTCAGATCAGCATAAGTAAGCGTTCTAATCAGTGAACTGAATGCTAACACAGATCCTGCAGTTTAGAAACAGTAATTTAACACTAAAGAAATACTGCTCCTTTACAGCATCGATCTAACAGTAGTCTTCTTTCACGGAACAAAGGCAGGGGTAAGCAGAGAGTGTTGACATTGCTATGCTTTTGGTTAAGATTCGACAAGACTGGAACAAGAAGAAGGGAGTTAAATACAATGGCTAACTGGCTGGAATGCGCAATCCCTTTCCGCAGCCCGCCTGTGAGGGCACCCAGACTCCATGGCAGAGCTCGTGGTTGTGACACTTTCAAAGCAGGATCTTCATTTCATTCCACTTGCTGATATAATTTTGTTTTAGGTTATCAGCGGCAGCTTTCTCTTTATATTCCTTTGTAATCGCTAAAGCCATGGAGAACCTTAAAAAGAAGCTTCCCTAAAAGCCTCTGGACTGCACAGAACTCCATGCAAAACACAGGGTGAGAAGCATTGCACAGGAAATGCTGGGATTCTCGAGTCTACAGTAAGTTCCGGAAACTTGTGATGAGCGAACGAGGTGTAAAGGAGTGGGAATTTCAGGCAACTAGTGTTCAACGTTCAAAGTAAATTTATTATTGAAGTATTTGTACGTTGTACATCTTTGAGTTTTGTCTCCTAACAGGCAGCCGCATAGCAAAGAAGCCCATAAAAAAGGCCATCAAATATCCAATGTGCAGGGAGGAAAAGAACGAATCACGCAAACAATCAAAGTAAGCAAATAGCATTCAAACCAAAGTGAACGCACGGACATGAAGCCAGGCATCACTGCAGCTAGAACACGCCACAGCCTCTGTTCAACACAGAGCCAATGAGAGTCACAGAACAGCGGGCAGAGCTGGCCTGACCCTTGCCCTTGGCCCTAACACCCTGCCTTTTTAACCGGGCCCAGCGTTTAAATCATCCAAACATCGAGTCGTTCCTCAATCAAGGACCTGGGCCCAGTCACTTCGATACGCTCTCGGTCTGGACCCCGCTGCCACATTTTGACCTGTCTCGACCTCCACTTACCTCCATTATGCTGGGAACACAGACAGTAAGTGGAAAATTCTGAATAAAAAGGCATTTTCCATTCAGTTTTGAGAACCATGAAATATATTTGCTTTTTTCTTGGTATGATCCTATCATGACTAGATGATCCTATTTTCCAGTGGATTTTTAATATAACGCCTCTGATTCCCTTATCTGTCAGGGCCTGCCCTGACTCTCCCTTCTCCGTAGGGCTGATGCCATATACTGTATCTACGTACTAGAATGACTCTTTATCAAGCAGTTCCATCATGAGATAGCGCTAAAGTAAATGCGATAATTTTGAATATATGAACATTCTCTTTGTAATTAACATCTGATATATTCTTCAATTTGCTTTAGGAAAATTGTTCAGTAATTAAAATCTTTGGATTTCAGAATACAAACAGGTATTTTTCTGGTAACTTCAGCTAATTACTCATCTTCGCCGATCTACACTGTTGTAAACTTCATGATAAGAATAACATAGAGAGTCAGCGAGAGTCACAAGAAACTTCAAATGCTGGAATCTGAAGCAACAATCTAAGTGTTAGAGGAACTCAGTGGGTGGAACAGAATGTATGGAGGGAAACTCTTCATGTAGACAGGACATGCGCAGTTTATCTGTGTAGCTGTCACCACGATGATTCCTCTCTTGCCGCCCTCTGCTGGCAAACCAGCACAATGGCAACCCAAGGAAGACCAGCGCAACAAACCGCAGAACTCAATATATTTCAGTCCTACCCTTTAGATTAAACTTCCGTTAACAAGAGTTTATAGATTATAACTCATCGCCAGCACAGAATATAACAGCTTCTTACTCCTGGTCTGAAGTACAGGAGTGAGATATGCCAACTAGTGGAGTTGTGTCGCAGCGACAACCTGGCATTCAACGTCAGTAAGACGAAAGAGCTGATTGTGGACTTCAGGAAGGGTAAGATGAAGGAACACATACCAATCCTCACAGAGGGATCAGAAGTGGAGAGAGTGAGCAGTTTCAAGTTCCTAGGTGTCAGGATCTCTGAGGACCTAATCTGGTCCCAACATATTGATGTAGTCATAAAGAAGGCAGAACAGCAGCTATACTTTATTAGGAGTTTGAAGCGATTTGGCACGTCAACAAATACACTCAAAAACTTCTATAGATGTACTGTGGAGAGCATTCTGACAGGCTGCATCACTGTCTGGTATGGGGGGGGTGGGGGTGGCTACTGCACAGGACTGAAAGAAGTCGCAGAGGGTCATAAACTTAGTCAGCTCCATGTTGGGTATGAACCTACAAAGTACCCAGGACATCTTCAAGGAGCGGTGTCTCTGAAAGTCAGCGTCCATTATTAAGGACCTCCAGCACCCAGGGCATGCCCTTTTCTCACTGTTACCATCAGGTAGGAGGTACAGAAGCCTGAAGGCACACACTCAGCAATTCAGGAACAGCTTCTTCCCTTCTGCCATCCGATTCCTAAATGGACATTGAACCCTTGGACACTCCCTGACTTTTTTAATATAGGGTATTTCTGTTTTTTTGCACATTTTTTAATCTATTCAATATATGTATACTGTAATTTATTGATTTATTTATTTATTATTAATTTTTCACTCTCTCTGTTCTATATTATGTATTGCGTTGAACTGCTGCTGCTAAGTTACAAATTTCACGTCACATGCCGGTGATAATAAACCTAATTCTGATTCTGTTCCATTACAGAACAAGTTCATGAGATTGTTCTGCCCACTTATAGAACGTATCAACTAACTAAGTCACCTATGTCTAATGTAAAATTAATGCCTCTCTGGACTTCCCTCTGCCACATAAAGAATCTTTCTTTTGGAGCAATAGATGCTGGTGAGACTGAATAATCATTAATGTGTGATGTAGATTTTGCAACAGTTTCACAAGCAGAAGCCAAGTTTTCCATTTCTCTGTCTTGATTTGGAAGAACATTTGCAAGTGGTATTCAAACTTGAGCAGCTAAGATGTTGTTCGTGTAAATGAGAGCACGTCACTTTGCCACTTGTTCTGTGCAGTTGATGACTTCTCCAGGGATCCACAGGCACTTTGGAAATCTGAAATCCTGCACTGTCACCCTTTCCAAAGGATAGAAATTCGGGATAGGAATGGTTGTCCCATCAGGAGCTCTCAATTGCTGCAGCTGGTGTTGGGAAATAGTGGAGGACTAATCAGGTTTGAGCAAGGCTTACATTCTGCAAGGTTTACATTTTGAAACCAACTCAATGGGTGAGATATGTCCTGCTAAGCAAATAAAATCTGAGCTTGAGGTTTGTAGGACCATTCATGCCAGGATGACATCCTGGGGGCAAGATATGCCAAACCCCATGGGAAAATGTCAGTTTTACTCAAAATGAATTGAAGATAAATATCTGTGGGCAGCATGGTGGTGTAATAGTTCGCACAATCAGTTTACAGCGCCAGCAATCACCACTCGGGATTCGATTCACACCACTGTCTGTAAGGAGTTTGTATGCTCTCCCTATTACCACGTGAGTTTCCTCTGAGTACTCTGGTTTCCCTTCATATGTAAAAGACGTACAGTTAGAGTTAGGGTTAGTGAACTGTGGCATGATCTGTTGGCACAAAAACCATGGTGACACTTGTGGGCTGCCTCCAACACAATCCTTGCTGAGCTGATTCGATTCAAACGATACATTTCACTGTATGTTTTGATGTTTTAATGTACATGTGACAACTAAAGCTAATCTCTTTAGAACTGTCGGAAGCTTAAAACTGGCATTAGAAATATACTTGGTTCAGATATGACAAAGCAGAACCAGCTCAGCAAGCCCATAATAGCCCCATTTGACAACAACTCTGAATTTTACTTGCCTTAGGAGTAACATAATGACGTACTCATATTATAACCAGTATTTCAGATTCCTCTTTCACCTTGGGTGAGCATGCTTTCTCCAATTCGCAGGACAGGTGCAACCAAAATATCATAAAACTCTTTCCATGTTCTTTTCCAATTCAGCAGCAAGAGGTTTGTGCAAAGAAAGGAGGCACTGTACATGTGTTAAAGGTTATAAGAACTTACCTTATTTGAGTTACAAAAGAATAAAATACAGGAAGAAAGAAAAATGATTAACAGAAGTAAAAGAAGCAAAATAATACTTATCAACCTATCACTAAGCCACTCCACACAATATACTGCCGGAGGGAGCCACAAATATCCAGGAGCTTTTCCAGTATCCCTCTCCCTCGCAATCTCCTTGTCTCTAACTCCAGCTCTTAGGACTAGTCATGGCCTAATCTAAGAGAAGTTTCTCCCATGCACAAAGAAATTGTCCCTTCTCATATCCTTCAAGATCCCTTCAAAAGTCAAACTTCCACCCCAGCACTTTTCCAGACAAACATGTTTCTTTCACCATTATCTACTCTCAAGACTGTAGATTGGTACTCACACTAAGTTCTCAAAATATGGCTGCGGACTGGCTCCCTGTATTTTCTCAAAACATTCTCGCATTCCAGACTAATACCGTTTTGTCTTACGAAGTTGCATTTTGTATTACACATTTTAGCATATACCAAGGAGGAATCGAATTAAACCCTTTCTTTACACCAGGTTCACCGGAAGTGGGCAACAGTGTTACTTTATGGGAGCCGGTGCCCTTGGGAATCCTTGACCTTAACTCTGGATGCCATGAAGTTCCAGACCAAGCAGTGACAAGCAAACTCCTGGTAACCACCACCTTCCTCCCTCAGCTGGACAATCACTACTTCTCCCTTCCCAACAGCACCTGATGTAAGGGCACATGAAGTAACCCTGAGTGGAGAACTTCAATGTCCATCACTACACGTGCTCAGAAGTGGATGAGTCCTGGAGGTGCTACGAGCTGTGAAGGTGATGGAAGAACCAACATGAGAGATAAATCTGACTTCAGTTTTCCTGTGGGATGACAATGGTGGTAAATCCATATCACGAACAAACACGCTGTTGTGGCCTCTGCCACCAGTCTCTCACCCTACTCCCTGTGAGCACCTACTACCACAGACTCAGACTCCACTATCTTCTCACAGTTAATTGAGGACAGACAATAACTGGACTTAATTGATCAACTATCTCTGAGCCAAAAGCAGCAAACTTGAACTAAGCTGGCCATCATCAGCATCAGTGGTCAGGAGAATGCAACACAGGACATAAGCAGAGCGTGTTCTTCGGCACGAAGCTCACTGCGTCAGTGGACAAATCAGTTGTGATCTGGTATGGTAACTTCTGTGCCTTTGGGATTTGACCAAGTAACAATGAAGGCCAGAACAGTCACGGCAGCCAAGACAGAGGCACCAAAGTGGGAGTGAGGAGGTAACTGAGGACTTGGGCAGGTTCAAAGGGGCTGTACCTAGTAGCTCAGGGTTGGGAAGCTGTGCCCCTGTCATTGTAACACATCCCTTATCTTACCATTGGTGTGGGTAATGGAAGGGGCTAGGACTGGATTGCACAGGGTGAAAGTGATGCACTGACGCGAAAGGAGACTGTCACTGGAAGAGTAACCGCAGGCAAAAGGAGGCAAAGAGGCCATCGGTAAACCGGAGTCAGTAAACACACCCGCACCATTGTGGATGGCAGGGGCTTCGTTCGTGTGAGCGGAAGTTTGCAATGCCAGAGGAGCGGGATTGTCCCTCAGCTTTCAATATCTCACCCGGGCAAAGCGTACAGGATAATCTGCAGTGGTGAGCACAGCCAAGGAAGAATGTCAAGTAAGTGTGAACTTGATGTGGATTGCTGCCCAGAAGGTGGCAGCAACAGTGCCCTAGGTGGGCCTGACTGAGAATAAAAAGACGTAGAGTGTAACTGAAAGCTTATGCAAAGGCAAATGAAGGCTAACGTGGGGTTAAATCAGGGGTTGCTGGGTGGTGTGGCTTGGAGGGCCTATTCCGCACTGTCATTCATTCACTAAATAAATAATCGAGATTCAAGATTGTTGAATCTCTTACAAGTGTAAGGTGAACGAAATAATTGTTACTTGGGGTTCAGTGCAACACAAATAAAACAAATAATTTTTAAAAAACCAGAAGAAATCTAAAAATATAAGCTAGTTTATATACAGATTGATTGCATGTCCATAAAGTGATGCTCGGTACAAGAGAGTGGATGATTGAGGAAGGTTAACGGTCAGGGTCAGGGATGAAGAAAGCAATGTGTCTATGCAATGAGAAAGGGAAGTTGACATGCCTGGGTGTGGAGACATTGGAAGGGAGGTCAAGGAGAGGCTGAGGTTGTAAACAATGTGGTCTGAGCATACTAAACTCTGTGTTGCTTTGACGTATTGATTTGGTTTGTACAGGTTTTGAGGATCATATTGAGCCAGAGAGAGTCAGAGAGAAATACAATGCAGAATCAGACCATCAGGTCTTCAAGCACCCAGTTTTACCCATTTTTAAACTAACCAAACTTACCAATCTTAACCTCCTCAGACTGCAATCAGATCCCCCAAATATCCCCTCTAGATATTCCCCATCAATGTGTAGCACCTGGAAGAAGCCCATACAGGGAGAACAAGCAAACTCCACACAGACAGCACCAGAGATCAGGAGTGAGCCCAGGCCATTGGAGCAGTGAGATAACAGTTCTACAAGCTGCCCCACTCTGCAACCTCTTTGCCATAGTAGAAGACAAACATTCTGCTTCAAGTTACAGTATCCAAGGCCCCACTTTTCTCCATACTTTCCACATCAGCTCCAAAAACAAATCAACTTTAGTGCAATTTGAAAGAAAAAGAAAATACAGTCTGAGGTACTATCAGGGGTTTTCAGGTCTGCTCAAGAATCTGATGGCAGTGGGGAAGAAGCTATTGTTGAACCTTGAAGTGTAGGTCTTCAGGCTCCTACACCTCCTGCCTGATGGCAGCATTGCGGAATGGGCCTGCCCTGGGTGTTGAGGTTCACATCATTTCATTCAGCACTCTATTCAGCTGGCTAGTTTCTTCACCATCCCAAGAGCCAGTCTGGCTCAAAGATAACACGTTTTGCTGACAAGCAAGCAATTATGTTCATGGCCAGAACAGTACAATTGAAGATGATCTTGCTCAATCAATTGAATAACAATTTTACCTTCCACTAACATACGTCATGACCAAGTTTGGAAAACATGAAATTAAGCCGCAATAATAGAGCAAGACACATCCAGACAGTAACCATCTTGGTCACAGTTTTAACGACAGTCAGTATTTCAATCACCAGAAATGCAAGAGGCCAGGAGGCAATGATCCCATAAAGCCACAAGACAGGAGCAGAATTAGGCTGTTCAGCCCATCGAGCCTGCTCTACCATTCCATCATGGCTGATTCATTATCCCTCTCAACTCCATTCTCACGCCTTCTCCCCTTAACCTTATTAATCAAGAACCTATCAACCTCCGTTTTGCATGTACCCAATGATATGGCCTCCACAGCTGCCTTTGGCAATGAATTCCACCAATTTACTGCCCTCTGGTAAAGAAATTCATCCTCACCTCTACTCTAAAGTGATATCCTTCTATTCCGAGGCTATGCCCTCAGACTCCCCCAATATATGAAACATCATCTCAATGTCCACTCTATCGAGGCCTTTCAATATTTGATAGATTTCAATGAGATTCTCTCCCCTCCATTCTTCTAAAATCCAACAAGTATAGGCCCAGAGCCATCATATGCTCCTCAACCCCCTCAGCACCAGGGGAAGGCAAAATCATGTACAATATTCACCGTGGTATTCCTGTGCAAGCCTACTGTCAAGGACATCTCATCTCACACTGCAGTCAAAGGCTCCCGTCTGCTTCAAAAGGGTAACAACAATACCAGTGCCCAAGCAGAGCAGTGTGAGCTGCCTCGATGACCATCACCCAGTTGCATTCACATCTACTATCATGGAGTGCTTTGAGAGGTTGGTCATGGCCCGAATCAACTCCGGCCTAAGCAAGGACCTGGACCTGCTGCAATTTGCCTACACCCACAATAGAGCCACAGCAGATGCAATCTAACTGGCTCACAATTCAGCCTTGGATCACCTGGACAACAGCAATTCTTATGTCAGGCTGCTGGGTATTGATTACAATTAATACCCTCTAGTCTAATCAACAAACTCCAAAATCTGGGCTTCTGTACCTCCCTCTGCAATTGGATCATTGACTTCCTCATTGGAAGACCACAGTTTGTACGGCTCAAATATAACACCTCCTCCTTGCTGACAGTCAATATTGATGAATATCAAGGATGCGTGCTTAGTCCACTGCTCTACTTTCTTTACACCCACAACTGTGTGGCTTGGCACAGCTCAAATGCCATTTGCCAATGACACAATTATTGTTGGCAGAATTTCAGATGGCAATGAGGAGGCGTACAGGAATGAGATAGATCAACTGGTTGATTGGTGTCATGATAATAACCTTGCACTCAATGTCAATAAGACCAAGGAATTGATTGTGGACTTTAGGAAGGGACAAACATCAACCCGCATTGAGCCTGAGGAGACTAGACATGTTGCCAAAGATTTGCGCAAATTTCTACAGGGGTACCATGGAGAGCATTCTAATTGGTTGTATCATCATCTTGTGTGGAAGGACTGCTGCATGAGACAGGGAAAAACTTCAGAAGGTTGTAAATTCAGTCAGCTCCATTATGGGAACTAGCCTTCCCAGCATCAAAGACACCATCAAAAGGCGGCATTCATCATTAAGGACACCCGTCACCGAGGACATGTCCTCTTCTCATTGCTGCCATCAAGGAGGAGGTATAGAAGCCTGAAGACACACTCCCAATTTTTCAAGAACATCTTCTTCCCCTCCGCCATCAGATTTCTGAATGGACAATGAACCCATGAACACTACCTCACTATTATTTTTCTCTTTTTGCACTTGATTGTCCACGGAGCCAATAGGATGGTCTGTGCATAGAACACAGGGAGTCCATGAACTTGGATGGGAATTTATGCATTAATAAAAGAAAGACATATATCATTTAATGACAAATTAGTTTTTTTTAAATATTTTGATAACTGTATTTCAATATAATTGTTTTTTCTGTAATCCTGTGAACTTTATTTTATATATTTAAATGCACTATTCTGAGAAGGGGTCCATAGGCTTCACTGGACTGCCATAGGGGTCCATATGGCATAAAAAAGGTTAAGAACCTGTGGTTTACAAGAATTCATTCTGTTGTACAGTCGTTGGTGAAAGGACAAAGACAGAGTGAAGCCACCAGGGGGAGTCTGTTTCCCTCAGAATGTTGAATGAACTGTCTGCAGCACCAGTTCCAGAAGCAGGTCCCTTCTCCAGCAGTTAAGAAGACAGTCAGACTGAAGGAGGATGAAACTGAGCACTCAAGGAACTGCAGATGGTGGATCTGGAGCAACTCAGGGGGAATTCAGCAGGTCAAACAAATGTATGGAATTTAAGGTGGGGGGTTATGTGGGAGGCAGGGTTTGAGGGTCGGCACAACATTGTGGGCCAAAGGGCCTGTAATGTGCTATTGACAATAGACAATAGGTGCAGGAGTAGGCCATTCGGCCCTTCTAGCTAGCACTGCCATTCACTGTGATCATGGCTGATCATACACAATCAGTACCCTGTTCCTGCCCTCTCCCCATATCCCTTGACCCCGCTATCTATAAGAGCTCTATCTAACTCTCTCTTGAATGCATCCAGAGACTTGGCCTCCACTCCCTTCTGGGGCAGAGCATTCCACATATCCACCACTCTCTGGGTGAAAAAGTTTTTCCACATCTCTGTTCTAAATGGCCTACCCCTTATTCTTAAACTGTGGCCTCTAGTTCTGGACTCACCCATCAGCGGGAACATGCTTCCTGCCTCCAGCGTGTCCAATCCCTTAATAATCTTATATGTTTCAATCAGATCCCCTCTCATCCTTCTAAATTCCAGTGTATACAAGCCCAGTCGCTCCAATCTTTCAACATATGACAGTCCCGCCATTCTGGGAATTAACCTTGTGAACCTACGCTGCACTCCCTCAATAGCAAGAATGTCCTTCCTCAAATTTGGAGACCAAAACTGCACACAATACTCCAGGTGTGGTCTCACCAGGGCCCTGTACAGCTGCAGAAGGACCTCTTTACTCCTATACTCAATTCCTCTTGTTATAAAAGCCAGCATGCCATTAGCTTTCTTCACTGCCTGCTGTACCTGCATGCTTGCTTTCATTGACTGATGTACAAGAACACCTAGATCTTGTTGTACTTCCCCTTTTCCTAACTTGACTCCATTTAGATAGTAATCTGCCTTCCTGTTCTTGCCACCAAAGTGGATAACCTCACATTTATCCACATTAAACTGCATCTGCCATACATTTGCCCACTCACCCAACCTGTCCAAGTCACCCTGCATTCTCGTAACATCCTCCTGACATTTCACACTGCCACCCAGCTTTGTGTCATCAGCAAATTTGCTAATGTTACTTTTAATCCCTTCATCTAAATCATTAATGTATATTGTAAACAGGTATGGTCCCAGCACCGAACCTTGTGGTACCCCACTGGTCACAGCCTGCCATTCCGAAAGGGATCCGTTAATCACAACTCTTTGTTTCCTGTCAGCCAGCCAATTTTCAATCCATGTCAGTACTCTGCCCCCTATACCATGTGCCCTAATTTTGCCCACTAATCTCCTATGTGGGACCTTATCAAAAGCTTTCTGGAAGTCCAGGTACACTACATCCACCGGCTCTCCCTTGTCCATTTTCATAGTTACATCCTCAAAAAACTCCAGAAGATTAGTCAAGCATGATTTTCCCTTCATAAATCCATGCTGACTCGGACTGATCCTTCCACTGCTATCCAAATGTGTCGTAATTTCCTCTTTTATAATTGACTCCAGCATCTTTCCCACCACTGATGTCAGGCTAACCGGTCTATAATTCCCTGTTTTCTCTCTCCGCTAACCGGTCTATAATTCCCTGTTTTCTCTCTGTACTGTACTATTCTATGTTCTATGTTCTATTTAGGGAAATGCACAATCAACATCCTGGATCAAAATTCTTCATCTGGACTGTAAGGAAATTAGATATTAATGTATGCATGCTTCAACACACTCAACCCTTTAGTGTGAACATGTCAGAGTGATGCCCCATGCCACCATGATTTGAGCACCTCAAAGATACTTGATACTTTAGGATTATTAAATAGACTTCCAAGCAGGGCAAGAAAATAAGACATGCCATTTGATGTAGGCCAAGAGCCCCTTGTATTGGTTTTGCTTTTCAACAAGGTTTTGGCCATTCTTTTATCTCAGTGCTATATTCCTTCACTGCATTCATTTTCTTCAATTCATTTCATATCTCAACATTTATCAACCTCTGTCTTGAATTTAAAAATGGGGAAATGATGCAGGACTAGGCCTCAAAGAGGATGGCCTTTTAAACCTGTTCTGCAATGTAAGATCTACTTCAGCTGTATCTTAACACAGAACATAGAACGCAGTACATAGAACAGTATAGAACAATGATTTGTGTTGACCTTTTATTTTTAGTTTTTTTAATTTAAAGATGCAGTATAGAGTAGGCCCTTGCAGCCCAAAAAGCCACCTACTTAATCCTAGATTAATCACAGGACAATTTACAATGACCAATTAACCTACTAAATGGTACAAGAAACCGGAGCACCCAGAGGAAACACATGCTCACCGGAGCAGCATACAAACTTTCTTACAGAGGATGCCAGAAATGAACTCCGAAATCCAACGCCCTGAGCTGTAATAGTGTTGCTCTAACCACTACGCTTCTGCAAGATCAATCTTATTAGCCTATTCAGAGATGAATTTAATCCTTCCCTCCCACATAGCTCATAACCCTCCAGTCTGTTTCATCAATGTGCCTATCTAAGAGTCTCTTAGATGTATCCACCTCTATCATCACCCCTAGCAATGTGTTCTAGGCACCTACCTCTCTCTGTGTAAAAAAAGAGCAGCCACTGACATCTTTCCTCCACTCATCTTAAGAAGGATATCCTTTAATATTAGCCATTGTAACCCTGGGAAAAAATATTTGCTGGCTGTCCTCTTAATACTCTAAGTGTGGTCCAACCAGAGTTTTAAAGAACTGCAATGTTTCCTTGCAGCTCTTGAATACAGTCACCTGACTAACGAAGGCAAACGCACCATATGCCTTCATAACCACTCTATCAACTTGCACTACCATGAATCCTGCCATTAACCCTGAACTCTGTCTTCAGGTTTTGCCTTCCAAAGGCCATGGTAAAGAACAGGGAGTTGTGTTCACATTCTCCGGAAAGCTCACTCATTGAGAGATCAGTCACCTGACCAGATTCATTGCCCAGTACCATATCCGGCCTCACCTCCAGTCAGCCTGTCTACATATTGTGTCAGGAATCCTTAACAAAGGACAATCCTAACAAATCCTGCCCCATCCAAACCTCTTGTATCAGGCTGTCCCTGGTAGGTCCTCCACCCAACAATATCCAAAGTAGTTTACTTGTTAGTAAGTGAAATGGCCACAGGGGTATCCTGCACAGATTGCCTATTTCTTTTCTCTCTCCTAACAGTTATGCAGTTGCAGGAGGCAGGTAGACCTAAGTTTCAGGTACATAGGTAGGAAAAGTTTAGAATAGGAAAGAGGGAAATAGGTCAAATGCGGTCATATGGTTCTAACTTAAATGGACACCTTGGTTGGCATGGAAATGCTGGGCCGAAGGGCCTGTTTCTGTGCTGTATAACTTTAGGACTCCATACCTCTATAGCAATTTGGAACCTCTATCCAACCGTGCCTTGGAGTTTAAGTGCAATTAAACTGGAGGTCTGTGAAGGATGGTATGTAGTTGTTTTGTTTTATTAATGCTCCTCCTGACTACAATGAAATACTCTATACCACACCCACCACCGACCAATTCCCATTACCACATCCTTCACCCCAGCATTCAAACTGCCAACTCTCATCCATTCTCCATGATTTGAGGGCTTGCTCTTGGGTGGTCATATGGAATTAGACTCCTTAGATCACAGGTTTTACTCCCGTGATGCCTGCGTATGATAACCTTTAACCTTTTGCAGAATCGATTGGACATTGGGTCCATCGGTCCTGGTTTCAGGAATTGTTCTTTTCTGTTGGTTTAGTAGCAGCTTAACTTCAAGGCAGATCTGTTGAACTTTTAGTGAATACTTATCCTCCACCACTTCCTTAGATTTATTGTTATCATAAACTGTCCTCTACCAAGACAAAGTAACAAAGCATATTTGTAATCCTTGTTACTGCAGTATCTAATGGCCAGTGATTTTTAAAATTCTAATTTCTACCATCTTTTGAATTCTACCATTTATCAAAAAATTCCTTTGCTATCTGAACCCAAGCACTCTCCATTCTATTACAGGGAGTTAATGAAGAAAGATAGCAAAGGAATTTTTTTGATAAACAGTAGAAATTGGAATTAAAATAATCACAGGCCATTAGGCATTCACTGCAGCAACATGGCTACAAATGTGCTTTGTGGCTTATTTGCACTTGTTTCTAAAACCTTACTCACAACAGTATCTAATATTTAAATCTCTCAGTAGTTCTCCAGCCCTGTAGACATTATGTCCTAAGTAACAGCCAAAGATTCAACACACACAAAATGCTGGAAGAACTCAGCAGGCCAGGCAGCATCTATGGAAAAAAATACAGTCAACATTTCAGGCTGAAACCCTTCAGCAGGACTGAAGGGAAGATTTAAACTTCTTCAGAGTAGGCATCCCTGCGAGAGACTTCACAGGGGTTCTGGTGACGTCTTCGTCGAGAATGGCAGCTTAAGTCAATAGCTCCTCCAGAAAAATGCATATTTTGCCCCGTTAACCCATCAAATATAGGATTTTTTGAAAGTATTTGAACTGATAAGAGCAGCAAGAATGGGGAAAAGGAATGGAAATTAAAAAAGCATCACTGCGGAGCCTGTGGATGAGAGGGGTGCAGTGAGCGGCTCTCCTACCCAACAGCGTGCTAGCGAGGCAGGCGATGGGTCTTGTTCAGGCGAAGCGGCAAATATGATCAAAATTTTGAAAGAGATACGGGAGTTCCAAAAAGATATAAAACAGCAGCTACATGATATTAAGTCAGAGCTCACCAACGTCAATCGAAAAATAGCGGTAGCAGAGACTCGAATTAAGAAGGTGGAAGATCGCGTGCAAAACGTGGAACAGATGCTAAGTAAGACGATAAAAATATTAAATCAACAAGAAGGTAAACTGCTTGACCTGGAGGGAAGATCATGGCGGAAAAATATCAAAATATACA
The DNA here is from genome assembly GCF_048418815.1 of Hemitrygon akajei. Classification (NCBI taxonomy): domain Eukaryota; kingdom Metazoa; phylum Chordata; class Chondrichthyes; order Myliobatiformes; family Dasyatidae; genus Hemitrygon; species Hemitrygon akajei. Next base: position 75,696,842 of record NC_133135.1, on the reverse strand, counting down.
ACGTTCCCGAAGGAGTGGAGGGTTTGTCTATGACGGAGTTTGTAGGAAAGTTGCTGCGGGACGCGCTGGAGCCTCCCTCGACTATGGAGCTGGAAATTGAGAAGGCGTATCGCGCGATCGTCCCGCAGCCTACCCTAGGCAGAGAAGATAAGCCACGCTCAATAGAAATTAAATTCCTTTGATACAGTACCAAGGCAGAGATTCTACGAAGGGCCTGGGGCAAGAAGAGGGTGTTTTTAGATGGTAAATTAATATATTTCGATCAAGATATATATTTCGATCCACGGTCCTGCAGAAACGTAAAGAATACTCTGAAGTAAAGCGAATACTAAAGCAAGAAAGGATTAGATTTCAAACTCCGTACCCTGCTAAACTTCGAGTGTTTTATCAAGATGGGATCCAACTGTATCAGACAGTGGAAGAGGAGACTACAGACATGAAGGCCAGAGGGTTGTCTGTCAGCGTGATCAAACTGAGGGAAAGCCTAGCAGAGGAATTATTCTGTTCCGCTCGGGAAATAGTGCGAGAATCGAGAAGGCAGGAGACAGGAGGAGGCCGAGAGAAGTATATCAGGAACAGACCGGGAGTTTTCCAAAGACAGTCCTCACCCCCTCCAGAAGAGCCATAAGGTTTGGCTAACTTTAAAAATGTTGAGAAGCTAAACAGAAGCAAAAGTAGACAGTGATATACCTATCTCGAGAAATATTTATTATAATGTGAGAAATAATGTGAAATAATTATTATAATAAATACTTATTATAATTATATTATTATATATTACTCAGTTATTCTTCTTTATTCGCTCACTTACTCCTTTTTCCCCACCAAAATGAGAATATATATGTGCATGTGTGTGTGTGTATACATATATATATATATATATATAGGAGAAGTACACAGGGAAATTTTTTCTGTGTAATGAATTTGTTCACTGACTTTTATGGATGCTGCACTGGGGGCCCTCAACTCACAAGTAGGAGGGGTTATTCCCCACAGCTAGACATTTCCTCTAGCTCAACTCAGGGTCATCTACTAGAGACCTCAGCCTTGGAATCACACCTTCATTGCCTTCTTTGTTATTATTTGCATTTCGTGGTTCTTATTTGTTCAGGGAGTAGATCAATTAAGTTTTATGCTGCTAATTTCAATGATACATTGACAGATAAATACAGATGGCTAAGGACAAAGTAAAATTCATTTCTTTTAATGTCAATGGGCTATTAATTCCAATCAAACATAATAGAATTTTATCCAAAATGAAAAAAGAACAAGCCCATGTAGTATATTTACAGGAAACTCTTACTGGGAAATGATTATCACAGGATAGCCCAACTTTAAATGCATGGATGGAAATTACAATGGACATTTACAAAATGGAGAAGATCACAGCATCTGTTAATCATAAACTGGAACAATTTGATTAAAACTGGGAAAAATGGTTTAACTACATAATGCCTCTTAGGCCTGATTTTATTCTCACAAATCAATGAATCTGTTGTCAAAAAAAAAGATCATTCCCTATTTGTACATAGTTCTTTCCTTTTGCCTGTTTTTTCTTTCCACTCTTTTCTCTAAGCGTATACCTCATAAATACTATGCGGAGATTTGTGATTTATATGACATATATGTGCAATGTCTGAAATACATCTTATGGACATGTTTGTTTGATGATGAACTTCAATTAAAAAAAATTACAAAAAGAAGGAAGGAACTTCACAAAGTAGTCCTGCTAAAGGGTTTTGGCCTGAAACGTCGACTGTACTTTTTTCCATAGATACTGCCTGGCCTGCTGAGTTCCTCCAGCACCTTGTGTATGCTGTAGATTTCCAGCATCTACAGATTTTTTTCTTGAGCATATGTATAGCATTAGACTATCAGTAGTTAAAACTGCTGCCAGGTTCAGAATCAGAATCGAGTTTACTATCACTGACACTTGATGTGAAATTTCTTGTGTTGCAGCAGTGTAATATATAAAGCTTATATAAATGTTAATAAAAATATTTTAAAATAATAAATAAATAATGCAAAGTGAGAGCAAAGTCATGAGGTAGTGTTCATGGGCTATACAGAAATCTGATGGCAGAAGGGAAGAAGCTGTTCCCAGGTGTTGAGTGTGCATCTTCAGGCTTCTGTACCTCTTCATTGATGGGGGTAATGAGAAGAAGACATGTCCTGGATGGTGAGGGTCTTTCATGATGGGTAGTGTTTTCTTGAGGTATCACTTTTTGAAGATGTCCTCGATGTAGAGAGGCTAGTGACTTAACAGAGCTGGCTGAGTTTATAACGTTCTGCAGCTTCTTCCAATCTTGTACATTGGCACCTCCATATCAGGCAGTGGTGCAACCGGTTAGAATGTTCTCCACGTTATACTTGTAGAAACTTGCTGGAGTCTTTGGTGACAAGCCAAATACCTTCACACTCCTAATGAAATATAGCTGCTGGTTGCCCTCTTCGTAATTACATCAATATGTTGGTCCCAGGATAGATCTTCAGAGACACTGACATCCAAGAACTTAAAGCTGCTCACACTTTCTGCTACTGATCCCTCAATGAGAACTGATGGGTATCCTCCCAATTTCACCTTGTTAAAGTCCACAGTCCATTCCTTGGTTTTACTGATATTGAGTGCAAGTTTGTTATTACAACACCACGCAACCAGCCTTTCCATCTCTCGCCTGTACACCTCCTTGTCACCTTCTGAGATTCGGTCAACAACGGTTGTGTCATTGACAACTTTATTGATGGTCTTTGGACTGTGCATAGCCACACTGTCATGAGTGTAGAGAAGTCAAGGGTTCAGTTGCAGAGGGAGGTACACAGACCCAGGTTTTGGAGCTTGTTTTTTTTAATATTATTTATTTATTGAATTTTAGAAATTACAAGAATAAATGTAATAATGAAATGGTAAGAAAAGTGATATTAACCCTCCCCCCTTAACCCTTATCTAAAGAAAAAGAAAAAAAAAGAAAGAAAAGAGAAGAAAGATTGCCTGGATATCGGAGGATCCCCACATGTTCCATGGAGTTCAAAATAATTTTGATATTTATTTTCACTTTCCCCAATTACTATAATTTTATCTTCAAAGGACCCATGTATCTAATCCTATCTTTCGTAAGTATGGTGACCAAATTTTCAAAAATATCTCATATTCATTTCTTAAATTATATGTAATTTTTTCAAATGGAATACAGCTATGTATTTCATTATTCCAACGATCCATAGTTAAATTTAAATCAGATTTCCAAGTAACTGCAATAACTTTTTTGGCTACTGCCAAAGCAATTTTTATAAATTTTTTCTGATACTTATTCAATTTAAATTTTGTTATTGTCCCTTCAATGTCTCCTAATAAAAATAGCAATGGAGTATGTGGAATTTGTACTCCAATAATTTGTTCCAATAAAAATCTTAAATTAATCCAAAATGGTTGAATTTTAGAACAAGACCAAGTAGAATGTAAAAAAGTACCAATTTCTTGTTTACATCGAAAACATTGGTCAGACATATTTGAATTTAATCTATTTATTTTCTGTAGTGTTATATATAATTGATGTAAAAAATTATGTTGTATTAATCTAAGTCGAACATTTATTGTATTTCTCATACTATCAGAACATAATCTTGACCAATTTTTTCCATCAATTTTAACATTCAGATCAGATTCCCATTTTTGTCTTGATTTATGAATTCCTAATTTAATTGTCTGCTTTTGAATCAAATTATACATACAAGATGTAATTTTTTTAATTTTCCCTTTCTGAATTAATATTTCTATTTCACTAGGTTTTGGTATCAACATTGTTTGTCCCAGCTTTTCTCGTAAATAAGCTTTTAATTGAAAATAACAGAAAAGAGTGTTATTTGATATTTTATTTTTATTTTTTAATTGATCAAATGACATCAATATACCTCCTTCAAAACAGTCACCTATATATTTAATCCCCTTTTGAAACCAATTATGTAAAAGTTTATTATCCATTGTGAAAGGAATAAGCCTATTTTGAATTAAAGTCCTTTTTGCTAATAAAGATTTCTTTATCTCATCATCCATATTTACCTTATTCCATAAATCAATCAAATGTCTTAATATAGGAGATTCTTTTTTTCCCCGTATCCATTTGGATTCCCATTTATATATAAAATCTTCTGGTGTATTTTCTCCTATCTTATCTAATTCTATTCTAATCCATGCCGGTTTTTCTTCATCAAAAAAAGACGCAATAAATCTAAGTTGATTTGCTTTATAGTAATTCTTAAAGTTTGGAAGTTGTAACCCTCCTAAATCAAATTTACATGTCAATTTTTCCAATGATATTCTTGACATCTTTCCTTTCCAAAGAAATTTCCTTACATATTTATTCAGTTCTTGAAAAAATTTCTGAGGTAATTATATTGGTAGAGTTTGAAATAAATATTGCAATCTAGGAAATGTATTCATTTTTACAACATTAACTCTACCTATTAATGTTATTGGTAATATCATCCATTTATCAAGATCTTCTTTTATTGTTTTTAATAATGGCAAATAATTTTGTTTATATAAATTTTTTACATCATTATTAACTCTAATACCTAAATATTTTATCCCATTTATTGACCATCGAAATTGAGTTGCTAATCGGCATTGATTATAATTTCCATTGGTGAGGGGTAAAATTTCACTTTTATCCCAATTTACTTTATAACCCGATACTTCCCCATATCCTTCCAATCTAAAAGATAATCTTTGCAAAGATTGCAATGGGTTTGTTAAGTAAATCAAAACATCATCAGCAAATAAGTTAATCTTATATTCTTCTTGATTAACTCTAAAGCCCTCAATATCTGAATCTGTTCTAATTAATTCAGCTAATGGTTCTATTGCCAATACAAATAAAGCAGGCGATAATGGGCAGCCTTGTCTAGTTGACCTTGTTAAACAAAATGGTGTTGAAATCTGACCATTTGTAACTACTTTAGATTGAGGATTAGTATTTAGAATTTTAATCCATTGTATAAAAGATTTTCCTAATTCATATTTTTCCAATACCTTATATAAAAAATCCCATTCCAATCTATCAAATGCTTGTTTTGGAGCTTGTTGATTAGAAATGAGGGCATGATGGTGTTGAATGCTGAGTTGTAACCAATAAGCAACAGCCTGACCTAGGTATTGCTGTTGAACAGGTGGTCCAAGGCTGAATTAGAGACAATGAGATTGCATTCTCTATAGACCTATTGTGGCAGTAGGCAAATTGCAGTGTGTCCAGATCCTTGCTCAGGCATGAGTTAATTCCAGCCATGCACTAACTCCCAAAGCATTTCATCACAGTAGATGTGAATACTACCAGGCAATAGTCATTAAGGCAGCTCACCCTCCTCGTCTTGAACCAATATGAACCAGCTGCAAACCTCTGACTGCACCAGTGAGAGGTTGAAGATGTCTGTGAGTACTCCAGTCAGTTGTTTGGCACAGATTTTCAGTCCCCTGCCATGTACACATGGGTTTGATCTAATGCCCAATTCCGACACCCTCTGTAAACAAGTTTGTACATACACAAGAGAAAATCTGCAGAGTACAATGGATGTTTCGGACAGAGACCATTCAGTGTGTGCCTGGCTTTACTCCAGGTGCTCCGGTTTCCTTCCACAGTCCAAAGACTTACTGGTTAGTAGGTCACTTGGTCTTTGTAAATTGTCCCCTGCTCAGGCTAGGGTTAAATCAGTGGGTGGCTGGGTGCCATGGCTCTGTGGGCCAGAAAGGCTTGCTTCACACTGAATCTCTAAATAACATAAATAAAAAATAAATAAGTGGCATAGGAAGGATGGGATTGTATTGGACAGGGAGCAGAGGTGAGAAGGGGAAGATTTAATGGAAGCTGAAGGGCCACATATTAACAACATTTAAGAAACCTTTAGACAGATATATGGATACAAGAGGTGTATAGGCCAAAGGAGGGTAAGTGGGACTATCACAGATGGACATTGTGGTTGGTATGGACCAGTTAGACCAAAAGGCATGTTCCCATTTTGACTCGAAGATGCCTGCAAATCTTCAACAGCCAGAGAATCCATCTCCATGCAAACTTCCAAACAGCATGTGGAGAATCTCACGCCACTAATCTCCAGTGAAAATATTGCCTGTACTTTGGCAGCATACATCCATATTGTAAGGCTGTAACTACACTGGCTCACACCAAATCGCTTGATTCACCTGACACTTACACCTGGATTCACAGAGCAATTCTGTCCTGGCAACTTCCTCCTCATTTTTTTCTCACTCTTTCCAGTTTAACTATGTCTTTCCAATAACAAGGTGACTAAAACTGTACATAGTTCTACAAGTGTGGCCTCCAGCTGCAATGTGATATTCAAGTTCCTATACTCAGTTGCCTGACTAAAGACCAGCATACTAAGTTCCTTTTTCACCACCTTGCTTGCCTGTGATGTCACTTTCAATGAGCTATGTACTTGTCATCCTCCATTCCATTACACTCCCTCATGCCCTATTATTCATACGTGGTATAATTTGATTTTCCAGACGACGTTGCCTCACACTTAGCTGCATTGCAATCTATTTGCCACTCTTTGTATTCTGTCATTGTGCCCTCCAGTCCTAGACTCCACCACCATAGAAAATATCCTCTCCATGTTCACTCTATCTAGGCTTTTCAATATTCAATGAGATCCCCCTCATTCTTCTGAACACCAGTGAGTACAGGGCCAGAGCCATCAGACATTACTCATACATTAATCATTTCATTCCTGAGATAGTTTGTGTGAACTCCTGCCGATCATCTCCAATGTCAGCACATCATTTCTTAGATAGGGGGACCAAAACTGCTCCCAGTACTCCAAGTGCTGTCTGATCAACACGTTATAAAGCCTCATTATGGCCCATTTCCCTAACTGATCGAGATTACTTGTAACATATGATAACTCTCTTCACTATCAGAAACACCTCCTAATTTTATGCTATCTGCGAACTTGCTGATGGAGGCTTGTGCACGCATTTGTATGTCGTTTATAGAAAAAACAAATAACAAGGGTACCAACAGTGGATCCCCATGGCACACCACTGGTCACCAACCTGTATTCCAAGAGACAGCTTTCAACCAGCACTCTCTGCTTCTACCTTTGAGATAATTCTGAATCTACCTAACTCACCCTGAATTCCAAAGAACCTAATCTTTCAGACCAGCTTGCCATGCAGTACATTGTCGAAGGCCTTGCTAAAGTCCAAGAAGACAACATCTGCTGTCCTACTCTCATCTACTCTTCAGATCACCTTCACAAAGAACGCTAAAAGATTTGTTAAATGCGAAATCCCACACACTTCCTCTGCTATTAAGTTAGGGAAAGCTTGTTTCAAAACTGTTTAAAAATTCATCAGAAATATTTGTAATGCTGAAAATTTAAGTCATCTCAGTCGTATTTACAAGTATCCAGAAGTTAAGTACGCAAAAGCACGATGAGTAGATTGTGGATAGAATGGGTAGTGAGAAAATATCCCTATAGTAGAGGTTTCTCAAACTGGAGGACATGGGTTTAGAATGAGATAGGAGGGGTAGAGAGAATCTGGAGATGACTTTGTTTCACCCAGACACTTGTTAAAATCTGAGTACATTACCTACGTGTGTAACGGAGGCAATGCTTATCTAATCTAAAATGTCAAAGGTGATGGAACAAATGCTGGTAAATGGAGTTAGCATAGGTAGACACTCAGTGGTCTGTGTGGACATAGTGGAAGTTCCTGTTTCTGTACTGTATAATATCATCATCGTTATGTGCCATGCTGTATGACGTGTGTGATCATGGTCTCATGACCATGATTGCTCTTGGTGAATTCTTCGACAGAATTGGTTTGCCATTGCCTTCTTCTGGGCAGTGTCTTTACAAGATGGGTGACCCCAGCCATTATCAACACTCTTCAGAGATTGTCTGCCTGGTGTCAGTGGTCACAGAACCAGGACTTGTGATATGCACCAGCTGCTCATACGACCACCCACCACCTGCTCCGATGGTTTCATGTGGCCCTGTTTGGGGGACTAACTGGTGCTACACCTTGCCCAAAGGTGACCTGTAGGCTAGTGGAGGGAAGCAGTGCCTTACAGCTCCTTTGGTAGAGACATATCTTCACCTCACCACCCACTACTATATAACACGATGACTTTATAATTGATTACTGACAACTTCTCATACTTGAGTCTGTTGAAGCGGACTTAAGCAAAGCACGGTCTGCAACATTCAACCATATTCAAAGTTTTTATATTTTAAGGTTTATTTAATGAGTGTAGAAAAAATATAGTACACTGAGAAAACTATGAACTGAATGCTACAAAGTTTTTAACACTATTTTACTAATAACAATAAAAGTCCAGCAGTTTAAGATCAGACAAAATGGTAAAGTGCTTTAACTGGGGAAGGGCTAACTTTGAAGGGATGAGGTAGGAACTAGCGACAGTAAATTGGAAGCAGGTGTTCAAAGGGGAAAGCACAGAAGTAATGTGGGAGAAGTTTAGGGACCACTTGAGCTGGGTTCAGGATAGGTTTGTCCCACTGAGGCAAGGAAAAAATGGTAGGAAAAGGGAACCATGGCTTACGAAATACGTGTGGCAACTCGTCAAGAGGAAAAAGGAAGCATATGTTAGATATAAGAAGCAGGAAGTAGGAGGGGCTCATGAGAAATATAGGGTAGCCAGGAAGGAGCTAAAGAAAGGACTTAGGAGAGCTCGAAGGGGGCATGAGAAGGCCTTGGCATGTAGGATTAAGGAGAACCCCAAGGCGTTCTATGCACACGTGAAGAACAGGAGGATGACGAGAACGAAGGTGGGACCACTAAAGGATAAAGAGGGCAACATGTGCCTGGATGCGGAGGAGGTTGGGGAGGTCCTAAATGAATACTTTGCTTCAGTATTCACAAGTGAAAAGGATCTTGATCAGGGTGAAGTTGAAATAGACCAGGCCTGTGTGCTGGACAATGTGGAGATTAAGGAAGAAGAAGTGCTGGATCTTCTTAAAAACATCAAGATTGATAAATCCCCAAGGCTGGATATGATACACCCCAGGTTATTGTGGGAATTGAGAGAAGAGATCGCTGGAGCATTAGCTATGATCTTTGAATCCTTTTTGGCTACAGGGGAAGTGCCAGAGGACTGGAGAATGGCAAATGTAGTTCCCTTGTTTAAAAAAGTTAATAGGGAGAAACCTGGGAACTATAGACCGGTGAGTCTTACGTCGGTGGTCTGCAAACTACTGGAAAGGATTCTTAAGGATAGGATCTACAAGCATTTGGAGAAGTACAGTCTACTCATGGATAGTCAACATGGCTTTGTGAAGGGAAGATCATGCCTCACGAGCCTGATTGAGTTTTTTGAAGAGGTAACGAAAGAAATTGATGAGGGTAGGGCAGTGGATGTGGTCTACATGGACTTTAGCAAGGCATTTGACAAGGTCCCTCACGAGACACTCATCCAGAAAGTCATGAGGCATGGGATAAGTGGAACCTTGGCTGTTTGGATAAAAAATTGGCTTAAATGAAGAAAGCAGAGGGTAGTTGTGGAAGGAAAGTATTCTGCCTGGAGGTCAGTGACTACTGGAGTGCTGCAGGGATCTGTCTTGGGACCCCTGCTCTTTGTGATTTTTATAAATGACCTGGATGTAGAGGCGGAAGGATGGGTGACTAAGTTTGTAGATGACACGAAGATTGGAGGAGTTGTGGATGGAGCTGTAGGTGGTCGAAGGTTACAAGAGGATATAGACAGGCTGCAGAGTTGGGCAGAAAAATGGCAGATGGAGTTCAATCCAGATCAGTGTGAGGTGATGCATTTTGGAAGGACAAACCAGAAGACTGAGTACAGGATTAATGGTCAGTTACTTAAGAGTGTGAATGAACAAAGGGACTTTGGGGTTCAAATCCATACAGCCCTCAAGGTCACTGCACATGTTGATAGGGTAGTTAAGAAGGCCTATGGGATGCTAGGCTTCATTAACAGGGGGGATTGAGTTCAAGAGTAGAGAGGTCACGTTGCAACTCTACAAATCTCTGGTGAGATCACACTTAGAGTATTGTGTTCAATTCTGGTCACCTCATTATAGGAAGGATGTGGAAGCTATGGAGAGGGTGCAGAGGAGATTTACCAGGATGTTGCCTGGTTTGGAGAACAAGTCATATGAAGCAAGGTTAGCAGAGCTGGGACTTTTCTCTTTGGAGTGTAGAAGAATGAGAGGGGACTTGATAGAGGTCTACAAGATTATGAGAGGCATAGATAGGGTGGATAGTCAGTACCTGTTTCCCAGGGCACCAACAGCAAACACCCGAGGGCATATGTACAAAATTAAGGGAAGGAAGTTTAGGGGAGACATCAGGGGTTAGTTTTTTACACTAGTGCCTAGAATGACTTGCCAGGGATGGTGATGGAGGCTAAAACATTAGGGGCATTTAAGAGCCTCTTGGACAGGCACATGGATGAAAGAAAAATAGAGGGTTTAGTACCTTTTTTTAAGGATTATATGGGTCAGCACAACATGGAGGGCTGAAGGATCTGTACTGTGCTGTAGTGTTCTATGGTTCTATGGTTTACCATTCAAGTATATCAAGGAATATATAATATATACATACACACGTACATCCAAAGACATAAACAATTGCAATTTAGCAATGATTCCCTGACATTCAATATCATTACGGTCACTGCATGCACACTTTAGCAACATCCTGGGGATTCCCATTAACCAGACTCTCAGCTAGACCAGACTATTGGTCAAGGGCTGGAGAAACTGGCAATGAGAGACTCACCTTCCGACACCCAAAGTCTTTGTGCCGTCACCACCCTCCATTTGCCTAGATCGATGCTGCTCCAGCAACCCTCAAGAAGGTTTATCAGCATCCAGGACCACGACCTGTGCTTGTTTGGACGCTGGTGAACCTGTCACAGCGAGCACTGACAGACAACTGAGCCCACATGTGGAGGAATGACAGGCTCCTGTGTAGAGACAGAAACAAGAGTTTATTCATAGGAATTCTAACTGAACATCGGTGGTTCGACCACACAACACAGTGAGACAAATCATTCGTGAAATACACAAGGACCCCGCGATCTAAGCTAATTGGGAATCTGCTTTAAATAAGCACAATATGCTGAAAACCCATGCCAGTCAAAATAAACTTGACAGGATTAAATAGGAAGCACAAGGACTTAATGACTCTAGATAAGACAATGATTAACAAAATACAGGGCACATGACACAACCACCCTAAATAATAATTTTCCATCAGTAATACGCATTAGCCATAGAGGATGTACCATTTACAAATGCTGTGTGATTATTTGCCTAGGCTACTCTGATATTCTTTTCGAACTCAGGGAGTCTATTAGCAAGGAGAATGACAGCAGGCACGGAGCAACGTTCCTTGCCAAGATACACAGAGTTCTGATTACATTTCCTGTTTGTTTTCTTACCCATTGCTTTTCTGAGAACAGCTTCATCAGAGGGTTGCATGCATCATGCATCGGAGTACTCTCTTTACCTACCTGATGAGGTAACCGTAGCCTTTGACCAGGGGCAGATGTCATCAGGTGGTGCCTAGCCTTGACAGACTGTTTCTACCCTTAACCACTGCGCTCTCCAGCTGGTGGGTCAGCAGTGGTGGCCAAGTCACTGCCCATCTGCTCCTGAATTGCAGTTCAACCCTGCTCACCTGCTCCATATCCAGCAAGAGGCTCTTTCTGCTCCTCTCCCCCCCCCCCACCACCCCCCCCCATCCTGCAAGCTGCTTGATTCTTGCTTTTTTCATCAAGGCCCAGCACAGACAGCAACCTCCATACTGACCTTGCTGTGAACCCTCTACAGCCGATCTCCACGGGGAATAGCCACGTCTGCCATCCTTTGTCCTTGCACTCCTGGACTAAGGACTGGTACTTTAGGGCCTTCCTCTCATGAGCCTCCCCGCATCCTTCCTCCCGTGGCACTGTGAGCTCCACCAGGATGATTTTCTTGTCTTTGGTGGACCACAGTATGATGTCTGGTCGAAGTGTGGTTTGCACCACCTCTGGAAATTGTAGCTTCCTCCCCACGTTGACCCTCATCTCCCATGATGTGGTAGTTTGCAGCAGATTGGATTTAGGCCTCTTTGATATAGAACCATAGAACATTACAGTGCAGAAACAGGCCTTTTGGCCCTTCTTGGCTGTGCTGAACCATTTTTCTGCCTAGTCCCACTGACCTGCACCTGGACCATATCCCTCCATACACTTCTCATCCATGTACCTGTCCAAGTTTTTTCTTAAATGTTAAAAGTGAGCGCACATTTACAACCTCATTCCACACTCCCAACACTCTCTGTATGAAGAAGCCCCCCCAAATGTTCCCTTTAAACTTTTCCCCCTTCACCCTTAACCTATGTCCACTGGTTTTTTTCTCCCCTAGCTTCAGTGCAAAAAGCCTGCTTGCATTCACTCTATCTATACCCATCATAATTTTATATACCTCTATCAAATCTCCCCTCATTCTTCTAAGCTCCAGGGAATAAAGTCCTAACCTATTCAACCTTTCTCTGTAACTCAGTTTCTCAAGTCCTGGCAACATCTTTGTAAACCTTCTCTGCACTCTTTCAACTTTATCAATATCCTTCCTGTAATTCGGTGACCAAAACTGCACACAATACTCCAAATTCGGTCTCACCAATGTCTTATACAACCTCACCATTACATTCCAACTCTTATACTCAGTACTTTGATTTATAAAGGCCAATGTACCAAAAGCTCTCTTTACTACTCTATCTACCTGTGACACCACTTTTAGGGAATTTTGTATCTGTATTCCCAGATCCCTCTGTTCTACTACACTCCTCAATGCCCTACCATTTACCTTGTATGTTCTACCTTGGTTTTTCCTTCCAAAGTGCAATACCTCACACTTGTCTGTACTAAACTCTATCTGCCATTTTTCAGCCCATTTTTCCAGCTGGTCCAAATCCCTCTGCAAGCTTTGAAAACCTTCCTCACTGTCCACTACACTTCCAATCTTTGTATCATCAGCAAATTTGCTGATCCAATTAACCACATTATCGTCCAAATTATTGATATAGATGACAAATAACAATGGACCTAGCACTGATCCCTGTGGCACACCACTAGTCACAGGCCTCCACTCAGAGAAGCAATCCTCCACTACCACTCTCTGACTTCTCCCATTGAGCCAATGTCTAATCCAATTTACTACCTCACTGTGTATACCTAGCGACTGAATCTTCCTAACTAACCTCCCGTGCTGGACCTTGTCAAAGGCCTTACTGAAGTCTATGTAGACAACATCCACTGCCTTCCCTTCATCCACTTTCCTTGTAACCTCCTCGAAAAACTCTAATAGATTTGTTAAAGATGACCTACCACGCACAAAGCAGTGTTGACTCTCCCAAATAAGTCCCCGTCTACCTAAATACTTGTAGATCCTATCTCTTAGTATTCCTTCCAATAATTTACCTACTACCGATGTCAAACTTACCGGCCTATAGTTTCTAGTTTCCTGGATTACTTTTAGAGCCTTTTTTAAACAACGGAACAACATGAGCTATCCTCCAATCCTCCGGCACCTCACCCATAGATACCAACATATTAAATATATCTGCCAGGGCCCCTGCAATTTCAACACTAGTCTCCTTCAAGGTCCGAGGGAATACCCTGTCAGGTCCTGGGGATTTATCTACTCTGATTTGCCTCAGGATAGCAAGCTTCTCTTCCTCTTCAATCTGTATAGGTTCCATGACCTCACTAATTGCTTGCCTTATTTCTAGTGACTCCATGCCAGTTTCCTTAGTAAATATAGACACAAAAAACCCATTTAAGATCTCCCCCATTTCTTTTGGTTCCATTTATAGCCAACCACTCTGATCTTTAAGAGGACTAATTTTATCCCTTACTATCCTCTTGCTCTTAATGTACCTTTAGAAGCTCTTTGGATTATCCTTCACCTTGACTGCCAAAGCTACCTCATGTCTTCTTTTAGCCCTCCTGATTTCTTTCTTAAGTATTTTTTGCACTTTTTATACTCCTCAAGTACCTTATTTGCTCCCTGTTTCCTATACATGTCATACATCTCTCCCTTCTTCTTTATCAGAGTTCCAATATCCCTAGAGAACCAAGGTTCCTTATCCTTACTCACTTTGCCTTTAATCCTGACAGGAACATACAAACTCTGCACTCTCAAAATTTCTCCTTTGAAGGCCTCCCACTTAGCAACGACATCCTTGCCAGAGAACAACCTGTCCCAATCCATGCTTTTTAGATGACGTGGCTCTTTTCCTGTTTGCCCCTCTGACAGCTGGTCTCTTTTTACACTTTTCCCATTCCAGTATGTCAACGAGGGACAGCAGGACCTTGTCGTGCTACCACCTATACTGTCCTTATGTTAAAGCTGTTTTGCATCCTGACCACAAAGCTTGCAGTTAGGATTCTCTCTCAGCCCTCTTGCGAGCAGCTCTAATGGTGCAGGGAGAGTGTCATACACGGGCTGCAGGAGGAAAGAAATGTGGAAGGGCTGCAATCTCCAAAGCTCTGCCCAAGTGATCTTGTGCTTGGGAAGATCCCATTTTGTCCAGGCTTCAACTCCATCGCCTTCGATACCCGCCTTTCATCCTCGCGATTCCATAACTCTGCTTGGACCTGTCTTTTGCACTTGCACACCCCCATCATTGGAAGTGTGTAGAGCCAAGGCCTTGCCTTCCAAAGGTTGCCGATGACCTTTCTCAATTGCAGGGAGCTCGCTGGCTTCTCTGTGGTCGAGTTGGTGGCCCACTTTTGTCCCGATCTTGTTGTGACTCCTATTTGGTTTAGGAGACAGCTCACCACCACCACCACCACCATCTTAGGGGCCATTAGGATTGGATTCATTTCTTAGGAAGAGCATTGCTGGCAACACTCTTCCTGGGAAAGGAATAAAACATTTATTACATGTGCTGACTCCGGATTTTTTTGTGGGGATGCAAATACATTTGAGGCAAAAAAAGTAAAGTGTAATCCTACCACCAAATTCATGAGTTATATCCATCCAGTTCCCTCACTGGGCCGAAATTGGAAACATACTCCCAGCATAATTAATTTGTTTGTTTTAGAGAAATAAAATTATTCTGTACAATTTGAGTTTATTTTGTTATATGCAGTACGTGATATTTGGAAAGCATCATGGGTACTGTAAGATGACAGGACAAAATTCACAGATATGCCTTGCTCATAATGCCTAGAGTGTTATGAATAAGTTGTTTCTTAACAAAAAATACCTGATCACTGCTGAGGGCAAGAAAATCTCAGACATTTCTGGCCCGGTTCTAAGATGTCTCACTGAGCTTGCACTGAAAAGATATGCCAGCTCAGAAGGCTGCACTTGCTGGCATTTCCTTTCCATTCGAAATCTGTGAGGAAAGGAGGTGGGGAAATGAAAGCATTTTGTAGATATGAAGCACACTTCATGAATGACAGCTATGCAGCTTGAATTTTCCATCATATTTATGTAAGGTTAAATTCTACTTTTCTGATATGCCACCTTTTAAATTGCTATTTACCCAAAGCCTTGTAAAATCTTGCCAATATTTAAAGTAAAGCCACAATTAAACATAAATAAATTTAGACACGCTCCGCTCTATTGATGTGGTGGGGTTCCAACCAGATTGTTACAGGAGCACCTTGCAGTGTTGCAAAGGGATCGATGAATGGGAATTCTCATGTGTTCCTGATGTCCAGATGCAGAAATTGTATTGCGTACATTGGGGTGACTCTGGTTTGAAAGAGCCCAGTCAAGTTTCACAACTGGAGAATCTACAACTGGCATAAGCACAATTTATTCAGTGTCAACCTTCAATTGCAGAAGGATATGAGAGAAAAAAAAAACAAGGCTATCTAAATTCTTATTTATGATTCCTAATTCTAGAGACTTTTGCAAGTGGAAACTTTCTCCATGACTATGCTTTGTTTTATATATGGGTCTCTAGAAGGAAGTTCATAAAATGTCACTTAGGAGGAATATTTTGAAGCCATAGAACTATGAAGATGAAGTAGTACAACCATAGATTGTCTGAGAACATGAAACCAGAGACAAATGCAGATAATGATCTTCCATTCAGAAAGTGGTTTGTGGTGGTGTTCTCCAAGAATCAGTTTTAATTCACACCAAGTGCAAAAGGCTTTTAATGGCCTGCTTTTGGTATGGAAATGATCAAAAGATAGACAGTGAAGTTTGACATAGGACATTGAAGTGAGATTGACCAGTGAAGTTCAATATATGAAGTGATTCCTTTGAAGGAAGAAGTACGATAAACTGTACACTGTGGCCACTTTATTAGATACACCCGTGCACCTGCTCGCTAATGCAAATATCTAACCAGCAAATCATGTGGCAGAAACTCTATGCATAAAAGCACATAGACATGGTTCAGTTGTTGTTCAGACCAAACATCAGAAAGTGATCTAAGGAAGAAATGTGATCTAAGTGACTGACTGCGGTGTGTCTGTTCGTGCCAGACAGGGTGGTTTGAGTATCTCCTGGGATTTTCACACACAACAGTCTCTGGAGTTTATAGTGAATGATGTGATATGCAAAAGAAACATCCAGTGAGCAGCAGTTCTGCAGGCGAAAATGGCGTGTTAATGAGAGAGGTCAGATGAGAATGGAAAGACTGGTTCAAGCTGACAGGAAGGCGACAGTAACTCAAATAACCAAGTGTTACAGAAGAGCATTTCTGAATGTGCAACACATCGAGCTTTGAAGAGGATGGGCTACAGTAGCAGCAGACGATGAACGTACACTCAGTGGCCACTCTATTAGGTACAGCAGGTACATAATAAAGTGGCTAGCAAGTGTAAATGGCACAAACCTGAACAGAACAGATAAGTAAGGACATCTTGATTTGCATTTACATATATCTTTAAAGGTGACAAAGTACTTTATGGATAAAGGACATTATGGGTTACTTGGGATGAAAAATAAAATGGATTGAAGTCATAGAGGGCAACATGCTGGAACTTAAATGACTGTTTATGCTTTGGCTGAAGAAGTATATTCAGTTCTGAACACGACTGAACATTGCAGCATGTCTTGGAAAGAAACAAAGGAGATTCATCAGAGGATCTTATGAAGGATGATGAACTTTTTTGGAAGGGACATTAAAAAGCATGCAGCTGTTCTCCTTGATGGTGTTCGAGGTGGATCCCAATGGTCACAACCTGCCAGATTTAGTACCACCTTTTTAAACTGCTTATGGACTTTTTCCATTGCTCCAAAGTCTGATTTATGACATGGAGAACAAAATGAAGAACTTAGAGTTTCTGAAGTTTCAGTTGACTTCACTATTTCAGAATTCTCTGCCCTTGGAGGTAAATCCTGGTGTTCTGCTGCTTATAATTTCCCAAATCTTTTTAATATTCCACACCATTAGGGCCCTTGTTAGATGGGATGCTGACAATTGTTCTGTTTTCTCTATCAAAATGCACAGTCAAGTTTATCTACAATATTACTTATTTACCATTAACATAGCAGTCTTGCATGTTTTATAATAGCTTTTTGTAATATAGGGCAGCGGAGTAGAAATACGCCTCTACCAAAGGAAGTGTAAGGTGCTCCTTCCCTCTGCTAGTCTGCATGTCACCATTGGGCAAGGCGTAGCCCCTGCTTAGCCCCCCACCCCCCGATCAGGGTCACGTGAAGCCTTGGGAACAAGTGGTGGATGGTCGTATGAGCCGCTAGTGCATTTCACAAGTCCTTGTTATGGAACCACTAATGCCAGGCAGGCAATCTCTAAAGGATTGATAATGGCTGGGGTCACCCGCCTTTAAAGACACTGTCCAGAAGAAGGCAATAGCAAACCACTTCTGTATAAAAATTTGCCAAGAACGACGATAGCCATGGAAAGAGAAAAGAATAAGAACAACAGCGTGAGAGGGTCTTCGCCACAGGCAGATTGAAGACAGATGAAAGACCATAATCACCCACATCATTCGACACCACACATAATGCTGATGATGGTCTTGTAATATGATACATTGCCTGCTTTTGATACTGTATAACTCATTTCTAAATTTAACTACAACATTAATATAAAGCACAAATAGTACAATGGCAAGCATTGGTCTTTGTGGAACACTGATTTTTATCTTCCTCCTGAAGAATGATCATCTGAAACTTATTAGTCGTGCTGGAGGGTGCAGAAGATACTTATCTTTACATCTGCTGAGACGTCAAGAACAAGCCGATGCAGACTCATTCACTCAGTCATGTTAGAGGACAGGCTTTACGCTCAACACCAGCAGGGCAAGGTTCCTCTACCATCGTGCCTCTGCTATACAGCACTGGATTCTGGCAATGCAATCTCATGCCAAGAGCCTGGAAAAATGGTTCCACTTCTCATATCCAGAACTCAAACTACTCTAGAAGAAATGCAACATTACCATCGAGGCTGAAGCTGTGAACAGGGGTGCCTGCTCCCACCCTTTCTCCTCAGCTCCCATTGCTATAAACAGAGTCTGAAAACAATTTCTAGGAGCGGTTCAAAGATTCTGTTTTCACCAGTCCTTTAAGTGGTCCAATGTGACATACCTTGGGTTGGTTTTATTCTGTACATATGTTTACTAAAATTATACACACTTAAAATATGCTAGCAAGGAAAACTGCATCACCGATGCATTTCTAGTGTTTATATCCTTAAACAAGGCACACATGAGTTAATGGCACTGTGATAAAATAATATTTCATCTCATAGTGATGTTTTAGAATGAGAGAACATGCACTGTTGAATTTGCATCAATACTCTGTAACTCAGAGAGAGCAGTAGCCCTAATCCATTGCAACTGGTTGCATACCTCCAGCCTGTCAAATATCCATCATATCTTTCTCTCCCAAAACGACTATTACATCTATACTACTACTGAAATTTTAATTCTATAAACTGATTTGTGGCCCTTTCCTGAATGTCTTTCAGAAGACCACAAACAAAACATTGTCCACCTGCTTTAATACTTCCAAGAACTTGATCAAACTACTCAAACACAATTTTCCATCAACAGTTTTATGGTGACTCATTTATTGGCCCAACATTACCAAATAATTGTCCTTAATTCCTCTAAGTGTTACTCTAAAATTGGCATTGAGTGATTTTCCTGCAATTGTCAAATTTAACCATCTCCCATTTTTTGAACAGAGGCGTGACATCTCTAATTTTTAACTGACTCAGAGGCCAAGGTGATTCAGAGATAGTGGTCAACATTTCTATAGAGGTTACCCTTACAATGTTGGAATAACTGGGATACAATTTAATTGCCCCAGAGGCAATTTTCCCATTCTATGGCCTGCCAACCTTTTATGGACTTCCTTTTTACTTATCCCATCCAGTATTCTGATAATCTCATCCTCACTTATTGCGCTGCAAAGTCATCAACCTTTTTCCTCATGAAACATGATATAAAATATCTATTTGCCACCCCAGCCATGCTCCTTGACTTTAGAAGACAATGTATTTTTTATATTAATCTACCATGCAATCTCAGTGATTTACATTTCACTAATTCTAATTTATAAACAATAAGCACTGATCTATACTAATCTGTTTTAACTCTCCAATTCTGCTCTCCTCAATATTCTTCTCTGGATATCGGCCAGACAGGATGTACAGTGGAACCTGCATCAAAGGAGCACAGGAGGTGCATCCAGTTAGGTACCTGGAGAAATCGGCGGTAGCAGGCCATTGCATTTGCAATGGTCATAGGATTGACTTTGGCGACACAAAACTACTGTGCTGTACCAGCGGATTTTGGGACTGCCTAGTGAAGGAAGCCATTGAAATAAAACTGGAGGAAAAGGATTTTGACAAAGATGAAGATCTCACTCTAAGTAAGAACTGGAATTCAATTGTAGACAAGGTGGGAGAGTGGAAGTCTGATTGGATGAAGATTAACTAATCAGGAGGGATGGACTATGGGGGTATAAATACCACCAGTCTAAACATACTCAGGCATCATCCCCTGAAGGGTGGCAGAGATTGTCATCGAAACACAGGTTACAAATGATACCTGTACTGGGCTGGAAGCCTGAGAAGTATTTATTTGTCATATACGCCGGGAAAGCACTAGATCCTTTTTCCCTGCTCTCCTCTGTTTGCTGATATAAGATTGTATTTGTCTTATTTCCAGACTGAATATCTCTCTTGACTCATTTCCATTCTATGTCGCTCACATCATAACAGGCAAACAGTGATTCTAAAGTACAGGTTCCTCGAAGAACCAGGGCCAGGACCGCCTGGGGTCATTAATATTACATCAATGCTCCAACATTTTAGTCTAGTCTTCTCAAGGATGTCAGCTCATTCCCTAACATTTCTTTTCAATTCCCTAAAAAGGGATTGCATACACGCACTACACAATCCAATTGCAATGAAAGGTCATACGAGGCTGAAGATCGACTGTTCTTTTCAGTTGTGCAGGTGTTACACGAACCACCCACCAGTCACTAGGAATGAGCACCAGTGAAGCTTTTATCAGAATATCTTGAACCAACTCTGGGAACCTAACATACACCTCCCTTTCTCTTTAATGCAGTATAGTCTTTGAAGTAAATAAACTAAAGCAGTTTCCACGAAACAATGAGAAAAATCAGATTCAGAGAAACCACTAACAAGGCAGGAAGTTGTCAGGCAATTCTTCAAGTTAATTGCAGGATCATTGGCCTGAAGGCACCATTCTGCTGCTTGAACAGATTTTTAAAGGAAAGCATTGTTTGCAATGTCAAGATGAAGAAATTCTCTACAGATGTCTATACATTAACAATGTATAATGATTGCAACATATATGCTCTAAGGACAAAGTGTCTGGACTGCGGTGTTCTGATGGCACCAGGATCTGTCATCTCAACCTCAAATCCACAGAGCTGAGGAAATGCTGAGTGTGCCATAAGGATGAGGTGGAAGACTACTCCTTCCACAAGGGAGGAGGGTAGTCTGCAATTGCTTTCTCAGGGAAGAAGAAGTGACAATACTATATATAAACAATTAAAATCAAAAAACATTAAGAAGTACTGGAAATACTCAACATGTAAGGAAGCATCGTGTGAAAGGGAACCGTTAGTAGCCCACCGTAACCTTGGTTCAGATGCAATGCTATCTGCTTGAGCAGTTTGTAGAAAGATCAAGAGGATAAACCACAAGTTGCTCTAAAAACCATTTGTAGGCATTCTACAAATTCCCTCTCTTATGGTCCAGCACCCACCTGATTTTCCCATCTACCTGCATTTTGAAATCCCCCTTTACTATCATATCTTTGCTTTTTTTAACATGCCTTTTCTGCCTCCTGTGGTAACACGTAGCTCACATCCTTGCTACTGTTTGGAAGCGTGTAACTCCCATCTGGGTCCTTCTACCCTTAGTGCTACCCACAAGAACGCTATGCCTTCCAATCCTATGTCACCTCTTTCTAAGGATTTAATTTCATTTTTTGCCAACAGAGTCGTCCCTCTGCCAACCTGCCTCTCCATTTGATACAATGTCTATCCTTGGATATTAAGCTCCCAACTATGATCTTCTTTCAGCTACAACTCAGTAATGCCCACAAAGTCATAACTGCCAAAATCTAACTGTGTTGCAAGATCATTTACTTTATTCCGTATACTGGATGCATTCAAATATAACACCTTCCTTCCTGTATTCATCACTCCTTTTCAATCTCGACCTAATGTTACACTTCCCAATGACTGAAATTCTGCCCTATCATCTGCCTGTCCTTCCTCACAGCCTCACTGCACACTGTATCTAGTTGTATACCAACTACCCCATCCTCAGCCCTATCACTCTGCTTCCCACTCCCTTCCAAAGTAGTTTAAACACTCTATAACACCTCTAGCAAACCCATCCACAAGGATTCTGGTGACCTTTGGGTTCAGGTGAAACCCGTCCTTTCTATATAGATCTGCCTATGCCCCTTCCCACTCCTGGCAGTTACCAGCTAGCTACCTCCTGCACTTTAGGGGTGACCACCTTCCTGTAGCTCCTTTTTATTTCTTGCCAAAATCAAATCCCAATAATTCCAGAAATCTGAAACCCTGGCTCCTGCATCAATTCTTCAGCCACACATTCACCTGCCAAGTCATCCTATTCTTACCCTCACTGAAGTGAGGCACAGGCAACAATCCAGAGATTACTACCCTTGAGGTCCTGCTTTCCAGCTTTCTACCTAACTCCCTATATTCTCTCTTCAAGACCTCCTCCCATCTGTCGTTGGGACCAATATGTACCACGGCTTCCGGTTGTTCACCCTCTCCCTTTGGAGTGCTGTGGACCTGATCCGAGACCATAAGACATAGGAACAGAATTAGGCCATTTGGAATATTGAGTCTGTTCTGACGTTTCATCATGGCTGCTCCAGCTTTCCTCTCAGAGATTTCAAAGGTACATTTAATTTCAGAGAAATGTATACAATATACATCCTGAAATGCTTTCTCTTCACAACCATCCATGAAAAACAGAGGAGTGCCCCAAAGGATGAATGACAGTTAAATGTTAGAACCTCAAATCCCCCCTCAGCTCTCCCCTCCCACGTTTAAGCAGCATTAAAGCAACAACCCCCCTTCCCCCACCAGCAAAAAAAGCATCGGCACACGCCACCGAGCACTCAAGCGAACAGCAAAGTGTCAATAAAGACACAGACATGCAGTACCCCAAAGACTACTCGTTCACCTGGTAACTCGATATATCACGGGCTCTCTCTCTCTCCCTAATAAGGGAAAAAGGGGTGCCCCGTTTCGCATAACATAACAAACAACTCACTGATTTACTATGTCAAAGGTCAGTTGCAATGCTTTTTTTGAGCTCGGTGTCCAAAGAACTCGGGTTTCTGGGCACACAGCCAGCAGCCATCTTGCTGCTTTCGATCTTCCGTCTCCCACGACACACTGATTCCCTGCAGAGGCACTGACCACGAGTCTGCCTGCCTCCAGAGTCACGAAATCCCAGAACTCCGAACGCAAGCTAGTCTTCTGGGCCGCGTCCTTGGTATGTCAAAGAACAGCCAGCCTTGAAACCCTGAGAGCGGGTCCCATTCCCGCAATTAACCAAAGTCAGCACGGAACTCCAGGTCAGGGTCTTCAAAGGAACCCTGAAAGGGAAAAATGAAGATATTAAAGATGAAAATAGAGCTGTTTCCGAAGGTGCAAGCAAAGGAGTTGCCATCAGGTGCCATTGTCTCCTTAGCTCTCAGCCCCAATCTCCTGCTTTCTCCCTGTAATCCTTCATTCCCTGATCAATCAGGAATCTATCGACTTCTGCCCTGAATATACGTAAAGACTTGGTCACCACAGCCACTTGTGGCAATGAATTCCACAGATTCGTCACTCTGTGGCTAAAGAAATTCCTCCTCACCTCCTTTCTAAAAGGGCACTCCTCTATTCTGAGACTGTGTCCTCTGGTCATTGCCTCTCCTACCATAGCAAAGATCCTCTCCACATCCACTCTATCAAGGCCTTTCACTATTCGACAGGTTTCAATGGGGTCACCCCTCATTCTTCTGAATTCCAGTGAATACAGGACCGGAGCCATCAAACAGTCTTCACATGACAATCCTGGAATGATTTTCGTGAACCTCCTTTGAACCGTCTCCAATGTCAGCACATCCTTTCTACAATAAAGGGTCACAAACTGCTCTCAATACTTAGCGAGGCCTCACCAGTGCTTTATAAAGCCTCAACATTGCATCCTTGCTTTTATATTCTAGTCGTCTTGAAATGAATGCTTTCCTCACCCTAGGCTCAACCTATAAATTAACCTTTAGGAAATCCTGCACAAGGAATCCCAAGTCCCTTCGTGCCCCGGATTTCTGTATTTTCTTTCCAGTTAGATAATAGTCTTGCCTTTTGTTTCTTCTACCAAAGTGCATGACCATACACTTCCTGACGCTGTATTTCACCTGCCACTTCTTGGCCCATTCTCCTAATCTGTTTAAGAATTTCTATAGCCTCTCTACTTCTTCGAAACTACCTGCCCCTCCACCTAGCTTTGTATTGTCCGCAAACTTTGCAACAAAGCATTCAATTTTATCATCCAAGTCATTGACATATAATGTAAAAGGAAGTTGTCTCAACAGAGACCCCTGTGGAACACCACTAATAACTGGCAGCCAACCAGAAAATGCTCCTTTTATTCCCATTCTTTGCCTCCTGCCAATCAACCACTGCTTTATCATGCTAATGATTCAGTGGGCTCTTAACTTGTTAAGTAGCCTTGTGTGTGGCACCTTGTCAAAGGCCTTCTGAAAATCCAAGTACACAGTATCATGCAGTTCTTCTTTGACTATCCTGCTTGTTATTTCTTCAAAGAATTCCAATAGGTTTTTCGGGCAAGATTTTCTCTTGAGGAAACTATGCTGACTACAGTCTATTTCATCACGTGCCTTCAAGTACCCTGAGACCTCATCTTTAATAATCGACTCCAAGATCTTCCCAAACACTAAAGTCAGACTAATTGGCCTACAATTTCCTTTCTTCTGCCTCTCTCCCTTCTTGATGTGTGGAATGACATTTGCAATTTTCCAATCTTCCAGAACCATTCCAGAATCTAGTGAACTTGAAAGATCATTACTAACGCTTCCACAATCTCTCCAGGCACCTCTTCCGGAACCCTGAGATGTATGCCATCTGGTCCAGGTGATTTATCTTCCTTCAGACCTTTCAGTTTCCCAAGAACCTACTCCCTAGTAATGGCAGCTTCACACCCTTATGACACCTGACACTCTGGAACTTTCACCATACTGCTAGTATCTTCCACAATGAAGATTGATGCAAAATACTTATCTAGTTTGTCCCCATTACTTCTTCTCCAGTATCTTTTTCCAGCAGTCCGATTTCCCCTCTCACCTCTCTTTTACACTTCATGTATCTAAAGAAACTTTCAGTATCCCCTTTAATATTATTGGCTACCTTACTTTCGTATTCCGTCTTTTCCTTAATGATATTTTAGTTGCCTTCTGTTGGTTTTTGAAAACTTCCCAATCCTCTAACTGCCCACTAATTTCTGCTCTATTATATGCCCTCTCTTTGGCTTTTATGTTGGCTTTGACTTCTCGTTAGCCATGGTTGTGTCATCTTGTCTTTAGAATACTTCTTCCTGTTTGGGATGTGTACATCCTGTTCCTTCCGAATTGTTTCCAGACACATCCTGACCCTGGCACCTGGGAGGCAACATAACATCTGAGGGACCCACAGAATCTGCTTTCTGCTTTGCTAGCATGGAATCACCCATCACTACCGCACTCCTCTTCTCCCCACTTCCCTGCTGAACCACAGTGCCAAACGCAGTGCCAGCGAGCCTCTCGATGAGGTTTCACCGTGTTATTTCCCCCAACTCCCAACAGTATCAAAAGCAGTAAACTTATTATTGAGGGGAATGGCCACAGGGTTACTCTGCACTGGCTGCCTACTCTCTGTCCCTCTCCTGACAGTCACTCTGTTACCTGCTTCCTGCAACTTAGGGGTAGCTACCTCCCTATAGCTTCTATCTATCACCTCATTTTGTTTATGAGCTGAATGCCATTCCAGTTCCTTAACACGGTCTCTAAGGAGCTGCAGCTTGATGCACTTTGTACAGAAGTAGTTATCAGGGAGACTGGAGCTCTCCCAAAGTTCCCACATCTCACACAAAGAACATGCCACTAGCTCTGGATCCATTCTCATTCCTCCAGCTATATACTAGTACACAAAGAAGGAGAAAAAAAATCTCCTGGGAAAACTACTTAGAGCCTCCGCCTGTTCTTGTCAAAGCTTGTTGAGCTAAAGCCTGGCCCACTCACCACAATGGCTGCTCTGCAAATACCTTGCTTCTTTTTATTGGCCCTTTCCAAGTTACTAATAACAGAAGCAATCTCCTGCTCTGCAGCCAAGTCCCGACAGGCCCTCTCACTTCTTCAAACTGGCACTGAAACTCCACAAGGGACTGTCTCCAACTCTCTGAGCAATCTCCCGCTCCACAGTTGATTGGAATATAAGGAGAAAAGGTTGCTGGCAAAAATTAATGGGATAATCCGATTACCCATTGATCTGGTGTTGATTTGATAGGCTGCATTGTCCTCCTCCTAGGTCAGAGGAAATATGAGATTATAAAAGGCTTAACTAATGGGTATATTTCTCTCACTGGTTGTAGGTAGAGAGGATGTTGTTTAGGAATGTAAACAGACTGTGATATATAGTAAATCTCAATTATGTAGTGTGATCTTTTATAATAGATTGAAAGTATCACACTTCAATCCTTTCAAACATGTACCAGTCCAGTAGAGGTATCTATAACTCCTCTAGGGTCTTCCTCTTTCTGGCCTTGAGACCCCCATCTGCCACCCAGGAAACAGAGGTTGATGTATATGCTTAGACTGTGAACATCGCGAAAATATTTCCTATTCAGCTTACAGACCTCGGTAAAAAGCATTGTTCGGTACATACACACTCTGCAAGGCCTCCATCGACTCTCTCATACTTGATTATAAACTGTAAAGCCATTATTTTTAAAGTTAGTTATCCTTGGTATCTGGGTGTTGTGTAATGAACTGGAACTAAAGAGAGAGTTTAAGGTAAAGGAACCTTTAGGAGTGAGTGATAATAGTAGGATAGCATTCACCCTGCAATCTGAGAGGGAGGAAGTAAAGTCAGATGTATCAGTATTACAACGGAATAAAAGAGAATTCTGCAAAATTACAAATGTCATTCCACTCTTCAAGAAGAGAGAGAAGCAGAGGAGAGGAAATTATAGACCAGTTAGTCTTAACCTCAGTCATTGGGAAAATGTTACAGTTAATTGTTAAGGATGTGGCTTCAAGGTACTAGGATGCACATGATAAAATAGGCTGAAGTCAGCATGGTTTCCCTATTTGTCACGCCCGATAAATCTGTTGGAATTCTTTAAGAAATAACAAGCAGGATGGACAAAGGAGAATCGGTGGATGTTGTGCTCTTGGATTTTCTGAAGGCCTTTGACAAGGTGCCACACGTGAGGCTGCTAAACAAGTTAAGAGCCCATGGTATTACAGAAAAGATATCAGCACGGATAGAGCAGTTTGTGATTGACAGGAGGCAAAGAATAGGAATAAAGGGAGCTTTTTCTGGTTGGTGCCAGTGGCTAGTGTTGGTCCACAGGGGTTTGTGTTGGGACCACTTCTTTTTTGTGTTATACATCAATGCTCTGGATGAATGAATTGATGGCTTTGTGGCCAAGTTTGCGGATAATATAAAAATAGGTAGAGGGTCAGGGAGTGTTGACGAGGCAGGGAGGCTGCATAAGAACTTGGATACTGTAGATTAGTAGAATGGGCAAAGAAGTCGCAGGTGGAATATAGTGTTGGGAAGTGTATGGTCATGCACTTTGGAGGAAAAAATGAAAGTGTAAACTATTTTCTAAATGGAGAGAATATTCTAAAATCAGAGGTGCAGAGGGACTTGGGGGTTCTCATGCAGGATTCCCTAATTTGCAGGTTGAGTCTATGGTGAGGAAGGCAAATACAAAGTTAGCATTCATTTTAAGAGGTTTACAATGTAAAAACAAGGATGTAATGCTGAGGCTTTATAAGGCACTAACGAGGCCTCACTTGGAGTATTGTTACCAGTTTTGGGTCTTTTATCTAAGAAATGATGCACTGACATTCGAAAGGGTTCAAAGGAGGTTCACAAAAATTATTCCTGAATTGGAGGTTTATCATATGAGGAGTGTTTGATTGCTCCGGGCCTGTACTCACTGGAATTTAGAAGAATGAGGTGGGATCTCATTGAAACAAATTGGAAGTTCAGAGGCCCCGATAGATTGGATGTGGAGAGGATGATTCCTATGGTGGAGATGTCTAGGACCAGAGGGCTTAGCCTCAGAATAGGGAATGTCCATTTAGAATGGAGAAGAGAAGTAATTTCTTTAGCCAGAGAGTGGTGAATCTGTGGAATTTGTTGCCACAGGCAGCTGAAAAGACCAAGTCATTGAGTATATTTAATGCAGACCTCGATAAATACTTGATGCGTCAGGGCATGAACAGTTACAAGGAGAAGGCAGGAGAATGGGGCTGAGAAGGAACTGGATCAGCCATGATAAAATGCTGGAGCAGACTCGATGGACCAAATGGCCTAATTCTGCTCCTATATTTCATGGTCTAATGATCATATAAGCACATCAAGGTGGTGCAACAGAAGAGACAATAACATAATGTGAACCTGGCACCACAGTTTCAGAGAAAGTTCAGTTCACAGGCAACTTCAGTGCAATGGCCATGATGAGGTGGATTGAGCGATCAAAAGTTTATCGTTCTGTTCATTCCACGTTCCCTAAGCTACATGAACTCCACTGAAGCTTGTTGAACAAATAAAATATTGTGTGTGACACGAACGTGGAAGAACACCCAAAAGAAGGATCAGGAGAAGGACACCCAACTCCTCAATACTGCTCCTCCATTCAATATGCCTTTTGCTGATCCAACCCAGGTAAGGTCATCCTTTGGGTTACTGCCAAAGCCAGTGGGGGAGCAGGTACAGGATCCTGAAGACCCAAGCTCAATGTTTCAGGAACAGCTTCTTCCCCTCCGCCATCAGATTTCTGAATAACCTATGAACACATTGTTATTCATTTTGCATTATTTATTTATTTTGTAACTTATAGTGATTTTTATGTCTTGCACTGCTGGTGCAAAGCAGCAAATTTCATAGCATGCGGCAGTGGTAATAGAAATGATTCCCCATGGCTCTCAATTCCCTTAATATCCAAATACTTGTTTAGCTCTACTTAAAAATTTATAATAATCAAACCTCCGCAACTCTCCAACCTGATGACTTGGTGGGAAAATAAGGACAGGAAAGTCCCAGCAGTAGCTTTAACAAGACTATTTATAACCTAAGCGTGATAAGCCTCACTCTCATGAATCACCTGATAAGGATATCTGACCACTATCAGTTTGTGACAGCACAAAATGTCAGGGCTGGAAACAAGTGATGAACTTCTTTCGTGTGTGTTGGCTGTTGGTGGCTGGCCAGTGAGGATGTTCTAAGCCAGCGATGATAAAAACCACTGAGGCCAAGTGACTTTTGCAGAGGAGATACATGCTATTTCGAGCCTCCAGGGACTGAGATAACAGTTTCATGCTTGGTAAAATCAACCTCATCCTGTTCAACTCAGACATTTGATTAATGAGGATCAAAAGAGGTGGCTTCTTTAGCTGAATATTTCTGTGCCTTATATATCGATAAATTGGCTTGATATATTGATAAAGTGAATGATAATGGTAATGCTAATCATGAAATGTATTTCCACTTTCTTTCTGGTGACAACCTCAACTTCTCTTCTGCAATGTAGATTCAGAGTATTACGGAACAGAAGCAGGCCATTTAATGCCAACCTTCCTATCCATCTACACTCATCCCATTCTCTCGCATTAGGACTGCATCCTTCAATGCCTGGCCTATTTATTGTGAGTGTCTATCTAAACACCTGGTAAATGTGATTATTGTATCTGATTCTCTCACTCTGCTGGCAGCACC
Source organism: Hemitrygon akajei (assembly GCF_048418815.1). Lineage (NCBI taxonomy): Eukaryota > Metazoa > Chordata > Chondrichthyes > Myliobatiformes > Dasyatidae > Hemitrygon > Hemitrygon akajei. The sequence continues at coordinate 75,667,343 of NC_133135.1, read as the reverse complement.
TCAGTTCCACTGACATGAGACTTACCTAATCAGATAGCTATGTTCTTCCTGGCCAGCGGATTCATTATACCTAGAATCAGAATCAGGTTCATTATCACCAGCATGTGCTGTGAAATTTGTTAACTTAGCAGCAACAGTTCAATGTAATACATGATAATATAGAAAGAAATTAAATAGAGTAAGCGTATATATACATGTATATGTCTATTGAATAGATTAAAAATAGTGCAAAAATCAGAAATAATATATTTTTTTAAAGTGAGGTAGTGTCCATGGGTTCAATGTCCGTTTTGGAAATGTATGGTAGAGGGGAAGAGGCTGTTTCTGAATCACTGTGTGTGTGCCTTCTGGATCCTGTACGTCATTCCTGATGGCAGCAATGAGAAGAGGCCATGCCCAGTGTGGCAGGGGTCCTTAATAATGGATGTCACCTTTCAGAGGCACCGCTCTTTGAAGGTATCTTGGATACTATGGAGGCTAGTACCCAAGATGCAGCTGACTAATTTTATGACTTTCTGTAGCTTCTTTTTCTCCTGTGCAAACCCCCCCCCCCCCCCCCCCGCCCCACTGCCCCGGTACCAGACGATGATGCAGTCTGTCAGAATGCTCTCCATGGAATACCTATAGAAGTTTTCAAGTGTTCTACTTGACAAATCAAATCTTTTGAAGCTCTTAATAAAATATAGCTGCTGTCTTGCCTTCTTTACAGCTGCATTGATATATTGGGATCAGGTTAGATCCTCAGAAATCTTGACATCCAGGAACCTGAAATTGTTCACTCTCTCCACTTCTGATCCCTCTGTGGAGATTGGTTTGCGTTCCCTTATCTTAACCTTCCTGAAGTCCATAATCAGCTCTTTAGCCTTACCGATGTTGAGTGGATACCTATCCCCCCAAATCTAAACAAAACTGGTTTGAGACATTGTCAGTTCAAGGTATTGCCAAATCTCAGTTCCCCAGTAATCTATAAATTTACCACAAAGTGACTGGGGAGATCAATATCTGAGAAAGTTTTAGTACTTACCAACTTTATACAAAGTCATTGAAGCCTATCAAACATTTAGTGTGGGTAAAAATGGTTTTCTCCTGAAAATGGGCAGTGGGACTTATCCAATCAAACAGCACCAAGGCAATGTGATTGGTTGTGCTGCTTGCCCCTTGAATGCATTGCGGTCCGTGGTTAGTGTTAACCCTTTGCACAGACCGACAGTTGTCTCGACAACTGAATGGTGCATGCCGCTGAAGGGCTAAGAGGAAAGCGATTTGTGGCAGTAAGAACTTTTAGGAGTTTTGAGAAAGTGAATTGCAAGGGTTCCCAACCTGGTCTCCACTGACCACTCACTCCGTCAGGAGTTCACAATCTAGAATTCCCAGTTCTAGATTGGGAACTCCTGATCTAGAGTGAGAGGGAAGAAGTCGGAGACTCAGAGAATGTGGGAACCTGATGGCATAGTGTAAACAATCACGGGCTTACATTAGCATAGGGTTGCACAGTTGTTCAGCAGGCAGAGCTGCTGCTACACAGATCCAGTCATCCAGCTTCAATCCTCACCTCTTGCATTGTCTCTCCTTATGAATGTAAGCGTTTTCTAGAAATGATCCAGTTTCCTCCCACAATCACAATCTTAATTGGCTACAGTGGATGAACACCTCGTAAGCTTGTAACAAGAGAACCAGCCAGAGAAGAAGAAACAGAGGAAATGGGATAGTTTTCAAAGCAAATATAGACTCAATAGACTGAACAACCTCCTTGTATTTCTGAGGAGGCCCTCTGTTGGTTGGGGTCGACCATGGATTTTGTGTCCTAGCTGTCATACACAAGCCAGGGCGGTATAATGTAGAACTCAATCTGTTGCCTATGCCTCTCCATGCTGCTGATGGATCAAAAGGAATGGCAGAGATCGACGCAGTTTTGCACCTTTGAGTTTCCAGCCAAGGTTGAACTCAATGTACGACTGCCTTAAGGGCTCCAGCTCTGGATTTTGCCTTGGGCTTTAGTCCTGAAGTCTTCCCCATGAATGGGTATAGACGCAAGGCAACAGAAGATTGAGAATCAGAGACTTCTCTCTCCAAGATGAGCTGCCAACCATGGCTGATGAGCCCATCTGCCTGAAAGTATGGACTATGCCATAAGGAAATACACAAGGTGCGATATGAGCATCAGAGTCACGGATGAGGATGCACCAACTTCAGTAAATAATATGACAAGCAAATTTGGTGAACAGATGAAGGAAATAAAATTGTCTGGGATCTATTCACCATTTGGCTGGAATCCTATCTAGTACAAAGGAAAGTTATTGTGGTTGCTAGAGAGAAATTACATCAGCTCCAAGGGTCTTCAGTGTCCTCAGTACTCCTAGTCTGCTGGGTCAGTGGCACTCCCTCCTTGGATTTGTGCAAGCACCAGTTTTACCGTAATGTTGACTTCTGGGAACTTTGGCATAAATGCTTTGTAAGTTTGCACAGATGGTTCTTGACCCATTGAGTTCTTCCAGCATTCTGTTCATGTTCTGCACATGTTTATGTTCGGATTTAACTTTAAAAAGTAATAGAGCCATTTCAACAACTTATAGACATGAACTACTATTATAAACTCACTACTTACATAAATAGGTACGCAAATAAATTTAACCTATCAGAGATTTACTCATTACTTATCATTTATCATTATCAAATTTACTCATTATCACATCTAAAACATTCTTCACTATACTTGCAATTAACATTTCTAAACTGTCCAATTCAAGCACAAGCAATTTCAATAAATCACAGAAGATATATGAAAAGAAAATTTCAAGGCTCATCTGTAAGTTTTTAATCACCTCATCTGCTATAGCAAATATTTATGTATTTTTTACTTCTACCTTTGAATCCTAACTGTCGTTCACTGAAGTACCCAGTATGCATGTTGAAGAAATGGCTCTCAGACCCCACAGCAAGCTAAACTCAATGCATGATTCATGCCCTGTTCAGTTTCAAAGGGAGGTGGTGGAACTTTGAGGAATTCAAATGTGAAAATAATGTTCTTTCTATTGAATTATTCATGGTTCATGCTTTTTTAAAGTTTCTAAAGGCCTTTTAAGTTGTTTTAGATGATTTAAAAATGATTTTTAGATTATTTTATATTCTTAAATGGCTCCGCATCTGGAGACTTCCAGAAATACGTAAAGCCTCTTTAGTCTTGACAGCTGACAAAGTGGGAAGCAGGACTTTAACAGCTAGACCATCTGTTAATTCCATATCTGTGTTCAACTGGGTTTGCATTTGTTTACCATTTAGAGAATGACACGACTGGTAACTCAAATCTGCAGAAGCATCCCCATCGATGGCTGAGTGGAAGTGACCAAACCACTGCAGGTGCAAAGTTTGTGAGAAATATAATACAGAAACGTGTTTGTGGAAGTCAGTCTGGGTAGCTTACTAATAACTCTTAGGCTGAGGAGTTTGTTCTTAAAGGATGAATGTCAGATTGAAAGTCAGGAAAGTGTGAACAGTGAATGACTGGCCAAGACAATAGACAATAGGTGCAGGAGTAGGCCATTCGGCCCTTCTAGCCAGCACCGTCATTCACTGTGATCATGGCTGATCATACGCAATCAGTACCCCGTTCCCGCCCTCTCCCCATATCCCTTGACCCCGCTATCTATAAGAGCTCTATCTAACTCTCTCTTGAATGCATCCAGAGACTTGGCCTCCACTGCCTTCTGGGGCAGAGCATTCCACATATCCACCACTCTCTGGGTGAAAAAGTTTTTCCACATCTCTGTTCTAAATGGCCTACCCCTTATTCTTAAACTGTGGCCTCTAGTTCTGGACTCACCCATCAGCGGGAACATGCTTCCTGCCTCCAGCGTGTCCAATCCCTTAATAATCTTATATGTTTCAATCAGATCCCCTCTCATCCTTCTAAATTCCAGTGTATACAAGCCCAGTCGCTCCAATCTTTCAACATATGACAGTCCCGCCATTCCGGGAATTAACCTTGTGAACCTACGCTGCACTCCCTCAATAACAAGAATGTCCTTCCTCAAATTTGGAGACCAAAACTGCACACAATACTCCAGGTGTGGTCTCACCAGGGCCCTGTACAGCTGCAGAAGGACCTTTTTACTCCTATACTCAATTCCTCTTGTTATAAAAGCCAGCATGCCATTAGCTTTCTTCACTGCCTGCTATACCTGCATGCTTGCTTTCATTGACTGATGTACAAGAACACCTAGATCTCGTTGTACTTCCCCTTTTTCCTAACTTGACTCCATTTAGATAGTAATCTGCCTTCCTGTTCTTGCCACCAAAGTGGATAATCTCACATTTATCCACATTAAACTGCTTCTGCCATACATTTGCCCACTCACCCAACCTGTCCAAGTCACCCTGCATTCTCATAACATCCTCCTGACATTTCACACTGCCACCCAGTTTTGTGTCATCAGCAAATTTGCTAATGTTACTTTTAATCACTTCATCTAAATCATTAATGTATATTGTAAACAGCTGCGGTCCCAGCCAGGCATCTCTAGCTCTGGGTAAGGATAGAACATGAGCTGTTCATATTCAAGGGGAGATGCCATAAGATTGTATCAAGTTGGCATACTGACACATTAGATTAATATCAAAATACCAAAAATAAGAGGAAGACTGCAATTATCATTGGATTATCATCAATTATAATTTTATATCTGATTCCATGTTGATATTTAACACGAAGGTGTATCTGAAGTCCTGTTTTTGCTTGCTTTGTTCAAAACTAGCAATCTTGTCTTCCCACACATCCAATTTGCACCAAGAAAGGAGAATTGACTAAACATATGACCCAATTAAAAATGCCTGATTTCCTGATACTGTTTTCAATTGACACGTTCTATGCAAATGTCTAGTGAGGTCAACATTACTCTTCAAATACTCTTTGCAACTGCTCAATTCGGCAAAGTACTTATTTGAAAATATTTCCATGAAATCAGAAACTTTAAAGTTTATGCTATATGCTATGAATGCATGTGTGGATTCAATTTACTTCATTTCTGTTGCCCCAGGGCACCAAAGGTTTTTTAAAGTGTGCAGCGATGTCGCACAGTGTCGGCAAAGCGATATTGAGAGATTGGGAAAAAGCTGGGCAAATGACGTTTACTGTGAGGAACTGGGATGTAAGGTGAATTTAAAAAGCAGATTATTGCCTAAATGAAGGGAACAAGTGAATCTCAGAGAGTTTTGGTGCTCCGGTGCATGAATTACTAAATGCTACCAGACTAGTCCAACTATAGTTAAGAAGGCAAATGGCATGTTGGCCTTTATTGTAAAGGGATTGGTATTCAACAACAGCAGGCCTTGTTCTAGTTGTACTGGGTGTTGGTGAGGCCACACCGAGATGACTGCACCCAGTTTTAATCTTTTTACATAAAAAACAGGTACAGAAGCATTAGTGGCTAATTTCTTGGACAAAAGTATTGCCCCATCAAGGCAGGCTAAGCAGTTTGGGTTTGTATTCACTGGAAGTCAGGAGAATGAGAGTTGGCCTTGCTTTAACATAAACAGTAAGGTCCTAAGGGAGTTAATAGTGCAGATGTTAAAATTACTTCACTGGTGAGATAGTCACGAACAAGGAAACCAGCTGGTTACAAAATAAGGGGCTTGTAATTTAAAACTGATTTGTGTGGTAATTTCATCTCACAGAGAGTGCTGTGAATCTCTAGAATTCTCTACCCAAAGGTGGTGGAGTTCATATTATTAAATTTGTTTAAGGAGAGATAGATAAACTTTTGTAAGACTGAGAAGTTAATGGCTATGAGGAACTGGTGCAGGAATTGAGGGCACCATAGATCAGCCATGATCATATTGAATGTCAGGGCAGGCCTGAGACATAGAATTACACAGCACAGAAGCTAGCTCGTTGGCCCAACAGCTCCATGCCGATCAAGGTTCCCATCTAAGCTGGCCCTACTTGCCTGTGTTCGGTTTATACCTCTTTAAACTTTTCTTATAGATTTATCTATCCAAGTTCTCTTTAAACATTATTTACATATGTGCTGCAACCACTTCCTCTGGCAGCTCATTCCATACCTTGCTATGGCACCAGTGTACAATGCTGGCCTCGGTCGACATCTTCCAGATAGCAAATATAAGTAGCTCTGAGAAGGTTCCGGGAAGTGAGTGCATACTCGGATGGCCTCAATGCAAAGAGACGTCGAGTCGGAGTGCAAGCCAATGTTCGATTCCATTTTGTTTTTTTTAAATGCCCTGTAATCACCAATTAAAGTGTCGAGGAAGACTGAGGCATCAAGGCGAGTGAGAGTTTCAGTACAGACTGCCTTCTTTTTGATCATTGCCAGAGAAGGGGTCCGCAAGCGGCCTATCGCTGTGGCAGGCAGGTAGGCCCCTCTGCTTCGTGTGGTGTCCCTCTCTGAATATGAATGTCAGTGATATCACAGGATAGTATCGTGGTTTTGCATTTATGAACTGTGAACTTCTACAAACTTCTATATTCTGTGTTTTATTATCACCCGTTCCTTTTCCGTTTCATGTGCAAGGGGAGGGGTCTTGGGGGCTGATGTTCTGTTCGTCTTTTCATGTGGGGGAGGGGTCGTTTCTTGGGGGTCGATGTTCCTGTTCTGTCTTGTGCAAGGGGAGGGGGTTTCGGGGGGTTGATGATTGGAATGCTGTTTCTTCTTGTACGGGGGATGGGTTTGATGTTTCTCTTGGAATGACTTTCATGTTCTTGTTTATTACGTAGCAATCTGAAGAAATAAAAATTTCAGAGCTGTATATGGATATATGCTTTGATAATAAATGAACCTTTGAACCTTCTGGGTGAAAAACTTAATCCAAAGGTTCCTATTAAATCTCTCTCCTCTCACTTTAAATCTATGCACTCTAAGTCTTGACTCCCCCTCCTTGGGAAACAGACTATACGTTTACCCTATCTATGCCACGAATGATTACAGCATATACAAGGGATGATTAATAAGTTCATGGCCTAAGGTAGAAGGAGTCAATTTTAGAAAACCTAGCACATTTATTTTTCAACATAGTCCCCTCCTACATTTCACACTTAGTCCAGCGGTCGTGGAGCATACGGATCCCTTCTTTGTAGAAGGCAGCGTCTTGGACCTCCAGAAGTGGTCCACAGCATGGGGTGATTGATAAGTTTGTGGCCTAAGGTAGAAGGAGATGAGTTATACAGCTCTCGTCAGATGCACATGCAGATCAACTCTTTGAGTAATTATGCAGAAAGTTTGAAGTTAATAACTCATCTCCTTCTATCTTAGGCCATGAACTTATCAATCACCCTCGTACATATCTGCAAGAATATGTCCCATTTTCCTTTGCTCAAATGAAATAAGCCCCAACCTGTTCAACCTCTCTCTATAATACAGTCTCTAAAGTCCCCATAAATCTCTGCACTCTTTCCAATTCAAGGGCATCTTTCCTGTGGCAGATGTCTTGCACCATATGCCAAATCTGACTACCACCTACAACGTAACATCACAACTCAGTCGCTGAATGGTGCAGGCTAGCATGCCAAAAGCCTTGAGGGAGTGAGTGGCCTACCTCTGCCCCTGCTTCCTGTGCCCATGCATTCATTTTAGTGTTTCTGCGGATTTGATTCAAGAATCTCATCTTTTCTGCACTTTAACGGGATTTGCACTAGGTGGCGCCAAAGGGTTGCACAATATTCAAAACGTGTGGCATTTGGATGACCTCTTTTGGAAACAGAGAAAGGAGAAACTCCATGGCAGAGTCCAGCTCTCACTGAAATTGGATATTGACTTGCTGACCAACAGAACATAATCAGTAAGGATAGCTAGGAAGCAGTGGGTGGTGGGTGCCAGTTGTCTCTCAGAATAGAGACTGGCGGTTAGCGGTGTGTCACAGGGTTCAGTGTCCGGACCTTTGCTATTTACTATTTACACAAATGATCCAGCAGTGAGTGTGTAAGACTCGATTGGAAAAGTGTGCAGATGATGTGGAATTGGGAGGTGTTGTTGATGGTGAAGAAGGATAATGTAGACTACGGGGGATCTTGATCACGGGGGAAGTGGACCAGAGTGTAGCAAATAGATTTCAATACAAATAAGTGTAAGGTGATGCATTTTGGAAAGTCAAACAAGTGTAGTGCATATGTTATGAATGGTAGGGTGCTTAAGAAACGTAATGGGACCAGCAGTACAAATGCAAAGTTCACTGAAAGCGGCATCACAGGTAGACAAGTTGCTGAGAAAGGTATTTAGCACACTGGCTTTCATCATTCATGCCAATGAGTATAGAAATTGGGGCAACATGTGCCAGTTCTGTAATTGCTGGTGAGGCTGCATTCGGTGTACTATGTACAGTTTTGATCACCCTATTATAGGAAAGACATTGTTAAGCTGGAAAGTGCAGAAAAGGTTTACAAGGATGTTACCATGCCAACATGGCCTGAACTATATGGAGAGGTTGGCCAGGTGAGGTCTTCATTCCTTGGAACACAGAATCAGGGAAGATCTCGCAGAATTGTTTAAAATGATGTGAGGCATGTGAGCAACAGTCTTGTCACCAGGGTAGGGGATTCCAAAACTAGTGGACATCAATCTAGGGTAAGAGAGGAGAGACTTAATAGGGACGGGACCTGAGGGGCAACCTTTCACACAGATAGTGGTGAGTATATGGAACGAGCTGCCGGAAGTGCCCGAGCCGGATAGCATCTAATAAGCACAGGGATAGGTACATGGGGAGTGAGGGTTAACAGGTACAGGGAATTGGGACTAGATGGGTGGACACTATGGTGGGACGTGGTCTGGTTGAACTGAAGAACCAGTATCCATGCTGTATGATTCCATGGCTCTCCAATAAGCAGCAACACCTCCTCGATGATTATCCTGAAAAATGATACCCTGCAAGGCAGAATCCTCAGCCTCCTATTTTGCTCCCTATACACTTAGAGCTGAGTGACCAGATTCTGCTCTAGCACCATACATAAATTTATATGTGACACTACCATAGAGTAACATATCGTAAAATTCCCACTGCTATCTGTAAGGAGTTTGCATGTTCTCCCCATGACGCATAGGTTTCCCCTAGGTGCTCTGGTTTCCTCCCACTGTCCAAGTAAATACCGGCTGGTAGGTTAATTGGTCATTGTAAATTGTCCCATGATTAGGCTAGGGGTTAAATCAGGAATGCTGGAGGGCACGGCTCAAAGAGCCGGAAGAGATTATTCCTATTTATTTATCTCAATTAATCAATCAATAAATAAATAGATATGAGTAAAAGTACAGGCAGGAGATAGACTAGTGGTACGGAGTCCCGATAAAATCTTTCCTTCAATGTCAGCAAAACAAAAGAGCCATTCATTGACCACAGGAAGTGCGGAAGTACAAATGCTCGTGTTTTCATCAAAAGTGCTAAGGTTGAGAGGGCGGAAAGGTGCGAGTTCATAGGGGTGAGCATCACTGACAACCTGTCCTGGTCTAACCACATGCATGCCACAAGCAACAAAGTGCACCAGAGCTTCTACTTCCTCAGGAGGCTAAAGAAACTTGTGATGCCCTGTTTGTCCCTGGCCAATCTCTATTGATGCCCCACAGAATCAGATTCAGAATCAGGTTCAATATCTCCGGCATACGTTGCGAAATTTTGTAACTTTAGAACAAAAATAAATAAGTTAGTAAATCAATTACAATAAGTATATATATGTATATTAAATAGTTAGATTAAAATAGTGCTGAAACAGAAATAATTTTAAAAAGTGAGGTGGGTTCATGTGTTCAATGTGCATTTATGAATCAGATGGCAGAGGGGAAGAAGCTGTTCCTGAATCACATAGTATTGTGTCTTCGGGCTCTGTACCTCCTTCCAGATGGTACCAATGAGAAGAGGGCATGTCCTGGGTGATGGGGTCCTCAATAATGGATGTTGCCGTTCTGAGGCACTGCTCCTTGAAGTTTTCTTGGGTACTATGGAGACTAGTACCCAAGATGTAGCTGACTAATTTGACACCTTTCTGCAGCTTCTTTCAATCCTGTGCAATAGCAGCCCCACACCCCCCCCCCATACCAGCCTGTCAGAATGCTCTTCACAGTACATCTGTAGAAGTTTTCAAGTGTTTTAGGTGACAAACAAAATCTTTTCAAACTCCTAATGAAATATAGCCACTGTCCTGCCTTCTTTATAATTGAAGCAATATAGAAACATAGAAAACCTACAGCACACTACAGGCCCTTTGGCCCACAAAGCTGTGCCGAACATGTCCTTACCTTGGAAATTACCTGGGGTTACCCGTAGCTCTCTATTTTTCTGAGCTCCATGTACCTGTCCAGGAGCCTCTTAAAAGACCCTAACGTATCCGCCTTCACCACCATTGCCAGCAACCCATTCCATGCACCCACCACTCTCTGCGTAAAAAAACTTACCCCTGACATCTCCTCTGTACCTACTTCCAAGTGCCTTAAAACTGTGCCCTCTCGTGCTAGCCATTTCAGCCCTGGGGAAAAGCCTCTGACTATCCACACGATCAATGCCTCTCATCATCTTATGCACCTCTATCAGGTCACCTCTCATCCTCTGTCGCTCCAAGGAAAAAAGGCTGAGTTCACTCAACCTATTCTCATAAGGCATTCTCCCCAGTCCAGGCAACGTCCTTGTAAATCTCCTCTGTACCCTTTCTATGGCTTCCACATCCTTCCTATGAGGCAATATGTTGGGGCCAGGTTAGATTCTCAGAGATCTTGACACCCAGGAACTTGAAATTGATCACTCTCTCCACTTCCGATCCCTCTTTGAGGATTGGCTTGTGTTCCCTCGTCCTGCCCTTCCTGAAGTCCACAATCCGCTCTTCGGTCTTACCATCCTTTCCAGATTTACTGTTGCTTGGTATGGCAACTGCTCTGCCCATGACCGCAAGAAACTGCAGAGAATTGTTGATGCAGCTTGGCATGTTACAGAAACCAGACTCGTCTCCATGGAATCTATCTATAGTTCTCACCGCCTTGGTAAAGCAGACAACATAATTAAAAACACCACCTGCCCCAGACATTCACAATTCTCCCATTCCCTACTCCTGGTACAAAAAGCCTGAAAGTACATGCCACCAGCCCCAAGGATAGCTTCTATCCTGCTGGTATAAGACCATTGAACAGACCACTATATGATAACATGAAATCTTGACCTCACAATCTACATCATCATGGTTTTGCATCTTATTGTCCACCTGCCTTGCACCTGCTCTGTAATTGGAACACAATATTCTGCATTCTGTCATTGCTTCTCCCTTGTCCTACCTCGATGCAGTGATGTGATGAAGAGATCCATACCAATGGATCAGTATCTGTGATAACAATAAGTAAATTTAATTTACTAATTTGTCCTTTCGGGGTTGGAGTCTCTGATGATGAAGTGAACCTTTCAATAACTGTCTGTTGACTGGGATGTGACGTCACTACCTAGTGAAGTTGAGGGGAGGGTAATATATTAATTAAAACAGTGACGAGGGAGGTAAGGAGAGAGGAGTAGCTTTCCCAGAAAAACGAACACAAAATGCTGGAGGAACACGCAGCCCAGACTGCAGCTATGGAGAGGAATAAACAGACGATGTTTCGGGTCTATACCTTTCATTAACATTGGAAAGGAAGAGGGAAGAAGGTGGGGAGGGGAGGGAAAGGAAAAGAAACTGATCAATGAAGCCAAGTGAGGGGGAAGGTAGGTGGGTGAGGCGGATGAAGTGAGGAGCTGAGAGGTGATAGGTGGAAGAGGTAAAGGGCTGAAGAAGAAATCTGATAGGAAAAGAGGATAGACTTTGAGAGAATAGAAGGGTGTCCCTTTAGAACAGAGTTGTGGAATTCATTGCCATAGACGGCTGTGGAGCAGAGGCTGATAGGTTCTTGATTGGTAAGGGTGTCAAAAGTTATTGGGATATGGAAGAAGAGTAGGGTTGAGATAATAAATAAGCCATTATCAAATGACGGAGCACATTCGATTGGCTGAATGGCCTAAGTCTGCTCCTATGTCTTATGGTCTTATGGAAAGGAGGAGGGGCATTGAAGGGAGGTGATAGGCAGAAGTGATAAGAGAGTGGCCAATTACCAGAATTTAGAGAAAGTATCATCAAGTTGGACACTTTCCCAGAATGTTTCTCACATAGAGGAAGCTGCCTTTCTGAATCTTCAGAGGATGAAGGACAATCAGTATTGCAGGCTAAAGAAATGCATTGGGGGAAGGTTTGCATAGACACAGGGGGCAGAAAGGCTGAGAAAAGCTGGGGAACTTCTCTCAGTTCACTGGCCAATATTTATATTTCCACTAATATCATAAACACAAGTTACATCTGAAAATTTTGAATTGAATTTTATTCCACACAAAATGCTGGAGGAACTCAGCAGGCCAGGCAGCATCTAGGAAAAGAATGCAGTCAACGTTTCGGGCCAAAACCCTTTGGCAGGACTGAGTGAGCTTGACCTGCTGAGTTCCTCCAGCATTTTGTGTGTGTTGCTCGGATTTCCAGAGTCTGCAGATTTTCTCGTTTGTCATCTTCTGACCGTGAGAAAGCATGAACCCTACTCTTCCTGTAGGCTGTCACTATCGCTAACTTGATGCAGCTTTTAAATTGGGAATATGTGCAAAGATGGCATTCCCATATTGTATTCTTTTCAGAGAACAGCAGGGGAGCTTGGAGCATGACCTGAGGCAAATACTTTTGTCCACTCCTGAGACAACATGGTCTCCCCAGAGCTGTGCATATCAGAGAGATTTCAAGATGGTTGAAATGGAACTCTTCATGTGGTCCTCATACTGACTAACCCTCTGCCCGCCATCTATATCCGATTCTGCAATTATCCTGATAATTGCTCAGGGTCAGCATCTTTCCCAAACTATTCCACAATAACCTGATGCCCTCCATCCACCCCAACTCCTCTCTCTGATGAACTAAAGACATCTATTACATCACCCGACACATATCCCTCCGACATCTCTAGTCGCAGAGTCATTTCCCAAACTCCAGTTGTCACTATCACCCAGCCTCTATGTAATCCTACAATCACTTCGCACCCCGCTATTTGAAGAGATCTGGTGTGACACCAAAGACTCTTACAAATCTCTATGGACGTATGGTGAATGTATGTATTCTGTCTGGTTGCTTTGGAGCCTCCCATGCACAACACCGCAAGAGGCTGCAGAGGGCTGCAGTCTTAGACAGCTCCATCAATCATTCCTGCCATCAAGGATGTCTTCGAGAGTCTTTGTGAGGTAATGTTACAGCTATGTAAGACCTTGGTCAGACCCCACTTGGTGTACTGTGTTCAGTTCTGGTCACCTCACTACAGGAAGGATGTGGATACTATAGAGAGAGTGCAGAGGAGATTTACAAGATGTTGCCTGGATAGGAGGGTGTACCTTATGAGAATAGGTTGAGTGAACTTTGCTTTTTCTCCTTGGAGCAACGGAGAATGAGAGGTTATCTGATAGAGGTGTACAAGATGATGAGGGGCATTGATCATGTGGATAGCCAGAGGCTTTTTCCCAGGGCTGAAATGGCTAACACTAAGGGGCATTGTTTTAAGGTGCTTGGAAATGGGTACCGAGCGGATGTCAGGGGTAAGTTTTTCACACAGATGGTGGTGAGTGCGTGGAATGCACTGCTGGCAGCAATGGTGGAAGCACATACAATAGATACAATAGCGTCTTTTAGCAGCCTCTTAGGTAGGTTAATGGAGCTTTATGCTACATATACACCAATTCTCTCCTGTTTACTGTACTAAGCTTATTAAATCCTCTGCCTGTAGCCAGTCGAGCCAAGGCCTTGAAATGGCATCAGTTCTCCTTCCCACAATTCTTTGATTTTGACTGATTTTGAGGAGAGATTGCTGGATTTGTTTTCCTTGGAGGCTAAGGAGGGAACTAATAGTCATGAACAAAATGAAGATTGTCATTGATAGTTTAGATAGGAAGAAACCTTTTCCCAAAGAAGAGGTATCTAAAACCAAAGACCGCAGGTTTAAGATAAGGGAGAAGATATTTCAAGGGAATTGAAGAAGGAAATTTGTGGAATCTGGAATGTATTGCCTGAGAAGGTGGTGGAGGCAGAGGCTCCGTTAACATAAAACTATCTAGATGACTCCTGCCAAGACAAAGAAGACTACAGATCAAGTGCTAGAAAATGGGATTGGTATATATTAATACTTAAAAGTTGGAATGGAAATGGAGTACAGAAGAGCTTGTTCCTATCCTGAAAGATTCTGACTTTATGGCTCTATTTTCCACTCACAACTGCTGAGCGCCATTAGGAACTCACACTGTGACTCACTGTTTGTCAAAAGTATCTACCTACATAAGGCACCCACGATTTAACGGAGCATTAACCAGAAATAAATGGCCACATTACGTTGTTCACCAGAAATTAAAGTGCCCCTCAGACATTTGTACTCATTGGAGTGAGTGGGGATATTTTTCTAATTGCTGGAATTTTTCTGATATTGGAAGGTAATGAACTCCATTTAAAATATTTTATTGATAGAAATCTGGTAATGTTGCTTAAAGCCAATTCCATAGTCAGCTGTTGGAAATGAAATAAAATAGACACAAATCGCGCCTGTTTTCTTTATTGTGAAAAAGGTGGCTGATACACACGTTACCACTGTATTGGCATGATGCCATCAAACTTCAAGGCTGAGATATTTAATGAATTATTTCTTCACAAGTGAACAATCACTTGAAATGCATATATAGAAGTGCCCATAGAATGTTCGATTGACTCATATCTTCCCATTTTCTATACAGTTTTGATCACAAGACATACAGAAAGGGGCACTAACAAAAGACTTTTCTTTATTTGAAGTTCTAATCTATTTTTACAAGTCTCACATGAATCAATTACCCCTAATTTTACATCTGCATGGTTGTTTAAATGCAACAGAAACTTGTACCGAGACTGCGTTCAATATCATGCGGGTTGGACTACTGGTCAAGTTTCTGTGAAATGAAATTTGAGTAAACACAAATATATAATCTTCCATACACATAATTCTTACTTTTGTATTTGTTCCATTATAAAAACAAATTTCCTTGATATATTTAAGTGTTGAAACCAGTTCCTGTTTTATAAATACAGCAGCATCTTGATGGAGAGGTTTGTCTCCAAGCAAAGATATTTCTAACAGGTTTAAACACTTTAAAAATAAAATTGCTCTACAGTGTTTATTAAGTTCATTGATACCATGGCTGGTTACTTTGTACAGTAAGTAAATAGTTTTTCAAATTAATATCTTTTGTAATGTGTCCTCTAATATTTAAGTGCAGGATGAGAATGCAAATTGAAGACTCTTCCCAAACTATTTGCCAAGATTCTTATTACATTGACAGGAGTCCAGAGCACAGTAAGCTTTTTCTGTTGGCAACACCTGTTCTGGGCAATTCAAATCATTGAAGCATTATGAAAATGAGGCCTCAAGTGCAAATGATTGGAATGGAAATCAATAGTCAATTGAGTGAGCTATGTGGAGAAGATAGTGCAAAGCTAGGTGAGTGAATTTGCTATGAAGGAATTAAAATATGAATTGTTTTTAGAAAACCATGCACACTTTTTAATTGTTAAATTGTACAGACTGAATTAATTTTCTTTTTAATAAATACCATAGTTAAATTGGTAGAAAGTGATGAAGGGCTGGAAAAAATTGTTGTAGAAGGATGCTGGAAATACTTAAACTCCGTCCTCCAAACTGTTCGAAACAAGATATCAGGAATGTTCAATTTCTGGGTTAGGTCATTAGGGTTTAAACAAAAGGCTTGGACTTTATCTTAGTTCTCATATGGTAATGTATACCTTTTTAAAGCAAAATAACCATTACATTGTAAATGGCTTTATTGCCAATTTTGTTTCTATCAAAGATTCTTAAAGAAAGTGATGTGACCCTTTTCCACTCTCTGGCGTAGTTCACCAATGTCTTTGCAGCCTCAGCCAATGCTTAAATTAACTTCATTGGCCACTGGTCTGAACTGAAATAAAATATCTGTTTTTCATTTTGTGTGTCATCATATCCAAAGCAGATCCTGATCTGGATTTCCATTTCTTGTTTTAAGAAGATCAGAACATAGAAAAGGAACTATAATAGGCATCACAGCCACTTAAGCCTGCCTCATCATTTAATATGATCATGGCTGCTCCGGGCCTTATCTCCTCTCCTATGCCCCATCTTTAAAAATGGTATCAGCTTCCTCTTTAACCTACTCTCCCACCCTCCCATCAGTTCAAGTGCACGAGAATGCAAGAAGCTGCAAAGAGTAGTAGACTGAATCCAATACATCCCTCCTCAGCATCAAAAGTTTCTACCTGAGAAGCTGCTCCAAGAAGGAGCATCTGTCATCAAAGATATGCACCATCCAGGTCATGCCCTGTACTCACAGCTACCTTTGGGCAAGACCTACGGAAGCCTGAAGCTCCTCACCACAAGGTTCAAGAACAGCTACTTTCCTTCAACCATGTGTTTCTTGAAACTAATTGCACAACATAATCACGACCTCAGTACAGCAACACTACGGCCACATTGACCACTATGCACTACAGTCGACTTTTTTTCTTTGAACTGTGTTCTTGCTGTATGATTTTGTATAATGTATAAGGTAATTTAAGTTTTGCTTATGAATGTTGTGCATCCGATGCTATGTGCCCGTGAGGCTGCTACAAGTTAGTATTTCCGGGCACCTGTGCATACATGTAATTGTGCAGATGACAGCAACCTTAACCCTGACCTTGAGCTCTACCACCTACTTACACCAGGGGAAATTTGCAGTGGCCATTGAATCCTCTGCGTTTCTCATCCTTTCACTGAATGAGGTACTCAGAAGAATCCCGAGCAGTCACAGGGAGAGCAATCAAACTCCACATAGATACACTAGATTTCAGGTTTAAATCTGGGTTGCTGGAACTATGAGATGACAGCTCTTCTCGTTATACTGTCTATCATCTACGTGGAAAATACAAATAATTTTTTTTAACTTAGGAGTGTTTTCCATCAAACCAATTACACTCCATGACATTCAGTATTACCTCAATACTGAGATAAACACTCAGATCCAACATCAAACAAATTCAGGTAAGTAACTCCTATTTCTGTACTGTTTAATATCAATGCCAAAATTAAAGTCAAGTTTATTGTCATATGCACAAATACATGTATGAACTGTTTCAATGAAAACCCTGCAGCAGCATCCCAGGCACAAGAAAAAAAAAGCCATAAATTAAACAAAAATTAAATCATATTAAAATGTGTTCTTTAAATCTACATTCCTATTTTATTTTATATTTTGCAATACTCTCACAAGACTAACTTCTTTCAGGCCTTGGCGAAGGGCTTCTTCAGCCAATCATGGAAGGTTCTGTTGCTGCTCTGAAGCTCAGCGTTGGAGTCCCTCCACATCTGCGGCAAGTGGCTTGGTCTGGGGGTGGAGCACAGCAGTGATAACGGCCAGCAAGTCTCTGCCAGCGCCATCTGGCCCAATGTTTCACCTTCTCCCATCTCCTCTTCTCTGGAATGAACCCACCCAATCACTCATTGACATATGGGATCTAAGTTCACAGCTTTCTAACCCTGACATGAGAATGCTTCCTCTGGCTGACACCTTACGAGGATATGATATAAAGCCACACCACAATTGCAAAATAACACCCAATGTGGTTACACGTCTGCATCTGCCACTATTGCAATAGGTGATGCAAGTGGAGCAAGCAATCTATGCAATCTATGTTATGAGAAACCATCTGTGCACGCTTACCATTGAAGGTACTATGTGTATATGTATATTTAGATAAAAAGGCATGCTTAATTAAACTTCTAATCCATGTTGGTTAGTTGATTTTAATAGAGCTATTGCTTCAGAATCCAGCCTCTGTCAGATGACGTTAGCCTGCCTAAAATGGACACTAGCAGGGATGACGCCAGAATAGCAATGGCTGGAATTCCTGGGAAAAATTCAAAAAACACAGGATAGATACATCCCAAAGAAGTAGTCTTCTAAAGGAAGGACGATGCAACAGTGGCCGACCAAGGGAGTCAGAAACAACATAAAAGCAAAAGAGGGGGCATATAAAGAGCAAAAATTAGTGAGAAGTTAGAGGGTTGGGAAGCTTCTAAAACACAGCAGAAGACAACTAAAAAGACCATAAAGAGGGAAGAGACAAAATATGAAGATAAGCTAACCAATAATATAAAAGAGGATACCAAAATATTTTTCAGTTATATAAAGAGTAAAAGAGAGGTGAGGGACTGCTGGGAAATGACTCTGGAGAAGTAGTAATGGGATACAAGGAAATGGCAGATGAACCTAGAAGTATTTTGCATCCCTCTTCATTGAGGAAAAAGGCAGCAGTATGCCGGAAATTTGAGAGTGTCAGGGAGCAGAGTGAGTGTAATTACTATTACTAGGGAAAAGGTGCTGGGAAGCTGAAAGGCCAAAAGGTAGATAAGTCACCTGGACCAGATGGACTACACCACAGGGTTCTGTAAGAGGTACCTGAAGTGATTGTAGAGGCATTAGTAATGCCTTTCAAGGGTCACTAGATTCTGAAATGGTTCCTAAGGACTGGAAACTTCCAACTGTCACTTTACTCTTTAAGAATGGAGGGAGGCAGAAGAAAGGAAATTAGAGGCCAGTTAGGCTGATCTCGGTGGTTGGGAAGATGTTGGAGATGATTGTTAAGGATGAGGTATCAGGATGCTTGAAGGCATATGATAAAATAGGCCAAAGTTTTCATGATTTCATAGAAACATAGAAAATAGGTGCAGGAGTAGGCCATTCGGCCCTTCGAGCCTGCACCGCCATTCAGTATGATCATGGCTGATCATCCAACTCAGAACCCTGTACCTGCTTTCTCTCCATACCCCCCGATCCCTTTAGCCACAAGGGCCATATCTAACTTCCTCTTAAATATAGCCAATGAACCGGCCTCAACTGTTTCCTGTGGCAGAGATTTCCACAGATTCACCACTCTCTGTGTGAAGAAGTTTTTCCTCATCTCAGTCCTAAAAGGCTTCCCCTTTATCCTTAAACTGTGACCCCTCGTTCTGGACTTCCCCAACATCGGAAACAATCTTCCTGCATCTAGCCTGTCCAATCCCTTTAGAATTTTATACGTTTCAATAAGATCCCCCCTCAATCTTCTAAATTCCAGTGAGTATAAGCCTAGTCGATCCAGCCTTTCTTCATATGAAAGTCCTGCCATCCCAGGAATCAATCTAGTGAACCTTCTCTGTACTCCCTCTATGGCAAGAACGTCTTTCCTCAGATTAGGGGACCAAAACTGCACACAATATTCTAGGTGCAGTCTCACCAACGCTTGTACAACTGCAGTAGAACCTCCTTGCTCCTGTACTCAAATCCTTTTGCTATGAATGCCAACATACCATTTGCCTTTTTCACTGCCTGCTGTACCTGCATGCCCACCTTCAATGACTGGTGTACAATGACAGCCAGGTCTCGTTGCACCTCCCCTTTTCCTAATCGGCCACCATTCAGATACTAATCTGTTTTCCTGTTCTTGCAACCAAAGTGGATAACCTCACATTTATCCACATTAAATTGCATCTGCCATGAATTTGCCCACTCACCTAACCTATCCAAGTCACCCTGCATCCTCTTAGCATCCTCCTCACAGCTAACACCGCCGCCCAGCTTCGTGTCATCCGCAAACTTGGAGATGCTGCATTTAATTCCCTCATCTAAATCATTAATATATATTGTAAACAACTGGGGTCCCAGCACTGAGCCTTGCGGTACCCCACTAGTCACTGCCTGCCATTCTGAAAAGGTCCCGTTTACTCCCACTCTTTGCTTCCAATTCTCTGCCAACCAATTCTCTATCCACATCAATACCATACCCCCAATACCGTGTGCTTTAAGTTTGCACACTAATCTCCTGTGTGGGACCTTGTCAAAAGCCTTTTGAAAATCTAAATATACCACATCCACTGGCTCTCCCCTATCCACTCTACTAGTTACATCTTCAAAAAATTCTATAAGATTCGTCAGACATGATTTTCTTTTCACAAATCCATGCTGACTTTGTCCGATGATTTCACCTCTTTCCAAATGTGCTGTTATCACATCTTTGATAACCGACTCTAGCACTTTCCCCACCACCGATGTCAGACTCACCGGTCTATAATTCCCCGGTTTCTCTCTCCCTCCTTTTTTAAAAAGTGGGGTTACATTAGCCACCCTCCAATCCTCAGGAACTAATCCAGAATCTAAGGAGTTTTGAAAAATTATCACTAATGCATCCACTATTTCTTGGGCTACTTCCTTAAGCACTCTGGGATGCAGACCATCTGGCCCTAGGGATTTATCTGCCTTTAATCCTTTCAATTTACCTAACACCACTTCCCTACTAACATGTATTTCCCTCAGTTCCTCCATCTCACTAGATCATCGGTCCCTTACTATTTCCGGAAGATTATTTATGTCCTCCTTAGTGAAGACAGAACCAAAGTAGTTATTCAATTGGTCTGCCATGTCTTTGTTCCCTATGATCAATTCATCTGTTTCTGACTGTAAAGGACCTAGATTTATCTTGACCAATCTTTTTCTTTTCACGTATCTATAAAAGCTTTTACAGTCAGTTTTTATGTTCCCTGCCAGCTTTCTCTCATAATTTTTTTTCCCTTTCTTAATTAAGCCCTTTGTCCTCCTCTGCTGGTCTCTGAATTTCTCCCAGTCCTCATGTGTGCCGCTTTTTTTTGCTAATTTATATGTTTCTTCTTTGGACTTGATACTATCCCTAATTTCCCTTGTCAGCCACGAGTGCACTACCTTCCCTGGTTTATTCTTTTGCCAAACTGGGATGAACAATTGTTGTAGTTCATCCATGCGATCTTTAATTGCTTGCCATTGCATATCCACCGTCAACCCTTTAAGTATCATTTGCCAGTCTATCTTAGCTAATTCACGTCTCATACCTTCAAAGTTACCCTTCTTTAAGTTCAGAACCTTTGTTTCTGAATTAACTATGTCACTCTCCATCTTAATGAAGAATTCCACCATATTATGGTCACTCTTACCCAAGGGGCCTCGCACGACAAGATTGCTAACTAACCCTTCCTCATTGCTCAATACCCAATCTAGAATGGCCTGCTCTCTAGTTGGTTCCTCAACATGTTGGTTCAGAAAACCATCCCGCATACATTCCAAGAAATCCTCTTCCTCAGCACCCTTACCAATTTGGTTCACCCAATCTATATGTAGATTGAAGTCACCCATTATAACTACTGTTCTTTTATTGTACGCATTTCTAATTTCCTGTTTAATGCCATCCCCAACCTCACTACTACTGTTAGGTGGCCTGTACACAACTCCCACCAGTGTTTTCTGCCCCTTAGTGTTATGCAGCTCTACCCATATCGATTCCACATCCTCCAGGCTAATGTCCTTCCTTTCTATTGCGTTAATCTCCTCTCTAACCAGAAATGCTACCCCACCTCCTTTTCTTTCCTGTCTATTCCTCCCGAATATTGAATAACCCTGGATGTTGAGCTCCCATCCTTGGTCACCCTGGAGCCATGTCTCTGTGATCCCAACTATATCATATTCATTATTTACTATCTGTACATTCAATTCATCCACCTTGTTACGAATGCTCCTTGCATTGACACACAAAGCCTTCAGGCTTGTTTTTACAACACTCTTAGCCCTTATACAATTATGTTGAAAAATGGCCCTTTTTGCTTTTTGCCCTGGATTTGCCTGCCTGCCACTTTTACTTTTCACCTTACTACTTTTTGCTTCTACCCTCATTTTACACCCCTCTGTCTCTCTGCACTTGTTCCCATCCCCCTGCCACATTAGTTTAAAGCCTCCTGAACAGCAGTAGCAAACACTCCCCCTAGGACATTGGTTCCAGTCCATCCCAGGTGCAGACCGTCCTGTTTATACTGGTCCCACCTCCCCCAGAACTTGTTCCAATGCCCCAGAAATTTGAATCCCTCCCCCTTGCACCATTTTTCAAGCCACGTATTCATCTGAAATATCCTCCTATTTCTACTCTGACTAGCACGTGGCACTGGTAGTAATCCAGAGATTATTACCTTTGTAGTCCTACTTTTTAGTTTATCTCCTAACTCCCTAAATTCACCTTGTAGGACCTCATCCCGTTTTTTACCTATATCGTTGGTACCTATGTGCACCACGACCACTGGCTGTTCACTCTCCCATTCCAGAATGTCCTGCAGCCGCACAGAGACATCCTTGACCCTTGCACCAGGGAGGCAACATACCATCCTGGAGTCTCATTTGCGGCCGCAGAAACGCCTAACTATTCCCCTTACAATCGAATCCCCTATCACTATAGCTCTCCCACTCCTTTTCCTTCCCTCCTGTGCCACAGAGCCACCCATGGTGCATTGAATTCCTTTAAGAGAAAATATTGCTTGACAAACTGTTGGATTTCTTTGAAGAAATATCTAGCAGAATAGATGAAGGTGCCACACACGAGGCTGCTTAATGAGATAAAGAGCCCACAGTATTACAGAAAAGATAGTAGCATGGATAGTGCATTGGCTGATTGGCAGGAGACCAAGAGTGAGAACAAAGGGAGCCTTTACTGGTTGGCTGCCGGTGACTAGTGATGTTCCGCAGGCGTTTGTGGTGGGACTGGGTTTTTTTTCATTACATGTCAATGACTTGGATTATGGATTTGATGATTTTGTGGCCAAGTTTGCAGAAAATACAAAGATAGATGGAGGGGCAGGTAGTTTTGACGAGGTAGACAAGCTACAGAAGGACTTAAACAGATTAGTAGGATGGGCAACAAGATGGCAGATGGAATACAATGTTGGGAGGTGTATGGTCATGCACTTCGGTAGAAGAATAAAAGGGGTAGAATTTTTTTCTAAATGGAGAGAAAATTCAAAAATCTGACATGAAAAGGGACTTGGGAGTGCTCAAGCAGGATTCCCTGAAGGTTAAATTGCAGGTTGAGATGGTAGTGAGGAAGGCAAATGTACTGTTGAGAGGACTAGAATACAAAAGTAAGGGTGTAATTCTGAAGCTTTGTAAAGCACTGGTGAGGCATCACTTGGAGCACCGTGAGCAGTTTTGAGACCTCTTATCTAAGAAAGAATGTGCTGACATTGGAGAAGGTTCAGCAGAAGTTCAGAAGGATGATTCTGGGAATAAACATGTTATGATATAAAGTATGTCTGATGGCTTTGAGCCTGCGCTGGCTGGAATTTAGAAGAATGGGGGAATTTCATTGAAACCGATCAAATGTTGAAAGGCCTAGATAGAGTGGATGTGGAGAGGATGTTTCCTATAGTGGGGGAATCTAGGACTGGAGGGCATAGGCTCAGATTAGAGGGATGCCCATTTAGAATGGAGATGGGGAGGAATTTCTTTAGCCAAAAGGTGGTGAATCTGTGGAATTCATTGCCACAGGCAGCTGTGAAGGCCGGATTATTGGATTTATTTAAGGCAGAAGTTAATAGGTTCTTCATTAGTCAGGGCATGAAAGGTTACAAGGAGATGGTAGGAGAATGGGACTGAAAGGGAAAATTGATCAGCCATGATGAAATGGCGGAGCAGACTCAATGGGCTGATTAGCCTAATTCTGCTATTATCTCTTATGATCTTATGGTCTTATGAGGAATAGGCTGTCAAGAAGGGCAGGCTTCAAACTTCTTTCACACACTATTATCTGGAAGGCACAGGAAGGAGGAGATAGACTTCAATATTGATCCTGAAAGAGAAATGTATAGATATGCAAAAAGAAATGAAACAGTTCTGTCCTCAGCAGGGCTTTATCGTTGTCACTCTGCACCCGTACCTTCATGAGTTCTGCAGCTGCCATGTCGCCGAGCTCTTCTGCAGTCACCTCCATCTCCAGACCTTGCTTAAATTGCTTAAGGAGAATCACAGCAACTTAGATGTTCTGGGTGGCCTCATGTAACTGAATAAAGTTACCTTGTACCAATAAGGGGATTATAAATGAGAGCCCTGGTAAATCAAAGCCGAAAGACACAGTGGAGGTGACTTCACAGAATGGGGGTGGGGGTGGGAAGTTGAATGCAGAAGAACAACTGTTCGTTTCAAACAGGCTTAGTGTGAATGCCCCAGTGGTGAACAGAGTGGACATTGAGCTAAACCTTCCTGGACTCAGTCCAGCACTTGGACTCATCACCTGTGATCCCTATAAAAACCCATTGACCAGGACAGGATGTGGAGGGCTAATACAACTGGCCCTTGAGTCAGGTTGCCCCCCCGCCAAGGTACAGGGGGAGAAGCAATCAGACCTCTGGTACCCCGAATAGCCTTTGAAAGTTGGGATTAGAGCTTTCTGTCCCGTCAAAGTGATCGTAACAATTTATATCTCTGACGTTCAAGAGTTGATAAACATTAACAAAGCCAAAGTAAACACTTTTTAGAAATATAAGGTGGTGTAAAAATTAATGTAGTGGTTCCTTAAGGTTGTTATAGCCTGGGATTGTAGCGGGGTTACGCTATCACTACCTAGTAAATGCTCCACCTGGCACGCATCTCAAATGGCCTCTGACAACCAACTCCAGCTCCTAGCCTTCAACTTTGACCGGCATCTCCTGCGATGCCACCGGTGCCAAACTGTATCAGTCCCAATATTCCTTTGGATTCGTCAGCTGCATAGAAAGGGGGAGCATGCTTCATGGGCAATAGTTTGCGCTCCATATCATACTGCCCTGGTTTGCATGCTGGCTTGCATATCACGTAGACAGAATGCAACATCCATGGTCAACTCCGACCAATGGAGGGTCTCAAATTAATATAGTTTAAGAAATAGTTAACTTAAAATTCATTAGAAGTAATTAAATCATTAAGTTAGAAAACACAATTAAAATGATACCTTTATTCCCTTTATCTCCCAATCCAACCAAGAAACCTCTTTGTCAATGGTGTCATGGATACTATGTCAAGTTTGACCTGCAGAGCACATGAGGCAATTCCCCTGGGTGAGGGAAAATCACTACAAACTGCAGATGCCGGAAAATTAAAATAAAATATAAAATCCTGCAAATATTTAACAGGTCAAACCACATCTGTGTAAGGAGAAACAGGGTTAATGTTTCAGGTTAAAACCCCTTCAACATCCCCTCCACACAAGCTAGTTTTGTCCCCTTTCCAGTTCTGATGAGTCTTTGACCTGAATCATTAGCTCTGTTTCTTTTCCCACAGATGTGGCCTGACTTCCTGAGTGTGTCCAGCCGTTTCAGTTTTGGAATTAGGTTTCCCCAGGATAATGCCGGGGAATGCCAGCATAAGTGGGTCCCATGAAAAATTCAGCAACGGAACATGCTGACAGATGTGGAGCCATTTGTCATTCAGTCGGTCCTGGAGTCACGATGTAAGTGCCCAAGACCATGACTTACTTACTTCTGATGAGTTGGGTGATGTCCCCATTTCCTTTTGGAACTACTGACCAGAGGCAACAAGATTTAACCCATTGTGTTTGGAGGTCAGATAAACCAAATATAAGGAGAATATCACTGATCTGGCAGGCAACTGAAGCAACGTGATTGTTATCCGCCTTACGTATTAAAAAGATGTAGTGTAGGCTCGATAACAACAGACAGGGAACTAAATGGAATGTGTATGGCAGATAAAGAATGAAATGGAACGTAACTTGACTGCTTATTTTGTTGCTGTGCCTGCCCTAAATTATTTCAGTTCATAAAGATATCCATGCTACATGGCGTGAACACTTAGTTCTTGGAACTCACTCAAAAATCCCAGGTGTTTAATACAAGTACATGTTAGATATGCTGATGTAATGTGAACATCCTGCTCACTCTCCTGTGTAGTAATGCTCTTTGATTTGTGATAACACCCACATCAACAGACAGCAGAGTGGAATGTGGGGACAGGAGGAGGCCACTTCTGGAGACTTGTTCTGCTGCCTAATTAAATCATGATCGGCCTGTTTTAGTCCATAAAGTTTGACAAATATACTTCAATCCAATTTAGTTCTTAAGTTTTTAGTTAGTCTATCCTGGGCCAAAGACGTTGATGCAATCATGCAAACTCGAGGAAATCTGCAGATGCTGGAAATTCAAACAACAACACACACACAAAATGCTGGTGGAACACAGCAGGTCAAGTAGCATCTATAGGGAGAAGCACTGTCGACATTTTGGACCGAGACCCTTCGTCAGGACTAACTGAAAGGAAAGATACTAAGAGATTTGAAAGTAGGAGGGGGAGGGGGAAATGTGAAATGATAGGAGAAGACCGGAGGGGGTAGGATGAAGCTAAGAGCTGGAAAGGTGATTGGCAAAAGTGATACAGAACTGGAGAAGGGAAAGGATCATGGGACGGGAGGCCTAGGGAGAAAGAAAGGGGGAGAGAGCACCAGAGGGAGATGGAGAACAGGCAGAATGATGGGCAGAGAGAGAGAGAAAAAA
The DNA here is from genome assembly GCF_048418815.1 of Hemitrygon akajei. Taxonomy (NCBI): domain Eukaryota; kingdom Metazoa; phylum Chordata; class Chondrichthyes; order Myliobatiformes; family Dasyatidae; genus Hemitrygon; species Hemitrygon akajei. Next base: position 75,640,962 of record NC_133135.1, on the reverse strand, counting down.
ACAAACCCAGCCTACCTACCTATATAGGTTGGAGGAACAACACCTTATATACTGGCTGGGTAGCCTCCAACCTGATGGCATGAACATTGACTTCTCTAACTTCCGTTAATGCCCCTCCTCCCCATCTTACCCTATCCCTGACATATTTAGTTGTTCATTTTTCTTCTCATTACCTCCATCAGGGAGAAGGAAAGGAGCTAAATTGTAACTTATAGTAATGTTTATGTTTTGTTCTGTAATGCTGCAGCCAAACAAAAATCTTTATGAATTACGTCAGTGCTGATGAACCTATTTCTAAATCTGATTCTGATCATGACTTCTCGCCTTAGGCACTCTGGTGTGTCAGGCAAAGAGAAATGCTGGAGCCAAGTTCTCTATATTCATGAAGCACACCTTTATTTGCAGTGTACAAACTGTTGTTCCTTAAGGCTATTATAGCCAGGGATGGTAATGGAGACAAGCTCCCACGACCTATTAAATGCTCCCAAAGGTGTGCACCTCAAACAGCCTCTGACAGCCAAGTCCAGCTCCTGGCCTTCATGTGTGGCTTAGCTACCATTTCTACTGACAGGAGAAAGGGCAAAGGCAGGTTACTGGTGCCTTCAAACCAGTCACCGAGCAGATGGGGCTTGTCAGCCGAGGTTGGCAGCTCAGCTAGGAGAAGGAAAACTCTGATCTCAAACCTCCACTTCCTTGTGGCTATACCCATTTATGGGGAAGGTTTTGGGAGTAAATCCCGAAGGTGAAATCCAGAGCTGGAGCCCCTAATGCAGTCCCACGTTGAGTTCAACACGGACTGGCAACTCCTGTGTACTGCTGGTACGAAACTGTATTGGTCTCTGCTATACTTTTGGGTCAATCAAAGGCGCGAAGAGGAGGAGCTTGCTACTTGGGTAACAGCTTGCCGTCTATATCGTACTGCCCAGGCTTACATACCTAGACAGCCAGGACACAACATCCATGGTTGACCCCGAATGACAGAGGCCTCACTCACAAACCGTGAATGACTTCTTTATTACATATTCACCAGACATGCAGTTGAATTTCTAGGCCATAACTCGAAGGAATTCTGACCCTTCCAATCCATGTACTTATCCAAATTTCTTTTCAGCGATGACATTAAACCTGCATCCTCCACTTCCACTGGCTCCACTCTCCGAGAAAAATGAGGTTTCACCTCAGTTTTCCTTTCACCACTAACCTATCTATCTAGTCTCACCCAAACTCAGTGGAAGAAACCTGCTTGTAGTTACCCTATCTCTCCTCATCATGAAGGGACAGACTGGCGTTCAGTATACCATAACAATGAAAAGATACTATCCTCTTCGGCAATGAAGTGCAGGAATGATGCATCAGCTGGGGCTCTGTGCAAAGTGAGCAGACAGTAGGAAATTGTCAGACAACATTACACATACCTGTCTTACTCTTCCATCGATGGACCAATCACAGGCGGTGAATCAGTTTACCTGCGTGAGTAGGACATCTGGTTGTGTTGTTCAGCAAGAAAGCCTCTTACTCATGTTATGATACCAGCCCCCTCCTTTGTGAGAATTGCAAGAGCCCTAGTGAAAGGGGGGTCAATGACCCGAGAGAGAGAGCAAGAGAGAGAGAGAGACAGGCTGAATGGACACAGGAAATGGAAAGACAGCGACGTGCTGGATACCGCATTCCACTGGGACAAAAGCTGGCGACTGTGGCATTGTTCTCAGGAGACACCTGGGAACTGCAGACGTGCCAACTCGCAGGGACATTGTAAAGCCCTCGGGCAAAGTGGGCTGGTTGAGAGAGAGATTGCATCACCTGCAACCTGATTGACACCTGAGATCCCGTGAGGCAGTATAAAGAAGGGTCTGAAAGAGGACGACCCTCAGACGCACCAAGGAGACACCAAGAAGCACGATAACGCTTCCCGTGGGAACGGGAAGCCATTTTGAAGTAAGCCACGTGCGTTAAATTCCGAATGCGGAGTTTGTGGCTAGAACCAACGGAAGATCGCTTTTAACTAACAACGGGGAAGATCGCTCCCCTGATTCCACGGATGTTTTGGGCAAGTTTTTCCGTTTATCTCTCTCTCTCTCCAACACGTGAAACCAAAAGGGAAAAGCCTGCAGACTTCAGAGTGACTCTTTATATTTCCAATTGGACTCAGTATTATACCCTAGACAACGAAAGAGCTTATTTCTGAGTGATTATTAATGTACCTGCGTTTTAGATTGAGTATTGACGCATGTTATCTGAATGTTTGTATTAACCTTAATTTTTGTGCCCCTTTATTAATAAAACTTTCGAAAATGGTACCATTGGACTTCAACTGACATATCTATCTTTGCTGGTAAGTGAAACCAGTTACTGGTTTCATAACAAGTGGGGGCTCGTCCGGGATTTGACACCAAAAAGGGGGAGGTCAGTCAATCGGGATTGTAAGTCAAAAAAAAATAATTTGGATCTGGTACGCAGGTAGCCAGACAGAAAAACCAGCAAAGATGGACGTGTGTGAATTTATGAAAAACGCGACTGTGGCGGCGCTAGAGGTGAGCACCAAATCAGACTTGTTAAATTTGGCGAAGGGGTTAGAGGTGGAAAACGAGCAGGATCAAGCTGAGAGGCAAAGACAGCATGAAATTCGGATCAGAGAGTTAGCAGCAGCCGAGAGAGCGGCAGCGGGGAGAGAAAGAGAGAGGGAGGAGCTAAGGAGAGAGCGGTTTAATGTTAGTCGGGAGCTGAGAGTAGTACCTCCGTTCGAAGAGACGGATGTTGATAGTTATTTCTTGTTTTTTGAAACAGTGGCAGCTATGATGCCGACCCGCAGACTGGCGAGTGCGGTGGCCCCGCCCCTAGAGTCCCAAAGCTATCGCGCATGCGCGGTCACTCGCAGCCTGTCGGAAAAAGCGGCTGAGAAAGAGGACAGTTTAAATGAAGCCAGCGGTGATCTGGCCAAGATGTTTTTACCGACCCTGTACCATGAGGGTTCCGAGGGTGGTAAAACAGAAAGCAGTAAAGTAAAAGGGGGTAAGGGAGAGGAAATAGCCCTGCCCTTAGTGAAGAGAAAGGTCCTAGAGGTAGGAACTAAAGTTGAGAAACGGATAAAGTTGTTAAAATGTCCAGAGTTGGACATGGTTAATCTGTCTGGTTTGGCAGAATTGTTTGAAGAAGTTCAGAGTTCTAAAGGTGTTCTCGATGGTCCCGAGAGTGAAATGAGGGCAGTCTTAGAGAGGAAGGGTATCCTTGCTGTGGAGAAGTCAGCTGAAATGGCCGAGGAGGTTGTTTCAGCTCGCAGGGTTGCGCCTTCCCCAACGGGGGGCTGCCTAGAGAGTAACTGGAAGGATCGGGGGACGTTAGAATTTGAAAAAGGTACTGGTGTTGAGAGCCTGGAAGGGGCCAATGTCCCGTTTGGGTGTGTCCAGGATGGGGGCGCACGTGGTGCTGAACCTGGTAACAGAGCTCAGGGGAAGTCTGAGGTGTTTGATTCAGGGGAACGGGGCGGCCGTCTTTGTGGATCAGATAGGGTTGGTTCAGTAGGAAAAGGGTTAACCTTGGTAACCGTGGGAAGTGTGAGTTCCACGGTGTTTGTATTCGAGAGTGGGGCCAAGGTTAATGCCGAATTTAAGGGGGGAATGAGGATTGTTATTGAAGGAAACGGAAAGTCTGTAGTTCCCAAGTCGAAGGAAGAAATTTTAAACCTGGCAGATCGCTCACAGAGTGAGTCGGGAAATAGCGGGGCCCCCCACTCTATTGTTACGCCAGGGTGGGGTGTGAAGAGGTTGCATTCGAAATGCTACCTGAAAGAGGAGTTGGAATTAAAAACAAATAGCCTGAAGGGTCTTGACAGTTTGAGGCATGGTGTTGAAAAAATAGCCCCGATGAACGAGGCGGGCGGGAGTTCACCACGCCAAATTACTCAAAGTCCCAACGGGGGAACTCGCCAGAAAAGAGGTGACGGTTAATGGGGATGCCATTTTTTTTTAAACAGCAAAGCAGGTTTTACGGGTTGCGCCAAAGCCTGTGAATAATAAAGACAGACCTTTGGAGACCTGCCGGCGAAGTAAACCGACCGAAACGATTAGTATTCGCATAAACTTTTGTAGATGCACCTAAGCTAAGATCACACCTCCGCAGTTTTGTTGCTGAAAACAATAAATAAATAGGTGGTTATTGAATTGAAGTCTGATGTTACAAGACTTTAGTACGGTACGCAATGTTAAGATATTAACTAAAGGGACACTGTAATTGTTAACTGTTTAGATGCTGACTTGAATGTATAACTGTATTACTCTGTAGTGAAAAGAAAAGCTTCTGTATTGTGTTAGATTCAAAATTTCTGTAAGACTCTGTACCACTCTGTGTTTTTAACCGCTGGTAAAAAACCTTTAAGAGGGGAGGTGTTATGATACCAGCCCCCTCCTTTGTGAGAATTGCAAGAGCCCTAGTGAAAGGGGGGTCAATGACCCGAGAGAGAGAGCAAGAGAGAGAGAGAGACAGGCTGAATGGACACAGGAAATGGAAAGACAGCGACGTGCTGGATACCGCATTCCACTGGGACAAAAGCTGGCGACTGTGGCATTGTTCTCAGGAGACACCTGGGAACTGCAGACGTGCCAACTCGCAGGGACATTGTAAAGCCCTCGGGCAAAGTGGGCTGGTTGAGAGAGAGATTGCATCACCTGCAACCTGATTGACACCTGAGATCCCGTGAGGCAGTATAAAGAAGGGTCTGAAAGAGGACGACCCTCAGACGCACCAAGGAGACACCAAGAAGCACGATAACGCTTCCCGTGGGAACGGGAAGCCATTTTGAAGTAAGCCACGTGCGTTAAATTCCGAATGCGGAGTTTGTGGCTAGAACCAACGGAAGATCGCTTTTAACTAACAACGGGGAAGATCGCTCCCCTGATTCCACGGATGTTTTGGGCAAGTTTTTCCGTTTATCTCTCTCTCTCTCCAACACGTGAAACCAAAAGGGAAAAGCCTGCAGACTTCAGAGTGACTCTTTATATTTCCAATTGGACTCAGTATTATACCCTAGACAACGAAAGAGCTTATTTCTGAGTGATTATTAATGTACCTGCGTTTTAGATTGAGTATTGACGCATGTTATCTGAATGTTTGTATTAACCTTAATTTTTGTGCCCCTTTATTAATAAAACTTTCGAAAATGGTACCATTGGACTTCAACTGACATATCTATCTTTGCTGGTAAGTGAAACCAGTTACTGGTTTCATAACACTCAGCATCAGTAACCTGAAGGTTGGTGACTCCAGGAAGGGAAATACGGACAAACATGCACCAGTCTACATTGGCAGATCAGTAGTGGAGCGAACTAACAGCTTTGAATTCCCGGCCTTTAACATATAGACTTGTCATGAACGCAGCTCATTGATGCAATAATAAGGAAAGCACAGTGTCTTAAACTTCTTTGGAGTCATAGAACACTACAACACAGAAACAGGCCCCTCAGCCCATCTAATCTGTGTCAAGTTGTAATTTTTGCCTAGTCCAATTGACCCACTTTTGGGACATAGCCCCCTCCCCATACCCCTTCCATCCATGCACTTACCTAAACTCTTAAATGTTGCAATCGAACACACATCCACCATTTCTGCTGGCATCTCGCTCCACACTTGCACCACCCACTGCATGAGTAACTCCTGTCTCAGATTCCCTTAAATATTTCACCTTTCACTCACAGCCTATGATCTCTAGTTGTAGTGGTTAAGGAGGTTCAATTTGTTACCTGACTGATTTCATCATGATCTGCTACAGCAGTTTGAATGCGCAGGAATGTAAGAAGCTGCCAAGTGTGGTGGACTCTGCCCAATACACACGGGCACGACGACCCTCCCCCACCATTGGTTGCATCTACAGGAAGAGCTGCTCAAGAAGGTAATAACAATTCAAAGATCACCACGTCGCCTTTTGACAGCTACCATCAGACAGGAGATGCAGAAGTAAACACAAAGTACACTGCAGATGCTGTGGTCAAATCAAGACGTACAAACAAGCTGGATGAGCTCAGCAGGTCGGCCCAAAATGTTGACTGCTCCTTTCAACGGATGTTGCCCGACCTGCTGAGTTCATCCAGCTTGTTTGTACATCAGGAGATGCAGAAACCTGAAGTTCCACACCATCACGTTCAAGAACAGCAACTTCCCTTCAACCATTTGGTTCTCAAACCAACCAGCAAAACTAGATAGATAGATAGATAGATACTTTATTCATCCCCATGGGGAAATTCAACTTTTTTTCCAATGTCCCATACACTTGTTGTAGCAAAACTAATTACATACAATACTTAACTCAGTAACCATACTATAACCATTTTGATCACTTTGAACTAAAATGAACCTTTTTTGTTCCAATTATGTTCTTTCTAGTAAAAGTTCAATATAATTTATGCTCAGTTTATGTTTTTTGTGAATGCTGCTTACATAATGCTGTGTTCCTGTGATGTTGCTGCAAATATGCTTTTTATTACACCTGTGCGTTCATGTACTTGCGTATATGACAATAAACTCCACTTTGACGTCCAGTTTCTTTGTACTGCCACTCATTCTTTGCTGCTGTCAGTACCAAGTTGCATTTCACTACACACTCAGTGACCACTTTATTAGGTACACCTCTGCACCTGCTCATTAATGCAAGTATCTAATCAGCCAATCATGTGGCAGCAACTTCATGCATAAAAGCATGCAGACATGGTCAAGAGGTTCAGCTGTTGTTTAGACCAAAGATCGGAGTGGGGAAGAAATGTGATCTAAGTGACTTTGGCTGTGGGATATTTGCTAGTGCCAGATGGGGTGGTTTGAGTAGCTTAGTAACTGCTGATCTCCTGTTTTTTTTTTCCACACAGGACAGTCTCTAGAGTTTACAGAGAATGGTGTGAAAAACAAAAAAATACATCCAGTGAGCGGCAGTTCTGTGAGTGAAAGTGCCTTGTTAATGAGCAAGGTCAGAATGGTTCAAGATGATCAGAAAGTGACAGTAAGTCAGATAGCCACACGTTACAACAGTGGTGTGTGGAAGAGCATCTCTGAACGCACAACACGTGGAACCTTGAAGTAGATGGGAGACAGCGGCAGAAGGCAACGAATGTACACTCAATGGCCACTTTATTGGGTATCTCCTCTTCCAAATAAAGGGAAGGTTGAACCTACCGAACTCAAAAGACAGAACAGACTGCTACCACTGAGCAAAACCGACATCTAGACACAAGTTGCAGCTTTCTTGGGTTCTGAGTTGCAATGAATTGACTTCAGTCACGACCGAACGAAATGAGAGATAGAATTTCTCACAGTTAGCTATTCGTGTCAGCTCTGTGTTGAATACAAGCAGTCTGAAAAATATTCTCTGAAATTGCACTGATTCAGAGGGTGTTGATGAGCTGAGATAACTGCCAAACGACTCAGTCAGCCAGCATTGACGACATTACTGCTTCAAACTGTTATTCTATCAGAAGTCTTATCTGACTGCTTCAGAGATTTCAAAACAGTGTAAACCAGAAAAAGAACCACATAGATACCAGAGAGCCAAAGTATGTTATCTGTACTTTTCCAACTTAAAAGAACATTAAGATTATTTCAAATGTTCTGTCCTTTTCTCAGAGAACATGAGACTACAGTTTAGAAGAAACTGGTTCACTTAATTTTGGCAGGGTGATCAGCATTAAAATAGGTAATTAGTTCAGAGGAAGCTCATTCTTTAGCTTTCCAGTCAATTTTATAAAAACAGTAACAGCACCATTCCTTTCCAGACCTGTGCTTTCATGTATTTCATTAGACATAAACCAATGCACTCCCTCCCACTCTCTGGCTTGCTAACAACTCTGCTGGTCTGTTGAACCACTTTAGACACCTGGTCAACCAGTGAGATAATATAAGACCATAAGAATAGTCAGAACTAGGCCATCTGGCCCATCGAGTCTGCTCCACCTTTCAATCATGGCTGATCCTTTTTTTTCTCGCTCCTCCTCAACCCCGTTTCCCGGTCTTCTCCCCACAATCTTTGATGGCATGTCCAATCAAGAACCTTTCAATCTCTGCCTTAAACACACCCAACAGCCACGCCTCCACAGCTGCATGTGGCAACAAATTCCACAAATTCACCACTCTCTGGCTAAAGAGATTTCTCTACAACTCTGTCCTGAAAGGGCACCCCTCTATCCTGAGGCTGTGCCCTCTTGTGCTAGACCCTCCCACCATGGGAAACATCCTTTTCACATCTACCGAAAAGCTCGAGAATCTAGATATTAAGAAAGAGGATGTGCTGGAGCCTTTGAAAAGCATCAAGTTGGATGAGTCACCGGGACCAGATGAGATGCATCCCAGGCTACTGTGGGAGGTGAGGGAGGAGATTGCTGAGCCTCTGGCGATGATCTTTGCATCATCAATGGGGACAGGGGAGGTTCCCGAGGATTGGAGGGTTGCAGATGTTGTTCCATTATTCAAGAAAGGGAGTAGAAAGCCCAGGAAATTATAGATCAATGAGTCTTACTTCAGTGGTTGGTAAGTTGATGGAGAAGATCCTAAGAGGCAAGATTTATGAGCATTTGGAGAGGCATAATATGATTAGGAATAGTCAGCATGGCTTTGTTAAAGGCAAGTCGAGCCTTATGAGCCTGACTGAATTTTTTGAGAATGTGACTAACCGCATTGATGAAGGTAGAGCAGTAGATGTCGTGTATATGAATTTCAGCAAGGCATTTGATAAGGTACCCTATGCAAGGCTTATTGAGAAAGTAAGAAGGCATAGGATCCAAGGGAACATTGCTTTGCGGATCCAGAATTGACTTGCCCACAGAAGGCAAAGAGTGGTTGTAGACAGGTCATATTCTGCACGGAAGTCGGTCACCAGTGGTGTGCCTCAGGGATCTGTTCTGGGACCCTTACTCTTGGTGATTTTTATAAATGACCTGGATGAGGAAGTGGAGTGTTGGGTTAGTAAATTTGCTGATGACACAAAGGTTGAAGGTGTTGTGGATAATGTGAGGGCTGTCAGAGGTTACAGCGGGACATTGATAGGATGCAAAACTGGGCTGAGAAGTAGCAGATGGAGTTCAACCCAGCTAAGTGTAAGGTGGTTCATTTTGGTAGGTCAAATATGATGACAGAATATAATATTAATGGTAAGACTCTTGGCAGCGTGGAGGATCTTGGGGTCTGAGTCCATAAGACACTCAAAGTTGCAGCACAGGTTGACTCTGTGGTTAAGAAAGGATATGGTGCATTGGCCTTCATCAATCATGGGATTGAGTTTAGGAGCCGAGAGGTAATATTGCAGCTATATAGGACTCTGGTCAGACACCACTTGGAGTACTGTGCTCGGTTCTGGTCGCCTCATTATAGAAGGATGTGGAAATCATAGAAAGGGTGCAGTGGAGATTTACAAGGATGTTGCCTGGATTGGGGAGCATGCCTTATGAGAGTAGATGGAGTGAACCCAGCCTTTTTCTCCTTGGAGCAACGGAGGATGAGAGGTGATCTAATAGAGGTGTATAAGATGATGAGAGGCATTGATCGTGTGGATAGTCAGAGGCTTTTTCCCTGGGCTGAAATGGCTAGCACGAGAGGACACAGTTTTAAGGTGCTTGGAAGCAGGTACAAAGGAGATGTCAGGGGTAAGTTTTGTACACAGAGTAGTGAATGGATGGAATGGGCTGCCAGCGACAGTGGTGGAAGCAGATAAGATAGGGTCTTTTTTTTTTAAACTTTTTTTTATTGTTTTCAAATAGTTACAGAATATTACGAGCTCCATGGAGCATGTGGGGATCTTCCAATATCCAAGATAGGGTCTTTTAAGAGACTCCTAGACAGGTACATTGAGCTCAGAAAAATTGAGGGCTATGGGTAACCCTAGGGAATTTCTAAAGCAAGTACATGTTCAGCACAGCTTTGTGGGCTGAAGGGCCTGTATTGTGGTGTAGGTTTTCTACGTTTACTCTGTCTAGCCTTTCAGCATTCGAAAGGTTTCAATGAGATTCCCCCTCATTCTTCTGAGTTCCAGTGGGTACAGGCCCAGAGCCACCAAACATTCCTCATACGATAACCCTTTCATTTCTGGAATCATCCCTGTGAACCTCCTCTGAATCCTCTCCAATGCCAGCACATCTTTTCTAAGATGAGGATCCCAAAACTGTTCACTCAAGGTGAGGCCTCACCAGTGCCTTAAAAAGCCTCAGTCACATCCCTGCTCTTGTATTCTTGACCTATTGAAATGAATGCTAACATGGCATTTGCCTTCCTCACCACTGACTCGACCTGCAAGGTAACCTTCAGGGTGTTCTGCACAAGGACTCCCAAGTCCCTTTGCATCCCAGATTTTTGGATTTTCTCTCCGTTTAGAAAACAGTCTGCACATTTAATTTCTACTACCAAAGTTCATGACCGTGCATATAGGTGGCTTTCAACTGACAGCCATGCTGAAACTTGGGGAGGTGTTCAGCAAACCAGATGACAAGAAGGCTGTCCCCCACTATTGCTTGAAAGTGCTGCCACATCACACACCAACATTCTAGGCTGCCCAGGTGAGACCTGCGCAGGATCAAGGTCCTGAATGGAACTGCCGAGTTCAAGAAGCTTGTAACTGGCAAAGTGCAGCATTACCATGTGTCCTGCAATAAAATATGGCCAAGAATCTCATTGCAATTTCATGTGAAGGCACGTTCTCAGGACCAGAGTGTGCCTCCTGCTTGCTGCCACACCATTTCATCTGATCCTGGCCTCTTCGAAATGTCACCCATTAGAAGGAATCAATTTGACCCACTGGAGTCGCTGCTGGATCCTAGTAGAACAAGCAAGTGCTTGACCATACAGTTTGAGCAGCCTGCTGTAATCCCTCTTTAAGCCCCATTTTCTCTCCAGTTCCTTCTTCTCCATAACCGCTCCTTAAAAGCCACTCCATGCACCCTCAGTTGGTCATATACCTCCCTTGTTTCAGCAAGCGAGTTTGGTTTTTGGTTAAGCCTTGTGGGATATTTTTCCATCGGCTCAATATAAATACATGATGTTGTTTTGCTTTTCCTGCTTTTAGAAGACGAGGATGAAAAACAAAGCAAAAATTGAAATAATAAATCAAATAACAAATTGAAATAATATAGTTTAAACATATCAAACCTGAAATATGAGAGAAATACTATTAAACTGTATGAGGTTGCACAAAGTTAAGAGAAGGTCCTTCTCGTCAGCCACCCCTCGTCCCAAATCTCGAGAACCACACAGACCAGGTATACTTGGAAAAGACTTCACGTGTTTTTGTAGATTGATTGTGGGGAAACTTGATCAATCCTTCAGCCATGAAAAAAGAGAGGAGTTAAATCCCAGCACACAACAGTCACGTCCTATTTGAGGAGACAGGAATTCACAGAAGCTGAATTGCAAAGACACTTAAATTCACAACTACCTCATGATTCTCAGAAATAACTTCTCTTGTAAAATAGGTATGCACTATTGTTTTGTATCAGTAAGTACACAGTGGTGAATTCTTCAGACCATCTTATTTTACACACAGGGATGAAATCAAGCATCAACCAGTCTAGAATCTGTAAACTAGGGTACCTCCTGCAGAACATATGTCTATGGCCCCAGTTCTTGACATCTCCATTAGGGAAAAGCACTCTTCCAAACCTTATGTCCATAGCCTCACACCACTGCCTGTACGGAGTTTGTCTGCTCTCCCTTGACCACATGGGTTTCCTCTGGGTGCTCCAGTTTCCTCTGACAGTCCAAAGATGTACCAATTGGCAGGTTAATTAGTCATTGTAAATTGTCCCATGATTAGGCTTGGATTAAGTCATGGAACTGATGGGTGGCGTGGCTCAAAAGGCCAGAAGGAGCTATTCCACACTGTATGCTAACAATATAAAATCATTCTATAAACCTATTCCTCACAGCCCTGGCAAATTCTTCATAAGTTTGCATCCTCTCTAGTGTCATCACTCCTCCTTGTGATGTACTCTTCAGAACTCTATACAGACCTTTAAAGACTCGTGCTGCACTCAGTTCCACCATTACTTAATTGCACCATAACTATATGTTATGTTCTATGCTTTCTTAACCACTGTATCTACCTGGCTTGCTATAAGTAGAATCACAGAAAATAAAATTATGGTAAGGTACAATCTGGAGGAAGCCACTTAACCAAATTCTGTGCTCGTCTGAGAGAATAATATCTCCATTTTATCCGACCTTCCTACACTTGATCTGTGGTCCTGTAGGCGATGGTTCTTCAAGCACGGATCCAGGAAGTTACTAAATCAACCAGCACTTTCTTTCTCCGCCATCTTTTCAGGCAGAGAGTTCCCAGACCCTGCCACTCCATGGATTAAGACGTAAAAAATGCTCAGCTCCCTGTAAGTCCTCCTACTAATTAGTTTAAATCTATTGTTCCTGGTTTTTGGTCTCCACGGGAAAGAACTAATTCCCTTTGCTGAGCTCTCGATAGGAACAGTATAGATTACATAAAATGCACTGCCTCTGAGTTACTTCACCAAACTTTTCCTCCTCATGCAACAAGCTTTGATTAACCTGCATATTTGTTTATATAGTCCCTCAAAATTAGATTCCAAAAATTTTCCCACCACTGAGGTTAAATTAACTCCCCTTGTTTATTCCTTCCTTTCTTTTTAAGCAACAATCCAACACTAAGAGGCCTCCGTTCCTCCGCCACCAAAATGAGTAAGAGAGTTTATTCCAAGTTTCTTTAACCTCCTGCAAAAGTAGAAATACTGTGATGCCCTGACTGCCATTGAGTTCTTACAACGATCTAACAGCTTCATCGGCGTTACCTTTATTAATAGCAGCATTTAATTCCTGGATTTTAAACTAAATTCAAATTCTCAAATTGTCACACAGGGATGTGGGCTCACATTTGTACAGGTTATTGGTCTAAACGCTGCACTAATGAACCTCAAACGTGCTTGGATTAAGACTATACTCGTGAGTCATGAGACACGCAACAGCATGCAAGGGTAGATTCACGTGAATAAAAGTGGATAACTCCTATCTTTGGAACTGTTATGAATTTTGCATCCGTATTGACAAGTGGAGTAAAGAAAAACACGTTGTTCATTGTGAAACACTGACAAATTGTAAAAGCAGTCTACTCTCATCATGAGGATAATATAATGAATGTGTGTAGGGGAGCTTGATTAGTCCCACTGCTTCAGAATTGCTCACTGTAGTGTTAGATTCTAAATTGAATAATCAAGCTATTGTAAGACATACCTTCAAAGACCCTTAACTATGATAAATTTATAGTTTCAAATTAGAATGTGATTCTGTTTATTTTGTGACCTCCAGCATGCAATGTGATTCCTCACATGCTCTGTGTACATGCTCCATGCTCTGTCAAACACTTATCTTTATAACCATATAACAATTACAGCACAGAAACAGGCCATCTGGGCCCTTCTAGTCCGTGCCGACGCTTACATTCACCTAGTCCCACTGGCCCACACTCAGCCCGTAACCCTCCATTCCTTTCCTGTCCATATGCCTATCCAATTTTACTTTAAATGACAATACCGAACCTGCCTCTACCACTTCTACTGGAAGCTCATTCCACACAGCTACCACTCTCTGAGTAAAGAAATTCCCCCTCGTGTTACCCCTAAACTTTTGCCCCCTAACTCTCAACTCATGTCCTCTTGTTTGAATCTCCCCTACTCTCAATGGAAAAAGCCTATCTACGTCAACTCGATCTATCCCCCTCATTATTTTAAATACCTCTATCAAGTCCCCCCTCAACCTTCTACGCTCCAAAGAATAAAGAACTAACTTGTTCAATCTTACCCTGTAACTTAGGTGCTGAGACCCAGGTAACATTCTAGTAAATCTCCTCTGTACTCTCTCTATTTTGTTGATATCTTTCCTATAATTTGGTGCAGCTTCTATATTTTTTGCAGCTTCTGTAGGACAAAGTCTCACTTATTTCTGAGTTGCTTCGCTCAATGGGTATGAACAATAGTGGATCCAGCAAGGTGATCATTGATATGCAGATTGTGGGCTGATCACTGGGATGGCCAGGCTGGACTGTGCCTCATTACCCCAGGATATCAGCCCAGACTGCTGCCTTCAACGGTGACCAGCTTCACTTATGGAGCTGCTTTGTAGCTAGTCAGAAACTGCCTCAACACACAGCTGCTGTCAAAGTTAGCATCTGCAGGTAGCCAGATCACTCAAGACTAGTGAAAGTATTAAATGTTGTCAGAAGATTTATAATATTAACAGAAATTAAAGTATTTTTTAAAAATGCCTAGCCAGCGCGACAAACGCACACACACACACACACACACACACACACACACACACACACACACACACACACACACACACACACACACACACACACACACACACACACACACACACACACACACACACACACACACACACACAATAAGGTATCCCTCATGCCAATAGGTCATGAGCACTCGCTCGAGACTGCCTTGATGCACAGGGTTGACACACAAGGGGTTATCACGTGGGCACCCTCCTTCCTCGATGTTCCATCAATTAGCCCACTACATCTCTGGAGGGCTTGACAATGACATCTGGTGTCCCAGAATTACCTCCTGTTGTGTCTTCCCACTCTCTTGATGCTCTCTTGGAGCCCAGGAGGAGTCTTTTTGCTTGATCCAAAGCCAGTGACCGCTTCTCTCTGCCGCCTCTGATGTGGCTCTGATAGTCTGCTGTAGAGTCTGACCACGGATTCCCAGCTCCTTCAGCAGTTCAATGGTGGTTGTGGCTATAAAACCCCTACAACCCACTTCCAAGGGACAAACTTTGATGTTCCAGTCCCATCTCTGAACTTCAGCTGCTGGATCTGCACCACATAGCTCTTCCATTCATATACTTCAGCCACAATGTCGACGATCTGTAATGAATGGACCAGAGAACCAAGTCTGGCCTGAGGTTGGTGGTAACAATTTCCAGTGAAAAACTGAGTTGTTTATTGACATCCCCCAGCATTTTCCAGTCACGGATTATGTTCTTCAGTCCTGTTTCTGGCTTAGGAGGGAGATTATTTGGTCTTTTCCCTCCCGAACGAACGAATGCTGCTGGTGTCAGTGCATTAGTCATTCCAGGGGGCAAGGAGTTGGTTGGTATCCTCTTGGTTGCGATTGCCGATGCCAGACTCTTCAAGGCCTGGTTGTGATGCCACGTTTATCTGCCTTGCATGAGGCTGATTTTGCAGCTTGCCAGGATATGCTTGAGGGTTGCCGGAATCGGGTACAGGGCACAAGTTGGGTTCTCACTGAACCACTGGAAGATATTTTTTTGTGAGGGAAGCACATCATATGTAGCTCTGATGAGAAGCTAAGTCTGTTTGCTTCCATCTCCCATGTGTCCGTCCAGCTGAATGTCCTCCTCTCAGTGCTTTCCCACTGCTCCCATTGCCCCTGCTTAGCCAGGGAGACAGCCTTTGCAATTCTCTCCGACTCTCCTTGTTGCCGCACTTCCTCAACAACCATCTTCCTTCGCTCTGGAATTGTGGCCTTGTGCCAGGTGGGCCCACTTGCTGCCAGACCAAAGCCACCCCTGCCCTTTTGGACTTGCCCCACAACGTCTCTATCCCTAAGGGCTGCCGTTGCTTGCTGGGGTCCATTTCCGCCCTGTTGACAAAGTCCGTACAGCACTACTGATGATCTTGTCATGACAGTCTTTGAGTGTCATCTGTGGACGTACCTTAGAACACTTGAATTCCCCTGTAAGGCCAGTGAAAGGTAGTCCAAGGACTCCTTTACCATAGAGACTGATGTTACTATACACTTTGGGACACCGAGCCACTTCTTTACGAGCAACGTGATGGTTTGCTCGAGCTTCTTCACGGTTGTTTGTGGGACCTCATAGACAGTGAACGACCACATCACCCGGGGCAGGAGTCCAAACTGTAAGCATCAGAGCTTCAGTTTTCCAGGCGGCATTGTCTTGTTGACGTTATCCAGGCCATTGGCAATCTGTTGCTTTGGTTGTTACGCCTGGTTTTTGTCCGTGAGGCTGGCATTGTACCATCTACCCAGGCTTTTAACAGGTTGTTCAGACACTGTTGGAATTGGGTCATCACCGATGAAGAACTTTGTCTTCAGCTTTCCCTCGACTATGGAGATGCTTCGTGACTTGCTGGCTTCGATGTTCACTTGGCCCACTTGATGTTTTCCTGCAGCTTTCCAAGTAGTTGCTTGGTGCATGCTATAGTGGTAGTCTCTATTGCTTTATCATCCATGTACACCCAGATAGGGGGAAGGCGAAGTCCAGTACTTGTTCCTTCACTGCCCACCATCCATCCGGAAGACCTGATAATAACTACATGACCATTGTGAAGGCCAGGGGTGGTAGAGTGCAACCTGCCATAATGCTTCCGTCCAGTCTGTGCCACGTTGTGGTAAAATCTGCTGTTGTGAGGCACAATTGCAGGTCTTGAAAGAACAACTTCACCAGCGTTGTGATGGACTCTGATATCTGGAAGAATCAAATGCTTCCCAGAGGAGTGCATGGGGAATTGAGCTGAATGCATTGCAGAATCCAGGAAGATCACAGAGATTTCTTTTGTCCTTCCTGGCTGCTTGGATCTGGTGCCATATCATGCCTAACACCCAGAGAACCCTGGAATTCCTGCTTTCTGTACAGATGTATCTACCTGTTTCTCTCCAGGTAGCTGCCCACCCTCTGTGCTATTACAGTAAAGAAGATTTTCCCCTCAACATTCAGAAGGCAGATTTGTCAAAACTGACTGATGTTTTCTACACCCTTTTCTTTTGAAATCAGGACACCACCAGTGCTGGGCATTATTCACCTCTGACCCACTACCCTCATGCCCCTCTAGAGAAACTGCAAGACATTTGGTGCATTCTTTTAAAGCCTATATGGTAGCCCATTAGGCCCAGGAACAATTGCCACTCTTGCCATCAAACTGTCTTCTCCACTTCTCTTCTTTTCGCAGGGTCAGAATCCAGATGGCAGGTGGGGGGGGGGGGGGGGCTGAATTAGTGGGCTGTCAGATGGAATAACCATACACTCCTGCCTTTTCAAGTCGGTGTGAATCTTTTCCAGGTGCTCTTCCAGTTCCTGCTTTGATGTTTTCAAAGTTCCACTTTTCTCCAGTGTGAAGAGACCTTTAATGAGCTTAAAAGCATCTTTGTAGTACCGTGTTCCTGTTTGCAGATCTATACACATACAAACGCACAAAACATAGACACAGACCAACAAAGATATGTACACATATGGCCACATAACTGGACATGCACGCTATGACACACACAAAAAGCCACATACTGTACACAAGGCACAGACATAAGCCATACACATATACACACACAACATGCACA
This sequence comes from Hemitrygon akajei, assembly GCF_048418815.1. Classification (NCBI taxonomy): domain Eukaryota; kingdom Metazoa; phylum Chordata; class Chondrichthyes; order Myliobatiformes; family Dasyatidae; genus Hemitrygon; species Hemitrygon akajei. The sequence goes on along the minus strand of NC_133135.1, from coordinate 75,623,644 downwards.
ACACCCATACTTAATTATGACCCACATACCCAAAGCATCCACTAAACAAAAATATACACACACATGCACAAACACAGCAATGGACACATACACAAATTAAAAACAGAAACATACACAAGTGTATGCCAATACACACACACACTCACAAACACACACAAACCACACTTATAAATGACAAACAATAGACAGCCACAAGCACATACAACAAGAACACACAGTCATGCATACACATAGACACAGAAACACACTCACATATGAGCGCACACACACACACACACACACACACACACACACACACACACATACTCACTACACATACGAAACCACACGCATGCACACAAACAAAATTACGCATGCAAACACACAGGCACAACTATGTACAGGCATGAACTATACACAAACACACATACACAATTACACAGAAACATACAGAAGCAAATGATTATGTGCAGGTAAACACACACAAGAATATGCATATACACAATTGCACACACCTACAGAAATGCACATATTGTGTATGAAAATCCAGACCACTTTTTTTTAAAAAGTACAAACATAACACATATTACACAAAGGCACACACACACACACACACTCAAAGACACATGCAGATACACACCACACACATGAACATACAGACACACAAGGACCATGAACACACACATACGCTCGCCATACATACACAATATATACAAGCATACAAGCACGCACAGAAGCACATTAAAATGAATGCACACGCAATATGTAAAAATGAATACATGCACACATGAACATACACATACACTCAAAGCATCCACACAGGTGCACACGTAGTCTACTGGTGAATTATTTGAACTAATTCTTTAAGTCAAATGAAGAGCTTTGGTGACCATTCTCCAGACAGCCAATGTCACCCATTAATTTCAGTGAATTTGCCAAGTTTGTGCTGTTTAATTTGCCATCAGTTTGACAAAGGGTCTTTGACTGAAACCAGTCCTCTATTTCTCTCTCAGAAAGCGCTGCATGATCTTTGATTATTTCTAGCATTTGGCTTTGGGTTTCCTATGGCTACAATTTTACCCTGATTTCCACCAACCTGCCATGGGTCTATGGACAGGTTTCACTGCCTGACAGCTGCAAAACTGGGGTCATGAGAAGGCGACTGGTTTATTTCAGGTTCCCTGAGATCAACAACCTGCTGGGCAAATGGCTACGCTCCTGCTCTATTGAGAAGAACAAAGTTGGGGGCACATCTGTAGGGAAAATCGTTTGGAGCTCAGCAGAAGACTGGTGCCACTCATGGTGTTCAGGTACTAATAAGCAATCATAAACCATCAAACTCTGGTGGCAGGTTGAATCGTGTGATATACCAATGCATAGTAAGTCTCCTCTGCAAATTAAAGAAATGTGGGAAAATCCTCAGGTAATATCAAAGTACCTCTTGTATAATATATCACCACTGTTAACAGTGTTAAGCTGTTTCACATGTAGCCGTGACACAACAGATTGAATGTTTGAGCTCAAGGTCTTGTTCTGTTGTTTACCTCATCTTTGAATCTAAAATTGTGCTAATTTACTGATTTGTGTTGCAAATGGGTCCTAGCAAGGTAGTCGTGCCCAGTAGTGCAAACAGAAGGATTATTTTTACCTGCAGTCCCATGGCCATGTATGTAATAGGTTACATTGAACTAAGAGGGGCAATGAAATTGCTCTGAAAACCAGTATAGTCTCGATAGATTGAATCCCTTCTTTCTTCAGCATATGAAAATATGAGAATCAAAATCTTTACCAGAGCATTTAACCATATCTCCTGCAAATTGGAAGGTTAGCAATGTCATCAAATATTTGCATGCAGTTCATTCAGTGACAGCTTATTTTCATAGCACAAACATCAGTGTTTCCAAATGAAGCAGCAACTTCGCTATTTTGGGGCTATATTAACCTTGAACCCGAGTGAGGGGACATCCTTTCAGAGGGAAAATGCATATTGAATACTGCATTACTTTCCACTGTTGGTTCGATCAGCTCCAATTCCACAACCTCATGTTCACCCTTTCCACCCCAGTGTCAAAGGTTGGATTGCATTTACCATAAATTATCAATGCCAAGGAATGACTAGTTCGGTCTGGCATGTGAAAGGGTTAAAGTGGAGAGGTGTCACTGTCAGCTAAAGGGCAGATAAACCTGCCAGCTGCATCAGACTTATCCAGGTAAGGCATTGTCTTCACCAGACAGGTTGAGGGCAGGACGAGAGAAGAACATGTAAGTTTTGGTCAAGTGAATTTTTCAATTTCTATAATTTGTTTAGTTATTACAAAGAGGAAGACAATTTTTACAGTAAAATATTGCAAATTCTGGTTCTGATATTGTGACAGATTATGAAATATTTAGTATTCTTCATGATAAACTTTGTAATGATGTGTCCACTGAAATCCATCCACTAATAATTCCCTTATGCGGAGGTTGGAACTGTGCAACACTACTTAGAACACGTTAGCTTTTTCCTTGTATTTTTGCTGAATGTTTGAAATATCACCCAGATTTGAAGGATCGTTATATTAATGATGTAAATTTTTGAGATGTCCTTTGATATTGCTTCCACAGGAACTGTAAGAGATCAATTTGACATGATTCAGTTTTTTTCCCCATGCAAGTGACCCAGTTTGCTACCTCTGTGAGGTGCAAAAACTGCAAGATAGTGTGGTCGGTGTTTTAAAGGACTACAATTTAGAAAGTTTTTGTCACATAGTTCTGCTTGCTTCCCAACCATATTCTCCTCATCCCATGGCTTAATTCTTTAGCTGGAGTTCCACAAGGTCAGCCATTTACTGCAATATTGCTCATCCTGGGATTCTTTGTATATGATGGATTTGTTAACCACCCATGCCTTCAGCACCGAATCCAAGTGATTCATCCCAGGTACTTCTAGTAGATATCAAACAGAAAGCTGAAGACGCTGGATATCTGAAATAAAGGGATTCACACCCAGAACATTGACCGTTTCTCTTTCCATAGATGCTACCTGACCTGTTGAGGTTTTTGTTTTGATTTTGCTTTTACTTCCAGTGAAAGCTACTTAAACACCTTTAGTTGCAAAAAATGAGAGACATCTCTGTCCTCACTTGGCCAGTGGTGCAGTGGCATCTGCACTGGACTTCGAGGCGAGTGGTCCCAGGTTCTAATCCGGCTGGTTCTTTGCATGCTTTCCATCTACGCTGGGTTGAGCATCGACCTAGCAACTCAGCCTCATAAAAAATATAGACAAGTACTGAAGAAATGGCAAGATTGCCGCTCAGTGTGCCACAAGGTGCTGAGGGACAACATTCTGTCTGCTCTTACTCAAATGCTGCAGAGCCAAATAGATGAATTTCAAATATCTCCATTTCACACCATCTTTATCAGACCAAAATTAGGTGCAACCCAACCTAGGATTGATTCAGTAGTGTGACAAGATGGAATTTAACCCAATGAACCAGATGCATCTCTTCTTTCTAGTGTTATGCTTCTATATTATTGAAAAATTATAATAAAGCTGACTAAAACAGTTGAATTTAGTAGAGAAAATAAGGAAAACTAATACTTATATTGTGCCTTTCACATCCTTCTCAAGACAACCCAAAAAGTATTAAGTGCTGTTGCTATTGTTGCATTAAAAAAGCTACAATTAACTTCTCATACCCACAAACATCAATGTAATCATGACCAAATAATCTGCTTTAAACAATGTTGAGTGAGGGATAAAGATTGACCAGGACATTTGGAATATCTCATTAGTTCTTCTTTATGATTGTACCAGGAGATGTTTTGTATCTACATTACAAAGCAAGTGAAGTCTGGATTTAATGTCCCTTCTGAAGGACAGTATCACCCACGGTGCAGAATTCTTTCGACCCCGCACAGAAGTATCATCCTAAAGTTCTGTGACCCATCTTGTGGAGTAGGACTTCAACATAGAAGGTTCTGACTTAAAATTGAAACTAGACAAAATTTAACTTTTGTGAAAATGAAAATCAAAAGCAGAAATAAATTATTTCAAAATGAATATCTTAAGTGCTAACAAAGAAAAAGAACAACCAAAGTTACCTTAAAATAATTCATAAATTGCATGTTTTAACTTCAGAGTCATTCTCTCCTGATTCTAGATGTTTTTATGTATAATTTATATTCTGTGTGCTTGTGCCTGTGATGCCGCTATAAGCAAGTTTTTTACTGTACCCTTCTCTCACCCTACCCATTCACACAACAATACAGCCAACTTGTCTTGACTCGATTTAAATTGAATTACTCATTTCAATATCACTATTGAGGCTTTTCATAAAAGCACGACAGAACATTCTGTACTTCTGTTCTGGAAGCCATGTCAACAATCAAGACAGGCTAATTACTACTTTGACAAAAATGGTAAAATAGGTTCTGAGTAAGCTATAAATTTACTAAACCCATAGCCAGATATGGATTGCACATTCCATCATTTCCTACAAAATAACAAAGGCACAAAGCAATGACTCGATATGAAAAGAAGTAATATAATCCAAAATATAAATAAACAAAGCTGGAAACCTCAGATCAGGCAGCATCTGGAAAAAAGAAATAGAATTAATATTTCGTAAATGATCTCAAAAATTCAAACTATTTGGATCAGTCAAGTAAATGCATAATAAGCTTTTATGTTCCAATCTTAAGGAAAATTCCTTTATCAAGATAAATAGAGGTTTTTTTAGAATAACTTAGTTCAATGTATTCTGTGCATGCTTCATAGACCGTAAAATCATGGACTAATACAATATGTAAGCAACCCCTTTGCCCAGCTCATCGATGCTGACCAGGCTGGCTTCCTAAGGTAGTCCCTTTTGTCTGCATTTGTCCAGCGTCTTGCTAAACATTTCTATGTCTTTGTCTTTTAAAAGTTGGAACTGTACCTGCCTCTAGCACTTCCTCTGCTTCTATATTCCCACCATCCTCAGTGTTTTGAGAACACCTTCCTCCCCACTGCCATCCTGTTTCTGAATGTTTTTTGAGCCCATTAACACTGTCTCAATATTTGTGGTTTGCACTCTTTATTTTGTAACTTATAGTAATTCTGGGTCTCGCACTCTACTGCCACTGCAAAACCACAAATTTTACCACACATGTCCATGAAAGTTAACCTGATTCTAATTCTAGTTCTGACATTCCATGTGAAAAAATCTTCCTCCACAAGTACCCTTTAAATATTTGCTCTCTCACCTTAAATTTATGCCCTCTAGTTTTAAGCTTCACTACCATGGGAAGAATGCGACCATTCATCTTACCTATGGCCATGGTGAATGAATAGACCTCTGTAAGAACAGTACAGCACAAGAAAAGGCCCTTTGTCCCACAATATTGTGTGGAACCAGCTAAAAGTTAAATGAATAAATCTCCAAAAACAAATCTCTCCTACCTTACAAAGTCCATATCCCTCTATCTTTGTCATATTCATGTGCCTATTTAAATGTCTCTTAAAAGCCTCTAATGCATTTGCCTCTACTATCTCACTTGGAGGTACATTCCAGGCATCCACCTCTCTGAGTAAAAAACTTACCCCTCACATCCACTTTAAACCTACCCCTTCTCACTTTCAATGCATGCCCTCTTACTACTCTGGGGAAAAAGATACTCCCAGTCTACTCTATCTATGCCTCTCATTATCTTATAAACCTCTAATGAGATCTCTCCTCAGCCTGCACTGCTCCAAAGAGAACAACCCAAGTGTCCAGCCTCTCATGCCAACACGTGCCCTCTAAACCAGATTACCTCTCAGCCTCCTTCAACGGGGGTAAAGCAGTCCCCGCCTATCCAGTCTCTCGTTACAACACAAGCCCTCCAGGGCCAGCAGCAGCTTTGTGAATTGCTTCCCCATCCTTTCCAGCCCAGATGTGTTGCTTCTCACAATGAATTTGACTTCCTTGCTTCAGATCTGATAGGAATGAGGCATTGGTTGTTGTCAGTATACATTACACTGGACAAGTAAATGTCAGAATATAATCACGTTACTGGAAATGACAAGAGGTTCTGAAGTACGTCTCCCTTTTACTCATTTACTATTCTGTTTGTTAGTATCCCATGGCTGAAGATTATACTGAAGTATATTCAGCCAAATGACACTGCCAGCTGTGCAGTACTGCCCCATATCATTTATGCATAATTATTGCAGCTATTTCAGCACAGTTAAATGTGAATAAATGTGCAAAGACCGATGTATAATTTATGCTGTTCTGTTGATCATGTCAGAAAACAGCTTCTGCCATCTGGCTTACCTTGAAATTCATCAATTAATGTAAAGTTGCTGAATCCGTGTCATGGGTACAAAGTACGAACAGCCTGCTGCATAACCTTTTGCGTTACAGAAATTCACCCCTACAGAATTCACAAATTACTACCTAAAAATCTGAGATACAGTATAAAATTCCCTCTTACAGTACCCTCCATTAAGAGTCTGGAGTCCTTTCAACAACTCACAGAGACATCTCACTTAGAGAAACAAGACTTCTTCAGATATCTTCAGCTAAGACAATATTTAAATAAAAATATTAAAACTATTGGAGAGAAAGGGTTAAGTCTGATTATTATATTCATTGATGTGTATAAAGGCTATATTAAAAAAACTGATAACCAGGATTTACTCGATTTTACAGTCTAACAGGGGTCTCTCCACAATGTATGTTAAATCAAAATGGGAGAAAGAAGCCAACATAAAATTGACAGAAGATGATCGGTTAAACCTATGCAGAACACATTCGACTACTTCAAGCTCAGGTCTGCGGAGGGCACTCACCTGGAAGAATACCTTAGGTTTTTTCATAACGCCAAAAATAAAGGAGTTACAAAGTAACAGACCTGAACAAGGTCAATGTTGGAGAATGAGTGATAATATGTTGGTTGATCATTTTCATATTTTCTGGGAGTGTCCAAAGATTTTGTCTTATTGTTTAGATGTGGTAACAGAGATAAGGTCAATAATCAGCCCAGAGATTAATTTTGACTTTACCGTTATTTATTTGGGTAATGTACCAAATGGGCTCAAAAAGCATGTAAGGTATTTGTTACAAATACCACTAGCAGTCAGTAAGAAAGTGATTACTAGGAAATTGCTAAGCAAATGGATAGAAATAGTTCAAGAAATTTATGTTATGGGATGATTGCCTTTCTCTCTGAGACATGCCACTAAAAAATTTGAAAGATTCTGGGAAAATTGGACATTTTATTTGAACCCGAAATGACTTCTTCACTGTACATTTATTTGGTTTGAAGAACTTTGTTTTATTTCTTCCTATGAGGGAACCTGCACAATGGACTTTAAAGTTATGGATCTTAAGGTCCGCTGAGACTTTCAAGGACAATTATGGACATAAGAGTTTGGTTAACCTTGATACAGCAACGTAACCCATTTCTCTATTCATTGTTTTCTACGATAAGATACGGATTTTACTTCGCCTATGGTGACCCTGTCTGTCTGTTTGTTTTTATCCTGTTTGTTCTGTTATTGGCAAAACAATAAAAATAATTCTCTCTTACAGAATTCATGTGGGAAAAAATAGATTTAAAATAATTTACATAATATATAAATTAACATAATATGCAAAAGATCAACAAACTTTGCCTATTTTTATGTCTTTTATCTTGCATTTCTTGATACCTGAACAAATAATGTGACTTTTTTTTCAGACAGTAGGTTTATTTAGAGGTTGGTTGTTAGATTAGTTTATTTTCATATGTACGAGGGTGCACTGAGATTCAAATCTCATGTGAAAGTTAAAGAGTAAACAATATACACGTTTATAATTAATGCAATTATATAGTGATGACTGTAAAACAACAGAATACTGCAAAGATTTTAATGAAGTATTAAGTAGTGCACATTAATCCAATTTTTCCCCCTCTTTATCTCTTTTCCTACATTTAATTTGGTATAATTCCTCCTACTGTTCTTCTCAATTCTCTCACTGTTCCCCAACATATGCTTAGGGAATTATTGCTATTGGTTATCTGGTTCACTAAGGCCCATATATTCTGTTTCCTTCAATGTTCCTGTGGTTATGAGTTTTAACTTCCAACAAACCAGTGGGTGACGCTTTTTTGTTCTGAAGGATATAGGTTTATGTCTGACCAGCAGCAAAATCTGTAGGACAATATGGCCGCTTATTGTGCCTCATATCAATTCTTTTTGCTCTTTCAATGGGGTGAATTGATTTGTTCAAAATCAGTTGTTGACGTATTAATTGATGAAGAGAAGTGTTTCATATCATTACTTGTTCATATGATAATGAAGCCTCAAAGTTCTGTCTTTCTGCTCCCAACCAATCCCTTATAACTGAATAAAACCGTAGACCTCTTCATAGACCAAAAGGCAGAGGAGCAGAATTAAGCCATTTGGACTATTGCGTCTGCTCCACCATCTGATCACGGCTGACTTATTTTCTCTTTAAACCCAATTTTCCTGCCTTCTCCAACAATCTTTGATGCCCTACCTATCAAGAACCTAGCAACCTCTGCATTAAATATGCACAAAGCACTGGCCTCCATGGCCATCTGTGGTAATGAATTCCACAAACTCACAACCCTCTGGCTGAAGAAAATCCTTCTCATCTCTGTTCTAAAGGGACTCCCTTCTATTTTGAGGCTGTGCCCTCTAGTTCCAGAGTTCACAACTGGAAACATCTTCACCACGTCCAATCTGCCTAGGCCTTTGCTGAACAGCGACTGCATTCCAATGGCAGCTTTTCATGTGGTAGAACTCCATTATGAGTATGTCAAAGCAATAGACTGGCATGAACCTGGTGGGCCGAAGGGCCTGTTGCTGCTCTATATCTGATGGTCATTGAATGCTTGCTTTGTTATTCCATGCTGCTTTAACCCTAGGCATCTCCCCACGTACACTATAAACCTTGTCAGCCTTAAATTCCCTTGACACTATTGTGTGCTAGTAACTTATTCTTCAAAGATCATTAAAGGTTAAAAGTATAAAACATGTTTTGAAATTACATGACTTGAATTTTAGAAGCAAAGTATAATGAGCTGGTGACATTATCAAGAATGAATTTTGCCTCACAGCACCTTATAATTGCTCTTTTATTTAATATAAATGATCAATAATCCTGGAAACTGTACATACCATATTAACTATTAGTGCAACAAGTGAAACCTCTATGATGGAGATAAATTTGCTCCATGATACACTTTTGCTGGGGAAGGACAATGTCATCACTGGCAGGTTCTGCCAAGGCCATTATAAAGCATTCATCCACACAGAGCTCCTGAGCCCCATTCACTACAGATTCTGCTATTGTGTAAATCCACTCTGAACATAAGAACACTGTAGTGCACAATCAAATATATCACTAACTCAAAGCATCAATCAGTACTTGCTTTCTCACTTTCCCCTGTTCTGATGGAGGATCCCCATTCAACTCCATTTTCCGTCTTGTTGATCCTGCTTCATCTGCTGATATTCTATATTAACATATTCTATAATCACATTGTATTTGCAGAAGTTGAAATTTTGCATCAGTTTCTATAACCCACACTGTGTCAGGAAATGTAGAGGGGGTTTCACAAAAAAGCAGAGCAACAGGACAATTTAGCAGTAAACGATACTTGCAAAATAACAAACAACAAGGGGCCACAAGAGAAAACAGATACGAAACTCACAGGCAACAAGGTAACTGAAGGCTAGGAGCAACTGGATGAGGCTGTCTAGTTCAATTAATGAACAAGGATTGTGGATTAGAGCTGGGTTTAAATAGGCTGCAGGTGGCTCCTGTTAGCGGGGTGGAGATGGGGAAGGGTCTACCTATGCAGGCTTGACAGGAGCCCCCTCCCCACTACAGCTGGCACCCAACAGCCCTGGAGCGATGGATCCAAGATGAAACTGGATGGCAACCAAAATCTCTCCACTGGGCGTTATCCCTCCATAGCAAACGAGGTACTGCACAGTCCATCCATGCTGATGTGAATCCATCAACCAGCAAATCACGCACATTGGACCATCTTCTACCATCCTAGGTTCCAGAGGTGTAGGCTCAGGTGGGTTGGTTGGTCCATGGACAACAAGCTTGAGGCAGGACACATGGAAAGTAAGTGTGAACTTGAAGGACGGTGGCAGCTGGAGATGGGAAGTATCTGGATTGATGTGATGGTTAATCTTGAAGGGACCAATGAACTGGGGTGAGAGATAGCGGGAGTCAGTGTGCAGGGACAGATCGCGAATGGACAGCCAGACACAGTTCACAGGCCGGAGTAGTCTGACAGGGCACTGCCAATGGTTGGCCTGGTGGCAGCAAGCATAATTGGCACCTATGAAGGCTCTCTGTGCCCACTTCCAAGCATTCTGGCAGCAGCGAACCTAGTCCTTCATGGACGGAACATCCACTCTTGGCTCCTCTGCAGGTTGGGAGCCATGAAGCACTTCAAAGGGTGGCATACTCACGGCAGTGGAGCTGTATAGATTGAGGGACAGTTCAGCCCAAAGTAGATATGCCTTCCATGTGGAAGGGTTGGAGACAGCAAAGCATCGCAGAATCTTCTCTACTTGCTAACTGGCTTTTTCTGCCCACTGACGGTCTGCGGATGACAGCCAGAGGACAAACTCACTGAGATGCGTTGGAGGGAGCAAAAGGCTCGTCAGAGGTGGAAGACAAATTGTGGGCCCCAGTCTGACACAACGTCCTGAGGGTAACGATGGAGGCAAACTACATTTTGGAAAACCAGAACTGTCATCTCAGTGGCTGTCAGAATTTTGGGGAGGGTAATGAAGTGGGGAACCTTGGAGAACTGGTCCACCACTGTCATGATCACCATGGGCAATCAAAAGGTAGCAAACCTGTGAAGAAATCGATAGCAATGTGGGACAATGGGCATCGGGGAACAGTAAGGGTTGCAAAAGCCCAGAAGGCCACTGGTTGGAGGAACTGGACTAAGTACATTGAGGGCAGAAGTGAGGAATTGACATCTGTAATCATGGTGGGACGCCAGCTCCTGCATCGCAGAAAATCCAGGGTCCGATGTGGACCTGATTGGCTGAAGAGGGGCGAGGCCAGCATGTATATGCAGTGCCAGATGTGTCACCCAGAGCAGACTCAGATGGTAGGGATAGGTGGATCTGGTTCTCAAGATTCTAGTTGATCAAGGCAAGGATCTGCGAGGATGGTCTAAGGGTGGATCTCCATTTCAGCTGTATCAATCTGTCATGACTGGGCATCTGCCTTAATGTTCTTGGAGTTGGATCAATAAGAGATGGTGAATGTGAAGTTGAACTGCTCGATAAAGGGGGCCAGCAAGCCCAACGTGAGTTGAGTCAGCGGGTCTGTTGTATGGTTCTGTTGGCCACTCCTGATCAGGAAGGGCTCGGTGTTTCCAATCAGCCATTGCCTCCATTCCTGTAAGGCCTATTTAATGCTGAATAGCTCCCTGTCTCCTATTCCATGATGGCGCTGTGTAGAGTTGAACCTGCATGAGAAGAAGGGTGCATCTTCCTGTCCGATTCTTGTTGGAAGAGGATTGTCCAGGCACCCACATCAATTTGGCTGTAGTTCCTGATGAAGCAGCAGTAGAAGTGGAGAAGCCAAAGAAGTACTCTGGTTGATTGAGGGAGTGTAATCAGGGCTATTTAATGATGGCACAAGCTTTCTCTGATTCTGTGGTTATGCCTTAGGGTAGAAGGACATAGCCAAGGAAGGAATGGCTGGGAATTGGAACTGGCATTTTTTTAACTTGCAGTACAGCCGGCTGTCGAGGAGATGCTGAAGGACTGAATGGACATGACAAATGTGGTCTTGGAAGTCCTTGTAGAAGATGAAGATATCATTAAGGTGGACAAACACATAGCTTTGTAGCATGTCTCAGAGAATCTCATGAATGAAAGCCTGGAAAGACTGAATGGCATTACCAAATATTCATAGTGGTCAGTGAGTATTATGAATGCCGATTTGCACTCACCCCCGGCGGGTGTGGATCAGGTTGCACGTGCTCCACAGGTCCAGCTTGGTGAAGATCTGGGCCCTGTGGAGTATTTTGAATGCACTATCCATCAGGGAGAGAGGGTAGTAATACTTAATGGTGATTTTGCTGCTTCACACTGTAGTCAATACAAGAATGGTGACGCCCATCTTATTTTTCGACAAAGAAGAATCCTGCACCAGCTGGGGACTGGGATGGTCAAATGAAGCCACACTGTATCACTTCAGTGATGTAGTCATTCATGGCTTGGGCCTCAGGAGGGAAAAGGAAAAACAGAGGACCTTGGGGAGGGGTGCTGCCCAGGAGGAGGTGAAGCACATAGTCATGTGGTCTATGTAGTCATAGGAAGGGTGCTGGCTTCCCTTTTACTGAAGGCGATGGCTAAATTGTGGTGTTCCTGTGGGAGTATGGTGAGGTCAAGGGCTTTCTCCATCTCCACAGATTTACAGGGTGAAGTCAACGGAGGTTGCAGGCAGGTGGGTCCCTAACTTAGCGGTGGACCGGATGACCAGGCAAAGTGAGGCTCATGAGTGGAAACCCAAGATGAGAGGACTTTTGGGTGGGTCGGTAAAGAGGAATTTGACGGACTCGCGGTTTTCCACGATGCTCGTGTGCTCAGACTGCTTGTGCACTCTGACCATCCCAGACCCCAAGGGACTTCTGTCAATGGCCATGATATAGAAGGGGCTTGGTAGGCAGTCTGGGCCGCACACACAGATTCCAGCCCAGAAAGTTGCCTGCTGCGCCAGAATCCACCAGCACCTCCAGTGTGCAGAGAACTGTCAGAGTGTGGAGGAGGACAGAGAGAGTGAGTAGGGCTGTGGTGCTGAAATGAGGGGTCAAGTGGAGCTCACCGAATAGAAGGTCCCTAGTCTCTACCCGGTGGTGCTATTTTCCCAGACACAGTGAGCATTTGATGCGTAGGTGATCGGCGGCTCCACAGTAAGCGCACAAGTTGATTCTCCAATGTTGCAGGTGTTCTTGTGGGGTTGAGGGAGCTCCCCCTAACTACATGGGTTCTGGAGGCCTTGTTGATGAGGGGCCTGCAGCATGGAATGGTTCTGGGAATGGAACTGTGATTCTGGCTGGTGATCCGGAGGGTCGTTCCATAAGACACTGGACAATTTGGAGAGCCAGAGTGATAAGGCTTTTGCGGTCAAGGGCGTCCCTGGGTGGACAGCTCGACTTTCAAGTGCATTGAGAAGCCGAGATGGTAAGAGACTATCGGCCCTCTTCCATTTCAGCCACACGCTGCTAAAAGGGTGCAAAATTCCATGGTGTGATCTAGCAACGAGCGTGAACCTTGATGCAGGCGGAGTATCTGTTCCTCCGTCCACTTTCCAGCTCCTGGATGATCAAAAACACGATGCAACTCTTTGGTATATTCCTCATATTTATTGCAAATGGTAGTTTTATGGTCCCAGTTAGCAGTGGTCCCAGTTAGAGCTTGCCCAGTCAAGAAAGAGGTGATGAAGGCAATCTTGGCTCAGCACACAGAGTAGAAAAATGGCTAGAGCTCGAAGTGTAAGATGCACCGGGACTGGAGATTGCAGCATTAGTTTGGGGATCCATTGAAGCAATGGGCACCAGAATTCAGGGCGGAGGGAGGAGGTTGACTGTCATGCAGTTACCGTATTGAGGGAGGGTTAGAAGAGAACATGAGCAGATGGTTAATGGTTTCCTACCGATTCTAGATCGTGTGCTCGTGCCACCGGATGATTTCCTTTAGATGAGCATACCCATTCTGTCCCTGTCAGACCTGCACACTCAGGCACCTCACAATCCCCACCCAACTAACAAAGTCACCTGTGGTATGTTTCCAACTCATCATCTGCATCCTATTTAAACCCAGCTCTCATCCACCGTCCTGGTTCACTCACCCTGTCTGGAAATGTGATATTCTATATTACCATATTCTATTTCAGCATTAATGATGATGATGATGATGATGCAACAAAAGAGCAAGTGTGATAGAAGCAAGAATTAAATGAAATGTTGATTAAATTAGATTAGGTAGGGGCAGGAAGAGCCTCACATGGACTGTAAATAGGACAGAGGACAATTTGAATGACCTATTTCTGTAGCATCAATTCAACATAATTTTTTGAAATGATCCACAATACACAGTCTCCTGTGGTGATAAAACACACATTAAATGTTCCTTAAATGTGTTTCAAATCCAGCTACTGTATTCACTTACCAGGGGTTACTTCCTCTGGGTGCATTTCATAAAATGTTAGGTGAATATTTTACTTCCAGTCAGCAGATTTAATATTTAAATGATCACAAAAGTGAGGGTTGAAGACTAAACACATTGAATTTCTACATCCACAGAACTCAGCCAAGTGGTTTGCCTCTTCAGCTTAACGACCAAGAGAAGGCTAAGAAGATGGCAATAGAGTGAGTCAGCATTTATTTTAACACACTTTCTCTGCATGAAATACACTGGACAACAAAGATGTTGCTTCCTGAATACTTTTGGCTGCATCATATGGATTCTTTCCTGTTGATCATGAAAATCACCATGAAATTTCCTTATCACACACCATTTTTTTTTAAATCGCCTATATTTGTTATTTCAATTCATAATTCAAGTCAATTAAAATGTTGCCCACAATATAAGCTGAGAAGTTTTCTGTCTTGTCCGTACATGCCTGGGCGTGCTTAGACAGGGCGAATGCTGCATAGCGGGACAGGTTTTAGAAAGCCTATAGAAGTATCACACACACACACCATTCTATGAATTTTGTTTACATATATTGGTTTGCAGTCACATTGATGCACATGCTCTGCCTGCTTAGCATATTGTGTGTATTCGTTATAATAAAGTAATTGTATTTTCAGGAATATCTCTGATAGCAAACTGTCTCACCAATGTTGCGATAGCTGTGATACTTTCTCTTATATTTGTAGCTTAAATCTGTAAGACGGAGCATGACTCCTCTTATTAACAGAGCCTATGAGCTCTACTTTAGGTGTAAATTGGCGACCAAGACAAAGCCTGGGTTCCTCACATTTGTGGTGCAACATGAGCTGTCGATGTTAGAGCTTGGCTCAGAGGTACTCGGAAGTCAATGCTGTTCGCTGTCTGATGATATGATGAGAGCAGAAGAATTATGTGACAGACTGCTACTTCTGTCTAACCTGTGTGTCTGGTTTCTCTGCTAAAAACAAGAAATCCATTGCACAGCCAAATCTCCCTTCAGCCATAAAACCTGTGCTGAATGATGATAGTTTTCCAGTACCGAAGCCACCAGAGACATGGAGTCCGGAAGAGGCAGACGAAGATGCCATAATGCACGATCCAGGAATGGAAAACAACACTGATACTGTTGCAGGTTTTGAACCTTTATATTGACTGAGGCTCATCTGATAACTCAATCTGAGTTAAATGACCGGGTCAAACAGAGTCTTGGGTTTGTTAAATACAGAATTACTGGCTTCAAGACTGCAAGGATGGAATCTGCTGTCACCAGGGATAAAAACTCATTAAGCAGATAGTTCCAGGGCAGAAAAGTGTGGCACACAAGGCACTTGTAGACCCAACAGAAATATTGTTGCCTCCTCGTGAAAAAGCAAGGAAGGTGAAGGGTTTCTATATTTGAGACAAATGTTTCCCAGAACAACTGATGCCAATATTAAGGAAGGCATTTTTGCTGGTTCACAAATCAAATAAGTCATCAATGACAGGCAGTTCAAAAAACCTCTAGTGAGACCAGAGAAAATTGAATAGAAGGCATTCAAGGATGCTGCTGAAAAATTTCATGGCAATTACAGATCAACAATCTGCGTACAGCTGATTGACAACATGCTTCAAGCATACAAAGTGCAAACTTTGAAGTGCATGAAGTGCAACATGTCACTAAAGATTAATTTACTACATCCTCATTTAGATTTCTTCCCTGCAAATCTTGGCAATGTCAGTGACAAGCATGGTGAAAAGTTTCACTGGGACATTGCGATCATGGAGAAATGGTAATAAGGACAACTAGAATCCACCAATGCTGGCTGATTATTGTTGGACATTTAAGCGAGAAGCCACTAACACCAAGTACAAATGAAAATCATCAATAACACACTTTAGCTCAGTTGAACTATTGCAACGCATCAGCACCATTATGCAATTAAACACATCATATTCAATAAAAGTTAATTTCTTGTTTCTCCAGACTTCTACATGCGACAAGTAGTCTGAAATTGTATTTATGCTCATCTTCAATGTTCTATCATCACCACAAAAAAACACAGAGAAAGCAACACTTTCAAAAGAAATTTGCTGTCCAGTGTTATTGTTTGAAAGATGAGTATGTATTTTTGAATAAATCACATGCAATGATCATACCAAAATTCTGTTACCATTAAGGGATGCATGGACCAAAAATTAGTTTTTATTTTGGTTTTTCTGAGGAAGTAGTTTCAAAGTTGGCAATTGTAACCTGTTCTTATCTAATAGGGTGACTCTTGAAGAGGCATTGCTGTGGTCTGAGTCTGTGGATAATTTACTTTACCACAAAGGTAAGCAAAGATTACCCACTATGAAAAGCTACGGAGAATATACAGTTCATTTCTTTTCTTGCCTTGTTAAAAGCATTTTATAAGTTTGCTCTTGGAGAGTGGTTTCCTCCTGTAAATCACGAGGGGTGATTGATAAGCTCACGGACTAAGGTAGAAGGAGTCAATTTTAGAAAACCTAGCACAGTTATTTCTCAACATAGTCCCCTCCTACATTTACACACTTAGTCCAGCGGTCGTGGAGCATACGGATCTTGGACCTCCGGAAAGTGTCCACGAATGGGTGGTTGATAAGTCCGTGGCCTAAGGCAGAAGGAGATGAGTTATACAGCTCTCGTTACACTTCCAGTTCAACTCTTTGAGTGATTATGCAGAAAGTTTGAAGTTAATAATTTATCTCCTTCTACTTTAGGCCACCAACTTATCAATCACCCCGATGAGTTATTAACTTCAAACTTTCTGCATAATCACTCAGAGTTGAACTACACATGCATGTAAAGAGAGCTGTATAACTCATCTCCTTCTACCTTAGTCCACGAACTTATCAATCACCCCTGCTGTGGACACTTTCTGTAGGTCCAAGATCTGTCTGCTCCACGACTGCTGGACTAAGTGTGTAAATGTAGGAGGGGACTATGTTGAAAAATAAATATGCTAGGCTTTCTAAAATTGTCTCCTTCTACTTTAGGCCACAAGCTGATCAATCACCCCTCGTACTATGGACTTCCTTTATCCTTCCCTTCCTGCTAACACCTAACACCCTGTCCACCCCCTCACATTTCTTTGCAACAAGGCACTCAATAGAAATGGAACAAAAAAAAATTACCACTGTTGCTGAAAACCTGAAACAAAGTTTGCAGCGGTGGAAATACTCAACAGGTCATGCAACACCTGTGAAGGGAGGCAGGTGATTTAATTGTAGGAACTTAAACAGCAGCAACTCTAAAGGAGGATGGTACAGGGGAAACACATGCAGGAACCGCTAAGAACAGAGAGCCTGAGAAAGGTATATCTTATTCAGTAATGTCGTGTAGTAGTAACAGAGCTCTTCTCCCATCTCCCATCAGTCCAATCCACACACAGTCCCACATCCAACTTGTGACCTGTTGGGAAAAAGCACAGTTAATAAAAAAGGTGCAAAGTTCATATTCAAAATAACTTTATTATCTAAGCACATGCATATTACCAAATACTACCCTGCGATTCATTTTCTTGCAGGCATTCACAGTCGAACACAGAAACACAATAGAATTCAATCCATTTCAATTCAAGTTTAATTGTCATTTAACCATCCATGAATACTCATGATTACAGCCAAACCAGACAGCATGCAAAGACATATTACCAACAGTCACACACAAGATCACAATCATGTAATAAGGGTCCCGAGGGCCACCTCCCCCTCCCCCCCCCCCATGACGTCACGGCTTGATGTATACAAGTCAATCCATAGAAAATATCAGTAAAGATACAACAACACAGATTATGCATGTATATATACAGTCTGCAGCCCCTGAGCCCACCTGTTGACTGGCCCCCAATGCCTGCTAAGTGAAACCATGGCTCTGAGACCCAGTCCTCATCCCGACGCCCAACTCCCACTAGGCAAACCCATGGGTTCGAGGCCCAGTCATCACATATACACGCACATATAGAATATTTATATACCTTTCCCTACACTATATTCCATCTGTTATTTCTTTGCCCATTCCCCCAACCTAAGTCCTTCTGCAGACACCCTGTTTCTCCCAACTATCTTTGTATCATCTGCAAACTTAGCCGCAAAGCCATCAATTCCATAATCCAAATCAATGACAAATAACATGAGAAGACGCAGTCCCAACACTAACCCTTGTGGCACGCCACTAGTCACTGGCAGCCAACCAGAAAAGGTCTCCTTTATTCCCACACTTTACCTCCCACCAATCAGTCAATTATACATCCATGCTACAACCTTTCCTGTAACAACATGAGCTCTTATCTTGTTAAGCAGCCTCACTTGTTGCAGCTTGTGAAAGGCTTTCTGAAAATCCGAATAAACAACATCCACCAACTTGTACTTTTCTATCCTGCTTTTTATTTCCTCAAAGAATTCCAGCAGATTTGTCAGGCAAGGTTTCTCCTTGAGAAAACCATGCTATCTTTGGTCTATTTTATCATGTGCCTCCAATTACCCTGAAACCTTATCCTTATAATGGACTCCAACATCTGTCCAGCCACTGAAGTCAGGCTAACTGGCTATAATTTCCTTTCTTCTGCCTCCCTCCCTTCTTAACAAGTGGAGTGACATTTGCAATTTATATGGTCCTCCAGAACCATTCCAAGACCTAGTGATTCTTGAAAGATCATTACTAATGCCTCCACAAACTCTTCAGCCACCTCTTTCAGATCCCTGGGGTTCTATACTTTTTGTATCCTCGATTGTATTATTGGCTAGCTTACCTTCATATTTCAACTTTTCTCTCGTTATGGCTGTTTTAGTTGCCCTCTGTTGATTTTTAAAAGCTTCCCAATCTTCTACCTTCCCACTAATTTTTGTAATATTTTATGGGTTCTTTTGGCTTTTATGGTGTCTTTGACTGCCCTTGTCAGCCACAGTTGCCTCATCCTCCCTTTAGAATTCTTCGTCATCTTTGAGATGTATCTTTCTGGTGCCTTCCAAATTTCCCTCATAAATACCAACCATTGCTTTTCTGCCATCATCCCTACTAGTGTCCCATTCCAATCAACTTTATCCAGCTCCGTAATGGACTTACGGTCATTGGAGTTTCCATGCAGGCCAAGATGCAACTGGTGAGAATGTTTTCCACTGCACAAAATCTATCTGGAGGGAGATTGTGGCTCAGAAGACTAGGTGCTACTGAATGAGTCACAGCTAACATTATAGATGCACAGAACTTACCTTTTGAATCCACAGATGAACAGTGACTTACAGAAAGTGACCAGTACCTTCCATTTTTGTTTGTAGCATGTCCAGTCACATTTCTATTACTCTGCTAAGTCTTTATTCCTTGTTCTCAGCTGGCCAGGTGGTTTTCAGAAACTTCCTCAGGAAAGAATTCAGTGAGGAGAACATTGACTTCTGGCTTGCCTGTGAGGCTTACAGGAAGATCAATTCTCCCGAGAAGATGGCTTCTACAGCCAGGGAAATTTACTCTGAATTCATAAATGTTAAGGCCCCTAAAGAGGTATGGAATTTGGTTTGATTGCTTTAGCACTAACCTCAAATGAAGTAACAAGTGGAATCTTTTTATCACATTGTTCTAAATTCACAGTTTTAAAACTTACATCCTTATCCAGTTTTCTCCATCACTCCTTCTAAATGCCACTGAACTAACAACCGTCTATGAACTTCAGCCACTTGTCTTCCTTTGCGTCACTTACCCCATTTTTGTTGTCATTCCTTCAGCAAGACAGGTGCTGGATTTGGAATTCCTTCTCCAACATGTCTATCCACCTTTCCCTCCTCTTTAAGATGCTCCCTAAACCCTTCATTCTTTGAGCCAGCTACCCTCCCTGAAGCTTTCCTTTACTTACTCTTTCACTACGATATATTTCCATTAAGTATCTAAAGAAATTTGGGATATTTTAACAAAATATAAGTTCAATCTCAGTGGAAGTTATATGTTTCGATTTTCTGTGTTATGTATGGGAATTATATTTACTTGCACAGCATCTTTTTAACAAGTTACAGCTTGACAAAATTTGAAAACCATGAAATTGCTCAGCAGATTATTTCAACATCCTTGGAAGTACATGCGGCTAGCAGCCTCCTCCCTCAACATACGGTGCCTGGAGCAGAAGCTGTCTATTTCTAACCACACATAGAGAGGGGTGGGGCATGGATTCTAATCCTCTAGGAGGATCAGGAGATACATACTCATAAATGAAGCCAACTCACCAACTTACATCAGGGTGTGAGCAAAAATATATCTAGGAGAGGCACACTGACAGGTATTTATTAAAAAATGAGTCAACAATTGTCTAGGCCTTCAGCCTTGTGCCTGCAGGTCCATCGAGCAGTCAAGGCAGCAAAAGCATCATTGCAGATTGTCAGTGGTAAGGTGTATCGTGTTTTGCAATGATAATATGGCATTCTTTGAATGCATTACCCACAAACGCATGGCTTACATATCAAGGTCAAGAACCCAGTTATTAGCAGCTAGCCTTTAGCAACCAAATGTCAAATATCGTTTGTCCCGATAACCCAGCCGACCATTGCAGTCTGAAGGCCACATGACAACTGCCAGAATATCTGGACCAACCTGGGTATGGTGACACAGGGCAAACTGAAGCCTTTTGTGTGAGGTTTATTCCAGAGTTGATTAGCGATACCCAGAAAATGACATGCTGTACCTGCAGTCTTCATGGCATCACAGTGCTTGCCACCCTTTGCCAAGAGGTATAAAGAACAGTCAGCTTTCTTAGAATGGATTCGCTGACCCACCGACCCAGCGGTGGATGACAAACTGTCAGATGTTGTCAGTATCTCAAGCTTTTGCCTGGAAGTTGCAAGGGTTTGATGCCACTGTTTCCAGGTAGAAGTGAACATAACAAAGGGCCATTTTCCCAGACCTTCCAGTAAGACAGGATGAGATAATGGATCTCAATTCTTTAATAGGGTCCTCTGTTGTAGGACCCAGCCTGATTCATATCAGTTCATATCCAGCGACTTCTTTTAGGAGATATCTTCTGATTCCTCCACACAACAAACAATGAATATTTATTTATTTTTATTTATATGGAGATACAGTACAGTAACAGATCCTTCGGACCCACCGTGCTTGTGCCACCCATGTGACCTATTAAGCTACTAATTTGCATGTCTTTGGGATGTGGGAGGAAACCAGAGCAACCAGAGGAAACCCACACAGCCATGTGGAGAATGTACAAGCTCCTTACAATCAGTGGCAAAATTGAACCCGGTTCGCTGGCACTGTACTAGCCGTATGCCAACCTCTCTGCTGCCATACCACCCCCAATATTCTTTCCAAAGAATACTCTTTGCAAAGCCCTCTTTTTCTGATTCTAACTCTTTCCTGAGTTGGTTTGCAAGGTTGACAGGTAGTACGTTTGTCCAGCAGCGCATCGAGATCTTTATCTAAGCTTAACCAGTAAACAAAACTTTCAGCAGTTGGCTTCAGGACTGGAACGTTCAGAGTGAAGTTCTTCCAAAATCTGTCTTTTTGACATGTTTGTTCCCGTTTTGACTGTGTGTTCCCATTAGGCAAAGCTTTGTTCCATTAGCCACTCTTACGCACAGAGTCATCAAATCATGCAGTGCAGAAGCAGCCTTTTGCACCACCTTGCCCATGCTGAACTGATCACATTTACCCACATGAGGACTATTTTGAAGAGCTAGGTGGCTTGCTCTTGCTTCTGTACTCTGTTGGTGGCACCTAATTGAACTTCCTTTATTATATGTCCTTGTCCATAATTAAGCAATCTCCTTCTGTGTTGATGCCGTATCACTGCCCTGACCATTTAACTAGACCTGAGACAAAAACACAACACAAAGCAGTCCATGTTTCTCACTTTGGTTTCAATATTGTGGAAACTTCTTCCCTTGGCTTGTGACCATAAAAACTTTTCTTTATAAGGAGATTACACTGCTAGAATTGTTTTGACTAACAACAATCTTGGCATCAGACTTGCTTGCTGGAAGCTAAGTACCCCTTTTCTGACATCAGAAATATATTGCCATTTTGCATTAAACAAATATACAGCGAGCAGGTGGCTTTGATTATATCAACGATCGCAACTCATCTCACTCATCCATAATAGTTCACATTCTGCTTCTCCACTCCCGTGCAATGCTGTGCCAGAACAATAAGCTACAATTGCTGACATAAATTAAAGTACTGCAGATTCTGAAAGCCTGCAATAGAAACAGAAACTGATGTTAATTCAACCGGAACTGTTATCTCCGTTTATCTTTCAACAGATATTGCCTGACCTGTAAAGTATTTACTGCTCATGTTTTATTTTGCAGTTGCTGGTGTACCTTGCGTTGGATAATTTATTTTAACCATTCCTTGATGCCATTTCCCTAGCTCAACCACTTAGCCTGCAAGAGCAATTGTGAGAGATTTTGTGTCTTTGATTGAGTACACTCATTGTTTAAGCCACAAACAAGACTGTCGTGCAGCACACAGTCATGTCAATTGTTTATATCTGAGGCAGAAACGTCAGAGACTACTTACTTACTGATGCTCTCACCTGACCTATGATCCTTATCCAATCTTGTAGCTCTGTATAATATTTGATGGTTTAAGAATCAAAATGGTAATCCTGCAACTTCTGCTGACACCCTCTTCTTTCTGTGGCATAACTTGAGTAAGAAGAATGGATTTTATTTTGCTCATCTATGGTATAAATTTCACTAGACACAATCTCAACACTACTATTAATTTTCATTATGTCATTTGTTGTAAAAAAAATAATGTTCTGAGTATATCCCAAAAGATTCATGCATTAAATTTTTTGCACTGAAGCTTCCAATGGAACCTGCTTGAACTTAAATAATCATTTCATATTTTCCTGCTCCTATATTAAAGCAGGTTTGCTTGAGAATAATGATATATAGTGGTGTTATTTCTGTCATTTCTTTTTATCCACATATCTTTGTTTCACTCAAATCTTGTGCCTGTAGGGCTAAACAACTTCTTGCTCAAGGTCACAGTAACACTGGTCCTAAGCTCACTCAGTCTACAAACCGTTCACTCACAGTCAGTGACAGACTTTACTTTCTACTGATCTTCCATCTTTGTTACTAATTTGTGACACACATACATGTGGTCTTTACTACAAAACAATAAAGACCCACAGGGAGATCCCAAGATCACCAGACAAAGGAACAGAAGTAGTCTATTCGGCCCATTGAGTCTGCTCTGCCACTCCACCATGAGCTAAACTATTTTCCCATCTAGTTCCAATTTCTGGCTTTTTCCCCATATCCCTTGATACCCTGACTAATTAGATACCTACCAATCTCCTCCTTAAATACCCTCAATGATCAGGCCTCCACAGCTGTATGTGGCAATGAATTCCATAAATCCACAACCCTCTGGCTAAAAAAAATTCTCCTCATCTCTGTTTTAAATGGGTACCCTTTAATTCTAAGACTGACCTCTTGTCCTGGACTCACCCACCAAGGGAAACAGCCTTTCCACATCTACTCTGTCCAACCCTTTCAACATTCGAAATGTTTCTATGAGATCCCCTCTCATTCTTCTATACTCTAATGAATACAATCCAAGAGCCAACAAACGCTCCTCATATGTTAGTCCCTGCATTCCAGGAATCATCCTAGTGAATCTTCTCTGAGAGCCACCAGAACACTAGACTGCTGGAAGGTACCATTAAAAAGATTCTTCAACATGCAGCTAGAAGAAACAGAAATGACTGGCAAATTTCATCCGCTCCTAGAATCATGGGTATCTAGTAATCTATTCTCTTCAGATCTCCAAGCATCATCCCACATAGTAGTCCTTAATGCAATTTCCAACATTGTAGTAGGCTGACTTCCAGCCAGGATTCTCCATCCAGTATTGACATTCACAACTCCCCAAATCTTATTAAAGTAGAACTAATGATCAAATTAGGCATATATTAGGCATTGGAAATATTAGTCTGTGAGTTTTTCCCAGTGCAGGTCTGCATAACAGTTCAAGAGAAAAATACAATTTTGATTAAGAATCTCTGTTATCTAGTGCATAGTCAGAGATATTGTTAATCCTGCCTTAGGACCCACACCCTTTGGAGGAGCCACTTCATTTTTTGTGCGCAAAAACATCCCATTGCTCCAATAACAGAGGAAAATATCCAATGTTAGCTGCAATTCCACTCCAATTATTATTGTTATTGATAAAGATCTTTAAATATTGAAAGGAGTTTTGGGTTATATGTATTTAAATGGGTGAAGCTTTTTCGCTAGCTGAGTGGTGAAGTAAAGTTTGAAGATGCGATTATTGATCTGCCTGTTTTAGTTCATCAAAGCAGGTAAGGGGTAAAAATGCATGGGAGTTAAAGCCATGGGAAACAACTGAATGTGATAGGGTCACTTGGCCAGATAGAATCAATATAGAAGTGACCACAGCTGTCTCTGTTGTGTGTATCTGAGCTCTGCCAGAAAGGATGTTGTAACATCCATACAGCCATCAGTTAGGACAGCCAGCTCTGGTTGAATGCATCATGAAAGAGTCCAGCACACAAGCCCTCTTCTCCAATCATCATAATCTTTCCTTATGGTGTTAAAACTCGCTAATAAAATTGAAGACATGTAGAGGACACATAATTGAATAACCCCAGAAATAGACATACAGATTACAACATGTTAATAATTTTGGCCCCTGGTTTCAAATACAGACACCATAAAAACTAAGGTCACAATGGTCCTTCCCAATCTGACAAAAGGTCCTCAAAATGTTCAATTGGTTTCACTATGCACAGAGGATCGCTAGGTGCTTCTAGCTTTTTATTTCAGGGTTTTGACTTATTCCAAGCTAATGAAGACTGATAGGGGTGCAAAATGACATATTTTGTACATTGGAAAGCTTGCTGGAAAACTAGTTTGAAATATCAAAAGCTGGTAGCAGTTCAGCGCTAGTCTCCTAAAAAGCTTTCTGCATAAGCTGGAAGTCTTCTTTCAGGGACAGAAGTGGTGGGCAACTCCATAATCTGTCTCTGCCTGCAGTGCAACACAAGTAATCCAAGTATGTTGCAGAGAAAATGGAGATTGCTGCTGTCCTGGCTGTGGAAATCAAAAAGGATTGAAGGACATGAGTACTAATTTAATTGCCCAGGCACAACAGACTAAAGGGCCTGTTCCTATGCTGTACTCTTTGATGTCCTATGCTCTATGATGTCACAACTGTTCAGTAATCAAGCCAACAAACCCATTTCTTGGGTCTGTTTTGCTTGCAATGGCTCTACTGAGCAGGAAGCTGCTGTCTACTCCTGTTATCCTCACACAAGCACCTTGATGCTTCCTGCAAATTAGCCACTGAAGCAAAACAGTACATTAGAAGTCACCAAACAATTTTAGAATTGTAGCAATGCAGTCAACCAGAACTAACCTGAAAGCAAATAAATATCTGAATGTCTTCCGTAAGGATTTGGACAGGTACTCGGATAGGAGAGATCTAGAGGGCATGGGTCAAACAAGAGCAAATGGGACTACTGTGGTTGAGATGGGAATCTTGTTTAACATTGACGAGTTGGGCCTGCTTCTGAGCAGAATGAACCTATGACTCCATAACTTAAGGAAATATTGGACATGTATAGGTCACCAGGACCTTCCATTTAATTTGTCATGGCTGATCCATACCGGCCTCAGTTTCTCAAGTTTCTCATAATGCTCAATTCCTTAATATTTCAGATATTCATTTATTTCACCCCAAATACAGCTAATAATCCGACCTCCACCACACAGGGCAGAGCGTTCCAGAGAATTGCACAAGAGGAAATTCCTACACACCTGAGTCGTAACTGAGCAGCTCCTTAATGTGCATTACACGTTCCCACTTGTTCAAAAACACATGTCACAGGATATCTTCAGGAAACTTTGAACCTGATCAATAGATAAGCCAAGGAAAAGTACCTCAAATGCTAATGATCTCATGCTTTTGATTTTCTTTCTGATAGATTAACATTGATTTTATAACACGGGAGAATATCGCCAAAGGCATCAATGAGCCCACACAGTCCAGCTTTGACGCAGCGCAGAATATCATTTATGGCCTGATGGCAAAGGACCCTTACCCCAGGTTCCTGAAATCAGACAACTACCTGGAGCTGATAAACAAGAAGAAAAACAACCAACAGAAGTGAGGCCATGCATCTCTCGCAGTCATGTTGAATAATTAGTGGGTAAAGAGGTCAGAGGTGTAGATTATCTTTCACAGTTTCTATCTCTGAAGAAAGATGCTCAGCAATGCATGAATTCTGTCTCTGCTACCATAGATGCTGCCTGGCCTGCTGAGCATTTTACACATTTATTCCTGAGATGTACGCTGAAAATATTCTCAACGTTCTCAGCCTAAAAATCCAACCATAGAATATTGCTATTCTAAATAATAAAATTGAATTTTTTGGATTTCTGGAGTGAAATGCATTAAAAAAAAACCACTTCTAGAAAGTTTTGCATTTACTAAACTTTTGATTAGGAACTTCTGGTTATGAGTCAAATCATACACTTGATGTGGTTTCTACATCAATGGAGCTGAGAATAGTATAATTTCTTGTGCAATGCTCAGCCTAGCCACTCATAGTTCAACATAGTCTTCCTATCAAAGAGCCAGAGTGGCATATCTGTCATGTAAATCACTAGCCTACCGCTTCATTCTAAAACTCTATCCCTCATCCCCTGCAACACACACTGCAAACAATGCTCCCACTCCAAATCTGGAAAACTCTGATCCCATGATGACTGGAGTCCCAGATCCCAACCCAGCAGCCTCCTCCTATCCAATGCCCAAGTCCACCCACCACCCTCCAGTCATTGCCAGTCTGCTGTTTCATGTCCCTGACAACCATCAAAATATTAATGTTCTCCTAAACTCTTCGAACCCATAACCATCCATTTATGTGTTCAGAGCTCTGTGCTGCTACCTTATGTCATCCACAACACTGTCTGATTGGGGCTTAGAGATTCTGATCACAGTATGAGGTACTTTATGACTCCACAACTGAGAAATGACATCTGAAGTTGTGCAGGCTGTGCAGGAATTTCTAGGGATTTTTTTTCATTTATTCATTTACAGGATGTGGACATGGTCAGCAAACCAGCAAACCCATCCCTCGTTGCCCTTAAGAAGGTGGGATGAGCTGCCTTCTTGAACCGCTGCAGTCCCTGAGGCGTACGTTCTCCAAACTGGATGATTAAATAAATGGCAGAGATTGAGCAAATGGGTAAATGACTGGCAAATGGAGTTAAATGTGGGGAAGTATAAGATTTTACCATCTGGCAAGAGTTACAAAAAGGCTAATTATATAACTAGAAAGAGTGCAAACGAGTGAAGTACTGAGGGATCAAAGTGTTCTAAGCCATGAATCACAGAAAACTAGCAGGCAGTCCAATATGTAGTTGGGAAGCCAAGCATCATTTTGGCTTTCATTATAATGGGATTGGAGTTTAAGAATGGGGAGGTTTTGTTACAGTTGTGAGGTGTCAGCAGGTCCTCACCTGTAATACTGTGCAGAGTTTTGGTCCGCTTATCTGAAAAAGAGACAGTAAGATTAATGACAGTACATAGGAGATTCACAGGGTTAATTCCTGGTGACACTTAAATAGTTTCAGCCTGTGTTCCTTGAACTTTTGAAGAACAAAGGGAGACCTTATTTAAAAATATAAGGTACTACGGAAAGAAAGATTATAAAGGTTAGCTTTATTTGTCACATGTACTTTACATTGAAACAACAAAACATACAGTGAAATGAAAAAGCATTTAGTACTTTCTTGCCGTGTATGATGAATAAATTCCTCTTGGGCTTCCAGCCAGGTATAGGTATTGATTTTAACTGATGTTTTGATGACAAATCCCACCATCTTCATCAGGGATGATGCCTAGGCACAACTTAGTACTGTATATATACACCCCCATATTCCATCCCTTCTGATTGGTTAGTTTTCAGCCAATCAAATTTCCGCTGTCACACTTCGTTTAAATTGAATTTCAGCTCTTACTTCGACCAAGACCTTTGTCTTTGTTAAAATTCCTTTTCTCTAGTCTTATTTCAATGGCTTCCTTCACCAGGCAGTCCCAAAAGCCACTGGCACGGCACAGCAGTTTGTGCCACCAAAGTCAATCCTATGGCCATTGGGAATGCAATGTTCTGCCACTACTAATTTCTCTGGGTAACCCAAAAGGATACACCTCCACATCAAGGAACTGGAATTCGATTGTAAACAAGATGGGATATATATATATATACCATTGGACTAGATGTACCTAGGTATCATCCCTAATGAAGGTAGGGGAGTTTTTCATCGAAACATCAATTAAAATCGATACCTGTACCCGGCTGGAAGCCCGTGAACTGTTTATTCGCACAGTGAAATGCATCACTTGTATCGGATGTGCTGGGGGCAAGTGAAAGATTTGAATGTTTTCAATAGTGAGAGAGTCACCAAAAAGGTAACCTAGCTAAAAGGTAAGAGACTGGTCATTTAAAACTGAACACAAAGAAATTTCTTCTTAAAGAGAATGGTGAATTTTTGGAAGTCGGCCCAATGGGTGATGGAAGCTGGATCATTAGAAGTATTTAAAGTAGAGATGGATCCGTATATATGTATTTGATCCATGGAGGACTAGAAGAATGTTGAGAACAGGCACAAAAGAGGAACTGAAGGCAGCATAGATCAGTCATGAGCATATTAAATGATGGTAAAGGTTTGAGGGAGCTGATGGACTACTGAATTTTCTCTATCTTGAAGAGTGTACTTAGAAGTAGAAATGGATATGAAAATGGCACAGAACAGTTAGTATCAATGCAAAACAGCCTATATTCAATTCCATTGCTCGTTATTGAAAATATGACTGCATGTCAGAAGAGAGATATACTAGGCACTGGATGCATTAGCACCCATTTAGTACCAGGACCAAAGACAAATTTCTACACCCTAGTTACTTTCAGATGATTTGACTGTGAGGATTTCTTTCACCAAGACTGAACTGGACACTAAATAATAAACAGATAACCCTTGTGTTTAGTCATGTTATGTAGGAGCGTGAAGTAGATCTCCTCATTTGGATCGCATGTTTAAGTTCAGCACTTAAAAATAATCAAGTTTTACCAGGAAGCACAGAAGAAAATATTTTGTTATTAGTTAGAGCGATGAAGTTTGACGATATCCAGGCTCAATTCTCAGCTGGCTCATTGATATAAACCTCTTGTATTAACGAGACAACCACACTGATTACAAGAAACAAACTCAGATTTGTAGTGCAATATTCTCAGAGCCTGGCACAACTCAGAAGAGTAGCACTCAGTCATAGCATTGTAAACAGAGGCATCCATCACAATGAACAGTACCTTCCTTTCTATTTTTTTGGTGTTTACTTTCTGCACTTAATTATTTAAGTTACAGAGACTCAACAAAGTAATAGAGAGGTATCAGAAAAAAGTAAATTTAATGATAATGTCATTTAGGTGATTTGGGAGAGTAAATGTAAAAGGGTATCACAGTAGCATAGCAACTGTGCAAATGTGATTATAGCTTGAGGGGTCACAGTTCAGAGTTCAGTTCCGATGTCTTCTGGAAGGAGTCTGTATGTCTTCCCCACTGAATGCATAGGTTTTCTCCAGGTGCTCTGATTTCCACCCACAGTCCAATTGGCCCAATCCTGGGTTAATCAGTCTTTGTAAATTGTCCCATGATTAAGCTTGAGTTAAATCAGGACCGCTGTGGCAACATGGCTTGAAGTGCTGGCATGGCCTTTTCTGTGCTGTATCTCTAAAATAAAATGAAAAAATTAAAGTAGCTATTTACCGAGAAAGACAAATGAAGGACTAGTACATGCACATTGGTTTACTACCATCACTGGGTCTGTAAATCACTTACAACGAGCATCAGTTTTTAGTTTACTATTTTCAACATCTACCCTCGTTTCAAAATATACACTTTGTGAAAGTTGCTTTTGATGTTTTTTGGCTTCAACAACAGAATAAAATCGTACTTCAAGTTTGCATTGTTACTTTGAGTTTGTTTTGATTTAAGTAATGTTTAATTCCTTCTGCTACATTTTGCAATTGGTGGATGGTAGAACCACATTAAATGGATCAACACTTCCACAGGGCAGCTTATAAATCGCGTTCACTAATCACCCACCCCAGAGGCCAACTCTTACCTACGGAGAATCAGAAACAGATTTATTATCATTGTTTTATATGATATGAAATCTGTTGCCGTACGGCAGCAATGCACTGGAAAGACATGAATGCAAAATCTAAAACATCCAAAGTAAATGTAGTGTGTCATCATATACAACCTTAAGATTAATTTTCTTACTCAATAAATCTATAGAATAGTAACCATAATAAAATCAATGAACGACCTGCCAAACTCGAGCATTCAATCAGATGCAAAAAACAACAAATTTTGCAAATACAAAATGAAACAAATAATAATAATAAATACATAAACAATATTGAGAACATGAGATGAAAGTGAGTCTATAGGTTGTGCAAACAGTTCGGTGATGGGTTGAGTGAAGTGAGTGAAGTTATCCCCTTTGGTTCAAGTGCCTGATGGCTGAGAGGTAGTAACTGTTCCTGAACCTGGTGGTGTGAGTCCTGAGGCTCCTGTACCTTCTTCCTAAATTACAAAACAAGATAAATAACACAAAGGAAGAACTAATGAGGTAGTATTCGTGGTTTCACAAACTGTTCATAAATCTAATGGCAGAGAAGGAGTTGGTCCTAAATTGTTGCGTGTGGGACTTCAAACATCCTGTACCTCCTTCCAGATGGTAGTAATGGGAAGAGGATATGACCCACAGTAAGAACTGCCTCAAAACAGCTCATCCCAACTTGCTTGAAGAGGCTTCAGGCTATGCAGGGCAAACTTATCAAGATGCTGTAGAAATGCCTTCACAACCAGGTGAATTATACCTCCATCCTGATCCACCTGTTAAAGTAGCAAAGGACAGAAACATTTGTAAGTGTTTTCTAAAGCTCACAAGTATTAAAAAAAAACTGTGAAGAAATAAATAATGTATTAAAAATGCTCCAACATTTAAAATATATAAAGTAAGATATTAAAGTCTATAAAGACTTACGTTAACTCAATTAAGTTACTGAAAATGTAAATTGCCTGTAGCTCCTTTTCCTCTTGCAGTCTCTCTTTGCTACTGAAATGAATAGGGACTTTAAGCCAAGGTAGGTTTTCCACCTCAAATTCATGAAGTTCCCAATACTCCACATGGAGCTGCTGGCTCTCTGGTGGAAATTTTGAATTACAACTTGAACAACACTTCAGTTGTTCATTCATGAATGGGTTTCATAATGAACACTGACCGAGGACTGTGATGATGAAGCTTTGGAATTGACATCATCTGCAGGTCAATTCTCTGAGATGCTTTTCTCACCTCAAAGTCCACTCATATAATGGCCACCCATGTTAAATTCAGGAATTATACATGAGTAGCAGTTTGAACATGCCCATCAGGCCTTACATTGCTGTTGGCTTCCATTTCATTGCTCTACATGTCCCTCTATTTCTACTGCACTCATTCCCATGGATATAACTTAATTAAACCAATTACCCTGAACAGATGGGGGCAAAGCCTTTCACTTTATGAATTTCAATCCTAAATCAACTTAACACCAAGAAAAACTTTAAACAATTTTTGCTTTAAACACAAACCATTAAAAAATTCACATAATAAATTTTGGAGGTCTCTATTAGCAAGAGCTAAACCACTGAACCTGTGATGGGTAAACTTTGGATTACAGAAAAGTTGAATCCTATGGACAATAAACAAAAAACAATTTCTCTCTATAAAATTAAAATATAACATTTGCTTTAATCAGGTCCTGTGTTTTTCATAAAGTCATAATAACACACCACCGAAATAGCCCCTTCAGCCCAATCCATCATATTGAGCTGGTTCCATTTGTCTGCATTTGACACATAACCCTCTGAACCAGGTGTTCCCAACACCCTTTTATGCCATGGACTCCTACCATTAACTGAGGAGTCCGTGGACCCCAGTTTGGGAACCCCTGCAAACCTTACCTATCCATTCACACAGAGAAGAAAGAGTGGTACCAAATGAGCCACAAGTGACACAGATATGAAAACCATTTGTCATATAGCTGCACTTATCAATGCCTGGAGTGAACTTCAGAAACTTTGTTGTAGGTTGCACAAGTTGTTATGTTTATGAATTATGGCTTAGATTTAACTAAACATATCACCCTCCCTAAGATATTTGCAATGCACTTCGCTTCAGGGGAACAGATTCTGATGACTGTTTAGGAACCTAAAATTCAACATATGGAATGAACTTCTCTTTATAAGTTTTTTTCATTACTGATTTTCCATAATATACCTTTATAAATCAAATTCATGAGGAGCATCATATTTAGCCCTGAGAATGTGCAAGGGTTTAAGAAGGAGAAGTCAGGTGAAAGACTTCCACTTGTTTTGGCTGCAAGTTAAGTAATGATCACCCTTTGCAGGCACTGTTCTAATTTTACTTCCCAAATTATATCTGCTGAATTGTAGACAGCTATTAATGTCTGAATTATTATTGTTTCACTTCGACAGTTGGCATAGTAACCACAATGTGTTGTTGGTGACAGAAGTGTTTTTTTCCCATTTCTAAATGCCATGCTTAGATGGGTGAGATAACCCAATATGACACCGAGGGAGTTGATTCTGTCATTACGTGTGGATCAGATGTCCTTTCACCCTGCTCAGCCACTTCACCAGTTTAACCACTTCCCACTTCACCAGTTTAACATCGCAATTTCAAATCCTTTTTATTAAGAGCAGTAGTTTTGTGATATGAACCCATACACCCTCTTAGCTCAAGTTATTAATGGATTCCTGTAACCCAGGCGTTCATGGTTTCCTGCAACCCTAATATTAATGTTGTTTGGTAATCACGATACTAATGGAGTATATTCATCACAATATTAAGTTTCTGTAATCATAATACTGATGATATGTAATAGCCCCACTGTCAATGATATTTGTAACCATTATGCTAACGGTAAGCTGTAAGCCTAGCGTAAATCATGGTCAATACTCCTGATGTTAATAGTGTGCAGTAGCATTTAATTAGTGCTGACAGACCCTGCACACTTCTGCAGACTTTTCACCGACGTGGCAGTCACTGGAAATCGCTCCATAGATACTACAAGCATCATTTTTATATTTGGACATTGTCTATAGCTCACAAATAATGGAAACTGTCAAACCAAGTTCTGGTCTTCATGTTTCCCATTCAGATAATAAAATAGCTTTGGATGATATCCAGTCAGAAGTTGGCCTTTATCTATCTATCTATCTATCTACCTATATGAATATACATACACTCACATTGATGCATAAATTGCATAGATGGAATCACGGTTTGTCTGGCAGGCTGAAGAGTTGATATGTCATTGGCACCTGTATCCTCTAGTCTAGACGCAAAATGCCCTTAGGAAAAGGTGATCATAGTGGGCCCTCAATGAGTAGTGAAGGCTCAGTTTGAGAATCAAATTCAAAATGCAATATTCTCTGAGAAGTTACATCACTGCCTTTGGAGTAGTTGCATTGATTTTTCCTTTGATGAACACAAAAATCATCAATGGTTCTCCTCAAACCCATTCAAGATATGCTTTATATCAGTGAAGCTGGGTAGATTAGGGCAATGATAATATATACTGTCCATTTTAGGGGAAAGCTTTTGGACCTGCGGTTCTGGGATGGGTGGATGGGTCAGCATTGCACCTGTTTAACTGATGGCGTGTTCCTCCCTTTCACTCACACTCCTCTAGTGTGCATTCACTTATGTAGCCTAATCCTAGCATTTGCCAGTCCTCTCACTCGCTTACACATGAGGAGCAATTTACATGGCCAGTTAGCCTACGAACAGGTCTTTGGGATGTGGGAGGAAATTGGAGCGCCCCGACGTAACGCATGCAGTCACAGGGAGAATGTGCGAACTCCACACAGACAGCACCGGAGGTCGGAATTGAAGCTGTATCATTCAAGCTGTGAGATAATAGCCCTACCTTCTGTGCTATGCAGTGTCCTAAAACAAGAGGCGAGTGAAATGAGATGCGTGTAGGATCTGTGTCAATGGGTCTTCAGTGATCAGTGGGCTGAAGCTGCTGCTTCCTCACCATATGATTTGTCTACAAAAATGTCTGTAGAAAGAATGCAAAATGATGAAGTAAGAGAACTTCTTTCATTCCATGCTTCCTTTTAGTGCTGAATTAATGGGAATGGGTTTCTGTATTACTTACTTTCTTCTGTAAGATCATGACTTTGAAATGAGGGCCAGTCACAAGGGAATATCAAACCTGATAGTGTGGCACCGAATGTACCATTCACGAGATATGATGAGGAAGGAAGAGAGGGCACTGACTCAGTTACTGCTCTTAGTCAGAGATCTTCCTAAATTTGCATTGGGGTTAGACCATTTTCAATTGACTTCATTCTGTAAAACCCTCAGTAAAGCATGGGCGGCACTGTGATGTAGTTTGGAAAATTGTTGCCTCACAAATCTGAAACCCAGCTCACTGCTGATCACCAGCGGCATCTATGTAGAGTTTCACATCCTACACTGTCGACTATCATCAACAGTGATTCACTACACAGCTCTTAATTAATTAAAGGCTGAAATTTATTGTCAATTAATCAAAGCTTGAACTTTATTGCCTCTGCACAAACATCAATATAACCATGTTGAACCCCAGACCAGCAATCTACTGTTCCCTCTATACCAATACTCTCACTCAGACCATTTCTCCAATTTATAATGATGAAAAAGGGGATCTCCCATTGGACAAATGACTGATCTTTCTTCTCCCAGCCCTCGGCATGGGGGACTTCCTTGTGATAGTTAGTCTCTAGAGTTCTAGCCACTTCACATCTGAATCCCCTCATTCTTATACAGTTTCCTTATCAGTTCAAATGCTGTGTTTCCATCTCATTAGTCCTGGCCTATCTGGCTAACATGTATCAGCTTTCCATTGGCTCTGGTCCAAGCTAGCATCACTTTATTGCCCAACTCACAAATAATAACTCATAATTAATGTCTCTTTGTTCTGAATCACGGCAGACCAGCCAGTTACCAAGCTCGGATTACTCAGGTCAGACACAGACTCCCTTATTCATAAATGCATGTTTTATCTTAGCAAAGAACACCTCACAAATAACTTGTAATTCGGAAATGTTTGGTAGTTCAGCAGATTATCAGGATCACCATTATGTCCACTTTAAAATACGTCGATACAACTATTCCAGTTCACACAACAGCTCACAAAATGGAGATAACAGAGCAGCTCCACAAAATGGCAGCCACCACTCCTTCAACCACATGGCAAAAACAAAGACAATTGCTTTGTCTACTTCCATTATCCTTGACTCAACTGAGTTAGATGTTTTCTTTCATATTTCAATTCCTTCATGGCCAAGATCTCCTCCCCCCCCCCCCAATTTGATCCACAGAAAATATGAGGGATCACACTACTGTTTGAGCCTGAGTGAACACAGAACAAAAGGAACACCAGCATTCACGACAATGCCAAATAATACTGACAAAGATACTAGCAAAATATCACAGATGTAAAGCATAGATATCCAAGCCAGCATATTTAGAAATAATATAAGTACCAAAGCATATAAAAGAACATGATCAACAACACACACAAAATGCTGGTGGAACACAGCAGGCCAGGCAGCATCTACAGGGAGAAGCGCTGTCGACGTTTCGGGCCGAGACCCTTCGTCAGGAAGGAAAAGAACATGATACCTAATTTCATACCATATATTGCCGTATATAACAACCAATAAAGTATAATGATGTATAAGTACATGGTACTATGTAAGACAACATCATGGTGCAAAGTCAGACAAAATCACCAAAAAGGGACTTGATTCGAAACAATTAAGCTGTTTTAGTTGGCATTGAAAACCACTTAGCAAATTACATTGGATATCATTAAAACAAAGTGCAGAACTATAACATGTTAAATAAAATTATTCCAAGAATATATATTAGCATTCAGATGCCAGTTCCAAACCTTACTCCAGAAGGGTGGATTCTGCAAAACATCACTAGCTAGATCTGAAAAGCAAACACGAGGAAATCTGCAGATGCTGGAAATTCAAGCAACACACACAAAATGCTGGTGGAACACAGCAGGCCAGGCAGCATCTATAGGGAGAAGTGCTGTTGACGTTTCGGGCCGAGACCCTTCGTCAGGACTAACTGAAAGGAAAGATAGTAAGAGATTTGAAAGTAGGAGGGGGAGGGGAAAATGCAAAATAATAGGAGAAGACCGGAGGGGGTGGGGTGAAACTGAGAGCCAGAAAGGTGATTAGCAAAAGGGATACAGAACTGGAGAAGGGAATGGATCATGGGACGGGAGGCCTAGGGAGAAAGAAAGAGGGAGGGGAGCACCAGACGGAGATGGAGAACAGGGAGAGTGATGGGCAGAAAGAGAGAAAAAAAAGGGAGTAGGGGGAAAAATCTAAATATATCTGTGATGGGGTAAGAAGGGGAGGAGGGGCATTAACGGAAGTTAGAGAAGTCAATGTTCATGCCATCAGGTTGGAGGCTACCCAGCCGGTATATAAGGTGTTGTTCCTCCAACCTGAGTGTGGCTTCATCTTGACAGTAGAGGAGGCCATGGATAGACATATCAGAATGGGAATGGAACGTGGAATTAAACTGTGTGGCCACTGGGAGATCCTGCTTTCTCTGGCGAACCGAGCATAGGTGTTCAGCAAAACGGTCTCCCAGTCTGCGTCGGGTCTCACCAATATATAAAAGACCACACTGGGAGCACCAGATGCTATACTGGTGAGTCCCGACGCAGACTGGGAGACCGTTTTGTTGAACACATACGCTCTGTCCACCAGAGAAAGCAGGATCTCCCAGTGGCCACACATTTTAATTCCACGTCCCATTCCATATAACTATATAACCATATAACAATCACAGCATGGAAACAGGCCATTCCGGCCCTCCTAGTCCGTGCCGAACTCTTAATCTCACCTAGTCCCACCTACCCGCACTCAGCCCATAACCCTCCACTCCTTTCCTGTCCATATACCTATCCAATTTTACCTTAAATGACACAACTGAACTGGCCTCTACTACTTCTACAGGAAGCTCATTCCTATGTCTATCCATGGCCTCCTCTACTGTCAAGATGAAGCCACACTCAGGTTGGAGGAACAACACCTTATATACCGGCTGGGTAGCCTCCAACCTGATGGCATGAACATTGCCTTCTCAAACTTCCATTAATACCCCTCCTCCCCTTCTTACCCCATCCCTGATATATTTAGTTTATTTCCCCCTCCTCCCTTTTTTTCTCTCTTTCTGCCCATCCTCTGCCTGTTCTCCATCTCCCTCTGGTGCTCCCCTCCCTCTTTCTTTCTCCCTAGGCCTCCCGTCCCATGATCCTTTCCCTTCTCTAGTTCTGTATCCCTTTTGCCAATCACCTTTCTGGCTCTCAGCTTCACCCCACCCCCTCCGGTCTTCTCCTATCATTTCACATTTTCCCTCCCCCTCCTACTTTCAAATCTCTTACTATCTTTCCTTTCAGTTAGTCCTGACAAAGGGTCTCCGTCCGAAATGTTGTCAGTGCTTCTCCTTATAGATGCTGCCTGGCCTGCTGTATTCCACCAGCATTTTGTATGTGCTACTACCTAAATCTGCATGATCTTGAATAGTCTCGGATAATTCATCCCCTTGCATAATAATGGCTTCATTATTGTTAATAACGCAATCCCACTATGCAGTAAAATGAGGGATAGGTGAAAGAGCAGGAAATGCATACATAACTAAACCCTCAGTAATATCATTGATACATACATTCAAGTGAATAGGTGGCTTTACAACAGGTTTGGGGAATAATTGTCCAGCCAAAACTAAGTCCCTCAAAACATTGGAAACCACCACATTAAAAACTAACAAACTGCAAGCTAAAGATCCCTTCTTGTATCGTGTGCTTGAAGTAGCAATGTTTTAAATATCATTCACCAAAGCAAATTTTAGCAATGTCCTGGTATTGACAGGCAAAATAGATAGAGAATATTTACCATTAACAATATTAACAATTCGTTAATCCATTCTTAGCTAACCCCAATATTCTCCCTTTTGATGACAAATTTACACCCTTTAGAGATCTTTGTCATTCAGTAGCATATGAGGTAGATTAGTAAGTGAAATTCAAACTCCTTCTTGATATTCCCGACATTATAGTGGGTCTGTTCGGTTGTCACTGTGGTAAGGAATGTGAAGAACAGCTCCATGTTAACTCCATTTACAGACAGTAACCTAGCGGTATAGGTTGTGCATACATGAGTGGTCAACATAGATGCAGAGATCAGCAACAGAATTGCCAAAGCCAGTGCCGCCTTTGGGAGACTCCGTGAGGATGTATGGGAGCGGAGAGGACTCAGCCTTACCACCAAGCTGAAGGTCTACCGAGCAGTTGTTCTCACCACCCTCCTCTATGCCAGCGAGACCTGGACTGTCTACAGCAGACACGCTAAACAGCTCAACCACTTCCACTTGAGCTGCCTCCGCAGACTTCTCCATGTACGATGGCAGGACAAAGTCCAGACACGGAGGTCCTGGAGCGGGCTAGCACCCACAGCGTCTACACCCTCCTACAGAAAGCCCAAGCCAGATGGGCTGGCCATGTCGTCAGGATGTCTGACAGTCGACTACCAAAACAGCTGCTGTATGGAGAGCTGAGCCAGGGCAAGCACTCAGTTGGAGGGCAGAAGAAACGTTTCAAAGACTGCCTCAAAGTGTCCCTCAAAGACCTCAACATCAATCCCAGTAGCTGGGAATCGCTTGCTCTGGACCGCCCAACCTGGTGGAGCAGGACCACTAAAGGAGTGTATGCAGCAGAAATCAGACGCACCGCAGAGGCTCAGAGGAATCGCGCCTCGCGCAAGGCTCGAGCTACCTCCACTTCCACTGCAGCACCTACCCTCATGTGTTCCACATGTGGGCGAGCTTTCAGGGCCCAGATTGGCCTCACCAGTCACATCCGGACCCACAGTCACATACCCTCCACCTGACAGAAGTCGTGGTCGTCTTCGACTCCGAAGGACGAACAACATATGTTGAGTAGTTCCATTGTTAATTCTGTCAATAATTTGGCTTGTCATATCTCCCAAGTGTTGTAAAATATGGAGGATTTCCGAAACTACATTTGCTTGTAGCTTACCTAAAGTGCTAACTCCTCCCATAGTCTCACAATCTTGATTTTAATTTTCTTTCACTTTTTTTTGCCTTAGAGAAGTTTAACTGAGAGTTTACCTCTGCAATTTCTAGTGTATTTACTGTGGAAAGTCCAACAGCCAATTCAATAAGCCCCCTTCTTCACCTCTCTTGTGTTTTAAATTCTGAATGGGTAAACTGTTCAATTAGTAAATGTTGGGAAAGCTCCTAGAGTCTTAATCTACACCAGCTAGGAATTTGGAGTGAAGTCAAGTTGAACAACACTTGCACATATCTCTATCCCAGTACTTGAATAATTTGATCTTCTGTTTCTTCTAATGCAACTCCCTTTCTATATGTCTGAAGCTCGACACTCAATATAGCGCTAGTAACATTTGGCACTCAATGGTTGTGGTATCAGTTGTTGTCGACTCTATCATGGGATAAGCTATACATGGAAGATCTCAAGGCTCTAGAGCAACTGGGATTGAGTTGCCTGACGCACATGCTAACCGATGATCTCATTTCTGATTTGTGTCCACGCCAACAGTATTATTACATTCACAATGAAGATGTACTTAAGTTATATGCCCCCTTTTTCCTGAAATAGGACACACAAAAAACATGGCTTCCCACTGTTAGCCTAGCACTCCCATCTTTCCCCCATATCACCATTACTTGCCCCTGATTACACTGGACAGCAATTTTTTTCAAAAGTGCCACTTCCTCAGAAATATATTGAAATTATGATAGATCATTTGAATCTAAACACAAATGTAATTTCAGACTACTTGCAACACGTACGAATCTGGAGAAACAATAAACTAGCTTTTATTGAATACAATGTGTTTTATTGCATAACGGTGCAAGCTCTTTTCAATGGTTCACTAAGTAAAAAATGATTTGTTGATGGTGTTTGTTTGAACTCAGTGTCTGAGGCTTCTCACTTAAGTGTCATACAATAATCAGCTGGTATTGATGGATTCCAGTTGCCCTGAAACCATTTATCCATGACTACAAAGTCCTGGTGAAATCTTTCACCATGCTCATCACTGGCAGAGCCACAGTTTGCAGGGAAGAAATCTAAATGGGAATGCAGAAAAGGAATCTTTAGTGACATGTTGCACTTCATGGTTTTGTATGCTGGAAGTATGTTGTCAACCAGCTGCAAGTAGCTTGGTGCTCTGTAGTTACCAAAAAAAATTTCAACAATAGTGTTGTATGACTTCCATGCGATTTTCTCCGGTCCTACTAGAAGTTCTTCAAATTGCCTGTCATTGATTACCTGTTTGATGTGTGGACCAGCACAAGTGCCTTCCTTCATCTTGACATCAGTGATTCTGGGAAGCACCTGTCTCAAATATTGAAATCCTTCAAGGAAATTTCTGTGCCTCGTGACAGCAGATTCCATCCTTGAAGTCTTATGGCTGAAGGAGATTGGGGCATTCAGTGGATTTCTTGTCTTTTATGCTCTCGCCATATCATCAGATAGCGAACGGCATTGACTTCCGAGTACCTCTCTGCCAAGCTCTAAGATCGACAGCGCATGTTGTGCAACCAATGTGAGGAGCCCAGGCTTTGTCTTTGTCACTATTTTTCCACCTAAAATAGAGTTCATAGGCTTTCTTAATAAGAGGAGTCATGCTCCATCTTTGAGATTTAAGGATATAATCACTACAGATATAACAGGAAGTATCACAGGTGTTGCAACATTGGTGAGACCTTTGCTATC
Source organism: Hemitrygon akajei (assembly GCF_048418815.1). NCBI lineage: Eukaryota > Metazoa > Chordata > Chondrichthyes > Myliobatiformes > Dasyatidae > Hemitrygon > Hemitrygon akajei. The sequence goes on along the minus strand of NC_133135.1, from coordinate 75,582,535 downwards.
ACAAGCACTCCTGAAAATACAATTACTTTATTATAATGAGTTGTGCGGAGAGCATGTGCATCAAGGTGATTGCAAACCGATATACATGTAAACAAAATTCACAGAACGGTGTGTGTGTGTGCGTGCGTGCGTGCGTGCGTGCGTGCGTGTGTGTGTGTGTGTGTGTGTGAGTGATACTTTTATAGCCTTTCTTAAACCACACAGCACTCGCCCTGTCGAAGCATACCCAGGCACGCACAGACAAGATATAAAACTTTTCAACTTACATTGTAGGGAACATTTTAATTGACTTGAATTATGACTTGGAATAACAAATATAGGTAATTTGAAAAATGGTGTGTGATAGGGAAATTTCATGGTGATTCTCATGATCAGTAGCCCAAAATCCATAAGACACACCCAAAAGTATTCAGGAAGCAAAATCTTTGTCATTGAGTGTTATCAACAGACATTGGTCTTACTTGTTTTACAAAATCTTGTCTCAATTCTTCATAAATTCATACTACCATTTCATCTTCCTTGTTCACAGAGTCTACTATGACCATGGCTTCTGATGGAATCCAAATAGACTTTTCTGCTAATACTTCATCTGCCTCCAACCTAATCTTCATACCTTGCATCTGTCCAAAAGAATATATAATTATCTAATACTTTATTGTAGAATACGTAACCTTCAGCAAAGCCTTCAACTGTTATGAGGCCACTCATCAGTAGTATATCAACACAAATCACTTCAGAGCACCAGGAAAAAAAATCTGCATTTGTCTAACTATCTGATACTTCCTCTAAATTTAACTCTTCCATCTCTTGCTCAACTCACTGAGTGGGGCAACTGCTCCTTCATCTTCATCATCATCAATTGACTGAAAAATAAGTCTAAGATAATTATCATCTCTGTCCAGAACATCCCATTGACAGTGTGCTTTATGGACCTCAGCTACAAGAAGACATTGACTTTCTCCTAGAGGCTAAGTTGGCTAATACTATCCAACCTAGTTTATTAGGAGAAGTCTAGGTTTGATAGACAGATGGATTGTTTCTGTCAAGGACATCATCTGGCCCTACAAACCTTGGAGAGGACAAGGAACCTGGCTGATGTACTGAGATCATAACCTTCTGTCCTATTTCCAACTCCCTATGCTTTATTTGCATGTCTAAATAAGCTTTACTCTGCTGTTTCTTCTGTCCCATATTATGGGCTGCAACATAATGGGTTTCCTTGGTACTGTCCCTTAATTGCAGTACCCATTTTTCCTTTACAATACCATCATACTCAGGCTCTGATAAATCTAGCCCAACCAGGAATCCTAACACTTATATTTCTCTCCCAGTCACCAATTTAAAGGTGTTAATCCAGTGGAAGAAGCTCTGCTGGTATAGATTATCATAAGGACATAGGGTAAGACAGAGACCCATATGGTCCTGTGCTGTTTAACCATTTTAGGCAACATTGTCTTTCAAGTTCTGTTCATCCATTCAACAATTCCACTGGACTGAGGTCAATAAGGGATGCAGAACCTCTATTTTTGCCCAAACAGCTTCATCAGATTTTACAGTGATATGAGAACCTTCATCTGATTCCAGACTCCTTGGCAATCCCCAATAGGTAAAAACTCTCTCAAAAAAAAATCCTAGCTATTACCTTAGTGGTATTATTTTGAGTTGTGAAAGCCTCTATCCACTTGGTGTAAGTATTCACTATCATTAGGATATATTTCAGCTCTCCAGGGGGTGGGTGTAAAGGTCTCACAAAATCAATCTGCAAGTTAACCCATGGCCCTTCCACAGGGTATGTGTGTCTGAAAACTGTTTTTCCAGCCCATTTATATGAGTTATACTGGGAACAGATCAAACCATGTTTACAACATCTCTTTGCATTTTTAGCCACCAGCACCGATTCCTCAACTGTTCCATAGCTCTATCTGCTCCTTGATGCCCAAAAATGTCATGATACCAATATATTATCTGGTTCCTTTCACTTCTGGCACCACTAATCTACCATTATTAAAATCCCATTCCTTACCTGTATACCCGAATATTTTCCCCTGCTCTTCAAAATTCTCTCCTTTGCTAACTCCTGAACCTGTTGCTATACCTTGACTAAGTCTATAGGTCTACTCTTTGCTGCTCTCTGTGTCTTCACTCAAGTTCAAGTTCAATTATCATTCAACTGTACATGAATACGCATGATTACAGCCAAATGAAACAGCATTCCCCGGGACAAAGTTGCAAAACACAGTACCAGGAGTCATACACAACATGAGGCATATATAGCACCAATAAGGCGTTAAAGCCAGTGTGTTCCACTAGTGGCAGTGTGGTGTGGTGTCCAGGCTGGAATCGGTGCTGCCCCCCAGTGTTCACTCGGAAGAAGACAAGCTGTATTATAGTTGACTGCAGATTTCTGCTACATTCATAGACTCAGGATCTGGAGTATTTTTTGTTTAACATGGTGGTATTTTGCTGATGTCTTACATATGTTGGCTGTTCTGTAAATGCAATGTCTGCTTGGTGCTGTGTGTGACTGTTGGTTCTGTGTTTTGCACTGTGTCCCTGAGTAATGCAGTTTCGGTTGGCTATATTCATGGTTATTCATGTATGGTTGAATGATAATTGAACTTGAATTGAACTAATTGAATAAATTAGCAGTAAAATTCAGTCACACAAAAAAATATAGCCCGAGTCCCAAAATGACACGTTCCATAGCTTGATGGTGCGTGAATGTTGTCAGCAAGAACCAGCCCTCATCAGTCCAGACGAACGTACACAATCCAGCTTGTCTTCCACTGAGTGAACACTGGAGAGCAGCACCTACAGGAGGGGCCTCCCCCCCCAGTCCAGCATGGATGCCATGTCACAACAAAGACCACGCAACTCCCCACCGTTGATCTCACCAGTGAACTGGACTTGCAGTATTCTACAATACCAAAGGCCAACAGGGTCTTGTGATCACAAGAAAAGTGTCTAAGGCAATCATTCACTGTTAGACAGCATACACTGGCACTAAAGCCTTTCTCTAGTGGGAAGCAACATGGTTCGCATTCAAGTTCAGCTCCTCCGCCAAAGAGCAACTTGCTGATGGGGTAGACCTGTAGTAATTGAAGTTCTTAATGTCCAGTAGTGTCTAGCAAACATAAAAAAGACAAAAGCATGTTTGGTTGGCCCTGGAGAGGCTGCTGCATCTGAGCATTCCACCAATTTACCAAAGTCTCCCTCAGTATCTGGATTCTGTCTCTCCCCTCACTTTGCTGCGAATTTGGCTAACTCATCTGCCTTCATGTTCCCTTCCAGAGATATTTTTGAGCGAGCCTCCATCATTTTTACTTATTAAGTGTTCCCTCTTGCCCTTTCAAATATACGGTATACCTCAACAAGTGTGCTGATGGTAAATGAATATGATCTGCTGAAATGTAACTTCTACCTTCCCATAACAGTAAAAATTCAGTCAAACTATTACAAACATACATACTGCCTGGGTGTATGATTGCTGCTGAAGGATATCTCCCCGGATGGCTGACAACAACAGCTATAGCAGCAAGCTCTGCCACTTGTGCACTCATTGCTCTGGGAACACGATCGCAACTCTTTCAATCTCTACTCCTTCCTTGTCCTCTACATGTATATCACATCCTGTAAGCCTCTCTCTGTCGTGAGCTGATGACAATCCACCAACAAAGGTCCCTAAAGAGGAAGTTTCTGGTCTCATGACTTTATTTTCCTCTCCTGATTTTACGATGGGAACAACTGGTCCTTTCCGTTCTTGTTCTGCTGTCACCTGGCATTCACGAGTTTCACTCCGATAAGTTTGTCGGTGGTCATGATTGTACCCTTAATTCTTTTAACTGTGACATTATGACTCTGTAATTGCAACGTCTATAAGACTAGTTGAGTTTGAACAACTGGTACATCCTTGATTTGGCCATCCAGCAAAAGCTGAATGAGAATATGCTCTATTAAATTGGTTGGTGGATTAAGACCCACAATATAAGTGAACTGTTTAACTGTACAAAACACTGCTAATAGATGACATTCACATAGTGCTCGATTGGAGTAAGCATTTGAGATGCATATGCGTCTGGCTCCAGTTTGCCATGTGTCTCCTGAAGTCACACAACTGATGTCGCAATATTGGTGGCAGGAACCTCCAAAGAGAATGGCTTGGAAAGGTTTGGGGTCTTAAGAGCAGGTGCTCCTGCAAGGCTGGTTTTAAGATCTGAAACTGCCTTTGTGTGTTCTGGTTTCCATTCCCATGGAACACCTTTCTTCAAGAGCCCTATAAGTGGGTAAGATTGGCGGCAAAGCCATCTATGTGGCCTCTACGATGCCCCACCAAACCAAGAAATGACCCCAATCCCCTCACATTACTGGAAAAAGGCAGCTTTGCCATAACATGTACACACAGTTTATCAATCTCTCGTCTTCCAGGGGTTACAACCACCCCCAAGTAACAAACAATTTAAGCTTTTTTGGGGGTTTACCTTTAAACCCATCTGTTGTAAAAGTTGCAGTAGTCCTCTAAGTAACTCAAGATGTTCCTCTTGAGTCTCTGTCTGTTACAGTAATCTACATATTGAATTAAAAACTGGGGAGCTGAAAAGGATTTCAGCCCATTTGCCAACCATTGATGGAAAAAGACAGACAAATCATGAAATCCTTTCATACTGTCCACTTATACTGTTGTCCCTTTCAAGTAAAAGGAAATTTGTATTGATACTCTTTTTTCAATGGAACAGACCAAAATCTATTACTTATATCCAGTACTGTGAACCACTTTGCTACAGTATTCTGCTTAATCAGTCTTGGGACTCGATGCTACAGTGGAGGGAGCTAAAGGAGTAACTTTGTTCAGTTCCCTGCAATGTATTGTGAGTCTCCAGTTTCCATCAAATGTTTGAACTGGTCATATGGGAGAATTATTTGTAGATGTCATTTCTAACAAAACTCCCTTAAACTCTGAATAACACTCTCTAAACATTCTCTAAATCTGCCTCTGCTTGTTTCAGAATTCCATTTTGCTTCTGGGGTTTTGGATCAGGGCCTTGTATACAGACCTCTCCTTACATCTTGCCACAGTCGTGTTCATGTTTAGCAAATACTGCCCGGCAATCTAAAATAAGTCATCCCCCATCATATCTTCTGCCTTCACTCACATCTCCCTAACTGTACATATCCTGTCTTCATATTGTCCGACTGGAATGTCTATAGGGAGCAGTTCCTTATCAACATTAAAGTGCCAAATCATACAATTATTTGGATTAAATTCAAATCCACTTCCCTGATAGAATCATTTCCCAGCATATGATCTTGAGCAATTGGCAAGTTGATGAGCTCAGCCAAGTGGGGCACACTCAGTTGTCCTATCCATATTTGTACAGGGGTGTAATCAACTCTACCCGTGAATACCCAGTTAATCCAATTAAAGAGTAGTATTCTGTGTTTCCCAACTAGGTGTATTGAATGTGAATGTATTCACGGTGTTTTGAGAGCCTCCTTTATCCCAAAGAAATTTTATAGGGCAGCCTTCTATTCTAGCTTCTACAAGAGGTCTGCCCAAACCATCCCACCTTGCGATGTACACCCATGTAATGGAGGCCTGACACCGCCATTGTGCACTGGGTGTCCATCCCCATAGGTAACGATGGATACAGTAAAGGTTTCTTCTCTGCCGCCTGGACATTACATCGTGGGGAATGCGGTGAGCCTTCCAGGGGCAATGGAGCCTTTGTTACAACCTGACCTTTCCCAACCCATCTGGGTTGTGAACACTCTCTAGCAAAAGGACCTTGATGTCCATAATTGCAACATTTCCATGGGAGTCTAGTTTTCATAACAGGAGGAATGTAGGCTTTCCAGCCACATCCTTGACCGCCCTTTGCAATAGGAGGTACTGCCAAGCACAAAGGGGACAAAGCGAACCCTGATACTCCTCCCATCCATAGCCTGACAAGCTTCCCATCTCCCTTCATTCTGCCACTGTGTACCTTGTTCTCATATAGAGGCCAATCCTCCTTAGTACCTTTCTCCCTTACTTCCTTTTCCCATACTTGTATCATCCCTCTGAGAACTCATGCTACAGTGTGTCCATGGGATCAGACATTTCACACACCCTTCCGCTCTCCTAGGTATCGTGCGACACCAAAGTTGAGTCAAATTCCGCCAATCCAAAATAGAACCGTAAACACTGGTGGAAACTGACCACAACCTTGTTGCAAGTGCATTGGGGTGTTACCCTTTCTGCCCTCTGCACTTGTGCAGAGCTTCTACTGGGTCACCTCGATTAGTCCCTGCAACTTCTAATAAAGCCTCTTGTAAATCACCCTGGCCTTGTGCCTGTTCCTCTGGCAGGGCTGAGTGTAACAAAGAAGTTAGAGACAGAAGGGTGAACTTTGGTTTCTCTGCTTTGTCTAAACCATGAGTTATCCTGTGCTGCTGGATGCACTGGAAAAGTTCTGGAGGATCACAGTCCTCACGTAGTACAGTTATAGAACTCAACTGGGCCATGTCAAAAGGGGTAGAGTACTGAGTTACAACTGGTCCTCACACCCGACCCCCTTCCCGGCTCTGATATCTCCTGAACTCTGTCTATTACCACCGGCATTATTGGAGCAGTGGATGCTGAAGGTTCCATCCCTTCTTGGAAAAGTCCAGAGGGAGGTGGGTCAATTCCCCAAATATCCTCACTATTATAGTGTGCCACCTCACACGCTAAATCACCCCAGTCTATATCACTTTCATCATCTGTCCTCACCCCTAACACATGTACAACTCCTCCCTGAGTTGAGAGTTGACTTTGCAGTTCCTCGATCTGTTTTAAACACGGTGTGATCAGTGACACCTTTCTTTCCTGCTGCCAATTTTTGCACAATGTTCATAGCAGTCTGTAAATTCTGACACTAACTTTTCCATTTCTCTAATTGCATATTTGCCTATTTATAATCCTTTTCCCTTTTCTCTTGTCATATGTTCACACCGAGCCTGAAACTGACTTGTGTGTATCAAATTCATTCTCTCTCTCTCACACACACACACACACAGTCTGTTGTAGCTGGTTGGTAGGACAATTAGGAGAATGGATGGCATGTGGGAGAGAATGGTTATAAGGGAATTAATGGGAGAACTGAATTGCTGGGAGAACCATCGGTGTGATTATAAATTGTGAGAAATTTACTCCCCACCGAGTTAATCAGTAGATCATAATCACACCAATGTGGCTACATTGATTTTCACCAACTGATCTCCGCCGTTTCCTCACGATATCATACACACACACAGACACGTACGTACGTATATACTGTGGGTGTTTATATATATAGATCATGAGAGGGAGGGTTTTCAGTGATGTACATGACACTGCTTTCAATCTCTTGAAAGAGTGATTCATATTCTCCTACAGTTCTTAGATTTTACATGTTTATAAGCTTCCTGAGTTTCTTTAAACTTCTCAAAATACTTGTGTTGTATGCACTACATTGATTTCTTGACTCAAGGGAAGTGACACTTGATTGTCTTAAATCAGTATAACTTTCTGTCATTTCTACCACAATCTCTAATGGAAAAGCTTCTGGGATACACTCATAATCCATATCTCTCTCCAACATTTTCTTGCACTTCCTTTCAATAAATTAAGTAATATACAGTTCACTTCAAATTATTTCTCCTATCTCTTACAAGATGGTTCACCATACCATGGATGAGCTATAAATGTGAGGCCTGATATTTCAAGCTATGGAGATGAATGGAGAGCCTTACATTTACAGTCCATCCTTAACTGCTCTTCAATAAATGCTGATCTCAATAATCAATGTAAAGTTTTCATTAGCCATTTTCAATGGGGTAATTTTTTTTTGTTGGCTGATTTCAGTAGACTTCAAATCAACTTCAAGACCTTTATTGAATCGGGGACAATATTTAAAGAGTCTGGCTATTGTTTACGTGCTCTGAAAACCAGATGTTCAGTGCAAAGTTATTCTAAAACTTCTCAGTACAATTAATATACACTCTGCTTATCTCCATTAGTCCAGCTGTCAACTCAAATCACCTAAAATACTGCGGTTTCATATCTTTATTTGGTCATTTGTCTGTTTCATTTCATCCTTGTGAAGTTTTAGAATGGTATCCTTTTGTGTCTTCTTAGCTATCAACAATATTGTACTGAAAAAAACATCTATTTTCAATGTGTAGATTGTACTTTCTCACAATGTCTGAATTTTCATATGATAACTTTGGATGGTGTAATCATGTTGTCATGGTCCGGTCCGTGGATTCCTCATTCCAGTTATTTCCTTTTCCCCGTGTTCCATTGGGAGCCTTGATTAAGGAACCTGATTTTCATTTTTGTACCAGCAACATAAAAGGGCTCTGGATTACAGCCACTGGCTTGCTGGACCGTCATCAGAAGCTCGTCACTGGTAACCAGTTACCGGAAGCCAGTCATCTCAGCAAGGCGGCTATGCTTGGCTCGGGGCCACCAAGAATCATGGACTCTAGTTGCTTCAGTGCCGTGGCCGCTTAGTGAATTCAGTCGTTTTCATGTCCAGCTGGGTTGCCAGCCATTTTGCCGCTACTCCAAGTAAGATAAGAATTCTGTCGTTTTCATGGCCGGCTGAGACTGGGTCGAGTCGGGAGCCAGCTGTGCGCGGTTCCTGGGTTGAGTTGGGAGCCTGCTGTGCGCGGTTCCTGGGTCAAGTCAAGAGCCTGTTGTCCGCTGCTCCTGGGTCAAGTCAAGAGCTTGTCGTCCACCATTCCTGAGTCAAGTAGAGAGCCTGCTGTCCTAGTCCTTCCAGCTGAGTAGGTCTGGCTGTTGGCCGCTGCTCTGAGTTGGATATTCTGTCTCCTCACTGTCTAAGTCCTTCCAGCTGAGTGGGTCCAGCCGTTGGCCACTACGCTGAGTTGGGTATTCTGTCTCCTTGTTGTCCAAGTCCAGGTTCATGATCCATGTCCAAGTCCAGGCTCCAAGCCGTGCTCCTGTTCCAAGCTCCAAGGCATGTTCCAGTTCCAGATTATGTGTTCCAGTTCCAGGCTTCATGTTCCAATTCTAGACTGAGTCCCAGTCAAGTTCTGAGTCCAGGCTGAGTCCCTGATAAGTTCTGAGTCCTCATCAAGATCCAAGTTCCGAGTCCGAGTCAAGATTCAAGATCCAATTTCTGAGTCCGAGTCCGAGTCCCAGTCCAGGTTTTACCAGTTTGTTATCCAACGTTTAAGTCCAGGTTGACATTTTTGTCCTTGCTCCCTGGCCTTCCTAGTAACTATCAATAAACACTGTTCTGTTTATACTACCCCTGTGTCTGTGTCCTGCACTTGGGTCCGCTCTCAACGCCCCCTTGTAACACATATTGAGATAAGGCAAGAGCCCAACTTCGCAATCTCAAAGCATATTAACCACTTACGATCAGGAATTGTAGCAAAGACTACTAAACAAATTGATGATTTGTTCACTTGTGAGCTGATTCATAATGCCCCTTTCTCAAAATTAATATAATTTCTACCACTATTAAGTGATGCAAATGCAATTGGGTTTCTTGGCCACAGTCCTTCACATAATTGATTAGAGCACCTACACTATGCTTTAAAGTGTCAAATCCAAGTTTCAGTGCACATGCCACATCATAGTGAACAAGCATAGACCTGCTTTTTCAGAATCCTCTTATTTAAGTCGTAAGCTGCATGCTGCTCTTTGCCTCAATTCTATGTTGTTGTTTTTTGTCAGTAACTGACAGAATAGGTTCAATACTATTGCAAGATCCAGCAGTACTTTAACACAGTACTGCGCTATGATTTAAGTTCTGCAACTTCTTTGGATTATTTGCTTTCATGATTGCTTCTGCTTTTCCTTTGACTGTTTGTATCCAGATTTACACAAAGGATAGTACAGGGATGTTCTTTGAGGCGTTTCTCACCATAGCTTGACTCATAATTTTGCTTCCTGTCAACCATCTCCCTTCCACTTTTCCTTCAATATTGAGCTGAGCTAAGATCAGTTATACTTTACATCTTAGACACAAGCAGAAGTATGAATTGTTGTGCAAATCATTCTGTATGAATGAGCACTTCATTCTTGTAAGAATGGTATTATGCAAATGTAGCAGCCTGAATACTTCCATATTCAAAGACTTTTTCTATTAATTGTGGCCTCGAATATCTCATTTTTATTACACAGGCGACAATCCATACCTTATAGTATCTTGTCGATCATACACTTTTAGTGATGAGTTCAACCATGCAGTCATTTTTCTGGAATAAAGACCCTTGAATGTACTAATTGCTAAGTGTTGTTGAATCCCTCCAGCTATGTTCAGTTGACCATACAATGCAATGTGTGGTGACAACTTTGGTTCCTGACAATGGTACATGTAAACCTGTAAAGCAGACAACAGACATGGCTCGACAACAACTGCTTGGTCAATGAAACGAAATGCTCAATTTTGCTCACCTTAGACACTACTACCACTGAATCATCATTCTCCTGAATTCTCATCATCAAAACCCTGCTCGACTATGGCTTAAGTGTTGCTCATCACTCAGCCTTGGCCACCTGGACAACAGCAATACCTATGTCAGGCTGCTGTTCATTGATTACACCATCAACCCCTGAGTACCTCCCTGAGCATCTGAATGCTTGATTTCTTCATCAGGAGACCACAGTCAGTGTGGATCCAAAATAACATCTCCTCTTCACTGTCAATCAACTCAAGGATATGTGCTTAGCCCAGTGCTTTACTCTATCTACACCCGTGACAGTGAGGCTATGGACAGCTCAAATACCATCTATAAATTAATCCAATGACACCACTGTTGGTGGCAGAACCTCAGCTGGTGATGAGGAGGCACACAGGAATGAGATACTTCAGCTGGTTGAGTGGTGTTGCAACAACAAACTTGCAATAAGGCCAAGGAGATGACTGTGGACTTCAGCAAGGGGAAGACACACCAGTCCTTACTAGAGACATAGCTATGGAAAACAGCTTCAAGTTCTGGATATCGACATCTCAAAGGTTCTAACATGTACCCAACTCATTGATGCAACTATGAAAAATGCTCACCAAACTTCATTAGGAGTTTGTGGAGATTTGATATGTTACCAAAGATCCAACATATGGACCTTTGAGAGCGTTCTGAATGGTTACATCAGCACCTGCTATGTAATGTACAGGATCGATAAAAACTGCAGAGGGTTGTAGAATCAGCCAGCTCCATTGTGGACATGAGCTTCCCTACCGTTGAGGACATCTTCAAATGGTTGTACCTCAGGAAGGTGGCATCCATCAGTAAGGAACCCCACCATTAGGAACATGGCCTGTTCGCATTGCTACAGTCAGGGAGGAGGTACAGGAGCACACTCAGCTTCAGCCCCTCTGCCATCAGGTATCTGAATGATCCACTAACTCATGGACACTACATCTCCATGTTACTCTCTCTTTGCACTGCTTACTCTCAGTGATCACTTTATTTGGTGCCTGTCAGGTGAGCACACGAAAGAAATTTCACATGTCAGAAACACCTTGGCTGGAGCTGCAAGAACTTACAGCGTCTCACAGTTTGCCATCTCCAGAGGTTCATTGATAGCCTTTATTCGAAGAGTTTGAAGCCAGTAATCAGAGTGACCACAGGTTGAGTGAGGATGCCACCTTCTCAAGGTATTGGGTAGCCCTCCAAAGACGTTGCCTAATCTGCCGAGTTCCTCCAGCATTTTGTGCATGTTACTCAAGAGGTCCTCCAGCAGATTGTTTTGCTAGCTCATTAAAATGGTCTTCACCGCTCAGCAAACTTACTGCATCCATGTTGAGGAAGTAGCTGAGTTAGGTACCTGCAAAGTGTACAACCAAAGTTCTGATCCATTGGACGCCGAGTTTGACTAAAATGTTTTAGCTCACTCATGCTAGACAAGCATTTCCTGAATCCTGTGAATGTCTGATTAACTAAACCTCATTCCAAGAAAAGCCATGTCTGATGTACTTTTTCTTGATTTGGTTTCAGCACGAAGCTTTGTCAGGACTGTGTGGCTTTCACCTGAAGACACAGTTCCACAGAAGCATAGGAGGGGACAAACAGAACTGTTCACATGGTACAGGTGAAGCATCTTTCACATGGCTTCCATGCCCAATCATATAGACAGAAGTAACTGATCTATGAAGGCAGCGGATCTACGAGCAAAAAGAGGGAAAAGAAAACATGAACATTTAATTGCCGAGACGGGTCAGGGAGCAGCAGCTGCAGAGTAAACAGCTCAGTAAAAGAGGGACAGCACGTGTAATGAAATCCCCACTGAACTCTTGAGATGCTGGCAATACCCTGCTTTTTTACACATTCTCAGCAGATCAACACAGTGCACATACGTCAGCCTGACTTGTCGGCCACTGTTCTGCACCGCGCTCTCGCCTTTTCACAACACAACATCCACCTGTTTTTGAAGGAGCTGCAGGAAGCCACAGAGCACGACTGCAGAGAGACCTCCAGTTTCTCAACGACAACGGCTTCCTCTTATCAAAACAAAAATCTTTGCAGGGCCAAGCGTCTAGCAGGTGGCTGTGACTTTCTGGTGAAGTTAACGCAAATCATTGCAGAATATCCTGCTGTCTGATGTCACTTCAGATGTTTACTTGGTGGAGTGGGATTCAAGGTAGAAAGGCAGCTTGTCGTGAATACAAAAAATAAAGGGTTAGCAGAGACAATGAACTGCAGATACTGAGAATCTGGAGCAACACACAAGAAGCTGGAGGAACTTGGCAAGTCAGGCAGCATCAACGGAGAGAAATGCATAATTGATGTTTGAGGTTGAGACCCATCATTAGGACTGAAGGGCCGCAACCTGAAACATTGTCTGTCCATTTCTTCCATAGATACTGCCTGACCCACTGAGTTCCTCCAGCTTGTTGTGCACGGTGTAGTGAGTTGATAGGCCAGCTTGACTTATGCAGCATATCATTCATCATCATTCAGATGCCTTGCCACTCAGCGTGGGTGATCATGTCCCTCCATCCATCACGGTCCCTGACCCTTCGAATTGTAGTTGGTGCCTCCCCTGTTTCTAACCGTGATGTTAATCCATCTATCATTTTCAATCTCTGTCTGCCTCTGCTTCTTTTTCAGTTGTCTCAGTTCTCAGTTTTCAGTTCTCTCTTCGCGTGATGTGTCCAAAGAATTCTGATTGCTGTTTTCTGATTTTTTTAAGTAATGCACGTTCTGTTTTCATTCTCTGTAGAACTTCTTCCTTGGTTATACGTAGGCTGGTAGGTAGGCTTCCGTTAGTCTCGATAGACCATGGATTTGCGCCTTGGAAAGTTTCCAGGGCGCAAGCCTGGGCAAAGTTGTTTTTTTTATGGAAGACCGGCAGTTGCCCAAGCTGCAAGTCTCCCCTCTCCACGCCACCGATTTTGTCCACGGGAAGGGCATTAGGACCCATACAGCTTGGCTGTCGGTGTCGTCACAGAGCAATATGTGGTTAAGTGCCTTGCTCAAGGACACATACACAGACTCAGCCAAGGCTCAAACTAGCGACCTTCAGATCACTAGACAAACGCCTTAACCACTTGGCCATGCGCCAACACGGTTATATGTGGCATATAAGAAGGTTATTAATAAAGCAAATTGGGAAATCAAGGGTGGTACACCATGGTGTAAGAAGAACAAGAATGCATTCTCACAAAGAGTAATTGAGAGGACTAGCATGGACACATTCAATCAGCACACAAGGACTCATTGATGGTGTTGAGTTGCAATGTGGTAAAAATCGCTCTGTTGGTAACCACAGTTCTGGGCCTCTGCTCCTCAGGCCCTTATTCAAGCATCATCATGACACTGGTGATTTTAAGTTCAATCAAATAAACGTGGAAGTAAAGGTCATATCAGATCACATTCTCATTCTATACTACTTTCACCTTGACATAATGCTGTCGTACTGTATTTGGTGACTTCCCCAACCAAGGGCTCATCACAACTATCAGCAAATCCTTAGAGATTTTGAAGTCCATCACTGACCCACTGAGAAAAAGAAACTGACTAATTTGGAGCTTCACTCAGTTTCTGGATAAAAGGCAGATTCCAGGGAGTCAACATTGAAATTACCCCTGAACACCAGCAAGGGAAGGAATCACTGTCTCAAGAAAGGGAGGCTGCCAAACCCAAGCATAATCCAAAGAGCTCAATCTCAGTCAGTGCTTGGCTCTACCAAAAATCACAGAAAAAGAATGTTCAGAAAAGAAAGATTAAGGAACATTGAAGTTAGCTTCATGAGAACTAAAATATTAATGATAGCTCAATCTGCAGATCTGCTGTCATATAGCCTGGCTTTATTTTGGACTTACATGCAGTACTTGCTTTCATATTCTAAAGGATTTGGCACCACTCAGCTTTCATGTCTACTCCAAAGGGAGTGCAAATAGAGTCCCTGGAGGCACTGAAGCAGATAGATATAAAAGATCTTTATCATCCTGACAAGCAGGCACTTTGTTGGTAGAATCTCTCCCAAGCTTTTCAACGTCAAGCTTTTATACTTCTAGGAACAGCAGGTACTTCAAAACCACTTCAACAGCTGCTAAGACATTGTTTACTGCAATACCATGTTCCTGACAAAGGTTCCATTACAGGTTTGCGAGTGGCATTAATCCAGTATTTCTTCAGGATCCTCGAAATCCTTCCAGAAACTGTGGAAATACAGGGAAGACAGGCGGTAGCAATGGAAAGGGCCAACGGAAAAACCAGGAGACCCAACAAGGAGGAGGAAGCCATTGCTGACACTATATTTCCACAGTTTCTGGAAGAATCACCAGGATCCTGAAGAAATACTGCATTAATAGCATCCACGAACGCATAAAGCAGCCCAGATCATAGCTTATGTTGGTCAAAGGTGACCTGGGACTCAGGACAGCTGGCATTTACAGAATTCACTGTGAATGTGGAGCAGCGTATATCAGCCAGATGGGACACAGGGTGGAAACCCGCATTAAGCAGCACAGAAGGTGTATCTGTTTGGGTTACCCAGAGAAATTGGCGATAGCAGAACATTGCATTTGCAGTGATTGGCTTCAACCACACAAAACTGCTGTGCCGTGCCAGTGGCTTTTGGGTCTACCTGGTGAAGGAAGCCATTGAAATAAAACCAGAGGAAAATAATTTTAACAAAGACAAAGGTCTCACTCTAAGTAAGAGCTGGAACTTGATTGTAAACAAGGTGGGACAGCGGAAACCTGATTGGATGAGGACTAACCAATCAGGAAGGATGAACGATGGGGGTGTAAATACCACTGGACTAGACATGCCCATGCATCATCTCTGATGAAGATGGCAGAGTTTGTCATTGAAACATCAGTTATAAGCGATAAGTACCTGGCTGGAAGCCTGAGAAGTATTTATTCGTGGCTATAAGTAATTCATTCTTATGCAGAATATAAATCTAATGGGAAATTTATGAGAAGTTTACTCATGGAATAGATAGAATGTGAATTAATCGCTGCGAGGAGTAGCTGAGAGAAACTGTAAAGAGTGGAGAGAGGAGATACGGTGAAGTACAGTTAATAGTATTTATATCACAGGATTTGTAACCGGAGTTTTGGGCAATGGTGTACAAGCCCCAACATGACAGCTGGGTAATTATGATTCGAGTTACTGAACAAGTCTAGAACTAAATTTAGTACCGTGAAGCTGTGGGATTGTCAGAAGAACAGCCATTTGGTTCACAAATGCCCTTCGGGTGTGGGTGGGGGAAAGCTGCTGTTTGCTTGTGCTGATTATTTTGCTGCCTCCTCCTAATAAACGTCGGCATAGTGCCCACAGCCTGAGTATGAAAAACAAGGTGAAGAGCTGAGAGAGTTGGCTCATATGAAACATAAAGCTTTTGGACTGAATGGCCTATTCTTATGTATGTATACCGGGCACTTGAATACAGATAGGTCTGGCTGAAAGGCAAGTGTCCGAGCTGTATAACTTTTTGACTCTATGATTCTGTAAGTTCCAACATCTTCTCACCATTTTCCTGATTGACTACGGATGTTTTTCTGTCCAGGTCGCACCCTACAAAATTGATTGGATGTCAACCTGGAACAATGGGAAATAAGATAACTATTTCTCAGGACAATTAGAAGCCCTGCATTCAGCACAAGACCACCTGAGCTTTCTGAGCCCTGCCCAATAGTTTTCCGACTGAGCTGGCTTGACAGCAGCCTCACGTCGAGCTATTTCTAGCTTCCATATTGGGGATGAACATCAGTTTACGCTGCAGATGTGCCATTTGAAATAACCAGCAGGCAGAAATCCTTTTTATTCCACAGGGCCGCTCTGAGGGATTACAGGATCTCAGCTAGACAAACATCTAATGCTACTTTTTTTTTATGAGCAGCCAGCCTATTTGAAATCTCACATAAGAAAATGAAATACTGGTTATGAAGAGATTCTGCAGATGCTGGAAATCCACAGGAACGAACAAAATGCTGGAGGAACCCTGGCAGCAACTATGGAGGGGAATAAACTGTTGAACTTCCAGGGTCTCAGCTCAAAGTATCAGTTGTTTAGTCCTCTCCGTTGATGCTGCCTGAGAAAATGGAAGAGCTGCCACTGTATCCCCCAGCTCTCTGCAACAGTCTTAGAAACATTTTCAGCAATTCTCTCCAACCAGACAGGACACGGTGCTTAAGTAGCAGAGATAGGCTTGTTTGCCATTACACCACACCATGGTACAATAATGTCCCAACACTATAATCTGCCTGCTACACCCTCCTATAAATAACCTTCACTCATCATCCAGCTCCTGTGTTGTGTATAATTGCCCCTGTGAGCCCTTCATTGTGTATGGATTGATTACTTCTTCCCATTTGCCTGTAAAATGACAATTGTTTTCCCTAAGAAGCACACATGAAAGACAGATCAAAGCACCTTTGCATAAAATTTACTTAACATCATTTACAGTTTCCACCTCACAATGGCTTTCAACAAGGTCAAGTTTTACATTTTCAACTTTTTCCAGCTCACTATTGCAGTATGTATTGGTAGCTGTGACTCCCTGAGGGGGAGTGAGGTCTAAGTCTTTTTTCCTCACCAGCTTACTTTTTTATAGCATATATTAAAATGTGTACTGAACATCATTAACCCAGAAGTCGCAGTCTCAAATCCCATCAAACCAAAACTGGATTGAATAAATCATTCAATTTTCTGAAAATTGGGCTGCCTCTAACAATAAACGTGTTATTACCTTGGTAATGAAGGCAATGATTCTCCCTGGTTTGTTTAAAATGACAGAATTATAGCCAGGTTCCAACAATGTTTACATTTTGGGTTAAGAATACAAGAATGGGTTACAAAGCTCTTTGAATCTCCTCTATATGTAAACAAATGCATGCTCTATCACATATGATACTCATGCCAAACATAAATGTTGGTGTTAACATTTTCAGTTGAATCAGATTGAAAAGGTTTTTGGTGAAGTGTTCTAGATTTACGAAACAACCTTGTGTTTGCTGGCCTTACCTCTGAAACATTTGGTTCCAAGGTTAAAGTGTACACAGCCTTTGAGTATGTCCACAAAGCCACTGTCTGTGACATTGAAATAATTGGTAAATTTAATAGTGCCAGCTTAACCCAAAAGCACTCAGAGTTAGCTTCCTGTCACTCACACCATGAATTCTTGTTTAATGTCTCCAAATGAATTGCCCAGTTTGATTCCTGTCACTACTGAATGGTGGACAATATTGCATAAGAACCTGTTCCTGTAGACTTCTAAAGACATAATTCATTCATCTTTCATTTACACATTGCTTCCAGGAGTTCAGGATGTCTCATGTCACTTCCTTTACTGTTTTCTTTTGAGGTCAACCAAATCAGCAGTCAGATTATACACAACAAGATTGCACAAGCAGTAACTGAGTGTATGATCAGGGATCCAGATTGAGAAGTCACCATTGATGTGGTAACTGGAGAACATCCCCATCCTTCCTTGAATAGTGCATTGGATCTGTTGCTAGCATCTGACTGAGCAGAATCATCTGTATTTTAATGCCTCTTCTGAAAGAAAGAAAGAAGAATGCCTCCAACAGTGAAATGATAGTATTGTTTACACAATGTTCTCAAATCTTATGAGACTCGAATGCAGAAGTTTTCACCTTCGGTGTAATCAAGATTCTATGAATCAACAGAAAAGGAACTCACAGTTTCAGGGCAACATTCCAACAATATCCTGAGCCAACTCCAAACTGAATTTTAAAATATTTTAAAATTGATTAATAAATTTATTGATTTTTATCAAACATTTTGTGAGTGAAAACAGGCTCAACTAAAGCCTCATTCAGGAAGCTGTTTATTCCCTAAGCACAGAGGTTGCAAAATAACAATAATTGGTTCTGTGAAAACCAAACAGAAAAGGCCTGAAGATTCTAAACCTCCGAGAAGTCTTGAAATCACTTAGCAGATCAGGCAACATCTGTGGAATGGGAAACAGACTGGGTTCTTTAGGTCAAAGGCACTTCATCAGAACTGAGTTCAACATCAACGGAGCGTTAGTCCGAGGGGTTTAGAGTTGGTGGAGTTTGTTAGGTGTGTTCTTCTAGATGGAGAAGTAGAAGGGTGGGTTAGTAAGTTTTCTGATGACACAAAGATTGTGGATAGTCTGGAGGGTTGTCAAAGGTTACAGCGGGACATCGATATGATGCAGAATTGGGCTGAGAAGTGGCAGATGGACTTCAACCTAGATAAGGGTGGAGTTGTTCATTTTGGCAGGTCCAACTTGAAGACAGAATATAATACAAATGGTAAAACTCTTGGCACTGTGGAGGATCTGAGAGATCTTGGGGTCCATGTCAATAGAACACTCAAAGCTGATGCGCAGGTTGACAGTGTTGTTAAGAAGACATATGGTGTGTTGGTATCCATCAACTGTGGGATTGAGTTCAAGAGCCGTGAGGTTATATGTCACAGCTATACAAGACCTTGGTCAGACCCCACCTGGAGTATTGTGTTCAGTTCTGGTCACCTCACTACAGGAAGGATGTGGATACTATAGAGAGAGTGCAGAGGAGATTTACAAGGATGTTGCCCGGATTGGAGGGCGTACCTTATGAGAATAGGTTGAATGTACTTGGCCTTTTCTCCTTAGAGTGATGGAGAATGAGAGGTGACTGGATAGAGGTATGTAAGATGATGAGGGGCATTAATCATGTGGATAGCCAGAGGCTTTTTTCCCAGGGCTGAAATGGCTAACACAAGGGGACAAATTTTTAAGGCACTTGAAAATAGGTACAGAGGGGATGTCAGGGGTAAGTTTTTCACACAGAGAGTGGTGGGCACTGCCAGTGGCAGTGGTGGAAGCAGATACAATAAGATCGTTTAAGAGCCTCTTAGGTATATGGAGCTTAGAAAAATAGAGGGCCTTGCGCCAGGGAAATTCTAGGCAGTTTCTAGAGTAGGTTACATGATCGACACAACTTTGTGGGCTGAAGGGCCTGTAATGTGCTGTAGATTTCTATGTTCTATGTTTACAGCAAGCTGTTTTGTAACTCCATTTCAAATTGCTCATAATTTCTTTGCCCTTCATTTAACTTAATGACATTATTCATTCAGCAATGTCACAAGGGAGTTCTGCCCCATTTTACTACATGAGACAATAAAGCAAAAGTGTTTCAAAGTAGCATTTGACATTTGCTTTTTGCCAGGAGTACAATTGGTTTTTAGCTCCATATTTAGAAAAGATAGCATTTTACCTAAATCATTTAAATATTCCTTGACATCTGGTTAGAGTACCTGAAGTACATGGAACCTTATTTTCCTTTAGACTGGTCTACCCTTAATCCAGAACTGTTTGCAACTGACTTCCATGTTAAAAGCAAAAAGCAACATTCAGTATTTCATTCTTCACCTTGAAGTTCATGAAGTGCATTATAAATGTAAAGTTTGATTTGGTGTTGGGAGTTCCATTGAATTAGGTTGCTCTGTAATAAGAATGTTGGATTCAATTGTAATGCCCTGGTTAAGAACAAGTTTTATCGTATTCCTACTGCAATGCTGTGAGGTATTTTATTTTTACTGCTTTTCTGCAAAACACATTGTGTCCTGTTAGTAAGCTTCATAGACTAGTGTTTTGGCTTTGGCTAAATATAAGGAACCATTTGTCCAACCTAGGAATGTTGTGTCAGGTTTGCCTTGGGAATGTGCTGTAATATTTTGTCCAGTGGGATGCTATGGAAGATTTGGGAGAGCTGGGCGTGGTCAGATTTCTGAAGGACAGTAGCCTGGTTTGGGGTCTTTTGTGAGGAAGTGCGAAGAGAAGAGCACAAGGGGAGACATTTGGGGGACCACACACAAAGGGGAGACCTGTTGTAAGAAGTGCTTTGTGCAGGCGAATGGTTCCAAGGAGGAAGTGACAATACTCCTGAGTTAGTCAGCTTGTTTGAAGGGTCATTCAAGGGAAGATGGAGCTGTGGCTAGTATCCTTCATGCAGAATGTGGGTTCAAAGTGAAGCACCCTGACTACTTCAGAGCCAAGCTCTAACATTTATGTGCATATTTGGACTGGCTTAACTATAATGGGTTCTTTACTTTATCTTTTTTTCCCTGTTAACTGCTTGTTAAAGTTATGATATTTGTAATTTTTTGCACTGTAAAATCAGTCCTTTTCCTGGCAAATGATAACTTTACATGGGACAGTATTTACACAGCATTTGTTACAATCTACGTTCCTCCCTGGAACAACTTCCCTGTTTAGTTGGACCCAAATCATACCAACCCTGGACGTGGGTTGCTTACGGAAAGTGGCCTTCTCACCGCTGAGTCACAGGGGTGTTTGCAGATTTAGCTAATGAGCCAAGTTTGTATATGAGCCCCGATGAAAGGGTTAGACTATTTTAACTTCTGCTGATGTTCAGACAATATCACATCCAGGAATGGGCCATTCAATTTGCCTGTCCATAGCCATCAATGGGAAGCAAAATCAGGCAGGGCAGTGAGGATGCAATGTTGCTCTTTTCAAAATATTACAATCACCCCCGGTTAATGAATTCAGGATTTCAAGAGTACCAGGAAAACAATATATATGACCAGCTGAAAAGCAGGAGAATCTTTTGGCGCATGAATGTATCTGTGCCTTATTTATTAAAGAAGCAAGTTGTGTCCAAATCAGACTGGAAGCAAAAGTAATTTTTAAAAATCTCTGTGGTTATAAATACTTGAAAAAGTGCAGGCCAGATGAAAGAACGTAATGTCATAATGTAGTGATGGGACTGAATAGCATATTGATTTATGGAAAGGATTGGAGGTCTTGTGGGAATGAACAGAAAGAAAAGGGAAGTGAATTCAGATCATGGAAAATGCCTTCACTGCAGTCTTAACTCACACATCCACCCCTCCCAGAGAAGCTGTCATGGCATCCCATCAGCAGAGCAATAAGTCATTATATTAAGCTGGTTTAATTTCCTATTCATTTATCAATATGATTCATATTTATTTCAAACAATCCATTCCTGCCAATTGCTTTTCTGTAAACACTTGCTTCGTTTTCCTTCTTCAGTGACCTTGCATCCTGTCTCCACCTCTCCGTTTCATGCTGCTACTCTTGAAACTCATCTTAAAAGGGTTGCAACAGATTTCATGTGTAAAAGGTGCTGTGTGTATTTCAGTTGTAATGACAGCATTAGGCTCAGTTTACAGGTTGTCTGCGGCTTTTAGCAGTACAGAAAATGTTTTATATGGCAATCCAGAAACTTAAATGAATGACAATGTCTGGTGAATGCTTTAATAAATAAGGTAAAGCAAATAATTACATTATATAAAGGTTGTGTTTGAATAGCCAATATAAATATTGTTTTAATAGCAATGAGATGGGATCATTCCTTCAAAAAAAAAACTGACACACTCAACATTTCACTGATATCCATTATCTTGTTTATTAAAGTGGCCGGCACAGAGGGGAGATGATGTTTTTTTGCTGTTAAAGCTGCACGTAAGAGTGGTTCAATTATGCTCTACTGGTGAATTTATCATTGCAGTTGTATTCAAGCAGGTACTATCTGACACTTGGTGTTGTGTCAGCTGTTTTAGCCTGTGCTTTGTTACATTCCTCTCACACCAATGCACCAGGAGCTCAGTTCAATGTAGTTTCAGATTCTATTAATCCAAACAATAAAACAGTGTTGATGATTCAGAGCTGCATTTGTATTTAACCTTTTTCATCTTTTAACCATGCAGTCATTTTAAACTGGTAATCAACATGGTTTATTATAAAACTCTCTCCGTAAATACATTATCTTGGAAAAAAGCATCAAACAGATTGAAAAAAGTAATGTACTCAGGTTCAGAGCAGGTAGACACTATATGATCTTGTACTGTGCAGGTGTCATGCTCCACTTAAGCCTCCTTCGTGAAAGAAGGAGATAGAGCTACAAGCAGAAGTTTGTTTAATGGTAAAATTTTCAACCTAACAATGATGGTTGAACAATGAATCCGCAATTCTACATTTTACACCCATTTACAAAATTACACTGCTTTCCATTTAACAAAAGAAGTAAAGCTGTGCAAACCAATAACTGTTTACATGTTTGAAATTATACAAGTGTTGATGCCTGGTGAGATGGACATGTGCCTTGCCTTAAGTGTCAGCCGTGTAAAATTGTAACTGTCAAATAATGCTGACAGTGAAGAAGGAAAGTCCCACATTACTATGCAGGAAGTGACTGGAAAAGTTTAAAATGAATTGGGAATTAGGGGAAAACATCTTCCGTCTTCAAAACAAAGAAAGTGTTCTGTAATGATACACAAAACATTGGATAGTTATGATCCTTTCTTTAAGAAAGCCTGTGGGAAGATTTTTTTTAAAAATCAAAGCATGATCTATATGGAAGCAAAACCACTCCCATTGCTTACGGGCCTCAATCTGTGTCCTGTGCTTTGAAGGAGATGGTTGAGAATGAAGTGGCTTATTCAGAGATACTTTACATGGTTGCGACTAGGCAGTTCCTATTGCTGGCATAACAAAGCAAGGCAAGACAGAGTGGAACAACAAACATTAAAAAGCTGAAATATGTTCACTATCCAATATAAAGGAGTTTGCTACCATGACATGTAAAGGGTTCTTCAAGAAATTAAATTTATTTTTTACACTCCAGCTGGGGTCACATCCAGAATCAGAAGACAAACTCACTATTAATGCCCAAAGAAGGCTATACAGATGTCATGGATTCCAAGCCTTAAGACTTCTATAGAAGTGTCAATTTTCCAGCGTATGTTGGACTAGGTTTTGCAGAGACTTGACATCATGGATGATGTCCTGCACAGAAGAAAGGTATGCCTCTATTATAACTACACAGAATCAGAGTGAAGCCAGCAAGTCAAAGACATGGAGGATTTTGTTCCTTTGCTTGGCACCTTTTCCAGATGTTCCTGACCATCCTGCCACGCCAGCTTTCATTGCTCCCAAGCAAACGTTCTCTGTGCACTAATGAGAGGAGCCAGGCATGACCATTAAACTGGACGGAGACAATAGTATTTTATTAGTTAGCAACTGGTTTGATATATGGGCAGAATAACCTCCTGAATTTATTCTGGGAGTGGAACGGCATACTTCAGTAACTGATAGCTTCTCTGTCAGTGATGAGCTGTAAGCCAGATGAAGAGCAGACAATCCAGAGCTGACAGCTACCGGAGGAACAGCACGTGGACCAGCCTCCCCAGGCTCATGCCCAGTATGATTCTATACCTCTTGATCTTCTTAAGTTACTGAATACATGCATGACCTGCTCTGCTATCCTTTCAAGCAACACCCTCTCAAGGCTGCTGTCAGTGTAGTACCTTTGTTGTTGCTGCTTGTATAAGCAAATAAGCAGAGCTATGAACAGAATGTCATCTTGGACAGCATTATCTCTCAACTAAACAGCAATGTCAACAAGAACAATGTTTCAAAGTCCATCTGTGTGGTACACTTAATTGGGCAGCACAGCAGTTAGCACAATGCCATTACAGGTCTGGGCACTGGAATTCAGAGTTCAATTCTGGCACCATCTGCAAGAAGTTTGTACGTTCTTCCTGTATCTGTGTGGGTTTCTTCCAGATGCTCCAGTTTCCTCCCACAGTCCAAAAAGGTACCAGTTAGTAGGTTAATTGTAACATGACTAGGGTTAAAAAGGTGGGTTGCTGGGCAGTGTGGCTCATTGGGCCAGTAGAGCCTGCTCTGCATTGTATCTCTAAATGATTAAATAAAAGTAAAATAAATTGATTCTTAAAGATGAAGTTATATATACATATTCTCCACTAAAGAAAGGTTGTGGACTCTTTAGAGAGGCTGCAGAGGAGATTTACCAAGATGCTACCTGGATTAGACAGCATGTCTCATGAGGAAATGTTGAGTGAGCTAGAGCCTTTCTCTTTGGAGCAACAGAAAATGAGGGGCAACTTGAGGTGTATAAGATTATGGGAGGCTTAGATAAAGTGAACAGCCAGCACCTTTTCCCAGGACGGCCATGGCTACTACCGGAGGACATCTGTTTAAGGTGAAAGGAGGTAAAATTAGGGGAGATATCAGAGGTAGGATTTTTACACAGGGAGTGGCAGGTGCCTGAAATGCACTGCCAGGGATGGTGATATATTGCTAGATAGGCACACGGATGTAAGAAAAATGGTGGGTTGCGAGTTGTGTTGGAGGGAAGGACTAGATTGACTGTGGTGCAGGTTAATTAGGCCGAAAGGCCTACACTACTGTGTTCCATATTCCTAGCTCCCTTAAACTGACCCATGTTATTCACCTTCAACACTCCATGTGGTGGCAAGTTTAATATTCTGGCTATTCTCCATGTGAAGTATATCTCCCAAGTTCTTTGCAGGATTTATTTGCATCTATCTTGTATTTAAAATACCTAATATGGAGTTCGAAGGAAATGGAAACTTTTCCTTCTGCTTTTAGATGCTGCCCATGGGCTTATGAGTGAGATAACTGTTTTTGTCCTCGTTGCTAGGTGTTATGATAACTGTGCAAAGCCTGCAGTGTTGCCATGACCCGTCGCTGCACCTTTCAAATGTCACCACAGGCTTGTGGAGCAAGCCCGAGAGCTTGTCTTGACAAATAGTAAGATATATTTGCTCTTCGTATATACTGAGACAGAGAGGATTCATGGAAGTATAAACACTATAACCATAGATGTGTATGTAATAGTAATCTCTTAGGTCTTGCAGTCAGCAGTGATATATTTTAGGTTCAGTAACCTCTCACTCAATTACTAGTTGTCATTGTTTAACTCAGCACCAGAGAGTATCAGTTTCAGATACACAACATTTAATTGAAGAAAGATTTGACTATTGCCATTTTAATTGGATTACTTTTATGCTAATTATTTTGTTAATTTCCAAATTTCCATGGCCATACTGACCTGGGACAAGGTTTGTCTGATGTTGTGCATTGAGCTTGTCCCAGTTTCATTTAGTCATCCTGACAACAATGAATAATTTCCATCAATACTGGAGATGTGTATATTCTATCCTTATATGTGTATTTTCACCCAGACTAAAGTCTCCTCCAGCACAATAACACTCTGAAAACTCAGCACTCCTACAAATCAGTGTTGCTACTCATCGCCATTTCACTGTGCTCACTGTAGTGTCCCAGTGCTTGGTTACCAGTGCCCTTAAGTTTTGGAATTGGTCCCCAAAACTTTTTATCTCGTCATCTCTTCTATCCTCTTTCAAGCCACTGCAAAATCTACCTGAGTGTGCATAATCTTAGATGGCTAAAATTAATAATGAATAAAAACAAATTAAAACTAATATATTGTAGAAAGAGGCCACTTGGGTCACATCAATTCCAAATTGGCTCCATGAACTATACTTCTCCCACTTTTGTAGGCAACATATATCGTTCCGTAACCCCACATTAAAAAGTTTATCTTTTCATTCTTAATGACTCTTTTACCTGTGCCCCTGAATCACCTTCTGTCTATTTACCCCACCTGAACTCATGGGAAGCAGGCTGGGACATTCCTGCTGCATGAAAGAAATTCTGCAAACCTTTTTTTTTTGCATGGTTTGCTGCCCTGCCTTCAGGCTTAATAATTTCCTTTAATTGGTGGGAAATCACATGCCACAGAAGGAAAGTGATGGAAGAAGAGATGAGGGATTTTTGTTCAAAATGCTGCTTTGTTTGATCTGGCATTCACTGCATAAATGGGTGGTGAAAGGAAATCCAATAATAACCTACAGTGGAAAACAGGTTCTACACTGGAAAGGGACAATATTGCAGGGCACAGAAGAGAGACTAGAGAAGGGGTTAATTGCATAATTCCTCAAATAACAAACATGGGAATGATGGGCTAAATGGCTGCATTACACAAAAGGTTAAATACAATGAAAATAACTTTTTAAAAGTGTAATTTGCACGAAAGGGGCAGCAGAGTGCTGCCACACAGTATTAGAGGCTTCAATTTGATCCTGAATTCAGGTGGTGTCTATGTGAATTTCCCCTGGGTGCTCCTCCCACCTCCCTAAAAGATGCGGGTAGGTTAATTGCCCACTGTAATTTGCCCCTTAGAGTTGGTAACAAAACAGCCAAAGGGAAGTTCCCAAGTATATGTGCGGGAGAGTAATTTGTGGGAGAAAAGGGACTGGTTTATTCTTCAAAGAGTCAGCATGGATGTGAGATACTGAATGGCCTCTTTCTGTGACATAATAAGTATACACTTCTGCAAAAATCAAATGCAATTAAAAACAAAATTATGATGGTTTGTCCTGCTGCCAGATGAATTACGTTTAAAAGTTTGATTAGTCTGACACAAATTTATTGAAACGTTATCTTTTAGCAGACTTTAAAGCTTGAAATCCTGTGACATTGCTTTTGGAAATTACTGGGCAATTCCTATCTTCTAAAGTTTTACTGTTTTCAAATGTTTTGATAAAACATTGCCAAGACATAATGACGACAAAGAACCATTGATGTGAAAAAGACATTCTCGCTGTCTCTCAAGGTACTGCTGTTTTCCAATAAAATAAGATCCAGGCAAAGAATATTCAGATAAATTGGCACACTTTGAAGGAAATTTAAAAACAAATAAAGCAGCTGTCATGTTTTATATTCAATGCTGCATATGCTTCATTTCAGTTGCCATAAATAAAAAGGGAAAATAAATTAGTTTTATTTACTATAACCATGGCTTATAGTTAAGCAACAGCATTGACAGAGAACTCAATATAAGATCACAAGACCATAAGACATAGGAGCAGAATGAGGCCACTGAACCATTCCAACTTTCCATCATGCCTGATCTATTATCCCTCTCAACCCTATTTTCCTGCCTTATCCCCATAACATTGACATCCTGACGATTCGAGAACCTATCAACCTCTGCTTTAAATACACTCAATGACTTGGCCTCTACAGCCGCCTGTGGAAATGAATTCCATTAGCCACTGTGTGAAGAAATACCTCTATGTGTCATTGTAAATGGTTGTCCCTCTATTCTGAGGCCGTGTCCTCTGGTCCTAGAGACTCACACGCCAAGCATTCTCTCCCCTCTGTCTAGGCCTTCAGGCCTTTCATTATCTGATAAGTTTCAATGAGATTCCCCCCCCCCCCCCCCCCATTATTCTAAACTCCAGCAAGCACAGGCCCAAATTCCTTCAAACGCTCCTCACACATTAATCCTTTCATACCCAAAATCATTCTGGTCTCTCCCCAATGTCAGCACATCTTTTCTTAGATAAGGGGCCCAAAACTGTTCACAATACACAAGTGTGGTCTGACGTTACAACCTCAGCATAACATCCTTGCTCCTATAGTCTAGTCCTCTCAAAATGAAAGCTAACACTGCATATACCTTCCTTACGCCTGACTCTACCTGCAAGTTAACCTTTAGGGACTCCTGCACAAGGACTGTCCCTTTGCACCTCTGATTTTTGAAATGTCTCCCCATTTTGAAAATAATCATCCCCTTTTATTCCTCCTACCAAAGTGCATGACCATAAACTTCCCTACACGATATTCTATCTACCACTTCTTTGCCCATTCTCCCAAACTGTCCTCCTGCAGACTCGCTGCTTCCTCAACACTATTCATCACTCTTCCTATCTTCATATGGTCGACATATTTGACTATATAGCTCTTGATTCACTCATCCAAATCATTATGACGAGAAGCAGTCCCAACGCCAACTGTTACAGACATCACGAGTCACCAGCATCGAACCAGAAAAGGCCCCCTTTATTCCCAGTCTTTAGCACTTTCCAGTCAGTCAATCTTTTATCCTTGCTAGTATCTTTCCTGTAAAACCATGGATTCTTATCTTGTTAAGCAACAAGATAAGAATCAAGATGCATCACCTTGTCAAAGGCCTTCTGAAAATCCAGGCAAGCAACATCCTCTGACTCTTGAATTCCAACAGATTTTTCAGGTCAGGGGTTTCCCCTTAACGAAACTACGTTGACTTTGACCTATTTTATCATGAGCCTCCAAGTACCTCAAAAACTCATCCTTAATAATGGAATCAAACATCTTCTCAACCATCAAAATCTGGCCACCTGGCCTAGAATTTTCTTTCTCCTGCCCACCTCCCTTCTTAAAGAGTGGAGTGACATTTGGAATTTTCCAGTACTCTAGAACAATTCCAGATTCTAGTGATTTTTGAAAGAATATTACTAATGCCTTCACAGTCTCTTCAGTTACCTCTTTCAGAACTATGGGACATAGTCCATCCAATCCAGGTGACTTATCTACCTTCACACCTTTCAGTTTCCAAAGCATCTTCTCCTTAGTAATAGCAACTCACTTCCGCCCACTGATATTCTCATGTTTCTAGCATACTGCTAGTGTCTTACACAGAGAAGACTGTCTCAAAACACTTAGTAAGCTTGTCTGCTATTTCTTTGTCCCCATTACTACCTCTCCATTGTCATTTTCCAGCAGTCCAATATTCACCCTCACCTCTCTTTTATGTTTTATATGTTTGAAAACTCTTTTAGTATCCTCTTTTATATTGTTAGCTACCTTACCTTCATATTTCATCTTTTCAATCCTTGTGGCTTTTTTAGTTGCTGTCTGTTGGTTTTTAAAACCTTCCCAATCCTCTAACTTCCCACTAATTTTTGCTCTATCTATGGAATGCTCTGCCTCAGAAGGCAGTGGAGGCCAATTCTCTGGATGCTTTCAAGAAAGAGTTAGATAGAGCTCTTAAAGTTAGCGGAGTCAAGGAATATGGGGAGAGGGTACTGATTGTGGATGATCAGCAATGATCACCTTGAATGGCGGTGCTGGCTTGAAGGGTCAAATGGCCTTCTCTTGCACCTATTGTCTATATTGTATCCCCTCTCCTTTCCTTTTATGCTGCCTTTGACTTCCCTTGTTAACCATGCCTGCCTCATTCTCTCTTTAGAATACATCTTTATGTTTGGAATTTACCTATCCTGCACCTTCCAAAATACCCCCTGAAACACCAGCCATTGCTGTTCTGCCATCAACCCTGCTAGGGTCCCCTCCAATCTACACTGGCCAGCTCTTCTCTCATTTCTCTGTAATTCCCTTTAGTCTACTGTAATACTGATATATATGACTTCACCTTCTCCCTTCCAACTGTCGGGTGAATTCTATCATATGGTGATCAATGTTTCCTAAGAGGTTCCTTTACCCTAAGCTCCCTAATCAAATCTGGTTCATTACACAACACCCAATCCAGAATTACCTTTCCACTAGTGGGCTCAGCCACAAGCTGAAAAGCCATATTGTAGGCTTTCTACAAATTCCCTCTCTTGGGATCCAATACCAACTGCATTTTCCCAATCTACCTACTTATTGAAATTCTCCATGACTATCGTAACATTGCTCTATTTACATGCCATTTCTATCTCCTTCCATAATTTGTATCCCACATCCTGGCTGGTATTTGGGAGCCTATTTATATCTCCCACCAGAGTCTTTTTACCCTTCCAATTCTTAACTCTAACCACAAGGGTTCTACATCTTCCAATCATATATCACCTCTTTCTAAAGATTTGATTTCATTTCTTTTTACCAACAGAGCTACCCCACTCCCTCTGTCTATCTGCCTGGCTCAAAATGCTTACTACTGTAAATGGTTTCATACATTTAGACATCCTGACAAATGTATGTAACGACCTGGGAAAGGTTTCCCTGCTAATATAATGATTCCTCTGTAGTGCAGTGTTTGGGTTATGACTAGAGATAACGGGGTCTTTGGAAAGCGCACTGGCCAATGAGTGGAGATATTTTTCTTTCTTGTGTGCCTGAGAGAAGGTTTTTGCAGTCTTTTGCTGGACGGAAGATGGAGAGAGAAGATGCCAGAACGGGGAAGTCGTAGACTGCAGGACGGAGTGGACTTGGAATGGGGTCAGAAGTCGACACCCGGGGGAAATCAATGGAGAATGAACAGACAGGAATCAGTGAGCTCCGATGTTGCACAATAGACTGTTTCATAAGAATGGGCCCTTTTTCTTTTTTGTTTTCTTTACTAACCTATAGTCAAATTAAGACTTATAAAGCTGAATTGCTTAACTGCATATGGTGTACTGTTTGTTATTTTGTGGTACTGATTTGTAACAGGGGAACACATCGCACAGCATCCACCCAAACAAGATTTCTTGTTTGGCCGGGCCGGAGGCTGCCTTCCCCTAGATTAAACCACTAGCCGAACCTGAAGGTTACATGTATATAAACAAGGCATAGAACTCAGTATCTCTCAGACACATATATTCACATAAAACTAGTCATCTTACAAACATCAAGATACCAACATTCACAGAAAACATGTTCTGCCTGCTCATTAAAAAGTGTCTGGTAAATTTTGCAAAAAAAAAAACCCTCTAATTATCATCTAAAAAGATGCTATTGCACAGATTGGGGCTTTGCTTGATTGCTTTTCCAATTATAATTCTGACCTGTTGCAAAAATGAAATCAAATATGTGACCGTGTAATTATATACCATACAAAAAGGCACCATTTAAATGTGATGTTTCCCCCACAGCAACTATTTCAGACAAGTAAAAAATTAACTTGAGACTGAATTTTTTAACCACGTTAACAATCAATCTTCCACATATTTTTGAATACAAGAACATTGGTCAGGGAGTAATCAATACTTCTCATTATCTAATAAAGTGGCTTAGCAAACTAAAAAAAACTATCACCATAAAATCATAAGATTATATGATATGAATGTCATGCCTGTTTCTTAGATAAAATTGGTCCCACTAGCTTGCACTTTCATTATAACTCTGCAAATTGCAAATATTTATCCGATTCTCTTTTGAAGATAACATTGAATCTGCTTCCAATCAGATGATACTTTCCAGAATTGAGCCATTCTTTTTCCCAGTTGTGACTAATTCAGGTTAGTACACCTCCTGCCATAGGAATTTTTTTTCACATTTCCTCTATCTAAACTCCTCCTGATTGTGGACACCTCTATTAAATCTTGCTCTGTCTGTCCCAAGAAGAAAATCTTCAGTTTCTTGAGATACTCCAAAGACTGTCATTCCTGGTAATATTCTGGTAGATCTCCCTAGCTTCCTCACCAAAGATTTAGCTTCTTTCCTCAGCTGCAGATACAATTTTCTAAATGGAACTGATACAATCCAATTTAAGATGATCATGACAGTAATTTCCCCATATGACATAATATTATCACAAATAATAAACTATATTGGCTGACCCAAACTACAATTGAAATAATCTATCCTCGAGTCATCCCATTATTAATTTAAAGCCTTAAGCCAACACTTGGAATTTAGATGAAGTTCGTAAAGCACTGATACTTTGCTTTTATAGTTTATGATTTTATGTAATAGGTAGCTCATTAACCTTACAGTAACTGTTAAATCGCAGTCTGCAAATCTCCCTTTAATTTGTTATTTACCCATCCAGTTATTTTATTCCTTTCACATGGTTTTTATTGGGACCAAATGATTAGAGGAGAATGGCACCAAGGGAGTTGATTCTCTGAACATTATCGCTGAAGATGTGGCCAGTGATTTATAATGGATCACGATCAATTAGTTAATATTATGGGATTCCATGACCTGCAGGAAGTGCTAATTGCATCTGTTGCACTCCTGTCCAGGGCACAAGTAACTCTCATTAAAATAATTTATCAGCCACAATAAATTTGTTTTATTAGAGCGCGTAGCCTCAGGAGTTATTACAGCCACTGAGCTGATCAACTTTGAAATGTTAATTGCTTATACAGTCAAACCTTTTTAATGGTTTTAATAACTTGGAGAGTTAAGGAATGTATTGTTTTATGATCAATCCCCAGTGCCAGAAGCTTAAATGAATCCAGCAAACAAAATGTTTTAGTTATTTTTGATAAACATATGAAACTCTATTAGCCAAGTGCCTTCCTCCACCAATGCAATCACTTACTCCAGGACTTTTACTATGAATCTGAGTTACTTTCCTTCACTACTAAACATCTTCTTAAACCCTTGTCCTCATCATGTAATACACAAAACAAACTAAAGAACTTTCTTGTCAGTTAGACTGAGACCAACCTTTCACTTTCTCTTACCAAATAAAAACCATTCTTTGCTCACTTGGACAAATTTTCAGAGTTAATGTTAATGTTATCCTTATCCTGTCTGTTCTCCCTCATCAAATTCTCTCTGAGCTCACCAAGGCCTTTCTCATATTCTGCTGGCCCGTATTTCCCTTCCAAACCCTGTGCTAATTGACATGGCTGGCAGTTTGCTTTTCTTGGGTACTTCTTCGTTCCTTTTCAAAACTGTCACAAATGACTCCCTATGAGAAGCCTCATCACTGATTCTGTTGAGAGTGAAATCATCACCAATATCTAATTCTTCACCAAATTATTGCCTCCCAAATCTATGCTTGGCTTTCACTTAGCTTCATTTTGATTTCCCTCCAACCTGACTTCCAGCTTCAGCCGTTCAGTCGCTAGGATCTGGAATTTCCTGCTTCACTGGACTTAGACTAATTTTTGAGTTATATTCAAAGAGCCATATAGGCCTAGTGAGTCTGCACCAATCTTCGAAATTAATCCCAGGGCCCCTGGAGCACTGAAGTGAAAGTGCTATTAGATTAGTTACTATACTGCCCAAGTAAAATGCCTCTTGTAGCTTCTTCCAAGGCTCAGTCTCAATTTTTGCCTGATTTTGTAACTTGAAAACACCTGAGGAATTTCTCTAGGGCAAAGGTGTTTGATACACTTGAACAGACAGGCAATACAGTTGAGTTCTGTCTTTTGTGCAGACTTGTTGAATAACTAAATGTTTCTAAAATCATCACCTCACAACCTAAGTACTCGATAAACAAGAATGTCAGCAAGTACTTTCTGCGTCATACATGGAGCTTTACAATAGGAGCTCAGCAAGTGTAAACTGATGGCAATCTTTGATACAGCCATTCAGCTCCGAACCACAGTATTCAGATAACACCAACATAACCTCTTCATGGTAGTTTAATTTTCACAGAGACACAACATAGAGTATTATCTCCAAATAAAACTATCAAAATGATCTCTTAGCTGGATTCACACACAACATTCTTTTAACTCAACTTCAGTGATGAGCTTAATACTGCCTCTTATCTTGGCCTTAATATGGAAGTTAAAGAAACTGATCTCAACACCATTTTAAGACTGGACTCTAGCTATCTGTAAGGACATACTTTCACCACAAATTTGGCCTGGAGTTAAACTCTGATAAAGCATTCTCTCAGCTTGGTTTGGGCGTTGACATAAACTAGGCTTTTCCAGGAGTTACTCAGAACATCTTATCATGTCGCAGTTCCTCCCTGTATCAAGAACAAAATACAGAATCATTTGCAGAACAGAATAAATAATTAAAATGCAAACCTGCACCCCCAAGTCAGATTAAAACTATGGAAGAAGAGGCTGGAAACATACTAGAATCACACAACACTGAAACAGACCTCCGACCTAACACAGCAACCCTCACTTAATTAACCGCAATAATTCTGTTTACCAGCACTTGCTATGATCTCCTTTGCATTCTTAACATGATGATCTTGCCATCAGAATTCAGAAATGAGAGAAAACCAAGCGAATATTATCGAAGAGGAAGGGAGGAGGCGAAAAGCAGAGAAGTAGTTTAGGATCTGTTGAAAGGCCCAGAATATCAGCTCTGAAGCATGGTGTGACACATTGTTTAGCATTTCCAACCTTTAGTTCATAACTTGCCTTTTGCTATTTTGATTAGCTTTCCCTAAATTGTCCGGATATGCATTTCTTGGGGCCTTTGCTATGGATGCTCTGGATAATTGTTAACTGCTCCTTTCTCTGCAGCACCAAAAGCAGGTGCACCATCCTTATACACACAAAATGCTGGTGGAACGCAGCAGGCCAGACAGCATCTATGGGAAGAAGAACTGTCGACGTTTCGGGCCGAGACCCTTCCTCAGGACTAACTGAAAGAAGAGATAGTAAGAGATTTGAAAGTGGGAGGGGGAGGGGGAGATCCAAAATGATAGGAGAAGACCGGAGCGGGAGGGATGAAGCTGAGAGCTGGGAAGTTGATTGGCAGAAGGGACACAGAGCTGGAGAAGGGAAAGGATCATGGGACGGGAGGGCTAGGGAGAAAGAAAGGGAGAGGGGAGCACCAGAGGGAGATGGAGAACAGGCAAGGAATGATTGTGAGAGGGGCAGAGAGAGAAAAGAGAGAGAGAAAGATAAAAAGGGGGAAAATAAATAAATAAATAGATAAATAAATAGATAGATAGATAAATAAATAAGGGATGGGGTAAGAAGGGGAGGGGGGCATTAACGGAAATTAGAGAAACCAATGTTCATGCCATCAGGTTGGAGGCTACCCAGACAGAATATAAGGTGTTGTTCCTCCAACCTGAGTGTGGCTTCATCTTGACAGTAGAGGAGGCCATGGATAGACATATCAGAATGGGAATGGGACGTGGAATTAAAATGTGTGGCCACTGGGGGATCCTGCTTTCTCTGGCAGACAGAGCGTAGGTGTTCAGCAAAATGGTCTCCCAGTCTGTGTCGGATCTCACCAATATATAGAAGGCTGCACCGGACGCAGTATACCAAAACAGCCGACTCACAGGTGAAGTGTCGCCTCACCTGGAAGGACTGTCTGGGGTCCTGAACGGTGATGAGGGAGGAAGTGTAAGGGCAGGTGTAGCACTTGTTCCGCTTGCAAGGATAAGTGCCAGGAGGGAGATCAGTGGGAAGGGATAGGAGGGACAAATGGACAGGGGAGTCGCATAGGGAGCGATCCCTGCAGAAAGCAGAAAGAGAGGAGGAGAGATAGATGTGCTTGGTGTTGGGATCCCGTTGGAGATGATGGAAGTTACGGAGAATTCCACCAGCCTCCGGGTCCAACACATAATTCTCCGTGAGCCTCCTATCCCATGATCCTCTCCCTTCTCCAGCTGTGTATCCCTTTTGCCAATCAACTTTCCAGCTCTTAGCTTCATCCCTCCCACTCCTGTCTTCTCCTATCATTTCGGATCTCCCCCTCCCCCTCCCACTTTCAAATCTCTTACTATCTCTTCTTTCAGTTAGTCCTGACGAAGGGTCTCGGCCCGAAACGTCGACAGTGCTTCTCCCTATAGATGCTGCCTGGCCTGCTGCATTCCACTAGCATTTTGTGTGTGTTGCTTGAATTTCCGGCATTTGCAGATTTCCTCATGTTTGCGCCATCCTTATTCCCAATCTGGTTTTATTTCAGATTAATTCATTGGATGTTGTGCGTCCAGAGTTAATGCCACAGAGAAAATGGTGGCAAGCTGTTTACTCCAGTAGGAGTCATAGAAATGCAGCATGGACACAGGCTGTTTGGCCCACTGATACAAGGGACAGTCTCTCAACGACTGGGGGGAATTGCTACAAATAACAGATGCTGAAATGATAGAAGAGTGCAGGAAAGTATTCCCATGGGGTAAATAAAAAAGTCATTAATAAGGTAAAGATGAAATATGAAAGTTAGCTAGCCAATAATATTAAAAAGAATACCAAAAGTTTCTTCAGATACACAAAGTGTAAAAGAGGGGCAAGAGTGGATATTGAACCGTTGGAAAGAAGTGCTGGAGCAGTAGTAATGGGGAACAAGGAAAAGGCAGACAAACTAAGTAAGTATTTTGCATCAGTCTTCACTGTGGAAGACACAAGCAGTATGGTGGAAGTTCCAGGTGTCAGGGGCCATGAAGTTACAAGGTACAGGAGAATGTTCTTGAGAAACTGGAAGGTCTGAAGGTACAGAATTCAAAGGAGATTCAAGAAAATGATTCCAGGATTGAATGGCTTGCATATGAAGAGGGTTTGACGGCTCTGGTCCTGTATTCGCTGGAATTCAGAAGAATGAGAGGTGACCTCATTGAAACCTATCGAATGGTGAAAGGCCTTGACAGAGTGGATGTGGACAGGATGTTTTCTATAATGGGAGAATCTAAGACCAGAGGCCAGAGGACACAGCCTCAGAATAGAAAGTCATCCTTTTAGAATGGAGATGAAGAGGAATTTCCGTAGCCAGAGAGTGCTGAATCCACAGAGGCAACTGTGGAAGCCAAGTCTTTATGTTTATTTAGAGCAGAGCTTGTTGGATTCTTGATTGGTCAGGGCATAAAGAGATACAGGGAGAAGGGAGGAAACTGGGACTGAGAGGAAAATTGTATCAGCCATGCTGAAATGGCAGAACAGACTTGATGAACCAAATAGCCCAATTCTGCTCCTATATCTTGTGGTCTTATTGTCTTATAAAACACCTGGTCCAGATGCTGTACACCCCGCAGTTCTGAAAGAGGTGGCTGAAGAGATTGTGGAGGCACTAGTAATGATCTTTCAAGAATCACTAGATATTAGAATGGTTCCAGAAGACTGCAAAATTGCAAATGTTACTCCACTCTTCACAAAGGGAGAGAGGCAAAAGAAAGAAAATTACACTATGGGCCAATTAGTCTGATCTTAGTGGTTGGGAAGATGTTGGAGTTGATTGTTAAGGATGTGGTTTTGGGGTACTTGGAGGCACATGATAAAATAGGCTGTAGTCAGCATGGTTTCCTCAAGGGAGAATCTTACTTGATAAATCTTTCAGATTTTTTGAAGAAATAGCAAGCAAGATAGACAAAGGAGAATTGGTAGATATTGTGTACTTGGATTTTCAGGCCTTTGACAAGGTGCCAGACACGATGTTGCTTAATAAGCTTTGAAGCCATGGTATTACACCAAGATTCTAGCATGAATAAAGCAGTGGGTGACTGTGAGAACGCAAAGAGCGAGAACAAAGGCAGCCTTTTCTGGTTGGTTGCCAGTGACTTGTGGTGTTCCACAAGGGTCTATCTTGGGACCAATTCTTTTTACATTATATGTTAATGATTTGGATTATGGAATTGATGGCTTTGTCAAAGTTTGCAGACGAAACAGAAGTAGACAGAGAGGCAGGTAGTTTTAAGGACAGACAGATTAGGAAACTGGGCAAAGAAATGGCAAATGGAATATAGTGTTGGGACGTAGGTGCTCATGCACTTTGGTCAAAGAAATTAAAGGGTTGACTATTTTCTAAATGGAGAGAAAATACAAAGAACCAAGGTGTAAAGGGATTTGGGAGTCCTTGTGCAGGATTCCCTAAAGGTAAATTTGCAGCTTGAGTCCATCATGAGGAAGGTAAATGCAATGTTAGCATTCATTTCAAGAAGACTAGAATATAAAAACAAGGATGTAATGTTGAGAATTTATAGAGCACTGGTGAGACCTCACTAGGAGTATTGTGAACATTTTAGGACCCTAATCTTAGAAAGGGTCTGCTGAAACCAGAGAAGGTTCAAAGGAGGTTCACAAAAATGATTCCAGGATTGAATGGCTAGTCCACTCTGCCTGTAGGAATAGACTGAACCAGAAAGGAATCAGATTTATAATCACTGATTTCCATGAGGTGGGATTTGTTGCTTTTCAGCAGCAGTATAGAGCAAATTTCTATAAAATTACTATAAATTACAAAACTAAATAAATAATTCAAAAAAAAAGAATAACAAGATCATATACGTAGGTTCATGAACCATTCAGAAACTTGATAGCTGGGGGAAGAAGCTGTTCTTGAAATGTTGAGTGTGTGTCTTCAGGCTTCTGTACCTCCTCCCTGTAGGTAGTAACATGCCTTCTTCTAGTACTACCATCAGGGAGAGGGTACAGCAGCCTTAAGGAGTGCAGGATGGTGAGCATCTTTATGATAGATGTCAAAGTAATAGACAAAATCTCCTTCCCTTGAGTTTGGAGTTCACAACATTGAACTGTTAATTTATTTCATTATGAGAAGTCCAAGGAATGATAAAATACGACTGAAAAATCAAAAACTCATTTCTGAGTCAAGTGCTAAAAAACCATGGAATATGTACAATTTTGCTCTACACTGGGTTACCTGATTTCTAATACCACAGCATTGTTTCCGTTGAAGTTGGGTGAATGTATTTCCAGCCCAGGACATTGCTCATTAGCAAATTAGAACAAATAGAGATGGAACCTTGGAGGGAATTACCATATCTTAGAGAATTGGCAGAAGAACTGAAGAGGGCAAATTTATTTGAGTGAAGAAATGGACTAAGAAATGCACTGACTGAAAAATGATCAAAAGCGATTCAATAAGAATTTTCTGTTGAGGTTAAGTACCAGAAAACACTATGAATTAATATGAATTACTGGGGAATATGAGTTGAGAAAGGGTTCTTAATGGAAAGCTTTTAAAGAACCGGTAGATGAGCAATGAGCCATTGATTGCTTTCTGTGCTATGATGGTTTTACTTCTATTTTGCATTGGCTACCAACTAACACTAGGGAATGAAACACATTTTCTACATTAGACACAGTCAAAAATAGCTTAGGAAAAATGTTTTCTGTGCACTGACCCATCTTCAAAGATCCTTTTATTTCAGAAAAGTAACCTCCAACTGCAGTCTGATAAATTTTGCTGCTTTCCATTAAACCATACTAACAGCAAGCACAGGTTTGCTAACTCTCTTGACAATTAATAGACAGTTTTATGCAGTGAACCCAGACACATCACTACCCTTACCAAGTGAGTTGAAATCATGCAAATTCTTTAATGTGAGATATTCATAGACAGCCGATGAAAAGACTTGCTACAACCTTCCAGATGGATGAAATAAAGGCTAAAAGTCAGCTAAGACAAAGGAGTGCAGAAACTTATAAATGCAATCAGATCCATGGGTGCAAACATTGAGAACAGTAAATGCTAAATATTGCAATATATATTATGTACAATATCATATCCCAACATATGCAGAATTAGCATTAAATATAATCTGAGGATGATTCCCTCTGTGCACTGTGCAACAAAACGATATGAAAAATTATGTTTCAACGTAAAATGTAAATGAATGTGACACACAGTGATGTTTCAGTGATTTTGTACCTTAGAACCAGAAATTCCAACTATCTAGTTATCTCAGAAAAAATTATATTGTTATTCTACTGCAAAAATATGAGGTTAATAGGGAGCCGTTCAGTACTTTCATGGAGGATATTAATCCAGAATCGCTGGGGTGGCTTTCGAGTTATGTGGTCTAAATTGTTCTGATAACTTTTACGCTTATTTTGTCACAGTCTCACCTTTCTTCCTCATTTATAAACCACACTTGATCCGTTCAATAGTGAGACCATACATCATCCAGTACATACAAGCAAATTTATATATGTCAGGACAAACAAATGGCATGACTTATGGGGAAAGTGATGAATTGTAATAAGTAAAGAAAGTCCAAGAAGATAGTGAACTCTTTTGTGAAGAGCAGGAGTGGTAAGTGAAGGAGGAGGGACCCTAGAGTGATGAGGCAATTAAGGGAGGTGGGTCTAATGAGGGAGAGGATTCGAATAGGTGAGAAAGAGACAAAGAAACAGGATATAGACAAGAGCTCATATGCTTGT
This sequence comes from Hemitrygon akajei, assembly GCF_048418815.1. Lineage (NCBI taxonomy): Eukaryota > Metazoa > Chordata > Chondrichthyes > Myliobatiformes > Dasyatidae > Hemitrygon > Hemitrygon akajei. Next base: position 75,542,710 of record NC_133135.1, on the reverse strand, counting down.
GCACATGCTTGTTTCTGTGTGTGTATGTATATATATATATATACACACACACACACATTATATACATACATTATACACATACACGTATACATGTATGCACATGAATGTGTGTGTATGCTCAAGCATGTGCAGTGCACCTCTACTTTATTGTGATTAATGGAAATTTGCTTACAAAATTCAAGATTCATTGACAAACATTTTGAGATATAGAATAAAAATGTATTTTCATAGATTCATTTCTCAAGTTTAAATCCATGCATTATGATGCAGAAGCAACACACAAAATGCTGGAGGAACTCAGCGAATCAGGCAACATCTCTGAAGGGAGTATACAGTCGATGCTTCGGGCCAAGACTCTTCATGAAGACCGGAATGGAAGAGGGCAGAAGCCAGAATAAGAGGTGGTGGGAGGGGAAGGAGAACAAGCTGGCAATTGATAGGTGAGCCCAGCTGAGGGGGGAATGTTGGTAGATGGATAGGGGTGGGGAAACAGGGAGGAGGAATGAAGTCAAAAACTGGGAGGGGCTGGATGAAGGATGAAAAGGGCTGAAGAAGGAGTCTAGTAGGAGAGGGGTCACTCTCCTGTTTTTGTGGTTGTCGGTGAAAAACAAGAACCTCAGGTTGTACGTTGTATACATTCTCTGATATTAAATGAAACTACTGAGCTATTGAACCAGAGGGAGGTAACGGGCTGTTGGGGAGAAGAGAAGGGGTAAGAGGGTAACCGGACAGGGAATGTATAAAGAGGGAAATGGGGAGGGTGGATAAATGAATGGAAGTTGGAGAAATCAACAATCATGCCATCAGGTTGGAGACTAATATGAGGCGTAGTTCTTCCACCGTGTTTGACCTCATCATGGTCATGGACAGACATGTCAGAATGGGAAAAGCAAGTTGAATTGAATCAATTAGCCACTGGGAGATCCTGCCTTTAAAGGTGCTCAACAAAGTTGCCTCCCAATCTGCATCAGATCTCACCCATGCAGAGGAGGCAGCCCCAGGAGAAATTGACTTCTCAAGTCGGTGATTATTTCATTCATACCCTGTCATGCCCTGCCATTTACCCCTTGTTCGCAAAGAAATTACATTCACCTTAAAAGTATTCAAACTTTCCTACTTCCACTGACTGATGATAAGTTCCAAAAGCTCATGAATCTCCAACAGAAGTTTTAAACAACAACCTCCACCTTAGTTTTAAACAAGGTTTTAAACTTTAGTTCTAAACTCCCTTACAAGTGAAAAAATCCTCACATCGCAATCCAGTCAAGACCAGTCAGGACCTGAAATGTTTCAAACAAGTTGCTTCTTGCTTTTCTAAACTCGAAAATTGCAGAAGACTAGAATTCAGGTGCAGCACGTGGTTAGAAAAGCTAACAGAGTGCTATTGCTAAGAAGGTGTGGGGAGTAGGGAGGAAAAAGTACTTCCCCCTCAACAGCACCCCCCCCCCCACCTTCTTAGTCTGACTCGTTCACCCTTCCTTTCCAGTCCCGATGAAGGGTCCTGGCCTGAAACATCGACTGTTTACTCCTTACCATGGATGCTCTCTGGCCTGCTGAGTTCCTTCAACGTTTTGTGTGCGTTGCTTTGGATTTCCAGCATCTCTAGGTTTTCTCGAGAATGTCAGTATTTTGGGAAGGGCATTGGTTCCTTTATTAAGGAAGAATTCTGACACATTGAAAACAATTCGGAGAAGGTTCATTGCACCTTCCAGCTTCCCATCCTCTTCATCCTCCCTCCAAAATTTCCCCCTCACCTATCATCTGCCTGTTCCTGCTCCTTCCCCTCCCCCTACTCTTTTATTCTGGCTTCTGCCCCCCTTCACTCCCAGTCCTGATGAAGCATCTTGCCTGAAATGCCAGCTGTTCATTTCTCTCCTAAGCTGCTGCCTGACCTGCTGAATTCCTTCAGCATGTTGTATGCGTTGATCCAGATTTTCAGTATCTGCAGTCTCTCGTGTCACTAGACCATCATCTGGAATGGGAGTTTTGTCTCATGAAAATACCACCCTCCCCTCCCACATCCTAACATCATTTCCCCTTGTAGAGGTCCTGCTCCATTCAAACTATGCCAGAGAGTCCTGGAGGCAGCACTCGTCTGGAGAACTCGTGGTCCCACTACTTTCGACTGTGTAGCAGGTGAACAGAACCTTACGTAGCTTTCAGCTTTAGAAAGCAATCTCAGGCATTCAAGGATGTTCAAAGCTGAGCAGCTTTTCTGTTTCTATTTGTAATCCAGCTCAGTGAAAAGATTTCCCTTGTCACAGCATAATCTCCTAATGCCAGTTTTCCTGCTTTTGGCAGAAAGTTACACTACGCTAGGTACTGACGTGTAAGAGGTATGAGAGTTCCACAGTCAGGGAGTGTGTAACTGGCTATCACACCAAGAAAACTGCCAGTAACTTATCCTAATGGAAGCCTCCAAATGGGACATTTGTCAGCGTTTAAACATTCACTTTCCTTGGACCCAATACTTGTTGCAGCTGTTTTCTTCAACACCAGTGTAGCAACAGATAATTCAGTAGGAGCTACGTGACTTCCTGGCAGCTTGTAATGTTCTGGCTGTGACTGATTGCATAAGTACTTCCCATGAGCATCTTCTCAGTGACAAGACGATGCCCATAACAGGAAAGGTTTATACTTACTGAAGCTGAGTGCGGGGTGCAATGCAAGTTTCTAATAAATTCTTTGTCATGCTTCCAGAATCCTGGTGTTAATGCTGCCACTAATTACAACTTGGCTGACTCACTGAACAGAAATGAGCTTGAAGGAGGCAGATCCGCGAGGATATGTGGTTGCTGCGAGTTTTGATTTGTGCCTGTGCTGGCTTATAGTGCACCCATGGAACTCCATTTGGGTTCTGCAGTGCAGAGCATTATTTAGGTCTAGTTTTGCTGGAAAGCCTGAGAGTACCGAGAGGTGCAAAGGATGCCTTAATGTTTCAACTGTGGTAATGTAACCTAGCACCAAAATCTCTTCAGTGGTATACTGGGATTGAAATTGGGCATGGTTGCAGTGAAGTTTTGGGTCTCAAAATTGGGTAAACCTGTGTGCATACATGTCCTAATCCAGAGGATATTGGACACCATATTAATAAAGGAACATCTGACTGAAGCATGCAGAACATGATGCCAATTAGCACGGGCAATATGGACTACCCTATCCAGCCACTCCCACTGTGCGTGCCACAAAAGCAAAAACACTTTTACGTATATGGACTACTCATGAGTGGCCGGGCAAGTCTGGGAGGAGCAGAAGCAGAGATGGGAGGAGCAGAAGCACAGGCAAGAGGATGAGTAAAGAGGAAAGGAAATAACTTTCTCTCGAGTTATATGTGAATTATGTCATTTCTGTTTACTACCAGTAACCTCAGACTCAATTCTTCACGTACCACTTGCCTCACATCCTACCCTTCCTTTGTTAATAATAAGCATGTTTACAGTCAGCCATAAAGCAAACTATAAAACTGACCCCAAAATACTTTTATTAAGCCAGAAGTATTCACAATTGCGCCTGTCTTTACTGAGAATTGTACGACCTTGGCATAACAACACAATCTGGCTGGGATGGCAGCAGGGGGAGCACAAATGCTGCAGTGTGGAGGGAGGGCTGGAGGCTGGGGCTCCAGGGAGCCATAAGAGGACAGATCTTTGGCGTACTGGGCAACTATTAGTACCTACTGCCGTGGCAGGGGTTTTTGAGCTTCCAGTGTGATACTGCTTGTGCAGCGAGGGGAGCTGAGACAGGTTACAAGATGCTGCAACACACACAAAATGCTGGAGGAACTCAGCAGGCCAGGCAGCGTCGATGGAAAAGAGTACAGTTGATATTTCGGGCTGAGATCCTTCAGCAGGACTGGAGAAAAAAAGATGAGGAGTCAGTGTTAGAAGGTGGAGGGAGGGGAGGGAGAAACACAGGATGACAGGTGAAACTGGGAGGGGGTAAGCAGTGAAGTAAAGAGCTGAGGTTGATTGGTGAGAGGGATACAGAGGGAATCTGATGGGAGAGGACAGAAGGCCATGAAAGAAAGCAAAGGGGTAGGAGTACCAGGGAGAGGTGATAGGCAGGTAAGGAGATAAGATGAGAGAGGGAAAAGGAAATGGGGAATGGTGAAGAGGAGGGGCATTGCCAGAAGTTTGAGAAATCGATGTTCATGCCTCAGATTGGAAGCTACCCAGATGGAATATAAGGTGTTGCTCCTCCAACCTGAGTGTCGCCTCATTGAACAGAAGAGGAGGCCATGGACTGACATGTCGGAGTGGGAGTGGAAGTGGAATTAAAATGGGTGGTCAGTTGGCGATCCTGCTTTTTCTGGTGGACAGCATGTAGGTGCTCGGCAAAGTGGTTCCCAATCTACATCAGGTCTCACCGATATACAGGAGGCCACACCGGGAGCACCAGGTACAGTAGATGACCCCAGCAGACTCGTAGGTGAGGTGTTGCATCACCAGGAAGGACTGTTTGGGGCCCGGAATGGAGGAGGAGTAGGGGCAGGTATAGCACTTGTTCCACTTGCAAGGATGTGCCCGGAGGGAGATCAGTGGGGAGGGATGAATGGACAAGGGAGTCACATAGGGAATGATCCTGCGGAAAGCAGAAAGTGATGGGGAGAGAAAGATGTGCATGGTGGTGGGATCCTGCTGGAAATGACGGAAGTTACGGAGAATTATGTGCTAGACATGGAGGCTGATGGGTTGGTAGGTAAGGACAAGAGGAACCCTGTCCCTGGTGGGGTGGCTGGAGGATGGGTTGAGGGCCGCATGCACAAAATGGAAATTCCTATCGATCCTAGACACTCCTATCTCTCCAATGGAAAATATAGGCTCTGTTCAAAGTCTTGTGCAAAGTTAGTGCCAAAATTCTGCAAGCTGTCTGACAATAATATAGCATTTTTTAAATGATTTCTTTTGGAGTGATCATACCCACTCATCGGCCTTGTGGAATCCGTATATAAAAGTTGAGAATGTTGGAACAATCAGCAGGTCAGGGAGCATCTGTGGAGGGAGAAGCAGAATTGACATTCCAGGTTGAAGAGCCTTCATCAGGACTGAGAGAAAACAAGCTGGTTTTAAGTTGCAGAGAGGGTGCATTTGTGATGGACAGGACAGGACAGAATATATGAAAATCATGGGATTCATTCTTATCCATTGCAGCAGAACTGACATGCTATCTCAGCCTTAATCAGTACCTTTGTTTCTTCCTTTCCCGGAAACAACTACCATAAGTTTTTACATATCGTGAGTCAAATTCAAGCAGCAACAACACCCCCTCACTTTGAGAGATGCTGGCCAGGTTAAAATATGGTGATTCTGCCAATGCCAGCAGCCAATCAAAAGTGAAGATACTGTGGCCAGACAAACACAGCAAACGCTGCACCCAATAGGCAGCACCAGCTTTTCACATCACTTGCATTGTACTGAATGATTGCACATCCTTGGTTGTTTTAAACTTAGGCCGTCTATTTCTTACACACAACAGCATTTTAGGGAAAACCATTCATGCCCAAAGCAAAGATCTCCACTTTGTGTACCTGCTCGTATATGTGTCAACTGAAAAATTAACACACATGGCAGCTGCCCAAAATCATGGACTGCCCACTATATTGTAACAAGACCTTTACTGAAAGAGGAATCGGGAGCTTTGCATATGCAAATGAGGAGCTCTACACCCTGTATGAAACCTAATACCAGGAATTGTATCTTCTGAGGCAGTTAGTACCAGACTAATATCATACTTACACCAGTTACTGTCGCTCCTGACTTATCAAATAGAATCACTGACGTAATGACACAATGTTAACTGAAGTTATGGTTTGCTCTACATTTCTATACATGGGCTTGGTGGCAGCATCATCCTTGGCTCAGAGGTTGAAGTCTCTGACTTCACTGGCAGGCTTTGAAAGCCAGATCTTTCAGCGTATCTTTGAGGGAACACTACACAGTTGAAATGCAGTGCCTCAGATAAGAGGCTAAAGATTGTTTGATTTACAAAATACAACTCTTCCCACAGGCAGACTCTCTTCTGCAAATCTTACCAAGGAGATCCCTGCCTGTGTGAGCGGAGCTGTAAGAACGTCTTTGCTGTGGCTTTTAGAGAACGTTGATGGAAATCCCTATAAGGAATTGATATTTCTAGCAAGTGTTGAAAAACATAAGCTGATTATCCTAAAGCATATTACCTTGATCGTGTTTTCTTGTTTTCTCTCTCTCACTCTCTTTTGAAATGCAACAGAGAAGGGGACTTTCTAAAGTACACCATACATTTATACATTTTGTTGGAATATAATGTCTCAGGGCATCAGTGGGAGACACCTCGCTCTGAAGGTTGGTTGTAAGGGATTCGCAGCCCGTTCCTTAGCCAGAGCCTTCAGCAATTTGGGCATCGAGGGAGAGAGGAAGAGGAGAGCCATCCGCAGTACCACCGATGCGGCAGAGAGGGCCTCAAGATGGCTGTGACTCAAAAGAGGGGAGCCATGGAGTCATGTGTAGCCAGCCATCTGGACACAAGCTGGGGTCTGATCAGCCCCGGCTGAATCACCTGGAGAAGGGTGTATGATATTGAAAGACCCGAAACACCCAGTGATTCCAGGAACATCACTGAGGATGTGTCCAGAGGCATCAGTAGATGTATGTACACAAGGCACTTTTACGAAGCACACACACAAAAGGAAAGTTAATACCAAGTTAAAGAGGTGATGGAGAAAAACATCAAGGAATACTGTAAGGAAAGAAAGAGTGTGCAAGAGGTTCAGGTTGTAAGTTCAGTTCTATCCTAGAAACTGGTCACTGGGAAGGACCAGCCATTAGAGCAAAGTCAAATCAAGCATGCTTTAACTGCTGCTGGAGCCCCCTCACCAGAGAAGTGACACAAAAGTGTTTAATACATTAAAGGTTTTAAGCAAAGTGAAATTGATATGCTTTTTCCACATAACATATTCCATGATACATTGAAAGATAAGGACCTTGCCCTCAAATGAAAATTTGCACATTACAGGTAAAATATAAATTGCTTACACAGAACATTGCTGCTACTTCCAAAAGAAGGGAAAAGATGAAATATGAAAGCAAGCTAGCAAATAGTATCAAAATGGACAATAAAAAATTTTTCAAGTATGTTAAAAATAAAAGAGAAATGAGAGTGGATATAGGACCGCTAGGAAATGAGGCAGGAGAAATAATAATGGGGGACAAGGAGAAGGCTGATGAATTAAATGAGTATTTTACATCAGTCTTCACTGTGGAAGACACAAGCAGTATGCCCGATGATGTAGTGTGTGAAGGAAGAGAAGTGGGTGCAGTTACTGTTACAAAAGAGGTGTTCAGAAAGCTGAAAGACCTAAAGGTACATAAGACACCCGGACCGGGGGACTGCACCTTTATAAAGGTACCGCATAAATCCTACCAGATTTAGGTATTCCTTCACCTGTACAGCCATTTCCATCAGCAGTACAAGTGAAAAGATTTGGCTAATTCTGGGTTAATATGTTCCATCCCTAACAGTTAGCTCTGATCACAGCAAACTATGTAACACCTGCCTGACACAGTACTGTGTAAAAGACTTAGGAACACACTGGATATATAGCTAGGCTGCCTAAGACTTTTGCACAGTATGTATGTGTTAACGTGGAGCAGAGAGCAAGTTTGTAAATCTGGTGGGAGTGAAGGATATTGGAATGGCAAGGGTGGAGCGCCTCGGGACAGAGTGTGCAGACACACCCAATCCTGAGTCACCAGGCAAGGTCATTTGATTCCAAACAACTGGTTTGTTGATCATTACAGAATGTCTAAAACGATTTACCTTTCACTCAGGTCCACATTCAAGATTTAAAAGCAGAACTTGGCGCCAGTTTTCTCTGTGTGAGACAATCCACACCAGGGCTGCATAAAAAGAGTTACCTTTTAATCAGGAGGATGATCGAGATTTCAAAGGCTGAATTTCACCACAGTTTCTGAGATGAGGAGCGGCCAATCAGCGAGAGGGATTCATTGGAAAGGGCCAATAAGAATAATTCATGTGCAAGTGGGGCGGCCATTGTTTTGGGGTGTGCCGGTGTTTAGAGTGGCTTTGGCCAGTCAGGTTTGGGTGAGGTACATTGTCTTGTAAGTTACTTTCTTTCTCACTCTGTTCAGTCCTCATCTGTTAGGGCAAAGTAGATTAGTTAGAATGTCTCCAGGGGCAATGTGAGATATGGGAAGTCCCACATAAACATATCTGCACCAGCTGCAATGAGTTGCAGCTCCTGATTGAACATATTAAGGAACTGGAGCTTCAACTCGATGACCTTTGACTCAGACAGGAGAATGAGGAGGTGATAGATAGGATCTACAGGGAAGTAATCGTCCCTAGGTTGCAGGAGACAGGTAACTGGATGATTCAGGAGAAGATGCGGAAATGCATGCCAATTCAGAGCACACCGGTGGCCATTCCCCTCAGTAATAAGTGTACATTTTAGATACTATTGAGAGGGACGACCTACTGTGGGGAGCCACAGTGACCGGGGCCCTGGCACTGAATCTGGTGCTGTGACTCAGAAGAGCAGAGAGGTGAAGAGGACTGCAGTGTTGATAAGGAGATTCCTCAGTCAGAGGAACAGGGACGAGGTTCTGGGGGCACAGTAGGGACATCCGGATGGTATGCTGCCTCCTGCTGCCAGGATCTGGGATGTCTCATATTGGATCCATGGCATTCTCATGGGCAAGGGTGAGCAGCTGGAAGTCCTGGTGCAATGACATAGGTAGACAAGATGAGGAGGTCCTGAAGAGAGATTTTATGGAGTTAGGTATAAAGCTGAGGAACAGGATCTTCAGGGTGGTCAGCTCTGGATTGCTGGCTGTGGCACTTGCCAGTGAGGGTAAGGACAGAAGGATTTGGCAGGTGAATACATGGCTGAGGAACTGGTGCAGTGGGCAAGGGCTCAGATGTGTGGATCATTAAGATCGTTTCTGGGGAAGGTATGATTGGTACAAAAGGGACGGGTTACTCCTGAACACAAGTGGGTCCAATATCCTTGTGGGTAGGTTGGCTAGAGTTGTTCGGATGGGTTTAAATTAATTTGGCAGGGGGATAGGAACTGGAGTGACAGTGCTGAAGATGAGATATTGGGTTTACAAACAGAGACAATGTGTAGAGAGACTTCCAGCAAGGAGAGGCTGATGACAGGGCAAACTTACAGTCAACAGAATAAGCTGCAACAGAAAAGGTGGACAAAATCGAAAAGGGTGATTACAGGACTAAAGGTGTTGTATTTGAATGCACGCTGTATGTGGAAAAAAGTATATGAACTTTTCACATCGTTACATATTAGCAAGTATGATGTTGTAGGCATGGCTGAATCATGGCTAAAAGAAGATTATAGCTGGGAGCTTAATGTCCAGAGATATACATGTCCAGGAAGGCAGAGGGGATGGCATTACTCTGTTGGCAAAAAGTGAAATAAAATTATTAGAAAGAGGTGACATGGGGTTGGTAGGTGTTGAATCATTGTGGATAGAGCTACGGAACTGCAAGGGTAAAAAGTCGACCCCCAAACAGTTGTAAGGATATGGTCTACAAATTACAATGGGAGATAGAAAATGGATGCCAAAAGGACAACGTTACAGTAGTCATGGGGGATTTCAATATGCAAGTAAAACATAGAACATAGAAATCTACAGCACATTGCAGGCCCTTCGGCCCACAATGTTGTGCCGACCATGTAACCTACTCTAGCGACTGCCAAGAATTTCCCTAGCGCATAGCTCTCTATTTTACTAAGCTCCGTATACCTACCTAAGAGGCTCTTAAAAGACCCTATTCTGTGCAGCCACCACTCTCTGTGTGAAAAACTTAACCCTGACAACCCCTCTGTACCTATTTCCAAGCACCTTGAAACTCTGCCCCTTCGTGTTAGCCATTTCAGCCCTGGGAAAAAGCCTCTGGCTATCCACGCGATCAATGCCCCTCGTCATCTTATACACCTCTATCAGGTCACCTCTTGCCCTCTGTCGGTCCAAGGAGAAAAGTCCAAGTACACTCAATGTATTCTCATAAGGTATGTCCTCTGACACGGGCAACATCCTTGTAAACCTTTGTAAGTAGATTGGGAAAATCTGGTTGGTGCTGGATTCCAAGACGGGGAATTTCTCGAGTGCCTACAAGATGGCATTTTAGAGCAGCTTGTGGTTGAGCCCACTAGGGGATCAGCTACTCTGGATTGGGTGTTGTGCAATGAACCGGGATTGATAAGAGAGCTGAAGGTAAAAGAAACGTTAAAATCGAATTCACCCTGAAATTTGAGACGGAGAAGCTTAAGTCAGATATATCAGTATTACAGTGGAGTAAAGGGAATTACAGAGGCACGAGAGAGGAGCTGGCCAGAATTGATCGGGGTTCACTGGCACACATACTATCAGGATGCAAAATAGATGTAATACAAGGAGGGTATAGGTGGTGCCACAAGGTCCTGCTGATGCACTGAAGCAGGAGAAATGTAAAAAGAGACAGCTGGCAGAGATTTTTATCAAGGAGAGGGCCACGCCAGTCAGATCAAAAAGGCCAATCTGCTGCAAACTGTCAAATCATAGGAGATGAGGGTTGATGTGAGGAGAGAGCTGCAGTTCCCAGAGGTGGTACAAGCTACACTTTGACCAGATATCGAACTGTGGTCCACCAAAGACAAGGAAATCATCCTGGTGGAGCTCACAGTGCCACGGGAGGAAGGATGCGCGGAGGCTCATGAGAGGAAGGCCCTAAAGTACCAGTCCTTAGTCCAGGAGTGCAAGGACAAAGGATGGCAGACGTGGCTATTCCCCATAGAGATCAGCTGTAGAGGGTTCACAGCAAGGTCAGTATGGAGGTTGCTGTCTGTGCTGGGCCTTGATGAAAAGAGCAAGAATGAAGCAGCTCGCAGGATGGGAGAGGAAGCAGAAAGAGCCTCTTGTGGATATGAAGCAGGTGATAGGAGTTGAGCTGGAAGGCTGGAGCAGATGGGCAGTGTCTTGGCCAGCACTATGGACTTGCCAACTGGAGAGTGTAGTGGTTAAGGGTTGAAACACTGCGAAGGCTGGGCACCACCTGACAACATCTGCTCCTCGCCAAAGGCGGCAGTTACCTCATCGTGTAACTGAAGAGAGCACCCTGGTGTATGATGCAAGAAAGTGGCAAAAGCAAAATACCTAGCAAATCAGCTCCATCCCACAAGATGGTGGGCATAGTGATTACTATTTAATACTCACCTCCTGAGACCTGATTGTTTGTGAAAACCTTTACACAGTATACGGTTCTAAATAGCATCACTGCTGATGTGCTTCCTCTCTCACAGAGTGCCCAACTCAGCAAGAAGTCGAAAAGGTCACCCAACGGCTGTAAAACAAGACTTCCCTGCTAATGTACTAAATGCTGCCGGGGAATTACAACTAGCAAGAATTCATGCCATCATCTCCCTCATCTGGTCAGAGAATGCCAGAAGATCCCTTAAATATTGCAATCATGACTATCTTCAAGACTGAGGCTAATCCAATTGTGGTAATTGTAGAGGATTTTGTAATGGAGGTGGTTGCTGGGCTGGGTTGAACGGTGTTGTACAGTGAAGTTCCATATCTTTAACTAGTGGACTATCAGGCAAGACTTAGATCAGGAGAACCCAGGTGCAGAGGAGACCTGAGACGAGGATGGAGATGGACAAAGAATCTTTGCTTGTGGCTTGGTTTGTAGAGAACATACGCTAAGACTCAAGAGTCAGTATGTGCAAGGTAGGTAAACTCAAGACTCCCCAGATGCCCTGCAACATGTGATGTATGCCCTCACTATAACGCATATGAACAGACGGAGTTAGGGACGAAAAGGCCATTCCCTGGGTCTGCCTCCTGCTGTTCACTATTCTGATGCTGGTCTCAACCTCCCATCGGCCCAGTGCCACCAGACTGCACCTCAGAAGGATAGGCTCTGGGACAACGACTAGGTCTGACTGTTCAAACTGCCTGGAGAGGGTGGCTGGCTTCTGATTCTTCAAACCTGCACAGTAGGTAATGATAAAATCAAAATGTTTAAAAATGAGTGAGCACCGAGCCTAGAACAAGTTTAACTGCTTCGCCTCCTAAACACTGGCCAGGTTCTCGTGGTCGCTCCAGACCACAACATGGATGTTTGACCCCCTCCGGCCAATGTCTCCACTCCACCAGGGCTAATTTGACTGCTAACACCTCTCTATTCTCTATGTCATAATTCCTCTCCACAGGAGAGAGCTGCCAGAAGAAAAAAAAAGGTACGGGGAATAGGTTTCTGGTCAGACGGAGGTCATTGTGAAAGAACAGCCCCAACCAGGTTGTATGCATTTTGGAGGTCCAGTTCAGAAAAGGTGGTTGTCCCTTAGAGCAGCTCAAAAGCCATGGTCATCAGTGGAAAGAAGTACATTCCAGTTCTTATTTGTGATCTTATTGGGACCTTGATAATCTATATATGGTAGGAGTCCACCATCCTTCTTTGCCACGAAGAAGCCATCATCAGCAGGGGATGTGGAGAGTCAGATGAAAGTAGGTGCCAGGGCGACACAGATGTTCTTCTCCCTGGCCAGCCTTTCTGTACCTAACAGGGAGTAGAGTCTTCCCAGGGCCGACAGGTTACAGGCAACAATTTAATTGCGCAGTCATAGGTGTGATGAGATGTCATCAATGATGGTTGTCATTCAGAGCTCTCTGAATGTGTGATGAGCCTTATTCAAAGCTCTCCCACTCATCCTGCAACTTCTGGGAAGTTGAGGAGATCTCCTGCTCTTTCTGGCTCTACAGGAAGATTCCTCTTAATGAAAGGAAACAAATGAAATAATTCCCTTAGTTTTGGGAAATGATAAGACCATCCAAATTTATGGAAAAGACAAAGTAAAAATGGCTTTGCACCTATCCAAGGCCATCTACAGTATGTTTCAGATGGCACTATCAATTTGTTAGACTACGCTTATTTCAGTAAAATCATAAATAACAATGCGTGTATTCATGTGGTCTCCTGTCTTGAAAGTGATAACAACTAGAGGTCATGGGTTAAAGGTGAAAGGTGAAAAGTTTAAGGGGAACATGAGGGGAAAGTTTTTCTCTCAGAGGGGTCATGAAAGTGTGGAATAAGCTACCAATGTAAAAGGTGCCTGTGAGCTCACTTCCAATGTTTAAGAGAAGTTTGGATAGGTGTATGGATGGCCATGGTCATGGTACAGGTCAATGGTTCAGCATGGACCAGATAGGCCAAAGGGCCTGTTTCTATGCTGTATTTTTCTATGACTCTGTGACGCTAACTAGAGTGTTCTTAGGGTCCCATGGCATGCTCTCTTCATTGCAGTTCAGGTGATGAGGTCGTGAACTTTCGCCAGAAATGTCTATCTGGTATGTTTGGGTACATCACTTGGAATTCCCTTGGCCCCAAAGTCTTGCTTTTTTTTATTTCAACTGTTCATAAACCATTTTAAGCACTCGCTGTCTCATTTTTGGCTCGCAGCATGATGTGTTTTTTTTTCAGCATGTGAACTGCAGATACCTTTAAAGCCTTGAAGAATGTACACATATTGTGGTTATTGGCTGGGTCCTGATTCTCTCATGTCCTTGTAAATGCAAATCAATTTTCCATCCAGCTTTGCATAAGAAAATTACATAGTCAATGTAGATTTAACTCCTGCAGCAGGAAACTAAAAAAAGCAATGATTTTTGTTTTGGCAGGTTAGTAGATATGAATAATGCTCCATAATGTTCTGCAGATATTCAATTTGGCAGGGATACATTTAAAACTGTTTCCTTATTTTGCCCAATATTCTACACCTTTCTTCAGGTGTGGTTGTCCCTATTTACAACCAGTGACACGCATTTGAAAGGGAGCCACTGTTATAAAGCAGGAAATCCAACAGCTAGTCAAGTCAAGTGAAGTTTATTGTCATTTAACTATATATAATGTTTTTAACCATACAATTTATACAGAAATGAGACAACATTTCTTCATACCAGCGTGTGAAGCACAAAACACACATAACACACGATAATGTATGTAGGTAAGGATAAAATCTACAGATGAAACACACATAAATAACAATCTAAAGTGCATTAGTAAGGTACGAAACAGATTAACCAGTGACACTTTGAATATGGTGTGGCGGAAAGTTCAGAAGCCTAACGGCCTGGGAGAAGAAATTGTTTCTCATCCTGACCGCTCTTATTTTTATGCATAGTAGCCTCCTGCCTGATGGTAGAAAGTTAAAGAGGGTGCTGGATGGATGGGTGGGATCCTTAATAATACTAAGGGCCCTGAGTACGCAATGCTCCTGATAAATGTCCCCGATGGATCGTAAGAAAACCCCTATGATCCTCTCAGCTGTTCTCACAGTCCTTTGTAGGGACTTCTGGTCTGAGGCTCGACTGCTCCCATACCAGATGGAGATGCAACTTGGCAGCACGCTCTTAATGGTGCTCCTGTAAAACGGAGTTAAGTTTTGGCGATTGAAGCCTTGCTGCCTCCATCTTCTTAGGATTTGGAGGCACTGCTGTGCCTTCTTGTTCAGGGAGGTGATATTAAAGGACCAGGTGAGGTCATCCATGATGTGAGCTCCCAGGAACTTGGTGCACTTAACTCTCAGTACAGAGGAGTCATGTATTCACAGAGGGGGCAGTTTGTCTGCACCTTCCTGAAGTCCACAATGATTTCCTTTGTCTTTTCCACATTCAAGTTGTTCTTCTCACACCAATCTACCAGCTGCTCACTTCCTCTCTATCCTCCATGTTGTCATTGTTCTTGATAACACAGCTGGAACCGGATCCTGCAACTCAGTCACGCGTCAGCAGTGTGAACAGCAGCAGGCTGAGCACACAGCCTTGTGTTTAATAAATGCTCCAAAGCAACCAGGTCATAATGGCTATATTGTCTTCCTTTATGATACTCATTGTGGAAAAATTACTGGTGGGGATAATGATTTTTCTAATTATGTTTCATCTTTAACCGAAACCCACATTTGCAATGCATCTGATTTCTAGTTGTCAGAATATTCAATGTAATTCAAGATCGAAACGTTCATAAATGTGAAACAGCAATTCCCATGTACTACCTATTCACAGTGACTGTGCAAAAATTCACTTACAACCTTCTTTTGTCTCAGCAGAGCTGTAGGATAACTATTTCCATCATCATAGCTGGAATGAATTGGGACAATAGGCAATGATTATGATAAGAAATATCTGAAGCTTAGTGTTTAAATGTGGGGAACACAGCAATCAATTGCTCTCTGCAAACTCCTTTAGACACCTTTATAAAAATGGCCAGGACATGTGGGAGCACTTCACCATTCTTCATTGAAATATTGCTGAAAACACCTTTACATATTCCTTGTGGAGCATCAATAGCCTCATTTTCAGATCTAATTGGAAAGATGACAGCTCCAACAATGCGGAGAATACGTCTTGGACACACGAGCTTCGTAGACAACAGTGGTTCAGATCAGCCCTCAGTAATTTTGGAACCTGAGGAAGTAGCACTTGGTATGCATGCAGAATCAAAAGATAAGCTAGCATGAGCTCAGGATCACGTTTGCTAGTTGAAACAACCCACGGTCTGGCTTTAATCCGTACACATTCAATAATTAAGCTCAACAGATGCTTGGCGAAAATCACTGCACATTTTGATTTCTTACTTTTTTATATTACAAACGGAACGCTGACCTCAGTAAGTTCAAATCACAATCATGATTGAATTTCAGCCATGGCTTCCCACACATTGGCAACCACCAAGGCTTACAACTGTTTCTGATTGTGCTCCCTCGTTTCAATGGTGATACAGGCTTGAATTGTGCTGAGTTCTGGCCCACATAGCAATGGCATCACTGAGCCTGTCTATTTTTGGAGTCATACAATCAGAGATGGCTACAGCACAGAAACAGGTCCTTTGGCCCATTTAGTTCATGCTAAACTGTTACTCTACCTAGTCCTACTGATCTGCACCTGCACCGTAGCCCTCCATACCCCTTCCATGTATGTACTGATACAAACTTCTCTAAATGTTGCCAACAATCTTCACCCACCGCTTTCACTGTCAGCTTGTTATACACTCACACCACCCTCTGAGTGAAGAAGATGCCCCTCAGGTCCTCCTTCAATATTTCACTTTTCACCCTTAACCTACGACCTCTAGTTCTAGCCCAACCTCATTGGTAAAAACCTGCTTGCATTTACCCTATCTAAACTCCTCTTAATTTTGTATACCTCTAACAAATCTCCCTTTATTCTGCAACACTCGCTACAGTAGCATAGTAGTTAGCACAACGCTATTTCTGCTCGGAGTGTTAAGAGTTCAATTTGGCCATCATCTGTATAGAGACTGTAAGTCCTCCCCGTGGAACACTGGTGTTTTTCCCGGGCATTCCGGTTTCCTCCCACAGTCCAAAGACCTGCTTAGTAGATTAACAGGTTATTGTAAATTGTCCTGTGATTAGGCTAGGTTTAAATCAAGGGTTACTGGACAGCGTGACTCGAAGGGCCGATAGGGCCTATTCTGTGCTGTATCTCAATAAATAAATAAAATCCTGAACTATTCAACTTCTCCCTGTAACCAGTGTTTGCTGTGTTGTTTTATTAGATTCACAAATGAGATATTTGCATTGGTCTGGGGTAGTCCAGCTCCAGTCGAGCTAATCCCTTTCTGTAAGGAGTATTTTTCATTAAGTTGTTCTGCTCTGTACACTGTGCTGGGAAAAAGCAGTGGGAGTCTGTTAGTGCATGCAGTAACTTTACTGCAGGTCCCATTCACTTCCGACAGCTAGTGGGTAAAATAATTCAGAATCAGAATCACTGATATCAATTTATTTATTCTTTTTTTTTTAATTTTCACTGTCATATGTTGTGAAATTTGTTGTTTTGAAGCAGCAATACGTGCAAGACATAAAAATTACTATAAATTACAATAGGAGCATATATAGAATAATGAAATAATTGAAAAAGACATTGAGTAAGTGTTCATGGTTTCATGGACACTTTCAGGAATCTGGTGGTGGTGGGGAAGAAGCTGGTGCTAAAATCTTGAGTTTGCATCTTGTACTTCATCCCTGATGGTGGCAACGAGAGGACGTTGCTGCATGGTGTCGTCCTTCAAGATAGATGTCACTTTCTGGAGGCATCACTTTTTGAAGATTTCCTCAACAGTGTGGAGGCTAGTGCCCATGATAGGCTGGCTGAGTCTACAAGCCTCTGCAACTTTCTCAAATCCTGTGTATTGACACCTCCATAACAGATGCAACCAGTTAGAATACTCTCCACGATACATCAGAAGAAATTTACTCACGTCTTTAGGGACATGCTTGATCTCCTCAAGTTCATAATTAATATAGCTGCTAGCTGGTCTTCCACATAATTGCATCAATATGTTGGGCCCAGGATAGATCTTCAGAGATGTTGATACCCAAGAGCTTAAAGCTGCTCACCCTTTCCACTGCTGATCTCTCAATGTGGACTGCTGCATGTTCTGCTAACTTACCCTTGCTGAAGACCACAATCTAATCTTGGTCTTTTTGACATCGAGTGCAAGATTACTGCTGCAACGCCACTCATCTGGCCAATATATCTCACTCTGTTCGCATCCTTGTCACCATCTGAGATTCTGCCAACAGTTGTATCATCAGCAAATTTGTAGCGGTGCCTAGCCACACAGTCATGAGTGCAGAGAGAGTAGAACTACGCTTGCATCTTTGCAGTGTGTCTGTGTTGATTGTCAGCGAGGAGGAGCTGTTATTTCCAATCCGCACTGACTGTGGTCTGTTGATGAAGAAGTCAAAGATCCATTGGCAGAGGGAGGTACAGACGCCCATATTTTGAAACTTGCTGATTAGTACTGAGCATTAGTGGTTTGTTAATGAATGCCTAGGTCACCACTACAGAACGCAGAACATAGAATATAGAACAGTACAGGCCCGTGCTCACGATGCTGTGCCCACCATGTAACCTACTCAAAGATCAATCTACTCTTCCCTCCCACATAGCACTCCATATTTCTTTTATCCACATGTCTAAGAATCTCTTAAATGTCCCTGATGTATCTGCCTCTACCACCACCCTCACAGCACATTTCATGTACCTGCCAATCTCTGAGTAAAATAGAACCTGCCAGTGACACCCTCCCATGCTTTCAGAAATGCCCTTATGTATTAGCCATTTCTGCCCTTAGATACACTAGTGAAATTTAAGAGACTACTAGACAGGAATATGGAAGAATTTAAGGTGGGGGGATATATGGGAGACAGGGTTTAAGAGTCGGCACAACATTGTGGGCCAAAGGGCCTGTACTGTGCTGTACTGTTCTATGTTCTAAAGTATCTGGTTGTCCACTCAATCTATGCCCCTTATCAGCTTGTATTCCTCTATCAAGTTACTTCTCATCCAACTCTCCAAAAAGAAAATTGCTAGCTCACTCACTCTAGCTTCAAAATAAATGCTTTCTAATCCATGCATCATTTTGGTAATTCTCTTCTGCATCCTCTCTAAAGCTCCCACATCCTTCCTATAATGAGGTGATTAGAACTGAACACGATATTCCAAGTGTGGTCCAACCAGAGTTTTATAGAGCTGCAACATTACCTTGTGGCTCTTGTATTCAATTCCCCCAACTAATGGTGAATGCCACATATGCCTTCTTACCCACCATAACAACCTGCACTGCAATTTTGAGGTAACTACAGTTTACACGTGAACCCCAAGATCTATCTGTGGCTCCACACGTTTAAGAATCCTGCCATTAACCCTGTATGGTGCCTTCACTTTCAACCTTCAAAAGTGAATCACTTCACACTTTTCTGGGTGGAATTCTCAGCCCAATTCTGCCCCTCTGATCAGTGTCCCATTGTAACCTATGACAACCTTCTACCAGGGGTCCCCAACCTGGTGTCCACGGACCCTCGGTTAATGGTAGGGGTCCTTGGCATAAAGAAAGGATGGGAACCCCTATTCCACACTACTTACATCACCACCAACCTTTGTGTCATCTGCAGATTTACTAACCCACCCTCCCAGCCTTTCACTTTCCTTCCAAGTTATTTATAACAATCACAAAGAGCAGTGGTCCCAGAGTGGAACCCTGTAGAATACTACTGGTCGCCAACCTCTGGCAGAATACGCTCCATTTACAACCACCCTCTGCCTTCTGTGGGCAACCATTCAGGCAAAATATTATTTTCAAAATTCAAAGAACAGTTACTTCATCTGTTTGAGAACTATCTTGCTTACTCTGATAAACAGGTGCATTTCTTTGAATTGAGTCACAGTGCTAAACAGGCATGCTACTCTGATGAAAAAAAGATATAAAACATATGAGATAATTTCAAATCATTATGAAATAGAATCATTTGTTTAAACTAAGAATGGAGATATTGCAAGTGCAAAGAATATTTAGAATAAATAAGACTATGAGACATCCAACAAGATGGATAAACAACTAGGAAAACTGCCATTTTTGATGGTTCTCTAAAACTGGAAAGACTCCCAACAAAATCAAAGATTACTCAGGGATGCAGCCCAGCCCATCATGAGTGGAGCCCTCTCTGCTACTGAGTACATCTACATTATGTGTTGTCACAGGAAAACTGCATCCACCCCCCAGGTCAGGCTCTCTTCTTACTGCTGCCATCAGAAAGGTGGTATTGGAGCCTCAGGGACTCACACCTCCAGGTTCAAGAACAGTTATTACCCAAAACATCGACTCTTCATTCCTTTCCACAGAAGCTGCCTGATCTGCTGTGTTCCTCCAGCATTTTATGCGTGAAGCCTTGGATTTCCAGTATCTGCAGATCTTCTCGTGTTTGTATTTCCACTCTGTTTCCTGGAATCTTCAAGAATTGAATATCACTCTTTTGGACACTGCTGTGGCTCATTCAGGAGAAAATTCATCAGAACGCTGGAGAAAAGTGCATTCAATGTTTCCTTTGTATTAACCTCGGTTGGAATTAGGTGTAAAGCTATTAGAAATGAGATGAAACATTATATGGATCAAAAAGAATAAATACCGGAATCAGAGGAGGAAGGTACAGTGATAGGAGACTTAGTAGAGAAAGGGACGGATAGGAGATTCTGTGGCCAAAGGAAATAAAACAGTTTAGCAATCTGTATTTGATTTTGTGTCACAAGAGTGGTTTTTGCACGTGAAGTACCCCGATGTGATTTATCCACATTAGATTACATTGAGGGTCCTATCCACATTTCTCCAATAGATTACATATCAGGGATTGGATTCCAGTCTTGAATAGCCATGTAGTAAACAGCACTGCTGAGTCGAAGAGTATTTCAGATCAAGTATCATTCAGAGGGTCTGCCCACACTCTCACGTGGACTCCACAACATTATTTCCAAGAAAAACAAGCAAATTTTCGGTGATATCTGGACCAATATCACTCAATCCTTCACTCTACATCATAAAGAAGGAATTCTTGTCTACTTGACTCCTGATGAAGGGTTTCGGCCGGAAATGTCGTCACTACCTCCTCCCATAGATGCTGTCTGGCCTGCTGAGTTCTGCCAGCATTTTGTGTTTTTATTTTTTTTTATTTCCAGCATCTGCAGATTCACTCGTGTTACTTGTCTATTGTAGTTTTTGGCACTTGTCTGCAAATTGACTGCTATATACCCCATGTTATGATAATGCCTGTGATTCAGAAGGACCTGCTCATCCTTAATGAGCTTTGCAACATCCTGGGACTATGCATAGCAGAATTTAATTCTGATCATTCATAGAGAGTTGTACAGTATAGAAACAGCCCAGCTCATCCATGCCAACCGAATTGTCTATTTCAGCTCGTCCACTTTCTCTATGTTTGCCTCATGTCTCTCTAAACCTTTCCTATTTGTGTACCATGTCCCAATATCTATTAAACAGTATAATTGCTCACCTCTATCACCTCCTCTGGCAGCTCACCAACCAGCCTTTGTGTGAAAAAGTTGTCACCTCACCTGATAGCTATGCCCCCTAGTTTTACACTCCACTCACTGGGGTAAAAACAAACTGTAACCATCCACCTTATCTATGGCCTTCATAATTTTATAAAACTCTATAAGGTCTCTCTCAGTGTCCTATGCCCCAGGGGGGAAAAGCACCCAACCTATTTGGATGACAAATAGTTTCCCTTTATAGTTCAACTGCTCAAGTCCTGGTACAATTCATGTGAATCCTTTCTGCACCTTTTTCAGCTTAATGACATCCTTGTCCTACCCAGGAAACCAGAACTGCGTACAGTATTCCAGCTATAACATAACATCCCAAATCTTGTGCTCAGTACCATTACAGATGAAGACAAGCATGCCAAAGGCCTTCTTCATTATCGAGTAATCTGGCTCACATTATCTAACACTGCTTTCCACGGTCCTCCCAGGAACTGAGTAAGTCCATACTTACCAAAGGGCATTGCCTTACACTTACACAAGCTAAATTCCATTCTCTGGCCCACTTTGCACATTGGTCAAGATCCCCTAGTAAACTTACATAACCATCTTTACTCTCTCCTACACCACCAACGTTGCTGCCACCCACAAACTAACATTGTCATCCAAATCATTAATAGAAATGACAAATGGAGGACTCTGCATTGTTCCCTACAGCACACTGTCACTCACAGGCCTCCAAAATAACTAACCTCTGCTTCTTTCCACCTTTCCTATTTTGTCAAGAAAGAATAGAGACAGACTTGAAACTGGCATCCAATGTATGGAGGTGGTGATTACAGTAGGTGTTATTTGAATTTAGGTTATCTGGGGACTGAGATTAGCTGAAGAGCTAAATTTGCATGTGTAGGCAGTGCAGTGTGTTTCCAGTGCTTTTCGTTAGTGCCAGTTATCTTGCACATTTGTTTCTTTACCTGTTCATGTGTAACCAAATCTTACACAAATCCTCTATTACAGAGGATTATGTGCATCATATTAATGAGCCAGATGTCATCATCCAGAAAAGCAACATAGTCATTTTGTTGTGACAACAGAGGGGCCTCCCTATCATCAGCTATAAGGAAACACATTGTCAGGGATCCCCCAGTAACAGAGACACGTGGAGGTTTGCATAGGCTTGCCTTTGCTTACTACCTCCTCCTTACTGACCCATGCCTAACCTCTCCATAATCCATTGTCACCCCTCATCCCATCCCACTACGATCTGACCCGAGTTCCATCTGACCCCTCAATCCGTTCCACCTCGGCATCTGTGTGAACTTCACTGCATCCAGCCCCTCCCAATGGCAGAGCCCTCCCTGGAGATACTTCTGTCAACACCAGACACAAGTCCTAGACCTCCTACCCTCCTGCTTCAACCTGCTATAGCGTGGAATCAAGGAATTATTCGTAACGTCATTGCAGCCTAATTACTTACTTATTTGCCACACAGAACAAGCCACACCACTCAGAAACACACCAATTTAAACCCAACCTGAGCATGGGACAAATTACAATGACTAATTAACGACCAACTGGTATGTCTTAATTTTGTGGAAGGAAATTGGAGGACCCAGAGGAAGCCCTCGTGCTCACCAGAAGTACGCACAAACAGTCTGGCCCTGTGGCTCAGAAGGGTAGGGAAAGGAAGAAGGCAGCAGTAATACGGGATCCTATCGTTAGGGGGGGTCAGACAGGTGATTCTATGCACGCAGTAAAGAAACACGGATAGTAGTTTGCCTCCCAGGTGCCAGGGTCCGGGATGTTCCTGATCGCGTCCACGATATCCTGAAGTGGGAAGGTGAACAGCCAGAGGTCGTGGTACATATTGGTACCAATAACATAGGTAGGGAAAGGGAGGAGGTCCGGAAAGCAGGCTACAGGAAGTTAGGAAGGAAGTTGAGAAGCAGGACCTCAAAGGTAGTAATCTCATAATCTGGAGCAGATGTGACTTGTACAAAAAGGACAGGTTGCACTTGAATCTGAGGAAGACCAATATCCTGGCGGGAGGTTTGCAAAGGCTATTGGGGAAAGTTTAAATTAGAATTGCTGGGGGGTGGGAACTGAACCGAAGTGACGAAGGAAAGGGAGGTTGGCCCACAAATGGAGACAGTGTGAAAGGGAGGATAGGCAGGTGATAGAGAAGGGACAAACTCAGGCTGATGGTTTGAGATGTGTCTATTTTAATGCAGGGAGTACTATGAATAAAGCAGATGAGCTTAGAGTGTGGATCAACACATGGAGCTATGATGTTGTGGCCATTACAGAGACTTGGATGGTGCAGGGGCAGGAACGGCTATTTCAAGTGCCAGGCTTTTGATGTTTCAGAAAGGGAGGCAAAAGAGGTGGGGGGGGTGTGGCACTGTTGATCAGAGATAGTGTCACAGCTGCAGAAAAGGAGGAAGTCGTGGAGGGGTTGTCTACAGAGTCTCTGTGGGTGGGAGTTAGGAATAGGAAGGGGTCAATAACTCTACTGGGTGTTTTTTAGAGACCACCCACTAGTAACAGGGACATCGAGGAGCAGATAGGGAGACAGATTCTGGAACAGAGTAATAATAACAGGGTTGTTGTGATGGGAGATATTAATTTCCCAAATATTGCTTGGAATTTCCCTAGAGTGAGGGGTTTAGAAGGGGTGGAGTTTGTTAGGTGTGTTCAGGAAGATTTCTTGAAGATGTAGATAAGCCTACAAGAGGAGAGGCTGTACTTGATCTGGTATTGGGAAATTAACCTGGTCAGGTGTCAGATCTCTCAGTGGGAGAGCATTTTGGAGATAGTGATCATAATTCTATCTCCTTTACCATAGCACTGGAGAGGGACAGGAACAGACAAGTTAGGGAAACATTTAGTTGGAGTGAGGGGAACTATAAGGCTATCAGGCAGGAACTTGGAAACATAAATTGGAAACAGATGTTCTCAGGGAAACATACGGAAGAAATGTAGCAAATGTTCAGGGGATATTTGCGTGGGGTTCTGTGTAGATAAGTTCCAATGAGATAGGGAAAGGATGGTAGGGTACAGGAACTGTAGTGTACAAAGGCTGTTATAAATCTAGTCAAGAAGAAAAGAGCTTACGAAAGGTTCAAAAAACTAGGTACTAGGATAGAGATCTAGAAGATTATAGGGCTAGCAGGAAGGAGCTTAAGAATGAAATTAGGAGAGCCAGAAGGGGCCATGAGAAAACCTTGGTGGACAGGATTAAAGAAAACCCCAAGGCATTCTACAAGTATGTGAAGAGCAAGAGGAGAAGACGTGAGAGAATGTGACCAATCAAATGTGACAGTGGAAAAGTGTATATGGAACCAGACGAGATAGCTGAGGTACTTAATGAATACTTTGCTTCATATTCACTTTGAAAAAGGATCTTGGTAATTGTAGGGATGTTTTACAGTAGATTGAAAAGCTTGAGCATACAGACATTAAGAAAAAAGATGTGCTGGAGCTTTTGGAAAGCATCAAGATGGGTAAGTCACCAGGACTGGACGGGATGTACCTCAGGCTACTGTGGGAGGTGAGGGAGGAGATTGCTGAGCCTCTGGCAATGATCTTTACATCGTCAATGAAGATGGGGAGGTTCCGGAGGACTGGAAGGTTGCGGGTGTTGTTCCAGTATTCAAGAAAGGTAGTAGAGATAGCCCAGGAAGTTATAGACCAGTGAGTCTTACTTCAGTGGTTGGTAAGTTGATGGAGAAGATCCTGAGAGGCAGGATTTATGAACATTTGGAGAGGCATAATATGATTAGGAATAATCAGCATGACTTTTTCAAGGGCAGGTCATGCCTTACGAGCCTGATTGAATTTTTTGAGGATGTGACTAAACACATTGATGAAGGTAGAGTAGTAGATGTAGTGTACATGGATTTCAGCAAGGTATTTGATAAGCTACCCCATGCAAGGCTTATTGAGAAAGTAAGGAGGCATGGGGTCGAAGGGGACCTTGCTTTGTGGATCCAGAATTGGCTTGCCCACAGAAGGCAAAGTGTGGTTGTAGACAGGTCATATTCTGCATGGAGGTCGGTGACCAGTGGTTCTGGAACCCCTTCTCTTCGTGATTTTTATACATGACCTGGATGTGGAAATGAAGGGATGGGTTAGTAAATTTGCTGATGACACAAAGGTTGGAGATGTTGTGGATAGTGTGGAAGGCTGTCAGAGGTTACAGTGGGACATCGATAGGATGCAAACACATGGAAATTTGGCTCTTCGATCTAATTTCAATTAGGATGCAAAACTGGGCTGAGAAGTGCCAGATTGAGTTCAACCCAGATAAGTGTGAGGTGGTTCATTTTGGTAGGTCAAATATGATGGCAGAATATAGTATTAATGGTAAGGCTCTCGGCAGTGTGGAGGATCGGAAGAGTCTTGTCGTCCGAGTCCATTGAACGCTCAAAGCAGCTGCACAGGTTGACTCTGTGGTTAAGAAGGCATGCGACGTACTGGTCTTCATCAATCGTGGGATTGAGTTAAAGAACCAAGAGGTAATGTTACAGCTATATTGGACCCTGGTCAGACCCCACTTGGAGTACTGTGCTCAGTTCTGGTTGCCTCACTACAGGAAGGATGTGGAAACTATCGAAAGGGTGCAGAGGAAACTTACGAGGATGTTTCCTGGATTGGGGAGCAGGCCTTATGAGAATAGGTTGAGTGAACTCGGCCTTTTCTCCTTGGAGCAGTGAGGATGAGAGGTGACCTGATAGACGTGTATAAGATGATGAGAGGCATTTATCATGTGGATTGTCAAAGGCTTTTTCTCAGGGCTGAAATGGCTAATGTGAGAGGACACAGTTTTTAAGGTGCTTGAAAGTAGGTACAGAGGAGATGTTTTTACGCAGAGAGTGGTGAGTACGTGGAATGGGCTGCCGGCAACAGTAATGGAGGCAGATATGATAGGGTATTTAAGAGACTCCTGGATAGGTGCATGGAGCCTGGAAAAATAGAGGACTATGGGTAACCCTGCGTAATTTCTAAAGTACAGCATTGTGGGCCGGAGGGCCTGTATTGTACTGTACTTGTCGATGTTTCTTAGCTCCCAGAAGACACTGGAATTGAACTCCAAGGTCCAATGCCCTGATCTGCAATGGTATCACACTAACTGCTGCGCTACCATTGGCATCCTACTGTGTTTGATACAGCAGAGCTCTCAGTGCTTGCTGATCTCTTCTCTGCTCAACCTCTCTCCATCCTACTGGCCCTTTGACTCAAAGTTGCCCATCGACGTTATAGGCTTCTCGAAGGAAATGGCAGCCTTTCCTGTGTTTGATGAATGCTCTTGGTTCATAATCCCTTACAGCTGAGCCTGTCCTCCAACCATACAATACCATCTAGATATTAGATTACCAGTGCTACAATGTGGCACAGTAATATTTATTGAACCATTATTTTCCAATGGATAGCAAGAAATGGAATCAGTTGTCCAGGAAGATTGAGGGTATGTTTCCCTGGTCATCTGATTTCAGTCAGTGAGACAGTGAGGATGATATAGTTGACCTTACCAGCCTGAAACTGGGCAGTGTAAACAGTTATTTATTGACACGTAAACAATACCGGGATGTGTCCATGACCAAATTAGATCACTTGCAGCAACTCTGTAATACAGGATGCTGTGTTCTGTTCCCTGTGAATCGGACCACAGTAGACAGCACGCTCTATGAAAGAGAACCAGTGGTCCTCCTGAACTGTCTTTAACTCCCATCTGAAGGATAATGGCATGACTTAAGTTTTGTCAAGGCATGTTCTGAGGGCAACAGGTTCTGACAGGGTGCAGCCTAGTTCAAAGCACACACTGTTTTTACATCCCACGTTGTTTTTCTCCCCTATTTCCTCACAGTTTTAAACCAACTGGTACACTCATTTTTTTAAAAAAACAATATATATGAGAATATAGGTTATGCATACCAGCCCTTTACTTTTCCTACACACCTGGCTTCACTTATCACATTCCAGCTATCAGAATCAGAATCAGTTTTAATATCACGGGCATATGTTGTGAAATTTTTTAACTTAGCAGCAGCAGTACAATGCAATACATGGTAATATAGAAAAAAATAAGTAAATCAATCACAGTAAGTACATATATATATAATTAAATTAAAAATAGGGTAAAAACGGAAATCATTTAAGAAAGTGAAGAAGTGTTCATGGGTTCAATGTCCATTTAGGAATCAGATGGCAGAGGGGAAGAAGCTGTTCCCGAATCACTGAGTGTGTGCTTTCAGGCTTCTGTACCTCCTGCCTGATGGTAACAATGAAAAGTCAGCATTTCCTGGGTGATTGGGAGGCACCGTTCCTCCGTCCTCCTTTCCCTCTCCCCAGTTTTTTATTCTGGTTTCTTCCCCCTTTCTTTCCAGTCCTGATGAAGGGTCTCAGTCTGAAACATTGACTGTTCATTTCCCTCCGTGGACGCTGCCTGACTTGCTGAGCTCCTCCAGCATTTTGTGTGAGTTGTACTTGATGTTCTAAAATGTGAAATGTGAACAGCAATGTGTTAGTTGGAACCACGTATCCCGGTATTCTATCTTTGTATCTACAGTGTGCATGTATAAATTTCTCTTGTTAAAAAGTAATGCTTTTACATTTTTTAAGAAGTCCGTGATTCTACAGCAGGGCAGTTAAAAACCTGCTTGTCATGGGCATTGCAATTATTAGACAGTAACGGGCACTGGATTTATGTTCGACAGGAGCTCTGCGCACAGCAGAGAAAGACTAAGGAGAGGTATTCATCAGGGTGGCGTCAAGTACCAAGGGGCGAGAAGTTTTACCCGCCTCCCCTAAAAATCCGACATGAATCTAAATTTCAAAACTGAGATAGATTTTTCAGCAAAACACACCCTGCTGGAGGAATTCAACAGATCAAGCAGCATCTGTGGGAGATTTGTCAACATTTCTGGTCAAAATCCTGGATCAGAGTGTCCTAACAATGCCACTGTTCCAACAGCTCTTTGATGTCCAGATTCCAGCATCTACTGTCTCGTAAGCCTTCTCCAGGTACATCCTTATTGGCCTACTGTTATTAAATGGTTTGTAGCCAATGTCCGCAGGCTCAAATCTGCCATAATCTAATTGAACGGAACAGGTAGAAAAAATGAATGGCCTTCTGTCCCAAATGTGGTAGGTGTATAAAAGGCAGGGCTGAAGGGAAAAAACCCATTCTAGTAATGCATTTTCTACACAGGTGCTAAGTAATGGAAAGTATAAATGTCCTCAGATTCTCCCTCAGTTTAATCCCCTGGTGATCTCAGAGAGCTGAATGAATCAGTAACCTCATGAAGTCACGGCCAGCCAAAGCCTAAAGCTCTTTCTCAAGCTTCATTGCTAGGTTATTCATCTTGTGTAAAGCCCGTAAACAAAATTTCCCTTTCATACTTCAAAGCCAAATTAAGTAGTTTGCTGGGACCTGTACTGCCCTGAAACTCTCCAGACCCCACCTTCACAATTTAGCTCATGGGCTTTTTATTTAGTTATTTCCCCTGCAGCCTAAGCACCAGTTTCACTTCCCTTTCTGTTCACATGATAAAAGGTTTGCCTCAGCAACATACATCACATACTGATACTAAAAGCTCCTGTTTTAATAGTAGCTGCACATCATGTGTTCTGAATGAAAGTTTATCACAAAAATAACCTTGGAATATTGAAAGCCCCATGGAAGTTTATTGTGTTTTGGGTGGGGGAAGGAAGGATGAACTACGACTTGTCTGTACAAGAACCTCAATGTCAGAAGTTGTTCAGTAACAAAAAAAAACCTTCATCTAAAAACAGAAATAGGTCACTATATTTCACATGATTCTTTCCTTATCTTAAGATCTCAGCATTTTCAGATTCAATGTGAGCTTTGGAATGTTTAGGCAATGATTCATTTCCCAGGCTTTCTGGTCTATTTTATGATGTTTGAGCCCCAGGAAATGGCTCCCAGTAAATAGCTAGCAAATTTACCAGCTAAAATATTCATTACTGCAATCTACTTGGATAGCTTTTAAAAGTCTCTGACTAGCAGATAAATGGAAAGGCTTCTCTGTCTGAAAGAGGAGCAACTAAACCAAACCCAGCACCGCCCTAGCCCTGGTATCTAAATACTTGGCCCTCTCTTTGAATGCTGAATTTTGGGTGTTCCATGCCCATATTAAACGACCTTCCAAACCTGTTAGATAGCTTCTTAGTTGCTTGGGGTTTGAAAACCCTACTTTAAATGATTGAGGCAACAACCTCCAGAAATCTGAAACAAAAACAGAAAATATGGGAAATACTCAGTGTCAGGTAGCATCTGCAGGGAGAGAAGCAAAATCAATGTTTCAACCATCTTCCATCAGAACCCATAAATGAAAGTGAAAGGAAATGGGGAAAGGGTGGAGTGACAAAGAAATGTCATAATAATTCTGTCAAGGTAATAACTCTGTCTTAAGATGGCTTCTGATTTAAGATAGCAATACTGAAGTTCAATGACTACTTGCTGGTGGCCAATGAAGTGAAGAAATCAACTAAATACTTTGCAATTCACACTTCTCCTGGTAAACCATCACTGCAAATAGAGGCCTGTAGCTTCCGTATCAGAGATGACTGGAATCGCCAGTACGATCTGGCACTTTTACGATATAGGCTGAGATCTCGGAGAGGTACGGCAGTAGCAGTAAGCCCGGGCCAGAGGTGCTGGAGTGGACTTGGAGGCAATTCGATGCATCAAAGCTGAGGCGAAGTCAAGGAAAGATCAGAGATTTGGTCAATTCAAGAGCCGAGCCTAATTGAAAGGTCAAGTACTGGCTGAATCAAAGTGGTGGAGCGTGAGCCCCAGGACATATCGAAGTGGAAGAGGCCTGCAGCTAGGAGACGTCTGGATCAGCTGCAGAACAAAACCAGTACTGAATGCCCTTTGCATGCTTTTATTGTTTGCATGATTTGTTGTTCTCCCTCTCTCTCTCTCTCTCCCTCTCTCTCTCCACATTGAGCATTTGATGGTCTTTTGTTTTTAGTGGGTTCTTTTGGGTTTCTTTGTTTCATGGCTGCCTGTAAGGTGACAAATCTCAAGGTTGTTTAAAGCACTCGTATTTTAATAATAAATGTACTTTGAACTTTGAATTACTTCACAACTTGTCAATCAGGGACAGAAGGGAATAAAATCAAACTAAAACAAAAAAGCACAGCCTTATGCATGGAGAGAAAATAAAAATTTGGTGACCAAATTGATAAATTCAAAGTATTGAGTTCCAAAGACTACAGCATGCCCAGATGAAAGATGAGATGCCTTTACTTGGGCTTACATCAGACATTCTTGTTGCCATCTAGCAGGATGAAGGCACAGAGGTCAAAGATCGGGACGGAGAATGAAGCTGACAAGCAACTAAGTGCTCAGAGTCACCTCTGAAAACTGAACAGAAGTACTTTACAACTCGGTTACCTGCCTTGTTCGATCTCTTCAAAGTAGAGGAGACCATAGTCCCATAAGAGGGAGAGGGAGTGCTAGTGGAGGTGCAAGGACTACCAGGGTGTTGTGGAGGCAAACGACCTAATTGAAAGTCCAGGAGGAAAAAGGGAGGGGAATCTTGGTAGCTATGATAGAAATTACAGAGGATAACCTGTTGAAGGTAGAAGCTGTTAAATTAAAAAGGGGAATTCAATCAGCCTGGGAAGAAGTGCAGGAAGTAAAAGATTCCAGTTTAACAGCCCTGACAACTGTGGAAGGGAGAAACCAGAAAAAAAGAAAAATGGAATTTGTCTTTAACAACCTAGCACAGAAAACCTACTAAAATATCAGAGACATCAAGGACATCGATGCAAATTCCTGATGATGACACATTTTCATTGTTGGTATAACCAGTTCCCTCCTTCGTCTTTTCCATGCAGACGCAGGAGGTACAATGCCCTTCTATTTTCCTCCTTCCTTCTCATCACCCAGAATCCAAACAGCTCTCCCAGGTGAAGCAGAGATTCACTTATGCTTTGTCCAAATGACTACATTACATTAGAGAAACCAAATGCAGTTGTAAGACCACTTTGCAGAACATCTCCGTTCATTTCACAAGGGCAAATCCAAGTCCACGTTTCCTGCCAATTTTTGTCTTCAGCCAGTTTCTGATTTCTCTCTGTTTTTACTGTTTCAAACATCCTTAACACTGGCTAGAGGAAAATCATCCATCTGACTAGCTTGCGGTCCTTGGACGCAATTTAACATCCTTTTTCGTTCTCTCATCAGAGGTGGTTGCACTTTCCTGTTTCAGTTTGATTCTTTTTTTTTAATTTTTATATCAATCTGCATAACTGTCACCTAGGCAACTTTGGTCTCCCTCCTTTGGTCTTTTATCTCCACAAAGACCCCTTTTCCATCCTTCTCCTCTCTGCAATGTCAAGTATGTTTATTGTTTCAGTTATTCAGTTTTGATTAATTTTTCTCTCTCCCCATGGTTGCTGTATGACTTGCAGAGTCTTTGCAACATACTCTATCTTTGATAACTGACCCTCCCTTGCAACGGATTAAATTTCTGAAACTGCAGGTGAAAAATGCCTTCAGAGAAGCTAGTTTGATTTGTTGTCAACAAGCTTTCCAAGAGGATGATGTTATTCTTGCCACAGGAGGAATGAGTCCCTTATTTTTGCTGGGAAAATCAAGATTTGCTGCACCCTTCATACTCGTGGTGAGCTGCTCAGAGTTAAGGAACTTCCACAGTCAGTGGAATGTGGGATTTACAGTCACCAGGTTCGGACATGGCCCAAGTGCGGAATGAGAGACACTGAAGCAGAACACTAGATCACAGGCTTCAATGTGAACTGTGTCGAAGGGGGAGAAAAACAATAGACGCTAGGCCAAACAGGGCTGTTGACTAAAACACTCAAATGGAAACGAAGCCTACGCTGCAGCTGAAAAGAACAACTCAGTATAAAATGAATTCCGCTAGTCTTCAGAGTCAGTTGGCTCAAAGGTCCAATTTCTCAGGCAAGGTGGAATGCAGATAACGAAGCGTGGCTATGTCCGTGTCCGAGTCTCGACCAATGCTACGATGGAATGAATGGAACTAAATACTATCACAATTAAGTAATAATTAGCTGACATGTGCATATTCACGAGCGCAATTTCCAAATCTGCTGTGCTGCCGAATCCGTGTTTGTGACATTTACATTTCATCTAAGTAAAGGCTAACACTGGGTCAGATGTAAAACTGGAACTATCTTCCCAGGAGTCTAGAACAAGTTGCATCTGGGCAGTATGGAAATCCAATGTTAGCTCCAATCCCATCACATAAATCACATACAATTCTTACAAGAAATGTCACAATGGCAATAAAAGAAACAAAGTCCATTGAAGTGAACAAAGTGGTCACAATGTTGTTATACTGAGATAGTGATTTGTGTTGTGCTGGTTAGTTCAACAAACAAATGATTGAAGGGAAGTAGCTGTTCTTCAAGCTGTTGGTTTGGGACTTCAGGCTTCTGTGCTTCCTGCTGATAAGTGAGATAGAGAAGCCTGTACCTTTAAAACTGGGCAGGATGTAATTCCAGTATTAGTTCCAATCCCATCAGTTTCCATGTGGATAGCTCAAGTTACAATTACCCAGCCCAGACACCCCTCCTGTAATCCATGTGCCCATTTTCAGATCAACTTATTGAACTGTTCACTCACACTCATCCACTTTCACCAGCAGTGCCTTTCATCCTGCAACAAAATGTCTCCATCAGACCTACCTTTGAAATTGCTCAGTAAGAACATCAAGCCAAATGGGCAATTATTGGCCAGACACCAGAGGTTTCATAGGGTTTCTCAGCTGGTGAGGCAGCAAATGCAAGCCTTGTCCAAGTTTGCATTCACTCAACCAGCATGAGAACTGTCCAATAGAATTCATTTGGGAGTTGCTTCACTGTTTAAAATAATTCACTGGAATGCAACTCGTGCTAACTGCACTGTTCAGTGCCTTCATGGCACAGAGGAAGACCATGTGATGTAACTAGTTTAAGCCAGTTAAAGCTACACGGTGCCTCGTAAAAGATGAGGACGTTGTGCATTCAGTGGATGAGTGCCTGGAGTTCTCCAACTGAAGATTGATCTGCTATCGAAAAATGGCAGGGCAGGCTTTGCACCTTACTTAGAGGCTATACCAGAGTACATGGAGAGGAGGAAAGACACCTTCCTTCTAAAAGGGACCAGGAGACCTTTCACTCACACATTCAGAAGGTGGATGGAGGAGAAAGAAGCGGACATCAATGCCAAGAGTCCAGCCCTGATGACGAAATGTAGAGAGGCAAAAATTTCAATGACTTCACCAACAAGTACAAGGAAATAGAATGTGTCTATGACTTGAGGCTACCTGATCAGATCATTAAATTTTACATCCTAAATTCAGAACTGGGGCCTGTATCTGGTGAGTTAGCAGGATAAGTAGCTTGAGGATTCCAGCTCTTGCAGGCTGAAGTCACATGCAAATACCTGATGTGAAGGACTCAGCCAAGGAATACAGATGAAGGCTGATGTCCATGCACTTCAATGACATGCCCAAGTGATGGCTAACAATGGAAGGCTAATGTCTCAACAAATTCACTGTCCCAAACTCATAAAGCATACAAATATCATCTAATCACCTCCCTTCTGTGTGGTCTTATCCCCCCCGTGAGCTTTCCTAACCCCTGTCAGGCTGCACACTTCAGTGTTTTCCCAGGTCCAGAGTCTACCTTTGAGATACCCGTTACACTTCACACAGCATCAGTGTCTATGCCTTTGGCCTTGCGTGTGCCCACTTCGTCCATGCTGCTCTACTCTTCCCTAAGCGGTTTGAGATCTTGGAGATCTGAAAGGTATGATGAGGTGGGGAGGGGAGCATGCTTACCTCATCTGCAACTTAGGAAAGAGAGAGCAGAGTGAAGAGCTGCTGGATTATGAGGATAGCATTATCTTCAATGATCTCAGCCATGCTGCTGACACAGATTCAGCCACAGCAGCAGCAGTAAAGGCCATCATCCTCTCAGCTGTAGGAATAGTGAAGATTTCTAACCATCCTGATAAACTGCGGCCACCTCAGGTCATAAACCCTGTTGAAATTCAGACAGTTCAGCAAGCTGAGTGATGTAGCTTTCATGGTTGAGAAGGTGAGAGATGCTATAACCATGCACCTATGAGGTGGAGCATGGTTATAAGCCTGACTGACAGCTATTATTGCGAGCTGAGTCACAGGGTACTGAAGTGTGTCTGAGTTGAAGTAAGCAGTTGGACGGATATGACATTTGAAGGTACACTCACTTACAAATGTTTATTTCAGACTTCTGATCTGTATCCAGTATTTCACCCAGATGCTTAGGAATGGCTCTTGGCTGTGAACTCCATGGCTTTGGCTATCAACTTATGCCATTTTCCAAGTATGTGCCAGGAAGGCCTTCCACCTCTCTTAGACACAGAGTACCTCTCCCATGTCCCGACCTCTCTGCTGGGGGAAGCACAGTGGCAGAGCTGATAGGGCTGCCGCCTCCCAGCTCCGGCAGCCCAAGTTCAAACCTGACCCCAGGTGCACTCTGTGCGTGGTTTGCATGTCCTCCCCACGACCACTTAGCTTTCCTCTGAGTGCTCCAGCTTCCTCCCTTTTCCCAAAGATGGGGTGAATCGGCCACTGTAAATTGCCCCTGGTGTGCAGCTGGGCCGGAGGAAGAGGAGCAGATGGGAACGTAGGGGAATAAAGTAGGGTAGATGGTAGGTGGTTGGTAGCAGACCAAGTGGCCTGTTTTCCTGCAGTATCTCTCTGTGACTCTATCATCCTCCAGTATTGTGTTTGAAAGCACTGAAACCTTTGCACTCCTGTGCCGCGCTTTCTGTCTCTGTTTCCCCAACCAACCTGAACCAGTAAATGTTAACTGTGAGTCTCTCTCCATGGATGCTACCTGACCTTAGAATATTCAAGAAAGAGTATGACAAATTTTTAAACTCTAAAGTAACCAACAGAGTTAGAACAGAGAGGTGGCATGAAGGTTAAAAACAAATCTATGATCTTATCAAATGATAAAACAGGGATGGTCTCCAGCTGAATCTGCTTCACATGCCCTACTAATGAGTGATGCATTGTCTGCACTCAGGAATCCTACAGATAATCAGGCAGCTTATGATGCAAACAAGAGGTTTGAAGTAATTGTCCATCGGGATCTCTGTGCCTATCTTTGGGTGTTGTCCATTTTGTCCACAAATAGTACAGGCAACGCACACTATTGCCAGAATTTGATGTGCAACATTTCTGTAATCAAGGTAAACCTCCTGTCTCCTTTCAGCCCAAACAAAGATTGCCTGACATAAATAGTTGGTCTGCACTTTGAGCAACAGATGGGACTTTTATGCTCCCTCAATGATACTTTTACTTGTACAATGATTCAGATCACAGAATGAACAGAACGCTAACAGGCTGGGTACTGTGGTGCACCACAGCTTTGCGTTACCAAAGTGCCGGAGGGAGCACTAAAATTATATATTTTTTTCCATTGAAAATGAGATGTGCTTTTGTTTAGAGACAAAGAACCCATATTCATGATGACATAAGCTCTATAGTTTTAGTTCCTGTTTCTCAATTGGTCAGGGCAGCCCTTTGTTCATGGGTGTAAATATGATCCACAATAGAAGCTGACTGATTATTATCACTGACTGAGTGCTATATTAGAAATATGAGAAGCATGGATGTACAGTGAATGAAAAAAAGTACCATGTGTTTTATGGAAGGTAAGACTGGCACATAATTCAGCAACAAAGTTGAAAACCGACTCTGAATATCCAAATATTATGTAAATAACCAGAAGGTATCAGAGTGTACTGTGCTAGTTTATAGTCCGTGATCTCACCTTGGGAGCCCAGATCCATTTCCTGTATAAATGGGAGGAAACCCCAGAGGGAGATTGGTCTTAGTTCATCAGTTCTGCACTGACGTCGAAACACTCGCCATTGCATGTCTAAGGAAACCCACAGCAACTTCTGCTAATGCCATGTTGTAAAAAAGGCATACAAGCTGCCTAACTTTCGTAGCCTCGCATTGTTCAATTACTTCAGATCTGATAGGAAACAATATAATTAAGATCTGTTAGAATATGGTGGAGTTACATTCAGGAGTGATTTTGATCAGGGTAAAAGTTCAAAGTGTATATACTTCACCACATACAGTGCTACCTTGAGATTCATTTTCTTGCAGGTGTTCACAGTAGAGCAAATGAATACAACAGAATTAATGAAAAATGCCACACAAAGGCTGACAAACAACCAATGTGCAAAAGGCAAACTGTGCAAATAAGAAAAATAATAAATGAATTATCGATAGATAAACAATACTGAGAGCATCAGTAGGAGAGCGCTCAAAAGCGAGTCCATCGGAGATGAGGTGAGTGAAGTTATCCACTTATGCATGCTGGTTCAGGAGCCTAATGGCTGGAAGGTTGTTCCTGTACCTGGTGGTGGGAGACCTAAGGCTCCTGCACCTCCTTCCCAATGGCAGCAACAAGAAGAAAGCATGTCCTAGATGAATGGGATCCTTGATGATGGATGCTGCTTTCTAGTGGCAGTGCCCCTTGTAGACGTGGTGGGGAGGGCTGTGTCCATCACCTTTTGTAGGCTGATGGTGATTGTGTGCTGTGGATTATCGTGCCCATTTTCCAACCAATAGAGGATGTACTGGGTTTAAATTCTAGGAGTGATGAACGGCGATGTCATGTACTGGGATTGTCAGGTTGTCATGCAGTGGTCAGATACAGTCGTGAAATTATGTGTGGTGCTGCCTTATATTCAGTCACAGATCACAAGCTGCAAAAAGAATTCTTCAGATTAGAAACTCACAGCCTTTGACCCAAAATTGCAAATGGAATCTTTTCAACTGCAGCTACGCTTTTACTGTAACTGGCTTTATCTGGACTGTCTTTTCAATTTCACAGAACACTCAAAACACTTAATCTGCTTGCCTCTAATAGAGAGGAATTCCTGATATATACAGGATGATGTAGATAAAACAAAAGAGTTCTTACCTAACTGAGCGACAATGTGGGAAGCGAGATATTGGAAAGCAAAAGAAAGTATTTAATGTAGGGTGAACTGAGGGGGATATATCCCAGAGATAAACACAAGTGGTTCAATTGTTGCAACTGTTTAACCACCAAAAGAAAAAAGAAAATATCACTATGTCCTTTCTTTTAAGTACTGTGGATTCCGGTTAATTGGGACACATCGGGACCAGTACATTTTGGTCCAATTAAGCAGCTGCCCTAGTTAGCCAAAGTTTCATGGAAATAGTTAAAAACATATTAAAAAGACGAACTACTACTGAGTAACAAATTATGTATTTAACTAAAATAACTGAACAAATCAGAGCACTAAAGAATTCTTAATACTATAATAGTTCCTAATAGTTATCGACGGCTGAATTCATCCTGTGTGTTCATGCCATGTTCCTTTGATTGACTGTAATTGAACAAAATCAGCGCAGAGACCTAGTGCAGATAATGGATGTCCTTCAGACAATGATTTTGACAATTGCGTCCTCCAAATCTTCGTTTTCATTGTAACATTCGTGATGATTGTCGGCGCCTTCAAATTCTTCGTAGTTTCTAACTTGTTGAAGTAATGAAATTGTTTCCTTTTCACTCCTGGCCATTCCTCCAAGCCTGCAATGAGGAAAACAGTTCTGAATTGTCTTACTGCTTATTAATCATCAACTATAAATGACAAGAAACATTTTTTTTAAATGAAGCACAGTGTAAAAACTGTTTGCTCTAAGCAAGATGTAGTTGTAAATGGCCACACAAGTGCACGCAACTGATGCTAGTAAGAAACTGTTTGGCAGCAATGTCCTGTCCCAATTAAGTGGCATAATATCCCAAATAAATGAAGGGAATCCCAGCTATATTCTCGATTGGCTTTTGTTCTTTAACATTTGTCCCAAATAAGCAGCTGCCAATGGCCTAATAAACTGGAATCCACTGTATGCCCAAAAGCACTGCACAGGTAAATTAATATTTTCAGCTCAGTGGATAGGCAGCAATCAGATGGGCAACCACATAACATGTTGCAATGAAGATAATTAAGGGAGAATATCAGAGGAGATCCTTCTGATCTTCATTCAATAACTCCTTTGCATTTTAATATTTTATCTCAAAGACATTACTGTGCTCCTTTGTGCACTTGGATTACAGGCAAGCTTTTGACTGGGGATAGGTTTTAACCTCAGGACTCTCTGACTCTAAAGCAAGAGGCTATGAATGTTTTATTTATATCTGGAACATGCATTTGATGATAAGCCCAGCATTTCTTATCTGGTGGTGATGGATCACATACTTAAACAACTTTGCCCTCTGCTAAATGCCATTGTTGGGAAATTAGTTTCAGGATTTAAAGTGACACTGAAGGACGAGCAATATATTTCCAAGTCAGGATGATGTGAGGCGAGGAGGGGAACTTAGAAACTTTGACAAACCCAGGTACTGTTGGACAAACCCGGGGAGTAACTGCAGCATATTCTGTACAATGGCACAGCTGCAGTCACTATCTGCCAAACCTATTGGGAGAGCTATAGAAGGAGCCATGCCAGACTGTGAGAAAACTCACGTAAGGGAAAATCCTACTTGATCACGTCCTTCCTGATCTATCTTTTGCAGATTTGTCCATGTTAAAGTAATTGCCAAATGTTTTTGGTTGAGATAAAGTTTTGTCCTCACACTGAAGAAGTTCCCCAAAGGTGTAGGTTCTAAATGGGATGGTTGGAAAGTTAGGCATCCATGAAATGCAGTGAACATAAAATTGTAAGATATTAGAAGCAATTCGGAAAATGTGTAGCTCAGGAGATTAGTGATTAGGTTGAGTTGTTCTCTGATCCAGACCGCAATGCATGAAGTTCACCACACAACCAATCAGTGATGAGATTTCCTCCCCACATCACCATGAAAGACCATTCAGCTAATTGATAAGTAAATAAAGGCCAAGCATTTGGAGGACACACCACAACCAATACGCGCACTGATGATGTCTCCTTGTGTGGTGACAAAAGTTCACAAGTAAATTATCAAGATCGGAGAGCAACTCAAGCCAACCACCCTAAGATATATATTAGAGATTAGATGTCCCATGTGCAGTGAAATGTGTTACTTGCATCAACAACCAATATAGTCCGAGGATGTCTAAACTAGAGTTGCATGGGGATGGGAACCACAGTGTCTGAAAAGATAGTGGATTGGGTGTGGTGTCAAATGTTGCTAAGACCTCAGACAAAGTCAGCAAACAAAAGGCTGCACATGCTGGGACAAATGTTCTGAGTTGTGTATATTGCAATGCAAGAGTATTATAGGAAAGGCAGCAGAGTTCAGGGCATGGATCAACACATGGAATTATGATATTGTAGCCATTAGTGAGACTTGGTTGCAGGAGGGGCTGGCTCAGTATTCTGGGGTTCCATTGTTTTACACATACTAGAGCAGGAGGGATGGCATTACTAGTCAGAGAAAATGTCACGACAGTGCTCAGTCAGGATATACTGGAGAACTCATCTAGTGAGGCTTTATATGTGGAACTGAGGAATTAAGAAAAGTATGACCACGTTAATGGGGTTATATTTTAGACCACCCAACTGTGCACGGGATTTAGTGAAACAAATTTTCAGAGAGATCACAGACTGTTGCAAACAACATAAAGTTGTGATAGTAGGTGATTTTAACTTTCCACATATTGACTGGGGCTCCCATATAGTAAAAGGACTAGATAGGACAGAGTTTGTCAAACGTTTTCAGGAAAATTTCCTTAATCAGTACATAGAAGTCCCAATGACAGAGTGTGCAATGCTTGATCTCCTATTAGGGAATGAGACAGGTTAGGTGTCAAAAGTTTGTGTGGAGGAGAACTTTGCATCCAGTGAACATAATGCCATTACTTTCAAGGTAATAATGCAAAAAGATAGGTCTGATCTGCAGTTGAGATTCTAAATCGGAGAAAGTCCAACTTCAATGGCATTAGAAAGGGTCTAGCAACTGTGGACTGAGGCAGGTTGTTCTCTGGCAAAGATGTACTTGGTAACTGGGAGGCCTTCAAAAGTGAAGTTCTAAGAGTACATACTTTGTATGTACCTGTCAGAATAAAAGGCAAGGATAACAGGTCTAGAAAACTTTGGTTTGCGAGAGATACTGAGGCCCTGGTTAAGAGAAAAAAGAGATACATAGCAGGTATAGGCAGGTAGGAACAAATGATATACTTGAGGAGCATATGAAATGCATGAGAACGCCTAAGAAAGAAATTAGGAGGGCTCAAAGAAGGCATGAGGTTGCCATAGCAGACAGGTGAAGGGGAATCCTAAGGGATTCTACGGATAGGTTAAGAGCAAAACGATTGCAATAGCCAAAATTCTGAAATGGTAATCAATAAGTTGGAGACAAAAGATTGGGTGAGATTTTAAATAGATTTTTTACATCTGTATTGACTCAGGAGACAGACACAGTGTCTATAGAAGTAAGCAAAATAGCCACAAGTTCATGGACACTATACAGTGTACAGAGGAGGAGGTGTTTGCTGTCTTCATGCAAACTAGGATCGACAAATCCCCAGGCCCTGACAAGATGTTCGTTTGGATCCTGTCTGAAACAAAGTGCAGAAATTGCAGGGGCTCTAGCAGAGATATTTAAATCATCCAGAGTGACAGGTGAGGTACTGGAGGATTGGAGGATAGCTATTGTTGTTGCATTGTTTAAGAAAGGCTCTAAGAATAAACTAGGAAATTATAGGCCGGAGAGCCTGACATCAGTACCGGGACAGTTATTGGAAGGTATTCTAAGGGACTGGATATGTGAGTATTTGGATAGACAGGGACTGATTAGGGATAGTCACCATGGCTTTGGGTGTGGTAGGTCGTGCTTAACCGATCTTAAAGAGTTTTTCGAGGATGCTATCAGGAAAGTTGATGAAGGCAATGCTGTGGATGTTGTTTACATGGACTTCAGCAAGGCACTTGGCAAGGTCCCACATGAGAATTTGGTCAAGAAGGTTCAGTCACTTGGCATTCAAGCCAATGTATTAGACATTGGCTTTCCGGGAGAAGCCAGAGAGTGATAGTAGATGGTAGCCTCTCTAACTGGAGGACTGTGACTAGTGGAGTGCCACAGGGATCAGTGCTGGGTCCATTGTTGTTTGTTTTCTATCTATATCAATGATCTGGATGATAATGTAGTTAACCAGCTCACCAAATATGTGGATGACACCAAGATTGGGACTGTAGTGGATAGCAAGGAAGGCTATCAAAGCTTGCAGTGGGATCTGGACCAGCTGGCAAAATGGACAGAAAAATGGCAGAAGGAATTGAAGGCAGAAAAGCGTGAGATGTACTTCAGTGGGATCAACCAGGGTAGGTCCCACACAGGGAGCAATAGGGCACTAAAGAGTGTTGTACAGCAAAGGGATCTGGGAACACAGTTGATAATTAATTGAAAGTGGCATCACAGGCAGATAGGATTGTAAAGAAAGCTTTGGCCTTCATAGATCTAAGTGTTGAGTACAGGAGTTGAAATGTTATGCTGAAGTTGTATAAGATGTCGGTGAGGCCTAATTTGGAGTATTGCGTGCAGTCTTGGTCACTTACCTACAGGAAAGATGTAAATAAGATTGAAAGAGTGCAGAGAAAGTTTACAAGGATGTTCCCAGGACTGGAGGACCTGAGCTATAAGGAAAGATTGAATAAGTTAGAACTTTATTCCTTAAAACATAGGAGATTGAGGGGAGATTTGACAGAGGTAAAAAAATTTATGAGGGATACAGGTAGAGTTAATACAAGCAGGCCTCAGTTTTCCACTGAGGTTGGGTGAGACTATAACTAGAGGTCACAGGTGAAGGGTGAAAGGTTAAATGCTTAAGGGGAACATGAGGGCAAGTTTCTTCACTCAAGTGGTGGTGAGAGTGTGGAACAAGCTACCAGTGTAAGTGGTGCAGGTAATTTTGATTTCAATACTTAAGAGAAATTTGGACAGGTACACTGATGGGAGGGCTATGGAGGGTATGGTCAGGGTGCAGGTTGCTGGGACAAAGGAGTTTAAATGGTTTGACACTGACTAGATGGGCTGAAAGGCCTGTTTGTGAGCTGTAGTTTTCTATGACTCTATGACTCAATTTTCGATGTGCTAGGGTAGCCCGGAAGTGCATCAGCTTAGCATCCCCACAACTTACTAACCCTTATCTGTATGTATTTGGAACATGGGAGGAGACCAGCGAACTCAGAAGAAACCCATGCGGTCATGGGGAGGACATTCAACCTCGTTGCAGACAGCAACAGAGACTTGAGCCTCGATCACTGATACTGGAAGGTGTTACACCAGCTGCTACACTACTGTGCCGCCCTCGCTACAGACCGTGCTGGGCCATCGCAATGTGTGGCCTCATGGTCTGAATTATCCCACACTCTCCTATTCCCATCAATCCAAGGGAATGACCCTAGCTCGGTGAAGCATTCAGAAGTGCATGCCAAGTGTAGCTTATAATGAGATGATAGCCTAATTGGGCTTAACCGGACAAGGAAGATAAAGAGCAAAAACAGTAAGAAATGTATAAAGCTAAGCAACTGCAGAGCCAACAATTCAATCAAACATCTTCATCCAGTCACATTTAGTCATGAATGCAGTGGACAACTCAGTAGATGATGGGAGGTGAAAGGAATAGTTCTGCTCAGTGTGC
This sequence comes from Hemitrygon akajei, assembly GCF_048418815.1. Classification (NCBI taxonomy): domain Eukaryota; kingdom Metazoa; phylum Chordata; class Chondrichthyes; order Myliobatiformes; family Dasyatidae; genus Hemitrygon; species Hemitrygon akajei. Next base: position 75,500,197 of record NC_133135.1, on the reverse strand, counting down.
ATCGACAATGCTTACAGCTCAGCTGTGTTTCATAGTCCACTTTCTCCATGCAGTGCTTTCATTTTTGCCGGTGAAATCAATGGAGAAAGGCAAACAGCAGAAGCCAGACAAATCGTGAAGTCATTTTCAGGACATTACATCTCGTCCCCTTTATTTTTGGGAGATGATGTAGTGACATAGAATGTAGTCCAAAAAAAAGTATAACACTATAACAAGCTTAACAAATAGCATTTCCGTATTAATAATCTACCTGCTTGTTTCCTTGTTCTTTGCAGTGATACAGCCTAGACTGGGCTGTGACAGAGGTGAGTTCTCTTTCATTTCATCAGCTTCATTAGAAAATGAGGTTACCGCTGGCTCCAACTCATCCGCATTTACTTTAAAATGGCCCTCTCACATTCTGCCTCTTCTGCTTCTTGTGTGCAACACACTAAGCTCTGGTTCCTGGTACATCTGTACTGTGCTTGCATGTTCTCTGTTCCAGAGGTGAAACAGGACAGGTGTAACTGCTGTCCCCATCTCACCTCCTCTCCTCTTTTACAGAGAACTTTTCGGGGTCTGAACTGTTCTTTCCACCAACCTGTTTGAGTCTGCATGCGTTAAAGCTGTGCACACACTTAACTCCATTCCTTCTGAGGAATTTAGCAAGCTCAGCAGAAGTGGAGCCACTTCCAATGTCTGTCACAAGTAACTTTGGTGAACCAAGATCTTTCCCAGCTTTGAATCTGTGGCTCAAGGAGCAAATGGTGTTGATACACTTGTGTGGATTGGACAAGCCCACAAGGGAAAAGGGTTTCAAGGGATACGCTGATAGATGAAGAAGAGAAAAGATGGGATGGGGTTTGAATGGAGTAATAGTACTAGCGTGGGTTGTTCGGGCCAAATATTATGTTAGTGCATCATAAATGCATGTACAATGTTCAGTTTATCTCCTTATCCCTTATATAATGAAGCAGCCAATGCCTGAAAGTAGCAGGACCTGCAAAACATTCAAGTATTGCCTATCGAGCGACAAGAACCCTTCACGCCTCACATGCCCGTCTCCGATAAGGAAGAGATGCACCAACTGACAGTGATGCCCAGCAGCTGAGATCACCTCATCCACATCCTAGAGCTCACACGTGAACAGAAAATAAACTGGACCAGTCACACAGACACTGCAGCTACAAGAGGAGGCAAAGCCTTTTCACCATCCATAGGGCAGGTCAGGAGTACACAGTAGCTGGACATTGATCTGAATAGGTGCAGTTCTAACAACTTGCAAAATGGCGGAGGACATCCAGAATCAAACAGCCTACCAAGCTAACTACTCAACTAGTTTCCTGAATACTCCCTCGATTTCCAAACAAACACCACCCCCCCCCCAAATAACACATATGGCCACATTCTGTCCTACCTACAAAATACACCATTGCAGCTTGAAAGGGCAAAATACAATGGACTGGGGAAAGGATATTTCCAGTAGTGGGAGAGTCTAGGACTGGGGGCACATACTCAGAATAAAAAGACTTCCGTTTAAAACAGAGGACAGGAGGAATTTCTTTAGCTACAGAGGGCTGTGGAGGACAAGTCATTAGGTATATTTAAAGTAGAGGTTGATTAGTAAAGGCACCAAATGTTACAGGGAGAAAGCAGGAGAATGGGGTTGAGAGGGAAAATAAATCAGCCATGATCGAATGGTGGAACAGATGTGTTGGATCAAATGGCCTAATTCTGCTCCTTTATGGTCTTATGGTCTTTCCAAGGCATCTTCAGCTGCATCTGTCTGCTACCAAAAAGGATAAGGACAGTGGGAACACCACCACCACCTCCAAATCTATTCCCAATTCTTCAAGATGCTTGGTCTCATCTGAACTCCAAACCCAACAGCACTGACATCAAAGGTTCAACAAGATGGTTCACCACAACCTTCTCAGGGAAAGGGAAGAATGGAGATTGTCTCATCTCCCAAGTGTCTCCTGTGCATGATTTTCTCAGCGACTGGCAGATGGTGTTAAAGAAGACTTGTAAGGAATGAGGAAAAATGTCCACTTGAATTTACAAGGAACTACCGAAGCTGCACTTCCAGAAATACTTATATATTCACACCTTCTTCCTTACTTAAAATCAATATGGAAAAATTTAACTGACCAGACTTTACTTTTTTAGTTGCAGGCACATCAAAGTGAAACAAGAGAAGCTGTGTGCCCTTTCTTTGAACTTCACAGTCTTGTGGTCTTTAGGGTATTTCTACCTTCTGAGCATTGAGTAGCAAGAACCTTGCCATGTGTGCATGAAGGAGAGAGACTGAGACAGACAGAGTTACATCCTGTGCCCTCTTCCAGTTTGTCCACTCGCAGAACACATGCCAGGCAACGGTAAAAGTTTCATGCGTGACCTGCATTGTGCTTCTTTAACACTTTTCTATTTTTGTGCTCTTAAAAGCAAGTGAAGCCCAAATTGTGGTGGAAAGCTCTACTTTATTTCCACCATTTCTCTCACCTGCATGTCCAACAATACAACACAAACTTATTGTGCACTAATCCTAAAACCCACTGTACAAATGTAAGTTTCTGTATTTCATGTCACAATCCATACTATGAAAGAATTAGACAATGGCTGTGCATGGTGTTGGAACAAATTACTTTTATTTCTTATGTTATTATGCCCACACAAACTTTTGAATATGGTGGGCTTCTTGTGGGTGTCTTCTCTATCCATTACTTCCTAGTGCAATGACACAATGGGCATCAATCAGCATGTCAAGCCTGAACAGACATACAAAAACATGACTATTAATGTTTGATGAATTGATTTCACATACATGCACACCCAAAATGTGAGTAACTAAACACTCAGTGGCTGACACACAAGCACAGATATCATCTGTCTGTAATGTTTCCCTAAGTACATGGAGATGAGTCATTTATTATCATTTCTACCTGTGCTGGCATGAGACAGTCCCTTCATTTGCCAGCACTTAAGCACCAAGCTAACTTTGCAGATGTAGAGCAGGAATGCTTTCCAATCTTGGGTCGCTCTCTCTCTAAGCACCAGAGGCTGAGAGGAGACATGCAGAGTTTTTTTTAATTATGAGAGAGGTAGGTAGAATAAACAGTCAAAATCTTGTCCCTAGGAGAGAAATGCCATGATTTTAAGGTTAGAGCAGGGAAGTTTAGACGTGATGTGAAGGGCACAAGTTTTTACACAGAGTGTGGTAGCTGTGGTTGTTGCAAGTTTAAGAGGCTTTAAGATAGATGCATGAATATGAACAGAATGGAGGGGTTACGGATGATATGCAGAAGGGGTAGCATGGTGGTGTAGTGGTTAGCACAATGATTTACTGTACAGGTGGCATGGGTTCAATTCCCACCGCTGCCTGTAAGGAGTTTGTACGTTCTCTCCGTGGCCATGAGGGTTTCCTCCCACAGTCCAAAGCCGTTCCGGTTAGAAGGATAATTGGTCATTATGAACTGTCCTGTGACTAGGCTAAGGTTATATCAGGGGATTGCTTGTTCGGCTGGTGGTGCAGTGACATCAGTGCCCGGACTCCTGAACGGAGGCTCCCGGGTTCGAATCCAGTGGGACGTTCCCGAGTACACTTTCCATCCGTGCCGGGTTGAGTGTTGAGCTCGCAACTCGAACCTCGTAAAATAAAGAAAAATACCATGAAATGTCTGTGTGAGGAGGGGCGTGCCACGCAGTCTCTCATTCCGCACCTTGTAAAGCACGAAAATGCCCGACGCTGGCCTCTCAGGCCTAGTCGACGTCATCATCATCATCGCTTGGTGGCACAGCTCGAAGGGCTGGAAGGGCCTTTTCCATGCTCTGTGTTAAATTAGGGGCTTCTGGGCAACATGGCTCAAAAGGCCAGAAGGGCCTATTCTGCACAGTATCTTAATAAATAAATAGATTTCGTATAAATCTGCATAAATATCATCAGCTGAATGGTCTGTCCTGTGCTGTACTGTTCTATGTTCTCTGACAGTCACAAATGATTTTTGCTTAACTGGCAAATACAACAAATTATTTTCTCTCTTCTACTCAGCTTCACTTCTGGGATTGTCTCAGGACCTGCGGTGAGCTTTGAAGTGGGCTAGAAGATTAGGTTACCCGACACTTACCCATCAAGGTTAAGACAAAACTTAGCCCTTGCAGAGAGATTGCAAGCTAAACCAGGGAAGTGAGTAAATATTTCTAAATGCTTGTTCAAAAAGGAAATTTTGATTTCAAAAACAAAATTTATTCATAATAAAATACCTGTATGAAAAGAAAAACAGTGTAAAATATTCTACATTCTTAATCAATATAATTAGTAGTGATAACACTTTTGCTAAAAGCATGGTGGTTGTCTGTAGTGTCCAATGCCAACAGGAAACCTGTGAGGGAGGGTTTTTAAGGTGAAAAGCCATTGCGCTGGGGCAATGTTGACCTCAGAAGTCCAGGTCCAGTGATAGGAACAAGTGTCAGAAACTGGGGGGATCTTCCTTGGTTGGAGTGGATGACCATGAAGTCTTCCGTGCCTTGTATTGCCCTTCGCTCTCCATGGAGTGTTACAGTACCACCTTCCTGGCTGTTGGATTTCACTGTAGATCTTATTAACCCAGACCACTCAATCTACGCTGTGTCTCACCGATATACAGCATATTCTCTGCAACTTCCGCCATCTTCAACAGGATCCCACCACCAAGTACATCTTTCCCTCCCACCCAACTTTCTGCTTTCCGCAGGGATCACTCCCTATGCGACTCCCTTGTCCATTCGTCCATCCCCACTGATCTCCCTCCTGCCATTTATCCTTGCAAGCAGAACAAGTGCTACACCTGCCCCTACTTCCCCTCCCTCACTAACATTCAGGGCTCTAAACAGTCCTTCCAGGTGAGGTAACACTTCACCTGTAAGTCTGTTGGGGTCATGCACTGTGTCCTGTGATCCTGGTGTGGCCTCCTATATACCGACAAGGCCCGATGTAGATTGAGAACCACTTTGCCAAGTACCTACGTTCTGTCCACCAGGGAAAGCAGGATCTCCCAGTGGCCACCCATTTTAATTCCACTTCCCATTCTCATTCCTATATGTCTAACCATGGCCTCCTCGACCGTCGCAATGAGGCCTCTCTCAGGTTGGAGAAACAACACCCTATATTCCATCTGGGTAGCCTCCAACCTGACAGCATGAACGTCTATTTCTAAAACTTTTGATAATGGGCCCTCCTCTCCTTCACTGTTCCCCTTTTTCCTCTCACCTTGTCCCCTTGCCTGCCCGTCACCTCCCTCTGCTGCTCCTCCCCACTCCGTTCCTCCATGGCCTTCTGTCCTCTCCTGTTAGACTCCCCCTTCTCCAGCCCTGTATCTCTTTCACCAATCAACTTCCCAGCTCTTTACTTCACCCCTTCCCCTCCCAGTTTCACCTATCACCTTGTCTTTCTCCCTCCCCTCCCTTCAGCTTTCAATTCTACTCCTCATCTCTTTTTTTCCCAGTCTTGCTGAAGGGTCTCAGCCTGAAAAGTTGACTGTACTCTTTTCAGTAGAAGCTGCCTGGCCTGCTGAGTTCCTCCAGCATTTTGTATGTGTAGCCTTAACCTGTTGTTCTCTCTGCGTCGTGGGTCCTTATCAGGGTCATTGTTTAATTTGCCAGTAAGGTGTCATTGTCCAATATCAAACTCAGTTCACTTGGCCATTAATTGACTAATGTGGTTAGGGGAAACGGTTTTGCTCTCCAGCTGAATATATCTTGCCTCAAGCTATGATATCTTCACCTGACATTGAAGCAAGATTCCATTGAAGCAAGATAAAAATAGGGGAAAGGCCTCAGTGTAAGACCTAACTTTATGTTCCTTGTCTGATGATTGTTTTAGTAATTCTTGTCTTGTTTTTACATTATTTGCCTGGCTAAAGGAAGATTATTTTGGTAAAACAATAAAAGGGAATGGTGGGCTTGCGTGTGACTGAGAGCAAATGGACGGCGGACAGGATTATCGAACTGTTTTCACAGAGGTTTCTGTGGTGAACTACATATACCTGTCTGGACACGTCCCCTGCTGACTGCTCCTGTGGCTCCTCCCACAGACCCCGGTATAAAGGCGATTGAGGCCTGAGCCCGGCCCTCAGTCTCCAGGATGTAGTATGGTGGTCAACTACTGCTTGTTCTTTCTTCCAGTCAATAAAAGCCAATATCTCGCCTTCACGTCTCAGAGAGAGTTATTGATGGTGCATCAGTTTCCTTAGCAAAAGGGTCCAAAGGTCACCCTTTCTCTTCATCTTTCCATTCACATCACTGTTCAAAGACACTTTACGAATCAGCTGAGGGCCGGTTTTCCAAACAATGGCTGATTATTTTCACCATGCAGATGCACATAAAAAATTACACAAACACATAGACAAGCTAGCAAGAAAAGAAAATGTCAAATTTAGTTAAAATAATTTAAAACTTGTTTCCTGTTCAGCAAGATTGGATTTCTGCCTCCTAGTGCCAATAGCTTGCAACTGCTCCAAGTATTGATTTCCTGTCCCCTATCTGATAGGTGACCTAAGAAAAACGATAAGCAGGTTCTGGCCTTCAGTGCTGTCTGAGTAATTTTCACCTTCTTCTTGTGGGTGTGTAGGTTTCTTCTGGATGTTTCAGTTTCCTACAAGATTCCAAAGACATGCAGGGTGTCAGTTTCCCCAGTAAGTTGCCCGTCAGGTATTTGACAATGAGAGAAGCAGTTTCATATTACTGGGCACATGAAAACAAGGGTAGAAATGGGATTAGTCGAATTATGTTTAGAATTCGGATTGGCCATATGACCTCCTTCCCTGTTGTAAGAAATAAAATGGAAATTCCAAAAATCCCCATTTCAATAAATTATCTTTTGGCATTTTTTCAATAATTTTGAAAATTTTGCCTTTGCCTTTGCCTTCCAAGACAGCCATTTTCTATTAATTGATCTATGGGATCAGAATTCAGTAATGTCTTTATTTTTCTGCTTCTTGCCCTCATGATACCTTCTCCATTTCCAATGATGTCAAAGGAAGAATGGGCGTCAAATATCAGCACCAAACGTTATTCCTAAAAGATCTGTGTAACATTTTGCTCTCAGCATTCTACAAAAATCTGTTAACAGCTATGCAGCTTTCATAATTTGTTGCCTATGTTAATATAAATAGATATTGACAGGCTAGTATCTTTAAATTATGGAGAGTGGATGTAGTGCAGTGTAGGCTTTACCTGCCCAACCACTCGTTCTGCCACTTATGGAGATGTACATCAGTGGCTACCTGTACACCTACTCTTTAATGCAAATACCTAATCAGTCAGTCATGTGGCAGCAACACAATGCATAACAGCATGCCAAAACGTTCAGCTGTTGTTCAGAACAAACATCAGAATGAGGAATGGTTGCTGATACCTGGCGGGATTCTTTGAGTATCTCAGAAACTGCTGATCTCCTGGGCTTTTCACACACAACGATCTCTAGAGTTTACTGAGCATGGCGTCAAAAACAAAACACAGAGAGTGGCAGTTCCATGGGCGAAAATGTCTTGTTAATGAGAGAGGTCAGAGGAGAACAGCCAGACTCGCTCAAGATGACTGGAAGGCAACAGTAACTCAAATAACCATGTATTTTAATAGTGGTGTGCAGAAGAGCATTTCTGAACACACAATACATCGAAACTTGAATTGAATGGGCTACAGCAGCAGAAGACCACAAACATACACTCAGTGGCCACTTTGTTAGTTACAGGAGGTACTTAATAAAGGGGCCAGCAAAAGGAGGCAATTCAGCCGATTACGCCTGTGTTATCAATCTGAAAGAGTTGCCTTTTAATGCATATATGAATGTTGCTGTTGCTTTCATTTCCTTTTTAATCATCGCCATACAGATTATGGTTTACAAACTAAAAAACAAGCTCATTTCCTGCCCTCCTCACAGTTTTAGCAAGTGAAAGCAGTTTCTCCAACTAGTATATCAAGAACCCAAATAATCTTTTCCACCTTAACAAGAGCCTTGACATTCAAGGACCAACGGCCTTGACTCTTGTGAGAACAGTGGTATGCTAAAACTGCGGTTATGCTAAAAAATGTCGTCATTAAGAAAGAAGATGCTGGATCCTTCAAAAAACATTAGGATAGATAATTCCCCAGAGCATATGGGATTTATTCCAGATTACTCAGGGAAGTGAGGCAAGAGATTGCTCGCCTTTGATAATGATCTTCGTGTCCTCATTGACTACAGGAGTAGTACCGGATGATTGGAGGATAGCAAATGTTATTTCTTTGTTTAAGAAAGGCAGTAGAAATAACCCTGGGAATTATTGAACAGTGAGTCTTACTTCAGTGGTGGGGAATTTATTGTAGAAGATTCTTACAACAAGGTTTACAGGTATTTGGAGAAGCATAGTCTGACTAGGAATGGTCAGCAGGGCTTTGTGAGGGACAAGTCATGCCTTATGAGCCTGATTGAGTTCTTTGAGATATGGGGGGAAAGCACTGATGAAGGAAGAGCAGTGGATATGGTGTACATGTATTTAGTAAGGTGTTTGATAATGTTCCCCATGGTAGGATCATTCAGTAAGGCAGGAGGCATCGGATTCAGGGAAAATTGGCTGCATGGATTCAGTATTGGCTTACCCAAAGAAGGCAGAAGATGGTTGTAGATGGAACATATTCTGCCTGGAAATCAGTGACCAGTAGTGTTCTGCACAGATCTATTATTATTATAGGACTCCTGCTCTTTTTTAGAAATGAGTTGGATGAGAAAGTGGAAGAGTGAGTTAATAAGCTTGCAGATGACATGAAGGGTGGTGGTGTTGTGAATAGTGTAAAAGGCTGTTATGGGTTACAATAGGACATTGATAGGATGTAGAGCTGGGGCTGAGAAGTGGGAGGTGATTCACTTTGGAAGGTCAAAGTTGAAGCCAAAATACAGGGTTAATGGCGGGATACTTAACAGTGTGGAGGAACAAAGGGATCTTGAGGTCTATGTCCATAGATCCTTCAAAGTTGCTTCACAAGTTGATAGGGTGGTTAAGACAGCTTGTGGTAAGTTGGCCTTCATCAGAAAGGAGACGGAGTTCAAAAGCTGTGAGGCGATGTTGCAGCTCTATAAAACCCTAGTTAGGTCACATTTGGAGTAATGTGTTTAGTTCCGGTCATTTTAATACAGGAAGGGTGCGAAAGCTTTAGAAAGAGTGCAGAGGAGACTTATCAGAATGCTGCCTGGTTTGGAGAGCATATCTTATGAGGATAAGTTGAACGAGCTAAAGCTTTTCTATTCGGAGCAAAGGTGGACGAGAGATGCCTTGACAGAGGTGTACAAGATGATCACAAGCATAGACTGAGAGGGCAGCCAGAGAATTTTTCCCAGGGCAGAAATTAATAATATGAATGGGCATTATTTTAAGGAGATTGGAAGAAAGTATAGAATCAGAATCCAAATCAGGTTTATTATCACCGGCACGTGACATGAAATTTGTTAACTTAGCAGCAGCAGTTCCATGCAATACATAATCTAGCAGAGAAAAAAATTAATAATAAATAATAATAAATAAACAAGTAAATCAATTACGTATATTGAATAGATTTTTTAAAACGTGCAAAAACAGAAATACTGTGTATTAAAAAAAAGTGAGGTAGTGACCAAAGATTCAATGTCCATTTAGGAATCAGATGGCCGAGGAGAAGAAGCTGTTCCTGAATCGCTGAGTGTGTGCCTTCAGGCTTCTGTACCTCTTACCTGATGGTAACAGTGAGAAAAGGGCATGCCCTGGGTGCTGGAGGTCTTTAATAATGGACGCTGTCTTTCTGAGACACCGCTCCCTAAAGATGTCCTGGGTACTTTGTAGGCTAGTACCCAAGATGGAGCTGAATAGATTTACAATACTCTGCAGCTTCTTTCAGTCATGTGCAGTATCCCCTCCATACCAGTGAAGTTTTTGAGTGTATTTGTTGACATGCCAAATCTGGTCAAACTCCTAATAAAGTATAGCCGCTGTCTTGCCTTCTTTATAACTACATTGATATGATGGGACCAGGTTAGATCCTCAGAGATCTTGACACCCAGGAACTTGAAGCTTCTCACTCTCTGCACTTCTGATCCCTCTATGAGGATTGGTATGTTTTCCTTTGTCTTACCCTTCCTGAAGTCCACAATCAGCTCTTTTGGTTTACTGACATTGAGTGCCAGGTTGTTGCTGCGGCACCACTCCACTAGTTGGCATATCTCACTCCTGAACACCCTCTCGTCACCACCTGAGATTCTACCAACAATGGTTGGATCATCAGCAAATTTATAGATGGTATTTGAGCTATGTCTAGCCACACAGTCATGTGTATACAGAGAGTAGAGCAGTGGGCTAAGCACACACCCCTGAGGTGTGCCAGAGTTGCTCATCAGAGAGGAGGGTATGTTATCACCAATCCACACAGACTGTGGTCTTCCGGTTAGGAAATCAAGAATCCAATTGCAAAAGGAGGTACAGAGACCCAGGTTCTGCAACTTCTCAATCAAGATTGTGGGACTGATGGTATTAAATGCTGAGTTTAGTCGCATCCTGACGTAGGGGATATGTCAGAGCTAAGTTTTTTATACAGACAGTGGTGGGTGCCTGGAACCAAGGGCAATAGTAGAGGCAGATACATTAGAGACTTTTAAGAGACTCTTCAATAAACACATGGATGATAGTAAAATGAAGGGCTATCTGGACAGGATGTCTTAGGTTGATCTTAGAGCAGGTTATAAGGTCAGCACAACATCGTGGGCTGAAGGGCCTGTACTGTGCCATGCTGTTCTATCTTCTATTTTCTATTTTCTCTGTTGTAGCTCCAGCTTTCCTATTCACCACTAAAAACATTTTCCTTTATTACTAACCTGATAGATCAACACATTATCAACTTTAATTCAAAAACATTAGTATTTTTGGCTCTTTTATGTGTCTTAACATCGTTACTGCAATCCAGAGCCTTTGTGCTTCCAAGATGCAGAGGATTGTAGATGAAAACAATAACCTGCTTGTTTTATAAATCCTACATTAAAAAGGGCACAAATACATAGATCTTCAAAGACTAGACCAGGAGTCAACATATGATTACAGCTGAAATTCAGAAGTGGGTTGATCAGTCCATGGCAGACTCTAGTAAATATTGTAACCAGCAAATACTGATATCAAAGTAAATAAAACCTATCCATAGCACCCAGTAATCACTGACAGTTCTACATGTTCAAAGTTCAATGTAAATTTTATTCTGAAAGTACTAACAAGAGCGTTCAACCAGAGTGCAGAAGACAACAACCTGCGCAAATGCAAAAAAATGCAAACAATAGTATTAAATAAATAAGCAATAAATATCAAGAACATGACATGAAGAGTCATTGAAAGTGAGTCCAGTGGTTGTGGGAATATTTCAATCATGGGGCAAGTGCAGTTATCTCCTTTGGTTCAAGAGTCTGATGGTTGAGGGGTGGTAACTGTTCTTGAACCTGGTAAACTTAATGTCAAGACTAGGTATAGTAGGGTTCAAAGCAGGAATTGCTTCTGCGCATGTGTAATAGAGGGAATCAGGGACTCTCTCCCATACAAGGCCATTGAGATGAGGCAGACAGGAAATTTCAAAAGTGGGACTGATAAATTTTTATATGGCCATATTACTGATGGTAAATAATTTTCAATTGATGGTAAATAAAATAGTAGAACAAACTGAGGAGGCTGAATCTTGTTCTTGTACTTGTATAGAGTATTTGTAATGAGCTTCATGGGATTGAGGAAAACTTGTTGGAAGAGTTCTTGTGGACATTGCTTTACAGCATGAATGCTCTAATCAAGCAGATTTTGTAAATATAAGATTATCCAAAATGTTGTTCCTTGTTTGGTGGTCTTATTCCTTTTATTGACATAATAAATACAAATATTTTCAGATATCAGTTTATCAGTAAAACCTGGTTTTAATTTACTTCTGTTATTTTTGTTCATCTTGAATTACTTTTTCTCTGCCTGTTATCTTTTCTTAATTATCATTGATTATTATTAACAGGGTGGAACGTCTCTCAATCAGGTACTTGTTTTGCTTGAATGGTTTGGATTAGACAACAATCACAGCCAGCCAATTCCAAGGTATGGTTCTCACACTGGATTTGAATGTACTCTAAAAGAGTGTATTACCAGATAATTCTTTGTATATACAGGAAAAACTCAAGGAACATGTTTAATCTTGGTGATCAGTCCTTCATTAGATTATAGCATTTGGAGCGTCATCTCAGGACATTTTATTATTTAATGAATATTATTGAAATGCAAGTTGAAAGGCAAGAAAGTGTAAACCTCCTTCAAAAACAAGCTTTAGAACTTTAATGTTTGTAGAAAATGAAAATGAGTTACAGATGTTGGATAAATGAACTGACTGGATTTAAGATAGTGTAGTGCTTCATGTAATGCATTACAGTACCAGTGACCTGGGTTTAATTCCCGCTGCCGGTGCCAGTGATAATAAACCTGATTCTGTCTATAAGTTGTTTGGACCTTGTAAATATATGCTGGTATTTATTTGGAGCAACATGGTAACGTTGGGTAGCATGATGCTGTTACAGTTCGGGGTGTCAGAGCTTAGAATTCTATTCCAGCATCCTCTGTAAGAAGGTTTGTACATCATTCCCGTGAAGTGCATGGGTTTCCTCCAGGTGCTCCAGTTTCCTCCCACAGTCCAAAGATATACTGGTTAGATGTACCTAGTGCAATTATTGGAGGTAGACAAAGGAGATGCCATGGATGTGGTGTACTTGGAATTTCAGAAGGCCTTTGACAAGGTGCTGCACATGAGGGTGCTTAGCAAGATAAGAGCCCGTGGAATTACAGGGAAGTTACTAGCTTGGATGGAGCATTGGCTGGTCGGCAGAAAACAGAAAGTGGGAATAAAGGGATCCTATTCTGGCTGGCTGCCAATTACCAGTGGAGTTCCACGGGGGTCAGTGTTGGGACCGTAACTTTTTTACGATGTATGTCAATGATTTAGACTATGGTATTAAGGGGTTTGTGGCTAAATTTGCCAATGATACGAAGATAGTTGGACGAGCAGGTAGCGTTGAGAAAACAGAGAGCCCGCAGAGAGACTTAGATAGTTTAGGGGAATGGGCAAAGAAGTGGCAAATTAATACAATGTTAGAAAGTGTACAGTCATGCACTTTGGTGGAAGAAATAAACAGGCAGACTATTATTTAGATGGGGAGAGAGTTCAAAATGTAGAGATGCAAAGAGATTTGGGAATCCATGTGCAAAATACCCTAAAGGTTAACCTGCAGTTTGAGTCAGTTGTGAAGAAGACAGATGCAATGTTGGCATTCATTTCTAGAGGTATAGAATATAAGAGCCGGGATGTGATATTGAGGCTCTATAAAGCACTTGTGAGACCACACTTGGAGTATTGTGTGCAGTTTTGGGCTCCTTAGTTTAGAAAGGATATACTGACATTGAAGAGGGTTCGGAGAAGATTCACGAGAATGATTCCAGGAATGAAAGGGTTACCATTTGAGGAACATCTTGCAGCTCTTGGGCTGTATTCTCTGGAGTTCAGGAGAATGGGGGGGATCTCATAGGAACATTCCAAATGTTAAAAGGCCTGAACAGATTAGATATGGCAATGTTATTTCCCATTGTAGGGGAGTCTAGAACAAGAGGGCACGACTTCAGGATTGAAGGATGTCCTTATAGAACGGAGATGCAGAGAAATTACTTTAGTCAGAGGGTGGTAAATCTGTGGAATTTGTTGCCACGAGCGGCTGTGGAGGCCAAGTCATTGGGTGTATTTAAGGCAGAGATAGATAGTTTCTTGATTAGCCAGGGCATCAAAGGGTATGGGGTGAAAGCAGGGGAGTGGGAATGACTGGATGAAGTGGGTGAGCCCATGGTTGAATGGCGGAGCAGACTCCATGGACTGAATGGCCTACTCCTGCTCCTAAATCTTATGGTCTTATGGCCGTTGTCCTGTGACTAGGCTAGGGTTAAAGCAGTGTTTGCTGGGTGGCGTGTCTTACTGGGCCTGAAGGGTCTGTCCTGTGCTGTATCTGTAAATAAAAATAAAATAAATATATTGGCCATCTCATTATCCGGCTGTATGAGTATTTCTTTTAGATAGCAATGCCAGTACAACTTAACATATACCCAGCATCGATTTAGAAGCTGCAGCAAAAGATCCCAATAAGCACCTGAGTCTTCCGTCACACTTTGGACAATGTAAACATAAAATGAGAACATTTGCATGATCTTGAGATATTGTGTTTATTTGAATCTAAAACCAGAGTGTAGCTCTACATGCGCATGAGGCTGCCGCCTGGTTGAGCAATCACGTCAATGATGGTTCAGAAGAAAAACTTCCTTTTTTTGTGGTGTGAATTCACATCACCCAGTTCTACTCACACAAGCAGTACTTCCCCCAACCCAACCCCACACTCCACCCCTCCACCACCATAAGCCCTGCCTATATATGACCCAGTGTGAGAGGAAGAAACATTACTGACAGCAAATGAAGCAGAATTTACAGAATCAGCCGGAGCACATCAACCAGACAGATATGCCTGAGTTCATGCTCCACTTGAAAGCATTAACCAAACAGAAGGACATCAATAACTGTGCTACCACCAGAATTCAAGTGACTGAGGAAAGGAAAGCAAAGTGTCTGTAAGCATTATCTTCTTACTATTACTCAAAAAGCACTCTAAATTATAACTTTGTGAGTAGATTTCATGAATTGTGTTGCAAAACATAACTGGCCCTTGCCTTTCAGACTGTATTTCATCAGAACATACAGATATTCTTCTCTCTTTTATTTGAAAATTATTTAAAAACGAACAAGGGATGATTTTTTACTAATTCAGTGTTAGATATCTGAAGTGATATTTTACATGTACATAGTGAGCTGCTTCACCTCTTGTTAACGTTACCAAGTGCAGAAGGGTGTGTGTAAAAACAGAAGTGTAGATAATAATGGATTCATACTTCAGTATAAATGCTTTGCAGTTCATTGTGTTGGGTATGTAAATATCACACTCTTAACTTAGATCTGAAATGGAAAACAAATGCAAATTATCTGAAGAAAATAAGTAGACGTCATCAGAACTCAATTCAATTTTAATAAACGGACTTTATCTATAAAGCATAGTTTGCTGGCATTAGTCAATCAATAGCTCAGGTCATTTCAACAGCAGATCCGCAGAAGGCAACCTATTTCATTACACCTCAAACTGTATTTCCTGAACAAGTTTTCTTTTTAACTAGGTTCTCTCTTAGTAACTTCCATTTGACTGAGAATGATGTTTTTTATTAAAATATTCTATCATTTGTATCTGTGTAAAGAAATGCTAAAGTCAAGAAGTCCAATTATTAGTTCTTAATTATAGAATAAGTTGGAGCAGACGTAGAATTCTTCACTGCTCAGGTATTGCAGTTACTTAATTTAAAATAATATTGTTAACACTCATCTTTCTTTTTCAATTTTTCCTTAGACCCAAGGACTTGAAATCTCGCCTGTTTTCCATATTGCTGAACTCTGAACCTCAACATCCAACGATAAGTTTTCTATCCAACATGTCAGGAAAACTGGATCTGTCCCGGGGGTAAGTATATTCTCTTTTGTCAATTTTTGAAATACAGTATTTCTGAAGTTAAACATTAGATGGTCATCAGACTACAGACTATAAAAGAGAGTACAGAATGGGAGCTTCATTATAATCATTGTACTAGCAGTATACTGTACATTTCAAAAACAAATTCACTGAAGTGGGTTAGCTCATTACTCCAGTATTTTGAAAGTAAATTTGTACAAAATGGATATAAATTTCAGAACAAAATAGCTATTTTAGACAATTGAAAGTTGAGTTGAATTTAGGAATAACATATTCACGTAACTCAACCTATTCTGTTTTCCATAGGATCACACTTGAAGAAGCAACACAATGGTCTAAGTCTTTGGATATTCTCCTTGCTCATCCATGTAAGTAATAATTCCTACTCTGATGCTGGATGATCGCTACCAATGATTTCTTTCATGAACGGTCTCTCTAAATAACAAATCTAAAGTGATACTTTCTCTTCCTGAAGGTGGCCTTGCAGCTTTCAGGGCATTCCTCAAGTCAGAGTTCAGTGAGGAGAACATTGATTTCTGGTTGGTCTGTGAGGACTACAAGAAAACCAAATCCATAGATAAACTGGGTTCCAAGGCACAACATATTTACAGAGAGTTCATTCGAAGTGATGCTCCAAAGCAAGTGAGTGCTTTTTAGTAAATAGATGTTGTATCTGGACTGAACTGCACAAGTAATGATGGTAGAAATAATTTTTTCAGTAATTTGGTTGCATCTATTATTATTATTATTATTACTACAATTATTTCAGTAAAATTGATGCATTCATTACAAGTATTTTATTGGTCTGTTCATTCTGAGTGTCTCCAAGCCTTTAGTAACTACTGTGGCAAAAACCAAAGAATGTCATTGTAGGTTGGTCAACCCTAAGAAAATCGCCCAAAAATCTTTAAGGTATTTAAGATCGGTGCCCAAGTGATGCAACTGTGAAATACGCCCTGTCCTCTCCTCGAGTTATAATGCATCCTATTCGTTAATTACTTCAAAGGAAATGTTTGAACTCTTACTAGTGCATTTCCAACACTCTAACGTTACGTTTCACAAATTTAAGCTCTGCTTATGTAACAGAAATTTTCTACCATTCTTTGCACAGTGATTAATAGGAACAAAATGCAGGGTAAAAAAAACAAATGTTTTTTTAATTCCATACTGACGTCTGTCTTTTCACTCAGATTTCCACTTGTGTGGACATTCCATAATAAGGGATTATTAATAAGCATAGCTGGAGAAATGCATATTGGTATCTCCTCAAATTCTGTAAAATATCTTTATATTCCCTCCTGAAAACAGTATGCAACTCCATGGCATTTCCAAGAAACCTTCTCAGGATAATTAGCCAAATATTGATTGAAAATATACTTGACACTGAACTTCAAAGACAGATTTGACTCTTTTTTTTTCATTCAGATTTTAATCCAAAGCAAATTTATGTGTACCAATGCTGAGTAAATCTAACACTTCTGCAAGCTTGGTAGTTCAATATATGAATAGACAGCAGGATGTACAGTGGCTGAGTTGCAGGGAGGGTTAGGGAACACTGTGTTGATCTGTCAGTAAAAGAAACAAATTACCAACAGAAAAACATCACAACTATTTAACAGGTTATTTCCTGCATTTAAAGATTTAGTAGAACTGAAACTATAGACAGTTAGAGCTCAAAATCTTCGTGACTCAATGCCAGAAAACAATTCATTTGGGCATCATGGGGAAATTCAGCAGTTACTCTGAATAGATACACTTTCCCAGATTTAGTAGGGTGTCAATTTTCAGACAAGAAAAATTACAGATTTTTTAATATAATGTTGAAATGAAGGCAATTAAGTATTTATCTACTGTCTTTTTCTAATATAGGTCAACATTGATGGCACCATGAGAGATTTGCTCAGCCGGAGTGTTTTAGTGCCAGCTCCAGGCTGTTTTGAGGGAGCCCAGAGAATTATCTTCAGTTTGATGGAGAAAGACTCCTACCCCAGGTTTCTAAAATCAGATGCCTACACAAACCTAATAAACAAGATACAAGCCAGCAACAATAATAGATAAATGAAGAGTTTTCACCAACAGTAAGATGATGAAAACGTGGATGGTCAAGACTGTATTTCTCATATTTGTGTGCACTGCGGCCCTGCATTGAACTAGAGAGAGAGAAAATCTGCCAAGAAGCAGGAAAAGAATAAATAATGATTGTGACACAGTTAAATTCTTTCAGAAGAAGGGCAAGGAGTACTGCCCAGCTTCAGGGACAAATACTTTTCCACGTGCTGTGTCATTTGTGTATAACTGTGAGGCTTCTCTCCAAGACCAGGACCATTTACTTTTCTTTCTCCAAAAGAATTACAAGGAGAACGTATGCCAAATTTGATTCAGTAGAGGAACAGTAAAATATGAACTTACCTTCCTCGGTCATGTTTTTAGAATGAACTGGAAAATATTTCATCCAACCGTTGCATACAAGCCATGTGAAACAGTTTAGGCCTGGATTGCTTTGCACTATGCTTCATGACAAATTACATAATTACATATGATGATAAAAGTATTTATTTATTATTTCTGTTTCTTTTCTAATTTTAAGTGAATAATTAAGATCAATGTCATAGGATCACAGTTTCTTTTTAAATATGCTTCTTTCAATAATGGTAGAGCCTGACCTCAGACCATCGCAAGCATTTAGGTGACTTGTTAGTGAGAGGTTAAGTGTGGGAGAGCTGAGAGCAGTTAACGCAATTATGACATCAATTACAATATCTGCACTGTTACTTCACTAACCATCATCCTGCAAGTTATTTTCTGTAGGGACAATCCTGACCCACTCATGAGAGTCAGTCTGAATGAACAGTTATTGTAATACCCTTAATGAAGCTGGATTATAATCATTTACTCATAAAGCAAAACTCCTTATGAGAAATCTCATTGATGGAGTCATCATAGCAGTAACATGCCGTAGGATGCCAGGGGATTATCATTAGGACAATCCTCCTAACCCAATAAAGAACAGGTGACCAACCAGTTGTTCAAAGGGACTTACATCTACCTGTGTACCTGCCTTCTATATATTTGAATGATTTCCTATTGACAATTGCATTAGTCATTCCGTGACATCACCTGCAGCACAGAGCATTATGATGAGGGATAGTGAATAGTTTGAAGGGTACCTATTGTTTAAGGTAACAACACATGCTTTTGGATCACACCACTTGTCCGGCAAAGAAATTATATTCACCGATTTTCCTGCAACGTTATCAAAAATCACTTTATTTAATTGGCTACACTTCTTCCGTTCGATCCTGACATTTTATTCAGTCTGACTAGTGATGCTAATGACTATAAAATGGCAATAAAACATATCCTGCAGTAATTAAACTGACAGGAGAATTCACATCTTTTTCAGCTTGATTGCATTAACATGTAGTGAAGTATATTGTTCAGTCAGAGAACAGAGTTAACCATTTGCTCAAGGCCTTTGATGTGTACAGATAATGTTAACAAGCAGCTCGGCGGCTTTTTATAACTTGGGCCCTTCCCAGACATTATGGCTGTAAACCATCCACACTAAAGAATAAATGGGTACTCGGCCCGAAAGGTTGACTGTTTACTCTTTCCTATCGATGCTGCCTGACCTGCTGAGTTCCTCCAGCATTCTGTATGTGTTACTAAGCACTCATAGACCATGAACATAGTAGACAGATATGAGAAAAATAGTCAAAGAAGTAATGTAATGAAAATAAATAATGTTGATAATATGTTTTACTGTGCTCTACATTTGTCTGTTGACTAATTATGCAGAATATTAAATGAATATATGAAATGTGGCTATGTACTTGCCTATTCACTGCACATTTTTACTGCTGCTGCTTCTCTGACTTCAAGCCAAGCCAAGTTTATTGTCATATAAACATGTATATGCATGCACAGGTACAATAAAAAACCCATTTCATGCCCAGTGTCACTGGCACGTAGCGTTACACACACAGCTTTCACAAGAAGAACATAAACATACTGTACGCTATACAAATTATACAAGAAAGAATACAATTTAAACAAAATAAATAACGAAGTCTATCACAGTGCGAAGTGTTGATATACCAGTGTAGTAGAGGTTGGTTCAAGAACTGGAAGGTTGAAGGCAGCTAGTTGCTCTTGAACTTGACGGTGTATGGCTTCAGTCTTCTGTATCTCCTGTCCAGTGGTAGCTGTGACAAGATGGCATGGCCTGGATATTGAGGAACTTTGACAATAGATGCTGCCTTTTAGAGGCAGCACCTCATGTAGATACTTTTGATGATGAGGAAGGATGTGCCCATAATGTATCAGATTCGTTCACAACATTCTGCAGCTTCTCAACTTACATTCCTGGACATTCAAATTGCCATATCAGATCACAATGTAAAAATGATTTCAACAGTATCTCTGTGAAATTTTGTCAGAATGCCGGGTGATATGCTGAACATCTTCAACCTTATAAGAAAGTAGAGGCGGCACATGACTCTGGAACTATAAAGAGAAATGATCACTCCAACATATTGTTTTTCTATCAACATAGACTATGCAACATTGCCTTAGCAACAGGGAAATATTACACGGAGGGATTTTCTTTATGTCTAGCCTATTCGCCATCTTGTGTTAATCTCATCAAGTTATTCATTATCTACAACAGAACACAAACTAATATGAAGCTGGATGCATGCAGAATAACATGTTCCAAGTATGAAAGATTTTAGTAAAATTATTTTTTTTATTGAGATACAATGCAGAATAGGCCCTTCCGGCCTTTTGAACCACGCCACCCAGCAATGGAGGCTACCTCAGTAAATATATTTAAGGCAAAGTTGGATAAATCTTTGCATAGTAGGGGAATTGATGGTTAAGGGAAAAGGTACGTAGGTGGAGGTGAGGCAACGGCCAGATCAGCCATGATCTTATTGAATGGTGGAGCAGACTCGATGGGCCAGATAGCCTACTCCTGCTCCTATTTCTTATGTTTTAATGTTCTTATCCCCCGATTTCATCTGAGCCTAATCACAGGACAACTTGCAATGACCAATTACCAAATGAACCGGTATGTCTTTGGACCTTGGGAGAAAACAGGAGCACACAGAGGAACACGCGGTCACGGGCAGAACATACAAACTCCTTACAGGAAGGAACGGGAATTGAACTCTGGTCCCCTGCACTGTGAAGTGCCGTGAATACCACTACGCTATCATGCCACCCCCTTAATGTAATGTGACATGTCCCAAACTACAGTCAACATAGATTAAGAGGCAGAAGAGAAATAAAACTCCTTCTTACTATTTTATTCATGTGCGTTCACAAAACAATGTAGAGAAAAGTATGTCTGAAATGACTATATAGTTGTAGTTAGCACTGTAGTTATGAGCCATGAACTGAATATGGATGCTTTGTATAGGGAGTTGTTTATATAGCTTCAGAGTTCTAAATAGCTCGTGCATATTCTGAAGATCTGTTTATTACAAGAACTGCCCTTCATGGTGACAACCTTCCACAGATTATTATGACTATAGTCCAGTCTGAAGAGAAAAAAAAACAGGATGCTCTTGCCACAGCATAACTAACAATTTGAAATGATACGGCAATTTCTGACCATGTTTGGTCTGTTATTGCGACATGCAGAACAGCAATGTTAGGAGGGATTATTCACCTCCTTTTACAACTGAGTGTGTGGAAGAGGCGTGGCTACAGACTAAATTAATGCAAATTGTTGCACAAGTAAGACCCACTGCCATGAGGATATATAGTTTATTTATCAATACACATGATGCAGATAAGCTCTAAACAGAGCAGACTGTTTTAAAAAATAGCTGTACTAAATACGTACATGTCTTACTTATTCGCCTTTCAGGAGCAGGTCGTGGCTGGATGGCCAGCAATTACTGTCTGTGCCTAAGTGCTTTTGAGAAAGTAGTGGGAGCCATCCTGAAATACTGTGGCCCTCCTGGAGCAGGTGCTCCAACAATACATATGGGGAGGCAGGTTCTCAGTGTAAACCTGACACTGAAGAAGCAGCAACATACACTCGGTGGCCACTTTATTAGGTATCCCCTGTGCGTGTGTGTGTGTGTGTGTGTGTGTGTGTGTGTGTGTGTGTGTGTGTGTGTGTGTCTTCTATTGCTATAGCCCATCCACTTCAAGGTTGGCACTTCATGGTCTCCTCGTGTTTGCACTTCAAGGTTCGATGTGTTGTGAGCTCAGAGATGCTCTTCTGCACACCAATGTTGTAACGTGTGCTTATCTGAGTTACCGTCACCTTTCTCCCAATTTGAACCAGTCTGGCCCTGCCTCTGTCACGAACAAGAAATTTTCACCACAGAACCGCTGCTCACTGAACATTTTTTGAGTCTCAGACTGTTCTTTGTAAACTCTAGAGATTGTTATGCATGAAAATTCCAGGAGATCAGCAGTTTCTTAGATACTCAAGCCTCCCAATCTGGCACCAACAATCATTCCACGGTCAAAGTCACTTAGATCACATTTCTTCTTCATTCTGATGTTTGGTCTGAATAACAACTGAAACACTTGAACTGCTTTTATGCATTGGGTTGCTGCCATATGATTGGCTAATTATATATTTGCGTTAACAAGCAGGTGTACAGGGGTACCTAATAAAGTGGGCACTGAGTGTATTTCCCAGTCAGGATGATGTGAAACTTACAAGGGATCATGCACGTGGTAGTGATCCAAAGTGCCTGAAAGCTTTGTCCTTTTTGGTGTTAGAGGTCATGGGTTCAGCATTAGGGCAGCATCATTTCTTGGAAATATCAATGCAGAGAAAACCAGCATTGTAAGCAACCAGCAGCCCCTAAACTCCTTCCCTTCCCCCTCACCGCTTTATACTGGCTCCCCTCTATCTACCTGAAACGCTGACCATCCAGTTCCTTCCATAGTTGCCGCCTGGCCTACTGAGTTCCTCCAGCATTTTGCTTGCTGCTTCACATTCCAACATCTGCAGTTTACTGCGTCTCCTGCTTCACCCTTTGGAGCCAATTACCCAGACATTTCGACTTTAGCTTGTAAATTTGCTCAACAGCAGCACGACCATGTACTGTGTTCTCTGTCCGGCATTTATTTTTTAAAACACATTTCATGCTCATCCAGTTGCGTGGTGAGAAAGGTTATCACCTCACTACTTCCACAAGGTGGCAGTGTCAAGCATTTGTATTTATGGTGTAGGGCAGATGTCAAAGTTTGAGCCATACACATTGTTATCACACGGCCTCAGCTGTTACCATGGCTGCATCACTTTGCCAAACAGGGGAGATCTGTGTACTTGGGTTTCAGTCTCAGAGAGATAGTTCAGATCCAACAGCTAACACAAATAAGATTGTCTCCTGGGAGTTTGAGAAGGATTCCCATTATGCATTCAGTCGGTATTTGGCCAAAAGCACACTCTGTCCTCTTAAATTAAGCAGTATCAGCTGCAAAACCCATCAGCAAATGATTAGTAATCAGCTATCCCTACCAACTAAGTATTTCTTCTCTGCAAATCTGTGCCAGATCAGACAACACTTCAGATCCCGCAGCATTCTGTGGGAAAACAGGATGTCTTAGATGGTCTAAAATAGTTCAAAGGATGTTCAAGCTATTGCTCATCGGGACAGATGCATTACGAACAAAATCTAAGAGTGTTCTGCAAGGGAATAACTTGCTGGCATAACCAAGAGGATAAAATATTAAAATCTATACCAAATGAATGATCATCAAAAACTGGATACGCATCAAAAACCTCAAACTCATTGAATTTAATTCGGGGAGTTGGAGGTTTAATGTCATTCAGTGAGGAAAATCTCTCTCTCTTTAAATCTGGAGGGGAAAAAAATCAATCAAAATGGAAAACATCTAAACAGAAATTAAAAGCTCACCTACGCAGTGAAGTACAAGTGCTAGACTTAACAGACTGTAGGAGCACGTCTGTCCATACATTATCACAAATGTTAAAACGTACCACAAATATGTATTGTGGTGACTAAGCCGACTAAGCCTCGGGGTACATTCAGAGTACATACAGTACTCATGCATATTAGCCTTTGCCTGGTTTTTGCAATGCAAATTCGTAACCAACTAGATTGTACAAGTCCTAAATCACATGTAATGACACATTTTCACTCAAGTCTATTTGAGTCATAGGTAGTCTGCCAAGGTGAGAGGTGGGAGGAGCTTTAAAAGAAGGTAAATCATTCAGAGCCCTGACTGCTTTGGACACACCTTTGTTTCTTCCTCAGTAACTCCTCAAGTCACGTATGGCTTATTCTCACTCCAATTCTGAGTGGGTGATGCCTGCATGATTAACTTAATGTTGAGTGGTGGTTGAGCACCAGTACCAGATCAAAGTCTAAGTAATTTTTAATCAATGTATGTATACTGTATGCTACATTGAGATTCCTATTCTTACAGCATTTACAAGAGATGCAATAGAACTTATGAAAAACTAGTCATGAACAAAGATTGACAGAGAACCAATGTGCAAAAGAAGACAAGTCCTCCGAATAATTTTAAAGAGTGAATAAATAGGTTGTGTTGAGGTGAAACTCTGGTTCAGAAGCCTCAGTGTTGCAGGGTATTAACTGTTCCTGAACCTGGTGGTGGAGAACCTAAAGTTCCTGCATCCCCTGTATGGTTGTTTAATGTCATTTGATGTACACAAGTATAAAGGAGAATGAAATAATTGTTACTCTGGATCTGATGCTGCACAAAAAAACCCCACAATAGATAAACAACACATTATAATAATAAAAACATGCAATAAATATAAATACCTAAGATAGCTTATATACATAGATTGATTGAATGTCCATAAAGTGACACTAGGCTAAACATAAGGTGACAGATGGGAAATAATAAAATAGGGGTAGAGTTAGTGGGTGGAGGTGTTGATCTGCCTTAGGGCAAGTAACTCTTTTTGAGCCTGGTGGTCCTGACATGGATGCTACACAGCCTCTTCCCTGATGGGAGTGGGACAAACAGTCCATGAGCAAGGTGGGTGAGATCCTTCATGATGTCATTAGCCCTTTTCCAGCGTCTTTCTGTACACACGTCCTTGATGGCGGGAAGGCTGTTGCCAGTAATGCATTGGGCAATTTTAACTACCCGTTGCAAGGCAGTCTTGTCTGCTGTGGTGCAGTTTCCATAGCAAGGAGTGATGCAGCTTGTTAGGATGTTCACTCTCGCACAGCTGTAGAATGAAGTGAGTGTGGATGTGCAACGTCCAGCTCTCTTCAGCCTCCTCAGAAAGTAGAGGCATTGGTGAGCTTTCTGGACAGTATAGGATGCGTTCTGGGACCATGAGAGGTTGGGTTTGATGTACACTCCCATGAGTTTGGAACGGCTTGTCATTTGCATTGCCCTTTACATCAATGTAAAGGGGGGGTTGTGAATGCTCCTGAAGCCGATAACCATCTCCTCTGTCTTGTTGACATTAAGGAAGAGGTCAATTACCTGGTGCCAGTCCTCGAGCTCTTCCTGATTGCTCAGATGCTTGACCGTACAGACATGCGTGAGCAGAGGGTACAGCAGTCGGCTCAGCACGCAGCCTGGGCTGGGGGGCACCCATGTTGAAGATGATGGGGAGGGAGGAGCGGTTGTGTATCCTGACTATCTGGGGTCTGTTCGTTAGGAAGTCCAACACCCTCTTGCACAGTGGTGTATTTAGAACAAG
Organism: Hemitrygon akajei; assembly: GCF_048418815.1. Classification (NCBI taxonomy): domain Eukaryota; kingdom Metazoa; phylum Chordata; class Chondrichthyes; order Myliobatiformes; family Dasyatidae; genus Hemitrygon; species Hemitrygon akajei. The sequence goes on along the minus strand of NC_133135.1, from coordinate 75,474,941 downwards.
GAGCGGGAGTTTGTTCACCAAGGTCTGTGGGAAAATAGTGTTAAATGCCAAAATGAAAATGCAGAAACAGCATTCTGACATATGTGTCCTTGTTTTCTAGCTGTGTCAGGGCCAGGTGTATGACATCTTCCGTGGCGCAGTTCTGTCAATAAGCATTTTGGTGGGTGTCCAGTGTGGCAGGAATGGAGCTGTTAATATGTGCCATTATCAGCAGTTAGTAGCAAGAAGAGAGCATGGCTTGGGTAGTGGGGTCCTTAATGACGGATGCTGCTTTCTTGTGGCAGCTCTCCTTGTAGATGTGCTCAATGTTGGAGAGGGTTTTTCCTGAGATGGACTGGGCTGTATCCACACTTTCTGTAGACTTTTCAGTTCTTAGGCACGGCTGTTTCCATACTAGGCCATGATGCAAGCCATTGGGAGACTCTCCACTGCGCACCTATACAAGTTTGTCGAAGGTTTAGGTGACATGCAGATTCTTCTAAGAAAGTAGAGGCGCTGTCGTGCCTTCTTTGTGATGGCACTTACATGCTTATGTGATAGCACATGGTGTTGACACATAAAGATCCAGGAGATCTGGAAGCAAGGCTTTCTTGCAACAACTTAACACACAAACATGAACATACGTGTTCACATGTACATACACCTTTACACGCATAGGCACATACTCACAAAATGTACATCTACACATGAGCCAATGCACAGAAACACACACACACACACACACACACACACACACACACACACACACACACACACACACACACACACACACACACACACACACACACACACACACACACACACACACACACACACACACACACATATTCCCGGTTGATGTTCTGTGTGCACATAATGGGCTTAGTGTTCTTTATCAGCTTCCAAAGAGCTGGACTACACAGGCCATAAGGAAATTCCAGGTGGAAGTGTAGTCATAGTATAACGGCAAGATGGAGAAGAGCTTTTGCAAGTGAGCATAAGGCTTCAAGCTCCACACTTCTCCCTGCACCACGCACAACACCCTTATCACCGTACCAACAGAAAAGCAATGAGCTTATCATCAGAGCTATCTAACGTTTTAGCACGTTTTGTGACCTGGGACATATCAACCGCAGAATAGTTAGTTTTGCAAGCACCATGACTGTGGCAATGGAGGAAGTGTGGAAATCGATTGGTGTATAGCAAGTTCTTACACATTTGCATTGAGATAATAAACCAAGTGACCGGATCTAATGATATAAGTTGGAAGGTAAGGTAAGGAAGTATAAACTTCTGCTTTTATTTGCAATGATGGTACAGCATCTTTTACATCCATCAAGGAGAAAAGCCTAAGTTCTGCCCCTCAGTTCCCAGATAACACTTCTGACAGAGCTGTGCTTACAATACCTATAACAGTATTCACCCCCACCCTCCCCACCGGCTGTTTGTTTTACAGCACTGAATCACAGTAGATTTCATTTGGCTTTTTTTGTCACTGGCCAACCGAAAAATAATCTTTCATGTAAAAGGGATAACAGATCTCTACAAAATGATCTAAATTAATTACAAATATAAAATACAAAATACTTGATTGCATAAGTATTCACCCCCTTTAATATAACACACCAAATCATCACTGCTGCGGCCAATTGGTTTGAGAAGTCACATAATTAGTTAAATGGAGATCTGTTTTTGGAGACCTGTGTGCAGTCAAGGTGTAGTTGTAGGTGTAGTTTACTACAGGCGACTGTAGTAAAAATACACCTGTCTCTGGAAGGTCCAACTGCTGGTGAATCAGTATCCTGGCAAAAAGTACACCATGAAGACAAAAGAACACTCCAAACAACTCTGCAAAAAGGTTACTGAAAAGCACAAGTCAGGAAAAAATTTTCAAGTCACTGAATATCCCTTGTAGTACAGTTAAGTCAGTCATCAAGAAATGGAACAAATAAGGCACAGCTGTAAATCTGCCTAGAGCAGGCCATCATCAAAACTGAGTGACTGTGCAAGAAGGGGACTAGTGACGGAGGCCACCAAGAGACCTATGACAGCTCTGGAGGAGTTATGAGCTTCAGTGTTTTATAGTTGTAATTAATTTAGATCACGTTGTAGAGATCTGTTTTCAATTTGACACAGAAGAGTCTTTTTGTGTTGATCAGTGTCAAAAAAAGCCATATTTAAACCATTGTGATTCAATGTTGTAAAACAATAAAACGTGAAAACTTCCAAGGGTAGGGTGAATATTTTTTATAGGCACTGTATATTTCATATTATTTTCTTATGAGATAGAAGGGCATTTGGCCTTTCAAATCTAAGCCAGCCTTCAGAGACAATTCCATTACTCCACTAATTTTCCTGGATCCTTTCTTTGCACAAAGGTCCATGAACCCTACCTCCTCAACCCCCCCAGCCTCCCATTCCTCTGGCACCTACACCAGGGCAATTTAGCGTAGCCAAGTAATCTATCATCTTTGGGATGTGGGAGGAAACCAGAACACTTGGTGGAAATCCATGCAGTCACAGAATGAATGTGCAAACTCCATACAGGCAACATGAATTTGCAGGTCAACATTACGTAGACATTGAACACAGGGTAAACGTCCATCTGATTTTGACAATGCAAACTTTGAACCAGTGCAAATGAGCCTCAAACGAGAAAGAACTATTTAAAGTCAGACCGATTCACTGAGCATTTCTTTATTTACTTTATAGCTTCCTTTGCTAGGTACCCAATGCAAGGCTTATTGAGAAAGTAAGGAGGCATGGGATCCAAGGGGACACTGCTTTGTGGATACAGAACCGGCGTGCCCAAAGAAGGCAAAGAGTGGTTGTAGATGGGTCATATTCTGCATGGGAATTGGTGACCAATGGTGTGCCTCAGGGATCTGTTCTGGGACCCTTACTCTTTGTGATTTTTATAAATGACCTGGATGAGGAAGTGGAGGGATGGTTTAGTAAGTTTGCTGATGACACAAAGGTTGGAGGTGTTGTGGATAGTGTGGAGGACTGTCAGAGGTTGCAGCGGGACATTGATAGGATGCAAAACTGGGCTGAGAAGTGGCAGATGGAGTCCAACCCAGTTAAGTGTGAGGTGGTTCATTGTGGTAAGTCAAATATGATGGCAGAATATAGTATTAATGGTAAGACTCTTGGCAGTGTGGAGGATCAGAGGGATCTTGAGGTCCAAGTCCATAGGACGCTCAAAGCAGCTGCGCAGGTTGATTCTATGGTTCAGAAGGCGTACGGTGTATTGGCCTTCATCAATCGTGGGATTGAATTTAGGAGCCGAGAGGTAATGTTGCAGCTATATAGGACCCTGGTCAAACCCCACTTGGAGTACTGTGCTCACTTCTGGCAGCCTCACTACAGGAAGGATGTGGAAACCATAGAAAGGGTGCAGAGGAGATTTACAAAGATGTCACCTGGATTAGGGAGCATGCCTTATGAAAACAGATTGAGTGAACTCAACCTTTTCTCCTTGAAGTGATGTAGGATGAGAGGTGACCTGATAGAGGTGTATAAGATAAGAGGCATTGATCATGTAGATAGTCAGAGGCTTTTTCCCCGGACTGAAATGGCTGCCACAAGAGGGCACAGTTTTAAGGTGCTTGAGTGCAGGTACATAGGAGATGTCAGGGGTAAGTTTTTTACTCAGTGAGCGGTGGGTACGTGGAAGTGCACGAGGTGGATACAATAGGGTCTTTTAAGAGACTTTTAGATAGGTACATGGAGCTTAGAAAAATAGAGAAATTACCCTAGTAATTTCTAAAGTAGGGACATGTTCAGCACAACTTTGTGGGCTAAAGGGCCGGCATTGTGCTGTAGGTTTTCTATGTTTCTATGTCTTGCAAAAAAACAATTAGAACATAAAGAAAATGTTGCTGCCCAAAATTACCATGATTCCTAAACATTTACAAAACACCTAACTGATAGAAAATAGAAGAACAACTACTTAAAATTATAAGAAACATGGAAGCAACAAACAGGGCACTTAGCTCTCAAACTCACTCCACATAAGGTTACAGCTGACCCAACCTTGGCCTCGATACAACTCATCTGTGTTCTCCCAATACCCCTTGCCTCACTTGCAGCTCAAATATCTATCAGTCTTTGCCTTGGTTGAATGCACTAACTTCACCTCCTCAGATTTCTGAAGTAGAACATTTCACAGTCCTAATGCTGTGACGAAGTTCCTCCCCACCTTTGATATCACTGATCAACTCCTTCTCCTGAAATTAGTTCAGGGTGCATAGTCTAAAATCCAGGCAAAATAAGGCAGAGGCCCACAATTTAAATTAATTTATACATCAGTCTCTTAAAAACTCAAATTAATGTAGAAGGACAGTAACCAAGTAACCATTAATGTAGTTAGTTCTGTTTTATTTTAAGCTGCTTCAAATAGTCATCTGCATTTTTGCAGTTACATCAAAGGTGTACGAATGTCCCAAAGTGTGCTGTTAAGTTTGTTCACGTCAACAATCAAATCAAACCTAGTATGGAGCAGGTCACATCCTTCAAGGATTTGAATCATTTAAGATCCTTTTTGCATTATCATTAATCTCATTTCCTGTGGCTGTTTGTTGACACGTTGTTTGCTTTCTCCTAATGAGCCAAAAATGTTGGTTGTGCCCTTGCGACATATGCTGTTGTTAGGCAAACCTAATCTGATCCGCCTTGAGGTAACATGAAGCAGAACATGCGTCAGCACTGGGTTCCCTGCCCAGGATCTTGAAACCAGTTTCAATTTGTTGTTATAAACAGTAAATCATCCTTCACACTAGTCACAGCTAATCCACACCCACAAGCGAAATGGGTGTGTATGCCTGTGCGTATATATAAGGAGGCAGAAGAGGAGAAAGAGCAGATACTGTCAGCCCTTGCCAGAGAGATAGTGACTGGATATAACTGTGGGAATCCAGCAGCCGCTTCTAGTAAAGAAAAACATGCAGAAGTCTCTGATTTTGCTCGTGCAGTCAAAACATTCTTCAAGCAAAAGTGAATACCAGAACAAACAGGACGAGATTCAAACGAAAATGCACAAACAGAGCTTGTAAGTAATAAGTAAACCCTCCATAAATAGCTGTTAGGCAACTCAGTGTCAAGCTTCTTGTTTCATGCCTGCCTCTCTGGGCAGACAGATTTAACTTCTGCACTTTCAGAGTTTTAGATCGACTTCTGCTTTGCATAGTACTGACCAGCTACTTCCAGAACTGTAAAAAATTATTGCTTCAGTAAAATAGAAAGATAATTGCTAGAATTATAAAGCATTGCCCGAGATTTGAAATCTAATTGTAGACAATAGGGCAATGTCGCTTTGCATTTCTTTTGGAATTAACACTGTAGACTTTTGCTTCACTTATTTTCTCACTTTACTTGCGGAGTTTTGGGGAGAAAGAGACATCTTTTGAATTAATAAACTAGATAGGTTATTATAGTTATATTTCTCCTGACATTCCTAATGTCTGTACCTTTTCCTTTGCAGTATTAAAGAGCTGAAGAATCGGTGCTCACACCTATTGCAGCATCAGAAGGCAAACACCGATTCCTCTCAACATGCAACGGTCAAACCAAGAGGAGGAAAAATCATTTTAGAGTAAGTTACTGTGCCTACTTAAACATTGGGGCTCCAAAACATTTAATTGAAATGTGCATTTGTAACCTTGAATGCAAAGACATCAATAATCATTTTATTTCTATTTCTCCACAGTCCCACCCATGAAGAAGTATTGAAATGGGCTGAATCACTGGACCACCTACTGAGTCATAAATGTAAGCAGCTTACTGTATATCACTTGTGATCGGTTGCTTCTCTGTGCTGATTACCCTTTCTTCCTCGCAATGTATTGAAAAGTTCTGAATTCCCATTAAACCTGTCCAAGAGGGAAAGGCACTCTTTAAAATTCAGTGCCCAAAGTAAATAACCTGAATGTTTTAGTGGAGAATTGCAACCTACTTAAATCCAAATTATACACTTACAGATATAAAAACATGGAAGTTTAAATGCTGAACTTTAATCTCATTTTTAAAACTCCTTCATAACATTGTTACATAGATTCCACAGCATAGATTATTTTACAGTTTGACTTGTAAGAAAATAATACCAGTTCTAATAATGTAAAGTCAGATGATATTAAAGTGATGAACATAATGGATAATGTTCACCCTTTCCCTGGTAACATTCTCACATTGCATTACATGCTGCATAAGTAAGCATTATGACCAGCAAAGAGTAGCAGTAATCTGCACTGCAAATATCAAAATTATAATATTATGGGCTTTAGAAAGTCAACAGGGCTGTTTAGAAATTTTAATGTAATTACTATTAAAATCGAGGAATGAAGTAGCATGAAGTAATGTATTATTTCTTTTTTATTCTCTCCAGATGGGCTGATTGCCTTTAAAACGTTCCTTAAGTCTGAGTACAACGATGAGAACATTGAGTTCTGGCTGGCCTGCGAGGACTACAAGAAAATTAAGTCGCCCACAAAACAAGCCTCCAGAGCAAAGAAGATCTTCTCAGATTTTCTTGAGCCAATGTCTCCTAAAGAGGTAATTGTTGCTTTACTTCTTCCTATCAATTATCAGGGTTTACTTTATTGAAAGCTAAACAGGCAACAATGTCCGTGGGATCAATTATAATGATAGACTGAAGTAGGAACTCCACAGTAGCGCTAGTTCAATGTGTACATAATGATTACTGACACACACGGACAAGACTAGTCTCAGATTCCATCCTGCGTGTGTGGTGAACTCATTCTCCCTATGTTAAAGGTACTCATCAAGTGAAGCAGCATCAATACAGGGGAATAAACCGTCATCATTTTGGGCTGAGACCCTTCATCAGGACAAGAATCTCAGTCCAAAACATCAATGGTTTATTCCCCTCCATAGATGCTCCCTCGCGTGCTGAGTTCCTCCAGCAATTTATGTATGTTGCTCAAAATATCCAGCGTCCACAGAATCTCTCCTTTAACAATCACCCTTAGCTGTCTGCAATAATAGAAGTAAAATATTGTCGTAGACCAGACATGTTAACGCTGACGGGTGCTATGCAGCAATCACTAATAGTATTACAATTTATTTTTTATAACAGATTAATGTGGATTACTATACTAAAGATGCAATCAGCAAAAACCTTCAACACCCAACGTGCTCGTGCTTTGAAGTTGCACAGAAGAAGATCTACGCTTTGATGGAGAATAATTGCTATGCAAGGTTCCTTCAGTCAGATATCTACCAGAACATACTCAACAACAGTTACAACCATCACGAAACATGAACACACTCATTCGTTCAAAGCAAATCTGAAGATGACCTCTTGTCGAGATGTGGTTGTTTTCTTTGCTGTGAATAAAGTACTCCATGGGAAAGGACTGAAAGCTAACAGCTGGTCGGACGTGAAAAGTGGAAGGCCAAGACGAGGTCCCAGAAAGGATAGAGAAAAGTCCAATGAAGCCTGTTGAAAGGCAGAGAGAGAGAAAAGTAACAATGGACCACTGTGAGCAGAAAATTCAGTGGCTTTCCATCGCGTGACACTTACCAGAGCCAAGTTATCTGCCTGGAGGTGAAGGAAACAGAGCAGAGTGTAGAGCCTCCAGGAAGACAGAAGGACCAGTGGAGGTCAGGAAGCCTGCCCTGCCTTTGAGAAGCAAAACTGAGAGAGAGATGAGAAAAGTTAGTGAGGAGAGAGGTGCACATTGCAGTGGCAGTGCACCAGCAGTAAAAAGTGCATTGACACAATGACAATGCTTTCATTTAATAGTGCTTAGGATCTATATAATTGCTTAGTCTTTCAATGTATTTATCTAAGTGCAAAATCTTCCTCTGTAATCTCTGATAAGATTGGATTTGTGCTTCCCGCTGTCTGGATAGTCAGATCTAAAACAGCTATCCCCAACTTGAAATACTTGGGGATTGAGGGAAGATTAACTGCTCCAAGTTTGCACCATGTTATTTCTGTAAAATGTGACTTGGCTGACCACTTAAGGTCGGATATCTTTGTGTAACTAGTGATTGCCTGGCTTCTCACACTGCCAGTGTTTCTGTTGGACGTGATCCAAAGTGAAGGAAGCCAATCGATCACAGAGTCAGTAAAAGATTTTGAATCATTTTGTTGTACTGAAACAGTGAACTTTGGATGATGACCCTTCAGATCCAATGTATAAACCGTGCTTTTGTGCTTCATTTCAAAATGCTACCCAACCTGCATTACAGATATCACTTCTTGATACTTAACCAAGCTAAGAACTTTAAAGGGTGTGGGGGATGGTGTGAAAATATCCAGAGGTGTGACTTACAGACCAACATTGTGCAGATTTAAAGCTGTACTCTTGCCTGTGATGTGAACAACTTAACTATATGTTGATTCCATTATTGAAGAATTCTGCATTAAAAATTATAAATAAAGTTATTTGAATTCAGCTCAGATGTTACACCAGATTTTTTTGTGCTTCTAATTTTTTTATAGTAATCTCACTCTTTCATTAAGCTTTAAATGCAATAACATTCTATAAGTTGATACAGTTGTGGGACAGCATTAAGAATTCACTAGAGGCTTGATTAGAAGCAACTGAATTTTCACCATATATTTATCAGTTGATTGACCCCCATGAAGACAGAAACCAACAGTAGCAATTGGGAGCTGATGAACCATGTGAGGTATAGGTTGGGGACCTCCCTGGCTGAGGAGGCCATGAATGATAATCAGAATGGCAAAGGGCTGTACCAGACCTTACTGACCTCACCAGGAGCCAGCCTCCTCATGACTGTCAACAAAAAGCATTCTCTAGAAACACTCAGCAGGTCGGGCGTCATTTGTGGGAACAGTCACCGATTCAGATCACAGACACCTTGCCGTACTCTGTTTTCACTCCCCTCGGAAGGCAGGGTGAAGCAGTCAGGTCCTGGGGTCAGCAAACATCACATTCAGCCCTCAGGTGACCTGGTCCATTGACTTCGACCTATGGCCTGCACTAACTCCAATGTTGACTGTCCTCGGCAGCCGGGCCAGTTTTGTATCTGCCAGGCACTACTTAGAGCCAGCATGCATTACTTAAAGACACTCGTAAATAGCAGCTCTACTCTGGCTGCAGAGCTCAGTATAATTCTCCTGAGGCTCCACTCCATTCTATGTCCCCATCATTCACCTACTTTTCTTCCTGAACACCGCTACGCCATCGCACTTTGTGCAGATTTGACAGCCTGAGAGCCACAACTTGCAGTCTCATATTTTAGCAGCTGTTCTGCTTACATTCAAACAACACTAACTGGCGCGTGTGGAACGTGAACTGCAGAGTCCTCCAAAAACAAGTCCACAACCGTAGAGCACGATCAGAGCTGAGGACATTAAACATCGAACCCCGACCTCCCCCCCCCCCCCCGAGAAAGAGTCCCACAGCTGCCAGTCGCGCAGAGGTGGTCGAACCTGCACCCTCCTCCAGCAGGAGTGAGAGGGAGACCAGTCAGGTGCAAGCAGGCAGCGCCGAGCACCCGCTTGTCCTCGTCGATTTCAGCCTTGCCTGACGCTTTAATCGACGAGGAGTAACGGAACCGACCACGGGTCCACGTTCCGCCATTAGGAAACGATGGCCGCGCACTCCACTCCCAACCTTGCCGAACTCCCCGGGGGGTAGCTAAACTCAGGTCAGCCCAAAATCATCTGACTATATGTTGGAGCTGGCCTATCAGGAGGGGATAACTAAAGTCAGATAGAATCAGTGAGATTAAAAGGGGGGGGGGGGGGTAACTGTGTGGGGGAGTCAAAAGGCAGCAAGTGGTGGCAGATGATTGTTTTTCAAACTGAGCCGAACTGCCTCACATGGGTCAATCAACACTTATAATATACACTATGTTAATGAACAGCATTTGGCATAATTTCAATGTTTGTGGGTGACTCCGAAAGGAAGTGAAGTGTAATGTGTTACAGGAGAATGAAGGTCAGCTGCTGAAAGGGGCAGCAACATGACAGGTGGAGCAGAGGCAGTTGATTCGCTTGAACAGAGCAATATAAACTAGAGAGTAGTCTGGAAAGAGATGCAAGAACCAAGGGGTGTCTGTGCAAACTCTTTGAAGGTGGGAGGACAAATTATGAAAGCTATTAAAGGAACTGAAAAGGAAAGGCATCTGACCATACGTCCCTACAAGGGACAGTGAGGACCACTGAGAAGATCATTAGGATATCTCTTCCAACCATCAGGAGCGTTACATATGCAGGGGCCTTAGCATTGTCAGTGACTCCCCTCGCCACCGCCCCCCCATCTGTACCGTAATCTCTTTAACCCCCTACCAGCTAATATAGCATTACGACAAGAACTGATAGGATGAAATACAGCTTATTCCCCCAGGCAGTGAGACTGCTGGATGCCGACCTAGGTCTCATCACTTATGAAGTGTCAATAGTGTTATACCATTTACTTTTTAACCTGTGTTGTAAATGCACCATATGCTAAATGCCAGTTTTCTGGAATATATTTTATCCTTTGTTAATTTTTTTTTGGTGGAACTTCTTTGTGCTGTGCGTGAGTTATGTGCGCAGTGTGGTGTCCCTCGGTCTGGGGGAGCATGGTTTCATTCGGCACGATACACCTATACCGTTGAATGACAATAAACCTGGACTTGAACGTGAAAACAGAAGGGGATTATAATGTCACCAGCTACCCCAACACGCGCCAGTCCACGTGAATCCACAGTTTCCATTGCAAACATAAGATCAGTCTTCTGGAGAGGGAATCCGTGGAAAGCAGCTGGACTGGGCCGTGTCCCTAGCCGTAACTCAGATCCAACACTGATCATCTGCCGCGAGTATTTGCAGATATTTTTAACTTCTCCCTGATACAATCTGAAGTTTCCACCTGTGTTAAGACCACTATCATCCCAGTTCCTTAGAAAAACAGGGGCATCATTATTCCCCTCGGCCATTAGGCTCTGTGAGTCAACCAGTAGCTGGGGAAGTGATGACCCACCCCCTCCTGTTGGACTGTTCGTGGTAATTTATTCTTCATTCTTTCCACTTCTCTTCTAATATTTATATCTGTACACTTGTAATGCTATTGTGACACTGTAATTTCCTTTGGGATCAATAAAGTATCTACCTACCTTAATAACTACTTCCTGTTAGCTCTGGTATCCACCATCTTGAAGTGCCTTGAAAGACTGGTCATGAAATGCATTAACTGACAACCTCACCCCACTGCACTTGGCCATAATAAACAAATTTACCATTAAAAACGTTCAAGAGCTCCTCGATTTGATATTGACATCGGTTTATTATTGTCCCTGTGCCAAAATGCAACAAATAGCGTTTGCATGTCATGCAGACAGAACAGTACATTAAGGTAGTTAGTTAAATGGAAAGCAGAATATAGCGTTTCAGAGAAAGTGCAGTGCAGGAAGGCAAGGGAAGTGCTGGGGAACAAGAGACAGGCTATACAGTACTAGACCAGGCAGCTTTTAGCTGAAATGTTATGTTTAAATCTGAGCGGCAATTTGTAGCAAGAAAGCATGGCCTTTGAAGAGGTGTAGAGGAGATCTGTTACAGTGATGTGGCTCAGCTGACAGGGGGGCTGTCCCACAGCTCGAGCAACAAGTATTCAATCCTGGCAACAGGTGCTCTCCATGTGGAGTTGGCACAATCCCCCTGTGATGGTGTGGGTTTCTCCCCACGGACTCCAGTCCCTTTGCATATCATAAATTTGTGCAGGCTGGTGAGTTAACTGGTCACTGCAAATCACATTGGCAAGTCACCACCATTTTGGGGCTGCTTTCAGCCAGGACAGCACTGAGCTGCGATGTCTCTCGAGGTCATGGCTTATGCTTACTTGTTCTGTAGGTTTGTAGGGATGGTTTTTGGGGCACCACAGGGAGTTAGGGGACAGATTAGGGATTAGGGACAGGAATCAGGGAGAGCTAGAGGATAGCGGAAGTAAATGATGAGTCAGATGGAAGTCAGATCCAGGTTGGAATGTTTTGTAGTTGAAGGCCAGCGATACACATGGATGGATGTTGGGTTGGCAGGTGCTGAAGTTGAAGATTAGTGATCCCCATGGTCAATGATTAAGGTCCAAGGACCTCATGGATAAGGGCTAGTCATACCCCCTATGTTGGTGAGCCCTAAGATTGGAGGTACATGTGGCAGGAGGCATGAAGGCTGGTGCCTCCTCGGTCAGCGAGTCCTGGGGTTGGAGGCCAAAGGTTAAAATTCCTGTGATTGTTTTGTCCTGGGCTGGAGATCAAAGGTCAAAGCCCAATGGTTGAAGACCGAAGTCAGCAAGTCCAGAAGTTGAGGCCTGATGGTTAAAGCCAATGATTCAGTGTGTCCAGAAGTTGAGGCCTGATGGTTAAAGCCAATGATTCAGTGTGTCCAGAAGTTGAGGCCTGATGGTTAAAGCCAATGATTCAGTGTGTCCAGAAGTTGGAGGTCTGATGTCTATGAGTGCTCAAGTCCAAGCCAAGGACTGCAGGTTGGAGGCCCGGAGGCAGCCTATCCTGGGGTTAGAGGCCTGTCTGTGCGTGAGAGAGTGGGTGGGTGGGAGAGAGGAAAGGAGCTTTTACTGCTGTTGTGTTGTTGTTGTTGCTTGTGTTGTTCTGCTGAACATTGTGGGCATTCTATGTTGGTGCCAGAAAGCGTGGCAACACTTGTGGGCTGCCCCCAGCTCATCCTTAGGTTGCAAACAAAGATCCCAGGTCTCCAGGCACACAGCAGATATCCGGACTCCCCTGACGACACACGGGTCTCCTGCCGTGACACTGACCCTCGATCAGCCCGTCTCCAGAGCCCAGAAATCTGAGCTGGACTCTCAGGCCAAACCCTTGGCGTGCCAAACAACAGCCAGTCCTGAAACCCCGAGAGCGGGTCCCACAAAGAACCGAAGACCGCGTGTAACTCCAGGTCAGGGTCTTCAAGAGAACTCTGAAAGAGAAAAATAAAGATATTAAAGATGAAAATAGAGCTGTTTCCGAAGGTGCAAGCAAAGGTGTTGCCGTTTAGCGCCATCTCAACTTCGCTCCACCTCCCAGAGATACTGAAATTTGTATAAATGTTGAGAGATGAGATGAGGCAAGTAGGAATGAACTCTGCATGGAAATGTGGGCCATATTCTCATATGATGCAGCCATACAGTCCAGTCATCAGGTTTGGGATGGTCAATATGATCCAGAATCAAATCACACTGTGCACTTACCCTCTGCATAGTCTAAATATTTTCAATTTAGCAATGATATTGTGAATCAGAGCACAACCGTGATGACTCACAGAATGCCAATCAGAGGACACTCAGTCACACCTACCTGTTACGTAGTTCCCTATCAGGTAATGGAAAAAAGGAGAGGCTTGAGGACGACACAGGAATTGGAATGGGGGCAACATTTTTTAAAGTTTTTGCTCAGTCTGCTGTGGCTATCATACCCTGCGTAAAGGTCAGTAGCCAGAGGTGTTCTGCGGGGATCTGTTCAGGAACCTCGGCTGTTGGTGATTTTTATAAGTGACTTGCATGAGAAAGTAGAAGGGTGGGTTTTTATGCTTTCAGATAACACAAAGGTTGGTGATGCTGTGAGTAGTGTAGGAGGTTGTCATAGGTTACAATGTGACTTGGCTAGGGTGCAGAGCTGGCAAGATGAGAGTTTCATCCAGAAAAGTGTGAAGTGATGCACTTCAGAAGGTCAAACTTGAAGGCAGGTTTCTTAGCAGTGTGGAGGAACAGAGGGAACTTGGGGGCATATTCTTTGTTATCTGAACACTGCCATGCAAGTTGACAGGATGATTCAGAAGGGGTATGGTGTACTGACTGTCATTAGTCAGGGGACTGAGTTCAAGAGCTGTGAGGTAACATTGCAGCTCTGTAAAACTGGTTAAACCACTTGTAGTATTGAGTCTAGTTCTGGTTGCTACATTATAGGAAGGATTTAGAGAGGATGCAGAGGATACTTACCAGGATAATACCTAGATGTCTTATGAAGTTAGGATGGGTGAGCTAAGGCTTTTCTCTTTAGATGTGTATAAGCTGATAAGAGGTAGAGATAAAGGGGACAGCCAGAGACTTTTTCCTAGGGCAGAAGTGGCTAACATGAGAGGGTAACACACACAAAATGCTGGTGGAACGCAGTAGGCCAGGCAGAAGAAGAACTGTCGACATTTCGGGCCGAGACCCTTCATCGGGACTAACTGAAAGAAGAGATGATAGGAGATTTGAAAGTAGGAGGGGGAGGGGGAGATCGGAAATGATAGGAGAAGACCGGAGGGGGTGGGATGAAGCTAAGAGCTGGAAAGCTGATTGGCAAAAGGGATACACAGCTGGAGAAGGGAAAGGATCATGGGACGGGAGGCCTCGGGAGAAAGAAAGGGGGAGGGGAGCACCAGCGGGACATGGAGAGCAGGCAAGGAGTGATTGTGAGAGGGACAGAGAGAGAAAAGAAGAAAAAAGGGGGGAATAATAAATAAATAGATAGATAGATAGAAAAGGGATGGGGTAAGAAGGGGTACCCAATCACTCATTTATTTATTTATTTGTTTGTTTATTTATTTATTCCCCCCCCCCCTTTTTCTTCTTTTCTCTCTCTCTCTTTTTTCTCTCTCTGTCCCTCTCACAATCACTCCTTGCCTGCTCTCCATCTCCCTCTGGTGCTCCCCTCCCTCTTTCTTTCTCCCTAGGCCTCCTGTCCCATGATCCTTTCCCTTCTCCAGCTGTGTATCCCTTTTGCCAATCAACTTTCGAGCTCTTAGCTTCATCCCTCCCCCTCCTGTCTTCTCCTATCATTTCGGATCTCCCCCTTCCCCTCCCACTTTCAAATCTCGTACTATCTCTTCTTTCAGTTAGTCCTGACAAGGGGTCTCGGCCCAAAATGGCAACTGTACTTTTTCCTATAGATGCTGTCTGGCCTGCTGCGTTCGACCAGCATTTTGTGTGTGTTGCTTGAATTTCCAGTATCTGCAGATTTCCTCACGTTTAAGTTTTTAAATACAAGAGGATGTAATTTTAAGATGATTGGAGAAAAGTAAGGAGGGAGGTTGTCAAAGATAGTTTGTTTAACCATAGAGTGTGGTAGGTGCTTGGAATGCTCTGCCAGGGCTGCTGGTAGAGACATCAGGGACATTTAAGAAACTCTTATATAGGCAGATGGATGATAGAAAAATGGAAGGCTCTCAAGGAGGGAAGGTTAGATTGATCTTGGAGTAGGTTAAAAGATCGACACAATTTGAGAGCTGAAGGGCCTGTACTGTGTTGGACTATTCATGTGTCAATCTACACCTGCTGTGCAGAGAAACAGCAAAAACATCAAAGGTTCATTGTGCAAATCAACATAAATCCAGAGTCATACTGCATGAATATGCAGGCTAACATGTGCAAACCTAACAAGATGCCATCTCTGCTAACTAATCCCACTTACCTGATTTTGCTCATACCCCTTTAAACCTGTCCGAACAACTTTTAAGCATTACAATTTACTGCTCTCTCCAACTTTCTCAGGAAGCTCATTTCATATACCCACCACTCTCTGTGTGAAAATCTTGCCCCTCAGATTTGCCAAACTTAGACTGAGTTAATTTTGTCCTGGTCACATAAACGCATTCGTAGACTGGATTTAGCCTAATATATGTTCCTAAATTGGGACTCGCTGATTAAATCAGCTTTAGCATTTTTTTTACCATAACATTACGCCAGCAATTACAAGGGACACTTTGTCATCGACGAGTGAGTCTCTCTTGTTTCCTGCTGCCTCTCCGTGCAAAAAATAGAAATTGAAACATGCATGTTTAAACAGAAACCTGAAATTAATTCATGAGATCAGCTTAGATGAAAGTGTTTGATGACAAATAGATCTTCAGGATTCTACCATTCAGAGTCATAGATTCTTAGAGCGCTAAGCACAGAAATAAGCCCTTTGACCCATCTAGTCCATGCCTACTCCCATCGACCTGCACCTGGACCATAGCCCTCCATATCCTCCCTTCCATGTACCTGTCCAAAGCTCTCTTAAATGTTGAAATTGAACCGGCTTCCACCATTTCTGTTGGTAGCTTGTTCCACACTCTCATCACCCTCTAAGTGAAACGATTGCCCTCATCTTCAACTTAAACATTTCACCTTTCATCCTTAACCCATAAGACCCTAAAACATAGGAGCAGAATTAGGCCATTTGGCCCATCGAGTCTGCTGCACCATTCAATCAAGGCCGATCCTTTCTTCCCCTCCTCAGCCCCACTCCTAGCCTTCTCCCTGTAACCTTTGATCCCATGTCCAATCAAGAACCTGTCAAGCTCTGCCATAAATACACCCAACGACCTGGCCTCCACAGCTGCCTGAGGCAACAAATTCCACAAATTCAACACCGTTTGGCTAAAGAAATTTCTCCGCATCTCTATTTTAAATGGATGCCTTACTAACCTGAGGCTGTGCCCTTTTGTCCTAGACTCTCCCACTGTGGGAAAGATGCTTCATGTTTTCCACATCTACCCTGTCTAGGCCTTTCAACATTCGAAAGGTTTCAATCAGATCCCCCCTCATCTTTCTAAATTCCAGTGAGTACAGACCCAGAGCCATCAAACGCTCCTTGTATGATAACCCTTTCATTCCTGGAATCGTCCTTGTGAAACTCCTCTGGACCAGCACATCTTTTCTTAGATGAGGAGCCCAAAACTGTTACAATACTCATGGTGAAGCCGACTCGTGCCTTATAAAACCCGATCATCACATCCCTGCTCCTGTCGTCTGGACCTCTTGAAATGAATGCTAACATTGCACTTCCCTTTCTCACCACCAACTCAACCTGTATGTTAACCTTTAGGTTGTTCTTCCAAGTCCCACTGCATCTCAGATTTTGAATTTTCTCCCCGTTTAGAAAAGAGTCTACACATTTATTTCTACTACCAAAGTGCATGACATGCATTTTCCAACATAGTATTTCATTTGCCACATTCTCCTAATCTAAGTCCTTCTGCAGCCTACCTGTTTCCTCAACGCTACCTGTCCCTCCATCCACCTTTGCATCATTTGCAAACGTAGCAACAAAGCCATCTATTCCATCATCTAAATCATTAATGTGCAGCATAAAAAGAAGTGGTCCCAAAACCGACCCTTGTGGAACATCACTAGTCACTGACAGCCAACCAGAAAAAAAAAGATTCTTTTATTCCCACTCACTGCCTCCTACCAATCAGCCAACACTCTGACCATGCTAGTAACTTTCCTGTAATACATGGGCTTTTAACTTGGTAATCAGACTCAAGTATGGCACCTTGTCAAAGGCCTTCTGAAAGTCCAAACAGACAACATCCACTTCATTCCCTTTATCTATTGTACTTGTAATCTCCTCAAAGAATTCCACCAGGTTCATTATGCAAGCTTTTCCCTTAAGGAAACCATGCTGACTTTGTCCTATCTTCTCCTGTGTCATCAAGTACTCTATAACCTCAACCTTAACAATTGGCTCCAACATCTTCCCAACTGTTGAGGTCAGGCTAACTGGTCTAGAATTTCTTTTCTGCTGCCTTCCTCCTTTCTTAAAGACTGGAGTGACATTTGCAAATTTCCAGTCTTCTGGCAATGACTTTTGAAGGATCATTGCTAATACCTCCACAATCTTCCCGCTACCTCTTTCAAAACCGTAGGATGCAGTTCATCTGGTCTGGGTGACCTATGTACCCTTGGATCTTTCAGCTTTTTGAACACCTTCTCCCTTGTAATAGAAACTGCACTCACTTCTCTTCCCTCACACCCTTCAATGTCTGGCACACTGCTAGAGTCTTCCACAGTAAAGACTGATGCAAAATACTCATCTCTATTGTTTACATACTTGAAAAAGCTTTTACTATTCACTTTGATATTATTTGCTAGCTTGCTTTCATATTTGATCTTTTCCCTCCTAATGATTCTTTCAGTTGCTTTCTGTAGGTTTTTAAAGGCTTTCCAATCCTCTTTTTGCCTTCCTTAAGCCTGGTCTTAAACTTTTTATATTCATGAAGATTTTACCATCAGGGAGGGTTTAAACTAGAGTAAACTATTGTGTCATCTATCCCTCAATAACCAGTGGATTCAATTGGAAAACAATAACATTATGTATGGACAAAAGGCTTTGACCCAGTGATTAACCCACTTCCTAGAATAAGCAATCTTTCAAAATCCTCGTCCTTCCTGATGGACTCACCAAGCAAAAACAAGACGGGAGAGAGAGGAAAATCTTAACTCCAAACCTGACAGGAAAGCTTACTGATTTCCACCCATTTAGCCAGTGCAACGGTTGCTGTATACAGGAGTCACCTCCAGCTGGGAATGTATCTCCAAATCTGACCATTATTTATATGTGTGATATTCTGCCAGAAGGTTCACTGCTATTATTCATGTACCAATCAGGTTACCTAGCAGTTTCAGACAAACCATATTGCTAGTAATTGGTTTATAATTGTCATAATGTGACGGAGAGTGCCCGGTAAGCACACTCGTTACACACATGCATTTACACACTCACACAAACATTACCTTGTCATTCTACCATCATAGAACTGAGTGCATGCACTTCAATATCTTCCCCAGTATATTCTAAACTGAGCTGATGCACTTCTGTTGGCTTTATGGTGCCTTTCCCACCATACACGGCAGTATATTTCACTTCTTTAGTAATGGAGATGTGTAAATGTGAATATATTGTATGTATACTGCATTTAAGGTAGATATTTCTGTTTGTTTTGTAATATGATTGTAACTACATTGTGGGGTGCACCATATTCTAATTCGTATAATCTTAAGGTAACTTTGTGGGTAAATAAAGATGGTTTGTCTTGGTGCCTAGTAAATAGGGTTGATCACTCTCAGGAGAGAGACAGAAAAGGAGAGACAGGGAGAGGGAGGAAGGGAGAGGGAGGGAGGGGGTGGGAGGAGAGAACAGGGAGAAGGAGGGGGGAGAGAGGAGGAAGGAGTGGGGGAGAGGAAGGAGAGAGGGGTAGAGAGGAGGAAGGGAGGGGGAGAGGAGGGAGGGAGAGGGGAAAACAGCATGGAACTACAGTACTACTGTGCTTTCTGGTAGCCATCTTTCTGTACATATTGCCAGTTCTCTTTACACTACCTCTGCTCATTTTTGTAAGTTTGTTTTTTGACACACCTCATCAACTCTGAAGTGCTAAGTGACTCCAGCCATTTTTCCTTTGCTCATAACCCATATATCTAATACATATGTACTAAGATAAAATTTCAAAACTTAGTTTTGCATTGCATCCACGCAGGTCATTTCAAAACCAAAGTACTTCAAGGTAATACAGAGGGAAAGCAATAGCAGAATCCAGAATAGAGGGTTACAGTTATGGTTACAGAGAAAGTGCTGGTTGGCAATGAGTGTAAAGGTCTGATGAGGTAGATTGAGGTCAGGAGTTCATCTTTATTGTACAAGAGGTCTGTTCAAGACTGCCATAGCAGCAGGATAGAAACTGTCCCTGAGCATGGTTGCGTATGCTGTATCTCCTGCTGAATGAAAGCTTTTGACTATTCTACATGAACGGAGAGAGAATGGAAGGATGGTGGGGGGGTTTTGATTATGTTGGCTGCTTTCTGAACGCAGCAGGAAGTGTAGACAGAGTCCGTGGAGGGGAAGCTGGTTTTCGTGATGGACTGACGTGAGTCCACAGTCCTGCATTTCTTGCAGTTTTGGGCCGAGCAGTTGTCCTACCAAGCCATAATGCATCCAGATAGGATGCTTCCTGTGGTAAATGAGGATTGCTGTGTTCTCTGTTTTTCTGAGACATGGCTCACTCAAGACATGCTGGATATGTTGGCAACCTCAGAAGGGTTCTATGTCTACTGGATGGATCACTGCAGAACATTTAGGGAGCACAAAACATAGGGATTGTGCTTCACACTGAATTCTTCATGGTACTCGGGGGCTTAGTGGTCTTGTCATATTCTTGTTCCGATAACCTGGAACATCTGATGATTAAGTGGCATCCATTCTACTTACTGAGAGAGTTCTCCTCCATGATCCTGACTGCAGATTACATACCGCCAAAGGCAGATATCAAGCAAGCACTCATTATGACTGCCGCCACTAGCAAACAAGAAACAGCCTACCCCAACGCCTTTCACATAATTGCTCAAGTCTTCATTCAGGCTTGCTTGAAGAAATTTCTTCCAATAATCATCAACATATCACCTGCAGCACCAGGAGTCCCAAAACACTTGGCCACTGGTACTATGATCAAGAATACCTACCATTCCATCCCTAGGCCACATTTCAGGAAATCTGATCATCAGGCTGTCTTCCTCCCTCTGACATGCAGGCAGAGGCTAAAGAGCAAGGCAACAGAGGTAAGAACAACAAGAGAGATGGTTGCATGAGGCAGAGGAGAAGCTACAGGGTTACTTCAAGTTGGTGGACTGGGCCATGTTCAAGGACTCATCAGATGATTTGAATGAATACACCACAGTTGATATGGGCTTTATAAAGGTACTTATGGATGTGTGTGCCACCACAAAATTCATTCAGAGTCTTCCCTAACCAGAAGACCTAAATGAACTAAGAGATCCATAATCTGTTGGGAGCTAGATCAGTGGAATTCAGGTTTGGCAAACAGGGAAAGTACAAGAGGTCCATGTATGACCTCCAGAAAGCCATCTGACATGTGCAGAGGCAACTCTGGACCAAGCTTGAATCACAGAAGGATGCTTGATAACTGTGACAGGAATTGAATGCTATCACCTCCTACACAATAAATCCAAGGGACATATATGACAACAAGCTTCACTTCCAGAAGAGCTCAATGTCATTTATGCTCACTTTGACCAATAGACAATGGAGGCAACTTCACAAACTCCCACGGCCCCTGACAACTCTGTGATTCCATTCTCTGAGGCTGACATGAGAGCAATCTGCAGAAGCAACCTACGGAAAGCATCTGGCCCAGGCAGTGCACTTGGCTGAGTACTGAAGACCTGTGCAAATCAACTGGCTGGAGTGGTTACTGACACATTTACGTTCTCACTTCGACAGTCTGAGCTATCCAGCTGCTTCGAGCAGGCTTCACTCATATTCAAGAAGAACATGGAAAGCTGCCTCAACGACTATCATCCAGTAGCATTTCCATCTACTGTGATGAAGTGCTTTGAGAGGATGGTGATGGAACATATCAACTTCTGCCTGAGGAGTGACTTGGATCTGCTCCAATTTGACTATTGTCACAACAGGTCAACAGCAGATGCCATTTCATTGGTTCTTCACTCAGACCTGGAATTTCTGAGCAATGAAGATGAATACATCAGGATGGTCTTCATTTACTACAGCTCTGCATTCAACACCATCATCCCTCAATTGTTTTCCTCACTTCCAGACCTCAGTTAGTTCTGTTTGATTCAACAATCACCATCAGCGCAGTAACATTATAAGACAGTGAGCTTAGCCCTCTACTACACTCACTTCATACCTATGAATGTAGGGCTAGGTACAGCTCCAGTACCATATTTAACTTTGCCAATGACACCATTGTTGTTGGCTGAATGAAAGATGGTGGCAAATCAGCACATAGGAGGGAGCTTGAAAATCTGACTGAATGGTGCCACAACAACAACCTCTCAACCAGCATCAACAAAACCAAAGAGCTGATTATTGACCATAGGAGGTGGACAGTGGAGGTCATTGAGCCAGTCCTTATCAGGGAATCAGAGCTCAAGAGGGTCAGTAATGTTAACTTCTTTGGCATTACCATTTCAGCGGACCTGTCCAGGACCCAGCGCGTAAGTGCTATTAAAAATAAGTTTGCGAAGATTTGGCATGGCATCTAAAACTTTGACAAACTTCTGTTTTGAACAGCCATGAGAAGCTGCATCATGGCCTAGTATGGAAGCACTAATGCCTTTGAACAAAAAAGCCTGCAGAAGGCAGTGGACACAATACCTTCAGGGAACACTGTGGCAGGAAAACAACATCCATCATCAAGGCTACTCTCTCTTCCCACTGCTGTAATTAGGAGGGAGGTACAGAAGCCTTAGGCCACACATCACCAGGTTCACGAACAGTTAATACTTTTCAACCATCAAGCTCCTAAACCAGTGTAAATAACTTCACTCACTCCAACACTGAGGTCCCAACTGGTTCCACACCCTATGGACTTGCTTTCAAGGACACTGCAACTCCTGTGTTCAATATTACTTATTACTTACTTATCTATTATTATTTTTTTTTGTATTTGCATAATGGTCATTTGTCTGTCTTTGTTAATGGGTATTTTTTATTGATTCTACTCCGTTTCTTTATATTTATTGTGAATGCCTGCAAGAAATGAATCTCAGTGTTCATGGCAACAAATACAGTATAAACTGTACTTCGATAATAAACTGAATTTGAACTTTGAACATCTATGAACATTGGTGAGAGTCAATTAGGACATGCAAAATTTCCTTAGCCATCTGAGAAAGTAGAGGTGTTGTTGTGCTTTCTGGTTGTGGCATCTAAGTGGTTGGACTTGCTGCTGTTTATACCTAGGAACCTGAAGTTCTCAACTGATGTTGTTGGTCCTGAGTCACATTTAAGCCAGGAGGCAAAAACAAAACATAATTCAATGGATAAACATCAGCCAATGTGATGAAGATGAAGAAGATACGAAGATGGATTTAAGATAGAGGTTAGTAGGTTAGTGATTTAATGGACTCTGGTGCAGTTAATGCTAGGATCTGTGATTGTGGCAAGGGTAGGATTAGTGTGAGAATTGGTGTTGGATGTTTGGTGCAGGTCAATAGACCTAAGGGTTTGATTTTGCGCACTATCTCTTCATGATTCCATGACCTTAAAATAATTTATTGGGGTGAGGAGGAAGTGAAGGGATAAAGGGTCAAAGTGCATGATCTATGAAAAGCGGAAAGCAGAATTGATGAGAAGACAAAAGGCTGGAGGATTAACATTTCCAGTCAAAAGATGAGGTTCTGCTCCTTGAACTTATATTGAACTCCTTGAACTTCTATTTTAATAGATGGGGAGAATGGAATAAAACAGAAGATGAAAAGAAATACTGAGTGGGAGCTCGGTGACACACGAATGGTGGTTACCTAAGAAGTTCCTGGTCTTCCCTGTGCAGAGTATAGTGAATGTAGTTATATTACTGCATACTGAAAATGCATGGAAGATTAGCAAACCAGAAGGTTCCTAAAATTTCCTGATAGTTTCACCTTCATCATTAGGAATACCACTATTACTCTTATTCTGGTTGCATTATAGATTCTGTTGTTACATTTATTAAACTAATTAACTTAATTAGAAGTTTCCAACTTCAGTGGTAGAATTAGAGCTCATATCTTCAGTTCTTCAATCCAGATTAATGGATTATCAATTCAGTAATGAAAGCAATATGATATGTAATGTGCTCAGCATAACTATAGTATTGTTAGTCATTTCTGCTCTTTAGAGCCAATGCAAGATGTGAAATCATACAGGGAGGTGTTGAATGTAGTGAATCCAGAGCTCTGTGATTCATGAGTAACAAAGATAGAATGGGAAAAGGAATGCCAAAGAACGAAAGCAGAGAAAGAAGGTGAACAGATCAGGGAAATGGAATGCAGCTACTAACACACGACTTTCTCAATGTGCCCCATCCCATATCATTGTTTTCCTGACTTCCTTTCACAATGGTGGTAACTATTTGCTATACCTAGTTGCAGAAATGTTCAGTATTCCTTCAAATAATCCATTCCTCACAGTGAGCTCACAGACGTGAGAGAATCTGGAGATGCTGGAAATCCTGGCAACACACACTAAGCGCTGGAGGATCTCAGCAGGCCAGGCAGCATCTATGGAAAAAATGTTGGCCCGAAACGTCGACTGTACTTACGTTCCATAGATGCTGCCTGGCCTGCTGAGCTCCTCCAGTATTTTGTGTGTTGCTTCACAGTGAGCTATAGTTTTGAGGTTTGAGAGCCTATTCAACAGTGACCATCAGAACCAAATCTTACCCTTGTCTGAACCTCATGCACACACCAACCTATAGATACTTTTGCTTATTTTTCAGTCAGGAGTAAAAAGCTTGGGTCATTTTTCCTCTTTCCTCTCACTGAAGATGATAGACAAGAAATATTCCTGTTCCCAGCAACTCAAATCAACAACTCTTGGGATCAAGTCAGCCATCTATTTGTGGTTGGTAGGCGCTCTGTGCCTCCTGTCTAAATGTGTGCTCCTGAACCACTGTCCATTAGGTCCAACTTTCCTGCCATTTCAAAAGACATTTGGATAGGTACATGGATATGAGGAGTTTAGAAGGATGTGGGGTAATACACAAGCAAACAGGACTAGCTTGGTGGGCGCCACAGTCGACATGGATACATTAGGCTGACGGATCTCTTTCTATGCTGAATTGTTTGTTTGCTTATTGGGATCCAGCGTGGAATAGACCTTTTGAACCCTTCAAGCTACATCACCCAGCAATCTCCCAATTTAACCTGAGCCTAATCACGGGACAATTTACAATGACCAATTAACCTACCAACCGGTACATCTCTGGACTGTGGGAGGAAACCGGAGAACCTGGAGGAAACCCATGCGGTCATAGGGAGAACATACAAACTCCTTACAAGCAACAGCGGGAAATGAACCCAGGTTGCTGGTACTGTAAAACATTGGGCTAACCGCTGTGCTATGGTGCCTCCCCATCCATTGACTCTATTAACTCAGCTCAGCTGGTCTTTCCTTTTCCAATCCATCAGTTGTTTAATTATTTTCTCACCTTATTATCAAATCCACAATTTTCACCCCTTTAGGACTGAATTGCATAGAATAATCATTTCTTCCCTCTACTTCTTTTGCCATTTATAATATATCCACATCCGTTGTTATTTAACCAACAGAAATAGCTATTGCCCACTTATTCTACTAATGCAATAGAAGGAAATGTTACCTTGTTATAATTACCTATGAATTTTAAGAACTATTGATTTAATTTTTGGTTAGCTGGGCCTTCAGTGTTAATTTGTTCACCCAGTAGCATTTATCAACTGAATGCCAGTCAGGGTGCAGTGCAAGAAGCAGTATCGGTAGTTCCTAACAACACACACAAAATGCTGGAGGAACTCAGCAGGCCAGGCAGCATCTATGGAAAAACGTACAGTCGACATTTCGACCCATAACCCTTCTGAAAGGTCATCTGCACTCTTTTCCATAGATGCTGCCTGGCATGCTGAGTTTCTCCAGCATCTTGTGTGTGTTGCTGGGATTTCCAACATCTGCGCATTTTCTCTTGTTTAGTGGGTAGTTCCTAATATCGTTTGTTAATAACCTTCATTATTCCAATGTGCAAGTGTAATCTTAATACCGCTTTAAAAAATCTAATAGTTACATCTGTAACTGTGATGGCAAAAGAATCCCCCTGCGTGTACTGTGAAAAAACTCTCATTGACTCAATACTTTCAAGAAATCCTGTTTAACATCAATTTCTGTTTGATCATTTGTGTGATCAAGAACAGGCAGTAGCATTTCATCAGTACACCATCAATTAAAAGAAAAATGGCATGCATTTCCATAATGGAAAATACTCAAAATACTTAACCAACACACTCCCAAAACTATCTTAGCTATACCTCCCCCACCCTCCTTTTTGTACAGTCCCCATTCTGTTTTGTAATGTTATTCAGTTTGTCCAGCTTCATCACACCTGTTCTCATGATAGTACTTTTCAAACCTAACCAGAAGACCACAATCTGTGGGGATTGATAATAATAGCTCCACCTCGTTGACAACCCATGACTGGAAAGAGGTCATCCACCAAGATCAGCCCTAGATCAACACTGGTGCTTAGCCCACTGCTCTACTCTCTCTACACCCATGACCATGTGGCTAAGCATAGCTCAAATACCATCTGTAAATTTCATGGTGATACAACCATTGTTGGCAGTCTCAGATGATGACGAGAGGACGTACAGTAGCAAGATATATCAGCTAGTTGAGTGGTGTTGTAGGAATAACCTTGCACTCAACATTACTAAGACTAAAGAGCTGATAGTGGACTTCAGAAAGGGTAGGATGAGGGAATGCAAACCAATCCTCATAGAGGCCTCAGAAGTGGAGAGAGTGAGCAATTTTAAGTTGCTGGGTGTCAATATCTCTGAAGACTTAATTCGTTCTCAGCATATTGAGGCAGACATAAAGAAGGCAAGGCTGTGGCTATATTTCATTAGGAGTTTGAGGAGATCTGGTTTGTCACTTAAAACACTCAAAAACTTCTACAGATGTACTGTAGAGAGCATTCTGACTGGCTGCACCACCATCTGGTATGGGGGTGAGGGGCTACTGCACAGGATTGAAGTAAGCTGCAGAAAGTTGTAAAATGTCATTGTATCCAAGACATCTTCAAAGAGCTGCATCCATCGTTAAGGACCCCCACCAGCAAGGACATGCCTTCTTCTCATTGTTACCATCAGGTAGGAGGTACAAAAGCCTGAAGGCACACACTCAGTGATTCAGGAACAGCTTCTCCTCTGCCATGTAATTTCTAAATAGAGATTGAACACTACCTCACAATTTTTTTATTTCTGTTTTTGCATTATTGATTTTAATATAACTATTTAAAATACAAATAATTTCATGCCATATGCCAATGGTATTAAACCTGATTCTGATTGATTCCGAATTGAATTTGCTTTTCATTAACTGGAGCTTTTGATTAACCATAAGCAACAGAACTTTTAACTGTGTCCTTTCCATTTTCCTGCTTTTTGCTCTCATCCCCTCTCCTCCACCCACATCCTTCACATTCATCTGATCATCCTCTGTAACTTCTTCCACCTTCGATTCCATTATCTCCCTCATCGATATTCCATCTGCTCTTTCCGAAGGACTCCTCTTGGCACCTTGTGGGAAATGTAAAACCTACCCTCTGCCTCTTCCCTCGCCACCATACCAAGACCTAAATGTTTCTTCAAGGAGAATCAGCCGTTCACTTGAACCTCTGCCCATTTGATGTAATATGCCTGGTAGTCATGATGTAGATCCCCCACAATTATGAATCCAAATGTAGATGGGGGACTGTTTTACACAACTCCTCCTCGGTCCTTGGGAGTGAATCTGAGTTCCAGTTGCCATTCACTCTAATTCTCTGTCCCATTCCCACTCCAAGTTCATCACCTGTTCCAATGGAGTCCACCTTAAGCTTGCATCTTCCAGTCAAGCACATTCAGCCTTCATATTCACCACTGAATTCAACAATTTTGGACAACCAGCCTTTAAAGTCTGAGTAGATCAACCCAACTGAAGCAAGCTCACTGTTTCTCTCTCCACCCATACTGCCTGATCCACTGGTTATTTCCAACATTCTCTTGTAGATCAGAATTCAGACAATTGATAACTGCAGAACTGTATTTCACAATTCCAGCATTTTTCCTATAGTCCTTCATTTATCCCCTTCTGTCTACACCTCCTCCAGACATCCTCATTATGTTAATGAACCTTGAACACTCTCACTCAGCTCCACCACCACTGGTGGCATTAATTTTCTCTTGGTTAAGGAAGCAATATTTGTTAGGAGACTTCTTTACTAAATGACACTTTGGGCTATTAACCTCATTGCAGCCACATGCAAGCCACATACTTGATTATTTCGCATTTGAGACTTTTTCCACTTATGAATTTTTTTACTTCTTGAAATGGTTCCTGGAACCCTTTCATTGCAACTGAACGACAACACAGAACATAGAACACATAAAATAGAGTAGGTTTTAAGCTTATTCCACTATTCAATAGTACCAAGGCTGATCTGCATACCTCTATGTCCTTAATTCATGACCTCAACAATTTCATCAGACACCAATCTATGGATCATAACCTTAAAACCTAGTGTTCATACCTTTGGGGGGGGGGGGGGGGCTAAAGCCCATAATTTCACATCAGAAATGCTGATGGATGTTAAATATGCCTGCCCATTTTTGGATGAACGCATTTAAACCTAAGGTTAATGACTGGACTTCATCAGCTAATGTATTATGCTTCTTCATTGCCTGGGCAACACAACATTGTCCCTGGCAGTCCATACTGCTAAAGCAGAACAGAACAGGTTTAAATGTTAAGAATACTCACTCCCTGAGTTTCCTTTTGACATTTTCCACCAGCCTCTCAAGCAGTGCATTCCAAATCATAACAATTTGTGAAGCCAGACCAACAGTCAGAGACTGCATTTAACTCAAAGTAAACTAGAATTAACAGAGTCAGGCTGTGGAACCAAAAAGACAGACTTATAACTGTGACTCGTAATTATTGACCAAGTTTCATGACCTAGAGTGCAGCAAAGAACCAATGGGTGCTTTAGTTGGACTTTTAAAATAAGCTGGATAGTGTTCAGGAAGAGTCACGAATCAGGACACAGCAGACTAACTTTATGCGAAAAATGACCTAGAAGGTAGCTGGAGGAATCAGGCCCCACGATACCGTATTAATTTAAATACAACTGTCCACTAAGCCACTATGGTCAGGCTGTAAATAAGATGTGCATATCATACATGTGCATACGTGCATAAGAAGGCGTACGGTGTATTGGCCTTCATCAATCATGGAATTGAATTTAGGCGCCGAGAGGTTATATTGCAGTTATATAGGACCCTGGTCAGACCCCACTTGGAGTACTGTGCTCCGTTCGAGTCGCCTCACTACAGGAAGGATGTGGAAGACATAGAAAGGGTGCAGAGCAGACTTACAAAGATGTTACCTGGATTGGGGAACATCCCTTATGAGAATAGGTTGACTGAACTCGGCCTTTTCTCCTTGGAGCGATGGAGGATGAGAGGTGACCTGATAGAGGTGTATAAGATGATGAGAGGCATTGATCATGTGGATAGTCAGAGACTTTTTCCCAGGGATGAAATGATTGTCACAAGCCGACACAGGTTTAAGGTGCTGGGGAGTAGGTACAGAGGAGATGTCAGGGGTAAGTTTTTTACTCAGAGAGTGGTGAGGGCATGGAATGGGCTGCCGGCAACGGTGGTGGAGGCAGATATAATCGGGTCTTTTAAGAGACTTTTTGATAGGTACATGGAGCTTAGTAAAATAGAGGGATATAGGTAAGCCTAGTAATTTCTAAGGTAGGGACATGTTTGGCACAACATGGTGGGCCGAAGGGCCTGTATTGTGCTGTAGGTTTTCTATGTTTCTATGTTTTTTTTAACATAGTATGTAGAAATCGTGGTCTTACCATGTGGATTGGTTCCAAAGGCCTTTAGATGTTTCTCCAAAGATCAAGGCCATTCACCAACCTTTCACATTCACACCCAAGCACCCAAGTATGATAGTAGTTGGTTATCAAACTCAATGAGGACATTTACTGAGCCTGAACTGAGGAGTAATGAGTTCAGCCATTTTCTGGACACAACGAACAAACTGGATTAAGATATTACAGCAAAAATGCATCAATCAATTATCCCTGGAATGATTTTTGTATTACTAATTGTATTTCTCTAAGAACAAACTTCAGCAACTTGCAAGGTAACTGTGGATAGATTTAATCTCTTTACTAATGGAAGTAGACTATTTCCCATGATAGCAAAGTGGTTGGTGCTTAAAGTGAAATACAGCAGTGATTACAAATAGGAAGTATTGTTGCAATCAGAAGCAGTTTTATCGAGCAGTACTTGAAGCTAAAGGGAATGGTGAATTATTATTTTATGTTATTTGTAGAACACTAAACTATTAAGGGAACATTGTGGCCTTTGACCAGTTTTATCTCATTTGAAAACATTCAGCTCAAACTGAAGGATGATACTGTCAGAGGGAAGGAAATATTTTGACTTCCTCCAGAGATAGTGCTATGCATTGTAGGATCTGAAGATGGTTCAGGTTGAATCAGAACTCGAATGAGGCACATGATGCTGCAGATGTTGGAAACTGGAGCAAAAAAAATATAATTTGTTGGAGGAAACCAGAAGGTCAAGAAGCATCTGTAGTAAGAGAGAAATTGTTGATGTTTCTGATCTAGACCCCTCTTTGGATAAGAAAGTACCATTGGAGGGGGGTTAGGGATGGAATCTGATTGTTGAAGAGAAGCTGAGGAGTGGGAGGGAACTCCAGTGGCAGAGAGAAGTCAGAGGTAGTTAACAACAGTGTAGATGCTAGAATAAAAATGGAGAACATGGGCACAATAGGCAAAGAACAAATAGGTGCAGAAAGGGATGTAGTATTGAATGAAGGGTTGTCATATCGTGGTCAGGAAGGAGAAAACTGGAAAAGGGCAACACCACATGGAAATGAGGGCAGTTAAATTGCAACACAGTGAGGACAACTAGGGGAAGAAGAGGATAGGAAACAAAAAGAAAATAAGTCTGTAAGGATTGCAGAGATTGAAAGGGACTTTCAATTGTGGTGACAACAATATAAGGACCCTGGCAGTGTACTCACCTTTCAGCCTGAGAAGCAAAGATTACCCTGCTCTAGCAGGAGCTACGGGGTCAAAGAGATCTGATCTCTGGAGAAAACGTACGGAAAACGTGTACAAGTGGTGGAGGAAGTTGAGAAAGGGTGAAAGAACAGGCTGAGGAGTAATTTGCATGGTACAGCACATATAGACAAAGCAGTGGCCGAGGCAGCCCCAACTGAGGCCGCTAATCCACTCAGAGTTGATTCACTAACAAAAGACTTTCACGATTTAGAATTGGATTCCAATTAAATGTGAAAGGCAATAACACAATGAAGATCCAGGCTAATCCCTGGGAACACAATGAAAATGGCTGAAGGTTAGGAAACCTGTCTACACGAGCAAAGTTTAGTGAACTGCAGGAAGATGGAGGATGGATGGTGAGGATTAGTCAATAGAGGCAATGGTACAAGCTGGAGAGTCCAGGCTCATAGCTCAGACCACGACTGCAAATTTTTTAAAAATGATCTGGATTCAGAAAGTTGTAAACCTGGTGGGTGCTCTAGTTTAACAGAGCATATTAGATAACATATGTAAGTTGGTAGAAAGATGGGCAAGAAATTGTTATAACAAAATGTGTAAAAATGTCATACATAGATTGAAAAATGGATGCACCCATTCTTTTTGGGCGAAATTCAAGAAGCTGGAAAAAAACTTGAAACACACCCAAGACCCTTTGTAAGTTCAAGCTAAACTTGCCCAGCCAATGTACATCAGCACTCAAAGTTTCTACATTGAATTTAGCATTCAGTTCTAGTCCTCTAGAGACAAAGCATACCAGGCAATTTGGTTAATCCCCTCAATTAAGAGGATGAGCTAAGTAGTAATGATAGTAAAAAGTTGGGTTTTTTCGACCAATTAAAGAGGCACTTAAGAACCAAAAAAGAAAATTTACAGTAAGCCTGTGGAAAAAGTATCAAAGGATATTACAGTATTTCAAAATTTGGCTACGGGTTAGTGCCATGGGATATTAGTTCAAACTTCTAAATTGATTTATTGTATGTTCAATTTTATTCACGTAATTTCTGTTCAGTAAGTGAATCAAAGTAGCAGGGTAGTGAAGTAGTGAATTGTTTTAAAAAGTAACTGCACTTTAACATGGGGGATCAGGCTTAAAAGATGACTACTGATGGGAAGGCTACTAATCCTCTTTCAGATGGGATGCAAAGTTGGACTGAGTAGGCCACTTCATCCGTTATCTACTGGGATTGTTAAAGTATACATTTCAGTAGCCTGGTTTACTTCACAGTGGAATAAGAATTGTACAATCCCTACCTCAGAACAATGCCCTTTTTCAATTTGGAGTCATTGTTCCAGATATGACTTGCATTGTGTTGCAGCTGATTCTTCCTTTCAAAAAACTCTGGACCTGAAAACCTTGGCAGCGAGCCCAAATTCCTAGAGGTGGTGCAACCTTTGGCACTCTACAGGCAATTACGTTCAGGACATCAGAGAGCCCGCTCAGTCAGAAAAAGTACGTCAAATAGCACCCGCGGATATCTGCGATTAACAGTGCCGAAAATAGCCTGAAAAATGAAGAAGTTAATCTGGTCTGCAAAGAGTTATTAAGTCAAAAGACATTGCCTAGCAACAAAACAGTTTACTATTGTCAGAAATAAACTTGTCAAGGAGAACCTGCATTTCATTCCAGGGAGATTTTAAAGTTTCTAGATGAAGCTTGGAATATGCAGAGAAGCACATTGAGGCTTCACAGCTGCAAATTCAAGCATGTTCTTTTAACTTGAAGAGGGAGCCTTATGTTCTGTAAGAAAACTCAGCTTCAAATTATCTGTTCTATTTTCTTCAGCCATTTGTAGATCTGAAGCTACTTCTTGTGACAACAATGTGACTGCAATAGGCCGTAAACTTCTCAAGCATTTCATGCTTCAGCCCCGCAATGGAAAATCAGTTCTACACTGTTTAGTGAGTCAATGCTTTCATATATTCATCGTCAGTCACACCACTCTGAGGCAGCACTGAAATCTTTAAAAATTGCAGCTTGCGAGGTCACGAACATTACTTCCTTATTTTTTTTGCTGGTTAAATTATAAAGCATGAACACTGATGGCCACTTCCTTCTTCTCACACTCAGCTCTCCCTCAGTATCGCCTTGCACATGTCATCTGCTGCTGTCCAGTGGTCACAAGCTGTAGTTCACGCTGGGCGGCCTGCATGATCAGCTTCCCTGAAGTCAGGTCACGTTGCAAACAGAGCCATTACCTCATCCTCCCAACTAGTGAAATCTGGAATTTGTTAGCTGAAGGAGATGGGCCCATGACTTTCGATGGGAATTGGAGAAATACATAAAGAGGAAACATCTACACAGCTACAGGCAATGAGAATCAGAATCAAATTTAATATCACCAGCAAATGTCGCGAAATTTGTTTTTTGCTGCAGCAGTACATTGCAATACGTAATATTAAAAACTGTGAAATACACTAAGTGTGCAGTTATATTAAATGTATAGTGCAGAAAGTAATGAGGTAGTGTTCATGTATTCAATGTCCATTCAGAAATCTGAGCAGAGGAGTGGAGGTAAAGAGAGAGCATGGGTGAGGAAGGCTCAGCTGCTTCCTTCGGTTCTGCATAAACTTCACTTCAGAAGCTGGAAATCCACAAGCAAATGAAGAACAAAACCTATCCATGGCTCATCCCTGCCAAGTCAGCAAAATTAAATCTCCCCCAGTGCAATCAGCACCCAGGGATATGTTCCTCTACCTCTAATAAGCTCACAAGTTAATGTAATAAAAAGCACTGGTTTCTACAAGGTGAAATAGCATTTGAAATAAACAGATTCACACCTCCATATTAACTTGTGAATGTTTTAACAGCCTGTAATGAGATACCATGGCACTTGCATAAAGTCTGTGACACATGTCAGTACAGGTGAGGGCGCATCCTCAACTCCCTCTCATTGTCAATCTCTGATTGGTTGTGGGAGGACAATGCAGTCCTTTGCTTGTCAGCCTGGCTGCAGTCCAGAGTCCATCATATCACATGTAAAGTTTACTCCCTACTGCTCTTTGTACCAGGCAATGGCATAGTATCTGAAAAATGGCCCAAGAGCAATTAGCCTTAAGCGTAAAGTACAAAAATAAATCACTGTGGATCCAGACAATCTGAAATCAAAACAGAATATGCTGGAAATACCCCACAGCACCTGTGGATAGAGAAATCTTCCTAGAAATTCAGATTTTTGGAACATTGTGATTAGTTCTGGTTCTGAGAATAATGTACTGTTGCATAATTTTTTTTTGATGTTGTTTTCTGGGAGGGGAATGAGATAGAGAAGCAGGATAGAAAGGGACAACTGACAGAAAGAAAAATAGAAGGCAGAGAAACAAATAGGGCTAGATTTCCAAAACAAAAGCTGAAACATAATAATGTTATTGTAACGGTATGCACCGGACCGCACCAGTCCGGGTTTAGACGCTCCGATTCTCAGGAATATGACTAACTGCTGCAGTCCCTTTAAAGATTCAGGCCTGCTCCGCCTAATGGTGGCCATTTTGGCATCAAGATTTGGATATTTAAAGAGCACCTGAACTTGGGTTCAGTACTCAATTGTCAGCCCAACTTTGGGGTCCAGTCTGCGATTGCATTTAGGATTTCTGTCTCGTTTGGATTCTAGCCTAGTTTCGTCAGGTTCTTGTCTAGCGTCTCGTCAAAAGCACTACTCTCATTTCAGTCTCGAAATCGTGTCTCGATTCTAGTCTTGGATACTCCTGCTCTTGGGTTCGTACCATCCTCGCCTAGGCCTCTCGTCACAAATGCACCTTAATGTGTGGGACATTCAAAATTAGGTAGGTGGATTAGCAGTGCCAATAAATATAAAATGTTATAATACCACACGGGTGACAGAGATGTGATTGCAGTGTGTCAAAGAATGGGAACTGACCGTCAAGGGGTATGCATCCCTTAGGAAGGACAGGTAGGAATGGAAAGAACTTTAGCTATTTTTGCTTCTAAAAGAGGAAACTAGCGGGGTCAGAAGTGGAAAGAGTGAGCAATCTCAAGTTCCTGGGTGTCAATATCTCTGAAGACCTAACCTGGTCCCCACATATCAATTCAGCTATAAAGAAGGCAAAGCAACAGCTGTAATAGGAGTTTGAGAAGATTTGATTTGTCACCTAAAACACTCAAAAACTTCTACAGATGTACCTGGAGAGCATTCTGACTGGCTGCATCACTGTCTGGTATGGGGGGATGGGGGGGAACTACTGTACAGGATCGAAATAAGATACAGACAGTTGTAAGATTAGTCAGATCTATCATGGGTACTCTTCCATAGTATCTAAGATATCTTCTGGGAGCAATGCCTCAGAAAGGCGACGTCCATTATTAAAGACCACCCCTCCCCCCACTCCATCACCAGGACATGCCTTCTTCTCATTATTACCATCTGGAAGGAGGTACAGAAGCCTGAAGGCACACACTCAGTGATTCAGGAACAGCTTCTTCCCCTCTGCCATCTGCTTTCCAAATGCACATTGAACCCTTCAACACGACCTCACGTTTTTATTACTTCTGTTTTTGCACTCTTTTTAATTTAACTATTTAATATACATATATAATTACTGTAATCTGTTTATTTATTTATATATTTATCATGTGTTGTATTGTACTGCTGCTACTAGCAAATTTTACAACATATGCTGGCGATATTAAACCTGATTCTGATTATGGTTCAATGCAATAGAGAGGAATGACGTTTCTTCAGATTCTGACTATGTGAAATCTGGACGGGTACAGTTAAAAATGTTAACTGACAGAGAACTTTAATGGGGGTCAATTACAGCCCCCCGAACAGTGATGATAATGTAGAAGATGCAATCAAACAGTAAATTAGAGAAGCATGCAATAAGGGTACATTTAAAACCAAGGGTATCATTAATCTGCATTTAGATGTTCAATCCGGACTCTGCTGGATTGTTCCTCTACGTGATGTTTTAACGGCTAATATATTGAGAAACTATCTAGAGAGCAGATTAGTTTGGATTGGGTGCAGTGCTATGAGAAATGAATAAGCAAGCATCTTCTGCACGGTTTCTTCAAGAATAATGTCCATCTGTATAGTCCATAGTCATCTATAACATATTCACATGGGAACACACACACACACACACACACACACACACACACACACACACACACACACACTCACACACACACACACACACACACACACACACACACACACACACAAATATAAACGTGTTAGAGACAAATACTTGGCAATTGACAAACTGAGCTAACGAAGAAGGATGAAGTGCTATATACAATTAGACTTCATTTGTTCACCCACACAGAAATGCGTTGCCCATTCTTTCCAGCATCTGTATAAGTTACCCTGGGTACTAATGTTATTAATGACCTTATCAAATGATGTAAAGAATCTTTCCTGATACAGAGTTCCAGAGGGGGACCAAAAAGAATGAAGAAAATTAAAAGCCTCTCAAACTAACGGCTAGATTTCCCAGGTGATGATTATGATATAGACAAATATATTCATGGTTTTTTTTTTACCAAAAAAGCATTTTTGTTAATCTACTCCAGACTGGATTAACCCAAAAATAAATTCAGTTTAAAAATTTGAATCCATGCAGATCTACGCTCAAGTTATTGTTAAATGTATACTCATGAAGGAAGATTAAACATTGAGTTTGAGCTTTGTAGCAGCTGCCTCTTTCCACCAACACCTCTCCCAATCCACCTCCATCAATCCTATCACTTTTATTTGGTGTCAGCACAGGTTTGATAAAACCAGTATGCCACAGGGAGTGGAAACTAATTTTGCACACTCCCAGCAGACATTTCTCAGCAAGTTCTTTGGGGCATTAAAAGATGGATTTGTATTTATGCTTTTCTCACTGTTTGCAGAACATCTCATCCTGCTTTCCAGCAAATGAAGAATAAATGAAATGTAATGCAGAAAATACAACAGCCGATTTATTCACACCAAACTCTAACAAGCAGAAGGGTGTTAATAATTATCTTTTGTTTTAGTAATCTCAATCAATGATTAAAAACAGGAGACACTTCTCTTGTTTTCTTCAAAATAGCACCTTAGGAACTTTTGGATTCACTTGAAGGAGCAGACATAGAACATAGAACACATGACATCGAACAGAAACACAGAACAGTGCAGCACAGGAACAGGCCCTACAGCCTACCATGTCTGTACTGAACATGACATCAAATTACACACACACAAAATGCTGGTGGAACGTAGCAGGCCAGGCAGCATCTATAGGGAGAAGTACCGTCGACGTTTCAGGCCGAGACCCTTCGTCAGGACTAACTGAAAGAAGAGATAGTAAGAGATTTGAAAGTGGGAGGGGGAGGGGGAGATCGGAAATGATAGGAGAAAACAAGAGGGGGAGGGAGGAAGCTAAAAGCTGGAAAGTTGATTGGCAAAAGGGATACACAGCTGGAGAAGGGAGAGGATCATGGGATGGGAGGCCTAGGGAGAAAGAAAGGGGGAGGGGAGCACCAGAGGGAGATAGAGAGCAGGCAAGGAGTGATTGTGAGAGGGACAGAGAGAGAAAAAAGTGGGGGGGGGGGCGGGAGAGAGAGAGAGAGAGAGAGAGAGAGAGAGAGAGAGAGAGAGAGCGATAAATAAATAAATAAATAAATAAATAAATAAATAGGGGATGGGGTAAGAAGGGGAGGAGGGGCATTAACAGAAGTTAGAGAAATCAATGTTCATGCCATCAGGTTGGAGGCTACCCAGCTCCAACTTTCCCGCTCTAGGCTTCATCCCTCCCCCTCTTGTTTTCTCCTATCATTTCAGATTTCCCCCTTCCCCTCCCACTTTCAAATCTCTTACTATCTCTTCTTTCAGTTAGTCCTGACGAAGGGTCTCGGCCCGAAACGTCGACTGTACTTCTCCCTATAGATGCTGCCTGGCCTGCTGCGTTCCACCAGCATTTTGTGTGTGTTGCTTGAATTTCCAGCATCTGCAGATTTCCTCATGTCTATGATATCAAATTAAACTACTTTTCTTCTACCTGTGCATGATCCATATCCTTTCATTTCCTATTCATTCATGTATCTTTTTAAAAGCCATTTAAAGGCTGCATGGTATGTACCTTCCACCACTGCCCCTGGCTGCTCATTCCTGGTCTGAAGGGCCACCCACAAAGTGCTGGAGGAACTCAGCAGGTCAGGCAGCATCTGTGGAGAGGAGTAAACTTGTCCACTCATCCCTCCCTATTGATCGCTCTCGTGGCATTTATCCCTGCAAGCAGGGCAAGTAATACACCTGCCCCTACACCTCTTCCCTCAACACCACTCGGGGCCCCAAATAATCCTTCCAAATGAGCCGACACTTCACCTGCGAGTCTATCAGGTCATCTACTGTATCTGGTGCTCCCAGTGCGGCCTCCTGTATATTGATGCACCCTGATGTAAAGTGCGGTACTGTTTCATCAAACACATTCACTCTCTCCGCCACAAAAGATGGGATTTCACAGTAGGAACCCATTTTAATTCAACTTCCCATTGTCATTCCAACATATCAGTCTATTGCCTCCTCCCCTGCTGTGATGAGGCCACACTCATGTTGGAGGAGCAACATTTCATATTCTTTTTGGGTAGCCTCCAATCTGACATCATGAATGTCAATTTCTCTCCCCCTCCTTCCCTTTCTCCCATTGCCACTGTCCTCTCCTCTCTAAATAATTCTTCTTCAACCCTTTACCTCTTCTGCCTACCAACTCCCAGCTTCTTCCATCATCCCCCTACCACACTCACTCACCTTCCCCATCACCTGGCCACCTGCCAATGAGAGGTTGGATAAACTTGGATTGTTTTCTCTGGTGAGCAGGAGGCTGGGAGGAAGCATGTCCAGGAAAGTTTCCTGAGTGAATATATAGAGGCCCCAACTCAGGAGGGTGACTTCCTCTGAGGGAACAAGTTAGGGCTGGTAACTCAAGTGGCAGCCGGGGTGCACTTTGGCTGTAGTAACCATAATTCTATTAATTTTAAGATAGTGATGGCAGAGGATAGGACATGTCCTTTGGTTAAGAACAGGCTAATTTTGTGGGAATCAAGCAGATTCTTGCAGAGATCAAATGGGTGACCCTATTGAAAGGAAAGGAACAAGTGGCAAGCTTTTGAGAATTTGATATCAAGATTCCAGTGTCAGAATGCTTCTATTAGGGAGAGGCAAGTTTAGGGAACCCTGACTGACGAGAGGTATTGAAGCTTTGGTCAAGAAAAGTAAGGAAGTGTCTTTTGAAACGTACTACGCAGTGTTATACACTCAACCCAAAGCTCCAGAGTTAGCAGACATATCTAATTTCTTAACGTCCTTAAATTTACCATCTGTCGGAATGGAGCAAAATAAACCAATAACTCAGGAGATAACAGAAGAAGAAATAGGTAAGGCTATATTAGCATTAAAACAAATAAAATCTCAGGTGCTGATGGCTATCCAGAGGAATGATACAGAACTTTCAGAGAGATAATAATACCAATACTTAATTATGTTCTTGGAAGAGGGGAGGCTCCATTGTCCTGGAATCAAGCAATAATTTCAGTAATTCCTAAAAGTGGTAAGGATCAGACTGAATGCAGCTCCTATAGGCCCATATCTGTTCTAAACATAGATTATAGATTATTTGCATCAATATTAGTAAAAAGATCGGAAAATATAATTCCAGATCTAATTGACAAAGATCAAAGAGGTTTTGTAAAAAGTAGGCAAATCCAGGACAATGTAATCTCATTGACCATATGAGCAAAAATAACCTGGAATCTGTAGTTATTAGCCTTGATGCTGATAAGGCCTTTGACTCGGTACGATGAGAATATCTCTACTTGGTACTTAAGCGGTTTGGCTTTAATAATCAGATAGTTGGATGTCTGAAATACAAACCCCATTTCCAGAAAAGTTGGGATATTTTCCAAAATGCAATTAAAACAAAAATCTGTGATATGTTAATTCACATAAACCTTTATTTAACTGACAAAAGTACAAAGAAAAGATTTTCAATAGTTTTACTGACCAACTTAATTGTATTTTGTAAATATACACAAATTTAGAATTTGATGGCTGCAACACACTCAACAAAAGTTGGGACAGAGGCATGTTTACTACTGTGTTACATCACCTTTCCTTTTAATAACACTTTTTAATTGTTTTGGAACTGAGGGTACTAATTGTAGTAGATTTGCAATTGGAAATTTTGTCCATTCTTGCTTGATATAAGACTTCAGCTGCTCAACAATCCGTGGTCTCCGTTGTCTGATTCTCCTCTTCATGATGCGCCATACATTTTCAATAGGAGATAGATCTGGACTGGCAGCAGGCCAGTCAAGCACACGCACTCTGTGTCTACAATGCCACGCTGTTGTAGCCCATGCAGAATGTGGTCTAGCATTGTCCTGCTGAAATAAGCATGGATGTCCCGGGAAGAGACATCGTCTTGATGGCAACATATGTCTCTCTAAAATCCTAATATACGCCTCAGAGTCAATGGTACCTTCACATAAATGCAACTCACCCATGCCGTGGGCACTGATGCAGCCCCCATACCATCACAGATGCTGGCTTTTGCACCTTTCGTTGATAACAATCAGGATGGTCGTTTTCATCTTTGGCACGGAGAACTCGACGCCCATTTTTTTCCGAAAACTAGCTGAAATGTGGACTCATCTGACCACAGCACAGGGTTCCACAGTCTTTCGGTCCATCTAAGATGAGCTCGGGCCCAGAGAACTCGCTGGTGTTTCTGCATAGAGTTGATGTATGGCTTCCTCCTTGCGTAATACAGTTTCAAGTTGCATTTCTGGATGCAGCGATGGACTGTGTTAAGTGACAATGGTTTTCCGAAGTACTCCCGAGCCCAGGTGGCTATAATTGTCACAGTAGCATGACGGTTTCTTCGGCAGTGCCGCCTGAGGGCTCGAAGATCACGCGCATTCAACAGTGTTTTCTGACCTTGCCCTTTACGCACTGAGATGTCTCTGAATTCTCTGAATCTTTTCACAATATTATGTACTGAAGATGTTGAAAGACCTAAATTCTCTGCAGTCTTGCGTTGGGAAATGTTCCTTTTGAACTGACTAACAATTCTCTCACAAATTTTGGCACAAAGGGGTGAGCCACGACCCATCCTTGCTTGCAAAGACTGAGTCTTTGATGGACGCTACTTTTATACCTAGTCATGATACCTCACCTGCTACCAATTGGCCTGATTAATGTGGAGTCTTCCAAACCGGTGTTACTTGAATATTCTGTGCACTTTTCAATCTTATTTTAATTCTGTCCCAACTTTTGTTGAGTGTGTTGCAGCCATCAAATTCTAAATTTGTGAATATTTACAAAATATAATTACGTTGGTCAGTAAAACTATTGAAAATCTTTTCTTTGTGCTTTTGTCAGTTAAATAAAGGTTCACGTGAATTAACATATCACAGATTTTTGTTTTTATTGCATTTTGGAAAATATCCCAACTTTTCTGGAAATGGGGTTTGTATTTATATTCCTCCCCTACAGCCAGATTTAAAATAAATGGGAATTTATCTAAAACAATATTTCTTGAAAGGAGATGTCGACACGCTTTTTGCTCTTTTTATCGAGCCATTGGCCCAGGCAATAGAGAAGACAAGATTATAACAGGTGTACTGATCAGAGATACAGAATATCTCTGACGAAGTGTCCTGACGAAGGGTCTCGGCCCGAAGCGTCGACTGTGCTTCTTCATATAGACGCTGCCTGGCCTGCTGTGTTCCACCAGCATTTTGTGTGTGTTGCTTGAATTTCCAGCATTTGCAGATTTCCTCGTGTTTGCTTTACAGAATATAAGATTTGTCTGTATGCAAATGACATTCTCGTGACTCTTACCAATCCCAATGCAGGTTTGCCTAAATTAGTATCCCAGCTGAAAGAATTTGGTTCCTACTTTGGCTATAAGTTAAATTTACATAAAACCCAAACTTTAAATTTTAATTATGAACCACAAGAAAACAT
The DNA here is from genome assembly GCF_048418815.1 of Hemitrygon akajei. NCBI lineage: Eukaryota > Metazoa > Chordata > Chondrichthyes > Myliobatiformes > Dasyatidae > Hemitrygon > Hemitrygon akajei. The sequence goes on along the minus strand of NC_133135.1, from coordinate 75,433,637 downwards.
TTATAGAATGAGTAAATTCAAATGGAAAGGTAATATTATTAAATACTTAGGAGTGCAAATACCTGAAGACTTGTCTACTATCTACGAACATAATTATATTTCCATAACAGCTGATATTAAGGCAGACTTAAATAGATGGTCATCGCTGCCAATGAATATGTATAATCTATTAGAAGCCATAAAGATGAATGTATTACCTAGATTGCTCTTTCTTTTTCAATCATTGTCTGTTGAAGTACTTTTTAAGCAATTTAATGGATGGAAAAGAATGATTTCAACATTTATTTGGGGAAAACAGAAACCAAGAATTAGATTTCAGACATTACAGCTGCCTAAGGATAAAGGAGGATTTGCTGAGCCTTGCTTTGAAGACTGTTATAGAGCAGCACAGCTGTTCAGTCTGGTCTGTTAGTGTGACCCTAATTGTGAGGCAAAGTGGAAGGATTTAGAACAAAGTCTGATAAATATCCCTCTCCAATTTTTACTGGGGGATAAAACACTCCAAAAGAAGCACTTAAATAAACCGACTAAGTGGACAACAGTCCCTCTAAACATCTGGTATAAAGAATTTAAAGACCCAAAATTTGAAAGGAATATAAGAATACTACATTGGGTGGCACATGACACAGAATTCCTTCCAGCACAATTGGATGGTAGATTTACACATTGGACAAGTAAGGGAATCACCTCATACTGTACAATATCCTCCATTAAGGGTCTGGAGTCCTTTCAACAACTCACAGAAACATATCATTTAGAGAAACAAGACTTCTTTAGATATCTTCAACTAAGACAAAATTTTAATAAAAATATTAAAACTATTGGAGAGAAAGGGTTAAGTCAGATTAAGATATTCATTGATGTGTATAAAGGTAATATTAAAAAGAAACTGATAACCAGGATTTACTCGATTTTACAATCTAACAGGGGTCTCTCCACAAAATCAAAATGGGAGAAAGAAGCCAACATAAAATTGACAGAAGATGATCATTTAAACATACGCAGAACACATTCGACTACTTCAAGCTCAGGTCTGTGGAGGGAATTCACCTGGAAGAATACCTTAAGATTTTTCATAATGCCAAAAGTAAAGGAGTTACAAAGTAACAGACCTGAACAAGGACAATGTTGGAGAATGTGTGATAATATGTTGGCTGATCATTTTCATTATCTTCTGGGAGTGTCCAAAGATTTTGTCTTAGATTAATTTTGACTTTAACGTTATTTATTTGGGTAATGTACCAAATGGGCTCAAAAAGCATGAAAGATATTTGTTACAAATACCACTAGCAGCCAGTAAGAAAGCCAGGAAATGGCTAAGCAGAGAGTCTCCTACAGTCCTGGAATGGATAGAAATAGTTCAAGAAATTTATGTTATGGAACGATTACCTTTCTCTCTGAGACATGCCACTAAAAAATTGAAAGATACTGGAAAAATTGGACATTTTATTTGGAACTGAAATGACTTCTTCACTGTACATTTATTTGGTTTGAAGAACTTTGTTTTATTTCTTCCTATGAGGGAACCTGCAGAATGGACATTAAAGTTATGGATCTTAAGGTCCGCTGAGACTTTCAAGGACAATTATGGACATAAGAGTTTGGTTAACCTTGATACAGCAATGTAACCCATTCCTCTATTCATTTTCTCTATTATAAGATATGGATTTTACTTCACCTATGATGACCCTGTCTGTTTTTATCTTGTTCGTTCTGTTATTGGCAAAACAATAAAAATAAAGTTAACAAAGAAAAGTAAGGAAGTGTGCCTTGCATTTAGAAGATCAAGGATTTGTGAATCCCTTGATGACTATAAACAGATTGAAAATAAATTTTAAAAATAATCCAGTAGGGCAAAGAGAGGGTATGAAATGGATCTTATAAGTAAGGATAAAGAAAATCCCAAAAGGTTCATAACTATATTAAGAGTAAACGGGTGGCAAGGGAAAGAGTAGGGCACCAAGGTTGTGTAAAGAAGGAGATTGGAGAAATTTTTAACAAGCATTCCCCCTCAGTGTTTACTGAGGAGAAGATCATAGTTGTTCAAAAGATACGGGAAACAAATGGAGATGTTGGAGAATATTCATTTTACAAGGGAGGAGGTGTTTGCAGCCATACTATTTGCATCCTTGGACTTTGTGGAAGACTAGAGAAGAGATTATGGAGACACTTCCTGAGATTCTCGCTTCATTGTTAACCACTAGTGAAGTTCCTGAGGACTGGAAGGTAGCTAATTGTGTTCTGTTATTTAAGAAGGGTAGAAAGGAAAGGCCAGGAAAATGCAAGCCAGTCAGTGGCTGGGAAGTTACTGGACGGAATTCTGAATGACAGGATCTATCAGGCATTTGGATAGGAAGAGTCAGTATGACTTTCTCTGTGGTAATTCAAGCTTGACAAATATTGTACAGCTTTTGAAGAGGTATCCAAAAGGGTAATTGAGGGTAGGGCAGTGCACTTTTGCTAATTGGACTTTATCAAGGTCTCTGACATGGTAGGCTTGTCTGGAAGGTACAGTAAGGTCCCATGGACTTCAAGGAGGGCTATCTGAAAATGGCTTAGAGGTAGGAAGTGGAGGGTAATGTTGAATGAAGGCCAGTGACTAGTGATGTGCTTCAGGGGTTGGTTCAGTAACCCTTGTAATTTGCTATTTATATAAATGATTTAGAAATGAATGCAGAAGGCGTGATCAATAAGTTTGCAGTTGACACAAAATTAGTTCAAGTTTAATATTATTATTCAACTATACATAAATACCCATGAACAAAGCCAAATGAAACAGCATTATTCCGGGGCCAAAATGCAAACCATGGCACCAATAGTCAAGGCACGTATAGCACACATAAGATAGAGAGTAAACATATAGTCACAGAAAAAAACACATATAGCCCAGTCCCTGAGTGACATGTCCAGTAAATTGATGGTGTGTGGGTTTTATCGGCAAGAACAAGCACTTCTCAGCAGACCACAGACAAATGTATGCACACACGCAACCTAGCTTGTCTTTCACCGAGTAAATGCTGGAGAGCAGCACCAATGGGAGGAGCCAGATCCCAAACCAGCAAGGATGCCGTGCTACACCGTCTCCAGCGTCTCCTCTCTGGGACTCTAGGAAGTGCTGTGGATAGTGAAGAAGCTTCTGATAGATTACAGGGAAATCTTGATCAATTAGAGAAGTGGGACAAGGAGCAACCAATGGATTTCCATGCAGGTAAGTGTGAGGTGATACATTTTGGGAAGTCAAACCAGCATAGGATTTATACTACGAATGGTAGAGCCCTACAAAGTGTAATGGGTCAGAGGCACCTAGGGGTACAAATATAGAGTTAAATGTAAGTGGCATAATAGCTAGAGAGGGTGGTGAAAAAGGTATCTGGTATTCTAGCCATTATCAGTCAGGGCAGTGAGCATCAGATTCATGCTGCAATTGTATAAGCTGATGGTGAGGCTGCACATGGTGTAGTGTGTGCAGTTCTAAGAAAGACATAGTTAAAATGGGAAAAATTCAGAGATTTATGAGAATGTTAATAGGATTAGAAGGTCTGAGTTATAGGGAGAGGTGGAGTCATGGTCCTGACCATTAATTTCCCATTTTCTCCTAATTCCCTTTGATTGTGCCATGGTCCTGACCATTAATTCCCCATATTCTCCTCATTTTCTTTGATGGCGGCACACCTGGTTTTCATCAGGACTTGTAGCATAAGAACCCTGGCTTTGCACCCACTAGTTGCCAGATCATTGGTTCTGCCAGTGTGGTAATTAACGTTTCCCAGCCACTTAGGATTGTGTGTTCTAAGTTTTGCTTCAGTACCAAGATCTACCTGTGAAACTCTGTCTCTCCATGTCAAGATAAGTTTTCCAAGTTCTACTCCAGTCCCGAGGTGTACCTGTGAAACTCAGTCTCGCTGTGTCAAGATAGTATTTAAGTTTTACTTCAGCACCGAGGTTTACCTGTGTAACTCCATCTCTCCGTGCTAAGAAAAGCTTTGTCTGCTGCTTCACTTTCTACGCTTCGTGTCAAGATAAGTTCTGCCTGCCTCCTGCTTCCCTGCACTCCCTCCTGTTTGCCGTTCAACACTCACGCCCACGTCTGCATCCTAACTCATACTCCGTGCCTTCGTTCATTGCAACAGGTGGACCAGGAAGGTCTTTATTCCTTGGAGCATAGGATAATAAAGGGCAAACACATAGAAATGCTAAGGCAGATGGTAAGAGTCTATTGCCCAGGATAGGAGAGTCCAAAGCTAAGAGTCACTGTATATGTTTAGGGGAAAGAGGGGGAATGATTTAAAAAGGATTGAGGGGTAAATGCCTTGTTTTACATTTGCACACATGTCAGAGGGAAAATGTTAGAAACTATCGGATATTAAAGCAAGACACTTCGAAAGTAAAGACATAAATGGTAATCAAATACAATGTGGTTTTGTAAAAGGGAAATAATATTTGCCCACTTGATTACAGTTCTTTGAAGAGGTAATATATCCTGTGGATAAAGCCAAACAGGAAAATGCATTGTGCTTAGAATACCAGAAGGCACATGATAAAGTGCTACACATTGATATGGATTGAACTTTAGCGTGGTTATGGGATGCAGAAGCAGTCTTAAAAGGGTCCTATTATCCCAAAGAGAAGTGAGTAATGGGGATTAGTGCTGAATCTTTTTAGAATTTACATAGATAACTTAGGTGAAAGCATAAAAGCCACAGTTGCTGAGTTGGCTGATGACACAAAGGGAGGTGCAAAGTAAGCTGTGAAGATTACATAAAAGAATACAAATGGATAGACTCACGTTAAATGGATACAGATGTGGGTAATGGAATATGATAGGGAAAAAATGTTAATTATTCATTTAGCAAGAAAAATAAAAATAGCATATTATCTAAATGATGAGAGGCTGCAAAGAGATATCGGAAGTGCTTGAAGAACTCAGCAAGTCAGGCTATGCACTATGGAATGATATGGACAGTTGACGTTTCAGTTTGAGACCCTTTATCTGGGCTGAAGATGAAGGGAGAGATAGCCAAAATAAAGGGAGGAGACTGCAGAGCTCTAAGATGCAGATGCACCTGGATATTCTAGTGCATGATTCACAAAAGACAGGTCTTCCAGTACAAGTAATTAGACAGGCTAACAGATTGCTCTTGTTTATTACTAAAGGAACAGAAAACAAAACGTAAGGAGGTTATGCTTCAGTGACCCTGCATATTCATGAAATTGTATCATGTACAGTATTGGCTTAGTTATTTAAGGAATGATATTCATACATTGGATACAGTTTAGAGAAGTTTATGAGACTAACATCTGGAAATGGAAGTGTGTCTTATGAAGAAATGAAGTGAAACTGTGTATGGAGTCATAGAACAGAAAATTGCACAGAAACAGGTCCTTCTGATCCATGCTGAACTATTATTCCACGAAGTTCCATCAACCTGCTCCCGGACCATAGCCCTCCAAAACCTTCCCATCCATGTTCCTATCCAAACTTATCTTAAACGTTGAAATCAAACCCACATCCACCACTTCTGCTGGCAGCCCGTTCCACACTCTCACCTCCCTCTGAGTGAAAAAGTTCCTCCTCATGTGGCTCTTAAACATTCATTCCAGCTTTTGCCCTTAACTTATAACTCTAGTTCACATCCAACCTCAGTAGAAAAAGCATTCTTGCATTTTCCCTTATCTAAACCCCTCAAAACTTTGTATACCTCTATCGATTGCCCCTCATTTTCCTCTGCTCCAGGAAATAAAGACCTAAGCTATTTAATCTTCCCCTATAACTCATGTCCTCATGTCCCAACAACATCCTTGTAAATTTTCTTTGCAGGTACTGTATTATACTGCACATTTCCATATTTTATGAACATGATATATTTTTGGAAAAGAAATTGGGCAGCTCTCTCAGAGAGATAGGAAGGCCACAATGGATCCAGGGACAATTATGTCCTTGGAGATTCATTAAGTGCATGGTGGCTTCAGCATAACTATTAAAGGTTGATTCAGGAATGAATATTGGCCAAGGTTGTGGTCTTCCATATTTGCACCTGGGCACCAGCTGTGCTGGAGTAGATCAGCAATTCTGTCTTCTTGTGGGGATAGAACTGAGTAAGGACATCCATGCAAATGAAGTGCGATGTGCCGATGATATGTACATTAGGGATCTACTTTGAACAAAGAGAAAAGTGTAGAAACCTAAAAATAGCTTAATCATAACTGTGCTAAAATAGAATCGGTGAAGGAATGTAGGAAGATCACAAGTCACCGACTGTAGACTGCAAGGGGAGGGCCACAGGTCAGACAGGTCACAAGGGTCAGAGTAACAGTATCTAAATTTGCACACAAGGTTTTAGTGATGTCATCTGAAAGTGGCCAACCTTCAAATGAAAACTTATTTTGCTTGTTTAAAAGGTGTCCTGGTACGATTTCCTTTTTTTATCAATAACTTTAGCTTGTTATCTTCTCTTGCTGGTGGTAGTGTCAGTTGTGCAGCATTAAACTTCTGTACAGTATCTTGTCTCTGGAATGAGATTTTAACAATCAAACCTCTATGCAGAGGCACAAATGACACATTTGAAAATCTTGTCCATCCAGTCTAATTAGAAGTGCATTAACCACACCCAGAGCTATTCACAGAAAATGCATGATCAATTATAACTACAAACCAGTGCTACAGGTATTTAACTCTATTGTTAGTACCAAAATAGATTCTGTTTCAGGTGTGGTTGGTGAAGTAGAACATTCTTTTCATAGTACTCTGCACACTAAAGTATTAAGCTGCTGATTTAATGTATTTCATCATTATATAAAGTTCAAATATGATGCAAATGCTGAGTGATAAGATAGCAAAAATAATTCTCATTGCAAGCAAGAACATACTGTGAAGGTGGAGAAAATCATTTTTTAAGTGTGAATATTGAGATATCACATGGTATCTATTTTGCAACTAGATACCTAATGACACAGAGTTGTGCTTCTCACAATCTTTACACACCTTTCAGAGGATAGGCACCTGGCAGAGTAATGTAAAACATTCTGAAGAACGTTGTGTAATTAGGAAATGGTGGCTTAATATCAGTGGTGCAGCTGCCTCCGATCGCTGTTAACAAGCTGACGTCTAAAGCACAGCTGGTCCTTCAAGAGGATCATGACCTTGTCATAATCTGGAGGCTTGTGTGCCTTAATGACCTGGAGAAGTATGCTGGCTAGTGTCAGGTCCTTATGCTTTTGCTCTTGGTATGGTCACCCATCCCAAACAGGTCAGAGTGTTCCACTGGGCGTCCATGTTTGGGGGTTCAGCTCAGGGTTAACAACCTTGATTGGTAAAACAAAATAGTTGCAGAAACAGCAATGAAGAATCTTTCTACATCTGAGTTCGACAGTATTTCCTGGGTCTCCATGTGGGACTTGCATGATTGACAGTAGTAAAAACCAAAAGGAAGCTATTGACGTGATGAAGGAAGGCCTGTACACCACCAGAGACAGAGGTGCCCAAAACACCAGCGACATAATGGGCAGTAAGTACGTTCTGATATACTGATAAATAAGTCAAATAGAAGTTGAGTCAGAATTATAGAGCATGCAAACAGGCCTTTCAGCCCAACTTGTCTGTGCTGACCTCCCTGAACTAGTCCCATTTGACCGCATTTACCTTTCCTAGCCATGAAAGTGTCCAAATGTTTTTCAAATACTTTACTTGTACCTACCTCTAGCCACCATCCTCTGTGGTGCAATCTTGTCTCTCAAGTCCCCTTTAAACCTTTCCACTCTCACCATAAACCTAAACTTTTTAGATTTAGACTCCGCTAGGCTGGACCATCCATCTTACCTATACTCCTTGTGATTTTATAAACATCTGTAAGATCACCACTCAACCTCCTTCGCCCAAGGGAAAAAAATCCAGATCCTCCATTTAACTCAAGCCTTCCAGTTCTGGGCAAAATCCTTCTGAGTCTTTTCTGCATTGTCATTTGTTTAATCACATCCTTCCTACAGAATGGCAATCAGGACTGCACACAATATTCCAAGTGTGCTTTCACAAATGTCGAACAGCTGTAATAATGATATCCCAACTCTTCTACTCAGTGCCCCGTTCAAAGAAAGCAAGTGTGCCAAATCCCTTCTTCACCACTTTGTCATTTTGTGTTACCACTTCCAGAAAACTAGGTCTTTCTGTTCTATAAAACTCCCCAGAGTCTTGTCATTAACCCTTCCCTAGTTTAAGTTCCAAAAAATGCATCTCCTCACACTTGTCTGAGTGAAATTACATCTGCTGTTCCTTGGCCCACTTTCCCAGTTGACATTAGATTCTGTTGTAGCCTTAGACAATTTCTTCACTGTCTACCACACCACCAATTTTGGCATCATGTGCAAACTTACTAATCATGTGTTTACATTCTCATCCAGATCACTAATATTAATGACAAACAGGGGGCCCAGAACTCATCCCTGTGGCACACCACTCCAATCTAAAAATAATCCTCCTCCCTCACACTCACACTCTTACCACCAAGCCAATTTTGTATCCAACTGGCTAGCTCACCCTGGATCGCATGTGATCTTATCTTCCTGACTATTGGACTATGTAGGACCTTGTCAATGGCCATGAAACAATACCTACCATCCTGCCCTCATCATTCCTCCAGGTCACCTTTTCAAAAAGTTTATCTGAATTTGAGAAACACAATTTTCCCTGCCTTTCCAAAATCAGATTGATCTTGTTTCTCGGAATCCCTTCCAGTAACTTTCCCATCACTGATGTAAGGTTCACCAGTCTTTAGTTTCTTCGATTGACTGCAATTCTTAAATTAAGGCACAGCACTGACCATTCTCCAGTCTTCCTGTACCTCCCTCATGGCTAAGAAAGATACCCATGACAAGTTTACCACTTGCAACAATGAGAGTGAAACTACTAATTGCGTGATCATTACTTTTGTTATTTTTTTTGTAATTTTTTTTTATTGAAGTTCATCATCAAACAAACATTTCCATAAGATGTATTTCAGACATTGTACATATATATCATATAATCATATATATCACAAATCTCCACAAAGTATTTATACACTTATAGAAAAGAGTGGAAAGAAATAACAAGCAAAAAGAAAGAACTACGTACAAGTAGGGAGTGATTTTTTTTTACAACAGATTCATTGATTTGTGAGAATAACAACAGTGCCACAAACAACAATTAACTCAGACCTCAAGTAAACATGGAAAACTGAATGAGGAACCACCTTTGTAGAAATGGGTTATTGTCACCCTCAGTTCCTTTACTTCTTTCCTAAGAACATTGACTCAAATCAGGTGTGGTGCCATGGAGTTTCCCTGTGCTCCAATATCTCATCTTAGATTGTAGAGCTGTCTCTCTACTTTACTATAGCCAGTGCAGTCAATCCTGGCTTCATTGTTACCCTGAACCAAGCAATCCTCGGCTAATTGTGGCCGTCTTTCCACCAATTACTTTTCTTGTTAGGCGGTCCCTTGGGATGAAAGATAACCTTTTTCCATTTTGACTCTCTGTGCTCCGTGAATTCCATCGATGCTAACATGGGAGCTGCACACTCTTCCACAGATTGGGGAGGAGGTGCCTGTGAGGAGGGGGTTGGATAGCTTGTGAAGTAATGTGCTTCTCCTTGCATTCACCCGGGGAATCTGTGCACTCCATTACACAAGGACACAAGGTTCTCAGTTCCATCCTGGATATTCCTGGTCCTACCTCAGGAAGTCATAAACCAGGGATTCCACAGAGTCAGGGGAGACATTGTACTCTTGATTTGCTCAGTTGCACACCCTTTGGTTAGAAACATCATACACCCCTATCACAAAGTAAATATACCCTAGAGGCGCATTTCTCTGAACAGTTGAGATTGAGGAAAGCCCTTCATGCTCCTGATAACCATCCCATAGTCAATGTGTTTAAAACCTACCAAGTTCAGGATAGGCAAGTTAAAGCAAGAATCCAGAAACACCCCTGACCAGAGAGTGAAGGTTCAAACTAAATAATAGAAACTCAACTCGGGAGATTGCATTTCACTGTTACAGTATAAGCTGTTACAGTACAGTATATCACATGATTGGTGGCTTAGTAGTGGATCGGAATATGACCGACTGGTCTGACATTTAATCTAGTTTGATACATTAACTAAACCAAGACTAACTACCTTAAGCAGCGTGAGCAACAATTTCAGTCTATAAGTTTAATTGTCAATGAGACAATGATACAATTGAAATATGAGATTCAAATATAGATCATGGTCTACAGAAAGTTCCAGCAAACCAAAGCCTAAATGAGCAGAATCACCCAGAAAGTGAACCACCAGAGGATGTGAAACTAAATTTTTGTTGGAACTGTCACAAAATGTTGCAACAGAGTGAGAAAGAGACAGGCATATCTTCTTGCCTAGGATTTGGAGACAAATTCTATAGAATTCACAAATTACTCATAAAAAACATTATGGACACATTTGATCACATGAGCAATTATTTCTCTGTTGATTAGCAATTATCAGGAAATAAGCCCTGCATTTGCATTTACAAGTGCGATTCACCTTCCGTATCTGAAGCTTGGCTGACATCAGGTACATAATCTAGTGTTATTATCTGTGAACAGCAACCACCTAGGCTTTTACTGACTAAAGCCAGCCATTAGACTGAGAACAAACCCTGAAGTTTTTTGTTTCCACTCACAATAAAACAAAGAGAAATCCTTGTAGAAAACTGACGAGTTGAAGATGAAGAGGAATCAATGAAGCGTCCTTGTTCAGAGGCATCACTGACAATGATGGTGACAGCTTAGTGTATAACGCTGGCATTAATGTTACCTGCACTGCCTTGGTGGCTTGAGAGTGTGGCAAGTATCCAGACACAAAAGGAGAACATGGAGACACAACAAACTGCAGGTGTTGCAATCTAGAGCAACAAACAAGATTCTGGAGGAAGAAGCAAGATGTAACCTGACCCTTTGATTTCCTCCAGCACCTTACTTTTTGTCTCAGTTTCAGCATCTGCAATCTTTCTCGTCTCCATTTGGCTACTTCACTATGATGTCCCTCCATAGTATGCTCATTTTGAAGAAGCTTTCCTTCTCTGCCCCACCGAGTTCTTCCAGCATCTTGTTTACTGACACCCGAAACTACCTTGCACTCTCTTCACTCTCCCACTCCCATCGCCCACACTGTCGGCCTTTTATTCTGTTCCTCTGGGTATTCCATAAGGTTTGGGGCCAGCACAGCAATAATGCAAGCTAAGTCATCTGGAAACATGTAGACAAGATGTATTCAGGGTGAAAACCATTCTAATGCTTTTTCAGCTGGGCTTTTCAGCAACTTTTGCAGGTGAAAATTGTGCACACCCAGCACAACAAAGACTCCAATTTCAGGAGACAGATATTTTTTCCTGAGAAAACAGACATAGACTCAATAGACTGGGTAATTAGAGCTGCAGTTTGATGGGAAATGTGCGCTTTATTTGCCAAGTTTACTAGCAATATCATTGGATATCCTTGGAACTAAATAGGGAGGCACAAGTACAGCATGGGCTATGATCATGTATATTTTTAGCTCTGGTAGTTCAAGAAGAATTCCTTCCCCTCTAGCTCTTAAAACAAACTTACAACATGTTTACCAATTCAAAACATACATTCCAGAATTATAGAAGATCTGACGCAAGCACAAGGGCTCAGTAGGTTTCTTCTAAGCCCAACAAATAGAGCTGGAACAGAGATGGAGGATGCAAATCCCTGCAGATTTCCTCGCTTTGCTGAACTCTAATCCTCTTTGCTGTCTACAAAACACCTCATGCTTAGAATCATAAACCTTAGAAAATGCTTGTAAAATGGCAGAGCAGCAGTTTAGTTGTTGGATTCATAATCCAGAGGCATGGATTGACGATCTTGAGTTCCGTGTTCAAATCCGACTACCACAATGCAAGTTAAATTTGGTTAACACAAAGTACACTGCAGATGCTGTGGTCAAATCAAGACATACAAAAAAGCTGGATGAACTCAGCAGGTCAGGCAGCATCCATTGAAAGAAGCAGTCAACGTTTCGGGTCGAGACCCTTCGTCAGGACGTTAAATTCGTTAAATTTGGTTACTAGTTTGGAAGAACAGGTACTACAAATAATTGATCTAATACCCTGCAGAGGATGAAATCTGCCCTTCTTAAATGACCTGACCAAAATGAAAAAAAGACTGGATGCTCGCTGAAATTCTTGTCCACACCACTCATTAAGAGTCAGCTAGGATGGCAATAAACCTTTCCAGAGACAAACTGATCCCAAAATAATGAATAAATGAAAAACACCAGAACCTTAATTGCATTGACCAAGAACCAAGTCTTTACTAAAGAGAATGAGAGGCATTGATCATGTGGATAATCAGAGGCTTTTTCCCAGGGCTGAAATGGCTAACACGAGAGGGCACAGTTTTAAGGTGCTTGGAAGTAGGTAAAGAGGAGATGTCAGGGCTAAGTAGGTACAGAGTAGGTGTCGGGGTAAGTTCTTTACGCAGAGAGTGGTGAGTGTGTGGAATGGGCTGCCCGCAATGGTGGTGGAGGCAGATACAATAGGGTCTTTTAAGTGACTCCTGGATAGGTACATGGAGCTTAGAAAAATAGAGGGCTATGGGTAACCCTAGGTAATTTCTAAGGTAAGTACATGTTCAGCACAGCTTTGTGGGCTGAAGGGCCTGTATTGCGCTGTAGGTTTTCTATGTTTCTAGATACACTCAGTGGCCACTTTTAGGTACACCTGCTTGTTAATGCAAATATCTAATCAGCCAATCATGTGGCAGCAAGTCAATGCATAAAAGCATGCAGGCATGGTCAAGAGGTCCAGTTGGTGTTCAAACCAAACATCAGAATGGGGAAGAAATATAATCTAAGTGACTTTGACCATGATTGTTTGTGCCAGATGGGGTAATTTGTGTATCTCAGAAACTGCTGATCTTCTAGGATTTTCATGCACAACAGTCTGTAGAGTTTACAGAACATGGTGCACTAATCAAGAAACATCCAGTGGCAGTTCTGTGAGTGAAAATGCCTTGTTAGTGAGAGAGATTGAAAGAGAATGACCAGACTGGTTCATGCTGACAGGAAGGGCACAGTGTCTCAAATAGCCACACATTACAGCATCTCTGAATGCACAGCGCATTGAAGCTTGAAGTGGATGGGCTATAGCAGAGAAGACCGCAAACAGTACCTGCTATACCTAACAAAGTGGCCACTAGGTGTATACTAACAACAACAAAAAATCAACTGCTTTCTGAAAAATCACGATTGATGAAACATCATGCAGAGTAGAGTTCTTGGAGAATTATCCCTTGAACTTGCAGTTCATTCAAGCGTGGGGAGTGAGGGGAGGGGGTGTTGGAGTTGAGAAGCATTAGCAGGAAAAGTAAAAGGATTACATAGCATCTGGCCTTATCTTTCCTCAGCTGCCCAGCTCACACAAACGTGAGTGCATGTAGCAAATGATTTATGATTCACCCTGAGTTTTACTGCATTACAATGGCAGCCCATCCCAACATTACAATGGCAAATTGTGAAAGTGCCCAGTGGCAGTTTGTGTAAAAGGGTTAAATAAAATGATAAAATACAGTATACTAGAGTCAATTGATGAGCTTCCAACAGTGCACACAAACCTTTATTGGCACTTTGATTGTTATTGCATAAATATTTCTTCCTAATGATAATATTTTTCTTCAATCCCAAATTATTTAGATATAAATAGCTTCAAACTCCAACGTCACACAAGGTATATTGAGACATCATTAATAAAAAGAAAGTGCACAGATTTCCACAGTTTAGAGCATGAATCAAAAGGCTGGTCGGATTTAACCAAATAACTGCCCTTTAAGCTCACTGTTAAATATATTTTCAGCTGCAGGACACTAGATATATTAAGGATAAAACAGAAAATGCTGGATCAGGCCACATTGGGAAGCTCGGGTAGAACACAGATGTTCTGTAAAGACAACTCTCCAATGTATGTTTTAATTCTCCAATATAGAGGAGAGCACATTGTGAACACTGAATGCAATACACAAGATTGTGAGAGCAAGGCAATTGCTGGTTCATCTGGTAAGCTGCATTTATCCCTGGAAGTTGGGAAAGAAAGAGGTGAAAAGATAGGTGTAACATTGTCAGTGGGAGCGAGGAGAAGTGCCATGGAGGACTTTGTTGGTGAGCTGAAGAATGGATCATGGAGTCATGAATGGAATAATCCCGGCAAAGTGTTGAGAGGGGAAGATGTATCTGATGGTGGAATCTGTTTGAAGGTTGTGAAACTTTTTAAATATGTTCTGGTGGGGCAGGAGGTGAATGCTGGGAAACACTATCCCTGTTCTGTCCTGGAGAAGAGAGAGTGAGAACAGAGGCACAGGAAATAGATGAGGTGTAATCAAGAGCATTGTTAACAATGGTAGGAGGAAGAGCCGTGGTTCAGAAAGGATTAGGTCACTTCAGAAACTCCTGATCTCTTCGGTGGACCAAATACAATAAAGAGGGAGAAACTAGGAGGTTGGAATAGAGACCTTGCAGGAGACAGGGTGGGGTGAAGCGTAGCCAAGATAGCTGTGACACTCATTAGACTTGTAATGTATTGAATGTTAATGTCTACCTCCTGAGATAGAGACAGCAAGATCCAGAAAAGGAAGTGTCAGAGACTGACCATGTGAAGAAAACCTAAGAATCACAGTGGGCCAGCACATGGTGCAGTTTAGGAAAATCATACAATGATACAATGGAGGCCACTTGGCCCATAGAGTCTATGCCTGCACTTTGAAAGAGTTCTACATCTGCAGTGAAAATCAACAACAGTTTACCAGATGAAGCAATTATGCTTCCACAATTTGCCATTGTAATGATGGAACTGCCATTTTGATGCAAATTTCAGTGCAGTGAATTGTGAATCAAGAGCCAACTTTTGTTTGGGACAGGTGAAAGGAGCTGCTGGGGCTTATTAAACAATCTACGGTCTCTCAATACTTATCTCTGAAAAGAATTAATTAACTTTCTGCTCACAAATGCTAAGCACATAGAACATTTCCATCAGTTGTAACCACTTCCGTGCATTTGATTGTACTGAAGTCAAACTGAAGTTGAGACTTGTGCATAGAATGAATTTAGGAAGGATATCATCCACCACATAGAACAGTTCTAACCTCAGGGCTGATGTAAATACCCAAAACTTTGAGAATGTATTCTGCTTCTTCAGGAACAAAAAAAATAAGGATCCTTTCACATCACAAATGACTGTCACACTCCATTGCAACATTTTGTGACAGTTCCCAGAAGAGCACTGTTTCACATCCTCTAATTTGAGGTTCAGTCTCTCAAATTTCCAGCACATTTTGGGTTTGATCTGCCTGCAGGTCACTGTGGGTTTAAAACAGACAGTAAACTAAAACCAGACTTACAGCCCATGATTGCTTAATCACAGATGTGACAGTTGGACTTACAAACTGAAGAATTGCAACAAAATTGCTTATCTGTCTGAAAACCAGGTTTCTCAGAGATCAGTTAACACATTAAGCCAAATTAACTGGCTATTTGACTTCAGTCTGCCTTACTTACAGCAATACCATTTGGTCTTGCCTTACAAATTCTATTCCTCTACATTTTTTAATGTTTATAGCCACAACAGAATAACTAAGCAATCTGGACGTAGGTTTCTCATGGTCCTAAAATAAAACAAGATTGGCACAGTGGGACTTAGGACCTGCTTCTAGCTCTTTATATCTTCGTGATCAAAAGTTGACCCGAATTTCCTTCTGTATGGCTGTAGCCAAAAGCCCATCCACCATACTCTTTGTAAAGTATCTGTACAGTAGTTCCACACTCCTGTTCTTTTCAAGTAACCCTTCAAAGTTTTCACTGGACTAATAATTATGCAAGAGGATCTTAAAAATGGCTTGAAATCTGTGTCTGATATTTTCTGGGCAGTATGTTTCAGATCACTTTTGCAAATGAACATATCCTCTCAGTGAATGATTTTAAGAGACTTTACAGTAAAATCAGGGTAGACATTGAAAGTGTCTAATACAGTTCTCACTTTATTTTCCTGTATTATAGTAAGCAGTGAGAACTTTCACAGAATGACAGTCAAGTACTTTGCAATAGCAATAACATTTTGCTGAAACCTGTCTGACTGTAGGAATGGAGACCGTGCAGACGATTTTCACCGAAACAATTTCCTAAATTAAGTATTTGTTTTGTAAGGAAATATTATTTTGTCTAGTGTAACCCTCAGGTTTTGTCAGCTGCTTAAGTCTAGGGAAGACAATCTCTGGCACCAATGTATGAGATTGAAGTACAAAACTCTTGTTTATGTGGATGCTATGTGATATGTCACCCTGTTACAAATCAGTAACACGAAATAACAGACAGTACACCTTATGTAATTAAACAATTTAGCTTTATAATTCTTAATATGACTAAGGGTTAGAAAAGTAAAACAAAAAGAAAAGGGCCCATTTTAATGAAACGGTCTAATGTGCACAAGTTAGAGTTCACAGCTTCCCTTCCGCTAGTCCTCCATCAATTTCCCCAGACTTCATCAACTCCCGGCTGCAGTCCAGGTCCACTCCTTTCTGGTGTCTACGACTCCTCCGTGCTGGCATCTTCTCTCTTCATCTTCCACCGAACAAAAGACCCAGATCACCTCGGTCTCAGGCACACAAGAAGAAAAAACACTCCCTTCATTGGACAGCACACATTCCAAAGCCCTGTTATCTCTAGCCATAACCCAGACACTACTGTTACAGAAAAACTATTACATAAGCAGTGTTTCTACAGAAAGACCATTACGTTAGCAGTGAAACATTTCCCAGGGTGTTACACTAGCATTTAGAAGACTAGAATACAATCTTCCTGGAATATGAGATTCTGAGGGGCTTGACAATGGCATCGTTGGAAATGAATAAACTGTCAATGTTTCGGGCTGAGACCCATCTTCAAGACTGGAAAAGAAGGGAGAAGAAGCCAGAATAAGGTGGTAGGGGAAAGCGAAGCTAGAAGGTGATTGGTGAAGCCAGGTGGTTGGGGGAGTTGAGTCTAAACTAAGTTGACATAGTCTCAAGATAAAGCATTTGATTGTTTAGCTGGAGTTGAGGAAGAAATTCTTGGAAATGCAGGCAAGTGGAGTTATGGTCAAGATCATTTTAAAGAAGAGCCTACTGCTCTTATTTGTATGCTCTAACAATGGACTAAAGGAAGATTTCCTCTGAACACTGATTAGGTGAAATCTTTCTGTTGAAGGGAAAAAAGAACTTAGTTGAAGATAATTCTAAACTATTCCTTTTCTATGTCTGATTGTTTTTGACTATAATGTATACTGTGCAGTATATTAAGAAGCAAAAAATTCCCTGAGGAGTGTTAGTAGGTACAAAGCAGTTTATTTAATTGGAATGAATCATATATCATTATTCCATTTAACTGGCTCCAAACACCAGTATGTCTCCTAAAATAAGCCTAACTACTTTCACTGAACAGTTACACTATTGGCAAATATTTTGATGGTGTTGAAGCTGGGATCAAAGGACAAAGAGGTGACTGATGCCTATTCATTATTCACTAGTCTTATCCTTTCCTCAAAGAAATACTTCAACTTAGCATACACAGGCACACTGTCCTTGGTCCAGTGTGACTACCTCCAGCTAATCTGATTTGAGCTATCTCAAACCAAGTAGATTATTTTTAATGGATCAAAATAAAATGCATGAAGGTTCTGAGTCTAGGAGCTGGATCCTGCACCTCCTTTGAGGTTTGTAAGTCTGCATTTTATACTTTATGTTCAGATAATAACAGCTCCTGCATCTTATCCATTTGATTTTTACAATATCTTCTCACTGCATTCTATTATTTTGTCTAAATCCGGAATGTCACAATTGTCCTAGAACAAAAGAACACTAGAAGTAGGAGCAGGAGTAGGCCATCTGGCCCGTCGAGCCTGTTCCGCCACTCAATAGGATCATGGCTGATCTGACCATGGACTCATCTCCACCTACCTGCCTTTTCCCCATAATCCTTAATTCCCCTACTATGCAAAAATCTATCCAACCTTGTCTTAAATACATTTACTGAGGTAGCTTCCACTGCTTCATTGGGCAGAGAATTCCACAGATTCACCACTCTCTGGGAAAAGCAGTTCCTCCTCATCTCCATCCTAAGTCTACCCTCCCGAATCTTGAGGCTGAGTCCTAGTCTCACCTACCAGAGGATCAATCTTTCAATCTTTCTAAACAAAAACAGCCTCTGAAACACAACACATCTGAGTTCCCTAATCAGAAATTAAACAGAATTGAGGATCTTTCACTTTACCAGAGTAGATTAAGAAATTGAAATTCTGTTGCCTCATTTTTATTCATTTTTACTTGAGGTTATGTCCCTAGTTCTAGTCTCACCTACCAGTGGAAACAACTTTTCTGCCTCTGTCTTATCTACCCCTTACATAATTTTATATGTTTATATAAGATCTTCTCTCATCCTTCTGAATTCCAGCAAGTACAGTCCCAGGTGACTCAATCTCTCCTCATAGGTCAACCCTCTCATCTCTGGAATCAACATGGTGAACCTCCTCTGCACTGCCTCCAAAGCCAGTATACCCTTCCTCAAGTCAGGAGACAAGAACTGCATGCAGTGCTCCAGATGTGGCCTCACCAGTACCCTGTACAGTTGCAGCATAACCTCCCTGCTCTTAAATTCAATCCCTCTAGCAATGAAGGCCAACATTCCATTTGCCTTTTTGATAGCCTGCTGCACCTGCAAACCAACTTTTGTGATTCATGCACAAGCACTCCCAAGTCCCTCTGCACAACAGCATGCTGCAATTTTTTTACCGTTTAAATAATAATCTGCTCTTCCATTTTTCCTTCCAAAGTGGATGACCTTGCATTTACCGGCATTGTACTCCATTTGCCAGAGCATTGCCCACTCATTTAACCTATCTATATCTCTCTGCCTTTGGTGAATCCATGCTGCATCTGTCTAATGAATCCATTTCTTTCCAGATGCCTCGCTTTTCTTCTTTAATGACAGCTTCAAGCATTTTCCCAACTACAGATGTTAAACTGATTCACCTATAGTTACCCTCCTTTTGCCTGCAACCTTTTCTGAACAGTGGTGTGACATTCGCCTTCTTCCGATCCACTGGAACCTGCCCAGTCCAGAGAATTTTGGCAAATTATCACCAAAGCCTCAACCTTAAACTTTGCCATTTCTTTCATTCCCCTGGGATGCATTCCATCAGGACCAGGGGACTTGTCCATCTTTACACCCACAAGTTTGCTCAACACTACCTCTTTAGTGATAGCTATAGTATCGAGTCCTCACTTCCCATCAGATCCATAACATCTCTCTTTGGCATGTTAGACGTGTCCTCCACCATGAAGACCAAAACAAAACAGTCATTCAAAGCCTCAGATAATTCTTCATTACCCAATATTAATTCAGTCTTCTCGTCCTCCAAGGGACCTATGCTTACTTTGGCCAGCCTTTTCTGCTTTATATATTTGTAAAAACCTTTAATATCTGTTTTTATATTTTGTGCTAGTTTATTTTCATCATCTATCTCCCCTTTCCTTATTGCCCGCTTAGTGGTTCCTTGTTGCTTTTTAAAGTTTTCCCAATCTTCCAGTTTCCCACTACTCTCGTTGACTTTGTACACATGAGCTTTTAGTTTGATGCCTTCCTTGGTTTCCTTAATTATTAATGGCTGGCTCTCCCCACCCTTACTGACCTTGCTTTTAACTGGAATATACTTTTGTTGAGCATTGCAAAAAATCTCTTTGAAAGTCTTCCACTGTTCCTCAACCATCCCACCATATAGCCTGTGTTCCCAGTCTACCCTATCCAACTCCTCACTTGCCCCATTGTAGTCTCCCTCGTTTAGACATAATTCACTGGATTCGGATCGAACTATTGAACCCTCCATCTGATTGAGAAACTCAGTCATACTGTGATCACTCTTACCAAGAGGATCTCTATCTACAAGATCAGTAATTTTACCTGTCTCATTGCACAGGACCAGATCCAGGATAGCACGTTCCCTTGTAGATTCAGTAGTATGCTGTTCGAGAAAGCTATCATGTATGCATTCTATGAAATTCTCCTCAAGACTGCCTCAACCAACTTAATTCACCCAATCGATGTGCAAGTTAAAAGTCCCCCTCGATAATTGCTGTTCCATTCTTACATGCCTCAGTTATTTCTCAGTTTATTGCCTGTGCCACTGTGATGTTATTATTTGGTGGCCTTTAGACAGCTCCCACCAGTGATCCTTTTCTTCCCTTTGCTATTCCTAATCTCTACCCAGATGTATTCAACATTCTGCTCCTTAGATTTGATATTGCCTCTCACTAACTAATATGCAGAGGTGCATATCCAGACAGGTATACACATAGTTTACCACACTAACACCCTGATCTCATTCTTAATTAAGAGTGCTACCCCACCTCCCTTACCTTCCTGCCTATTCTTCCATATTACCTGATATCCTTGGATACTTAATTCCCAGTCCTTTCCACCCTGCAACCACATTTCTGTAATGGCCACTAAATCATACACTTTTATACTGATTTGTGCCACAAGTTCACTGGCCTTGTTTTGAATACTACGAGCATTCAGATAAAGTGACCTTACACTCATTGTGCCTTTAAATTCTAGTAATCTTTGTCTCTTATGCACTTGACTTTTCTGCACTCCACCCTTACTTTTCTCTTTTTTAAACTTTTGCTTCTATTTTATCCACACTCTTCTCTTCTACACTTCTGCAATCTGTTGAACTCACCTCCCCCCCCCCCGATATTTAGTATAAAGCAATATTTCACAACCCTAGTTATGTGATTCGCCAGGATCCAGGTCCCATCATGGTTCAGGTGGAGCCTGTCCCAATGGAATAGCTCCCTCATTCCCCAAAACGGTTGCAAGTTTCCCATGAATTCAAACCCACTTCTCCCACACCAATTCTTGAGCCACACATTTAACACTCTAATCTTCTTAATTCTATGCCAATTTGCATGTGGCTCAGATAGCAATCCAGATATTACCACCTTTTTTGTTCTGCTTTATAATTTAATCCCTAGCTGCTCAAATTCCCTCAGCAGAACCTCTTTCCTATTCTACTTGTGACATTGATACCCACATGAACCACAACAACTGGATCTTTCCCCTCCCATTGCAAATTCTTCTGCAGGTCAGATTTTTTTCTTCTAGAACCTAAAGGCAGATGGTAGAATTTTTAATATAGGTCTAGGATGGCTACGGATGATGCCAGAAACCACTGTACTAATAGTTATGAAAGTCTGGAAGATTATCTGCCAAAATCTGCTGAGAAAAGGTAAAAGCTGAGATTGACAACTGTCTGTTCAGCAAGAGCTCAACATTGATGCAATTATAAAGAGAAAGTAGAGTTAAAATACAGATCATCCTTGATGTATGGAAACAACAGACAAGGTACGTCTACCGTATATCTGACGTCTTTATGTTCTATGTTCTACATTCTATATTCTGTTGTAGTAAAACATCTTCATGCATCCAAATGACTGGTCTTCACAGCAGAACTAAAACAGTGGATGAAACCAGCAGCCAGTGGCCTTGCAGATATCCACAGAGGAGGTACTTACCACGATCAGGGTTAGCAAACCCACAACTGTTGGCCCCTTATGTTCTGACTGACAATGCACTGAGATCAGGTCAGGAATAAATTCTGTGTGAAACACAACATTCATACGTGTTGACTAAGTAATTGGAGATGACAGGTAAGTGCAAAATTCTGGCAGAAATATTATTATTTTTGAGTTCTTTGCCACAGTGGGTCATTGATCCTGCTCTACCTTGACCATGACTGTATGTCTGCAATACACCATGTGAAACCTATCCTATTTACTATTGTATACCGTACCTGAAAATGCAGGGAGTGCCGGAGTTAGGCGTTGGATAGCACATTTTTTTGGACGCTTGCCAATTATATTTAGTACATGATGTTCAGTGAATAATAAAGCCGTCACCCTTTCCATCTATCTGTCGCATTTTTTTGAACAAAGTCAATTTTTTTTTGCTTTTCTGAGTCGTGAGGGTTGTCTTTTATATATCTAGGCTCTGATCAAGATCAAATCATCTGTCAATATCCCTAAGCATGCAAAGACTCTCACTATCTTGGAGTTCAGCGGAACTAAGCCTCCCTAGCCAGTAGTTAAACCAGTTTAAGATGCTTGCATTATGTAGGAGCTAAATCAACAGTCAGAAAATCATGGTTTCATATTTAATTATTCTTATAATTTATAATTTTTGTTTTAACTAACTTGGCAAACTTCATTTTCACTTCCAAGCAAACTGCCCAGTTTCCATTACTCTTCTCTGATTTTTGTAAAAATTTCTCACCAAATATTTACAGTGCCTTTGTCATTCAGCTGCACCATTCAGAAATGAGTGATGCACTCCCAGCTGTTATACCAAACCACTCTCATCTTCTTTCCAACTGCCAGGATATCTCTGCTGCAGGGGCATGGCAAGCCACCACTTGGCCATTTTATCAATTCTCTAGCAGCTTTGTGAGATCTTTGTTTTAGGCATCCGTTAGTCTCGAGAGACCATGGATATGCACCTTGGAACCTTGCCAGGGCAGGGTTGTATGGGAGACCGGCAGTTGCCCATGCTGCAAGTCTCCCCTCTCCACGCCACCAATGTTGTCCATTTGGGCACCAGTGTCATTGCAGAGCAATGTGCTTTGCTCGAGGACACAACACACTGCCTTAGCTGAGGCTCGAACCAGTGACCTTCAGATCACTAGACCAACGCCTTAACCACTTGGCCATGCACCAACTGTGAGATCACCGGCTATTGAATAGACATATATACTCCCCAGTGTTACCTATGATTCACTTTCGAACACTTTTGCTTCTGAGGTAGAAGGTTGTGAGTTCAAGTCCCCCTTCAGGAAACAAACACAGATGTCCAAACTAATAGTCCAGTGATGGACAAGGGAGAACAGTGCTCTTGGAGAGTTACTGTTCAGGCTGACACATTAAACTGAGATTTGCTCAGGTGAATGGAAAATATTCCATGATGATTCTTTTTGAAGAAGATAAACAAAATTCTCCTAGCGATTAAATGAGGGTACCTGCCCATTATTACAGTACTGTTATGGGAGTTATCTATAGGTGTGGGCAGCAGACTGTACTATTCAACAGTAAAATAATCTTTATACTACAGTCAGTGAAGTACTGTTGAGAAGTTTTCTGAGATGACATTAGCGAAGCTGCGGAAGTAAAAACCTTGCTTTTCTTTACAAAGGAACTTTGCATTGAAAATATTTTATCAAGCAAGTTTCACAACAGGTCAGCTCCATTTAACCTCTCTACTCTTGCACGCCCACCAAAAATTGTAATCCCTAGGATTAATTTCCTTCAATCCCACTTCATTTAGTATCCATTCACAATTGTCCTCCACTTGTTCAATTCAATTTGTTCATGAGTCAGACAAGTCTTCCTTCAAAGAAGTCAAAGAAGTTCTCCTCTGAGTAAAGATTGTAACTATGGGAATCATTGTGTTCTGGCTATGATTGCTTTTGCACAGGATCCTTGGAAATGTCATTGTTGCTCGGTCTTTGACAATTAGGTATAGGTTTGGAATCTGACTCCGGAGTCACATCACAAGTAGAAAGGAAGCTGAAGCTCATGGCAGCAAGAAGAAGCACAGCAAGAAGAAGAACCTCTCCATGGGATGGTAGAAAGTCCTCAGTACAGCAACTGAGGAAAGAAGTCCCAGTAATGGAGCCAAGTTTGTGCTCACAGCCATCGGTGCAATCCAAACTGAAGTGCGTTTTTTGATAAGCTACTGTCACTATGCATGCTCTACCATCTCTGTTTCCATTACTTGGTGACCCTTTAATCTGGCAATACCATAAACTAATGGCAAAAATATTAAAGATGAATGTACACATTTACTCAATATTATAACTAGTGCGTGGTTTTGCTAAAAATAGTTTGAAACATTTAGACCTTGACAAGCCATTGCTAAATGTTTGACTCTTGTTTTAATTTGTAATCTTTATAATTGTAATGATTAGCTTGATAAGATGCAATCACTACATAAATCATGAATTCAGTGGTTGCCTTGGTTTTAGATAAAATATGCAACTAAACATAACATGAAGTCTTTTCCTAAGGGGCTATTACCTGAAGAGTCTCATCAGGGCCAAAACAAATCAAAATACTGCAGTTGTAAATCAAAGGATTCTGCATATGCTGGAAATCTTGAACAAGCACACAAAATGCTGGAGGAACTCAGCAAGTTAGGCAGCATCTATCAAGAAGTAGTCAAAATTTCAGCCCAAGACCCTTCATCAGGACTGGAGAAGGCTCATGGCCCAAAACGTTGAGTATTTAGACCATAAGACACAGCAGCAGAATTCATCTCAACAAATCTGCTCCATCTTTTGATCATGGCTGACCCATTTCCCTCTCGACCCCATTCTCCTGCCTTCTCCCCGTAACCTTTCATGTCCTGACTCATCAAGAACCGATCAAACTCTGCGTTAAATACACCCAATGACCTGGCCTCCACAGCCACTAGTAGCAACAAATTCCACAGATTCACGACTCCCTGGGTAAAACTATTACTGTACTCCTAATCTCCTTTCTAAATGGACATCCCTCTATTCTGAGGCTGCACTCTCTGGTCTTTGACTCTCTCACCATAGGAAGCATCTATTCCAACTAGGCCTTTCAATGTTCAATGGGTTTCTATGAGATCGCCCCGCCCCCCATTCTTCTGAATTCCAGTGAGTACAGGTACAGATCCAATAAACTCTCCTCATATGATGAGCCTTTCATTCCTGGAATCATTTTTGTGAACCTCATATGAATCCCGGCCAATGGCAGCACATCCTTTCTTAGATAACGTGCCTGAAGCTGCTCTCAGTACCCCGTGTGAGGCCTCCCCAGTGCTTTATAAAGCCTCAGCATCACATTTGTACTTTTATATTCTAGTCCTCTCAAAATAAATGCAATCAATGCACTTGCCTTCCCCACCACTGACTCAACCTGCATGTTGACCTCTAAGGAATCCTGCACAAGGACTCCCAAGTCCTTCCATCTAAGAATATTGCAGTTACTGGAAATCTGAAATAGGTAACAGTAAACGCCGGAAACATTCAACAGGTTAGGAAGCCTCTGTGGAGAAAGAAGCAAAGTTAAATGTTAAATCAAAACCCCCTCATCAGAAATAAGTTGCAGGCTTACTCTATCATGGGTACCAGCCTCCGCAGTATCCAAGACATATTCAAGGAGTGGTGCCTTAGGAAAACGGTGTCCATCATTAAGGATCCCCATCCCCCAGGACATGTCCCCTTCACACTGTTACCATCAGGAAGGATGTACAGAAAGTACAGCGATTCAGGAACAGCTTCTTCCCCTCTGTCATCCAATTTCTTAATGGATATTGAACCCACAAACACTACCTCACTCATTTTTTATTTCTGTTATTTTGGACTACTTATTTTAACTTAACTATTTAAAAGACATATATGTACTATATATGTAACTTTGTATTTTCACTGTATTTGTTTATCATGTATTTCATTGTACTGCTTCTGTAAAGTTAACAAATTTCACAACATATACCGATGATATTAAATCTGATTCTGAATGGGTCATGGTACAGAAATGTCACAGTCAGTCCTTCAAGATAAGGCAATGCTTCACCTGTGAAACTTTTGGGGTTGCCTACTATACCAGGTACTCCCAATACAGCCTCTTCTTCATTGGAGAGGCCCGACATACAGTATATTGGGGGACCATTATGTCGAGCACTTGGCTCCATCCATAACAAGCAGGATTTCCCAGTGGCCAACCATTTTAATTCCAATCCCCATTCCGATATGTTGGTCCATGGCCTTCTCTACTGCCACGAGGAGGTCACTCTCAGGTTGGAGGAGCAACACTTCATATTCTGTCTAGGTAGCCTCCAATCTGATGGGATGAACATCAATATCTCAAACCAAGTAACTCTTCCCTCCTCTTCTGTTCCCCACTCTGCTTTCTCTTGTCCTTCCATGCCTATCACCTTCCCCTGGTGCCTCTCCTTCTTCCCTTTCTCCCATGATCCACTCACCTCCCCTAACAGATTCCTTCTTCTTCAGCCCTTAACTTTTTCCCACCTCCCAGCTACTTACATCATCTCCCCTCCCCCACTTCACCTATCACCTTCTAGCTTGTACTTCCCCTCCTCCCCCCTGACCACCTGCTCATCCTGACTTCTGCATCCTTTCTAGTCCTAATGAAGGGTCTTGGCCTGAAACACTGACTGTTCATTTGTTTCCATGGATGCTGCCTAACCTGCTGAGTTCCTCCAACATTCTGTATGTTCTACACAGAAATGTTAAATCTATTTCTCTCCCCACACATGTTGCCTGACCTGCAGAGATTTTCCAGCATTTTCTGTTCTTAACTCTAAAAGATTCTTAATTTTAATAAATCTTCAGCCATCCTGCAATGATAAAGCCCAGCTAATTTATATCTCCATTGCCTGTTCTGAGCTCTTTGGTCATCTGGACTTCTGTGACTGGTCATCCAGCCAGCATCCCACTGATCTCATTCACCTTCAGGGTAGAGGGGTTTTGGTGTCCTAGTGCCTGAATAACAAACACCTTGCAGGCAGGTCTAGCACAAAAATCACACAGCATTTTGGCCTTCATTGCAACAGAAATAGAGTATAAAACAGAATGAGAATCAGAATCAGGTTTATTAGCACTGACATACTGTAAGTGTGAAATTGGTTGGTTTGTGGCAATACAGTGCAATACATAAATATGACTATAAGTTAGAAAAGAAATAGCACAAAAACGAATAATGAAGGGATTGGAACAGGCATAGTGTTATTAAAAATAGGGAGGCTTTGTTGGAATTGCATAGGGTGCTAGCAAGCCCTCATTTGAAATGCTGATCGCAGTTTTTGGCCCCATACTGGAAAAAAAAATTATCTAATGACGGGTCTTGGCCTGAAACATCGACTCTTTATTCCTTTCAATAGATGCTGCCTGACCTGCTGAGTTCCCATGTCTCAGCCTGAAACGTTGACTCTTTACTCTTTCCATTGATGCTGCCTGATCTGCTGAATTCCTCCAGCATTTTGCATGCATTATTATGGATGGCATGGGTTTTAGGAGAACACTATAAGTTTTAGAGGGATTCAGAGAAAGCTTCTTTCTCCTAGAGGGTGAAAATGAGACCCATTTATGTCTATTCCACTTCCTGCTATCTAGCCAATCTTTTATCTGCACTGTTACGTTGCTTGCTAAACTATGCACTCTTCCTTTCACACTAACCTTCCCAAAGAAGCAGGAATGTCCTTTTTTATGTCTTCTTTATTCCTCACACTTTTCACCACAACATCTTGACATGGTCATTCTGTCTTCTATTTGTGATCTGTGTATCCTCCGGCTCCACACAGTACATTTTTGTTAATGTCTAACCTCAATTTTTGTTGTCCTTCAAATACGTTAACTCTCTGCAAAGTCTATTTTAGATGTTACCATACTGTTTAATCAATGGTGAATGGAGATCATTGAAATTCTAGCTGTATAAAGCAACTCTTCCGCTAGTCAAATGTATATTTTAGTGCACTATGCATTATACTGTAGTGCTTAAATAAATCAGGGTGATAATTGCTAAACCACACTAAACATTCTATCATCCATGCACGTAATACCTACGTTAAAAAAATAAGCACTTTAGGAAATGTCAGGAGCTCTAAAAATACAGTGACATTTGCATATTTATATCTCACTACTGCTGATTTTCTGTTTTTAATAAACTCTGTCAGCACTGTTAGACATGTTCTTTATCTTTATTTATACAGTGTGACAACTTACCCCGAGGCACCACACTTTCTTAAAGACATACATTGTAAGTTCAGGTCAATCATCTGAGTTGCAATAATGGAAGCTATGTTCTATAACCCTCATTGGAATTTGTCTCAGTGTATGCCGTCAATTCATTGCATCTAGTCATATCTAAGGTCACATTTTTCTAATTGCAGGACCACTTCCACAGAGCTTAATACTGTACTTCACTATGTCTTTACCAGATGATTCTCTTGGTATCCTCCCTAAATTGTCCTATAAATGGTGCATTCATTTTATTCTCCATTCTCAATCATTTTCCAGTGTTCCTCAGGTATTTTTTTTCTACTTTATGAATTTTATTAAACAAACTTTGCATCATTCCTGCGATGTTTTCTCACTCACCTGCAAAAACTGTGTTACCTGTGACAGAATACTACTTTCAGGTCAGAAGGATCTGAGTTCATATCACTCTGCTGGACATGGAACTGAACAAATCAGGTGCTTTTTGTTGCTTCTCTCAAGTACCAGCTGAAGGTCTCGTTCAGGATTCAGACCAGGGCAGACACTAACAAACACCACCAGAAAGCCTCAGGTCAGCCAGCTGGCTCCTGACTCCCCTGTGACGTCCACACATGTTCCGGTTTCCTCCTACGTCGCAAAGGTTAAGTAGCTACTGCAAGTCACCACTTGACTTAACTAAAAGGAGAATTGGTGAGTATCAATGCAAGACAGAATAAGTTGCAGGGCTACATAGGAGTGGGGAATTGGATTGATGGGACAACTCAGCTATGAGCTGGCATAGACCTCACTGGTCTTTCACTACATCATAAATAAATGTCACCTGTTTCACCTAACACAGTAGCAGAGTGATTAGCACAATGCTTTACAGTTCTAGCAACCAGGGATCCATTCCAGCAGCTGCCTGTAAGGAAACTGCACATTCTCCCCGTGTCTGCGTGGGTTTCCTCTGGGGCTCTGGCTTCCTCCCACAGTTCAAAAGATGTACCAGTTGGTAGGTTAACTGGTCATTGTAAATTGTCCTGTGATCACACTCAGATTAAATTGGGGGTTACTGGTGGTTTAGCTCAAGGGACGGGAAGGCCTATTCCATACTGTATCCCAATAAATAGACAGATAGATAAATAAATAGATCACTTTCACTCTCCATCTGTTGTAGTTGCAATGGATAGGAGATGGAGGTGCAAGCTGCCACCACGAGTTTTCTTCACAGTATCATCATCATCGTTATGAGCCGTGTCATATGACGTGGGCGATCTAGGTCTATGACTATGATTGCCCTTGGCAAATTCTACAGAAGTAGTTTGCCATTGCCATCTTCTTGGAAGTGTCTTTTCATTACGAGTGACCCCAGCCTTTATCAATACCCTTCAGAGATTATCAGCCCAGTATCAGTGGTCGCATAGCCAGGAGTTGTGATATGCACTGGCTGCTCATATGACCATCCACCACCTGCTCCCATGGCTTCAAATGACCCTGATCGGGGGTGGGGGGGGGGGGGGTGCTAAGCAGTTGCTACACCTTGCCCAAGGGTGACCTGCTGGCAGGGAAGGAGTGCCTTACATTTCCTTTGATAGAGATGTATGTCCACCCTGCTGTCCTTCTTTACAGAATATAAGTATATAAAAGGAAAGATAAGCTATTATGACAACCAATGCAAGGATAGTGCAATCATTTGAAATCTGGATAGTCTTCATTGTGCTATTGGTACAAATGTAACTGAGAATATTTAATAGTTAGCAGCTGACATTATCAAACATCAGCCCAGGCTATGCACCTCAAGTATTTGCTGCATCCTTTGAGGAAGCATCTAGCCAATGTGGTGTCTACAGTGATGGGTGGTGGAAGACAGATGAATTATCTGTCACACCACATTGAGATGCATCATTACACCAGTGATAACTGCACCAAACTCAAAGATAACAACTTACATATTTAAACACACCACACATGCAAGGGCAAAACACTAAATATTTTACAGGAATGGAGAGCTTGGACACCATGCGGGATTGACTGGGTGCCAAGAGTGAGTGACGATAATTGAGGAGAATGTTAAAGGCAGGAGACGGGAGATGAATTTGCCCTCCTGTAGGAACGCCTGTTGTGCTCCTCCTCTATGCTACATTAACAATTGCAACCATTGTTCTAGCAGTCTGTTATGTCTGCATTATTATTGAACAGGAGTGTAAATCTAGCAGATGTGATCATGTAGCAATTCAATTTGAGTGTTGCTGCAGTCAGCATTCAGGACAGTGAGATCCCAGACCAAGAACAGGTCAATATTTACATCACAGGAAACAGATAGCCTAATAACTAGCAATCTATCAGGACCAGGCGTGCACCAATTAACATAAGCCTAATAATAATAACAGTAAAGAAAATCGTGTCAACAAAGAATTACCAATCACCAGGGTAAGGGATCCCATCCCAAGATTAAAAAGGAATCAGTAGAGTGCATTGCAAATGATAGATTAGAACTTTATTCCCTAGAATGAGGAAAATTGAGAGGAGATTTGATAGAGGTAAATTATGAGGGATAGAGATAGAGTAAATGCAAGCAGGCCTTTTCCACTGATGTTGGGTGAGACTACAACCAGAGGTCATGGGTTAAGGGTGAAAGATGAAATGTTTAAGGGGAACATGATAGCAAACTTCTTCACTCAGAGGACGGTGAGAGTGTGAAATGAGATGCCAGCGCAGGCAGTGGATGTGATTTCAATTTCAACATTGAAAAGAAGTTTGGATAGATACATTGATGGGAGAGGTATGGAGGGCTATGGTCGGATGCAGGTCGATGGGACTAGAAAGATCCAATGGTTCAGCACGCTGGATGGGCTGAAGGGCCTGTTTATGTGCTGAAGTTTTCTACAACTCTATGACTCTATGCCCTAATGTTCCTTCAGGTTAGAAATTGACACACATCATTCTGCTATTTAAGAAAGGGAAGAGGGGGAAATGGAAGCATTGACCAATATTCCAAGTATCAGATTTACTATAAAATTGTTGTTTGTCCTTAGAAATTCAGTGTGGATTTTTAACAGCAGGCAGGGTAGCAGTAATTTACTCTCTCCAACTATTGGTCACATTTCTCAAGCATGACTGGATTTTTTGAAGAGGTGACTAAAGTGGCGGACAGTGGTCAGTGGTCATCTTTATCAAAGATGTTGATCAAGTTATCTTGTTAGTCAAAACTGAATCTGAAGCCAGTAGAATTTATGACAAATTATTGACCTAGCCAGGAAACTGAGCAGAAGGAAGGAAGTTAAGGATAAAGAACAATGACTCAATATGACAGAATGTGACTGGAGGAAATGGAGGAGTTTCTCAACACTTACATCTATTCACAATGTTTATTAATAAGTGTGATGATGGAAAAGAAAGCCAATAATGGAAAAGTCGATGGCAAGATTATAAGCAGTACAGATGGAAGCAATAAATGTGTTAATAGATTGTGCAAATGTGCCATTTAGGCAAATTTGGATTGCTACTTTAAATCAAAAATAGATGTTTTGCAGCCACACAGTACAAAAATGGACCCATTGAGTTCATGCAACTATCAAGCACCCATGTAGACTACAAGACACAAAATGCTGGATGAAATCAGCAGGCCAGGCAGCATCTATGGAAAAAAGTACAGTCGACGTTTTGGGCCGAGAGCCTTCAGCAAGACATGTACCCTAATCGATTTTATTCTTTCCATATTCCAGTCTAACACCACTACCCACCCCAAGGCTGTACCACTAATCTACCACTTGCAGCATACCTGGATTCAATAGCGAGGAGAGATTACAAAACCTAGATTTGTATTCTCTGCAGTTTAGAATGTCTAAAGGAGATTTAATTAAAGTTTAGCTATTTTATTTCACAGCGATATAAATGTAGAAAAGTAGTAATTTTGCTTTTAGGATGTTTCAGATAACTACTACAAAGTAATGATCACTCCTTCAGACGTGTGAGCCGAGTTCCGAGATCATATACAGCTGTGTTTTGTTGTTTCTTCTAGACAACAGCCATTATGTATTGAGGAGAATTTTATTTTCCCATTTGTACATCAGGCGATAATCACCACGTTTCTTGTGGTGATTTAATTGAAAATTTCCCCTAGTCATAATCCTAATGTCCATATTATGTCCAGCACGTTTGGTTGGGGTTCCTTGTGACTCAACTAGTTTTCCATGTTTGAAAAGTTAAGCCTGATATTGCAGTTTTTCAGAATCCAGAAGAACGTAAACAATTTTGGACAATGGATAGAGGTATTGCTAAGGACCAAAGGCATGGGGGAATGCTTGTTTGCCATAATTTGCTAGACTTTCTGTAGCGTTGTTGCTGTATAACAATAGTTGGGGGATGAAATACTGTACAACAGCATGGGCAGTCAGGAGCTGGCTTGAAAATTCCAGTAAAGTATGATATTGCAATCTGCAGCTAGATATCAACAAGTTAAGAATAAATACTATTGGTCCTTATAGTAAATCCAAGACAGGACTTATACGGTGAATGGTAGGACACTGAGGAGTGCAGTAGAACAAAGGGATACGGAAATATAGATCTATAATTCCTTGAAAATAGTGTCACAGATAGACAGGGCCTTAAAGAAAGTTTTTGGTACATTGGCCTTCATAAATTAAGAGTACTGAGTGCAGGAATTGGGATGTTATTTTCAAGTTGTATAAGATATCACTGAGGGCAGATATGCAGTATTGTGTACAATTCTGATCACCAACTACAGGAAAGATATCTGTAAGACTGAAAGAGTACAGAGAAAATTTAAAAGGATGTTTCTGGGATTTGAAGGCCTAAGTAATGGGGAGACGTTAAATAGATTAGGACTTTATTCCTTGGAGCATAGAGGAATAAGGGAAGATTTAAAGGAGGTATACAAAATTATGAGGAGTATAGACAGGGTAAATGCAATCAGGCTTTATTTTCACTGAGGTTGGTTGATACTAGAATTAGAGATCATAGGCTAAGGGTGAAAGGTTAAATATTTACAGGGAATCTGAGGGGACAAACGTCCAATTGAAGTGATGTAGGTTTCATTGCAACCTTTGAGAAACATTTGTATAAGTACGTGAATGGAAGATAATGAGTGGCTATAGTGCAGGTGTAGGTCAATGGGACTAGGCAGAATAACAGTTCAGCATGGACTAGACAAGCTGGGGGGCCTGTTTCTGTTCTATAACACTCTATAATTCTATTGTCCATGCCAGCACGTTGTGGTCAATAGAGAACAGCAAAGACATTAACGTTTGTAACACTGAGGCTGATGATCTTTAGGTTCTGCTTGCAGTTTGGTCTTTGTTATTCTTGTCTTTTTTAATTCCTCTCCATGCCTTGTGGCGTGGGTGGCAACCTTGCCTTTTTATTTAGCATTTGTTATGAGGCTACGAGGGTAAGTTGCTAGCTCAACCCTTAACCAGCATGGACGAAAACGTGCAAGGAGCCGGCTGCATTTGAACCCAGGACCACTCGCCTCAACGTCCCATGCAGATGGCACTACACCACCAGCTGGTTTTGTTAATCATAGTAGGCACAATTCTCTTCAGACAAAGCAACCAACACGCGATCCAGCCTGACTCCACTGTGTGTGTGTGAAAGACAGGGTGTGCATGGGTGGAACCATGTCACACAATGTCCCTGCAAAATTTTACCTTTAGGAAATGTTCATAGTCATTGCTCTTATGATGAAACGCAGAAACCAATCTGTGGGCGATTTGCATGAATCTGACTGGGAGCACTTCATAAACAGTTTTTACATCAATGTGTATGATGGATCCAATGTCACTGAAGGGGGCTGTTTGCATGGCCAGGAAAAAGTTGGTTTCATTTTCAGTGGATGTGTGTGCACGTGTCTGAGCATTAGTGTGAAAGCTGAGCCTCAAGGCAAGCACGTAGTTAAGGTTCTGGAATGAACATTTTGTTCCCAGTGGATAAGCTGACATCTATTGCTCAGCATAGTTCAAAATAGGTATAGTGCTCTGTGGCTAGTAACAATTACTGAAGCTTCAGTACAAGATAAAAAAGATTAAAAAGATAAATAGACAAATTATAAAGAACAAGTTGGCATTGTCTGTAAATTAGATCTCAAGTTTTTCAGCAAAAGTTACAAAATACTTTGACAGAGAAATTGGAATTTGAAAATGGCTATGTAAGTCGATGGCATGTGGCATGCTTGCCTTCACTGGTCAGGGCATCAAGTGTAAGTGTCAGGAAGTCATGTTGCAGCTATATAAGACTCTGATTAGGCTGCACTTGGAGTATGTTGTGCAACTCTGGCCACCCAGTACAGGATGGATATGGAGGCTTTGGAAAGAGTACAAAGTGGTTTACCAGGATGTTGCCTGGATTAAATGGAATGTGCTATAAGGAGAGGTTGGACAAATTTGGATTGTTTTGTCTACAGCACTGGATACTCAGAGAAGACTTGATAGAAGCTTATAAAACTATGAAAAGAATAAACAGAGTAGACAGCTTTTTTTCCCACAGAGTAAAGATGTCAAATGCTAGAGCATATCCATTTAAGGTGAGAAGGGGAAACCTGAAAGGTGAGGTATAGAGCAAGTTTTTTACATTGATAGTTTTATGTGCCTGGTTCCTTAAGGTTGTCATAGTCGGGGGAGGTAGTGGAGATAAGCTCCTACTACCTATTAAGTACTCCTATTGGCATGCATCTAAAATAGCCTCTGACAACCAAGTCCAGATCCAGGCCTTTACGTGTGGCATTTCTACTAAGCCCAGAGGAACTGTTTCTCCTGACAGGAGAAGGGGAAAAGGCGGGTTACTGGCACCTTAAACTAGTTGCTTCAGGCAGATGGGATTTGACAGTTGCAGTTGGCAGCTCATTAGGAGAAGGAAAAATGGGATCTCAAATTTCTGTTGCCTAGCAGCTATACCCACACATAGGGAAGGCTTCGGGAGTAAACCCCGGGTAAAAATCCAGAACGGGAGTTCCTAAGCTGAAGTTCTGTTTAACAGTGACTGGCAACTCTTGTGATACTGCTGGTGCCAAATTGTATAGGTCTTTGCTGTTCCTTTGTAGTCATCAGTTGTGTGGAGAAGAGGAGCCTGCTTCATGGACGACAGCTTACTCTCCATATCATACTGTGCACTGGCTTACGTATCACATAGGCAGCTGGGACGCAATATCCCGACCATGGGAGGGCCTCACTGTTCGGTGCCTGGAACAGGCTGCCAGGGGTAGTGGTGGAAGCAGATATGATGATGGCATTTAAGAGTCTTTTAGATGCAGGGAAAAGATGGATATGCGTATATTAAGTACATTCAGAAGAGACATTAATTTGGTATTGTGTTTGGTGCAGACATGGTGGCCCAGAAGACTTGCTCCTGTGCTGAACTGTTCTGTGATCTATATTTCACGTGAAGCTATCCCCAATAAATGCTGATTGATAACAGGTCAATTGATCTTTGAGACTGATCTACTTCTACTAACTTAAGGTAATAAGTAACATTGGGAAATGTTGGGTTTGCAGAGTTGGGTCATAAATAATATGAATTATTGTTAAAACAGGTTCAGGGAGCTAAATGGCTACTCCTTTTCCTATATTCACATAGTGAGGCTGCAGTACTGAACCTTAATGCAGGGTAAACAGTGGAAGATACAGTCAGAGTAAGTGATCCCTTAGCTAAAGAATCATTCTAAAGCCGGATGCAGTAAGATTAAAGGAGTTATTTTAGGATTGTCCCCATCCTTAACTGCAATAGACAGAATTTTCAGTGCTAAAGACAAGGCTAAAGCATAGCAAACAGACTCAGCTTGAAGTGCCTAGCTTCAAGAGTTTGAAGACAGTTTCCAGAGATCCCGAGATCCATACTATTACAAATGCCAGTCTGCAGGCAAACTGGCTCAGTCCGTGATAGCAAAGAACAATTGCATGGACTGGATGTTAAAATGGCTGTAGATCTGATAACTTTCAGACCGCAGTACTGCAAAGCTGGGCTCCAAAACTATGCACATTATGGTTTCAGAGTACAGCTTTAACACTGCTATCTGTCTGATCTAGAGGAAATTACCCAAAGATACTGCAAATCATAAGAATTCAATCTAGCCAATTACTGTTCCATTTATCTATTCTAAACAACAAACATTTAATGTCAAATGTGATCAAACAAAACTTACTGATCAGTTTGAATTCTCCCAAGATCACACTGCTTCTGAACCTGGGCCCCCATACCTCTCTCCGCAACTGGATACTTACCTTACCTCATTGGGAGACTACAGTCAGCGTGGATTGGTAATTGCATCTCCTCCTCACTGATGACCAACACAAGATCACCTCAAGGACGGGTGCTTAGCCCTCTCTACACTCATGACTGTGCAGCTAGGCACAAGTCAAACACCATCTATAAATTTGCCAATGACGCAACTGTTGTTAGCCAAAACTCAGGAGGTATACAGGAGTGAGGTAGATCAGCTGGTTGAGTGGTGTCACAGCAATAGCCTTGTTCTCAACGTCAGTAAGACCAAGGAATTGATTGTGGACATCAGGAAACGGAAGTTGAGCGAACACATGCCAGTCCTCATTGTGGGAGTCAGTAGTGGAAAGGGAGCAGTTTCAAGTACAGTTGTCCCCACCTTTACAAAGGTCAGGAGTACTCCTATGAAACATTTCTTAAGCCAAAATGGTGTAAAGCGAAGAACCATTAACTTATATGGGAAAAATTTTCATAAAAGCGAAAATCCTCTTTGTAATGCGAAAACAGGCTACTAATGTAGGTCTTTTGTAAAAGCGAAGTGGCATAAAGCAAACATTCGTAAAGCGGGGACACCTGGGCTTCAACAATTTATAGAGTCTATGCCGAGCCTGTACATCGATGCAATCATGAAGAAGTCACAGCTGTGGCTATACTTCATTTGGACCTTTCTGAGATTTGCTATGTCACCAAAGACTCCAGCAAATTTCTACAGGTGTACGGTCAAGCACACTCTGATTAGCTGGATCGCGGCCTGGTACAGAGGCTCCAGTACACAAGATTGAAAGAGGCTGCACAGGGTTGTAGACTCCGCCAGCTCCATCATGGACATAACCCTCCCCACATCGAGGACATCTTCACAAGGTGGTGCCTCAGGAAGGCAATATCTATCTTTAAGGAACTCAGCTGCCAGGTCATGCCCTCTTCTCATTATTACCATCGGGGAAGAAGAGCAGGAGCCTGATAGTCCACACTCCATCTTTTAGGAACAGCTTCTTCCCCTCTGCCATCAGGTTTCTGAATGATCCAGGAATCCACGAACACTACCCTGCTATTCATCTTTTGCACTTTCTATCTATTTATTTATTTATTTGCGTGACAGTGATTTTTATGCCTTCCACTGTACTGCAGCCACAAAACAACACATTTCATGACTTATGTCAGTGATAATGATCCTGGTTCTGATTCCAGAATTCAGTACAACTTGCTAAAAACATAATGGAACTGATTTACAAAGGTGAGATGAAAGTGACTGTCCAACCATTTGACATCAGGTGCCTCTACAATTGAATCAGGTAAATGATTCCAACAGTTGGGTCATATCCAGAATAAATGGACAACTGCTGTAGTTATTGGAGCTCAGATACTTTAGCTCCAACACAGCAACACAGGAGTTACCCAGGGCAGCACTTCAACTGCAATCATTTTCAAATGCCTTAACAATGTCTTTCCTTTTATCGCAAGGTCAGATGTTCAGTCGCAACTGGAATGATTTGTGTTCAATTCCACTTAGAAAACAAGGCAGCTGTATCTGCATAAACCCAACATTCGGAATATTCAGGGCTCTGCTGTAAAGTGCAAAGAATATTTGTGTAGCATAAATGACCACCTCCATCAAGGGAGTATCTCAGTATGAATTCCTGATATCCATTGACATTATTATCACAGAATTTCAGCGCAGGTCAGAAGCTGTGTCCTTGACTACGATGTTTTGCAGGAGATTGAAAGATAGCCTTTGGGGAAATATGATGAAACATCCGCCAAGATAATTGCAGCTCCAGCAACTTTCAAATAGTTTTTGCATGGCACAGGAAAAGTTGGCTTGAATGACACTCATTTTAGGCATCCAAACTTCCGTCAGGGTTTAGTATGGTTTCATTGAGTACCATGAAGAAGCGAGCTGTACCAGCTCAGTAGGTCTTTTCAGCAGCATCTTCCGCCTGTAACCTCTTCTACTTTGCAAGGAAAGGGGGGCGGCATAAAGAACACCACCAGAATCCAGGTTTAATTCAAGTCACGCACATGTATGGGTAGTCGTTTCATTCTATCTGGGTCAAACCCCTTGAACACCCAGCTTAACAGCACTGTGATACTCTCCTTAGGGTCATTAAAGGATGACCTCTAAATGCCACTAATGAACCCTGTATTTTTAAAATTTGCATATTGGTAAATTGGAAAATTGGTTTATTATTGTCAAATGTATCAAGGCACAGTGAAAATCTTCATTTCCCATGCCATTCATTCAGATCATTTCATTACAGCCGTGCATTGGGGTTTTATGAGGGAAGGCAATGATAGAATACAGAATCAAGGGTGACAACAGAGACAGTGAAGTGCAGTTAGATAATATGGCACAACGCCATAATAAGGTAGATTGTGAGTTTAAGAATCCACCTTACTGTACTATGGGACCATTGAATAGACTTGGATATAACAGCTGACTTGGACTTTAATTGTACATGCTTTCAGCCTTTTGTATCTTCTGCCCAGTGGGAGGGGTAAAAGAGAGAAGAACCAGTCTATAATTATGCCTTCTGTTTTATGAAGGCAGGCAGAATTATAGAGGGAGGCTGTGATGGGGAAGCTGGTTTCTGTGATATGTTGAGCTGCGTCCACAGCTCTTTGCAGTGTCCTACGTTCTCGGGCAGAGAGGCTGTCATACCAAGCTGTGATATATCTGCATAGGATATTTTCTATGGTGCATCAATAAAAAATGTGAAATGACATGAAAATAGAAAGGAATTAATTGAACCTGAATTGGCTGAAACCTTGCCAGCAAGGGAGCGCCATGTATCTGCCTGAATAACACCTGAATTATAAAAATAATATAATAGCTTCAGCACTTGACTGCAGGGATAGGTGGGAGAACAGAAATGCAAATAAAAGAGATTAAAAGAAGTACCAGTTCACCGAACCTCTTTTGCAACCTTGGCTTAGCTGGGAAAACTTTGACATTTAGAAACATTCAGCACCTTAAAAATTAATTTCAACTATAAAAAAAAATGAAAATTTTATCTTGAAAGAAGAACAGAGCACTTAAAAGACACGTAAAAAGATGTCGCTAGTCACCATTACAGTTTCTCAGTTGCCTGGACACTGATCAGAGCATGTGGTCAAGTGTAAGCTCCTTATGAGCAAAATGGCAACCACCTGAGCACACCAGTCAACCACTTCCCATTGCACATACAGCTGTCTCAATCGCTAATGAACTTGTTGCAAAACACTAGACACAACACTCATCAGAAGACAAAAAGAAGACTCTAAAATCAGGGTCAGGTCCAGCAAAACACAATTAAATGCCCCCAGATGACAGCAATCAATCCCAAATCATTGACTCAAAGTAGCTCCATTTTGCAAGGAATTAAGCAATCATTGCAAATTTGTTGATACACTAACCTTCCAAGACAAGGAATGTTGTTGGGCAAAGGACCACAGTCCAGGAACCATGCAGAGAGAGCCAAACATTCTTATGCATGCAACCATATCAGACACGATTCGCTGTTCTGGGCGCCATGGTAGCATAGGAGTTGGCGTAACGCCGTTACAGCCCAAGGCGTTCCGGAGTTTGGAGTTCAATTCTGGTGCTGTTCTGTGAGGAGTCTCTATACATCCTCCCTGTGGGTTGACAGGGTTTCCCTTGGGTGCTCCAGTTTCCTCCCACAGTCCAAATACTGAGTAGGTTAGTTGGTCATTGTAAATATTTCCTTCATTAGGTTAGGGTTAATCAGGGTTGTGGGTTGATGGGGTGGCAAGGCTCAAAGGCTGAAAGGGACTACTCAACACTGTATCGCAAAATAAAAATCACCCCTACGATTAAGCCATATACATAACACCCAGCATCTTGTCACATTCCTTGATGGGCTTTACATAGAACTGATCGCGTGGCATCAGGCATTGATCATGCGGATAGTCAGAGGCTTTTTCCCAGGGCTGAAATGGCTAACATGAGAGGGCAAAGTTTTAAGGTGCTTGGAAGCAGGTACAGAGGAGATATCAGGGGTAATTTTTTTTATGCAGAGAGTGGTGAGTGTGTGGAATGGGTTGCCGGCAATGGTGGTGGAGGCGGATATGATAGGGTCTTTTAAGAGACTCCTGGATAGGTACATGGAGCTCAGAAAAATAGAGGGCTATGGGTAAGCATTATGGGCCAAAGGGCCTGTATTGTGCTATAGGTTTTTTATGTCTATATGTTTCTCAGTGTCTGAGAAGGAATGGCATGTCAGGATCAATGGCCTATACTTTGTCTTCTTACGGGACAATGTACCTTTCCACCACTCATCTGCAGTAACAAACTGCTTTCAGGCTCATGTACAGATGCCCATGGAATTCCTTCCACCATACTTCCCGTTCCTTAATCATTTTGAGGAGATTGTTTCCTCCTGTTTATGGACGGTCTACGACAAGCATTCTTGTGACCAAATGCTGACGGATGCTCTGACTGAGGCTTATTGGATAATCATCATGTCAGACTGCCAGGGCTGGATTCTGCATCCCAGGAGGTATTTCCCTCGCTGTATTGCTAGGGATCACATTCCATTGGATGTTGATGAAATCATGCTGCCCAACATTAGGGACAGAATAAATCAAAGGTGACCATTATTGTACTGTATTTCTGTTATCTGAGATGTATGATTTTTTTAACCCTGACGATGAATTTTGTCCATGACCTTCATTCAATGACAGATAGTAAGCTGCTGAGATTACCGTGAAGACTCTGTGTGTGTGCTTTCATTCTTACTTCTCATTCTGTTTGTCCTTCAATGTCCTTTCTCATGGTTGGAGTTGTAATCATTATATTTACAATGATGGACAAAATGTCCTGATCTCTGGCATCATAAGCAACAAGTGTTACACTGTATGACTGACTATACTGTTCACGTTATGCCTCAGTGAGAAGGGTAGTCAGTGTTTTGCCAGTGATTATCCGGTGATAGCTTATACCGTATGTGTTAGTGATGTAATGCTGTGTGTTACTGTTTTGATTGAATTATTCACTTATGCTGCAAGTATTTATGTTTTGATGGGCTGAGCATACTTTGCAGTGAAAATGAGAAGTTTTCTCACAATATGTTAGTCTTTTAGACCATAAGATGTAAGAGCAGAATTAGGCCATTTGACCTATTGAGTCTGCTCCACCATTTCATCATGGCTGATACATTTTCCCTCTCAAATTCATTCCCTGCCATTCCCCTCTCTCCTGTATCCCTTCATGCCCGAAATAATGAAGGATCCATCAACCTCTGCCTTAAATATATCCATTTGCTTAGCCTCCGCAGCCACCTTTCACAATGAATTCCACGGATTCACCATTCTCCAGCTAAAGAAATTCTTCCTCATCTCCATTCTAAAAAGAAGTCTCTCTATTCTGACGCTGTGTCAGCACATCCTTTCTAAGATAAAGGACCCAAAACTGTTCACAATACTCCAGGTGAAGCCTCACCAGTACTTTATAAGGCCTCAACATTGCATCTTTGATTTTATATTATAATCCTCTCAAAATGGATGCTAACATCACATTTGCCTTCCTCACCACATACTCAACCTGCAAATTAACCTTTAGGGAATCTGCATGAGGACTCCCAAGTCTCTTTGCACCTCAGAATTTTGTACTTTCTCTCCCTTTGACAAATATGTTTTTACTTCTTCTACCAAAGTGCATGATCATTCATTTCCTGACACTGCATTTCACCTGCCACTTCTTTGCTCTTTCTCCTTCTAAATCCTTCTGTAGCCTCTCTGCTTCCTCAAGGCTACCTGCCCCACCACCTGTATTCATTTTGACCGCAAACTTGGTCACAAACCATCAATTCCGTCATCCAAATCGTTAACGTATAACATAAGAAGTGGTCTCAACATAGACCCTTGTAGAACACCACTAGTCACCAGCAGCCAACTAGAAAAGGCTCCCTTTATTCCCACTATTTGTTTCCTGCCAATCA
This sequence comes from Hemitrygon akajei, assembly GCF_048418815.1. NCBI lineage: Eukaryota > Metazoa > Chordata > Chondrichthyes > Myliobatiformes > Dasyatidae > Hemitrygon > Hemitrygon akajei. Next base: position 75,391,638 of record NC_133135.1, on the reverse strand, counting down.
GCCACTGCTTTACCCATGCTAGTACCTTTTCTGTAATACCATGGGCTCTCATCTTAAGCAGCCTCACATGCGGCACCTTGTCAAAGGCCTTCTGAAAATCCAGGTACACATCCACCAATTCGCCATTGTTTATCTGCTTGTTATTTCTTTAAATAATTCCAACAGATTGGTCAGGCAAGATTTTCCCTTAAGAAAACCATGTTGACTATTGCCTTTTTAATCATGTGCCTCCAAACCACATCCTTAACAATCAACTCCAACATCTTCCCAACCACTGAGGTCAGACTGACTGGCCTACAGTTTCCTTTCTTCTGCCTCTCTCCCTTCTTGAAGAATGGAGTGACATTTGCAATTTTCCAGTCCTCTGGAACTATGCCAGAATGAATGATTTTGCGGGCCATGCCATCTGTTTGAGAATGTGGCTACTGCTTGACCAGCATGTTAAACGACTGAGAAAAACTGTAAAAATAATTATAAGTAATTAATATCTCATTTATGATGAGATGGCTTAACCTTCCCAGAATACTTGAGTGGTTGATGATAGAAAATTGCCACTATTTTGCCACACCATTACCAGTTAGCTTGCTACTCATGAGCAACTGACTACTCTTAAGTGTTAGTGGAGAACTTACGAAGTTGCAGACTGCTACTTTGGCTACTAAGGAAGCTGCCAATATTGCTCCCCCTCCTAAAAGTGCAAGACAAGCTATATGAAAAGAAGAAAAAGAGAAAGGTCAGGAAAAGTTTAAGTTATGATGAGATAAAATGGAGAAAAGAAATCAATAGGAAAGAAGTTGCCTCCACAAGAAAAATTAAAGAATATATGCAGAGAGATTTAGGAGTTGGGAGCCAGACAGGCTAAATAAAATGGAAAAAGGGAAGGAAAAGTTAAGTAGGCAAAGAGCAAACTGTGAAATAAAGATGTAGGAAACAGGAAAACCTGTTCTGTAGCAGTTAAAGTTTGAAAAAAGAGAAAGAAGAGAACGGGATGGAATAGAGAATTAGTAAATTGATAGAGATTAAGATGGATTAGTGCATGAGTCAAAAAATGAGGGCAATGATTAGAATGTTAGGAAATATAATGTGAGAAAAAGAGATAAAGGTAAAGGTGTCTAGCAAGCGGAGGGGAAATCAAAGAGGAAACAAGGAGAGCAGAGGAAAGGAACCTTGCAAAATAATTTTTCACTAAATCATGAATCATTAAACTGTTAAGGCACACAAGGCTGTCACTTGACCCAATGAGTTCACATCAACTTTTTAAATATACCAAGCCTGACATTATTTTCTGTATGTTGATGTTAATTGACAAAGAGATAGATGTAATTTCCTTCCTTCCTATGATTAACAGAACAAACTGCTGCTGATTAGAGATATTTAAAAAAACTGGGTAACAGTTCCTGAATAAAGTCATACAGCTTTACCAACCAAGAGATTTTCATGGTTACCTGGTCTGTGTGAGTGAGTGAATGTGTGTATGTGTGTGTGTAAATAAGTGTGCATACGTGTGTAATTATGTGTGTGTGTGTTTGTGGAACGATAAGTGTATTATTGCATTTGTGTGTCTGTGTGTGAGTTTATGTATCATGTGTAGCCACTGGTATATTATATGTATTACATTCTTGCACTGGTGTGTTTGCATGCTTATATTGTGTGTATGCATTTTTCAATGCAGGTATGAGCAAATGAGGTGTGCAGCAGAGCCTGTGGGAGGGTTTGGGTAGACACTTGGAGCTACGTATGTGCTGTCTTTAATTATACATGAGCTGGTCAATGAGAGACTGAGACATCAGTATTTTCCAGGTCAGACATTGGATACCCCGTAGGGAATAACTTACTTACAGACTCACAAATATCTTTCCTCTACTGACAAGGTAAAAGTTAGGAGTATCATGGAATACTGGTACAAGCTACAACATCATTCAAAGAGGTTCATCAGCATCTTGGCTAAATCAGCCAAGATTACTGGATTTGTAACCAATCTACCATCACAGATACATGCAAAAATACACACACACCTTCCATAACTGCAGCTTGCAGAGATGTCTCGCATAACTTTTCAACCACATCTCCCAATCTCCAACATCTACTAGTAGCATCCTAGAAGAATGTATAGATTCACCACTGCTTGGTATTTATTCTGCAAAACAAGTATAATCATGACATGGAAAGGTGTTACTTTTACGTTAGCTGAATCTAAGTCTGAAACCTCTGTACTCAGTAACCATCTGGGAGTACCTTTACTAGAAAGATTATTGTCACCCAGAAAGATGGCTCACTGCCTTCCCAAGGTCATTTAATAATGGGCAGAAAATGTTGGCCTCACCTATGATGTCCTTATTCTGTCAATAAATTTTAAAATATGTTGCCGCATTGTATCAATGGAAAGTAAAATTTGGAAAGAGAGTTTCTTCAAGCTTACTTCACTGCTTTGCATATTCAGTACACCTGACAAAGGATAGACTTCTTTCCATGGTGACATTGATCGTACCCTGTAATGCTTATGCTGTACATTTCTGCTCTTTAGAAAGCCAGTAAAATACCCAAGGCCCTAAATATTTATTTCCATGTTTTATAAAATTATTATATGATTCAGAGGATTCTTATTTCCGATTTTACTTTGAAAAGCTCTTAAATTAGGAGAGCAGACTTTAACAGTTAAGAAGATGCTGAGCTTGAGTCTATAAACAACATTTTGTGAATTAGCCAGGTTGTTTTGCTTTCTGAAATAGCATTATAACAAAGCAAGCATTTGACTAAAGAAAATGTCAAATGTTTGTGTGCATGCTCTATTGCATTCAGCTGTAATTGGATGTGGAAAAAGTGCTGAGCCCTATTCACCTTAGTTTTCTCTCCTACATTAATGGTTCCATCATAGCCAGCAGTATTCATGTTACAGAGTCAAAGAGTTATAAAGTCACGCAGACCAAAAACAGGCCCCTCAGTCCGATGGAGTCTATGTCCGCCAAGGCGCCCATACAAGCTAACTCCCTTTGCCAGTGTTTGGACCATAATTTTCAAAACCTTTCTATCCTTTACCTGTCCAACTGCCACTTAACTTAAGTGTAAAAATATTGACAAGGATATAGCAGAGAATTCCTGTTCTGTCTGACTTCAGAATAGTATCCTGAAATATTTTACAGGCACTCTAGAGGTTTAATGTCTCGTGCAAAACATGACATTTCTGAAAGTGGACACTTCCTCAGTACAGTTAGTACAATCTGTTCAGCTGGTCTCAGCCAAGGTCATGTATTCAAGTCTCTCAAGAGGGACTTAAAGCCCACAACCTTTCATTCAAAGCCAAGATAGCCAATACTGAAATCACTGACAAGGGATATTGAACAGAAATGAGAACTATGGCTGGTTTCACTTTTTCTCAGCCCAGGAACTCAAAATAGAGGAGCAACTGAACTTGGGAACGATTCAGAATGCATATCCCAGCCTCACATTTACCAAGTAAGGTGTACGTTGTGACTGGAACAAGCCTGTTCAATCTAGTTCCCACTTTTTGTCTCTGTTATCAGATTGAACTAGCAATACAAAGCAGAAAGATTACAGTTTGTTGTAGGTCTCCACACAATGAGTTTTTCAGAAAGAGTTAACGCCAGAGGCCAGACAGGCAAGGATGGGACAAACTGGAATGATGAATTAAAACTTATGCATCTCCTAACAGCTATAAGCAGCACTGACAGAAAATTTTCCTGAATATCTGGCCACCTGATGATACACCAGCCAGGAGGCATTTTTTTAATAAGTAATATGAATATTAGTTCCAAGACAGATAAAAGAGATTAGATTATCTGCTGAACACTGCCTAATGTTTGGGCAGTACTCAAAAATAGTCATGGATGATGGGGTGGAGGAGTCTCCAAGATCATCCCTATCTTTACTGATGGCGGTGTCCAGCGGGTGAATGCAAAAGAAAAGATTGACACCATGTTCAGCCAGAAATAATGAGTGTTTGATTCAGCTTGGTTTTCCACAGAGGTCCCTGCTGTCACAGAAGCCAGTTTCCAGGTGTAATTCTGACAGTATGCAGCTCAGAACAACCAGTGCCCCAAGCCTTTCCACTTGCTCAGGAATATCCTGTCCACAAAAGGCAGATAAAATCTAACCCAACTAATTACCACTTATTCTATCACCTCCAGTCATCAGCAAGATAGTGGAATAGATAACGCTACCAACCTACTCTTACTCACTCACAACCCACTCATAGATGCCTAGTTTGGGTTTATCCAGGATTACTTAGATCCTTATGGCATCACAATCACAGTCCAAACAGGAATTCCAGAGGTGAAGTGAGGGTGATTATCCTTGACATCAAGGAACATGTATGGCTTCAAGCCACCCTGGTAAAACTAAGGTCAATAGGCATCAAAGGGTACACATTCTGTGAATGGAATTTAATCCCATACAAAGGAAAATGGTTGTGGGTATTGGATCCCAATAACACAGTATCATGATAGGAGCTCCTCGAAGTTTCGTCGTAAGCCCAACCATCTTCAATTGCTTCATCAATGACCTTCCTTTCATTGGAAGGTCAGATCGGGATGCTCACTGGTGATTACACAACATTTAGTTACAATAGCAAGATACAGACAACATTCAGACTGAAAAATAAAAAGTAACATACAGTTAGTACCAAAAAGGTGAAAAGCCATGATTATCTCCAACAAGAGAGCATCTGATCTAATTAATGGATGACATGACATTGCTGAGTACCACGTCATAATATCCTGAAGGTCACTACTGACCAGCCGCACAATTATCATGGTTACCAGAACTGACTACAAACTAGATAGCCCAAGGCATAAATCACCTTCTGGCATCTTAAAGCCTTTCCACCATTTACAAGACACAAGTCAGGAGTGTGATTGAATGCTCTCCACTTGCCTAGCTGAGTACAGCTCCAACAATTCTCAAGAAACTAAACACCATTCTAGCCAAAGTAGCCCGCCTGATTAGGCCTCCATCAACCATTCTAACCATTCCTCTCCTCCATGACTGACCCACAGCAAATGCAATGTATACCATCTACAAAATGTTACTTCTCCAGGCTACTCTGGTAACACCTTTCAACCCTACGATCCCTACCCTTTAGAATGATTAGAGCAGATAGCACAAGGGAACACCACCACGTGCAGGTTCCTCTCCTCATTGCAAATGTGACTTGAAAATTTATCATAGGCCCTTCTTTGTCACTGAATCTAAACCCTACAAATCGCTATGCAACAGCACTGTGGGATTACCTTCAATAGCAGACTCAGAATGGAAGATCATCTCTGCTTCTTCAAGGGCACTTACAGATGTTGCCTTTCTTAGAGCTACCTTTTTTATTATTGACATAATCTTTCCTCTTTTGCACATTGGATGTTTGTCATCTTTGTTATATATAGTTTTTCATAAACTCAATTGTATTTATTTATTTTCCTGTAAATGCCTGCATCAAAATGAATATCAAGGTAGTTTATGGTGACATACACATACTTCGATAATAAAATTACTTTGAACTTTGATGTAGGTACCAACATCATCACCATACTCTCAGGCAGTGCAGTCCAGATTCCAATCACACTTTGGATGAAAAAGTTCTTCCTTAGATCCACTTAAACCTCTTACCCCTTATCCTAAACCTTGGACCTCTCTGCAATAGGGAGAAGATTCTTAGCACCTATCCTATCTAATTCATCTTATATTCCTTCCCTTCTGCCTCTACTTCCTTAGCTCCAAGGAAAACAAGACCAACCAATCCACTGAACCCCTCCCCCCATAGCTGAAACTTTCCACCATGACAACATCCTGATGAATCTCGTCTGCACTTCTGCAGAGCAGTCATATCCTTCCTATTGCATGGCAGCCAGAACTGCCCATTTTACTCTTGCTGTGGCCTAACCAATGTTTTATAACTTTATAACATAACTTTCCTGTTCTTATATATAGAATTCTGGATAAAGAAGGCAAGTATTTCGTATGCCTACTTAACCAAATTATCGACCTGTGCTGACACCTTTCGAGGATCCTCATTCATTTGATCCTCAGTGTTATTTTACTTCTGTTTAAACATTCCGTGGGTTAACAATTAAGAATCATATTCTGGAAGAATTAGAGAACTTTTATTTACAGAAATAAACAAACACATCTTAAACCTGCCACACGCTGATACATTCTGGCAAGCCCCACTCATGCTCAGAGCTCTCCAATCAGGAACCGGCACATCATTGCTCGTGATATCACATCTTCCCTTCCTTAAAAGGAAAAACAATTAACAACATTAATCAAAACAAATATACAATTCAGCAAGTCTCTGTCAGTCTCTCTGTGGGTTTACAAACACAAGTAGACCTCCTAAGTGGTACACATAGATCTTGTGTTTCCTTGTCATTATTTACATACTTTGTCTCGTCTACATCTGTTAACTAAACCTCTGAAGAATCACATCTTCTTTTCCTTAAAAAGAAAAACAAATAACAACATTAACCAATAAACAAATTTATATCAGCTAACTGAAACTCTGAAGTTGGCTCTTCGCTATCTGAGACATAACTCTTCTTGTGCTTCTTCGCTTGCTTCTTCTTTTCTGCTTTAAGCTTTTCTTTATGTATCTCAACTAAACTTTTTAGAATACTCTCACATATCTCCTGGTTAGAATCTGGAATTTCAGGTAAGCAGTTCACACTATCCTCCTCAGCAATCTGCTTCCCTGCTTCTGTTTGGATTGTATTTTTCCTAATTCCTTCCACTTCCATTTGTAATGAAATGTGAATATTCTTTTCTTCATCTAATTCATTCATTAACTGTGCAATCTCTTTTTTATGCTGAAACTTCATTATTTCAATAAAACTTCTCAATTCTGTTTTTTGTGCTTTTTAAGGAAGGGAAGATGTGGTGATATCACGTGCAAAGATGTGCCAGTTCCTGATTGGAGAGCACTGAGCATGCGCGGGGTTTGCCAGAATGTATCAGCGTGTGGTGGGGTTAAGATGTGTTTGTTTATTTCCTTAAATAAAAGTTCTCTAATTCTTATACTGTGCCCACTGTGAGCGTTCTTGGTCTTGATTAGACTGAATCTCATATTCTCTCAGTGACTCTTTCATTATCGCTTGCATTGAAGCAACCTCTTCCTGCCATTGCTTTTTCACATCATCAATTGCCTCCTGTTTGGTCGTCTCAGACACTGCAGCAACTGCTTTCATATTCTCCATGTCAGCGTTTTCATAAAGCGCATCTATATAAAATTCCTCACGGTCATCCTCAATCATGGCATTTACTTGTTTCATTTCATTTTCCTTCTTTCTTTTTTAAAAATATTTTATTTATAATTTTCTACAAAACTACAATGAAGAAAAGAAAATCAATAATATATATAAGGATCATTGCCATATAAACAAAAATAACAATAATACGTCTTAACAAATGAGCAAGTCACCCATAGTAAAAAAGGAAAAAAAAGAGAAAGAGAAAGAAAAGCACCCAATCCATCACCTAACCAACTCCAAGCCAACCATTATATGAGATACACTTTTATTACCCCAGAACTACATATTGTAATAAAAAAGGGGGGCAGCCTGCTAACTGATCAGAAAAAAACAAAAGTCAAAAAAAAGCTGGAAATGTAGGGTCTGATTCTCAAGGGAAAAAAGAACAAACACCTGTCATTCTAGGTGACAGCTATAAAAATATTCGAGAAAAGATCCCCACACCCTATGGAACTTTATGTCCAAATTAGAAAGTGAGTAGTGAATCTTTTCGAGATCTAAACAAGACATAATATCCCTAAGCCATTGAGCATGGGTAGGGGGAACTACATCTCTCTATTTAAGGAGTACTGCTCGTCTGGCTAGAAGAGAGGCAAAAGACAATGTTCATTGTTTAGCCGGGGTCAAATGCTTGTCAGGGTCTCGAAGAATACCAAAAAGAGCGATCAAAGGATCAGGTTCCAAATGACAATTTAATATAGAAGATAAAGTTAAAAAAACATCTTTCCAAAATTTTTCCCGGGTAGGACAGGCCCAATGCAAATGGAAAAGGGAGGCCTCACCTCCTTTGCATTTGTCACACCAGGGACTAATATCAGGATAGAACTTCGCCAATTTGGTTTCGGACATATGAGCCCTGTGGACGACTTTAAACTGCAGGAGACAATGATGAGTTTCCTTCTTTCTACTTCTACAACAGTGTGAAAAATTATCAATCTTACCGCAGTTGTAGCAAAGTCTGCCATATGTGAAACACTGATTCGGACAGTGTTCCCGCACATAGCAATCACATGACTTTTTTTTCCAAATGCCATCTTGCTCTCCGTCGGTTTTGTCGATGTATTATTATATTTCTTGATATAGTCGCGCTTTTTTACAGTGTCTTCATTGCCGTTTTTGACAAAAAGCTCTTCAGCCTATGACATCATGGTCTCAGAAGCTTTGCAGCATGCAAAAGCTTTTTCAAAATTTAAATCTTGCTCACGCAAAAGCTTTTCTCTCAGAGCATTATCTTGAATGCCACAAACCAGTCTATCTTTAATAAGATAGACTGAGCAATCCAAACTCACACGTTCTACTACGTTTTCTTAACTCAGTCACATGCTGATCAATTGTTTCAGTAGCCCTCTGTGCACATGCGAATAATTTACATCGCTCATACGTTAAATTACACTTCAGTATACAAAATACTTCAAATCTGTCCATTATCGACTTTAAATTGAAATTATCTCCATCTTCAAAGACAAAATTATTGTATACCTCTACTGCGTCATCTCCAATTCATGGAGCAGGATTGCCACTTTGGTTTTGTCCAATTTTTCTTCATAATTGATCGCCGATAAGTACAGTTCAAATTGTTGTTTGAATATCCTCCAAATCTCAGTTACATTGCCAGTCAGCTGCAGTTTTTGTGGGGTTTGTAAACCTTCCATCTCACCGATTACTGTTCAAACTTTTTTCTTCTTTTTTTTTGATTATCTTCGATTCGCGATTCTCCCGTATCATTCTTCCAAAAGCACTTCTGACACCATGTTATGTTACTTCTGTTTAAACAATCCGTGGGTTAACAATTAAGAATCATATTCTGGAAGAGTTAGAGAACTTTTATTTACAGAAATAAACAAACACATCTTAACCCTGCCACACGCTGATATATTCTGGCAAGCCCCGCGCATGCTCAGTGCTCTCCAATCAGGAACTGGCACATCATTGCACATCAGGACCACATTCAGTAGTCCTGAGGGCTTTACCAATCATAATGTATGCTCTGCCCTTATTAGGCCTCAAAAATTGTGTCACTTCAAACTTCTCAGGATTTAGTTCCATCTGCCATTGTGTTTCCCATCCCACCAAATGGTCAATATCACACAGTTACCTAATACAATCTTCCTCATTACCATCTGCACCCACAAATGGCTCATGTTTCATTCTGGCTTGAACATGCACAACAGTTGGGTTCTCTTTCAGGTTTTAGCCATTCATCAGACCACAGAATCTCTGCCTGTACCATGACCAGTGAGGATTAGGGTTACTAGGAGGTAAATGCCATTTATCCCTTGACTGGCAACTCCTACGACGCCACTAGTGTAAAACTGTATTGGTCTCTGCAATTCCTTTGGATTGATCAGCTGTGTGGAGAGGGGGAGCTTGCTACATAGGCAACAGCTTGCTCTCCATATCATACTGGCCTGGCCTGCATTTCACATAGACAGCTGGGACACACTTTTATGGTCAAACCTGAACATTGGAGTGCCTCATAATGAGTACAGCAATACGTGAAGACAATGTAGATAAATGTGTGACTGTTTTTTTTCCGGTGACGTCATCGTCGAGAATGGCAGCTTAAGTCACTAGCTCCTCCGGAAAAACGCGTATTAAGCCCCGTTAACCCATCAAATATAGTATTTTTCAAAATTATTTGAACTGATGAGGGGCAAGAATGGGGATAAAGAATGGAAATTAAAAAAGCAACACTGCGGAGCCTGCGGCAGAGAGGAGTGCAGCGAGCGGCTCTCCTAACCGACCGCATGCTAGCGAGGCAGACGCTGGGTCTCATTCAGGCGAAGCGGCAAATATGATCTAAATTCTGAAAGAAATAAGCGAGTTCCAGAAAGATATAAAGCAGCAGCTACATGATATTAAGTCAGAGTTCGCCAATGTCAATCATAAAATAGTGGTGGCTGAGACTCGAATTGAGAAGGTGGAAGATCACATTCAAAATGTGGAACGGATACTGAGTAAGACGATAAAAATATTAAATCACCAAGAAGGTAAACTGCTTGACCTGAAGATCACGGCGGAAAAATATCAGAATATACAATGTTCCCGAAGGAGCGGAGTTTGTTGGAAGTTGCTGCGGGACACGTTGGAGCTTCCCTTGACTATGGAGCTGGAAATTGAGAGAGCGCATCGCGTGCTTGTCCCAAAGCCTACCCGAGATAGAGCAGATAAGCCACACTCAATAATAATTAAATTCCTGCGATGAAGTACCAAGGCGGAGATTCTACAAAGGGCCTGGGGTAAGAAGAGGGTGTTTTTAGATGATAAATTAATATATTTTGACCAAGATTACCCCCCCGAGGTCCTGCAGAAATGTAAAGAATACTCTGAAGTAAAGTGAATACCAAAGCAAGAAAGGATTAGATTTCAAACTCCGTACCCTGCTAAACTTCGAGTGTTTTATCAAGATGGGATCCAACTGTATCAGACAGTGGAAGAGGCAACTACAGACATGAAGGCCAGAGGATTTCCCGTCAGCGTGACCAAACTGAGGGAAAGCCTGGCAGAGGAATTATCCTGCTCTGCTTGGGAAATAGTGCGAGAATCGAGAAGGCAGGAGACGGGAGGAGGCCGAGAGAAGTATATCAGGAAGAGACCGGGAGTTTTCCAAAGTCAGCCCTCACCCCTCCAGAAGAGCCATAAGGTTTGGCTAACTTTAAAATGTTGAGAAGCTAAATGGAAGCAAATGCAGACGGTGATATACCTATCTCGAGAAATACTTAATATAATGTGGATTTTATATTACTTAGTTGTTATTCTTTATTCGCTCACTTACTCCTTTTTCCCCACCAAAATGAGAATATATATATGTGTGTGTGTATGTAATATATATGTGTGTGTGTGTGTGTGTGCGTGTGTGTGTGGGGGGGGGGTGTGTGTAAATATATATATATATATATATATATATATATATATATATATACAGGAGTACACAGGGAAATCTTTTCTGTGTAATGGATTTGTTCACTGACTTTTATGAATACTGCAATGGTATTCAACTCACAGGTAGGAGGGGTTATCCCCCACAGCTAGACATTTCCTGTAGCTCAACGCAGGGTCATCTACTAGAGACCTCAGCCTTGAAATCACACATTTGTTGCCATTTTTGTTATTATTTGCGTTTCTTGGTTCTTATTTGTTCAGGGAGTAGATCGATTAAGTTTTATTCTGCTAATTTCAATGATACATTGACAGATAAATACAGATGGCTAAGGACAAAGTAAAATTCATTTCTTTTAATGTCAATGGGCTATTAAATCCAATCAAACGTAATATAATTTTATCCAAAATGAAAAAAGAACAAGCCCATGTAGTATATTTACAGGAAACTAATTTAAGTGATAATGAGCATAGAAAACTAAAGAGAATGGGCTTCACTAATTTGTTTTTCTCCTCATATAAATCAGGACATAGGACAGAAGTTGCTATTCTTATCTCAAGTAAGCTAAATTTTGAAAAAGTATTCAAAATGGGAGATAAAGAGGGCAGATATATTCTGGTAAGGGGGAATATAGATGGAAATTCAGTTACTCTATTGAATATATACGCACCCCCGGGAAGTGATATTGGTTTCTTTCAGAAAATTACTGATATTATGGTAGCGGAAACAGAAGGTCTCCTGATATGTGGGGGAGACTTAAATTTACAATTACAATCAAACATGGACTCTTCCAATAGAAAAACCTATGAAACAAAATCCTTACATAAGAAAGTTAATACACATTTTGAGGATGTTGCTTTAATTGATATATGGAGGGACCTTTTCCCCGACAGAAGGGATTACACTCATTATTCTGCTCCCCATTCTGTATATACAAGAATAGACTATTTCATAACATTTAGAAAAGACAAAGACAAAATAAACACCTATGGAATTGGGACAATAGATGTAAGTGACCATGCACCTATATATTTATCTGTTGCTTTTGACCTACAACCAAAGAATACTATTTGGAAACTAAATTCAAGTCTACTCAATGATCCGTACTTTAAGGAACAAATTAAAAAAGAAATTGGTCTCTACTTAGAATTTAATGATAATGGAGAGGTTTCACCTCCCATTTTATGGGATACTCTGAAGGCTGTTTTAAGAGGGAAAATTATAGCGATATCTTCATATAAGAAAAAAATAAGGAATAAAACATTAGAGGAATTACAAAATAGGCTGAAGGAACTAGAGAAAAAACACAAATTGAATTTGGCACAGGATACATTAGGGGAAATTTTAAAAATTAGGAATGAAATTAATAGTTTGGCTACGCAAGAAATCAGGAAAAATTTAATGCTTCTGAAACAGAGACATTATGAAAGTGGATCAAGATCTATGAAAATACTGGCATGGAAACTGAGAAAAAAAGATAGCAGAAAATACAATTCATAGAATTAGGGACCCAAGAACGAAAATGATAAAAAATAAGCTAAGTGAAATTCAAGAAGCTTTTGAAATTAATCATAAGCTGGAACAATTTGATTCATACTGGGAAAAATGGTTTAATTACATAAAGCCTCATAGGCCTGATTTTATTCTCACAGATCAATGAATATGTTGTAAAAAAAGATCACTCCCTACTTGTACATTTTTTTTTCCTTTTGCTTGTTTTTTCTTTCCACTCTTTTCTATAAGTGTATACCTCAGATAAATACTTTGTGGAGATTTGTGATATATATGATTATATGATATATATGTACAATGTCTGAAATACATCTTATGGAAATGTTTGTTTGATAATGAACTTCAATAAAAAAATAAATTACAAAAAAAAATGAATGTGTGACTGAAGAACAAGTGCAGTAAAGAAGACATTAGATTCCTGGGACATTTGGACCAGTTCTAGGGAAGACAGCCCCTGGGCAAGCCATGTGGAATTCATCTCAGTGGTGTCGATAGCAAGACAGATACAAGAGGCTAGATGCTAGAATCTGGAGCAACACACAAAATGCTGGAGAAAGTCAGTGGGTCAGGCAACTTTCATGGCTATCAATATCACTATACGGAAGTTTTTATAGTCTGTCAGGATGTGTTTAAATCAGATTGGCCAGGCAATGGAAACCTGAGAAGGAAGATTGGCAAGGTTGGAATTAGGAAAACAAAGATTAATAAGCAAAAATTACTCAAAGAGTCATGGGGAGATGCAGCATGGAAACAGGACCTTTGTCCCACCGACACCCCATTGACAATCAGCAACCCATTTGCACTAATACCTGCATTAATCTAACTTTATTTTTCACACATTCCCATCAAATCTCCCCAGATTCAACTACTCAGCTAAACACTAGAGATAATTTTCAGCAGCCAATTGACCCAGCAACCCTAATGTCTGTTTGAGCACCTGGACGAAACCCACAGAGTCACAGAGAGAATGTGTGGTCTCTACTAGAGGCTAGATCTCAGCTGCTGTGAGACAGTAGCACTACTAGCAGTGTCAGTGTGTAGCCCAAAGTCTTGAAAGCAAAGGCTAGAAAATGGAGAGCTATGGGTAACCCCAGGTAATTTCTAAGGTTCAACACAGCTTTGTGGGCCGAAGGGCCTGTATTGCGCTGTAGGTTTTCTATGTTCTATGTTCTAAAATAAACAACAAAGTTGGCCAATGCACATTGCCATATCGTCATCATCAAAAAGTCAAATGAATAAAACAAAATCAGCAGAAGGCTTAAGTGTTTGCAAAAATATTACCACAGTTATGACTGAAAACGACTTCAAAGGGAAAGGAATGGCATTTCACTTCAGAGATTTCAGACTTGATTGGAAGAAAACAAAAGCATGGGGAAAGTAGAAAGGAGATTAGATGAACAAAAATAAAGGTCATGAAAGCAAATTAACGAGCCAACTCATGGAAAATTCATAAATACAAACAGATCAATGTTGGTTAAAGGAACAATTGTAGCTGTAATTATGCTGGATCATGCAATCAGACTACTAAGAAACATAGAAACAGATACCCTTTGCTGGGTGTGTGTACCATACTTTCTCAAACAAGGGATGATATGATCTGACAAGTGCTAAGTTAGGAAGAAGTAAAGGAAGGGGTGTCAACAATCCTGATGCTATTCTGAGATTGAAGCAGTGTAAAAGAGTAATGACTTTTTTTTTAAATGGGAGAACTTATTGGAAAATATGTTACAATCCTGCAAAGACAAGTGGCAGTTTTGGACTTAATTGCAGTGTGTAAATTTGGACACGTAGAAAATGCATCGGTGGGAGACCTCCTCTCTACGGACTCTGTCTACACTTCTAACTGCCTCAGTGAAGCAGTGAACCTAATCAAAGACACCCCCCACCCCACCCACCTCAGACATTTTCTCTTCTCCTCCCTCCAGTCAGGCAAAGGATACTAAAGACTGAAAGCACGTACCACCAGTGGCAAAGACAGTTCCTATCCCACTGTTTTTGAACTATTGAATGGTCCCTTTTTACAACTGATGAACTCTTGACCTCTCAATCTACCTCATCCACCTGAACTGCACTTTCTCTGTAACTGTAACACTTTATTCTACATACCAATATTGTTTTCCCTTACACTACTTCAAAGCACTGGATGATCTGTATTGATCTAGATGGATCACGTGGAAAACAAAGTTTTTCACTGTACCTTGGGTTATGTGACAATAGTAAACTAATTACCAATTTACCAATTTGGATGTTACCAATCACAGTGAGATTTATTGCTGATAAAGAATATGGGAATTTTACAAACCTGAGATTTGGCTTGATGAAAGTCGGCTTGAAATATTCACTTCAAATTAAATCAGATTTGGCACAGTGAGAGAGTTTTGAAGTGACAGTAAGGGAAAAATGTAACTATGTTCCCAAAGGAGAAGCAAATATGATGGCTCCATGGACTTCTTGTGCTTCTTCTTAAGCATTCCCTCAGATTTGTGCTGGCTTGTTTCCACTCAGCTTCAGTGATTTCTCAGGTGACTGATGAGGCCAGGTGGGAACAACTGATCTTTCCACTGTCAGGCGCAGGAGGAGCCTGAATAGGAAAGGTGGGTGGGTAGTTTGTGAAGTTGTGTGCTCGTTTACACCAATTTTTTTGTCTGCTCCCAGAGTTGCAGTTCGTGTCCCAAATGCTCTTTCTACGTTCGGAGCAGTTATGTGTAAGGGATCACCAGGAGTTAGTCTGGATACCGCCTTTTTCACAAAGAAATTTTGAAAACATGTTTCTTTTCTACTATCCACCAACTAATTTCTTTCTATGACAGAACTTGGAATAGGGTCCTCGTCTGCCTCTTCCTGAACTGTAGAGTGAATTTGACAAAATTAAACAGTATGCCAGGTGGAAGACAGCAGGCAGGTCAAATGTAGAGGGACAAAGAAGGAAGTGCAGGAGTGAAGTAAAAAAGGAAATGAGTTAATGAAAGGAGGCATGAATTACATCTTGATATGTAAAGACAAAAGAGGTCCTAAGACATTTTATAAATGCACAACTGGAGAGCAGGATCAATTGGACACCGAATAGTTAACCCATGAATGAAGACAGACAGTGTGAGCATGGTTTTAAATAAATGTTTGCACCCGTCTTCTCAAAGGCAGTGAATGATATCAATGTTGTTAAAAGGAAGAAGTGTAAAATATTGGATGGAGTAAACACAGAGATAGATGGTTCATCAGAAAGATCACTGAAACTCTAACTCCCATTAGAGTCCCGCCGTAGAGGTTTGCTGATGATACTACAGCAGGATGTGTCGTTGATAGTGAAGAAGAAAGCTATGGGTAGTAGGAAGTTAGCAACCAACAAAGTTCAAAGCTCAACGTTCAAAAGCTCAGAAGTTTAAAGTTCTCTTATTAGAGTATATATATGTCACCATAAACAACCCTGAGATTCTTTTTCTTGGGTGCATATTCAGCAGAGCTTTAGAATAGTAACTATGACAGGATCAATGAACGATCAAGTAGAGCACAGAAGACAACAGGCTGTACAAATGCAAATATAAATAAATAGGAATAAATAACAAGTGTTTGAAATAACAAGATAAAGAGTCCTTAAAGTGAGATCATGGGTTGTGGGAACATCTCAACAGATGAGTGTAGTTATCCTCTTTTGTTCAAAAGCCTGATTGTTGAAGGGCAGTAACTGTTCTTGAACCTGGGAGTGCGAGTCCTGAGGGTCTTGTACCCTCTAGCTGATGGCACAAGTGAGAAACGAGCATTGCCTAGTTGGTGAGGATCTTTGATGATGGATACTGCTTTCCTATTATAGCACTTATGTAGATGTTCTCAATGGTTGGAAGGGCCTTACCCATGATGTACTGGGCCGAATCCACTACCTTTTGTAGGATTTTCTATTCAAAGGCATTAGTGTTCCCATACCAGGCCACGATGCAGCCAGTCAATACATTTCCACTGCACATCTATAGAAGTTTGTCAAAGTTTTTGATGTCATACCGAATCTCCACAGACTCCTAAGGAAGTAGAGGCACTGTTGTGCTTTCTTTACAACTACATTTATAAGATAGGTCCAGGACAGGTCCTCTGAGATGGTAACATGCAGGAATTTAAAGTTACCGACCCTCTCCACCTCTGAACCTCCGATAAGGACTGGCTCATGGATCTCTGGGTTTGCTCTCCTGAATCTACAATAGGTAGGAATCTGGCAACTAAAATTCAGCACAGAGAGGTACAAGGATTTACACTAGGAGGGTGAAAAAAGGTAAAATAATTCATGATAAAGTATTGGATGTTGAGTATTGTACAAGAACCAAATGACCTTAAGTTCATATCTGTGAACCTGGGGAAATCTAGATCATAGACATATGCAGATAGTGCTGGAGCGTGGCAACTCATTGCAATCTGCTTTCTGTACATTCACTTATTACTCTTATTGTAAACATTTTACTCCTTTACAGTTAAATTCTATGTCTCTAAGAATACCTCAATGCACTGTGTAATGGTTTGATCTGTGTGAACAGTCTGAAGACAATTTTTCACTGTATCTCAGTACATGTGACAATAATAAACCAATTCCATTTACTAGACAGGGCACAGAATAGAATAGCAAGGATTGTATGAAACACCAGGAAGGAAACAGCTAGAGTGCTGCAGAGAGTTTTGGTTACATTACAGGGGGAAGACAACAGTACCAGCAAAGGCACCGATGCAATTTACTAGGGTACCAAACAATTTTAGCAAAAAGGAAACACTGGCAGCTCTAACCCAAATGGCCTTTAACAGTGTCCTAAGTGCTGCTGTTTCTTATGTTAACTTATGTGGATTGCTTCAGCACAAATAAAATACTTATTTATTTTTATTTAGCGGTGCAGCACAGTAATAGGCCCTTCCGGTCCAATGAGCTCACGCTGCCCAATTGCACCCAAGTGGCAAATTAACCTACCAACCTATATGTCTTTGGAATGTGGGAGGAAACCGGAGAACCCCAGGGAAACCCACCTGATCACAGGGAGAATATACAAACTCTTTATGCATAATGGTGGGATTGAACCCTAGTCAATGGCACTGTAATAGTATTACACTAACTGCTACGCTACTGTGGTGTCCTAAGGCATTAGAAGTTATAAATAAGAGCAGAATACATCAGCACACTTATCAGTTTCATTACTATCAAGCAGAGTTATCAATTTCCACACATTCATGAAAGAACACTGCATCACAAGATTATGAATCTCATGGTACAAATTTAAAATATTCAATTAAAATGTCACTTGAATACAGTTCTTTGCCTTATTTGATAAGATTCCAATAACCTTGATGTCATTAAAGATCAATATGGAAAGATGTCATTGCTCACTGTAGCTTCTATCCTTTCATAAGGACATCATAACCTCAATAGTACTCATTAATTCATTTGTGCTAGTGGGAATAATTTAGTATCATAGGAGGCAGATTCAATGACAGTTAAACATGGACAAATTAAGACACAAGAGACCACAGATCTGGAGTAACAAACAAGAAGCCAAAGGAACTCAACTAGTCAGGCAGCATTTGTGGAGGGAAATGGACAGTTGACATTTGAGGTCAAAACCCTTCATCTGGACTCTCAGATAGTGATTTCTGAAATGCCAGGGCAACAGGATAAATGGCACAGATTCAAAACTGTGAAGAGCTAAAGTTAGAATAGATGTGGAAAATATCCCATTGTACACCAGATGATCCACAGTTGGGAAGATCTGTTATACCCTGCTGACTTCAGATTAATTGAAAAAACTGCCCAGCCAATTCAGAAGGAAGGCGATAAGCTTGGCGTGTCGGAAATTGTTTTGACATAAAACACTACTGAAGAAGTGTAGGCATTGGATATTTTTTAGACAACATAGTCTGGTGACAGCACTGAGTCTGCAAGCTAAGAGGCATGGTTAAAAATAATTCTTCTAAATAACCGTTCTTTCAAGATCTCCTTTGAATGCTGAAAAAAAAAATGTTGGTTTAAAATAGTCTGCCACAAAAATAAGCCCAAAATAACCTGTGAGAACTGGTTACAGAAAATGTCCTCTCTTTTCCTTCCTTTTTAAAAACCTCTTGAAGCTCAAAATACACAAACTAAAATATGGACAACTTTCTTGAAGTATCATAACATGCCAAAGCTCACCTAATCAAAAGCAGTTTCTGAAGAATATCAAATCCTTGGATGAAGGTAGTAGCCCCTCAAATGGTAAGTCACTTGGTAAAAGGATAGGAAGTTCTTTTGTCCTTTCTTAATGGGGAAAAATGAAAGGCAACATTACTATGGTTTTAATTTTCCTTCAGTACCCTCACGTACGTTTAAGGGCAAATCTAAACTCAGAGGTAGCTGACAAAGTCGGGATATATTTTATCAAAATATGCATATCATCCATAACTGTAATTTTAGTTAATAATTCACACAGACTTGCAAAATTAACATAAAATAGGGAGTGTTTAGGTTTCGATGAGTTCTATGTGTATGTTATCAACACAGTGATTCATAATCTACTTTATTTTAACTAGGTTGCTAATATATGATTTAATATTTCCATTAAATGGAAAGTAATGTTATATGGTTAAGTGCTCAAACACTGATAGTACACCTAATAATTTGTTAAATGAGCTGACGAAAGCTGGACAGTATGATAGCATACACATTGTCCATAGAACTGCCAATGTTTTTTCAGAAAATTGAAAGGGATCTTTGCTGGAATTCAGATGTCCTAAAATTTTATTTTACTGACTGTACTCAATGATGTGCCCTTTGTGAGAACATAAAGTTGCAGCACTTCCTCATCACTTAAGCTGAAAAGCTTAAGCCATGTTTGACCTATTACAAAGAGTTCTTTTCCATCAGCTTCCATAGAGGAATTAAGCTGAAAGGAACTAAGCTGCTGGCATTTTAGACTTTTAAAAATGTTATTAGTTTTTAAAAAATATGTCTGATTTGAATCACCTAGGTATAGAAGGCTGTGGACAAAATACTGTAAGCTGAGATCATTTCCGATAGGTACTCACTGATTAGTGTAGACATGGTGTGCCAAATGGCCTATTTCCATGTTGTATGACTCCATGATTCTATTTTCACAGCAATGCCAGATGATTAACAAAGAGAACATCACTGAGCTATTTCAGAGATTTTTCAGTTATTGACAGTTTCTTTGCCTCCGCATTCCACCCTAACATCAGGTGATTTACAGCTACCCTGTATGGCACTATGCATTTATGAGAACATACAACCCAAAGCCCAGTGATTAAATAATGCCCAGTATTGGGTTTATGAAGAAAAATCCTGGTGTTTAGGGACAATATGTGTACCAAGAGACTTTAAATCATTTAATGGTGATTAGTTCAGTGCAATGTCATCCAATATTAATGTAACCCAGATTACATCAAATTTATGAACTGGCAAAATTGGACTGGTCATTTCCATTTGGGACACATGCACCACTAAACATTTGGAAATGCTGAGTCCAAACTTTTACCATTCTCAGACATGCACTAATTATGTAATTCTGCAAACAATATATATTTGAAACCTTTCTGGAATAAATTGAACATAAATTGGATAGCATAGTGGAACAGTTAGCAGATTTGGCATTTCAGATACCACTGTCTGAGAATCCAAAGGGTTTAGACCTGAAATGTTGACTGCTCATTTCTCTCCATTGGCCACTGAAAGTTTCTGTAGTGAGAGAATCTGGGGAGTGTATGTTAGGGCGCAGGCACTAGAAAAAGAGGGGTTTAAATGAGGGGAGAAATTGAGTAGTGATGTTAAAGGGATGAATTGCGAGTCTGATAAAGAGGCACAATTAGGGGCTGAAGATGAGGAGCTGAATGTCAGAAGTGAAATTGAGGAAAGCAAAATGTGGGAATGAATGTGAGGGGTGAATTGAGACAGAAGAGGTAGAAAATGAGGGTGGTTTTTAAAATCTAACAGAAGGAAGAACTGACTTTGAACTATCCTTCTACAATGAGTAATTTACAGTATGTACATTGATCTGGAAAACTGGCTCCAGCTTGAGGACCTGCATGCCACGGATTGGTGAGATATGTAAGCTATGCATGCATGTCAATTCGACAACGACTATTCTTAGTGCACCTCCCAGTGAGAATGCTGGATGTGCAAAATTGCTTCTGCATTTTAGCTGTAAAGTTGTTCAGAAAAAAAGATATCCTTAACGTTGAAGTTGTGCTTGAAATGTCTGCCTCCTGGTGGTGCTTTTTGTTTCATTACAAATAAGATGACGGCTACATTGAACAAAAGCACTTATTTTGCAATTCATTTCTGTTATCCAGTTCTGTTTTCATTATTTAGCAATTAAAAATTGAATGCATCCCTTAAGTAAAATGCTATAACAGCAAGTTTTTGGTGTTCCTAATATTCACATGTGATGACCATAAGACGTAGGAGCAGAAACAGGCCACTTGGCCCATCAAGTCTGCTCCAACATTTAATCATTGCTGACCCTTTCTTTTTCCCTCCTTGGCCCTATTCCCCGGCCTTCCCTCCATAACCTATGATACCATGTCCAATCAAGAACCTATCAAGCTCTGCCTTAAATACACCCAATGAACCTGTCCTCCACAACTGCCTGTGGTAACAAATTCCACAAATTTGTCACCGTCTGGCTAAAGAAGTTTCTCAACATCTCTGCTTTAAATGGACGCCCCTCTATCCTGAGGTAGTGCCTCCTTGTCCTAGACTCCCTCACCATGGGAAACATCCTTTCCACTTCTACACTGTCTAGGCCTTTCAACATTCGAAAGGCTTCAATGAGATCCCCCCCCCCCCACCCATCCTAATTTCCAGTGAGTACCGAGCCAGAGCCATCAAACATTCCTCGCATGATAACCCTTTCATTCCCAGAATCATCCTTGCAAACTTTTTCTGAACCCTCTTCAATGCCAGCACATCTTTTCTTAGACGAGGAGCCCAAAACTGTTCACAACACTCAAGACCTCACCAGTGCCTTAAAGCCTCTGCACCCCATCCCTGATCTTATGTTCTGGACCTCTGGAAATAAATGCTGACATCACATTTGCCTTTCTCACCACTGACTCTCCCTGCAAGTTAACCTTCAGGGTGTTCTGCACAAGGACTTCCAAGTCCCTTTGCATTTCAGATTTTTGGATTTTCTCCCCATTTAGAAAATAGACTGCACATTTATTTCTTCTACCAAGTGCATGACCATGCATTTTCCAACATTGTATTTCATTTGCCAGTTTCTTTTGCCATTCTCTAAATCTGTCTAAGTCCTTCTGTTTCCTCAACACTACCTGCCCCTCCACCAATCTTGGTATCATCTGCAAACTTGGCAACAAAGCCATCTATATCATTTATATACAGCATAAAAAGAAGTGGTCCCAACTTTGACCCCCATGGAACACCACTAGTCACTGGCAGCCAACCAGAAAAGGATCCTTTTATTCCCACTCGCTGCCTCCTACCAATCAGCTAATGCCTTAAGCATGTTAGTAACTTTCCCGTAATACCATGGGCTCTTAACTTGGTAATCAGCCTCAAGTGTGACACCTTGTCAAAGGCCTTCTGAAAGTCCAAATATACAACATCCACTGCATCCCCTTTATCTATTCTACTTGTAATTTCCTCAAAGAATTCCAACAGGTTAATCAGGCAAGATTTTCCCATAAGGAAACCATGCTGACTTTGTTCTATCTTGCTCTATGACATAATCATTAATACCCTTTCAGAGCATATGCAGGTAGCTAGAGTGACTTTGTCCTAAGAACAAGTGGTGTTGGACAATCCTGTGACAATTTAGTCCTCCCGATATTAGACTAGACTAGGATTCCTGCCAGTTACATCAATAATTTACACTTGGATGTCCTTCGCTTTAATCTTCTGCGTCATGTCCTCTCCTCCAACACCCCTGATCATACGCCAATCCTTGACATTGCCCTCAACACTCACTGCACCACACTGAAAAGGTCAGTCACCCTCATGCTGAACAGGAAGGAATGAAAATGAAGGTCATAAATTAAGGGGCAAGAATACAGGGCTGAACTTGAGAAGCTAAAAAGGGCTAACATTGAGGTTCTGAAAGTAAAGGTCTCAAACAGAGTTGAGTTGTAAAACTAAGTGACAAAATAAGGAGCTCAGATTGAGGGACAGATTATGGGGCTCTAAACGAGGTGAAATTAATGAGAGAAATTGAGAGACCAAAAACGTATGGAAAAATTGAGGGCTGGAGCTGAAAGTGAGGGTGTGAAACTGAGGACAGGAAATGAGAAGTGGAAAAAGGAAGTCCAAAAGATAGTGTGTGTTTTTTTTTAAATATAGAATCACAAAGAAAATACTTTTATCATTTTACAATGAACAACTCCAGACAGGGATGAAGCTCATAGTACATTGATCTTGAAAACTGGCTCCAGAATAAGGACCCGAATGCTATGGGTAAGTGAGATATGTACACTATGCATGCACGTCAACTCAACAAAGACTTTTCTTAGCATACCTCTTAGTGGAATACTGGACATGCAAAATAGCTTCTGCATTTTGACTGAAAGAATTCAGAAAAGGAAAAAAAAGAATATTTAATGTAGAAGTTGTGCTTGAAATGTCTGCCACCTGGTGGTGCTTTTGTTTCCCTACAAACATAATGACTTCAACACTTTCAACGCTATTGGTAGGATTTTTAATCAGTAGGCCCATTAATTTGCTTTTCATCCAAACTTCTTTTTTAAAACTAAAAGTGAACTGAAATTCTTCATCTGCTGTGCTGGAATTCAAAAGTATGTCTGTGAAGTCATTAACAACTGTGAAATTGCCTTTTTATGCCCTTCTTGCACAATCAGGAAAGCAGCACTCTCTTCCTCATGGGTGTCTGAAACTGGAATTTGAACAATTCCTTTTCTCAGCTCTTCTTCACCTCAATGGGATACAAGGTTATTCAAACTCTTATAATACTTTACAATCCTGAATTAGTGATTTATTTTCAGAAGGTAAAATAAGTGTCTGAAAATGGCCTTTCACAGCTGTTTGGCCTTATATTGAATGTGCCCTCATGGGTAGTCCTTGCTATTTATACCTCTAATGAAAAACACTGGGAAAACTCAGCAGCTCAGGTAGCATCTGCAAGGTAATAAAAGTCAATTAGCTATTGACATTTCACTCTTCACAGACGCTACCTAACCTGCAGAATATTTCTTGCTTTTTCTGCTTTTCTTATGGATTTCCAGCATCTACTGTACTTTCTTTTTTGTTGTCAGTCCCTGCATTCCACTAATGCTTTGGATTTCAGTTGTATTTTCTACTACATATTAACTTGTAAATTAAGAAGAGTGGGCTACTTAGCCTCTCCAGTTTGCTCCACTATTCAGTAATAAAGTATGAAGCTGATTGTAACAACTCTACAGTCTACTCATAACCTTTCACCACCTTACCTAGAAGTCATCTTTATATTTTCATGCAACTCTCCCCTTAAAGGCATACATCTTGTAAACCTTCATAAATCCTCTTTTAGACAATAGAAAAATATTCAGTTTCCTCTGCTTTTAGAAATCCAAAGACACACAACTTTCAGAGAGGTATTTTGCCTTTATCGACTTTAAATCATCAACTTCTTACTTCTGAACTATGCCCACATCAACACTGTCAAATCCCCTAGGGATCTTTAGTATCAATCAAGTTCCCTCTGGATTTTAAACTCCAACAGATACAACTCTAAACTATTCAATCTTTTCTCATAACTCTGCCCTTTAACATATATCTTTTAAACCTTCTCAATATCCTTCCTTAAATAACACTACACATATCGTCTCACTATTGCCTCCCGTACCTGAAACTCAGGCTCCTTTTATCTCAATTTCCTTAGCAATGATAATATTGTTAGCTTTTGAAATTAACTCCGTTGGCATTGTAGCCTTTTGAGAATTCTATAGATACATCAATTCCTCTGCAAATTCCTGGTCACACAACACATAAAATTGCTGATTTTATCTGCTTTCTAGTTATTTTTTATTATTAGTTTTTAAGTTATTCTTTTAATGTTACAAACACAAGAGGAATAAAATGTCAAATTCCTGTTTTCAGAAATCAATCTGGAACAAATAGTGTTTGAACTTCTGGGAACCTGGTTATGTGTTCATGACATTTATTATTTACTTAGCTTCCAATTCTGAAAATGTTGAGTCACAATGCTTTGCTTAAAAGAAACACGTGTAACTTAACTTCTACTACAATAACCAAAGTTTATTTTTTCTTGTCAGCACCGACCTTTCAGAACAAACGTGCAATAATCTGTTAATTCAACTCAAAACAGGAAAGAGTAGCACAATTTTAAATAATTTTTATTTAGTATTTATTATCTTTTCATGCATCTAATCAATTGCATTACTCAACTCAAGACAAAAAGTGACTCTCTTGAAATCTAGGTTGTAAGATGTTGGCAACGCTGAAAAATTTGCATGGGATTTTTTTCCAATCTCATTTGTATTAAAACATAGTATGTAATGCATGCACACAATGCAGATGAGGAACAATTAAAAGACTTGCACGAGATGTATAATTTCAAATGTAACAGTGCTTTGCACTCCTTAACAGTATATGGAAAGTCCACTGTTGTAGGGCAGAGTTCACTTCTTAAAACAGAATTATCAGCAGCAAATGGTCAAACATTATTGGGAAGAGGTTTCACTTGGCTTCTTGAGCTTTTTTAGCATTCTGTTTTTCTTTTGCCTGCATTGAGGAACAAATGCATTATTGAATCATGAAACAAACAACATGCACCATTTTATTTTTCTTTCTCCCAATATTCAATGTCTTTCTGTAACTCAGAAGAAAAAGCATACAAAGACTGCAGGAGTAGTCTCCTCTTCCAGTTACCTGCTCTTCAATATCTCACTGCCTAAGACTAGAAACTTTATTATACATAGAACTCACATAATGGTGATTTTACTGTGCTGCAAAAGTTCCCTTAGAGCATCCAAATGTAATAAGTTGAGCTATAGTTTTCACACATATTCAAATGCAACCTGCATTTACTTTTGAAATTTATTTTAAAAATTGCACCATAATGTATGCTACAGTCATGTACATAAAATACATACAAACAGACCTACAGACCTAAACAGCTGTTACCTTGCCATAGTGGCTGAAAGATTATGTGCAGTACTCAATGTCCAAACAAAATCTTTGATCTGATCATATGTTGAGTGATTGGTGAGGCTTACGCTCCACCATGATATCCTAATTTTGCCACTTATTTTAGATGATCTAATCTGAAGGGTGCACTTTCATAACTAAAATGTAAAGTTTGCATTTTCCAAGTTGATGGGTTGATTGAATCACTAGCTATAAAATCTTTCAACTTCACTTCTAATTTGCTTCTTGCCCACACCCCCACCCCAAACTAAGAATGTACAAGTGAGCAGTTACCACACTTCCAACAGGCAGTCAAAAGTGAAACAGTATATGCAAGATGACTTGCTTTTCTATCAACTTCCTGAGAGAACAAAGGATTCTTAATGCTTTACAATTCCACAAATAACTTTTGTGAGGTGTGAATCTAATTGCACAATATGTGATCCCTGGGCAGAGCTTCCTTTATATCTCTAATACAATACATAGGCATGTTCAGCCCTCAGTCTTTATTTAAACCAGACCAGTGGAATTCTCTCCACAGCCAACAAAACTCAGCATATTTTCAGGTGAAGTCAATGTAACTTGCCTTCTCCACTAGTGGTATTAACTGCTGATGTTCTGCCAAAGTCTTTAACAGTTCCATGATGAAGGGCAAGTAGTTGTGTTTTCTTCTGACATTTTCAATCTGCAAAAATAAATAAATAGACAATTTGCACCATTTTACTTATAAGATGCTGTAGTACTTTATCAGGATGACTAGCCAAATTGGCTATAACTCGCAATCGTGAAATAGGGTGGAGTTTCAGTGAAATGTAGAAATATGCATATAAAGACCCAGATAACAGACAACTGAAATAGTGCAATTGAAGATTTTAATTTAGATTAACAAATGGGAGAAGCATAATAGTCCCAAAACAAACTTCATATATGCACTTAGGAACTGAGTAAAATTAGTAAATGTAGTGATGAGTACCAAAACTAGATTCGATCAAAAAGCAAATAGGTGACAAAGTGTCCTCAAAGTGATTTAAAAACCAACATTTTAAATTTCATAAAGGCAATCTTCGCAGGATTGAGAAATAAATTGACAATTGTAAACTGGACTGACAACGTCAAAAACAAAACATCTTTTAATGATTTTTTTCTGGTTTAATAATTGAAGTTTTATTTTAAACTATACCTCTTTCTAACTACAAGAGAACATTCATATCAGTATAGGCTAATAAATCAATAAGGAAAAAATAGATGAGATTAGACAGATGGTACAAATGAATGTTGACAGCTATCAGATAATTAGTTATTTGAAGAAAATTGGAATTTATTGAACAGGAGTCATTGAATTCATTGTTGGTTGAATTACTTCAACCAATTTTTCACCAACCTGTTTCTAGCTACTTCAATTTGTGAGCAGGGGTTGGAAAGAAAGAAGCTAGTCATCATCTTGACTACCAAGGATGACAGTTAATTTTCTTATGTCCATACACATTTTTGTTTTTGCCAAGGCCAAGGTAAAGTCTAGGATGACTGCAAAAACACTTTCTTGGCCAGCCTCCATTCCATAAACAAGATTTCAGGGGGTCAGTGTGATTTATTATATACCCCTAGCCAAAGAACAATCTGATTATAAAACACTTCATAATATCCTTGGGAAAATCAAACAGCTATCATCAAGAATACCAGAAATGCCAACCTTGGATCACCCAGAAACCAATGGATATGTAACGATTTCCCCAAAAGAAAAAAAAAACAGGCATGTTCTACTACTTTGGTTTAGCCACATTATAAGAGCTCCCATGCAGAAGGTATTTAGATGCATTATACAGTGAGTGCCCCACAGTCAAGCTGAACAATAAACAACAGAATGCATTTCAATTGAAGGCAGGATTCGCAAAGATATCAAGTGGGCCAGGGAAGATAGCTCACTCTCATCTGGCATCTTCATGCAATAAGGCTCTTTCAAACAGCCATCAACTTCCTTTTGTGTTCCACGCCACTGAAATGGAACAGATTGATTGATTCTTCATTTACTATCCCATAACCCTAGACCCTTAGTCTAGAGTTGCAAGATTAAGGAGCAGTCATTTAAAGCCAAGCTGAGTAGAAACTTTTTCCCCACACAAATTATGGTGAATTACAGAATTCTATATCTTGGAGGGATGTGGAAGCTGGATCTTTGGAAGTAGTTAGAGGAGACATACATTTTTGGAAAAATTAGGGAACCAAGGGCTATGGCACCAAGGAAGATCAGTCATGTTCATATTGAAATGGCAGAGCAGACATGAGTGGTCAAGTGGCCTTAATACTGCTTTTTGTTATACTGTATATGCAAAAACCTTGGAAGTTGAATCCTGGAATAAATTCAAAGGCTGAATTTTTTTTTAAATCAGCAATAGCATCGAGGGTTAAAGAAAGGGTATAGGAAGGTATGTCTTGAGGAAAAATGTATCAGCCACAATTTTACTAAATGTTGTTGCAAGCTCAAGGGGCTGAGTACTCCTGTCTCTTATAAAAACAATTGATATATTATTTTGCTTTTTTTATGGCAGCTGAGCAGAATTTCCAGTTATTTCAATAGCAAGATAGCTGGTATGTCAGCTAAATGAGGGTCTTAGAACAAAAATATGAAAACATTTCTTTTGAGGTATATAGACTGCCATCATTCAAATCCATAAAGCTTTCCAGTTTAAATGGAACTTTTGAGGGGTTACCAGGAATATTGATGAAGGGCAGTGTCTACATCGACTTCAGCAAGGCCTTTGTCAAAGTCCTACATAGGAGGATAGTCAAGTAGGTTCAGTCATTTAGCATTTAGGATGAGGTAATAAATTAGATTTGACATTGGTATCACAGGAAAAAGCCAGAGAATGATAGTAGATGGTTCCCTCTATGACTGGAGCCTGTAACTAGTGGTGCCCCACAGAGGTCAGTGCTGGGTCTGTTGTTGTTTGTCATCTATATGAACAACTGGATGATAATGTAGTAAACTGGGCCAGTTGCTTGGCTTCAAGATGGGGCAGTAAATGGGATTGGACATTGGCTTCGCAGAAGAAGCCAGAGTGTGGCCGTGGACGGTTATCTCTCTGATTGGAGGCGTGTGATTAGTGCTGTGCCACAGGGATTGCTGCTGGGTCTGTTGTTGTTTGTCATCTTTATCATCGATTTGAACTAGATCAGCAAATTTGCAGGATACACCAAGAGTGGGGGCGTAGTGAACAGCGAGGAAGGCTATCCAAGGTCGCAGCAGGATCAGGACAAGTTGGAAAAATGAGCTGAAGAATGGCAGATAGAATTTAATTCAGACAAGAATGAGCAGTTGCACTTTGGGAGGTCAAACCAGGATAGGACTTACAGAGAACTCTAGGGCACTAAGGAGTGTAGTAGAACAGAGACCTGGGAATACAGATCCTTAATTCATTGAAATTGACATCACAGATAGATGGGTTGTAGAGAGCTTTCGGAACATTGGCCTTCTTAAATCAAAGTACTGAGTACAGGATTTGGGATATTAATGTTAAAGTTGTATAAAACATCAGTAAGACCAACCTTTGGAGTATTGTGCGCAGTTCTAGTCACCTACCTACAGGAAAGATATCAATAAGATTGAAAGAGTCACTGGGAATGGAGGACCTGAGTAATAGGGAAAGATCTTCCCTGGAGCCTGGTATGAATTAAGTACGATTGTCCTTTTTCTGTTCCCCACACACCCACCTCACTGAGAGTTCCTTGCTCACATAAATTTTTAAAGTTTATAGCAGGCTATAACTATTCAACTTTTGATCAGCTTTACTACATTATTAGCTATATTTTCTTTCTGTTTTCAAGACGCACCTTGTACCGTTTCAATTTCTGATTTTCTTCTTCAATCAGCATCTGATACTTGGCTAATTCTGACTGAATAGAGTTTATGACACTGCTACTCTGATCTGTATCCATGGGTTCTTCCTGCACAAAAATAAACAGAATGAATCTTTTTTAAAATCCAGTCTACTTAACAGTTCCAAATGTATAACCATTTTTAAATCTTATCATTTCTTCTACATATCATTTACTCCGTATTCAGACAAGGAGTACATTTTAACATTGAGGAAGTAGTGCTTCATCTTCTGAAAAGCATTAAGGAGGATAACTCCTCAGAGCCTGATGACACATACCCAGAAAGAAGTGAGAAGTTTGCTGGGGCTTCGATAAAGATCTTTGTGTCCTCAGTAGTAACGGAAAAGGTCCCAGAGATCTGCAGAGTTGGCCCTTCGTGCCATGCTGCCCTAGCCACTCCCAACAAACTTGATAAACCCTAACCTAATCACAGGACAATTTACAATGACCAATTAACCTACCTGATACATCTTTGTTCTGTGGGAGAAAATGAGAGCTCCTGGGGAAAGCTCATTGATTCCATGGGGCGCAAGTATAGACTCCTTACAGATGACACCAGAACTGAACTTAGAAATGCCGAGCTGTAACAGCATTACACTAACCCCTACACCCCAGAAGTAGGGATAATTCAAATGATAATTCATCACTGAGTTCACATCAGTGATGAGGAAACAACTAGAGATGATATTGAGGGACAGGATTTATGCATATCTGGAAAGATATGACCCGCTTATGGACAGTCAACACAGCTTTGTGCAGGACAGGACATGTCTTACAAACTTGACTAAGTTTTTTATTGGAGGCGCTGACAAAGGAACCTAATGAGAGGTAAGCACTGCACTTTATTTATATAGAGTTAGAACGGCATTTGACAAGACACTTCATGTTAAATTCATTCAACAGAATAAGATGTATGGGATCTAGGTTTAATTGCTAGTTTGTATTTTGCCGTAGAAGACAGAAAGTAGGTTATCCCAGATAGCAGAGGAAGCAGGCAGTTTGACAGAGTTTATGAGGCTTTTAGAAAGACACATGAATATGAAGGGAATGGATGCCTGGCTGATACACAGGAGGATGACATTTATTGTAAATGGGCATTCAGACTAGCACAATATTATACACTGAATGGTTTGCCCAGTGCTGCCATGTCCTACGTTTATGTCCTAAAAATTAAACAGCTGTAAATCCTGGAATCTGTGGAAGTGTGTTATAATGAAATTTAATGTAAATTTAAATAATCTTAAAATTCAATCTACATTGAGAAATAAATCTACCTAGCTGTAAATTTTAAATTACTCAGATCATTAAAAAATTGAATTACACTTTAAGCACAAAAATGATTTTGAATTGTTAGGTCATAATGGAGTTGGCAGGAATTTCTAGAAAATTTAAATATTTTAAGATTTATTTGATTTTCTAAAGTGCAACTTACAAACATTCCTGAAGCACTGGCTTAATATATTAAATACAAATGAATCTTCCCTGCACGATCATTGCATTAACTAATGTAATGTGTTACAAGTTAGAGAATTCAGATATATTATAACAGAATTTCAAGCCTTTTGAGATCCAAATCTAATTTGACAAAGTAGAAAGCACTGCAGTGTAACTGCTTAAGGAATTTTCTAAAAGCTAATTTTCACCTCAGCATCTCCATGTATTTCAGCCCTTCCTTTTTCCAAATATTGGAGTGTTATAAGTATCAACATTTATCTGAAGCTAGTTAACATGGTGGTTGCATTCACTTTCAGCACAATACAGCTTTGATAACTGCACTTCCATTTTAATAATGATGAGTATGAATTTGCTTGAGAGAAAAAAAATGAAGGCGACTTCACCAAATGAGAGAAAGGTAAAATTGTACGTTAGTCAACAGCACAATTATAGTCCACTGGCTTCACAGAAACAGGCCAGGTAAGTGTCATAATGTATGTATGTATTCATTTCATTTTTATTGCTTTTAGTTCTCCACACATCTCCCCACAGAAGACTAACTCCACTTCCAATTAGTAAAATATCCTTGTGTGTGAGAACAACCATGTGTGTAAATCATCAGAAGAGTCCCAACATCCATGGAATTACACACCAGCAAAAGCTGATGTTAAATGTGGCAAAGGTCCAAAGTAAATTGCAGAAAGTAATTGTTCAAAATAAGTTTCGATTTACTTGGCTTCATTATCTGGTATAACAGAAAAGATAGCCTCTGGTGATAAACAAAATTCTTCAAAGCAGTCATGATACAGCAAATCCTATTCAAAAGGACAAAGAATTATACAATATACATAATAACAGCAGCAAGTTATTTACATTGCTCATCAAGGAAAAAAAAGACAGATGGTGCATTAAGATGTAAGATAACACTTTGTCCTTCAAAGTTTTCTGCATTAATAAAGAGGGGATAATATGGGTTCAATGCCCATCTTATTGAGGAACAATTATCATTAGAACTTTAGAAACAGGAAAAGACAACTATCACTAGCCGATGCAGGTTGACACTACTGAGTAATCTCTGATTCACAAATGATTTTGTGTACAACTTTCCCTGATTACCAAGGGGATTGGATTCCCAAATAGTTCTGTGTTGCATGGAGATTTGTATAGTGGAACGTATAGTAATCCCTTAACTCTCATAGGGGATACATTCCAGAAATGGCTGCAAATCAAAAAGATCCCAAATATTGAATCTAAAAGAAACAGTTTTTGGGTCCTTTATTGATGGCCACTAAGCTACCAGATGGTGAGAAAAATAAGTCAGACAATCTGCAGTCTATAAAAGATACAATAAGTCAAAATGGTACACTTTTCAACCATCTGAAATATACAAGTCTCTCATTGAATTACCATTATTGTTCGATGAAAGAGAGCAGGTGCTCAAGAAATACTTTTTTTTTATTAAACTTGGTGAGTTTAGAAATTAAATATTCATTGAAAATACAGGAATGATTAATACATGCTACTTACATAAAACCAACATGCTTTTTTTTGTGAACTTAATTCAAAATATACATGATAAACCATTAGATTCACTGTAGAATTTGTTAGCTTTCCCGTTTTATTTCCTACAGGGTAGTTTTCAAAGCTCAAGTAATTAAATCAGAGGAAAATTAGAAATGAAATAGCAACACATTCACAGTTTTATAGCAGTAAATAACTCTCACCTCTGACAGCTGTCTTTGTAGATCTGTAATCTTTCTTTCATATATCATCTTCCTATCTGACACAATTGCCATAAGATTAAACCGTATCTCTCCCTCACTGTACCTAGATCAAAAAAAAGATGGCAGATTGAGATCAAGGCATCTAAAATCAAAGATTAAGTTTAGTCTAATGAAACAAAACGAAACACTGAATGCCCTTCTCCAACCTAGCAATAAAAATTTGCAGCACCCTTCATGCCCATTACAAAGAGATTCAAAATCAATATCATACTTCTGAACTGCACTATTACTTTCTAAATTAAGACCGTAAGACATAGGAGCAGAATTAAGTTATTCATCCCAAAGAGTCTGCTCTGCCATTCCATCATTGCTAATTCATCTTCCCTCACAACCCTATTCTCCTGCCTTCTCCCCATAACCTTTGACATCCTGACTAATCAAGAACCTATCAACAGTTGCTTTAAATATACCAGATGACTTGGCCTCCACAGACACCTGTGGCAATCAATTCCACAGATTCACCACCCTGTGGCTAAAGAAATTCCTCCTCATATCTGGTCCTTGCATTCTGAGGTTATGCCCCAGTCCTAGACTCTTCCACTACTGGAAACATTCTCTCCTATCCACTCTATCTGGGCCTAACAATGAGATACCTCCCTCATTCTTCTAAACTCCAGAGAATACATGCCCAGAGCCATCAAACACTCCTCATATGTTAACACTTTCATTCTCAAGATAATTCCCATGAACCTCCTCCAGACCCTCTCCAATGCAAACGCATCCTTCCTTAGATAAGGGTCCCAAAACTGTTCACAATTCTCTAATTGTGGTCTAACCAACGCCTTATAAAGCCTTAGCATTATATCCTTGCTTTCATATTCCAGCCCTCTCAAAGTGATTGCTAACATTGCAGTAACCTTCCTTACTACCAACCCAACCTTCAGACAATCTTTTGGGAATCCTGCACGAGGACTCAAGTCCTTTTGCGCCTCTGATTTCTAAATTCTCTCAACATTTATAAAATAGTTTATCCTTTAATCTTTCTCCCAGAGTGCATGACCACATATTTCTCTATGCTGTATTCCATTCTCCTAACCTGTCCAAGTCCTTCCGCAGACTGCTTCCTCAACACTACTTGCCTGTTCCCCTACCTTTGTGTTGTCTGCAAAGCTAACAATTCATTTATTAAGGTCACTGACATATACTGTGAAAAGAAGTGGTTACAACAAAACCTTGCATAACACCACTAGTCACTAGCATCAAACTACAAAAGATCCCCTTTATTCCCATTCTTTGCCTCCTGACAATCTTTTATCCATGCTAGTATCTTTCCTGTATTGACATGGGTTCTTATCTTATTTAGCAGCCTGATGTGCAGCACCTTGTCAAAGGCCTTCTGAAAATCCTTTGTAATCCTGCCTGTTATTTCCTCAAAGAAGTCCAACAGATTTGTTGGACAAGATTCCCCCTAAAGGAAACCATGCTGACTTCAGCCTATTTTGTTATATGCTCCAAAGCCTCATCCTTAGTAATGGATTCTTAATATCTTGCCAACCACTGAAGTCAAGGCTAACTGGCTTATAATTTCCTTTCTTCTGCCTCTCTCATTTCTGAAAGAGTGGAGTGACATTTGCAATTTTCCAGTCCTCCAGAACCATTCCAGAATGTAGTGATTCTTGAAAGATCACTACTAAAGTCTCCACAATTTCTTCTGCCTACTCCTTCAGATCTCTAGGGTGTAGTCCACCTGGTCCAGGTGATTTATCTACCTTCAGAACTTTTAGCTTCACAAGTACCTCTCCTTAGTAACAGCAACTACAGCCACTTCTACCAGACATTAAATTTTTGACATGCTGCTGGTGTCTTCCACAGTGAAGACTGACACAAAATACTTATTCAGTTCATTTTTGTTCCCCTTTACTACCTCTCTAGCATCAATTTTCCAGAGATCCAATCTCCACTCTCACCTCTCTTTTGTTTTTTTAATCTGAAGATAACTATCCTCTTTTATATTATTGCCTAATTTACCTTCATATTTCATTATTCCTCTCCTTATTGCTTTTTTAGTTGCCTTCAGTTGGATTTTAAAAGCATCTCAATCCTCTTGTTGTTGCTATGTTGTATGCCTTCTCTTATGTTATTATGAGAGTAAGCATTCGACACAGGCTAGAAGGGCCAAGATGACCTGTTTCTGTGCTGTAATTGTTATATGCTGTATTTGACTTCCCGAGCCAGCTACAGTTGCCTCATCCTCTCTTTAGAACAGTGGGCAACGTCACCTCCTGGGGTGGAGGGAGCTTCTAAGAGGGCATAAAGGGGGCAGGGGAGTGGGTTTGCTTGGTAGCAAGTTGGTACAGCTGAGAGACTAGAATTGAATTACCAATAAGCATTTAATCCTCAGTGCCCCATCATCGATTACAATGAATACTTAATCACCTCATCTCTTGCTAACCCACTGTTCTCATATACTTTGCTCAGAGCACATTAAAGCTCTTGAAAAGTAATATGACACTTCTGTATTTGGCACATCATGAGAAATCTGGACAGAAAAGGTAGTGTTATTTCCAGGCCCAGCCTCCTCTTCATTGCCATTCACTACTGTAATACGCCTTGGCTAGTATGGAATTTGGATTCTGGAATTCCAAATCTTTACCTTAAGATGCCAAATCAAATCTGGCCGTATTTAATCTGATCAAATATACACAAAAGTCCCATAAACATTGCATAAATCCCACCTCTATTTGAGGACACTTTTCAAATAAAATCCTGTATTTTTAAACGAAATTGATCAGACATTCCAATTACAACTTAACATCTATAACAATACAATACTCACTTATTACAGCCTTAGTGAATCAAAGCCAGTATTGTACACCGTTCTTAAGACTAGGAGGTTTAGTTGCTAATATTCAAGAGTCAACTCAGTTTAGCAAAACAAAAATTTTAAGTTACAGATATTTTTGTCTTCAATAGGTTTCAAAAATCCCAACTCTAGAAAAAAAAGTCACTCAACTATCTCATTCACTCTGTGCAACGTTCATGCATAATTATTATGTCAACAAATACACCCAAAGTATCACTTGCATATCGTTTTAGAGATGCACTAAATTGCATGTTTTCAGAAAGCTTAAATGAAGCTGTATATATACAAACATTTCGCCAATCCCGATTCAACTCCGCAAATGCTGCTCAACATAGGAGAGTGCTAAACACCCTTTATTCAAACAGATTACTTCATTATTATTACCAAAAGAACTGCAAAAAAAAAAATAAAAGCACAATGGGGTTGATTTTTCTCTAACTAAATTCCGTTTTGCCAACTGAGTCAATACACAATAAATGTTTAATAACGTATATAATTAGATGTTCTCACAACATGATTAATTTTCCATCATACTTTGCATGTACCTACTCTATAAAAGTCAACACGGATGCCTTGAGCTAAATGGTCTCTTCCTGTACCAAAATTTCAAGTTTACTATTGCTATAGGCATCCATACACGAAAAAAAAAGCCATGAAATTAACATTCTGCTACAGCAGCAACATAATACATTGCAAGATGAGGACGAACATAGGTTAACAAACTTCAAAGTAGTATAAATTATACTTAACAAGCATTGGTGCAGAACAAAGAACAAGAAAATACGTACTTCTGTATTCGCTTCTCTATGACTGGTCGGACTGCACTGACCCAGTCATCTTGATTACATGCTCCTAGAAAAAGAAACCACAAATTGGCACACATAAGACATAATGAATTTCAGTTATATTTGCCACAAGTACTGCTCACAGTAAGAAAACCATATTGGTTACATTAATACTACAGCTCTAAAATGGTAGACATACATCACCCACCTTTCTTTCTGTGAATATTACCCAAATCAATATCCAGCGTTTCCCTTTCATAATGTGAATAGATAGATAGATAGATAGATACTTTATTCGTCCCCATGGGGAAATTCAACTTTTTTCCAATGTCCCATACACTTGTTGTAGCAAAACTAATTACATACAACACTTAACTCAGTAAAAAAATATGATATGCATCTAAATCACTATCTCAAAAAGCATTAATAATAGCTTTTAAAAAGTTCTTAAGTCCTGGCGGTAGAATTGTAAAGCCTAATGGCATTGGGGAGTTTTGACCTCTTCATCCTGTCTGAGGAGCATTGCATCGATAGCAACCTGTCGCTGAAACTGCTTCTCTGTCTCTGGATGGTGCTATGTAGAGGATGTTCAGAGTTATCCATAATTGACCGTAGCCTACTCAGCGCCCTTCGCTCAGCTACCGACGTTAAACTCTCCAGTACTTTGCCCACGACAGAGCCCGCCTTCCTTACCAGCTTATTAAGACGTGAGGCATCCCTCTTCTTAATGCTTCCTCCCAACACGTCACCACAAAGAAGAGGGCGCTCTCCACAACTGACCTATAGAACATCTTCAGCATCTCACTACAGACATTGAATGACGCCAACCTTCTTAGGAAGTACAGTCGACTTGACTTTTTTAAAACAATTTTACATACATAAAGCCTTATGCACACATAAGGGAAGTCTTCTAACCTTGTCTCTTATTCACTTACATTAAGGTTCATATAATGCACATTTGCTCCTTACTCATTATTTGAAGATAAAATGCTACAGCTGTACTCCTTTGGTATAGAAGCATACCTTTTGAACTCTCAAGCATTGCTATTTAGTCTTTGACAATAAATCACTGCAGCCCTCATATTAAACCACAATCAAGCAAAATGTTATTAATTTAATCCCGGAATGGAAATCAAGATTTCTTATTTTCACACATTAACACTGGATTTCCTTATAGCTAAACTAAATACCTGAGTCAAAACCTGAAACATCTTGAATTTGTTTCCAAAATTGTAAGCTCAATTGATTATGATACTTTTCCAGTTGTTTATAATCAAGTAAAACAATATAAGAAATCTGAAGCATTAGTGCAATATCACTAATGGGGAAAACATCGCAAAATGTTCAGATGTTACTTTTACTAGTACAAAAATAACCTTGTAAGAACATAGAACAATACAGCATAGACCAGGCCATTCAGCCCAGAATGTTTTGACTTACTTCAAGATCAATCTCACCCTTCCCTCCCCCATAGCCCCCCATTCTTCTTTCATCTGCTTGCCTATCTAAGAATCTTATACACCTCTATCAAGTCACCTTACATTCTCCTTTGCTCCAAAGAGTAAAGCTCCAGCTTGCTTAATCTTTCCTCAGACATTCCAAAATCCAGGTAACCACTTCTACACCCTCTCTAAAGCTTCCACATCCTTCCTATGAAGCGAACAGAACTGAACACAATATTCCAAGTGTGATCTAACCAGTTTTATAGACCTGCAGCAATACTTCATGGCTCCTGAACTCAATCCCATGACTAATGAAGGCCAACATACCATAAACCTTCTTAGCTACCCTATCAACTAGCTTGGGAACGTTGAGGGATCTATGGGCTTGGACCCCAAGATCCCTCTGTTCCTTCAGACTAAGAATTCTGCCATTAACCTTGTACTCTGCCTTTGTTCATCCTTCTAAAGTGAATCACTCATACTTTTCTGGATTAAACTCAACTGCCACTTCTCCGCCCAGTTCTGCATTCTGCCAATGTCCCTCGTAACCTAGGACAACCTTCTGCATTACCCACACTATCACCAACTTTCATGTCATCTGCAAATTTACTAACACATCCTTCCACTTCCTCATCCAAGTCATTTATAATCCCTGCGAAACACCACAAGTCACCAACCTCCAGGCAGAATACGTTCAATCTGCTATCACACTTTGCATACTGTGGGCCAGCCAACTTAGATTCCGTGCAAACACGAGGAAATCTGCAGATGCTAGAAATTCAAACAACACACACAAAATGCTGGTGGAACACAGCAGGCCAGGCAGCATCTATAAGGAGAAGCACTGTCCTGCACATGGGGTAAGAAGGGGAGGAGGGGCATTAACGGAAAATACTACTGTCCATTAACTTCTGTTAATGCCCCTCCTCCCCTTCTTACCCCATCCCTGACATATTTAGTGGTTTGTTTTTTCTCTCTCTCTTCCCATCACTCTGCCTGTTCTCCATCTCCCTCTGGTGCTTCCCCCCCCCCCCTTTCTTTCTCCCAAGGCCTCCTGTCCCATGATCCTTTCCCTTCTCCAGCTCTGTATCACTTTCGCCAATCACCTTTCCAGCTCTTAGCTTCATCCCACCCTCTCCGGTCTTCTCCTATTGTTACGAGTGATGAATAGACCTGATGGACAATGGGGTACAGAGTTAACCATTCCCCTCCTAAGAAACACGAACTATTACTGTTGCTATGCTGACCATAAGAAAGAGAGACGGAAAAACAAGCAAGAACATCGGCGACAGATAAGAGAGAGGGGGAAATTGCTGATTAACCGTACTGTGACTCCTTTTTGAATTATTTACTGTTTCGCTGCAAGGACAATAGTTTGCTCATAAACATTCCTCAGTGGACTGAAGGAGTGGCCTTATTTGATGGACACAGTCATTCAGGAGTGATGGATAGCGGAGTCCCCGTGAGTAGGGATAAAAGACAGGTCTGGAGAGACACCCTCCAGACACGCCAGTGGACACTGATTGAGTGTTGGAACCCACAAGAAAGGTGGGGGCTTCCGAGACCGAACTAGGAGGTCGGTCATTAAGGCGATCAGTGTTAATGCAGGGCCGGTGGGAACTTGTGTGTGTGTCCACTCATGCCAGAGTGACGAGTCCACCATAGAAGAACGGTCTAGCAGAAGGACGGAGAGGTCATAAATGAATGACTCTGATACGACGGATTAAGAAAGCAAAGGAAGGTTTGCCTGACTGTAGCTGTTACATCTCGCTCGCTCTCTCTCTCTCTCCAACGATTACAACAACTATATCTACATCAGCACTCATGAACTGAACTGAACTTTATACTTTTCTATGACAATTTATTTACCCCTAGACATCGATAGAGCTTGTTTATTATTGATTATTATTATTCCTACATTTTTAGGTTTATTACTGCTAACTGGTTTTATATGTATATTTGCATTATTGATATGATTTTGCTTATTTTTATTAATAAACACCTTTAGTCTGGTACCACCAGACTCCAACGAATTCTTCTTTCTCTGCTGCTTAGACACTCAGTTACGGGGTACGTAACACTATCATTTTGCATTTCAAATCTCTTACTATCTTTCCTTTCAGTTAGTCCTGACGAAGGGTCTCGGCCCGAAACGTTGACAGTGCTTCTCCTTATAGATGCTGCCTGGCCTGCTGGGTTCCACCAGCATTTTGTGTGTGTTGTTTAGATTCCATTCAGCCAAGTTCCCGTAGATCCCATCCCTACTGACTTCATGAACGAGCCCATCATGTGGACCTTGTTGAATGCCTTACTAAATTAATGGTCAGCTTTCCTAACCACCAACTCAACCTGTAAGCTCATCTTTATGGAATCCTGCAGAAGGATTCCAAAGTACCTTTGCATCTCTGAGTTTTGAATTTTCTCCTCACCTAGAAAACTGTCCACACCTTTATTCCTTCTACCAAAGTCTATGACCATACACTTCCCTACACTATATTTCATCTTTCACTAATTTGGCCATTCTCCGAATCTATCTAGGTCCTTCTGCAGATTCCCTGCTTCCTCAACAATTCTTGCCCCTCCACCTATCTTTGTATAGGACACAAAACCATCAATTCCATCATTCAAATTATTCACATATAACATAAAAAGCAGTCCCAACACTGACCCCAGTAGTACACCACTAGTCACTGGGGGCCAACCAAAAAAGGCCGCTTTTATTCCTACTCTAAGTGACTGCACTTTTGGAGATGTAGGCAATATGGAGACAAAATATTTTTTGTCTAATTTTGTCTAAAATTGATCTAATTTAGAATTAGAAAATCTAACAGCCTTCTTATAATTTTACAAGTAATCCTGAACACAGAGAAATGTTAGTAAATTTATTAGGGGTGGAGACAGATTATATACATGCAGAATTTTAATTTTCCCTACCTTTTATATCAATGCCTAACTAAGCAATGCCACAGTCTCTGAACTTCGAAGTTACATGTTAATAACAGAATTAAAATCAACTGTGAGCCCTTCTGACTGACATTTACTGCCCCTTCCAAAATCAAATCATGCTGAAAATACATTGTCAGAGATGGCATCTTTAAGTTGAGTCATGAAACTGAGGCCTATGCCTTCCTAGAGAGGCAAAAGAAAATCTCTCAGGTCAGATGGGCTACATATGTTAGGACCAATGATCAACCATCAATCAAAACTATTAAAAAAGATTATGTGGTTACTCTCCCATTATCTAGAGAATATATTTCAAACATTATTTACTGTGAAACTTATATAGTGAAAAGGACAAACCAAAATCCATTTCCTTTCCAACTCTAAACCAATATATGAAGAATGCCTACTGGATACCATGGGACTGTTCTGAAATGATGTTCCAACAACCAGCATTATTTTCAGCAAGGAAGAAATAGTTGGGAGAACTAAATAAAATAAATTTATTTAATTGGAAAGCTAAATAACTAACTACATCTCATGCACAAAAAATTAAAAATTACATAATTTTAAGTGCTATTCATAGCTTAAAAAAACACATTATCAGAAATATCCATTTCAATTTGACTTTATGACAATACATGGCAAATAGCTCCAGTCAAACACGAGAACCATTATTACCCAAGTCGATTGGCCCTTCCCTCAATCCATCCAGTTCATATAATCTTCCATGGACGGGAAAGTAACTGACAAAATGGAATGCATCTTCCTCCTTTCCTGCAGTCTTGGCATCAAATTCAAACATCTGCTGCCTGGGAAGAAAAGTACCAGAATAGGTTCAGAGGAACTTTGGACAAAACTGGTGAGAAAACAAGTGATGTAGAGATTTCATACCTGGCAAAGCCATTGTGAACCTGCCGAATGACTTCAGAGTTGCTCAGAGCCAAACCTTTCATCTGTTATAAAGATTAAAATCAATCAATCCAAGGACTGCTTTATTTGTACATTACCATGTTAAATCAAGGATTTGTGTACATGTTCACCGCTCCCCAATCCCACCAACATGCTTGCCTGAAATATTCTGAATTACAAATAAACACAAAATGATGATTTGTATTCTAAAAGAATAATCTGCAAAAAAAGCAAGATGAATAAAAAGAAGCAAAACAAATGTGACCATTTTCTGAATCTTTATACATGTATTTCGCACTTAATTCAGTGGGACACTCTCTCTCTCGCTAGCTCCAGGAACCATAAAAAATTCCATCTAAATAAGACATCGTTGCCTGCATGCTCAGGTCTGCACCAAATAAAGTGAAAATGACTGACCCAATTTACTGATCAATTCCCTCCAACATCACAACCAAAATAACCAAAACAACTTCAACAATGAACCTAGAATTCTATGGTTCCATAATAGGTTACATGACTTCTTCAGATGACTAAAGAAATTTCACAAATCCCCGTTAACCCTTACCAATTTTTATTGATGCACTATAGAAAGCATTCTGTCTGGATTACTAACAGCTTCACATGGCAACTGCTCTGCACGAGACCACAAAAAAAAAGCAGAGTTGTGGGCACAGCTCAGTACATTACGAGAAGAAGCCTCTTTTAAGGATTCTACACTTCTTGATGCTTCAGTGAAGTAGCCAACATAATCAAATATCCAATCCATCTCAAACATTCTCCCTTCTCCCCTCTCCCATCAGGCTGAAGATACAGAAGCCTGCAAACATGTATCATCAGGGAGGACAGCATTTTATCCCACTGTTAACTGTCTCTGACAATAATGTAGACTCTTGACTTCACAATCTACTTGCTATGATCTTGTACTGTTTACCTGCACTGCACTTCCTCAGTAGCTTTTAAGTTTTATACTGCATTGTTATAGTTTTTTTGTTATCTTCCTCAGTGCGATGGGTAATGATTTGATTTGAATGAACAGTAAGCATGACAAGCTTTTCACTACACCTGACAAAAATAAACCTATACCGATGTTCCTTTTTGTTGCTTCGTTTGTATTTCCAAATACAGTCAAACTCCAACAATTTAGCACTCTCGGGACATCGGGCAGCTTTGGCAGAGTTTCCAGACTCTTAGATAGCACCATTAACACATCAACTGAATTTTAAGTAACGCACACTGTTCACACTGTGTCTACACACACAAGTGCTGTAGGACCTCAGCACATCAGCAGCATCTATGAAAATGAATAAACAGTTGACATTTTGGGCTGAGACCCTTCTTCAGGACTAAAAAGGGGGAAAATGCCAGAATAAAAAGGTGGGGGGAGGGGAAGAAGGATAGCTAAAAGGTGATAGGTGAAGTCAGGTGGGTTGGAAAGATAAAGGGCTGGAGAAGAAGGAATCCAATAGGAGAGTGAAACATTGGAGAAAGGGGACCTAGGAAGAAGTGATAGGCAGATAAGAAGATATTACAGACCAAAATGGGGAACAGAAAAAGGGAGGAGGAGTTTTTCCTTTATCAGAAGGAGACATCAATGTTCATGCCATCAGTTTGGAGGCTAACCAGACATAAGGTGTTGCTCTTCCACCAAGTGTGGCATCATTGTGGCACAAGAGGGGGCCATGGACCAACATGTCAGAACGGGAATCGGAATTAAAATGTTTGGCTGCCAGCAAGTTACACTTTAGGGAGATGGAGTGGAGTAGATGAAGCGGCCCCCCAATTTACAACGTGTCCACCAATGTAGAGGAGGATGCATCAGGAGCACTGGACACAATAGATGACCCCA
Source organism: Hemitrygon akajei (assembly GCF_048418815.1). Classification (NCBI taxonomy): domain Eukaryota; kingdom Metazoa; phylum Chordata; class Chondrichthyes; order Myliobatiformes; family Dasyatidae; genus Hemitrygon; species Hemitrygon akajei. Next base: position 75,348,063 of record NC_133135.1, on the reverse strand, counting down.
GCAGATTCACAGGTGAAGTGTTGCCTCACCTGGAAGGACTGTTTGGGACCCTGAATGGAGGTAAGGAAGCAGGTGAATGGGCAGGTGTAGCACTTAGGACGTTTGCAAGGGCAAGGGAATCACAGAAGAAACGATCCCTTCAGAAAGCAGAGGGGTGGAAAAGAAATGTACATTGTTAGGATCTCTTTGGAGATGGCAGAAGATGCAGAAGATGATGTGTTGAATGCGGAGGTTGTGTGGTGGTAGGCAAGAACAAGAAACTATCACTGTTAAGGCAGCAGGAAGGCAGTCTGAGCGTGTTTGTTCAGGAAATGGAGGAGATGCAGGTGAGGGCTGCATCAACAGTGGAGGAAGGGAAACCCCGTTTTTGAAGGTGGTGGCCATCTCTGATGTCCTGGAAAGGAAAGCCACATCCTGGGAGCAGATGTGGCGGAGACGAAGGAAATGAGAAAAGGGAATAGTATTTTTACAGGAGATAGAGTAGAGAGAGGTTTAGTCGAGATAACTGTGGGAATTGGTACATTTATAAAAGATGTTCATTGAGCTTGTCTCCAGAGATGGAGACAGAGAGATCAAAAAAGGGGGTGGAGGTGTCAGAAATGGACCGAATGAATTTAGGGGCAGGGTGGAAGTTAGAGGCAAAACTGATGAAATTGATTAGTTCTGCATGAGTGCATGAAGCAGCACCAATGCAGCTGTCAATGTAGCAGATTTTTAAGTACCTTTTTTTCTCCCAGAGTTTACTAAATCTCAGAGAATGACATGAATTTAAAGGGAGCACAAAGAAAAGAAAGAGATGAGCCAGGAGCTGACCCATTGAGATTCCTAAATAATCAGATAGCAGATAACTGGGGTTTGGCTGAACATGAAAGATGTTTTATGGATGGACCAACTATGTTCCAATTACTGGAGTAAAGCATGCTGCACACAAAGAAATTGAGGATTCATTTGGGGATACTTACCGCAGCATCAAAACTTTGTGAGAATTCTTTAAATTCCCCAAGAGTCTCCCCCAGTTCTACATCTGGGTGAATACAGTTCAGTAACACACTGATAATAGCCTGAGTTGCACAGGCATTATTGATAACCTGGAGAGGGAAAACAAAGAGAAAAGTAATCAGAGAGAGAGAGAGAGAGAGAGAGAGAGAGAGTGAGAGCGAGAAGATTCCTTACATGTTCTTGCATCAAAATCAATCATAGAAAAAAAACTATGTCCACAAAGACATTAATATTAAATTGCTTCTAATCCTTGAATTAGAAAGACTAGAAAATAAAACATGTTTATTAGCTCACTTACTTTTCTAATCAAGGAACTAAACACACAGATTAAGTTTTAACATGTCTTCCTTTCTTTTCTAATTCAAAATTCAAAGTAAATTAATTACTATAGCACATATATATCACAACACAGTATCATGAGATACAATTTCTTGTGGGCATTCTCAGTAAATACAAAATAATGTGATAGAATCAAGATAAAGTGCACACAAAGACTGACCAATAACCAATATGCAAAAGACATTGTGCAAATGCAAAACCAAAGAAAAATATAAAGTGTAAAAATGAAAACACAAATCGTAGAGTCCTTAAAAGTGAGTCCATAGATTGTGGAATCAGTTCAGTGTTGGGATGAATAAAGATATCTCCTGTTTTAATATCTTCATGGAGATCAACCTATTTAATTTGCATATTGATTTATTCGCCAAAAGACCCCATCTTACCTTCTTCATCTAATATTTTTAATTAATCCAGAAAATGCTGGTAACATTCAAGTTACACTGCATCTGTGGAAAATGAAATGGAGTTAACAATTCAAGTCAAAGATCCTTCATCAGCAACTTGTCTTCTTTCCTTTGCAGTTCTGATGGAGGGGCTCTGAAATGTTTAACTCTCCCTTTCTATAGCTGCAGTCTGACCTGTCTTTCCAGCATATTCTGTTTTTAAATCAGATTTACAGCATCTCCTGCTTTGATTCCTGTTAACATATCCTTTCATCCCATTCCTTTCTCCATTGATTTTAAAAGCAAGCTTCACCAGAAATACGGGGCTGAGCATCTTAACACTCCTTGCAGTTAAATTCTGCATTCCAATCAATATCCAGGTAATTAAGTTTATTTTAATTTATTCACTGTCCAGAGTGCTGATGATAGCCAGAAGTGAAAATGTTTTCTCTATGGCGCCACAATCTAATCCTTTCACAATATGAAAACTTCAGCTTAAGTTACTAATTAAATAATCTGATAATATTTATAGTATTTAGTATGCTGTGTAAAAAAAAATTACATAGTCTATATTTACTTGTTCAACACTACTGCAATTTCACTATATGAGAATTCATACGATTTTATACAAGGATTCACAGACTTGTAGAACACAGATGGCAGACTCCTGCTCCACTGATCCTGCACCATCTCTTTCAAAGAACAATCCAGTTAGTTTCCTTCCCTGCCTCTTCATTGAATAAATTTATGGAGATATGGAATCTCCAGGTTACACACTGAAAGCGTAGTGCAAACACTAAGCATTTGTTGGCTACAAATCTCTTTCTTCTGTTATGAAGGATGAACAACTCTGATGGGCAGAAGGGTACAGAGTTGCCCATAATCCCCCCCCCCCGGGAAAATCACAAACTGTTACTGTTACCACGCTGCTAATGAGAGAGAAGAGAGACAAAGGGAAAAACATACTGGGACTGGAACATTTGCTTCAGATAAGGGAGAGATAACACCGGGAGAGAGAGACTTGTTGTTCCACCATATTATGACTCCTGAAAGACTTATGGCTCCGGAGAGGGCTGTTTACTTGGTACCATTCTGTTCATTAAAATTCCTCAGTGGACAGCCGGAGTGGGCTAGTTTGATGGACTAATAAGTGTTGGAACCCACGAGAAGGTGTGGGGCATCGGAGACCGAACGAAGGATCGGTTAATTTTAACTCACAGTGTTTATAGCAAGGCCGGTGGGGGCTTGTGTATGTGTCCACCCTTGCCTGGGTGACGAGTCCACCATAGAAGAACGGTCTAGCTAAATGCGAGAGGGGTCATACCTGAATGGCCACAACAACACATCGACAGATCAAGAACGTAAAGGAAGGTTTAACTGACTGTAGCTGTCACTGTTTGCTCGCCCTCTCTCTCTCTCTTTCTCCCTCCAATGGTTACAACAAAAGAACCAACAACTACCTCAGCCTACATGAACTGAACTGAACTTCATTCTTTCCCATGGTAATTCATTATCCCCTAGACAATGATAGAGCTTGTTTATTATTGATTATTATTATACCCACACTTTTAGGTTTAGCATTGTTAACGTGTATTATCTGTATATTTGCATTGTTGATATTGATTTGTATATTTTACTAATAAACATTGTTTTGAAAATAGTACTAGACGCCAACGGGTACTTCTATCTTTGCTGGTAAGACATCCAGTTACGGGGTACATAACACTTCATCTTCCCTGATTCTTTTGTCAAATCACCTAAATCTGCACTATTTAGATATATACCCATTGGTTAATATAGGAAATAGCTTTGAGTTTTGATTTTAAAAACTATGATATTCAAAACTTAAAAGCTAAATAAAAAATAAATATAAAAAAGAGAACATCTTACAGTCTGTTAAAATATTGTTCCATTCTACAGTAATATCGTGATGAGAAGACTTAACTGTTCTATATTGTAATACAGCAAAAAACTTGTATCTAGATATTAAAAGCTATAAAAGGTATCCATAAACCTAAATATATTAACTGAAAATATCAAAATGGTCTTACTTAGAGGGAAAATATCCTGTTCAGGAAGAATTTTTCCATTGATAATCATTAAATGAAAATCGTTATCTTAACAAAATATTTATATAGTCAGCATTACAGAGGAATCAGAAAAACTGATCCCTTGATCAGAATACTGTATATAATTCTACACTTGATAGCTTGCCATAAATAGTACAGGTCATTGAAGGACAGACCTCAGAAATATCAAACTGTTCACTAAAAAATGCTATTGGTAGTTAAATCAGTAACTAGTTGCCTAGCAAAAAAAAAACCTCGAAACCCATAATTGACAACCACTGATTGTGTATATATCCACTAGTCTGATATTTATTTGCACTATTCTTACAAAGAGAAATGAGTAGGCAAATATTCTGTATTTTCCTGCTTGCAAAAAGAGACTGAATAGTGCATTACGAAACTTGTTTACTTATGTCTTTTGTCTTTGTCAGTCCTTTGGGATCAAGGAAAAATAGTGTTTGCTTCATTGTTGCGTGATGCTGAAGTGACCGAAGAGACCAATAGAGGAGCAGGGGACTCCCACAGAATAGGCAGGTGCTAGGTGGATAGCTTATAAGACAATTGCAAGTAAACAGGATTAGTAGAGTTAAGTAGTATAAGAGGTGTGAAAATGTGAACCAAAGCTACTATTACTTCAAGATGTAGATGGGATATCTGTGTGCCTCCAATACATGTCCTTCACCTTCTCAACATCATCCTGAAGGCTCTTTCTCCACTTCACCCAGTTATGTCCACCGTTTCCAAGAGTTGGAGAGAAGTAGCATTGCTCCAAGGGGGTTTTGAATCTTTTCCTCAGTTTACCTGGCACTTCTTTGCATGAGCAAGATAGGAATTAAGTGTCTCTTAAGAAGCTGGGTGTCAAAACAATCTGGCCTGCCCAATATAGTTCATTAATATATCTAGGGTCATTATCCTGGGGACGTTGACAGGGAGAAGCACTGACAATGATGTGCTTTTCTTTCCAGTGTATTTGAAGTACTTGGTGGAGACATTATTAGTGTCTTTTTCCCCAGTACCTATGGGAACTATGGGGACCAGATGCCTGTTACCTATGCAAGTCCACACCTTAGAGGCATTTTGGAAGAGAAGGATCACTAATGCCCAATACATCACAAGTTTTGTATAAGATCAAAGTTCCTGATGTTTAGACGATCTTAAGTGATCAATGGCTGTGCTAGGAGACTGAAAGCTGTGATAAATTTCACCACTGTTATCTATTTTCATTAAGAAGTGGCTCCCAAGATACGGGAAGCATCTCCTTTTCAAGCACCTCTTCAAGAACCTTTATTGTTCCCAAAGATATGGCATCAGCTAACTCCTGTTCTATTTTACACATATATTCTGTCACCATCTTAAGTTCACTGATAATCTTCTGATCTACTCATCAAAGGTTACAGGGTGAGGACAAGGGAATAGGGTTGAGAGGGATAATAATTGCGGGTGCCACGGTAGTGTAGAGGCTAGCGCAGTACTATTACAAGAACACCCCGGATGTTCTGAGATTCCTCTGGAGAAACATGAGGGTTGCATGGGAAAAGCAAGTTATCCCCAAAGCCTGGAGAAGAGCGGGGGGAGTTCTGATCCCAAAAGAAAAGAATTCGTCCACCATTGAACAGTTTCGCCAAATAAACCTTCTGAACATAGAAGGCAAGATCTTTTTCAGCGTGTTGGCACAAAGACTAACAAAATATCTGAAACAAAACCATTTCATTGACACATCAATCCAAAAGGCTGGCATAGCAGGCTTCTCGGGATGCCTTGAACATACCAGCGTCATATAGCATCAAATCCAGACAGCTAAGGAAGAAGGATCTGCATGTCTTGTCCCTCAACCTGGCCAACGCCTATGGATCAGTTCCTCATTCCCTGCTGTGGACTGCTTTTGAATTCTTTCAGGTGCCTGCAACAATAACAAATCTGGTAAAACACTACTTCCAGGATCTGCAAGTTTGTCTCACAACATCAGACTTCACCACAGCTCGGCAACCACTGGAAGTAGGCATCATGGCGGGGTGCACCATCTCCCCATTGGCCTTCACTATGGCAATGGAGCTCATTATCAGAGCCTCAAAAAGGGTTGCGGGAGGAAAACGGCTACAGTTTGGTCAAAGGTTACCAACGATACGAGCCTATATGGATGATATAATACTGACAACAACTGTCCCCTGCACCAAGAGACTTCTGCAAAAGCTTCATCAAAACATCATATGGGCGAAGATGAAGATCAAGCCCAGCAAGTGCAGAAGCATCTCCATTGTTAAAGGTCAACTCACGGATCAAAGATTTCATATTGATGGAACACCCATCCCAACTGTTTCAGGAATGCCAGTGAAGAGCTTGGGTCGATGGTATGATGCTAAGCTCAAGGACACTGAGCAGTTTAAACAACTCAAAAAGGATACCATCACATACATAGCTCACATCAACAAGACCTGGCTGCCAGGAAAACTCAAGCTGTGGTGCTTCCAGTTCAGCATACTCCCAAGACTCATGTGGCCTTTAAGAGTGTATGAAATCCCCATCAACAAGGTGGAAAAGCTCGAAAGAGTAATCAGCACACATGTGAAACAGTGGCTTGGACTTCCACAATGCTCAAGTCCTGTTGGATTGTATGGGAATGGCAAATTGGAATTACCAATTCCAAGTCTTGTGGAAGAATACAAATGCACCAAAGCAAGGTTGGTCATTACCCTCACTGAATCTGAAGATACTGTTATTCGAACAGCGGCCCCCCGTGTGGCAACAGGGAGGAAGTGGACCCCATCTGAAGCTGTTCAGAGTGCTAGGTCTGCTCTTCACTTCAGGGGTGTGGTTGGCCAAGTCCAACATGGGAGAGCCGGTCTCAGGCTCGTCCCAAAGGCTCCTCAATGGCACAAGGTACAGCAGTGCAGAAGAGACAGCTCGTGGTGGAAGAGGTGAGGAGACAGGAGGAGGCAAAGTGACACGCCAGAGCCGTTTCAGTGGCCAAGCAGGGCCAATGGACTAATTGGGAGCCGGGAAAAGAGGAAACTCAGCTGGCGTGACATCTGGGAAATGGAGGGATCTCTGCTAAGTTTTGTCATCAGAGCCACTTATGACCTCCTACCAACACCTCAAAATCTGAACCAGTGGTGGGGAGAAGACCCCACTTGCTCTCTTTGTCAAGCACCTGGATCACTAAGGCACATTTTAACAGGATGCACCATGAGCCTCAGCCAGGAGTGGTATACTTGGCAGCATAACCAAGTTCTCAGACAGCTGGCATCAATCTTGGAACAGAGGCAAACCACTGTAAACCCTCTCCCACAAACATTGGCAGGAAATGTCCACATTACACAATTTGTACCAGCAGGCCGACCTCCAGAGCACCAATTAACATCAAAGGATATAAGCATTCTGCATGTTGCTCAGGATTAGAAAATGGACGTGGACTTGAAGAAAAAGCTTTTGTTTCCCCCAGACATTGCGGCTACAACACTCTGGCCAGTCATAGTCCTGTGGTCCACAACAGCCAAGCTGGCATATGTTGTGGAATTGACAGTACCATGGGAAGATGGCGTTGAAGAAGCTTATGAGAGGAAAAAGACCAAGTACTCTGAACTGGCAACTGAAGCTGCTCAGAACGGCTGGAAGATCAAGATTTTCCCTGTAGAAGTGGAATGTAGGGAATTTGTTACTACATCTACGACCAGTCTATTGAAGAAGGTGGGGGTGAGGGGTGTCTCCCTCCAACAAGCAATCAAGTCCTTGTCAAACGCAGCAGAGGAAAGCAGCAATTGGATTTGAATTAAAAGGAAAGACAACAACTGGGCTGCAAGATGAATACAGGAGGGTACTGAACTGAGGGGGGTGTATGTGGGACACCAGGTAGCACCGTTCAGCCCTCTGGAGACGTCGTGGGCTTATCAACGAAACATCAAAGAAGGAGGGTGCCCACCTGATGACCCCCATGATGTAGCTACCCTCCTCGTCACCACTCCAAGCCACTGCCAACATCGAGAGTGCCGACTTTAACATTGGGATTGAAACATCAAGTCCTAGTAGCTCTTCAGCTCATAGAATTGGAGTTCAGAATTCAATCTCAGCATCCTCTGTAAGGAGTCTCTACATTCTACCCATGGAATGAGTGGGTTTCCTCCAGGTACTCCAGTTTCCTCCCTTAGCCTAAAGATGTACTGATTAGTACTTTAATTGGTTATTGTAAATTGTCCCATGATTAAGCTAGGGTTAAATCAGGAGTTGCTGGGTGGCATGTTTCAAAGGGCCAGAAGGGCCTTTTCCATTCTGTATCTCTACATACATAAATAAATGAATAATAGGATGGCGGAGCAGACTAGATGGACCAAATGATCTAATTCTGCTCCTGTGTCTTCTCTACACACTGGCCATCTTTCCTCTCCACTTTCTGTCGTGACACAGGTTTCCAAGTCAAAACATTATTAATTCCTTTTCCCACAGCAGATGTTGTTTGACCTATTGAGTTAATCTAGCAGATTATTTATTGTTCCTGTTCTATTTCACTTCCTACTATCCTTTTGCTTGTAGGCAGATCTTGAGTGAAAGCAATCCCTGTCACATTGTTGGCTTTCTGTCACACTACTTCAGCCCTTGATATCTAGCTATTGTACTTGCTAACGACAGACAAAAATAATTCGAAAGAGCACAAATCCAGAGCAAAGGTGAAATACATCTGGGGAAATATTTTCTATCAATCTGTATTTTGGAAATAAAGGTATGTGATGAAATTTTTGGTGTAATGAATCAGTGAGCTGAGAAAGCAGCAGTTGAGCTTAGCCTGTCCAGTTTTTACTTAATGTTGACTTGTCATTAGTCAGTGATATTTGCAATTCTTCTTTACAATTCTTTGTTATTTGTTTACCAATTAATAATTCTAGCTAAACCACTCAAGTGCAGTAAAACTCTGATAATCTACTTCTCTAAAATCTCAACGGTTTGGCATTTACTTCAAACTAACCAGAACCCCATTTCCTACACTTGCTTTAGATTCACTAGGGTTCACTAGAAAATTTATATAATACTGTATAAATTTTTTTAAGTGAATTTATCTCGTGTTGAATCACAAAATGACAAGTGTGCCAAATTATCATAGTTTTACCACATGTTCCAGAATTAAATGAAACAGCCTTAGTCCACCTGCTTGGCAAAGAAGATCTTCTCAAGTCTAGAATCCTGAACAATGGATCCTGCTGGTTCTTCGCCTGGCTGCCACTTGAATAGGAAGATTAGGCCATGAACTGGTCTGAAAAAGAAAGAGAACTACTGAAGCTATTACACAAGACTATGCTCAATATGGCAAGAAATATGCACACATCCTAAATATTTTAGTGCAATTTTATCATACTACTAGCTGCTAGGCAAACTGTCTAACAGATCTAGCAAACAACAATGCATATAACATTGCTGTGTGTACATTAAAAGAGTAAATTCTTGTCATCAGGTGATGCAGATTTGGAGAATTTACAATTGTGAGTAAAAGTTTGTGAATCCTTTGCATTTACCTGATATTCTGCATTAATTACTCTAAAATGTGGTCTGATCTTCATCCAAGTCACAATAAAAGGCAAACACAATCTGCCTAAACTAATAACACACAAACATTTCTACTTTCCATGTCTTTGTTGAACACATCGTTTAATCGTTCTCAACCCAGGCTGGGAAATGTGAACCCCTGTATTTAATTTAGCAGCAATTACCTCCACCAAACGTTTGCTGATCGAGTTTGCACAACGGCAAGGAGGATTTTTGGAACATTCCTCCAATCAAAACTGTTTCAGTTCATCAGTATTTCTGGAATATCTCACATAAACAGCCCTCTTCAAGTCATGCCACAGCATCTCAATTGAGTTAAGGTCTTAACTCCGACTTGGCCATTCCAAAACACAAAGCCATTCTGTTGTTGATTTACTCTTGATACCAAATTACGGTATGTTGTTGAGAATGAGGAACGTTCTTTTAGACAAAATTAAAAATCTCTGGAACAAGATTTACAGACTTCAATTTCTGAGGAAACAAAGAATGAATTTTTTAAATGGTTAATACCTCATCGTTGTGTGCCCATCACTCCCTCCTACAATTTAAAGTGGTCCATAAGGCCCATATGACTAAAGATAAGCTGTCTCATTTTTATTTGGATGTATCTCCCTATTGTGATAAATGTAACAACAGAGAGGCTTCATTAATTCATATGTTCTGGACATGCCCGAGTCGTGAAAAATACTGGAAGGAAGTATTTCAAACTTTTTCTGTACTTTTTAAAGTAAATTTTAAACCACACCCTTTGACTGCCTTATTCAGTATTGTTGGAGGGAAAGATATTATCTTGGAGGCATCTGATTTGCACATCTTGGCTTTTATTTCTCTTATAGCTAGGAGGGCATTGTTGCTTAGGTGGAAGGATGTTGCTCCGCCTACTCATGCTCAATGGCTAAGCGATGTTATGTCATGCTTAAATTTAGAGAAGATTCGTTGTTTATTTCTGAATTAAGACAAGACTTTCTAACATTGTAGGGACCTTTTTTGAATTGCTTTCAAAATTTTTGATTTGTTATCAAGTACAGATGTTGGCTAATAATGTTTTACTATATGATAAGGATTTTTTTTCCTTTTTCTTTCTTTACCAAACAGCTTTTCTTGGTAGTGGGTTTAGATTTTTTTGTATAATAAAATTATTATGTTTCAATATTACGATACAATTTACATGAATATGGGGTAATGAGACTATAAGCGTGATTCACATATATTGTAATTGATATATGATATACATCCTCCTGTACTCTGTATTCTCTTTTGTAAGAAATCAATAAAACTATTGAAAATGAAAAGATTTACTCTTGTGTTTCTGATCATGGTCTTGTTGCATCATCCAACTTCTATTAAGCATCGGGTGACAAACAGCTATGCTGACATTCTGTAAAATGTCTTGATACAATTTAGAATTCAATAGTACTTCAACGATTACAAGCTGTCCAGGCACTGAGGCACCATGATGCTCCTTCCGCCATGCTTCATAGCTGGGATGAGGTTTTGGTATTGGTGTACAGTGCTCATTTTCCTCCAAACATAGCAGTGAACATTTCTGCCAAAATGTTCAACATTTGTCACATCTGTCGACAAAACATTGTCCCAGAAGCGTTGTGGAGCACCTAAGTGGTCTTTTGTAAACTTGAGATGTGCAGCAATGTTTTTTTTTTGGTGAGCAGTGGTTTCCTCTGTGGTGTCCTTCCAGGAACAACATTCTTGTTCAGTCTTTTTATTATAGTGGACACATGAACAGAGACTCTAACAAGTTCTAATGATTTCTGCAAGTCTTTTGTTCGTACTCTTGGGTTCTTTTTTGCCTCCTTCAGCATTGCACATTGTGCTCTTAGTGTGATCTTTGAAGGACACCCACTCCTAGGGAGAATAGCAACAGTAATGAATTTTCTCCATTTCTAGACAATTTCTTACTGTGAACTGATGAACAGTCAGGTTTTAGAAATGCTTTTACAGCCTTTCTCAGCTTTATGCATCTCTATAATTCTTCTTCTAAGGTCTTCTGAAAGCTGTTTTGATTGAGGCATGGTGCACATAAGCCAATCTTTCTTGAGAAGAGCAGGCTCTATCAGTAACCTGACTTTGTGTGTCCTTTTTTTAAAAAAAATAGGGCAGGGCACCTCTACAATCCACACCTCCAATCGCATCTCATTGACTGGAACACCTGACTCCAAATAACTTTTGTAGAAGGCATTACCCCAGAGGTTCAGATACAGTACTGATAAAAAGTATTTCCCCCCCTCCCCGAAGTTTTCATATTTTATCATTTTGCAACACTAAATCACAATGGATTTAATTCAGCTTTTTTTGACAGTGATCAACAGAAACAGAAACTCGTTTCAAAGTGAAAACAAATATCTACAAATTGGTCTAAATTTATTTGTTATTAAACACTAAATTATTGATTGCATAATTACTCATGCCCTTCAAAGTCAGTATTTAGCAGACACACCTTTGGCAGTAATTACAGCCTTGAATCTTTGTGGATAGATCTCTTAACAGCTTTGCACATCTGGACACTGCCATTTTCCCCCATTCTTCTTTACAAAACTGTTCAAGCTCTGTCAGATTGCACGAGCATCATGAGCAAATTGCCCTTTTCAAGTCCAGCCACAAGTTCTCAATTGAACTGAGGTCTGGACTCTGACTTGGGCACTCCAAGACATTAATTTTGTTGTTTTAAACCATTCCTGTGTAGCTTTGGTTTTATGCTTGGAGTCATAGTCCTGCTGGAAAACAAATCTTCTCCCAAGTCGCAGTTCTCTTGCAGACTGCATCAGGTTTTCCTCCAGGATTTCCTTGTATTTTGTTGCATTCGTTATACCCTCTACCGTCACAAGACTTCCAGGGCCTGCTGCAGTGAAGCATCCCAACAGCATGATGCAGCCACTGTCATGCTTCACGGTAGGGATGGTGTGTTTTTTGGTGATGCGTAGTGTTTGACTTAGGCCGAACATAGCTTATAGTCTGATGGCAAAAAAAGCTCAATTTTGGATTCATGAGACCATAGAACTTTCTTCCAGCTGACTTCAGAGTTTCCCACATGCCTTCAGGCAAACTCGAGCTGAAATTTCATGTGAGTTTTTTTCAACAGTGGCTTTCTCTTTGCCACTCTCCCATAATGCTGTAACTGGTGAAGCACCCAGACAACAATTGTAAGCGCTGTGTCTCCCATCTCAGCCACTGAAGCTTGTACAACCTCCAGTTATCATAGGGTCTCCTGGTGGCCTCCCTCACTAATTTCCTTGTTGCACAGTCACTCAGTTTTTGAGGATGACCTGCTCCAGGCAGATATACAGCTGTACCATACTCTTTACATTTCTTGATGACGGATTTAACTGTACTCTAAGAGATATTCAGTGATTTGGAAATTTTCTTGTATCCATCTCCCGACTTGTGCTTTTCAGTAACTCTTTCATGGAGTTGCTTGGAGTGTTCTTTAGTTTTCATAGTGTAGAATATTGACTCACCAGCAATATTCCAGATACAAGTGTATTTTTACTACAATCATTTGAAACACCTTGACTGCACACAGGTCTCCAAAAACAGATCTCCATTTAACTAATTATGTGATTTCTCAAACCAATTGGCTACACCAGTGATGATGTGGTGTGCCATATTAAAGAGGTTAAATACTTATGTGATCAATTATTTTGTGATTCATACCTGTAATTAATTTAGATCACTTTGTAGAAAACTATTTTCACTTTGACACGAAACAGCCTTTTTTCTGTTGATCAGCATCAAAAAAGCCAAATTAAATTCAATGGGATTCAATGTTGTAAAATAAAACATGAAAAATTCCAAAGGAGGTGAATACTTTTTAAAGCACTGTATTTTTTGGAAACTAGAAGTACAATTGTTTGTGTGTTATTAGTTTAGGCAGACTGTGTTTGTCTATTATTGTGACTTAGATGAAGATCAAACCACATGTTATGAGTAACTAATGCAGATAATTGAAAGGGTTCACAAACTTTTTCTTGCATGTCTCACAACAATGGATGTCAACTCAGAATAAATTACATTCTTGTATTTACTGAGGTTTCAAATGTTCGAAATTTATCATGTTACCATACCAGAAATACACAGGCCTGAAATTAAGATCCATTAACTAACAGGACAGTTAAATACTAAAATACTAACAGGGCAGTTGAGTGATTTAGTTTCAGTTAAATGAATATCAAATGACAAAAATAATATGAATAGTGAATTTAAATTATCAGACTGTTGCAAAACACTCAAGAAGCAGTGTATAATGTATAATTGCTTCAACATGTAGCAGCAAGGAACACTGTAGTTACTCAAAAGAGTATTGTGAAAGTAGTTCCTAAACCTTTGAACCTTACCACTAAGGAGGATATGAGATGCAGGTCTGGGGACAACTGCTACCTCCAAACTTCCCTTAAAATCATATACCATTAATCTTTCATGGTCAATCGGTTTAAATCCTGGAACTCCTTACACAACAGCACTGAGTATACCTTCACCAGAAAAAAAGCAACTGGTTTGAGGTAGTACCCTTCTCTTAAGCAGTTACAAATTATTAACAAATACTGAACTCCACTGCAGTCTTACTCCACAAATTTTTTTTAAAATTTGCTTAGTGATATCCTACAGATCCAAAATAATGTTCAGGTAATAAAATTATTCAATTAGTGTCAATTACAAATCTTTACTCTATTAACACATCATTTTCCATTTTATACAGTAGCTCATCTTTGAAAATTATTAAATGTTTTGACAACTTATCAAGACAAGTGTTTTCAAGATCACAAAATATTAATTTGGTGGAAAAATTCTTTTTGGAAATCAAGTTAAATAGATGTCCTGTATTTTCTGCTCTTCATAACTGATAAAATTATTTCATCAAAACACTTGACAGTTTCTATCAAAGAACTCTTTAATCTTCAAGCTCCAAGAGAAGCAACTCCTGCATCTTTGAATGACACCCAACATGCCGAGGGAACTCAGCAGATCATGCAACATTCATGATGAGAAATATACAGTCGAAGTTTCAGGTTGAGACCCTTCATCAAAATCTCATGTCTCTGATTCCCTGCATCTCTTTATCTAATCTCTCTACATACTGAAGACTGTCATCCTTTGAACTACACTAGTAAATCTCTAACTTCTTTGAGGAACTGACCTAGCACTTACTTAAAAAGAAACAGTGACCAAAATTTCAGACAATAATTCACCTGGACTAACTTAACATACTATAAAAGCTTTGAGCATTTACTTGGATACTCTGCTTATATTTAAAGAGTTATTGTTTTCCTCAATTTACCCTGCCACTTTTGAAGATTCCTAAGCAAACATCCTTTGATCCTTTCCAACCCAATTAAAAATGCTATATTCCCCTTCTTCCTTGTGTATCATCCAACACTACCAGGTTAATAAGGACCTGCCTAGTTTTCCTATCACATTGGCCTGTTTCTTTATAATTCATAACTAATCTTTTTCAATTTTTACCAAATACTTATCTCCCCTCAAAGCATCAAATTAGTACTTTTTCAGCATGAAGCTAAAACCCAAGTAAAGACAAATCAAGTTTATAATCATATGCACAAGTATGATGAGGTACAGGCCTGCAGCAGAATTACAGGCATGTATATTCAGGTAACAAATAAACATGAATTATACAAAAATTATACAAGACAGTGGGGGGGGGGGGAATAGACTATGCTAAAACAAGACACAGCAAAACCCCATGAAACAAGTCCATAACAGTGCAAGAGGTAGTCTGTCATGTTCCACTGCTGAATGTAGTATTAGCAGAGTGCAGATGAGCCCAAATGCAATTTTTAATTTAATGTTGATTTTAAAGTTTATTCCATCTGGTTACTTACTTTAACTTGTCAAAGTTTTCTGGTTCTAGACTCCATATTTCTTCCACCTGAACACCCTTGCATCCTGAAACATATAAATGTTATTGAACCAACTTTAAAATTTAATACACTCCCAATTGTGTGCACAAAATTTAAAAACGTATACACAACAGTCATTGTATAGCAAAAAAGAAAAAATTATGGGAAGGCATTTCCACAGAAAAGATACAAAAACGCTTAAATCAAATGGATGGTTTAAAGATGGCTGTAAATTTTTTTCTGAAAGTAGAATGCCTTAAAGTGGCCTGATCGCAACAACATTTAAGGCTTGTTTGCATTTACTCAAATTACCCTTTCCTAACTGGACCACAATATTTTGTAGCTTTGAATTCGATATGCGAGATCAGTACTCGCAACTTTAAAGCTCTGTCTTATGAAGAAATATTACACTTGTCATCTCCACAAAGACACGGTACATATGACTGAATCACAGCTCCTAAATGTTGACGACACAAGAGACCGCAGAAGCATAATCTGAAACAAAACGAACCGATGGAGGAACTCAACGAGTCGAGCAGTTATCTGCAAAGGGAACAGAATTGTCGGTGGTTATGCGCCGAGACCCTGCATAAGGGGTTGAAGCGTCGATCATTCCGACCCCTGATCCCCGTAAAGTCTGCTGTTCGACCCGCTAAGTTCCTCGAACAGGTATTAGGCCTTTAACGGTCTGTTTCAAATGTTAGCAACGCTTGTGACGAAGAGTGGTCAAACTGCAACCAAAATATATGTAATAACAGGACTCCCCTGCTGTTGCTGAACCTAATGCTGTCCTTCGTCCCTTGCTTTGACAGCTTGCAATTAAGTTGCCCGCCCCGAGCTCCGATATCCAACGCGCAGGCCCCAAGCGACGGCGTGACTCCCGGCCACCCCCATCCATCCTTCCTACTCGAGACACGCGGAGGAACGGTCCCAGACGTACCGAAGCCTTTGATCAGCTCCGTAAAAACTCCGGGATCGCTCTCCATCAGACACCACTCGCCGGCGCTCCCTGCCATCTCTCCAGCGCGCCCGTCCGCGTCCATCCGCGACCCAGGCCTGGAGAAGGGCGCAAACTCTTCGAAAGCCGGACAGCCTTCCCAGCAGGCCGCACAGCTAGGCTCTGCTGCACATGCGCGCCAGGTTTCCAGGGCAACCGCCGGGCAGCTGGACTGGAGGGGGCGCCTGAGGAGTTGTACTGGAGACTGGAAGCTTGACAGCATGGCTTGTACCATTGGAGTACTGTACTTCTGGAACTCCAGGTTAAATCTCCCGCACGCAGTTGTGAGCCACCTAGCTGGACAAAACAACATTTATCAATTACAAGATCATTGTAAAAGGCAAGAAAGGTTGTTGAACTGAGTAGCATGAGACTTCCAAAATTTCAGTGACGAGAAATGGGCAGTAGTTTTTACGGTAGCAACACCACATCAAATTACCCATGTCAAACCGATAAAGAAAATTCTAAGCCAATAAAAAAAGCCAAAATTACAAAATAAAACCTTTAAGTTAAAGGTAACCCTATTCACTGCATACTGTCTGACTTTGATAACAGTTCTGCACTATAGTTTATTTAAATACCCTCATATCAACTTTGGAAGGGCAGCTGGAAGTCGAAAGATCATCAGAAAATACTGTATACACTCTTCAGGTCAGGCAGCACCTCTGATTAAAATAAACCAAGTTTCCACTTCTAGTCCCTTTGTCAGAAAGGAAATATGAGAAAATAATTTAATTTCTAATTACAAGAAAGGTGGGAGAGGAGTGGATATTACAAAGGGAATATCTATAATACGATGGGGTAAAGGTTGCAGTAGATATTATTTTTTAAAACAGCTTGATTGATTAGGTAGAGAGAAAAAAAGGGACAAGCGAAAGTTCTGAAATGTAGATCAAACATAGTGAAAAATAGAGTATCAGAAATGTGTTATTTTGTTAAAATTGAGTTCTTATGTAAACATCTACCAGATCATTTAATATCTATGAATAGCCTAAAAAAATTACAAATGGATTACCTCACAGTTCTGATACAATGAGGGAGACAAGGTTATTTGAAGTTGTTCAATTCAGTACTGAATCCTGACAGCTGCTATGTGCCAAGACAGAAGATGAGGTGCTGTTCCTGAAGGTCACATTGGATCTAACTGGAACAGTACAGAAGGTCACAGATAGATAGGTCAGAACTGAAGTAGGAAGAAGAATTAAAATGACAGGCAACCAGAAACTCAGTCACCTGTATATTGAATTGACTTTATTTCTTACATCCTTCACATACGTGAGGAGGAAAAATCATTAAGTTATGTCTCGGTCTGAATGTGCAATGTGTAAATTATAGTAATTTGTAATAAATAGTATGTACAGTAAGATACACAACAGAACAGTCAGTAGAGATTAGAAATACAGTTGTGTCAGCATGAATTAATCAGTCTGATGGCCTGGTGGAAGAAGCTGGCCCAGAGCCTGTCAGTCCTGGCTTTAATGCTGCAGTGCCTTTTTCTGGATGGTGGCTGCTGAAACAGATTGTGGTTGGGGTTATTTGGATTCCCAATAGTCCTTCACGCCCTTTTTACGCACCTGATGCTGTAAGTGTCCTGAATAGTGGGAAGTTCACATCCACAGATGCAGTGGGCTGTCCACGCCACTCTCTGCAGAGTCCTGCGATTGAGGGAAGTACAGTTCCCATACCAGGCAGTGATACAGCCAGTCAGGATGCTCTCAATTGTGGCCCTGTAAAAAGTCATTAGGATTTGGGGACTTATGCCAAACTTCTTCAAACCGTCTGAGGTGAAAAAGGCGCTTACGTGCTTTTTTGCCACACAGCCAGTATGTACAGACCAAGTGAGGTATGTGTATACCAAGGAACTTGAAACTGTTAACCCTCTCAACCCCAGATCCATTGATGTTAATAGGAGTTAGCTTATCTCCATTCCTCCTGTAGTCCACAATCAGCTCCATTGAGGGACAGGTTGTTTTCTCGACACCACTGTGTCAGGGTGATGACTTCTTCTCTGTAGGCTGCCTTATTACTATTTGAAATAAGGCCAATGAATGTAGTATCACCTTCAAATTTAATTAGCAGATTGGAGCTGTGGGTGGTGACACAATCATGGGTGTACAGAGAGTAAAGGAGGGGCTTAGGACACAGACCTGAGGGGCTCCTGTGTTGAGGGGCAGAGGTGAGGGAGCTCATTCTTACCACCTGCCAACGATCTGACAGGAAGTTCAAGATCCAGTTGCACAAGGCAGGGTGAAGACTGAGGTCTCTGAGCTTCTCATCAAGCATAGAGGGAATTGTGGTGTTGAATGCTGAACTGTAGACCAATAACAGCATTCTCACATAAGCATCCCTCCTCTCCAGATGTGTAAGGACGGGGTGTGTAGAGCTGTGGCTATTGCATCACCTGTCGATCGGATGTGTAGGTAGGCAAATTGTAGGGGGTCCAGTGTGGGTGATAACATACTGCAGATGTAGCCCTTGAGCAGTCTCTTAAAGCATTTGCTTATTATTGAGGTGAGTGCGACAGCACGCCAGTAATTCAAACATGTTACCTTGGTCTTTTTAGGTACGGGGACAATGGTGGATGCCTTGAAGAGGGAGAGCACTCTACACTGGGAGAGGGAGAGATTAAAAATGTCTGCAAACACACAAGCCAGTTGTGCCACACACACTCTGAGTGCCCTCCCTGGGATACCGTCCGGTCCCGCAGTCTTGTAGCTGTTCACCCCTTGGAAACCTTTACATACTTCAGCCTCAGACTGAGGTGCAGGTTGCATCAGGGGTTCTGTGGAAGAAATTTTGTTACTAGCTAGATACTAAGGGGTTAAAGAGCTTTTTTACAGCAGCCTTAAACTGCTCCTGCAGGACTGCTGTAAATGACTGACTAGCTTGAGAAGGAGTAATCAAAGCACAATCACGTGATGTTCTGTTTCCTCTTTAGTTGAACTGTGTAATTGTTCTCACTTCAAGGCTTGTGGTGAACTACATATACCTGTCTGGACACGCCCCCTGCTGACTGCTCCTGTGGCCCTGCCCACTGACCGTGGCTCCTCCCACAGACCCCGGTATAAAGGCGATTGAGGCCTGAGCCCAGCCCTCAGTCTCCAGGATGTAGTATGGTGGTCAACTACTGCTTGTTCCTTCTTCCAGTCAATAAAAGCCGATATCTCGCCTTCACGTCTCAGAGAGAGTTATTGATGGTGCATCAAGGCTGCAGGCAGAAATAGCTTCGAATAGATTAAGAAAATAGTAACCTGATTACCGTAGATGTCGGATTATAAGCCGCTACTTTTTTCCCACATTTTGAACAGCTTTGAACTTTGCGGCCTTTACTACGGTGCGGCTAATGCATGATTTTTTTCATGCCGCCAAAAACATTTTGCCTCGTAACAGTAGACCAATAAAATTGATGAGTAGTTCACAGAGGTCCAATGAAATTGTACGATAAATCAAGCGCACTTTCACAATTAAATTATTGTAAATCAGTCATTTGTACTCACCCTCATCAACATGGAAAACACTCGAAGAAAAGCATTGTGCTGCCTTTATGGCAGTTATTTAGTTTATAATATTTTCGCTTAGTAATTCATTTTCTAGTTAAAGTTAGAAGAGTTTTAACTATATTTGTTTTCTGTACTACATCGCGGGATGCTATGACGTCACACCCGGTTTCGCCGCGTCTTGTGGGAAAAATGCCGTTTGCGATAAACGGGAAGGCGGGGGCGAGCACATTACGCGAGCGGCATTAGATCTGAGCGAACGCTGCTTTTAAGTTAAAGGCGATCAATAACTTTTCCTGGTAGGCTGCAGTATATATATTTTTTACCAGTCGTTAGGAGATATTGGAATGTTGTTCAGTAAAAAAGTATACGCAACGTATATTTAAAAGAAGCCGCGTTACAGGCACGGTTCGAAAAAAAGCATTTGCAATATGTATTTGTTTATGTTACCATATGGATTTAATTAAAAGTTAAAAAATCCTCACATGTAATATCTTTCTGTGTAAATATCTCATATTACAACGTGGGACACTTGCGGCCGAAAATCCGGTGCGGCCTAAAATCCGGTGCGGCCTGTACAAGTAAAAAATTGATTTTCTTTCTAAAATTAGAGCCAGCGGCTTTTAATCAGGTGCGCTCTGTAGTCCGGAATCTACGGTATATTTTTTTTGTACTGTGCTAAGACATGATTATTGAGCAAAGGAGTTATCTGCTTGCATGCTGTATTTCACAAACATGCTTGGAAGCTTTTGATAACATACACTATGTCTATATAATGAGAAAAGTCTGTATACTTGGGGAGAGTCTCAAGAACTCTGCTTTAAGAGGTTGAGCTCTCCATGATACGTACCATGTTATAATAAAGACATTCAAAAGCGATCTTCCTTCGTGTCCAAGTAATACCTTTTCCGCAACAGGTTCAGTGTTGGCAATATCGAATCGAGTGTAAGAAAGAATTAGCTCATCTGGGAGAAAGGCAGCAACGTTGGCAGTACCACTATGTTCAGCTTTGAAGACCTTGCCATAAGGTGTTGTTGGTGGAGAGTTGTGTCTGGATCTTGTCCCTGTATTGTCGTTGCCCTGCCTTGATGACTTGGTGTAGATCTTAGATGCATTTCTTGTGTTCCTGGTGGTTACCAACAGTAGAAGTTCTGTCTTGCATGATGAGTACAGCACACATGGAACTGTTGACCCAGGGTTTCTAGTTTGGATAGACCCTGACTGATTTTTAGGGGACAACATCCTCGATGCACTTCCGGATGAAGCTCATGACCCCTTCCGCAAATTCAGAGGCACTCTCATCAAGAAAGACGTTCCAGCTGACGTCATCAAAGCAGTCCTGCAGCATGAAAACTGACTGGTCAGTGGTTGGTTTTAACTATGGCCACTTCTTGTTTCAGCTTCTGCCTGTACATGGGCAGAAGCAGGATGGAGGATGATCAGACTTCCCAAACAGTGGACAGAGGAGTGTTTTGTAAGCATTGCAGAAGAGAGAGTAGCAGTGGTCGAGTATACTATCTCCCCAAGTGCCCCACCTGGATGTGTTGACAAAACTTCAGACAGACTTTAGTCAACGATGTTCGATTAAAGTCTCCAGTGACAATGAAAGCAGCCTCCAGGTGTAGAGTCTCCAGCGTGCAGATGGTCTTATACAATTCCTTGATAGCCAGGTCAGTATCAGCCTGCTGCGGAATATATACAGCTTTGATAATAACAGCCGTGAACTCTCTTGGCAGCCAGAAAGGTCTACACAGCAGCACAAAGTACTCCAGATACAGGGAGCAAAAGGATTTGAAGACATGCACATTCTGGGGGTTGCACCAAGCATATTGACCATGAAGCATACCTAACCTCCTTTACTCTTCCTAGAGAGCTAAATTAAAGTGTTCCACAAAGCACCCATTTGTACTGCACTGCTCCTGTGCTGTTTTGGTACTCCAACATTTGTATCCCAATTTTGGTGCTCCAGTTTGAATACTCCAGTTTTAACAATCCTCTTTTTGGATATTACTTTTTAAACTATACTATTTATGTACTCCTTTTTGAGACTTCTTATTTAACACTCCTGTTTAGCTTCTCTTGATTTCAGAATTCCCAATTGCAGTCTGCAGATCCTTTTTGAGTATTTGACCTTGTTTGCATATTCCAGATTTGGTTCTGCTGTTTCAATGCACCCAGTTAGGTCCACATATTCAGATACTACGACTTTGGTAGTCCATTTTGAGATTTCTTTGTTTAGGCCCTCCTGCCCCAGCACTCTTGTATGGTTGCTTATCTGCCTTGCCTGCTTCAGCAATTTTGTTTCAGCAGTTTCAACTGGGCATTCGTTTTTGTGCACTCCTCTTTGGAACTCCTACTTGGATACTCTTTTTACTATGCTTCTGTATCGGGATTGTAGCTTTGGCTCTCTAGTTTCAGCTCCTCCATTTGGACACAAGAGCACTCCTGATTCTGTGTCCCAATTTGTTAATACCTAGTTGGTACTCCTCACTCAGCACTCCTTTTTAGGTTCTTCCATTTTGGCACATTTCATTTCTCCAGTGTAGACCAAAACAGAGATGGAAAACTGAATGCAATGCACCAGCTTGAAAGAAATCCAAGTGAATGGGTGTTTCAAGATTCCTAGATGATGAGAAGTGATAAGGTAAGAGACCAGGTGTTGCAACTCTTGAGGATGGATTGGAGAGTTATCTGAGAAAAGGATTTGGAAGATAGAAGACCAAAGAATCCATTTGGAATGCTGAGAAGAGAGGTGAAGAATCATCATAGTGATGGAATCTCAGTGAAGTTAGAGAAAATTCTGAAGAATGCAGCTTTATGGAATGGAAAGTATTGTAAATCTGAAAAAAAAAAGAAAATGGTGAAAATGCTCAAGAATTAAAATAGTATCTGTGAGGAGGGACCTTGCATCAAAACTGGAAAAAATTAGATATGAAACACACTTGAAATTGCAGAGAAGGCAGGACAAGACAGAGAGAACAACAGGGATGTTCGATAATTTTATAGACTCCAAGAGACAGTAAATGATACACGCCAGTAGCAGCAGCAGAAAGGAGGAAAGAAATGTATATCTGAAGGAGATGCAGATTGGAAGGTGCCGACGAAACCTAAAATGCATGAACATAAAAATTGCTCAGTACCGGAAATGTGGTACATGCCTGACATGTTTGATTATCTTTAACAGTTGCATTCAATATTAGATTTTGAAGGTTATAATGCACCAAGTTAGAATAAAAGGAGCTCTACCTCCAGCTTACATTGAATTTTGCTGGAATACTAGACCAGATATAAACAGATCTGAGTAGTACTGAAATGGACAGTTAAAGTAACAGCTAACTGGAAGCTCAGGATCATTCTTGTAAACTCTGTGAGCTCAGCCCGCTGCTGTTCACATTACTGATGCATGACTGTGTCACAAGATCCAGTTCCAACTGTGACATCAAGTCTGCAGATGACACAGCAGTGGTTGGCTTTATCAAGAAAGATGACAAGACAGAGTATAGAGAGGAGGTGGAGCAGGCGGTGGATTGGTGTGAGAAGACCAACCAAAGCCTGAACATGGAGAAGACAAAGGAAATCATTGTGGACTTCAGGAAGGTGCAGACAGAACGTTCTTCTCTGTGAATACATGGCTTCTCCATAGAGAGAGTTAAGTGCACCAAGTTCCTGGGAGTTCATATTACAGGTGACCACACCTGGTCCCTTAATATCACCTCCCTGAACAAGAAGGCTCAGCACCGCCTCCACTTCTGAAGAAGATGGAGGAAAACAAGGTTCCCAACCCCCTCCCCATCTTAACTGTGTTTTACAGAAGCACCATTGAGAGTGTGCTGAGAATTTGAATTTCCAACTAGTATGGGAGCAGTCAAGCATTGGACCAGAAATCCCTACAAAGGACTGTGAGAACAGCTGAGAGGATCATTGGGATCTTCCTACTATTCATCAGGAACATTTATCAGGAGCACTGCATATGCAGGGCCCTTAATATTGTAAAGGATCCCATCCATCCATTCAGCATCCTGTTTGACCTTCTAACATTAGACTATGATACATAAATACAAGAACAGTCAGGATGAGGAACAGTTTCCATTTGGCTTCTGAACTCCCTGCTGTATCATATTCAAGGTGTCAGTGGTTAATCTTAGAATTTTCAATATTAATGCACTTTAGTTTGTTATTTGTGTGTGGTTCATCTGTAGATTTTATCCTTACCTTCATAAGTTATCGTGTGTTATGTGAACTGCAGTGCTTAACACCCTGGTTCAAAGAAGTGTTGTCTCATTTCTATATCATTATATGATAATATACATGTATATAGTTAAATGGCAATAAACTTGACTTGACTTGAAACTGAACAGAGAAGTTCAGTGATGCATTCACATTGTGTTTGACTTCTTTAAAGCAGAGGAGGCTATATCAAGAGCATTGAATGTAGAACACTAAACTGAAAATACAGAGAAATGGTTGCTGTGCTGAAAGGGACTTTTGGGTCATTGAAGGACAGGAAGAGAAATGGTAAAACAGCAGTTTTTGCACCTTCTGTGATTGCATGGGAAGGTGCAAGGAGAAAAGGAATAGATGGTGATCAACAGTGGAAGAGTAGATCATGATAGTGCAGAGGAAAGAGATCCTTTAAAGAGCTGACAGAGGGGTGGTGATAAAGTTGCACTTTGTAGGTATCAAGTTCCAGAAAACACCTTTACTGGGTAGAGAGGAGGCTCAATTCTACCAACATTTCAGTAATAATAAAATCTGTCCACCTTTCTTAGCAATCACCCAAGCTAAGTCATTCCAGTTCAGATTTTGAACAATTATTTGCTTGCAGGTTGAAAATTGCTCTTTTTTTCTTAAGTGCAGAAAATCTACTATCAAGGTGGCACAAGTATAATTGTGTACTTCTATGTCCCAATCAGTGTCTGGTCAGATGTTGAGATTTTGCTGGAAGTACTGTTATAAAATAACATCAATCTCCTTTCTACTGCTAACTCGAATCCTCACCTCAATACAGTCCGAATAATTAAAAGTAAGATTATTGTGCAAGAAAAGTAAGAACAATTTTCCCTCAGTATTACAGCAATATTTGACTGAGAAAGGTGGAGCAGGAAGAAAAAAAAAGTTGCCTTTACATCCAGTATAGTACCGAGGGAGAATTAACTATCAGATCCGCCATATTTTGAATGGGAGATTAAAATGAAGCCCACTCCTCCCCCCATCTTTGCGCTCTCCGGTAGACATAGAAAATCCTGTGGCATTATTTCTAAACAAAAAAACAATAGAATTACACCTTGCATCCTAGGTCGTATTTATCTTTCCATCAACAACACTAAAACAGATTAAATAGTCATGATCACATTCCTGTTTATAGAACCTATCCATGTGTAAATTAGTTGCTGTTTAATTCATTGTGGGAGTAACTATGCTAAACTGTGTTAGAACAAACTAAATACAACTGTATCTTTCCCCTTTTTTTAAAACACTGCAAAAACTGGTGTAAATGACAGATAATCAAAAGATCCATCAGAAGCTGAAGCCAAACTTGACACAACCAAATCTTGTCTTTGAACAAAGCAAGATTCCTTAATCAGCACCAGTGTCCAGACAAACTAAGATGTTTGACAGAAGAAATAAAATAACCCAATAATTTAAATAACTCTGACGACAGAGCCATACTTGATACAATACCTTCTGGATGTTGAAAACTGTTGATGGCTTCACATGGATGGACAGCACCTGCTTCTTCCACAAGATCACCTGAAAACAATATTGTGGAATAGAGTAGCACCACTGCCCCTCTCTTTATTAACCTGTTTTATCCTGTCCTTACTGTTCTTTACGATTTCCTTTCCTGTTGTGAAAAGCATTATACTATATAAGTACTTTCTCGTCCTTTTAAAATACAGAGCCAGGGGAGAAAATTGTGATATAAAACATGAAAGTAAACTACGGTGGATTGTGGGAATCTGATATTAAATCAAAATAATGAAAATTCGTAGTAGGTCAAGTTACATCTCTGAGAAATAAACATGATTAATTTACTGATGTAAATACCGCCTAATTAGAGCAATGATCTTTTAAGCGCTGCCGCACGGGCTGTTTTGGGTCGAGCTTGTAGCCACGGGTGGCGGTACGGAGCCCGGAGAGTGGAGAAGGCGATTGGTTAGCGATGACATCAGGGGGAGCGGGGAGCCCGGATGTTGCTGTGGTAACGGACGGTGGCGGCGGCAGAGAGATTTTCGTTTCTTTTCTGTGTCTCCGTGTTTACGGGAGGCGGTGTCATCGCTGAGGGCTTGTAACATGGAGGTAACTGCTGTGTTTGCCTTACGAAGGGGGAGAATTAACTAGTTTAGTCAGGATTTAGCATCCTCCTTTCCCCGTCCGTGGCCACAGGCGTTTACGGTGATGGATGCCTGGGTGGAGGGAGGCCTACTGCTGGTCGCACATTGCCCTTTGCTTCAGACCCACGCTTAATATAGCATCGCAGATCTCTGTGCTGCATAAGTGCCTGCAACTCCTCTTAAACTGAGCAGTCCATCATTCACCGCCTAGATTTTAAATTCGTAAATTAGTTTTACTTGATAACAGCAAAATGTGACGAGCAAGCAGATAAGACGTGAAAGAATAGGACCAATCAAGTAGACAGTCGAAAAGTGTGTATGGAACCGGAGGACGTAGCAGAGGTACTTAATGAATACTTGACTCACTACGGGAAAGGATCTTGCAATTGTAGGGATGACTTACAGTGGACTGAAAAGCTTGAGCATGTAGATGTTAAGAAAGAGGATGTGCTGGAGCTTTTGGAAAGCATCAAGTTGGATAAGTCACTGGGACTGGACGAAATGTACCCCAGGCTACTGTGGGAGGCAAGGGAGGAGATTGCTGAGCCTCTGGCGATGATCTTTGCATCATCAATGAGGATGGGAGAGGTTCCGGAGGATTGGAGGGTTGCAGATGTTATTCCATTATTGAAGAAAGGGAGTAGAGATAGCCCAATAAATTATAGACCAGTGAGTCTTACTTCAGTGGTTGGTATGTTGTTGGCGAAGATCCTGAGAGGCAGGGTTTATGAACATTTGAAGAGGCATAATATGTTTAAGAATAGTCAGTATGGCTTTGTCAAGGGCAGGTTGAGCCTTACGAGCCTGATTGAATTTTTTTAGGATGTGAGTAAACACATTGATGATGGTAGAGCAGTAGATGTAGTGTATGTGGATTTCAGCAAGACGTTTAACAAGGCATATTGAGAAGATAAGGAGGCATGGGATCCAAGGGAAATTGCATTGTGAATCCAGAACTGGCTTGCCCACAGAAGGCAAAGAGTGGTTATACGTGAGTTATATTCTGCATGGAGGTTGGTGACCAGTGGTGTGCCTCAGGCATCTGTCCTGGGACCCCTACCCTTTGTGATTTTTATAAATGACCTGAATGAAGAAGTGGAGTGATGGGTTAGTAGATTTGCTGATGACTCAAAGGTTGGAGGTGTTGTGGATAGTGTGGAGGGCTGTCAGAGATTACAGCAGGACATTGATTGGATGCAAAAATGGGCTGAGAAGTGGCAGATGGAGTTCAACCCAGATAAATGTGAGGTGGTTCATTTTGGTAGGTCAAATATGATAGCAGAATATAGTATTAATGATAAGACTCTAGACAGTGTGGAGGATCAGTGGGATCTTGGGGTCAGTTTCCATAGGACACTCAAGGCTGTTGCGCTGGTTGACTCTGTGGTTAAAAAAGCAAACGGTGCATTGGCCTTCATCAATTGTGTGACTGAGTTTAGAAGCCAAGAGGTAATGTTACAGCTGTATAGGACCCTGGTCAGAGCCCACTTGGAGTACTGTGCTCAGTTCTGGTCACCTCATTACAGGAAGGATGTGGAAACTATAGAAAGGGTGCAGAGCAGATTTACAAGGATGTTGCCTGGATTGGGGAGCATGCCTTATGACAATAGGTTGAGTGAACTTGGCCTTTTCTCCTTGGAGTGACAGAGGATGAGAGGTGACCTGAGAGAGGTGTATAAGATGATGAGAGGCATTGATTGTGTGGATAGTCAGAGACTTTTTCCCAGGGCTGAAATGGCTAGCACGAGAGGGCACAGTTTTAAGGTGCTTGGAAGTAGTTACAGAGGAGATATCAGGGGTAAGTTTTGAATGCAGAGAATGGTGAGTGCGCAGAATGGGCTGGTGGAGACGGATACAATAAGGTCTTTTAAGAGACTCCTGAACAGGTATATGGAGCTCAGAGAAATAGAGGGTTGTGGATAACCCCAAGTAATTTCTCAAGTAAGGACATGTTCGGCACAGCTTAGTGGGCTGAAGGGCCTGTATTGCGCTGTAGGTTTTCTAAGTTTCTATCAGCACTGTTATGGGTCTTGCCATTAACAGCGTACTGTCCCTTTACATTTGATCTCCAAAGTGCAACACTTGGCATTTGACCAGGTTAAACTTCCATTTGCCATTTCTCTGTTCATATCTGAAAAAGATCTATATCTTGCTGCATCCTTTGGCAGTCTTCCATACTATCCACAATTCCACGTGTTTTCTTAGTGTTGACAAATTTATTAACCCAACCATCTATGTAGTGTGTATCACTAACAGTAGGGGTCCCAGAATGGACCCTTGCGGAATACCACTAGTCAGAAATCTCCAGCTAGAATAAGTCCTTTTGACCACTGCCCTCTGTCTGTCACGGCCTAGCCAATTCTGAATCCAAACAGCTAATCACCATGGATCCCTTGCATCTTCTGCATGAGCCTCCCAGGTGGGACCTTATCAAATATCTTACGGGAATCCATGTCAACAACATCCACAGCTTTGCCTCCATCTATCACCTTTGTCACTTCCTGGAAAAACTCAATCAATGTAGTAAAACATGACTTGCCTTGCACAAGCCATGCTGACTGTCCATGGTTTTCCAATGCTCTTAAATTCTTTCCCAAAGAATCCTCTCCAGTGACTTCCCTACCACTGACATGAGTCTCATTGTTCTATAATTGTCCATGATTATCTCTATTTTCCTGCTTGAATAATGAAACAACATTAGTTACTCGCCCTCCAGGACCTAGGCTGTGACTAGAGAGGACACGATCCCAGCAATCTCATTGCTTGCATCTCATGAGGTGTATCGTTTCAGGCCTTTGGAGAAACTTATCCACTTTAATAAAGAGAACAGGGGAAGATTGGTTACCCTTCCTATACAGTATTTACAAAAATTATTATTTGCAACTTCAGTTAATACATCATTTTATGATCTAGCAAATTTGAACCTCTGTACATCTTAATGAAATAATCTTCTCTATTCAGCAATGTTTCACAGATGGACTCAAAACTATTGGAGGGCCATCTGAATCTGAATTGCATCAAGTGGAGCCATCAACTGGCCAGCAACTACAGAACTCTGAAGGTGGTAGTATGTGGCAAGTGACAGATATGACCCGCTTGCGTCGGTTTCTCTGTTTTGGTTCTGAGGGTGGGACATACACCACCAATGTGGAAAAACTTGGAAAAGAAAATGCTCAGGCCATATTGAGATTGATAGAAGAAGGTAAAGGGATTGAAGTTGTCCAGGAGATAAAGACATTTGGTACAGAGGGAAGAGTGACAACTCAAGATCCTATTTTGTTCGCTTTGGCTCTTTGCACACAGTACTCAGATATTTCAACAAAACAAGCTGCCTACAAAGCTCTGGCTGAAATCTGTCACATCCCCACCCATCTATTCACATATATTCGATTTAGAAAGGATCTCATTAGAGGAATGAAGTGCGGTATTTGGGGAAGAGCCCTGCGGAAAGCTGTGGCAAACTGGTACAACAGTAAAGATGGAATGTCTATCGCTATGGCTGTTACAAAATATAAGCGGAGAGCAGGATGGTCACACAAAGATTTGCTTCGGTTGTCACATCTGAAACCAGCTAATGAAGGTCAGTATAACAGAGTTATAGAGCACAGAAGCAGGCCCTTTGGCCCAACACATCCATGTTGACCCATTTGCCTTCCTGAATGTCCAATGTACCTGTGTTTGGTCCACATCTCATGAATGTATTCATGTACCTGTCTAAATGTCTTTTAAACATCATAGTTACTCATGTCTAAAACTTCATTTGACAGTTTGTTCCACATACCCACATTCTCTGAGTGAAAACTCTACTCTCGGGTCCCCTTTAAATCTTTTCCCTATCCTTTTAAATCTATAGCCTCTCTTTTTAGACTCAACCACCCTATGAAAAACACTATGACCATTCTCCTTATCTATATCCCTTGTGACTTTAAGGTCACCGATCAGCCTCCTACTCTCCAGGGAGAAAGTTGAAGCTTCTTATAGCTGAAATCTCTGGTCCTGTAACATCCTTGTGAATCTTTTCTACACCCTTTTCAGCTGTGTAGAATCTTCTCTATGCTTCGTTTAGCTAGGTGACCAGAACTGCACACGGTTGTCTCACCAACATCTCGTACAGTTGTAACATAACATCTCAACTATTGTACTCAAGGACCTGACCAATGAAGGCAAGTCTACCTTCTTCACCACCCTGTCGACCTATTTTTCCACTGTGAGGGAACTATGTACCTAAACCCCTTGGTGTCTGTATTCTACATCAGTCTCCAAGGTTCTGCCATTTACTCTATAAGTTCTGGCTCAGAATCAGGTTTAATATCTCTAAAATATGTAATGAAATTTGTCGCTTTGTATTTGCAGCAGAAGTATGGTGTAACGCATTTTAAAAAACTATCAATTACAATAAGAAATACTTTAAAAATTAAATAAGTTGTGCAAAAATCGTGATGTAGAGTTCATGGGTTGATTAATTGTCCATTCAAAAATCTGATGGAGGGTAGAAGCCATTCCTAAAAGGTTGAGCTTGTGTCTTCAAGCTCCTGTACCTCCGCTTTGATGATAGTAATAAGACGACGACGTATCCTGGGTGATGGAGGGCCATGGTGAGGAATGGATGCCACCTTTTTGAGGCATCACTTCTTGAAGATGTTCTCAGTGTTGGGGAGGTGAGTGTCCATGATGGAGCTGGCTGAGGTTGCAACCCTCTGCAGCTTTTCCTGATCCTGTGCAGTGGCTGCTCTGTACCAGATGGTGATGTAACCAGTTAGCATGTTCTCTATGGTACTTGTGTAGAAACTTGCACATCTTTGCTGACATACCAAATTTCCTTAAATCTGCCTAGTTTAACTTAGCAATATGCAACACTTTGCACTTGTGCAAGTGAAATTTCATTACCATATCCTTTGTCTGTTTTTCCAGTTGATCTGGTTCCAACTGTAATAGAACATAGAACAGTATAGCACACAGTACAGGCCCTTCAGCCCACAATGTTGTTCCGACCTTTAAACTCTGCCTCCCATACCTTAACTTCCTCCATATACCTGTCTAGTAGTCTCTTAAATTTCACTAGTGTATCTGCCTCCACCACTGACTCAGGCATTGCATTCCACGCACCAACCACACACAGTAAAAAACCTTCCTCTAATATCCCTCTTGAACTTCCCTCCCCTTACCTTAAAGCCATGTCCTCTTGTATTGAGCAGTGGTGCCCTGGGGAAGAGGCGCTGGCTGTCCACTCTGTCTATTCCTCTTAATATCTTGTATACCTCTATCATGTCTCCTCTCATCCTCCTTCTCTCCAAAGAGTAAAGCCCTAGCTCCCTTAATCTCTGACCATAATCCATACTCTCTAAACCAGGCAGCATCCTGGTAAATCTCCTCTGTACCCTTTCCAATGCTTCCACATCCTTCCTATAGTGAGGCGACTAGAACTGGACACAGTGCTCCAAGTGTGGCCTAACCAGAGTTTTATAGAGCTGCATCATTACCTCGTAACTCTTAAACTCTATCCCTTGACTTATGAAAGCTAACAACACCCCATAAGCTTTCTTATCTATCCTATCTACCTGTGAGGCAACTTTCAGGGATCTGTGGACATGTACCCCCAGATCCCTCTGCTCCTCCACACTACCAAGTATCCTGCCATTTACTTTGTACTCTGCCTTGGAGTTTGCCCTTCCGAAGTGTACCACCTCACACTTCTCCAGGTTGAACTCCATTTGCCACTTCTCAGCCCACTTCTGTATCCTATCAATGTCTCTGTGCAATCTTCCGACAATTTTCTACACTATCCACAACAGCACCAACCTTTATGTCGTCTACAAATTTGCCAACCCACCCTTCTACCCCCACATCCAGGCCATTAATAAAGATCACGAAAAGTAGAGATCCCAGAACCGATCCTTGTGTGATACCACTAGTCACAACCCTCCAATCCTCCACCACGACCCTCTGCTTTCTGCAGGCAACCCAATTCTGTATCCACCTTGCCCAACTTCCCTGTTGTTTCCAGTGTCAATTGCCTGGATGAAAGTACACTTCTGTGATGTCTTGTTTATCCAATCACATTCAAAGAATCACCAGAATTGTTTGATGCTTCAGCCAATACTCTTGTGTTTTTTAATAGTGCATAGTTTGTACTTAATATTTCCTATTTTTCATCCATATGCTTTGCAGTATCATCTGAGGACATGGCATCAGTTTCCACATGTACACAGATGTCATCTAGCTTTATATCACAACCAGCTCTGTTGACACCTCAACTATCAAAATTCCCGGATTAACACCAAACATTAGGCAAGGACAAACTTACTTCCACCATAAAAGACTGACCCAGCACATCATTCATCTAAAGCCCTGTCACTCATTCTATTTCTTGTCCACTTTCCCTCACATTACCTGTGTATTGACTGAAAATGAGCCACGCTGTTAACCTTGGTGTCTCTTTGGATCTTGTGCTGAGGCAATAGCAAGGACCATATGTGTCAATCTTTCTAATTTCAATAACTCCTTTTCTGCCTCAGTCCATCTGCTGCTGAATCCCTCACTCCTACCTTTTGTTACTTCATAGACTTATTAATTCCACCATATTCCTGTCAGACTTCTAAAGCCCCCAGTAGGGCATCGGCTGCCTACAGCAGTCTTCCAGAGTCATCTGTCCTGGGCTAGTCTTCATGTTCTTGCCAGATGTAGCCCATCTTCGAATATCCTGACTCTCCCAGGGATGAGAGCCTTGGAACTTCTGTTGACATTTCTGTAGCTCTGGGATTTTGTGCTTTGGGGTTGCTGGCCACATGCCCAACCCTGCTTCTTTCAGAGCCAGGCTTGGACATTTCATGGTGGAATTATTCCTGTCAGACCCTCCATTTTTCTTCTATGAACTTGGATAACAACGTTTTTAATTACTTAGTATTCTAATTTGCTGCATGTACCCAACTCATAAGACTGTATTTGCCAAGTTTTATTAAGTCTTGGATAACAATTTTACCTCTGATTGCAAATTTTTGAAAGGATCCTTCCCTTCTAATATCTGTAATCCATTCTATGCCCATTACTCTCCCAGCTATCTGTATTTCAAAACTAGCTTCTTGAGTAGCCTTGAATTTAATTGTTCTGTAACAAGTGGCCAGACCTTCAGCTGCTGATATCCTGTGCTCTGCGATTAACAAGCACACATGTAGGAGCAGAAATAGGCCATTTGGCACATCGAATCTGCTCTGCCATTTCATCATGGCTGATTCAGTTTAACTCTCAGCCCCAATCTGCTGCCTTCTCCCTGTATCCCTTCGTGCCTTGACCAATTAAGAATCTATCAACTTCTGCCTTAAATATACAGAAAGACTTGGCCTCCACAGCTGCCTGTGACAAAGAATTCACAGATTTGCTACTGTGGCTAAAGAAATTTATCCTCATCTCTGTTCTAAAAGGATACCCCTCTATTCTGAGGCTAACTCCTCTGGTCTTAGATTCTCGCACCATCCTCTCCACATCCACTCTATCAAGGTCTTTCACCATTCGATAGGTTTCAATGAGGTCAGCCCTCATTCTTCTGAATTCCAGTGAATACAGGCCCAGAGCTATCAAACGATCTTCATATGACATCATTCAATCCTGGAATATTTTTCTTGAGCCTCCTTTGAATCCTCTCCAGTTTCAGCACATTCTTTCTAAGTGGCCAAAACAGCTCACAATACTCCAAATGAGGCCTCACAAGTGCTTTATAAAGTGTGAACATTATGTCTTTGCTTTTAAATTCTAATCCTCTTGAAATTAATACAATGTTGTATTTGCCTTTCTCACCATAGATGCAGCTTGTAATAGATGCACCTACTCAAGGACTCCCAAGAACCTTTGTGCTTCAGTTCTTTGTGTTTTCACTCTGTTTAGAAAATAGTCAACCCTTTCTTTTACCAAAGTGCATGACCATACACTTCCCAATACTGTATTCCATCTGCCATTTCTTTGTTCATTCTCCTAATCTCTAAGCCATCTGACTTTCTACCCTCCATTCTCCTTAAAGCTGTTTTAAAGTGTTGTCCTTTAAACATTGTTTCTTGAAGCAAACCTTGCTTTTGAAACCTGACAATCTTCTTTATCCTATCAATGTGTCAGTTTCAGGTATTTTCCCTCATTTCTGTGTTTATGGCAGATTTTTTTTTGTCAATTGATCTCGTTTGTAACATTTTCTATTCTTTGTTTCTTGCTGTTTTCCATAATACAATTTTGAAAAAGTTTAAATGTCTTGAAGTTATTTTCCTTTTATTCTGTAACTGGTATTTTTAAGATCGTTATCCTTCCAATTCCAGGAAAAGTCAGCTTAACGCTGTTATGAATTATATTCTGAAGTTTGGCCCAATAAAAGCAATCGAGGTTGTTGAGCTGAGAGGGTTGATAGTTCCTTACCACTTTTTTTTTCCCCAAGATTGTTTGGTTTGCAATTTGTGAGTGTACATATGTTAATGTAAAATTAACAAAACATAAACTGCAACCTTAAAGTTCGATTTTGCTATTGGACCTTTAATGACATTTTTCATAAATTCCTGATATGCTGCAGTGATGACACAAACAGGTGACCATGGGAAAAGCAATAACCTTTCTTAATAAAATTGTTAATTTTGATTGTGCAATTCAGATTGATTTTAAAAAGTCAGGATTGTTTGCAACTAAAGAACTAGTCAGTAGTAGTTACTGAAGTAAGATGAGGTCTGTATTTGCATACTCGTGTTTGAAATGGTTAAGTCGTTTGAATTCATCACCGGAAGATGAGGCCTCATTCTTTTAAACTCACTCCCATTTTAATATTTATTTGGCATTTGCAGTGTAATGCCAGCATAACTATCATCAGTGCCCGATGAAATTACTGCTTAGTTTGATGTTCCCAGGTACACGTGCATAATAAATGTATTTGTCTTGAATTTGCTGACTATTCTTTGGAAACTTTTTCCCAACTGCACCCTGTTATTTCACCTCATAGAAACCAGTGGTCAAGTAGGATCAGCATATTCAGTTTCTGACAGATTTCAAAGTCAGCTGAGTCAGGGTGTGGATAGTTGTCTGCTTTTCTTGGCTGTCATTGTGCACAGTTCATCTTTCCTCAAGTCCTTGCCACTGAGGTTAAGGCTGGCAATCCACAGGAACTTGGCACTGGTAAACCCCTGGAGGCATTCATAACATGGAGGAAATTTCACCCAGTTTTTGCCATGTAGACTTTTCAGTTTTAACTTCTGATTGCAACTTGATAAAAATATAATTTAAACTTCCCTTGCTTAGCTTCACTGATCGTGTGGGATTTTGAATCTCTACTGTTATTTCACTTGGCTATGACTGGTTTGCTGCTAAGAGAAAAAATGTGGTGACACTATATACTGAAATTGCTTTGGTATTCTTTGTACTCTTGTGAAGATCTCTGGTCAAGATCACCTAATTTGA
Organism: Hemitrygon akajei; assembly: GCF_048418815.1. NCBI lineage: Eukaryota > Metazoa > Chordata > Chondrichthyes > Myliobatiformes > Dasyatidae > Hemitrygon > Hemitrygon akajei. Next base: position 75,312,625 of record NC_133135.1, on the reverse strand, counting down.
CTGAGAAGAAAGATGTGGGTTTTATTGGATAGATTTGGTAGGAAGCTAGTAATATATATCTTGTCTATTGAGAATTTAACCAATAATATTTGTAGTTAAATTATATTTAATTGATAGTAAATATCGATAATCGTAAGAGCTGTCTCCTTAATTTGGAGTAGTGAATCTTCTGTTCTTTTCCAAGGCATTTCTCTGGGAACCTCCTTCCACTTTTGTTTGGGTTCTGAGGTGAAGATCTCAGTGGGGTAATGGATGCATATTGAGGTGGGAGAATGGGTAATGGTGGTAATGGAAATGGGAGGTTCTGATTGTGTAGTACTGCTCAGTGCTCTAGACAAAGGGACTTCTAGTTTACAGAAGATCTCAAATGCTCCTTCTCCATTTTGATTGATCATAACCAGGGATTCCATTAGTTCCTCAATGCTGATATTGGTTTGCTTATCTTGCTAGTTTATTTGGAGAATTTTGTAGAGAGAGTTTTAGCTGTGTTCGGTACATTGAAGTGCCTGCTGTTAATCGTCCCTCTTCAGAGGTTATGTCATCTGCTTCCAAAGCCTTGTTATTTTTCATTTGGGAATTAGCCTTTTTGATTACTGTTACTTCGAGGCAACATTGGATAGTTTGCCGTAGGGTGGAATCAAAAAGTAGATCATGACTGAGGAGTTATGTAGTTGACTGACTATCCTCGATAATCTGTCTTCTGTCCTTGGTTATTGAGGCTATGTCCATGTTTCAAAAAATATCGGGTATGTACCCTATTTAAATGTACAATTCAATTTGCAATGTTAGCCACTTTAAAGATGTACCGTAAATTCCGGACTACAGAGCACACCTGATTAAAAGCCGCAGGCTCTAATTTTAGAAAGAAAATCAATTTTGTACTTGTACAGGCCGCACCGGATTTTAAGCCGCAGGTGTCCCACGTTGTAATATGAGATATTTACACAGAAAGATATTACACGTGAGGATTTTTTAACTTTTAATTAAATCCGTATGGTAACATAAACAAATACATATTGCAAATGCTTTTTTTCGAACCGTGCCTGTAACACGGCTACTTTTAAATATACATACGTATCGGTAACACACAAATTACGTTGCGTATACTTTTTTTACTGAACAGTGCACGAACAACATTCCAATATCTCCTAACAACTGGTAAAAAAATATATACTGCAGCCTACCAGGAAAAGTTATTGATCGCCTTTAACTTAAAAGCTGCATCATATGTTTGCAGCGTTCTCGCGCGGGTGTAATGCGCTCGCCCCCTCCTTTCCGTTTATCGCAAATCGGTATTTTCCCACAAGACGCGACGAAACCGGATGTGACGTCATAGCATTCCGGGATGTAGCACAGGAAACAAATATACTTAAAACACTTCTAACTTTAACTAGAAAATACTAACAAATGAATTACTAAGCGAAAATATTATAAACTAAATAACTGCCATAAAGGCAGCACAATGCTTTTCTTCGAGTGTTTTCCATGTTGATGAGGGTGAGTACAAATGACTGATTTACAATAATTTAATTGTGAAAGTGCGCTTGATTTATCATACAATTTCATTGGACCTCTGTGAACTACTCATCAATTTTATTGGTCTACTGTTATGAGGCAAAATGTTTTTGGCGGCATGAAAATAAACCATGCATTAGCCGCACTGTAGTAAAGGCCGCAGTGTTCAAAGCGTGGGAAAAAAGTAGCGGCTTATAATCCGGAATCTACGGTAGTTGAAATGCAATGAACAAAGTGAAAGTAAAATTGGATATTTCAGCAAAATGTAGGCAAATTAAACACACTTGAGACTAAATTGAGTTAATTTTTTGGGTGAAATTTTAACTTGAATATAGAACAGCTTTGATTTACAATGAATTATGTATAGTGGGTATAGATTCACTGCATATTAAATAGAGAACATATAAAAATGTTCCAAGTGAAGCTGGAGAATGGCATTTTAAATCAATTTGCTATATTTTATAGATCTCACCCTGGTCACAAAGTATGTTATGAAGGGTTGGAAAGAAGTTGAAGAAGCGTATAAGGATAAGGAAAACTCAGATGGAATTCAGCGATTGTTGAAGTACTTTGAAGCTTTAGAAAGGGTAAAGATGACCCAAGATGAACAGGAGGTTGCTCATCTTATTGAAGAGTACAGATTGGTCAGAGAGCACCTACAGTCTAATCACCTGAAGTCACGGGAGGTGAGTAAGTAAATGTTTTTTTCTTTGGGGAATGAAAATAAAGCCCAAATTTAGTTTTTTTTTAATGTAGCTGATATTTGTGTAACATATTTAATGGTAGTTGTAGAGTATATGTGAATCAAGTAAGGAACTATTTCCTTTCCAAGTTGTATTGTCTTTCCATTGAGTTATTTGCTTACATGTAGTTCAGAGATGCATTTTCACTGGCCTTCTCTTAATTCGTTATGATACTTGAGCAGTAGGAGAATTAATGCTGGCCAGTTGGTAAATGCAGAGTTCGACTATCAGTCAATTATGAATTAATTTACTTGTAATTACTTGCACTTAAATTTACATGCCTTTTAAAGTTTACAAATATATGAATTCTGTAAGTCGTTTCAGTACTCCATAAGGTTATGTAGATAAAATTCTGATTTGTGTATTATGATAAATATAATATCACAAATTGCTTCCAGCACCAGTGTCAAACCTGCATTTGCCAACTTGGTTTCGAACTGTTGTCCAGATAAAATCTGTACAGCCTTCTGTGTTTTTATGATTTGTTTTGAATGAATTTAGAACAAAGTGTAATGACTAAAATTTACTGAGCAAATTCATCCATATTTTCTCTCCTCTTTGACTCTCCATTTCCCATAGCTGGAATGGTACCACTGAATATTGTATATTGAAGTTGAAGATGTAATGTAAAATGTTTAACTATAGATGTAATTGCAGTATCTGTTGTATTCAAATCAATTTGTATATTTTTGTTTGTAGCAGAACAATATTTTGCTTTAATATCTTAGGTGTGGAAGGCATTACTGAAGGATATGCCTATTATTGTAATTCTTAAAAATTTGGGGAAGATGACTACAGATTCCATTCTTAAGCCTGGAAGTGAAGAAGTTACCATGTTGTGTGAAAGGTTGAAAGATGAGACTGTGTTAAAGAAGGTATGGTCCTATTTTTCAAAATCTTACTGATCTAACCAATCTGTCTCCAATCAGATCTGAGAAAAAGAATTTCTACATAAAAGCAAGTTACTCTATGATATTTTCCTCTGATTAAGCCATTTTGGTGTATGGAAATGCATGCATTTTTGTATTTTACAGCTGATATTCCCAGTACATGCAGTATTCTTATTTTGTGGGATGTACGTGGGTATTACATTACATTGCATTGCTGTTATATACATGTATTCAAATGAACACTTGAAAAATATTTTTTGGGTTGGCATTGTTAAACCAGTTGGTTTATGTGATATTCAAAATTGTAACCAAGGTTTTTTATTTCAACAAATGATCAGAACTGAAACAGATTCATCTTCTCATTGTTTTTGTGGATCCTATTTGTTTGTAGATGAGTTGCTTGCCATTTTACCTAGATTCTAACAGTAACTAGGTTCAAAATAGAGTCTGGATAGAGAGTACCCAACGTCAGGTAAAATTGCCGGACAAATGCAAATTATTTTTATTCTTCTGATCCTGTCAATGTTTTAGGTGATGCCTTGGAAAAAATATAATTTGACATCTGGTTACACCATTAAGTGGATTATTAACTTGTTTTTAATAAACCAACCATCTAATTTTAGACTTTGCAGCATATATGTAGTTTTTTAACTATACATTTGATTTTTTTTCATGAACTTTTGTCTATTGAAGTGAGGATATTATTTCTGGCTATTGGGAATATGTCTCTGATCAGCAACACTAAAGTAATGTCTTCTTGGCACATCACAACAATATTTCCTCAATATGTCTTCAAATTTTCATAATGTATATGAGATTTTCATATCCTATATCTTTTTGTGACATTGACTAAAATTGGCATTTGCCAGCAGATTTGGATGTTTCTACAGTGGGAATCTGTTTTTGTTCTTAGTCAAACTTGATCTTGAATACCATTACTTGTATTTCAGTGCTCAATTAAAATAGAATTAATGTTTTAGCAAAAGTGCTTTTTGCCTGTTGAAGGTATTGAATAATTTTAGATGCTCTATACTAGTGCGGTCAATGCTCAAATATTCCAGCAAAAGGTTATTTTTCATTGATTCAGTAAGGCACTAATCAAAGGAGTCAGCTATGGGATAAATGCACATAAACTTGATCTTATTAATATAATATCAGCAAAGATCTCAAGCTGGAATCAAGAGTAAAAACTGTTAAAAAAATTTGTTCATTTATTTCATTTACATTCCTTAACCTGGGGAAACTTAATATAATTTTAATAATTCCCCCTGTTGTAGCCATGAGGAAAATTAAAATTTAAATAACATTATTTTTCTTCAAAGGAAACTGGTACTATATTTCTTTGTATACTATTGTTATGTTTTTTTTAATGCTTTTTGAGTTTTTTTCCCCTCTTCCCACAATCCCTCCCTGAGGGCAGTGACTCCACTTAGAATACATTTCGGTTGCCCTGTCATCTCTCTTGTTAATTTTGGAAGGTCTTTATACCTGAACATACAGAGTGAATGTCTGCAAATTGACATGGCCACAACAAGCAACACAACTGAGATTAACTTCACATTTGTTTGGCATCCACAAGCCTGCAGCAATATGAGCAGCTGTCAGAATATTACCCAAATCCATATCAAGCATGGATATATTTAATCTGATCTATATAACTCCATACCATGTTAGGAATTGTTTCATCCATAAAACCAGCAAGGTAATCACTTACTATTCACTGTTCCTTAAGAATTAAAATAAAATCAGGAAACAGTGGGAATAGTAAGTGGGTCAGGAAGAATAAAGTTCAAAGTAATTTATTATCAAAGTACATATAGGTCTTTATGTACAACCCTGAGATTGATTTTCTTTTGGGCATACTCAATAAACAACCATAACAGAATCAATGAAAGACCATTCGTATATATGGAGGGAGATATAGAATTAATGCTTCAGATCAATGTTTGTTTATAAGAAATTGAAAAGTGAGAGAATGAGTGTATTTTATGTTGCAGAGAGGGGAAAAGAATGGGATTTGATGGTCTGAAGAACAAGATTGTCTTGATAACATAGTTGCTTTCAGTGCCACCTAAAAGAGGGATCTGAATGGAGAAGTGTAAGTAAGAGATGATATAGAAATCATTTAGAGGGAGGGGGAGAAGACAACAATGACTTTTGGGTGCAGAATAAACAATTGCTACAAATATGAAATAAGATGACCCTCAAAATACTCAGCAGATCAAGTATCATTTGTGGAAAGAGAAAAGCTATCTTAACATGCATAGATGAAATCTGAGACCTGTGAGGCCCTGGTTATAGGGCAAGATTGTCCACACTCAATCTTTATTCCTTGGAGCATTGGAGGATGCAAGGTTACCTCAACAGAAGCTTTTAAAATCATGAGGGGTATGGATGAAGTAGATGGTCATGGATGAGTTGGGGAAACATAGAAAACCTACAGTACAATACTGGCCCTTCAGCCTACAATGCAGTGCCGAACATGTGCTTACTTTAGAAATTACCTAGGGTTACCCAAAGCCCTCTATTTTTCTAAGCTCCATGTACCTATCCAAGAGTCCCTTAAAAGACTCTATTGTATCTGCCTCTGTCGCCGGCAGCCCATTCCACACACTCAACACTTTTTGCATAAAAAACACCCCTGACATCTCCTCTGTACCTACTTCTAAACACTTTAAAACTGTGCCCTCTTGTGCTAGCCATTTCAGCCCTGGGGATAAAGCCTCTGACTATCTGCACAATCAATACCTCTCATCGTCTTATATACCTCTATCAGGTCACCTCTCACCCTCTGTCACTCCAAGGAGAAAAGGCCAAGTTCACTCAACCTATTCTCATAAGGCATGCTCTCCAATCCAGCCAACATCCTTGTAAATCTGCTCTGCACCCTTTCTATAGTTTCCACATCCTTCCTGTAGTGAGGTGACCAGAAATGAGCACAGTACTCCAAGTGGGGTCTGCCCAGGGTCCTATACAGCTGTAACATTACCTCTCGGCTCTTAAACTCGATCCTATGGTTAATGAAGGCCAATGCACCGTATGCCTTCTTAACCACACAGTCAACCTGCGCAACAGCTTTGAGTGTCTATGGACTCAGACCCCAAGATCCCTCTCTGAATCTCCACACTGCCAAGAGTCTTACCATTAATACTATATTCTGTTATCATATTTGACCTACCAAAATGAACCATCTCACACTTAACTGGGTTGAACTACATCTGCCACTTCTCAGTCCATTTTTGCATCCTATCAATGTCCCGCTGTAACCTCTGACAGCCCTCCACACTATCCACAACACCTCCAACCTTTGTGTGATCGGCAGATGTACTAACCCATCCCTTCACTTCCTCATCCAGGTCATTTATAAAAATCACAAAGAGAAGGGGATCCCAGAACAGATCCCTGAGGCACACCACTGGTCACCAACCTCCATGCAGACTATGACTCATCTACAATCACTCTTTGCCTTCTATGGGCAAGCCAATTCTGGATCAACAAAACAAGGTCCCCTTGGATCCCATGCCTCTTTACTTTCTCAATAAGCCTTGCGTGGAGTACCTTATCAAATGCCTTGCTGAAATCCATATACACTAGATCTACTGCTCTACCCTCATCAATGTCTTTAGTCACGTCCTCAAAAAAATTCAGTCAGGCTCGTAAGCCACAACCTGCCTTTGACGAAGCCATGCTGACTATTCCTAATCATATTATGCCTCTCTAAATGTTCATGAATCCTGCCTCACAGGATCTTCTCCATCGACTTACCAACCACTGAAGTAAGACTCACTGGGGAAACCAAAACTGGAAGGCTCTGAAATATAAGTGAAGCAATTTAGAAGAGACCTGTGAGGTAACTTCTTTACACAGAGCGTATTAAGTATGCACAATGAGCTGTCAAAGGATGTGGTTGCTTTGGGTACAATTGCAACATTTAAGAGGATAGTTACATTGAGGGGAGGGGCTTGGAGAGCTATGGGCTGAATGTGGCTAACTAGGATTATCAGGAAGGATGTTGTTGTCAGCATGGACTAGTTGGGCTAGAGGTCCTGTTTCCAAGCTATGTTACTCTGACTTGATGATCTGCATCAGAACTGGTCAGTTCTGGGGCTCAAAGCATCAATCATTGTAATTCTCCATCTATTCCCACACTGGCATGTGTCTTCAGCCTTCTACACTATTCCAACAATGTCCAAAGGTGAAGAAACACAACCTCATTTTTTATTGACACATTAGCTAATGTAGCCAAGGGATGAGAATTTTATACTGCATGAAAATTAGATCAGAGTCAAATCATAGTTCATTTGTGATAGTCTACAATCAAATATTCCATTGATCCTGATTGTTGAAGTGCATCTACAGTATGAACACTGATCCCTGGAGTGAAATATTGGGTACGGTACAACTCGAAAACCATACCTAAATATGAGTGATACTCAATCCAGAAAAAAATACAAGAGATTTGAGAAAAATGTTGGACAGAGAAAAACTGCACAGTGTAGTTCTGAACTCTTTCAAGGACATATTTTTGTCAATAATCTATTGTCCATTGACTTTCAGGCTCGAATTCATCCATTTCACATTTTGGTGGCTCTTGAAACATACAAAACAGGAAAAGCAAACCGGGGAAAATTAAAGTGGATCCCCAATTCAGATATTTTGCTGGCACTAAATCAGGCATTTTATAAATCTTTTAAGGTAATGATAAATTGTCATATTCCAACTCTCAAGACAACCATATTTTGTGAAATAGTAATTATTTGAATTATTTTGTTGGTTTTTACAGAATATCGAGCCAACAGGGAAGCACTTTGTATTGGCTTTGGATGTAAGCTCTTCAATGTGTAGCCAGGTTCTAGGATGCAGAGCTCTTTGTGCCTACAGTGTTGCAGCAGTTATGTCAATGGTAAGAGTGTTTCACAGACCAAATGTTGTTTTTGTGATTTATAAATTTTTGTTGATGCTTATGGAGTTTTTTCACTATAAACTTTTACGTTAACTCTTATTTTCTCCTGAATTGGAATAAAGTTTAAAGTATTGTTCAAAATACCTAGCAGTGAGAATTCCTACATAATTCCTAACTTTATAATTTACAGTCTCTTTTGGAAGAGATAATCCCACTTCCATTTTCTTTATCTTTAATATAGTTTGAGGAAAATAGAAATAGAAATAGTCAGATCCGTTCTCTGAAATTTCTGTCATTTAGCCAGCTGCATGGTGCTGTTCAGTCATTGCTTTCTCTTGACACTTCTTTAGCTCATCTTTGGAAAGTTTGTCCCAGCTCATAAATCAGCAGAAACTGAAGAGAGTAGGCAAGCATGAGAAGTGGTGGTCCACAAATCTTAAGCAGTCTCTGCTTCCACGAAGTGTGTGGTACTGTCCTCCTGATATCTGTCTTCCTAATACGAGAGAGGGATTGGGCTGAAGCATTGATTGGTCTTTGCAATCTGACAAAGCAATGGTGCTAGCTGCTGACTTGTCTTGGCCAGCAGCAACAGAAGAGTTTACTGAAAGTCCAATTCTAATTTTTAAATTATACTCCCTTCCAATGGAATTACTCTCAGTCCACATTATTGTTGTTCTATCAATCAAAGCACTCCTTAAATCATCCAAGTTTCAGAGAAACCAGCTTTAATTTGTGCATTCTGTCCTCAGAATTAAACCTTTTGAATTGAAGCTAATGTGATTTTAAAAAGACAAAAAGGTATTTATTAAATGGTGTGAGATTGAAAGTGTTTGTGTTCTTACCTGTTGACACCTATTAACACAAATTGCTGAAAACTAATGTTCAGGTATAACAGGGAATTTGTTAAGTTGATTTTTATTGTAAGAAGATTTGATTGCAAGATTCAATGTATCTTCCTGGAATTATATGTGGCCCTCAAGGGATTGTATCTGGTATGTTGTGTCTGGTCTCTCATTGAAATAAATAATGCTCGTGAGGGATATTTGTCCATCAGATTGATTTTTGGGATTGGGGAGAAGAAGGAAGGGTCAGGGTTTTAGCTTTTGAGAAACTAACCAGACTAAAAGAGTGGAAGATTTATCTTGTTGAAGCACATAAAATTCTTTTGGGGCTCATCTACCCTGGAATGTAGTAAGTTTTTGGAATTGCTTCAAGTTCAAGTTTATTGTCATTAATACTGCCAAGGTGCACAATATGGTACATATAACTCACACATGCAACACATAAAGTAATATTACTACAAATAAATTACCAATTAATAAGTTGCATATACAAGTTATAAAGTAAACAGTATAACACTACTAGTGCTTCATACATGGTGAGACCTGAGTGGTGGCAGGGAGTTTAATTGTCTTACAGCCTGGAGGAAGAAGCTGTTTCCCACCCTAACAGTTCTTGTCCTAATACTGTGGTATCTCGTCTGATGGTAGGGGGTTAAAGAGACTTGGATGGATGGGAAGAATCATTGACAATGCTAAGGGCCTTGGGTACACAGTGATCCTGATAAATATCTCTAATGGCTGTGATAGAGACTCCAATGATCTCCTTAGGAGTCCTTGCAATCTTTTGTAGGGGCTTGTACAAAAATGCCTTGCAATTCCTGTACTCAGCAGTAATGCAACTGGTCAGGGCACCTTTCACTGTTACTCCTATAAAAAATTGGTTAAAATTTAAAATGCGGGGGGGGGGGGGTGGAGAATAGGGCTCAGCTTCCTCAAACTCCATGGGAAGTGGAGACGCAGCTGGGCTTTCTTGACCAAAGAGGTGGTGTTGAGAGACCAGGTGAGATTGTTCATTATGTGCACTCCCAGAAACTTGATGCTCTTAGTGTATGTGCATTGAGGAGTGGTCACCCTGCACTTCCTGACGTACATCATCTCTGGTTTTGCCCACATTGAGACTCAATTTGTTGTGCTCACAGCATTCCGAAAGCTGCTTTACCTCTTCTTATTGAAGAAGGTGCGGGGGCTCAGTTGTTAAGTATGTATATTTAAATTGGGAATCAGAATTTTTAGATATTAATAAAGGAATATGAGATTAATATATGTCATAAATAGACATTGAACCCATGAACATTACCTCACTTTTTTATATTGTTTCTGTTTTTGCACTATTTTTAATTTAACATACATATAATTACTGTAAATGATTGATTTATTTTTCTATATTATCATGTATTGCATTGTACTGCTACCACTAAGTTAACAAATTTCACAATATGTGTAGGTGATTCTAAACCTGGTTCTGATTCTGCGAGTAACATTGAGCTGGAAGATCATCATGCATCTTATAAAATGGCACAGCAGGCAAAAGGGACCATATGGTTTGCTTCCCTGTCTACTTTTCTTTTTTTTAATCCCACTATGCTTATCGAGAAACAAAATTTGCACAGAGCAATATGCCTTTTATGTAGTTAAGAATGTTAGAAAGGAAAGGGATCAATAAACTCTTATCAGGCTTCCAGCTGGGTTCAGGTATCAATTTAAACCGACGTTTCAATGACAAACTGCCATTTTCATCAGGGATGATGCCTCGGCATGTCTAGTCTGGTAGAGTGAGTGAGTGTGTATGTATGTGTGTATATATATTTGTGTGTGTGTGTGTGTGTACAAAACTCAGTAGTTTTGTGTCATCAAATTCAGTCCTATGGCCATAGCAAATGCAATGTTCTGCTACTGTCAGTTTTTTCCCGTTTTTTTTTCGATTCCCAAGCCACGGTAACCTATGCACATTCTCCTGTATACTTTAAATCATCTCTAGATTACTTATAATACCTAATACTATGTAAATAGTTGTTATACTGTATTGTTTAGGGAATAATGACAAGAAAAAAAGTCTGTACATGCTCAAACAACAAGTGCTGGAGAGACAACTTCCGGGTTTTCCCATTCTGCAGTTGGTTGAATCCACGCACGCAGAATCTGCGGATAAGGAGGGCCAACTGTACTAACCATGAGAGCTAACTGTACTAACCATGAGAGCTAGAAGTGACTTCATTTGTCAAGTGACTGGATTTTTTTCCAAATGGATTTTGTTTCCTGCACTCACTGCTTATTGTCCCTGATTTAACTGATTCAGATCTGTGGGCTGGGTTACCTCAGAGCTGATTAATGTTCTGGTTCCTTGGATGTGCATGGTCCTCAAAAGATGTAATGGAGTTGGATGAATAGGCCAGAACAAGTCCCACTCACCAAATCTCTCTGGAAATCTTTGACAGATGGTAAATATGCACCCTAACTCCACTGATTGTTAAAGCTGTCACATTCTTTCGGTGCTTCTGAATGTCCCTGATGTCCAGAGAGGTTTTAAAAAATAAAATCACCTAACAGCACTTAAAATAAGCCTATAGTCAAGCAATTTCTTTACTTTTATATACTTCTGACTACTACAGTTGAATCTGCTGCCAGTATTATCCCCAGCAGTGCATTATAAATCCTAACCACTCGTGCATTAAGAAAATGTTTTCCTTGTATCACTTCAGTCGATCTCCTTCATTCTGTCCCTGTTCTTGATACATTCTGCCAATGGGAAGTTTCCTTCTATCTATACTCTTCTCACAAGTATATCTCTCAGATCCTGCATAACCTACAACATTGAACCTTTCAACCTAGGGTGTTGTGAATGCCACCTATGACAACTTTCAACACCATCCATAGCATCTCCAATCTTCGTGTTATCTGCAAATTTATTAACGCATCTTTTCACTTCCTCATCCAAGCCATTTATAAAAATCACAAGGAGCCTGGATCCCAGAACAGATTCCTGTGGAACACCACTAGTCACTGACCTCCAGGTAGAATATGCTCCATCTATTAATACACTCGGCTTTCTGTGGGGAAAGCAGAATCAGAATCCTTTTGGTTAAGTTTCCATAGATCTCAGGCATCATGACTTTCTGAGAACCTTGTCAAATGCCTTACTAAAATGCATATACATCATATCAACTGCTCTACCTTCATTAATTTGTTTTGGCACCTTAAAAACTCAATTAGGCTCATGAGGCAGGATCGGTCTCTCACAAAGCAATGCTGACTATCCCTATTAAGATTATGCTTCTCCAAATGCTTATAAATCATGTCCCTAAGAATCCTCTCCATTAGTTTGCCCATCACTGACGTACGATTCACTGGTCTGTTTTATTCCCAGGATTATCCCTATTACCTTTCTTGAACAACAGAACAACATTTGCTGTTCTCCAATCCTCTGATACCATTCCTACAGCCAGAGAAGACACATAGATCATTGTCAACACCCCAGCAATCTCTTCCTTTGCTTCCCTTAGTAACCTGGGCATTATCTGACCCTGGAGACTTATCTAACCTAATATTTTTCAGAAGCACCAACACTGCTGCACATTAACCTGTTTTATGGTGACTTTGCATTTGTAAAAATAGAACCTTAACCCTGTTGACTACTGAAGCAAGTATTCAAGACCTCTGCTACCTCACCTGCCTCTTGGTACTTTTTTTCCTCTTTATCCCTGAGTGGTTCATCATGTTCTTCACGTACGTGTAGAATATGTTGGGGTTTTCCTTAATCCTGCTTGACAAGGCTTTCTCATGTCCTTTGTCATTCTTCTAAATCTCTTAAGATCCTTCTTGGCTTCCTTATAACTCTAAAAATCCCTCTCTGATTTTTGCATCCTAACCTTACGAATGCTTCCTCCTTCTTGAGTAAATATTCTACCTCACTTTTTTACCTTGGGTCCTTCACCTTGCCTTCTTATCCAGAGTTCCATGCCAATATTCATTAACAACCTCTACATTTCTGGTGTGTGTTTCCCTAAGTAATCTGTTCCCAAGTTCCTGTCTAATATTGTCATAATTAGCCTTCCCCCAATTATTGTCTGCTCATATCCTTATCCCAGTCAATGCTAAAGGTCAGGTAGTTATGGTCACTATCTCTGAAATATTTGCCCACTGAGATTTGTCATGTGTCCAGGTTCATTGCCTTGTACTAAATCTAGTATGGCCTCTCTTTTAATCAGCCATCCAACGTACTGTCTCAGGAATCATTCCTGGATGCACCTAACAAATTCCACCCATCACTGGCTAATGTTCAGTTCCTGGACAACAAGCTGTGTGAACTGAAAGCCAGAATCCCCTACCAGTGGGAAACAAAGGAATGTAACATTTTGTGATTCGTGGCTGACGGAGGGGATACTGGACCATGCTGTCGAACCTCTGGGTTCTCCCTGTTCTGGGTGGACAGGTCAAAAAACCTCTCTGGGAAGAGTCAGGGAGGAGGGGTATGCTTCATGGTCAACAATGCTTGATGCACCCTCCAGAATGTGCTTGCCCTCAAATCCTTTTGTTCCCCGGACCTGGAATACTTGGTGCTGCTGTGCAGACCCTACTGGCTGCCTAGGAAGTTCACGGCTGTTATCATCACAGTAGTGTACATTCTGCCGCAGGCTGATACTGACCTGGCTCTCAAGGAACTGTACAAGACCATCAACACACTGGAGACTGCACACCCAGAGGCTGCCTTCCTCGTTGCCGGTGACTTTAATTGAGTGCTGCTGACGGAAGTCTCTCTGAAGTCTTGTCAGCACATCCAGGTGAGCATTCATGGAGAGAAGACACTTGACCTCTGCTACACTCCCTTCCGCAATTCTTACAAAGCTCTCCTTCACCCAGCTTTTGGAAAATCACATTACTCTTCGATCCTTCTTTTGCCAATGTACAAGCAGAAGCTGAAACAAGAGGTGGCCATAATTAAAACCGTCCACTCTTGATCTGACCAGGCAGTCTCCATGCTGCAGGACTGTTTTGATGACGTCGACTGGGATATCTTCCATGATGAGGATGTCTGCGAGTTCATGGATGGAGTCATGTGCTTCTTTTGGAGGTGCAGCAATGATGTTGTCCCCAGAAGTTGTTCAGGGTCTTCTTGAACCAGAAACCCTGGATCAGTAGTTCTGTGTGGGCAGCAGTTACCGCGCAACACAGAGCTTATGCAGTCAACAGGAGCTCCAGGAAAGCAGCTACGATCTGTGCAAAGCTATTAAGGCTGCGAGACAACAATATAGATTAAAGATTGAGTCAAGATTCACAACAAGTAGCACATGTAATTTGTGGCAATGGTTGCATACCATTGCAGACTTCAAAGCCAAATGTAGTGGTGCCACCAACATTGCGGCCTCTCTCCCAGATGAGTTTAATTGCTTTTAAGCTCGGTTCGATGAAGCTAACTCTGAGCCTCTGAGGAAAGCCACCACTACAACCTGTAACCTGGTTATCTCTGAGGCTGAGGTACGCAGATGTTTCCAATGAGTGGACAGTCATAAGGCTGTGGCACCAGACGACATCCCAGGGCGAGTACTCAGGATGTGCGCAGCACAACTAGTAGGTGTTTACTGACATTTTTAATTATAATTAATAAGCAAATACTTTGAGAGGCTGGTCGAGCACTACATTTGCAGCATGCTTCCACCCAACCTGGACCCCTTACAATTCACCTACTGACACAATCGATCGACAGACAACGCAATAGCCACTGCTCTAAATACGGTCCTTAACGCATCTGGAGAAGGATGTTTGTGTTGTGTCAAGAAAACAACTTCTCCCTCAATGTCACAAAAACAAAGGAGCTAGGTGTGGATTACAGGAGGAATGGAGACGTGCTAACCCCTGTTGACATCAATGGATCTGGGGTTGAGGGAGGGTGAACAGTAAGCTCCTTGGCATCCACAACACTGAGGACTTCATGTGGTCTGTACTCATCAGCTGTGTGGTGAAGAAGGCACAACTGTGCCTGTTTCACCTCAGACAGTTGAGGAAGTTTGGTATGGGCCCCCAATTCCTAAGAACTTTCTATAGGGGTACAATTGAGAGCATCCTGACTGGCTGCATCACAGCCTGGTATGGGAACTGTACCTCCCTTAATTACAGGATTCTACAGAGAGTGGTGCAGACAGTCCAGCACATCGGTAGTTATGAAATTCCCTTGATTCAGGACAGTTACAAAGCCAGATGTGTAAAAAGGGCCCTTAGGATCATTGGGGACCTGAGTCACCCCAACCACAATCTATTCCAGCTGCTACCATCGGGGAAACGGTACTGCAGCATAAAAGCCAGGACCAACAGGCTCCAGGTCAACTTCTTCCACCAGGCTGTCAGACTGATTAACTCGTGCTGATTTGAGTGTATTTCGATGTTATACTGACTGTTCTACTTATTATAAATTACTATGATTGCACGTTTAGACAGAGACGTAATGTAGATTTTTACTCCTCGTGTATGTGAAGGATGTAAGATATAAAGTCAATTCAATTCATTTCAATCCAAACTTTTTGCCCTAAGGAGATGCCAATCAATATTACAGAAGCTACAAAGTTGTTATTTCTATACCTGTCCAAGGTGCAATCTTGCCTGTTACAAGAATCATCACAACTTTACTAGTCTATCCATATCACTGAAGGTCCTCAACCCTTTTTTCCTTTAAGTACTTTACCAGTTAATTGCCATACCTGTATTCTATCATCCCTGTATCTCTTTAGTTATGTTAAATTTTCTATCAACTCTCTAGGGTTTTACATCCAGAATTA
Organism: Hemitrygon akajei; assembly: GCF_048418815.1. Lineage (NCBI taxonomy): Eukaryota > Metazoa > Chordata > Chondrichthyes > Myliobatiformes > Dasyatidae > Hemitrygon > Hemitrygon akajei. The sequence goes on along the minus strand of NC_133135.1, from coordinate 75,296,965 downwards.
TTGGACCCAAAGTTGAACATAATAATCCAGCTCAGTGAGAGTTACCCTAATCGCCTAGGTTTTAGGGATTAGTCTCTAATTATAAGAGCCAGATTCTCATTTGTTTTTAATGCTTTTTTTTATCCATGCTGGTAATGTCATTGAAATGTTCAATAACACATTGATTACTTTTTTTAGGTTGTTACACAAACAGAATCCAACTCTACAATTGTTGCTTTTTCCAATGAAATTGTTCCATTACACATCACTTCAGAAATGGCACTGGATAAAGTATTAGCTGTGATGCGTGCGGTAATATAATTTTTTAATCAATTTTCTTAGTTTGTCTTTTTTCTGTTATCAGTTACGCAGAGCTCAGTGGGACATGCACAAAAGGATCAGTGCAGATTGAGTACCCCTTATCCGAAATGGTTTAGGCTAGAAGTTTTCTGGATTTTGAAATACATAATGAGATAACTTGGGATTGCTGAACTCTGAATTTATGTGCTACCATTAAACAGTTTTTGTCTTGCACTTGTTCATCACACAAACATACTGATGCAGTTGTTCAGCATGTTAGATTTTCATCAGCGACGATCTTGGCAAACTGACCAATGAATTTCCATCAGCAGACTTGTTATCACCACAAACCTTTTAAAAATTTCTGCAACCAGCCTGCTAATTACCTTCAATTTTCAGTTAGTCATGATAGATCTTTGCTGTTTCATGATCAGGATACCACTAAATGGTATATATGTTCACTCTGACGCTAACAAATCCACTCCTTCAACACACGATTGAGGTCTTCAATTTTCACTTTATGGAGTGTTTTTCTATTTTTCATTAACTTCTATTCATTACATATGTGAGGTTACTTCTCAGAACTGTCTATGGTGTACAGAAACCTGTGCATCAACTGGGAACCTTCCCAGTGCCTTATGGCATTTTCCATTTGTGGCGTCATGACAGCGCTCAAAAAATTTTTGATTTCTGAGGTTTCAGATTTTGTAATTTTGGATAAGGGGCACTTAACCTGTACCTTTTAGTAATTTTTGCTACTTACGTTTTATATATTAATAATGACTTGAATGCTTAAAAGATTATTTCAGAAGTTGTGTAAAGAACATATCCTAGTTACCAACAATAACCCTTTCCTAAAGTTAAATTGTTAAATATTAGTTTGTGCAACAATTTCCACTATTTTTGAGATGAAATTCTACTATTTTAATTGTTCATGTCTTATTTTTATTAACTCAACATGGCCTCTGCTTTTGAGAGTGTGCTGCGTGTCAAAAACTGGATGAAGAATTCTGTTTTTGCAGCAATCCTTGCAAACATGGCACATGTTGTTTCTCTTATTTCTGTATGAAATTCCTCAGTTACCATTTTTTTAACTTTAAATCCAGGACAGTGTTTTTCTCCCACTAATAAATTTTATCTTCTGATTTCATTAATATCCTTGTTTCAAATATTCCTACTAATGCTACCTCAAGAAAATTGTAATAAAAGTAAACTGATATAACATTGCAGATTATTTTGACTACTTTCAATAGGTTCCATTTGGTTCCACTGACTGTGCACTTCCGATGTTATGGGCTATTAAGACACAAACAGTTGCAGATGTGTTCATTATCTTTACTGATAATGAAACCTCTTACAGAAACATTCATCCTGTAGAAGCTTTGAGAGAATACAGAAAGGTGAGAGAATTCAAAATAGTATGTCTTTGTACAATGATGTTAAAGTTAGATTGAGAAAAGTGTTTCTGAAGTATTTTTTAAACTTAAGCCCATCACCCTTACTGAGGCTTGGGCCATTGACAGTAGCTCACCAGAGTCCTCTGTCCTGGGCCAGTCTTTTAAGTTGTCTCTAGGTGTAGCCCATCTTGCATCTTCACAAAGATCCTTTTTCTCTCAGATATGAGGTCATTGGAGTTTCTGGTGGTTTTGCTACACCCCTGAGTTTTTACAGGATGGGGTTGCTAGCCTGATGCTCGACCCTTCCTTTGGAGCTGGACGGAACCATCCATGGTGGCGTTGAGGAAAATTTTTAATAGTCTGAAACACTTGTAGCTTACAGTATTATTATGTCTCAATTCTTCCTTGTGGAATTTCGAAGGTCCCTGCTTCTTAGCTTGAACTTTGTTTGACTGGTCATGAATTTGTGCTCATCAATTATCAAATAGCAATTCTCTTAGGCAGTAGGACAAAATTGGATTGTGCTTCCGTGTTATAATCTTCAAACATAGATTAGCTGGAAACATTGTTTATTAAGCTCAATATGACCAAATGCCTTTAGAGAAAGAATCTTTAGAGCTCAGTATTTGGATAAACTACGATGGTAAAGGAGATGGTGATGTATAACCATTGTACAATCAAATGTTTTCCAGTTTTCATAAAAATGTATGTGGCTTCATCCAAATTGCAGTATTTAGTATGAAGCCCATGTAACAGCATCGAGAGGTTTCAGCCAACTCCTCTTCGATGGTCTCTGATTTCCCTTTAGCTACATCATTATTTTTGACTTTCCATTTAACTACTATCAGAATCTCTGTCTCTTCTTATGCACCTTCAAGTCATGCTGTCTGTCCATCGATCTCTGGACTGGATTGCTCCTCCAGAATACCCACAAATTAAGCCGTTTACATGGATTGGAACAATGAATGGTACTGAATCAAGTGTTTTGTATTTGAGGGCTGGAACGGGGGAGGAAGGTTGCTAAGGTAAAACATTACAGTGCTACCTATCGTGCATTTCTATCTTAAATACAGTCAGCTACCAACCATTCACAACACATCAGTGTTCCAAAACTTCAGTGACAAAGCTCTGATGAACCCTTCAACGACGGCTCTCCTTAGACAATGCATAATGGACATTCTGAAAGCTCCATTGTCCACCATGTATGGACAACCTTGAAGTCCACTATATTTTGCATTTGTGAAGAAGTTCTTGGTCTCTGTATCAAGGAGAAACTGTAGTAGTTGGTGACAAAGACTTTGAGTTTAAGGAGCTAATCAGTAACAAATGCAGGGCATTCCTGGAGTACTTCTTGCCTTTGGGGAAAATAAAGTTGTTGGAAAAGCATAAGGCAATGAATGGTCTGAAGCATCAAGTTTTGCAAGTTTCTGAAAAGACATTTGCAAAAACGTGTTCAATTGTGGTTGTATTTGTCTTGTGAATAATAATAAATCTTAATAAAATAATAATTTTTGCAGCAATACCTCATGCTTGTTTGAAATACAGTGGATTCCAGTTAATTAGGACACTTTGGGACCAATACATTTGGCCCAATTAAGCAGCTGCTCCAATTAGCTGAAGTTTCATGGAAATAGTTAAAAAAGACAAACTACTGTTTAACTGAGTACATGTTTATGTATTTAAATAATACAGAACAAATTAGAACATTGCCAATACTACTACTGCATTATATACAGTTTTATTAGTTCCTACCAGTTATCGATGGAGAAGTTCATCCATTGTACGCTGCCATGTTCTTTTGATTCAGCAGAGGCACCTAGTGCCTAAAAAATCAAATGATTTTTTGACAATTGTATTCTTCAGATCTTCCTTTTCATTGTAACATTCAAGATGATTGTCAATACCTTAATTCTTTATTGTTTCTAACTTGTTGAAGTAGTAAAATTGTTTTATTTTCACTCAATATACACAAAATGCTGGAGGAACTCAGCAGGCCAGGCAGCATCTATGGAAAAGAGTCAACTTTTGGGACTGAGACCATTCAGCAGGACTGGAGAAAAAAAGATGAGAAAATTTAAAAGGTAGAGGGAGGGGAGGGAGAAACACAAGGTGATAGGTGAAACTGGAAGGGGGAGGGGTGAAGTAAAGAACTGGGAAGTTAATTGGTGAAAGGTACAGGGCTGGAGAAGAGCGAGTCTAATAGAGGACAGAAGGCCATGGAAGAAAGAAAAGGGACGAGGAGCACCAGAGGGAGGCGATGGGCAAGCAAGGAGATCAAAGGAATGTTTCCAGGAAGGATGCACGGCTGTGGTAGCGGGTCTGGGTAAGCATGTGGTCAAAAAGTCAGAGGGCTGCAGAGACCACAGAGGGGGAGCAGTGAGAGAGAGTTTCACTGAACTCCCGTTGAAGGGAAGAGTTAAACTTCTTCAGGGTAGGATCCCTGGAAGAGACTTCGCAGTGTAATAATCCAATTGCAAACAAGTGAAAATGTGCACTCCTGGACATTTCTGGTATCTCCAAGCCGCAGTGTTTGAAACTGCAGTGAGCAAAACAGTTCTGAATTTTCTTGCTGCTTATTTCTCACTATCAGTGATTTAAAAATCACAAACACACACAACTGATGCTATTTAAAAACTGTTCTAAGTACAGTGCAATGTCTAATGGCTAATTAAAATCTGTTCGTCAAAATCTCCTGTGCCAGATAATGAAGGGAATCCTAACGATTTTCTTGATCAGTTTTTATTCTTTAAGAGTTGTCTCAGATAGGTGGCTGCCCTGATTATCTGATGGCCCAATTAACCAGAATCCACTGTATTTCCCAAATTGTTCTACAGTATAGGGAATGAATAGCTAATCTTTAATCTATATGAATTGTATTCAACCTCCAAAAATCTGTTGATCAACTTTTTTTTTGTTGCAGAAAATGGGCATTCCAGCCAAATTGGTGGTTTGTGGACTGGGTTCTAACGGTTTCGCCATTGCTGACCCAGATGACAGAGGCATGATGGATGTCTGTGGTTTTGACACTGGGGCTCTGGACGTCATTCGTAACTTTGCATTAGATTTGATTTAAATTTTGGAAAGAAACCCCACTAAATCATTTAGTTCAGAGTGTTGTTGCATCAGGTTTCTAGGGTGGCTGAACAGCAGACTCACATTTTGGGTTGCTAGTTTCTTAGTTGTATGCCTGTTAAATTTAACAGGAAATTGTAAACAGAATATGTAATTGAACTTTAAGCCTGTTCTGCCACAGCAAATTATTTTAACTATGGAGTTCTTTTGACTTCCTGCTGTCAAGGTATTTGTAATGTTAACTAGAGACATCCTAGTGAAGTTAGGGTATAAGCAAAGTTGTGCTCTACATTTTGTTCAGTGAGTTTACAGGAAGAATGCTGTTTAATTGTATTTCTTTGTTGTGAACAGGCTGGTGAGAGTTAATGTTTCTGTAGCGTTGGATTAAGTATTTGAGGGGTATCAGGTTTGAGGAATATTCTGAGAAATCCTTTGAGCATATTGCGCTTTTTCTAATTTTGATAACATTTATCTAAAAAATAATAATGTGGACATGAAAGTAAAAGTGGGAACAAAGTAAACCTGAATTTATTATGGGTGGATTGTGCTGAATAAAGTTGAATTCAAAAGATGGATTTGTGATGTACCAGTACTTTTTGGAAGTTTCTAATTTTTCAGCTGCCAGAAGAACGAACGTTGTTTTTAAGTACAGCACGTGTAGCATATTCCACAAAAGTAGATTCCAATTATCATTCACCAACAATTATTGTAGGTATTACATTTTTATAGATCCTATCACAGAGCGATGTAGAAAAGGTCATGCTGGAGATGTGTTGAAGATCAATATAACTCATTGGTATTGGGCTAATGATTAAATCTATTTTGCAGCAGTTATAGCTGTGTTGTAAGTAACAGTTGTTAACATAAATTGCAGATGGTTAACCTAATCAGTTTGAGTGCTGTGTCAATACCACATGCATTACAATGCTGTATATTAGACAAACCATTGGTGACGAAGATCTCTTTGCTAATTTGATCTTACCTTTCTGATTCTGAAGATCTTTTATAGTTCATTCTCTTACCAAGCTTTGCATTAAGAAAAAAAACTGCAGTCTTTCTGAAAATGTCATTTCAGTAGAATATACAAGCCGTCCCTATGAAGAATCTTCAAGAAAGATTCTTGGTTGAGAGTAATTCATTTTCTGTCAGGAAAATTTATCTTACTGGTTTAAAATAGTGTAGATAAGTATGTTTTTTTTTGTCTGCAATTGGGAATTCCAGACAAGGCATTTTATTAAGGATTGCAGTGTTAGGTATGTAGATCAGAAGTAAGGAGTGTGTAGAATAGGTTGCAGAAAAATAAGTGATGGAATGGTATTGATGTGATTGTGCTGACAGTTAAAATAGACTTTATGGGCCAAATGGTCTTCACTTTATTGTGAGGATATTTGAAACTCTGGAAATTCTAACACTTCATGTAATGAAAATTGCCTGGAAAGATTTTAAAATATTTTAACTAATGTAAGCTTTAGAAAAGTTTATTTCACCAAAACGGTGGAAGTCTTGATGAAAACATTAGTTTTTTTTAGATTCTTTTTCAAGTATAGCTCTGTTCTTTTAGCATATCTTCCCTTATTAAGTTCTTTCCTTTTGTTTAGAATCCCTGATTTCCCCCACCTTTATCTTACTCAAGTGATCATAACAATATTGGAGCAATATTTCTAGGCAAATTGTTAAAACAGAAGTAGAACATGCAAGGTAGCCCTGATCTGAATTTAACTGTGCTGGTTTTGTTCTTCGAGAAGATGCAAGAGTCTACAATAGTTTTTATGAGTTGGAAGATACTAACTGTAACCTATTCAAGAAAGTCGGGAATATGAAAAAATAGGGGAACTGGGCTGGGTAGTTTAGCATCCATTTAGGAAAGATGTTGGCATCTCTTATCAGGGATATGACAGTGCAAATGGAAAATAAATGTTCTTAATGAAAATGAAAGTTAAAAATATAATTTACTGTATTTTTGAGATGCAGGGAAACATAATATACAGAATTCTGTATAGATTTTCAAAAGACACAAGATTATTGTATTATTATGATTTGTAGGTTGGTTAATGGATGGGAAATGGAGTAGAATGAATGGATCATTTTTACAAATGCAGTGTGTAACTATTTTGGTTCCACTAAGCTCTATTTAATACAGCAATGGTATATAGTGTAGAAAAATGATTAGGTGAAACGTGGAGTATAATCTCTTAAGTTAGCATAAAAGTAAGGAGGTTTGGTAAAGAGCTTTTTCAAAGTTTTTTTTTCTAATTTGAAAGCTTGTTTTTGTAGTTGCAGCAGTCGGAGAAGTGGAAGGGAAGGAGTCTTTTTTAAGTTGTTTGTGACTGGCTAAGTGTGTGGCAACTCAGCCAATAAAAGGAAGTTCAGGTAAAGTAGAGCAGTCATTTTGGGGTGGCCATTGGGAGAGTGGGACAGTGTAAGAGTGGGAAACTCAGTTCTTCGCTCAAGGCTTTTGGCGAAGGGGTGCAGGTGAGTAGCAGAGAAGAACAGGCAAGGCTTTTATTTTCCTGTTGATCTGAGTCCTTTGACTTACTGAAGACAAAATGGTAGTTAGGGCAGTGGAGCATTCCTTCTGCAAGATGTGTGAAGTCATAGAACTTCATGGTCTCCCTGATGACTATATCTCTGGGAAGAACATCAGGGTGCGGCTTCTAACAGATTGGGCCAAGGAACTGGAGATGCAGGTGGATGTACAGGTTCTGTTGTCCCATTCCCCTCAGTCATAGGTACTGTTGGTAGAGAGGGATGGTGGGGTATGACCTTTCAGAAGCTAGCACCAGCAGCTAGGTTATTGACACCATGCCTGGTTCTGAGACAACGTAGGTAAGGATGAAATTAGATAGAGTGATTAGTGATAGGGAACTCAATAGTAACAAGCTTTTCTGTGACCCCAATTGAGACCTGAGGATGATGTGTTGCCTTGGTGCGGAGTCAAGGATGTCTTGCAGATATCCTTTGAGGGGAGGTTGAGCAGCCAGGGGTCCTGGTACATTTGGCATTAATGATAGACACAACAGATTCTGCAGATTATAAGCACAAGGTTCTACAGGTGCTGGAAATCCAGAAAACACATTCTAACTTCTGGAGGAACTCAACAGGTCAGGCAGCATCTATCGAAATGAATGGACAGTTGATGTTTCTGACCTATACCCTTCATCAGGACTGGAAAGGAAGGGGATAGATGCCAATATAAAAAGGTGGGGACAGAGGAAGGAGGACAAGCTAGAAAGTGATAGTATCCAGGTATCTGGGGGAGGGCGGATGAAGTGAGAAGCTGGGGAGGTGTTGGGTGGAAAAGTCAAGGGATTGTAAAAGAAGGAATCTGATAAAAGAATGGACCATGAGAGAAATGGGAGGAGTGGCACCAGGGGAAATGATAGGCAGGTGAATAGTAGTAAGAGGATGAAGACTGGAAGGGAAGGAGAAAAGATTACTGGAAGGAGAAATTGATGTTCATGCTGAAGATTACCTAGATGGAATATGAAATGTTGCTTCTCCCTCTGAGAGTGGCCTCATTGTTGCAGATGTAGGCAGGAAGAGGGATAAGATGCTGCAGCAGAAATTTAAGGCACTAGGAGCGTTCATCCACGTTGACAATTTGGGTGGAGTTCAGAAATAAGAAAGGTGCAGTTACACCGATGGGATTATACTATAGCCACCCCTCCCATAGCCACTGCGAGGCAGAGGAATAGATAGATATGTAGACAGATGATGGAAAGGTGAAGGAGTAATAAGATTGTCATAGTGAGAGCTTTAACCTCCATACAATTGATTGGCATTTCCAGTGGGATTTCTTCAGTGCATCTAAAAGGGGTCTTGTAATAGTATTTGGAGAGTTGAACTAGAAGAGAAAACATACTGGACGTGGTTTAGGGAAATGAGGCAGACCAGTGCAGACCTCGTAATAGGTGAACATTTTGGGAATAGTGACAACTCATTACGTTTTAAAATAGTTATGAATAAGGACAAAATTGGATCTTGTGGGGAGGGCGAACTCTGACCAGATAGGACTGGAGCTGAGAAGTGTTGATTGGGGACTGCTGTTGTTGGACAATCCATGTCTGATGTAGAAGTTATTAAAAGACCAGTGGATTGGAGTTCAGAATTGGTATCACCTGGTAAGGAGTAAGGACAAGGATGGTAAGGTAAGGGAACCATGGATGAACCAACAGGTCCTAAATTAGTTGCGGGGAAAAAAGGGAAGCATGCGTAAAATTAGAAAGCTAAAATTATACTGAGCCCTTGTAGAATATAAAGTTAGCAGGTAAGTACTGCTGAAGTAGGTGATTTGGGAGGCCATGAGCTATTCTTTGTGAGCTGGATCAAGGAGAAGCCCAAGGGGTTTCTTACCTATATTAAGAAAAAGATAAAGAATAAGAAAGTTTGTGCTTGGAGTTAAACAAAGTGGCTGAAGTGTTAAATGTGTTGGTATTTATCAAGGAGAATTTGGAGGATAGTACAAGCAGACTGGGACATGCTGATGTGCTACAACATTTTTGAGATCGAGGAGGAGGTAGTGCTGGGTATTTTGAAAAGCATTAAGAATGCCTGATGGCCTATTTGAATATTGAAGTAAGCAAAGGAAGAGATTGCTGGTGCTTTGACAAGGATCTTTGTGGCCTGCCAGCAACAGGCAAAGTCCTGGAGGATGAGGGTAGCAAATGCTGTGGTCTTTGTTCAAGAAAGGAAGTAGGCATAATCCAGATATTTATAGGTTAGTGAACTCATGTAAATGGTAGAGAAACTATTGGAAAGGATACTGTGGGTTAGGATTTGTGCACATTTGTAAATGCATGGTGTGCTTAAGGACAGCCAATATAACTTTGTGCATGGTTGTCATACCTTGCAAACTTGAGGAGTTGGCAAAGAAACCTACTGAGGGTAAGGCAGTTGACATTATCTACATGGTCTTTAGTTAAGCATTAGTTAATGTTCCTCACAGTAGGTTGACTCAGAAGATAAAGGTGCATAGGTTCCAAGTTGAATTACAAATTTAGATTGAGAATGGGCTTGCCTATTGAAGCCATATTAGGACTGGAGTACTGTTGTTTTGGATGGAGGTCCATGACAAGTGGTGTTCCATAAGGATAGGTGTTGGGACACCTGTTGTTTGTGATTGTGTATCAGTCATATAGATGAAAATGTACTTGGGTGGATGAGCAAGCTTGTAAATGACACCAAGATTGGTGGAGTTGTAGACAGTGTACAGGACTATAAAGAATACAGAAGGATATAGATCAGTTACAGGCATGGACAGCGAAATGGCAGGAGGAGCTTAATATGGGAAAGTATGCAGTGTTGTATATGTGGAGATCAAATGAAAAGAGAAAGTATACATTAATGGTGGACTCCTTAATAGTACTGAGGTACAGGGGATCTTAGGGTCCATTTCCATTGTTCACTGAAAGTGGTTGCTCAAGTGGGTAAGGTGATTTTTAAAAATAGGCATGTGGTGTGCTTGCTTTTATTGGTGGGGTATTAAGCATAAGAGTAAGGAAGTCATACTGCTGCAATATAAAATTTTAGTCAGGCTGCAGTTGGATTATTAAATGCAGTTCTGGTCACCCTATTATTAGGAAGAATGAAGAGATGGTATAGAAGAGGTTTTCTGGATGTTTCCTGGATTAGACAGCATAAGCTGTAAGGAAAGGTTGGACAAACTAGTGTTTTTCTCTCTAGAACATCAGAAGCTGAGGGAAGACGACAGAGGTTTTTAAAATTATGAGAGGCAGGGTAGAAATGTCAAATACTAGAGAAGCAAATATGAGGAAATCTGCAGATGCTGGAAATTCAAGCAACACACACAAAATGCTGGCAGAACGCAGCAGGCCAGGCAGCATCTATAGGGAGAAGTGCTGTCGAAGTCTCGGCCTGAAACGTTGACAGCACTTCTCCCTATAGACGCTGCCTGGCCTGCTGTGTTCCACCAGCATTTTGTGTGAAATACTGGAGAACATGCTTTTAAGGTTGGTGGGGGAAGTTTAAAGATGATGTGAGGGGCAAGCTTTTCACTCAGAGTGGATGGTGCCTGGAATAGGAATAGGAGTACTGGTGAAATCGGGTAATTTGGTGAAGTTTCAGAAGGTGTTGGATAGACACATAAATATCAAAGGAAAAGAAGGATATGAACGATACATAGGAGGAGGACATTTAGTATGAATTTTCATCTAGATTGGCACAACAATGTGCACTGAATGGCCTGTTAGTGTTGTACTTTTCTATGTACAATTGTAAAGGAGACCAAAAATAGTGAATGGTCTCTTTAACAAAGGAAATGAGCTGCTGCAACAGTTCACTAGATTGATTCCTGGAATAAGTATTTTAGGTAGTTTGGGATTCTTGGAGAGATTCTTGGGATATCTAAAATTGCTGAGATAGTTTCCCTAATTTAATGGTCGCCAACCCATCGATCGCGATTGACTAGTCAATCTTTGAGACTTTCCCAGTAGATCCCGGAGAGAGAAAAAAAGAAAAGAAAAATAAATACACAAATACTGTTGAGAGATTGTTTCTGGGTTGCGGGGTTTTAGTTCCGTTCTTTCTGCCCTGGTGTGCATGCGTGTAACTAATCGATTTGGAGTCGATCTTGCCTTTCACTAAGGCTGAGGTAGGGGATCGTGAGCTTAAAATGGTTGGTGACCACTACCCTGATTGGAGAGTACAGAATCAGAGGACAAAGTCTCAGGAAGATCAGCTGTTTAGTACTGATACATGATTTCATTTGGAACAGGGAATCTCTATGAGCATATTCTGTAATGAGATGGATAAATTTTAGATAGTAAAAGAATGAAAAGATAATGGAATAGAGTGGGAAAAGTGTAAATGAGAAGAAACTCATCCACAATCTTGTTGAGTGATAAAGCAAGCCTGGAAATGTTGTATAGTCTATTATTGATTCTACTTTTTTATAGTTGCATTTGTTTGAAGGTCAACAATTAGAAAGATAATATAAAAGATGTTTCATGCAAGTTGAAGGCAAATGTCTAAACTGGTGATGTTTAGATTATCTGAAAATTTAACTTGAGTATGAATCTGTACTTTGCCAGTTACAGATGCAGCAATCTAACAAAGGTGAACTTTGTGAATTAACATTTTTGGATCATCAAAATGATCCTGGTCCTGAAGACTGGTACTTAATTTGATAAAGTCCTACAGTGGCTTAAAGCTTTGGAAAATAACAATAACTTGCTGTGGTTTTATTTCCAAACTTAAGGATGTTAATTAATAACAAATGGGAATACAGCAGCAGAGAGGGCTATCATTAACAATATGAAAAATATTCCTGTGATTGCATTAATTTTTGTAGGTTTTGGAAGTCATTGACTGTTGACTCCAATGTAAAAGTATAATACATTCCATAGAAATTCTCAGGTATTTTATGTTTTGAAGTTCTTGATTTTTGGTCACAATGTTTGCATTATCAACCAAATTAAGGCATTGGCATTTGTGAATTTAGCTGCTTTCTGGAGAACTTCGTAACATTATAACCTTTGTTGGAATCTTGATATAAATTCAATTTATTTGCACCTTTAACATAGTAAAGTACAATGATGCTTTAATAGATGCTACATACTTTATTGGAATTGGAAATATTGAGGTTGTGGCAAAAGTTGGTCTTGAACTCCTACAATTAAAATTTTCAACAATACCATTCATTGTTTTTTTCCCTCCACTCTGTTTTAATGGCTGAAGCTAACTTTGTAGCAGTCTGTGATCTGTGGTATTTGTACAGGTACACAGTATTGTTTTTTAATTTTTTTTCTCTTTGTACTTCATAATTATTTGCTTTCATTTATAACAGTTATATTAACATTCTAAGTTCACCTGCTTTAGTCTATCTACCTTGCATTTGTTTGCATGTATTCTTGAGTGCCAATTAAAGTTGTAGCTTTGTACTTTTTCCATTCCACATTTGCCTATTGACTGCCTGATTTCTACTGAACAAAGATACTCTACAGAGGAATGAATATACTTTTAAAATGACAACTTAAAAGAATTATATATAAAAAATTCTGTCTAGTACTTTGCCATATTTTAAAACTGTTAAAAGAAACAAATAGAATATTAAAATTCTTCAGGTTGCTATGGCCAAACAACACAATGTAATTTTTGCCACTGTCTCAGAAGTCAGTAACCTGTGCATACAGTAAAATGCAAGTTGTTAATTACTCCGCACTAAACACATCTGTTGTCTTTGCCTGTTCTTTTGATATAAATTGTGTTCATTATACTTTGCCTTTGTATATGGTCGCGTCTAGAAAATGTAACATTGTGAAACTGTAATATGTTTAATGTCTGCAGGCAAAGTATGACCTTTGTCTTTCTAGCCAACTTAAATGAAGTCAATGGTACCTAAATATGACCAAACAAATCATTTAAATTATTGTATCAAACAATGCTGGAGGACAGATTTTTTATATATTTTAGAATTAATTTTGACACTTAAAATCTGTAATGTGAAACTGATTAAAACATATTTTTACTGACAAGGTTTTTCACTGAAACTCTGCATAATGAGTTTTAAAAGCTATTGAAATCATGGTTAACTTATTGTTATTGTATGCAAATATGTTTCTCAAAACTTTGACTATGTATCCATCTTTATGTGTCCAATATTAACTAGAATATAATGTGGGCAATCTAAAACTGGTTACTGCTTTCTACTTTCCAGAGTTGCTCTTTCCATAGGAGTTGAATGTCGCCACTTGAAAAGTGATTAATCACTAACATAATGTGTCAAACTAAACATGGTAATGCTGTGCAAAATATGAATGTTACTGTTAACTGCCTTTAAGTTCACTATATGCATTTAATTGTTTTTATATTTAATCCAGTTGAAATAAAGTGCTAAAAATGGTATAGCAATTAATATCTTTCATAAGGTTGTTTTTCCTCCTCATGAAACACTGCCAGAGCAGTTGCATGGACAGTTCACCATTTTCTAGAATTTTAATTTCACAATCAGGTTTTATCATTGACAATTTATTGTTTTGCAGCAGCACTAAATTGAGAAGTTCATAAAACAGGTCATTTTGATGGATAAATCTCTTTATAAAGCTCTTGACATTGTGAGCTCTTGACATTGTGAGCCTCACTTGGAGTATTGTGAGCAGTTTTATGCTGCTTAACTTAGAAAGGATGTTCTGAAACTGCAGAGTGTTTAAAGGGGATTCACGAAGATGATTCCAGAATTGAATGGCTGTGGGCCACAAACAGCCAATCACATTAGTTCATACTCTGCCTTTCCTGCATGTGTAAACATTCTTGCTTCCTTGCCAACTTATTCCATTTTTTTCCATCTATAATCTCTGGAAAATGGCCTACAACATCCAGTGAGGGTAGTACGTCTAAGATGTCTAGGAAAAGCATAAGCATGGATGTGAAACTGTGTTCTCATGGTGAAAGCCTTAATAACGAAGAGCTTGGAGTATTGGTAGAGCAACACTTCTGTGTGAATCTGAGGACATGAATGAGGAAGCAAGAAACCTCACCACAAAATTCCTCAGCACTCAGTACTAGCATCACCAAGATCACAAAAGTAATGACCCTGACCGGGAGCAGAGCCACAAGGCAAAGAAAGGTGTTCTCGACATGATTTCCTGCTTCATGAGAGGAAACTTGAGAACATGCAGCCAAATCTCATTGCCTACTTGAAGAAGCCAAAGTTAAGAGGAGGGCCCATAGCCTGGTTAGGCTTGATTTTTTTGAAAATCAGAAACATATCTTTTTACGTAATGTTATAATGACCCTGCATAGCATTGATTTACATAGCGCTCCACCTCAGAGGAACACATTCTCAGCGTTAAGCAGGGTCTGAGTGTAGTTGTATTACACCTTAGTATGGAGCCTCTGATAGACAATATCGCAAGAGGCTGCAGAGGGTTTACCCATTTCCATCACAGGCACAACCCTCCCTTCCGTCAAGGGCATCTTCCAGAGACAGTGTCTCAAGAAGGCGGCATCCATCATTAAATACTCTCAACATCTGGAACATGACATTACTGCCATTGGGGAAGAAGTGCAAGACCCTGATGATCTACACTCAATGTTTTAGGAACAGCTTCTGCCCCTCTGCCATCAGATTTCTGAGTGGTCCACGAACCCATCAGTACTACCTTGTTATTGGTCTTGTGCAGAAGCCCTTTGTTTTATAATATAGTAATTTTTATGTTTTGCACCATAGTGCTGCAGTAAAACAACACATTTCATGACTTATGTTTAGATGCCTTAAGAAGGAGACATCCAACAGTAGAGACTCTCATCATACAGGGCATGCTTTCTTCTTGTTACTACCATTAGGGAGGAGGTGGAGGAGCCTGAAGACCAACATTAAACAATCGAGAAACATTTTTCTCCTCTGCCACTGGATTTTTTAATAGTTCATGATCCCATGAACACTAACTTTTTATTCATTTTCTTTTGCACTACACCCTATCCTCGTTATATGCGGGGGATACGTTCCTCGCAGTCGATGCATAATGTGAATAGTTATTTAAATGGAGAAAATAGGGATGCTTTCCAGAGGGCTTCCTAAATATGTTTTATCTGTAATTTATTCACATTTTCATACCAATACGACACAAAAGCAGTACCACAAGGCAACATTTGTATTATATTTCAACAATTTAAGGTAGTAGTCAATATAATAAATCATAGAAAGTTAACATACTAGGGTGTACAGTACTCACCAACAGTGGCAGGTGTGTTTGCTCCAGGAGATGAGTGCTTGTGCAGTGGTGTCGGTCAGCTTTATGTGGATAAGGTAGATGGTTGTGGTCATCAGGATCATATCAAGCACAACAAGGGGTGAAGGAAGACTCACAGAACTCTTAGAACTGCCGGAAGCAGGAGATGACACCGGTTTGAAGAAAGTGGTGAGAGTTGTTTGCTTGGCAGCATTTTGTTTTTCAGCATAAATTTGCTTGTAGGGAAGTAGGGTTGATGGCAGGGAACGACTGAAGTGCTGACTCCGTTCTAAACTTGGGTCCATGTCCATCGCCATTTGTGCCAAGTGTTCCAACTTCCACCATTCTCTCACCATTGGTAAACTCCCAGGATTTTCAAAATCGTCTGTTGCTTGCAGCATCTGAGAGATAGTTCGCCGTAAAAAAAACCTTGGTTGAGTGGTTGACTCAGCGATGATGTGTTAGGCGGCAGGAAACACACTGTTAGGATGAATGCTGTCCAAATGTTTAGGATAGTCTGGTGCATTGTCAAGCAACAAAAGAACTTTAAAGCTCCATTCCCAGCAGTAGCGTCCCAGAGCTGTGTTAACCTTCACCTGATGCCGCACTATTTATAATTTCCAACTTTTTTTCAAGAGTTAAAGCAGTTCTCTGCCGCTTGGCTGATGGCCCAGGACATGACATCAGATGCTTAGAAGGCATAGTTAAATATTTCAAGCACAAAATCACTGCACCGTAGGTAAAACCAACAAAAGTCTGAGCGCAAAATCACACATCCACACCTTGCCAAAACCAATGCGAGACTGGCGGGAGCGAGATTGTGAGGCGCACAAACTTGACTTGTATTGGTGAGAAAAATAGGTTCCTTGCATAACTGGATCTACATTGTCTGAAGATGCATATAACATGGATAGGGTATATTTATTTTGTAATTAATAGGCCTAGACAGAGTAGATGTGGAAAGGATGTTTCCCATGGTGGGAGAGTCTAGGACAAGAGGGTACAGCCACAGGATAAAGGGGCATCTATTTAAAACAGAGATAGGGAGAAATATCTTTAGCAGAAGGTGGCGAATTTGTGAAATTTGTTAGCACAGACAGCTGTGGAGGACAGGTTGTTGGGTATACCTAAGGCAGAGATTGATAGGTTCTTGATTGAACATGGCATGAAAGGTTACAGGGAGAAGGTCAGGAAATGGGGTGGAAGAAGGGATGATCAAACATGATTGAATGGTGGAGTAGGCTCTAATTCTGCTCTCTGTTTTATGGTCTTATGGCTTGTCATATGAAGAGCATTTGATGGCTCCAGGCCTGTATTCACTAGAATTAGGAAGAATGAGGGTGACCTTGTTGAAACCAATTGAATAGTGAAAGGCCTTGACAGAGTGGATGCAGAGGAGGATGTTTCTGATGGAGGGAAAGTCTAAGACCAGAGGACACAGCCTCAGAATAGAGAGGCATCTTTTTAGATCAGAGGTGAGGAGGGATTTCTTTAACTATAGAGTGGTGAATCTGTGGAATTCTTTGCCACAGGCAGCTGTGGAGGCCAAGTCCTTTTATACATTTAAGACAGATTGATAGATTCTTGATTGGTCATGAAGGGACATGGGGAGAAGGCAGAAGATTGGGGCTGAGAGGAAAATTGGATCAGCCATGATGAAATGGTGATGCAGAATCGATTGGCCAAATGGCCTAATTCTGCTTCTATATCTTATGGTCTTAGTTGGTAAGAGACTAAGTAATAGGCCTACAAACTAGATCCAGAAAAAAGAAGTTTTATTTGTTTCCATGGTTTATGAACAAAAGTCCAAGTGGATGTATTTTAATTTACTAGTTTATTCTGCGAGCAATGATGAACAAGGAATGGTATCAAAGAAGAATGCAGACTCCTTCTATGACAGAATTTGAATTATGCTGATTTACCAGGTCCAACAGTCTACCTTTGGAATAGAGTAAAACCGTGTCTGCCCCACCACCAATGCATGTTCCATTTATAAACACTTTTGGGACCTGTGTAGGAGCACAAAAATAAAATTGAGTGATTTACATCACTGATCAATATCATACATTGTAAGTTTTTCCTCTTTAGTTTGTACTACTGTAATCTTAGAAGCATCATATACTTTATTGAAGGGGAAGATGTTTCATATGAAATGCTGTTGATACCAACAAGAGCACACATAAAAGGAAACTCTTAGTTCTCCTCTGGATAGCTACGATGGGTGTTTGTTTCCATGAAATGGGCATGTTTGCTCTTTTTTCCTCTATCCTTGTATATCTTTTTCTCTTTATCTTTTTTTTCTTTTTTTCTGAAACACACACCCAGAGCCCTAACAATCCCCACCTTGCTTCTTTCAGAGAGAAATGATGTGAAGGAGTGCAGAGCAGCAATGTGCTAAAAAGTACAGAGTATAAATTTGGAGGCTTTGTTAGTACAGCTAGTGGCACCGTTGCCTTAAACGCCAGTGACTGGGTTCCTTCCTGACCTCTGATGACCGTATAGATTTTCTCTGGGTAATTTTGTTTCCTTTCACAAACGAAAGGTGTGCTGGGAGATAGCTTAATTAGCCACTGTAATTTTCCCCTAGTGTACAGAAACTGGGGAAATTTTTGGTAATGTATTAATGTAAGATGATACATGATGTTCATGCAGACATGATGAGACTAAGGGCCTGTTTCTGTGCTTTATGACTTCAAAATGATTCTGCATTGTTCCCTTGTTAATCCAGGATGAATAGTTGTCTGATAGTTTTTGCATATTCTTCTGTTAAATGTGACTGGTGGCATCTCAAAATGTAATTCTGGAAATACTGCTAAAATTTAATTAACCCCCCCACCCCCCACATATGTAGGAGAAGTTGTAAAACAAGATTCCAGCTTCATCTGTTGGGGAGGCATTTTATGGAAAAAGTTTCTGAGTAAGGTTTGTGATGAATACTATATACTTCAAAAAAATTTTTTAAAGTGTCATTTGTAGCCAGTAGACTAAATGGTTAATGCCCTTTTGGGAGTCAAGAATTGAAACCAGTGAATCTCATATAGGATTTATTGTTTAATCACGAACATTAAGTGCACAAGTAAAATTTGGATTGATAGATTAACTAATAGGACATAACCTTAAAAGGGAAAAAAATTTATGGATATTGGCTAGGTTGAGGGAAATGATATTACATAGGGTTTGCAGTGTGTTAAAATTAAGTATACTTACTGTTTTTATGCCTGTCATTTCTATAAGAATACGCTGGAGATGCACTCCATCACGCCGGAGATCTAATTCAATTGCTCTGTAAGGAATGCCCAGTCCTGTAAATATGTTCTTTACAATATCACAGTAAGGGCATGTTGTTTTGGAAAAGATCACAACTTGATTTGATGTAATTGCATCCTGAAAGAAATGAATTCAAAAGTTTTGTTTTCAGTTTCATTAAATAGATATGCATTTTCTTTCATTGCTATTGCTTTAAGTGAATTCCATTGCAATGCACAAGATTAAAGACAATAAGGGTTAATGCTGATAAATCAGCACACGGTGTAAGTTCTGCTCTGGTGATAAGCAAATCTCAATTTCTTAAATGAACTTCACAATATTTCTGAAAACCAGGAAAGGAGAAGGCAGCTGAATGGTGCTCTGCCTCATAATCACTGCCAGTACTGTCACACGAGATGCTCATGAGTTGCAAGACTTCAAAACACCCAAAGATAATTTAATAGATTTATTGACTGCTGAGCAAAAAAACCCCCGAAGGTTTGTATTCAGAAGAAGCTGAAGAAGCCAACAGCAAATCTTAAATATTTTCTGCACTGTAATATTATTGACTCATTTCCAAATTAGCTGCAGTGGAGAGATTTCCCCCCAGTTCCCATCTCTTCCCATTCTGTCCTTCTATCCTTCATCAGCTCTCCATTCAACCATGAGACATCTGAACATCAAAGATGCATAAATCAGGATGCTTTTTATCAACTCCAGCTTGGCATTCAAAACTAATCAATAAGCTTTAAGACCTTGCCCTCTATACCTCCTCATGCTATTGGATCCTTGATTTCCTCACTTGCAAAAACCTCAGTTTGAATTGGTAACAACATCTCCTTCACAATCTCCTATTGGCACAAGTGTAGCACAAGGCTGTGTGCTTAGCCTCCTGCTCTATATGCTTTACACTTATGACTATGTGGCTAAGCACAGCTCCAATACCATATTCATGTTTACTGACAGTACCATTGTCAAAGGTGGTGACAAAACAGCCTCCAGGAAGGATATTGAGAACTTGGCTGAGTGATGCCACAACAACCTCTTACTCAATATCAGCAGGACAAAGGAGCTGATCATTAACTTCAGGAGGAAACCAGAGGTCCATGAGCCAGTCCTCTGCAGAGGGCCAGCAACTTTAAATTCTTCAGTATTAACCATTTCAGAGGACTGGCTGCATCACAGCCTAGTATAGAAACACCAATGCCCTTGAATGGAAAATCCTACAAAAAGTAGATAGATAGATAGATAGATAGATAGATACTTTATTCATCCCCATGGGGAAATTCAACTT
Source organism: Hemitrygon akajei (assembly GCF_048418815.1). Classification (NCBI taxonomy): domain Eukaryota; kingdom Metazoa; phylum Chordata; class Chondrichthyes; order Myliobatiformes; family Dasyatidae; genus Hemitrygon; species Hemitrygon akajei. Next base: position 75,276,989 of record NC_133135.1, on the reverse strand, counting down.
TTTTCCAATGTTCAAGTAGTGGATATGGCTCAGTCCATCATGGGTAAAACCCTCCCCACCATTGATTATATCTACTTAGGAAAGCAGCATCCAACTTCAGGACCCCCACCACCCAGGTCTTGCTCTCTCACTGCTGCCATCAAGAAGGTATTGGAGCCACAGGACTCACGCCACCAGGTTCAGGAACAGTTATCACCCCTCAACCATCAGGCTCTTGAATCAAAGGTGGTAACTTTACTTGCCCCCTCACTGAAATGTTCCCACAACCTATGGACTCTCTTTCAAGGGCTCTTCATCTCATGTTCTTGTTATTTATTGTTTATTATTATTTCATTCTTTTTGTATTTGCACAGTTTATTGTCTTTTGCACACTGGTTGAATGGTATGGTCTTTCATTGATTCCATTATGGTTATTATTCTATTACAGATTCATATATGTACTTAACCAAGAAACTTACTTTGAACTTTCACTAGTCATTATCTCACTTAAAAGCTCTCCTATACACAAGAGAAAATCAGCAGATGCTAGAAATCCGAGCAACACACACTTGATCATTTTGTTGTGAATGCCCATCCGAAAATGTATGAAACCATTCGGTGTCTGCCTTTGCTGCACTTCCATGTGTGATCTCATATTTTGGATAGTATTTCAAATTATTCCTACCAAAATAACTATGAAGTTCCACTGTGACTGGTACACTATTCTCACCCTTCCCATTCTATCTTTTGACGTGGCACAGCTCTCTGTGGTCTCAGTTCACACATTTTCTTTTATTTGATTACAGGGAAGTGGTGCCTCTGCTATTTATGTCGTCCACCATTCCAGAAACTAAAAAGCCAAGCAGTTTCATTGGTCCTTGGTTTTTCTTGGTGTACTTTAATCTATGGGCTCCAGGGATCCTGCATAATTTCCTGAGTGTTTTCTGCATTTGCTGTTATTATTTTAAATGGGCCTTGGTTTATTATTGTGACACGTACTACAAGACAGTGGGAAAACTTCTGTATTACATACAAGCCAAGATCACGCCATGTGCAATTACATTAAAATGGGAAAGGGAAAACAATACATCTGCGTTTTTTGTTTACAGTATTTCCAATGGTCCAGAATAACTCTGAACTGATTATAAGTCGAGAGCACCTGAGTTTCTAAATTTGGCAAAATATACTATATATCGACACGTTACTTCCGTAGCTGTGCGTGTACTGAAATTATTTAATCACAGTAGTCTTGCACTTTAACAATCGGGCGTAAGAACGAAAACAATAAAACAATGGCATAATGCAAAAACTGCGAATTGATTATCTGCAGCTCACATAAATTATCTGGAAGGCAGTGGCGTCGGTATACGCCTGGCATGATTGTGAACCGGAAAACAGGCCTCCCATGTTCTTAGATCTGTCCAGGTGCTGTAATTAGAGAAAACAGTCAATTCCGAGTGCTTTGAAGATAACTTGAAGGTAAAATAACTAAGTTATGCATCATGAAAGAGAGCTGGTGTTTTAATTCTTCTCGTTGTTCAGTTCTAACCTGTTAAGTAGATGTTGATCTGGGATGAAGTTCCTTGTAACATTACAGTCTCTCCGAAATTGTTCAGGTTCTATCGATTTCGAAGGAGGAACGAAAAAGGATCGGCACTTACATCATGTAGCTGTTTGTAATGTAGACACCAGCGGCCCACTATGAGCGAGCTGCTAAAACGCTGTTTAGCAGTAAATTAATATTAAAGGTGGGCACTCATTGAGCCTGCGTTGCCCAATAATAAATCAAAAGTCAGCTGATTGTGACGCGCCAAGGACAGGCAATTTAAGGACCAAAAACACCAGTAATAATTCATTGTGCATTTTTGTACAACGTACAAATTCCGAGTGTGAGACACTAAAATCACGGAGTGAATTCTAGTCCAAACTTGGAGAATGATTATCTTGGAATGACCACTGTGACCGTATATTGTACTCTCCTGACATGAGCTACCGCCGGTTCAACCTTTATAAAGAATATAGACGTGCATACAATTATTATTCTTTATCAACAATAAATAAACAACTTTCTACATTCTATTTGGGATGTGTGTGTTACTGGTAAGGCTGTATTCATGGTTCATCCTGAACGGAGGTCACTGAGCTATTGGAGTCGAATTTGATAAAACTATTCCCAGATGCAGTTGGAGAAATTAGGTTGGCTGTGTGTGGTGTTCAAGATCTTGACCAATGATAATATTGACATATTTTCTAGCCAAGATAGTGCATGAGCAGAAGCGGACTTTTGAGAACCGTGTCCTCACCTGAATATTACCCACGTCCTTCTTGGAAACTGAGGTGGTGGGCCTGGATGGTGATGTCGAAGAAAGTCTCAGCACAATTTTCAATGCAGTGGGTGGCTGGCGCCTACCGGTATATCACTGCTGGATGGAGTTGATATTTACTGGTGGATTGAATACTAATTTTTGGTTATTTTGACTGAAAGATTCCAAATTTCTTGACTGCTTTTAAACCGTCTGTACAACCTGGCGTTTTTGTGGTATCCTGAAATGTTTGGCCAACTCGACTCTCGAGAACGCAGGTAAGGCATTGCTGGAGTGGATTTGGGGCCGGATTGAAGCAGCGGGGCCCGCGCTCGTCATTGACAACGCTTAACGAATCGATGTTTAACCAACTTAAGCGCCGAGCCAGATCAAAAAAATTAAGTCGTCGAGGACGAACTTACTGCTCGGGGCGGTTTCACTCGCTTCAGCGCTGAACTGACTCTGCAGCCGTCGGCGCTCGCTTCAGCGCTGTACTTGGCTCCGGGGCTGTGACCTGCGGCCATCGGGCTATTGGACTGACTGCAGAGATGAACGGGTTAATGGCTGTGGACTTACTCCAGGGACTCTGCGGTTCATGCTCTGTGGATTGTTTGTGCTTTTATTGTTTGCACGATTTGTTCTTTTTCGCACATTGAATTTATGACCGTCTTTATGATGTGGACTTTTCGTGATTTCTGTTGTGTTTCTTTGTTTTGTGGCTGCCTGCAAGCAGAATCTCAAGGTTGTATGTGGTATACAGACTTTTATATTAAATATACTTTGAACTATACTGATCTATGCAAAAGGAGAGTATCCCATCACATTTGTTACGTGTGCCTTATAGATGACGGAAAGGGTTTGCTTTATGAGGTCAGGAAATGAGCCATTCAGCACAGATCATGCTAAATTCCATCCTCTGTTTATTTATTTCTAGGATGTAGGTTTCGCTACCAACCTTTATTGCCCACCCCTAATAGCTTGAACAGAGGAGTCATGTTGGTGAATCGTGGGTTAGAGGAAAATCAGAGTAAGAACGCTGGACTTCTCCTCTGAGCAAATCAGTGAAACAACTGAGGAAAAAAGGTGCACGCTAAGGACAAACAAAAAGCTTGTAAATATTCAGCAGGTCAGCGGACAGGGAAACAAAATTCAAGTTTCAGGTCCCTGTTTTTTCCCCCAGTTGTGATGAAAGCTCAACGCTCTGGTTATTGCCTGACCTGATGAATACACCCATCATTTTCTATTCTTATTTTGGATGTTTTAGGACAATTTAGTAGTTTAATGATTATTCAAATCAAGTCAAGTGTATTGTTATTTAACTATAT